>NW_023416368.1:11257500-13657500 GCF_014108235.1 Myotis myotis
GTGCATCGGGCTTCTAGTTGTAAATAATGCTGCCATAAAGATAGGGGTGCATATATTCTTTTGTATCAGTGTTTTGGGTTTCTTTGAATATATTCTTTTTTTAAAAAAATATATATTTTATTGATTTTTTACAGAGAGGAAGGGAGAGAGATAGAGAGTTAGAAACATCAATGAGAGAGAAACATCGATCAGCTGCCTCCTGCACATCTCCTACTGGGGATATGCCCGCAACCCAGGTACATGCCCCTGACCGGAATCGAACCTGGGACCCTTCAGTCCGCAGGCCGACGCTCTATCCGCTGAGCCAAACCGGTTTCGGCTGAATATATTCTGATAGGTGAAATTTCTGGGTCATAGGCAGTTACATTTTTAATTTTTTGAGGAAACGTGAAACTGTTTTCCACAGTGGCTGCACCAATTTGCATTCCCATCAACAGTCCATGAAGATTCTCTTTTCTCCACATCCTCACCAGCACTTGTTGTTTGTCGATTTGTTGATAGCCATTCTGATAGGTGTGAGATGATATCACATTGTGATTTTAATTTGCATTTCTCTAATGATTAGTGACTTTGAACATCTTTTCATATATCTATTGGCCATCTGTATATCCTCTTTGGAGAATTATCAATTACTTAGCCCATTTTTTAATTGGGTTGTTTTTTGGTGTTGAATTGCATAATTTCTTTATAAATTTTGGATATTAAACCTGAATCATTGGCAAATAGTTCTTCCACTCAGTGGGCTGCGTTTTCATTTTGTTGATGGTTTCCTTTGCTGTGCAAAAACTTTTTAGTTTGATGTAGACCGATTTGTTTATTTTGTTTGTTTATTTCTCTTACCCAAGGAGACGTATCAGAAAAAGTATTGCTATGAGAAATGTCCGAGATTTTACTGCCTATGTTTTCTTCTATGATTGTTATGGTTTCAAGTCTTACATTTAAGCCTTTAATCCATTTTAGTTTATTCTTGTGTGTGGTGTAATAAGGTTGTCTTATTAGAATGTACTCTCCCTGACTCTCCTGTTTGGGCATGTTTTCTGAAATATATTGTTATACGTTTCTTCCATAGCCTGAAGCAAACTGCCTGCATCTGCAGAAGGTAAGATACCCTCCCCAACTGACTGGAGCAACTCCTCTCTGCCTGACCGAGTTGTGCGCCCACCAGATATCCTGCTATTTTCCAAGGATGTCCTGTTGTTCAGGCAGCTACCCCAACTGGCTGATGCATCCCTGACCCAGTCCCTAAATAAGAGAACATAAACACTCCCTCGGTGCTGACACTGACACACTGGGCTTAGCCCGCTGTGAGGTGCCGGGAGCCGGAATGCAATAAAATTTCTTAAACTCTCACGTCTCTTGGCCTGGCTCCTGTTGGCATTACCTAATAAGTCTAATTTCACTTTTTTGCACATATCTACACAATTTTCCCATCACCATTTATTGAGTAGACTATATTTACCCCATTGTATGTTCTTGCCTCCTCTAATATTAATTGGCCATAAAGATGTGGGTTTATTCCAGAACTCTCTTTTCTTCCCATTGATCTGTATGTCTGTTTTTATACCAGAACCATGCTGTTTTGATTATATGACCTTGTAGTATAGTTTGATGTCAGGTAGTGTGAAGCCTCCAACTTTGTTCTTCTTTCTCAAGATTGCTGTGGTTATTCGGGGTCTTTTGTGGTTCCCATATAAATTTTTTGAATATTTGTTCTAGTTCTGTGACATATGCTATTGGTATCATGCTAAAAATTGCATTGAAACTATAGATTGTTTTGGGTAGTTGATGATTATTTATTTTTTATGCAAGCTGTCCTTCCTACTTCCAAGCATTTCCCTCTTGGTATTACCCTAAGTTTTCTTCCATATTGAATATAAATTTTTAAAAATCTACTACAGCCCTAGCTGGTTTGGCTCAATGGATAGAGCATCAGCCTGCGGACTGAAGGGTCCCAGCTTTGATTCCGGCCAAGGGCACATGCCTGGGTTGCGGGCTTGATCCCAAGTAGGGGGAATGCAGAAGGCAGCCAATCAATGATCCTCTCTCATCATTGATGTTTCTATTTCTCTCTCCCTCTCCCTCCCTCTCTAAAATCAATAAAATATATTTATAAAAATAAAAATCTACTGCAATGAGTTTTAAAATCTGAATTGAGTGGCACAAAAATTCAGACTTTAAAAGAAACTAAATCATTACCTATTTTAGCCTATTCTCAGAGGAGGACCTACATATTTTGAGAATAAAACTGTTCAACCAGAATAAGCAGGCAATTTCAATGGATATCAGTAAATAATTTCTTACTTGTTAAACATCCTTTGTAAACTTCATTAAATGCCTCAAATCACAAAAATGTTTATTTATAAATGATTCTCTGAGTAGGGTGTTTACAAGATAAAAATTAACTTTGAAAACAGCTTAAAATAACTAAGGTATTAACTGGACTCCAAAGAGAAAATGACTCAAGAATAGGTTGCCTAATTTCGCTCTTAACTTCTTCTGGGGTTTGTAAGCTCATTTACTATTTTTGACTATGAGAATAAAATATTTTTAGAATATTCAAATATTTAATTACCCATAATAGACACAAAAAACAGTGGTCTCATCTATCCAAATATTTTTTTTTTAAAAAAAAGGATTCCAGCCCTGCCAGTGTGGCTCAGTGGTTGAGCATTGGCCTATGAACCAGGAGGTCACAGTTTGTTCCTGGACAGAGCACATTCCTGGGTTCTGGCTCAATCCTGGTGGGGGGGGGGGGGGGGGGAAAGGGGGCTTGCAGGAGGCAGCCAATCAATAATTCTTTTTCATCATTTACTAGAGGCCTGGTGCACGACATTCGTGCACTGGGCAGGGGGTCCCTCAGCGCGGTTTGAGCCCTTTCGCAGTCCGGGACCCCTTGGGGGATGTCCAACTGCCGCGGAGGTGGGAGAGGCTCCTGCCACTGCCGCTGCACTCACCAGCAGTGAGCCTGGCTTCTGTGAGCAGCACTCACCCTGTGGGAGTGCACTGACCACCAGGGGGCAGCCCCTGCATTGAGCGCCTGACCCCTGGTGGTCAGTGTGCAACATAGCGACCAGTTATTCCACCGTTTGGTCAATTTGCATATTAGCCTTTTATTATATAAGATGTTTCTATCTCACCCTCCTTCTCCCTTCCTCTCTGGAATCAATAAAAATGTATTTTTAAAAGGTAAGAAAAAATTCCATAAGATCACATACCAAGACATCTGGTGATCAATGTTGTACTAGCTCCTAAGGGCCTACAAACAGAATATATCTGCTTAAAGGTCTAATTAAAAGAATGTAAAAACTATACTTGGGTGAAAATTAACATTTAAGATTTTAGTGAGATTTTTTTCACTCAATCAATATGTGTTGATTGATCAAGGTTACTTTTCCTTGCTAGACTTAAAAGGAAAGTCAAGATTGATCTTGTCATTTGTTTTGCAGCCCTCACATTGCTTCCCTTTAACTCTGATTTCTATCCCTAAAATGACTAGCAATACATGAAAGTAACATGAGACCTCTGTGTAGTTAAATGGAAATGCTGTGCCTGCATTTTATGAGAAGCAAGATCCCAGGCTAGTGAAATAAGGTATGTTTGGTACCATTTCTATCATTATACCTAAAAATTTATAAAATGTAATGTTAGCTAGTGCTTGAAATTTATTCACTTTTATGTATGGGATGCATGTGTATGTACGTATGTAGTGTGTGTGTGTGTGTGTGTGTGTGTGTGTGTGTGTGTGTGTGTTCTCAGTAAGCAAGTTCAATTCTTGATGGCTGCATGTGAGGGCTACTTTGAATTCTGAGTTCTTTCTTAAGCCCTTTGCCTTATTATAAGCTCAACATTTTGTGATATCCTTTCTCCGTTGCCTTTGCAAATTTCTTTCCGAACTTGATTGTGAAGAGAAGCTTCTTTCATCTTGTAACCTTTTCACAATATGATTGCTCTATTCCCCACTGTTAACTGTCTTGAAAAAATATCCTCAAACACTAACTTTTTTAATATATTTTATTGATTTTTTACAGAGAGGAAGGGAGAGGGATAGAGAGTTAGAAACATCGACGAGAGAGAAACATCGATCAGATGCCTCCTGCACACCTCCTACTGGGGATGTGTCCGCAACCAAGGTACATGCCCTTGACCAGAATCAAACCTGGGACCCTTCAGTCCACAGGCTGATACTCTATCCACTGGGCCAAATCAGTTAGGGCCTCAAACACTAACTTCTAATCTCCTTCCCCATGTCCCAGTCAGGGGTTGCTGTATGTCTCATTCTTGTAAAGCTAAAGAAACAACAATGTAGTTCCTCTGCATTCGGCAAATCATTTTAACCAAAATGACTGCTTTGGATTAGACTAAATATACAATTTGGCTAAAATCTGCATAATTTCTAACTGGAAATTATTAAGGAACTGTGCTTTTATTTTTACCTATTTGGCAAGCATTTATTAATCCTAACAATGTACAAGGTACAGTGTTGAATGCCAGAGATATAATAACATGTAATAATGAAGACATGCCATTTATATCTTAAGTAAATGCAGGCCATGCACTTTGAGTTTATAAAACACGCTCCCCACTAGGGAGGATGGTTTTCTGAAGAGCCACCCTCTCTTCTGTAGCCAGTGTTTCATGTTTACTCAATATTCGAGGAAGATATTTGGAGAAATTATGTACAATTGGCCTACATATTATAAGTAAAAGTATTTTTCAACATAATTGAGATTCTTTGAAGTCTGCTCATTTCATTTAAATTAAAATATTTTAAAATAGCAACATGTGGGGTTATAAAATGAATAATATAATGAAAAATCATTTTCTTTTGGAAGTTTTCCAATATTGAAATTTCTAACTGTGTAGTGAGTGATTAATTTTACCCTCGTTCTTATTTTGCTTGAAGAAAAGGTTTTGTGCCTGTAACATGAGTTGTAAAATTTGAAGACTTTGATACTATGTATAAAAGTTTTTAATGTGACATTATACCTTTCATGCTTAAGTTCAAATCAATTGGAAAAAAATTTAAGTTGTCATTTGAATTAATTGCAAATACTTCTAACTTTCTGTGTATTTCTGCAAAGGTCAGCTCTCACAAGGAAAGGGTTTGGTGTAAGTGAAACTTGTTAGCACCAATGTCACCAACTAAATTTTCACAAGCTAGAATTAGCTAAAACTAAAACAAAAAATTAAAGAAATTATAACACCACTTTTAATAATAGCAAATGTTACTTGACCTTCCTCTTAGATGTTCATTAAATAGAAAAAAAATAGAACCACTTCATATTCATCTAATATGTAAATTTTAGTTACTAGGTAAATGTGATTGTCTATAAGTAATGAATAAAATATTTTATTTTTCAAAACCAAATTTTAACATTCTACCAATTGTGAGTTTTTATGCATCTCATGGGAAGGGGTTCATCGTATCAGTGAAGATTCATATAATTCACACACCCGTGTACCAGATTTCTATCCATCTGAAGCCTCACTCATGAGAGCTTTCCTCCTACCTTCCTAAGAATGTATCATTCTATTTTTTAAATCACCTTGTCAGGCTAGGGCTAGAAAGAAGGCCTGACAGTATACAATTTTTATATGTTTTCAATGATTCAGTCTCTGTCATCTTTTATGAAGTCTAGACAACTCAGATCAGATGAAATGCAATAATCAGAACCAGCAAGTAAGCCCACTCCCGTGACAGACATTGACTAGAAAAGGGTGTTAGGAACACGCTTCTTGGTAACAGGAGTGCCACACTAATTTATAATCTCAAGCTATCTTGTTTTCAAAGCAAGTAGCTGTATGAGACCTGAGGTAACAAATTCTACTAATTACATTGGCACACCCACTCTGTCGTGGTAACCGTGGGGTTGGAAGCCTGGGGATATTTCTAGCAATCTTCTACATAATTAAATGAGAAATACATTATCGGATTCTACAACAACACCAATGGAATAACACATGAAGCAGGCTTTGGTGACGCCATTGTTTGGGGGAAGGTGGCGTTCCTTCCTGCCTTTCTGGCTGTTCTCTCTTTCCTGAAAGAGTGTAACTGCTTCTGCCAAGGTGATGCAGTCATCATTTGCCAAGGCTTTAGCCCAGCCGTGGGCAAACTACAGCCCGTGGGCCGGATCAGGCCCGTTCGAAATGAATAAAACTAAAAAAAAAAAAAAAGACCATACCCTTTTATGTAATGATGTTTACTTTGAATTTATATTAGTTCACACAAACACTCCATCCATGCTTTTGTTCCGGCCCTCCGGTCCAGTTTAAGAACCCATTGTGGCCCTCGAGTCAAAAAGTTTGCCCACCCCTGCTCTAGCCTAATCCATTTCTTCTTTGCCCTCTATTCTTGCTCCCTAAGAATTTCATCCACACCCATGCCTTTAGTTATTTTCTACACTCATTTTCCCAGAGCTTTAGATACTCCAATTACTTGAAGTCTTTTTAAATAACACAATTATACCCCATGTCCAATATTTCCAAAACTAAACCCAACTGAGCTCAGAGACTCCAAAAGATCATAAGATTGTTAACAAATGTTGTTTTGCTTTTGTTTTTAAATCTGGAATTAGCTTTCCTCTTATCTTTCCCTAGTTAACTCCTACATATTTTAATCTCATCAGCTTCTCTATATTCACAACAAGATGAAATTCTCTTAAATTCATTGGACTCTGAACTTGCCCCTTCACACTCTATTAAGAGTATAATTTATATCAAATAACCACAAATTAAAAATATAACAATGGCCCTCCCCTGGCCAGTGTTGCTCAGTTGTTTGGACATTGACCCCTGCACTGAAACGTTGCCAGTTCAAACCCAATAAGGGTACATGCCTGGATTTCAGGCTTGGGCTGTGCAGGAGGCAGCCCATCCATGTTATTCTCTCGAATCAATGTTTCTCTCTCTCTACCCCTTCCTTCTTCTCTATTGCTCTCTCTCTCTCAAACACAATAAAAATATTTAATAAATAAATAAATAAATAAATTTTAAAGCTATATTCTAGCAAAACTAAAAAGCTTAAAGATAGATTTTAAAATAGTTTTAGAGCATTAGGCAAAAAAAAAAAGAGTAAATGAAATTTAGATTATTGCCAAGACTTTAACAGTGACAGTTTTTATGACAGAAAAACGAACGGTGATATATGTCAAAGATGGCCTAGGAAAGAAAATAGAAACAAAGGGTTTTCTATCCAGCAAAACTCACTTGGAAGTATAAAATGCAAAGCTAACTTGTTAACATCATGCAAAAACTCAGGGAACTTTGGTTTGATGGATGTGTACTTACACATTTACTAAAGAAGAGTCTTAAGACAACAACCATGACTAGAAAAACATCAACATAAAGACTGCTAGTGAGTAACTATTTAATAGTTATTTCTATAGCAAAAACTAAATGAGAGTTTAGCTTGAGTGACTATAATATGTAATGGTTATATGCGCTGACAATGTAGATGTGGAAAAAGAATATGCATAAAATATAGAAACCTTTCTCATTCATCTTATTAGTGGTTATAATATTAATATTGTAATATCAGTATCGTAATTCCAATGGTGGTTTCTTTGAGAGAAAAATAAATAGGACAAATAAAGGAAAGAAGGTAATATGGTAGAAATTTTTTAAATTCTAATTTTTAAATAATACACAAGACTAAATGTTAGCATCTACAGATGTAACTCTTGGATAATCAAATAATAAATACAAGAAAGTAATTACCATGAAAGTCAGGATAGCAACTGCTTTTGTAAAGTCGACACAAGGAGAGGTTTCAGAGGGGGTTGACAACATTCTACTTCTTGACCCAACTGTTTGCCTTAAAATCAATTTATATAACCACTTAAAAATTAGTATTATAACTACTGATGTTTTGTGAAAATTAAATGCAAATAGAGATAAGTGAAATTTGGAACGTGCACTTTAATAATCTATATATATATAAAAGGCTAATATGTAAAGTGTCCCCTCAGGAGGTTCACCAGGAGACCGGGAGTTTGACTGCTCACTATGACATGCGCTGACCACCCAGGGGAGGCGTGGAACAAAGAAAGGCCCTAGCTGGCAGCCGGAAGGTCCCGATCGGCCCTGATCACCGGCCAGGCCTAGGGACCCTACCCATGCATCAATTTTGTGCAATGGGCCACTGGCATAGACTATAATATTCACTTTTAATTTATAATTATGTCCAAATATAATTAAAAAGAAAATACCCTAAACATACAAGAAAATTCCATCTAGACCAGCGGTTCTCAACCTGTGGGTCGCGACCCCTTTGGCGGTTGAACAACCCTTTCACAGGGGTCGCCTAAGACCATCCTGCATATCAGATATTTACATTACGATTCATAACAGTAGCAACATTACAGTTATGAAGTAGCAATGAAAATAATTTTATGGTTGGGTCACAACATGAGGAACTGTATTTAAAGGGCCAGAAGGTTGAGAATCACTGATCTAGACATAAGATTTTTTGGTTTTCCTCTTTAAGACTTGAAGTAACATTGGACAATGACGGTGTCCTCTAGAATCTACTTGTCCTGGGCTGCCCTGGGCCATTTCTCTTACTGTGCAATGGAGTTGGCACAAAACACAGGCTACTGCTATGACAAGGATCTTCAAGTGAGACTAAAGAAGTAAGGATTTAATGAATGTCAGTTTAAAAGGTTAATGCAATGCTGCTTTGATAATAGTGGGCTGTTTCCTGAATCACCAAGATCACAGCATTTTATTTATAGAAAATTATTTGGATAGATACGATCCAATTTATTGGATGGTTGTCAATTGTCCATTTCATTTTTCTGTTATGTAGGATTAACCTTCTTCCAACTTAATTCTCAGAGTTAGGATGTTTTTCCATTGGATGAAATATTGTCCTTTTATCTTTTTTAATAAAAGGAGAAAAGCATGTAATTGCCAAAATGTGTAATCGCCAAGACTTGCACCTTTTTTCTTTATTGATTAAGGTACTATATATGTGTTGTTATCCCTTGCCCCGCACACCCCGCCGCTCATGCCCTCACTCCCCCCCCCCCCCCCCCCAGTGTCTGTGTCCATTGGTTATGCTTATATGCATGCATACAAGTCCTTTGGTTGATCTCTTCCCCTTCCCTTCACCCTCCCCTGCCTTCCCTCTGAGTTTTGACGGTCTGTCTCTGGATCTGTTTTTGTTCATCAGTTTATGTTGTTCATTATATTCCACAAATGAGTGAGATCATATGATACTTATCTTTCTCCAACTGATTTATTTTGCTTAGCATAATGCTCTTCAGATCCATCTATGCAGTTGCAAATGGTAGGATACACGCACCCCTATGTTCATAGCAGCACAATATACAATAGTTAAGATTTGGAAACAGCCTAAGTGCCCATCAGCAGATGAGTGGATTAAAAAACTGTGGTACATCTATACAATGGAATACTACACTGCTGTAAAAAGGAAGGAAGGCTTGCATTTTTAACTATCTGAAGGACAAACACATTCCTGAATTTTCTGGAGGGTGAGCAATGTCTTTCTTGGTCACTAATTCCATCTCTCAGCTCATTATTGGCTTCAACTCCAGCTTCACCCATTTGAAATTGTTCTTTTTATCCTCAGAGAAAATAGTTGCACAGAGCTTCATAATTCAGATTACTTCAAGCTCTAAGCTTCTTTTTAATACCCATTATATCTTCCAATTTTTGCTTCTAAAAAAATTAAATTATTCATTGGTAATGGTTTTTAGAATTGATTTCTAAACTAAGGCCAAAACCATAGTGCTTGCATTTATATGATCTAAGTTCAGGTTTGTATTTATCACAGGAGTGCCATAGGGTTGGTCATCCAAGATAGAAATAAATGTTGTGTTGCTCTGCTCTGTCTTTCTGGCAAAAAAATGGTTTTACCCTGCAAAAGAGTCTGTGGCCAACTGGGAAAGAGGAGGGGGGATTTCTGTTTTTTGTTGTACCATTTCTAGTTTATGTTGACAAAGTTGTATTCTAAAAAAATTCAAAATTAAAAAGTGAAAGCTTTGAGCAGTGTGTCCTCTCTCTCTGCACCCTGAGCCTTTCCCATTTCTTTAAACTACTCTGACCTCCAATATGACTGATTAAGGTATTTGCTCCGAAAGGGCAGCTGTGTTCCATCATGTAAGACTGATCCTCCAGGAATTTACAGTGAAAACTCATGCATCACAATTACTGTGTAACTTGCATAAATTTAGTATTCATCAAAACAAATCACACTCGTACCTCTCAACTGACCCTCATTATGTGGGCATCCCTCGTTTTAGAAAGCCATCTATCTCCTTCCCATACCCAACTTGCCATCTGGTCAGTTTATTGATGGAGATGGTTATGTTTATATGAAATCCAATTGACATTTAACAGAAGCCAATTGTTTTACATGCCTTCAATTACAATTAAAATTAGATAGGACTCAGATGTGAGAAATAAAAAAATAATGCTCTAGCTCTCGATGGTTAAAAAATAAAGAGCAGTATCTCAATTATGGGAGTATTAAATTGTCCCTATATGCATAACCAGAATATAGTAAATTTGAATTTTTCCTTCCCTGTTAGAATTCAAGATAATGAATCACTTTGGAGAATTGAGGAAATTAATGTAATATTAACACAAGCCAATATCATGCAATTACCCACACAGAAGCCAATGCCAAACTCTACCAAAGAGCTGTGGTCACTCAGCATAATAACAATATAATAAATGTTGCTTAAATCCTATATAATAAAAGCCTAATATGCTAAGTGTCCAATCGGCTGGTCGGCCATTCAACCACTCAAAGCATATTATGCCAATGATATGCTAAGGCTGCTCAACTGCTCGCTATGATGTGCACTGACGACCAGGGGGCAGACAATCGGTCGACCAGTTGCTATGACATGCACTGACCACCAGGAGGCAGACACTCCAAGCAGAAGGTCAGCTTGCTTGGGGTCCGGCTGATAGGGACTGAGCAAGATGGGCCGGACACGCCCTGGGTCCCTCCTATGGTTCCTCCCCAGCTGGCCAACCTCCCTCATCTCTCTCCGGCTCCAATCATGCACCAATGGAGTCCCTCACCCTGGCCTGCCCCCTCTTGCAATCCAGGATCCCTTGAGGGATGTCGGAGAGCTGGTTTCGGCCCGATCCCACAGGCCAGGCCAAGGGACCCCACTGGTGCACAAATTCGTGCATGGGGTCTCTAGTCAATAATAGATTCAATAGAACATGGCAATATTTTTCTTGAAAAAAAACAACCTATATAGGCCTTTTGAGACTAAAGTTAACATTTTTTAATAATGTGTTTGTTAAAAAATAATTTTATGTTTAGGTCTTTGCTTCTCACAGACAGAGGGAAAACAGACATGGAGTTTTGGTGGGCTAAAAAAATAATAATAACCTCCTCACAATATTGCTTATTGTTAAAATAAAAGGTTTTGGTGAGGGGTCAGGGAGGTGGGGGCTTGAAGCTAAGAAATATACACATTTCTCCTACATGCTTTAGCGTCATGTAGCAATTGTTACATAATGAAAATAATCCTGTATTCCAGGTTGAATATGCCATTTTCTTTTTCCAGTATGTGAACACTATAAAACAAATGTTAACATGTCACCATTAGCATGAAAACACTGGGCTATACTTATGAAAGGATTAGGTATGGTTTATTTTACTTGGGAATGTATTAGTATTTGGTAATAGATATGGCATCTTTATTCTCAAGTTTTCCCCCTTAAAACCTGTAGTTCTATCTTTGCCCACCTTGTTTCTTTATTTTAAATTAATTCCATAGGGTTTCAGTGCATTGTTTTTCCTCCTTGCATTTATTCCACTTATATTAAAATATTTTAGGTTCATTTCATGAATTCACTCCAAGATATTTTCTTAAAAGCATTGAATAAAGTGTCTACTCTTGACTTTTCTATTTGATTAATAGAAAATAATCATCTCTCTCTCATGTGGTTTGGTTAATTAACTGTTATAGGCAGCACAAATAATTTCTACAGTAGTGTACTTATTGTTTTAAGAATTATGTGAAAATTAGTCTCTTACTACATGATTAGATTTTCAGATCTGGTAATGAACAAAAATAGTCTTTCTGTGCCATCTTTTAATGTGTTTTTAATCACCAGCAAAATAACAAAGAATTGTCTTTTAAAATAATTAAGACTACATATCGAGTCTCCATAGGGTGTCAACAATAAAGGGGTTAATGAAGCATCTAGTCATCATGGAAACAATCAAAAATGGCTTGCTTTAAACAACCAAAAGCAATTTCTTCAATCTAAATTCTGCATCTGTGCTGGAATAATTTCCATAGCATCAGAACATTTTTCATCCTGCAGAGATTACAAGACGAAAAAGAGGAAAGCTTACAAATGATGGCAACCTCCTATGTAAGTGGAGCCAAATATTTAAATGAAAAATCTGTCAAAATAGCCGAGCTATTACAGTTTCACAAACTATGCTAAACATCATGGCATGACCTCAGTCATGGCACCATTTAGAACCATGAAAGAATGCTACAATGACAGATTTCCATTTACACATTGCACATTGCTTCTTAGCATATTAATAAAACCTCTGTTATGTGCTAAAGCAACACACACTTTCTTTTTTCCATTCTTTATAATCCAAGATCAATTCAAAGCTCAAATCAAATACCAATTCACTGCATCCTTGGGAACATCTTACTCATAGCCATAATTGGAAATAACATATACCTTATATAAAATGAAATAAATGTGTATTTAAACAATCCAAATATAGAAAAGGCAAGAATAAAAATCATGATGGCACATAAACTCTTCTATGGATTCACTTAACTATTCAGTATGTTCCCTTCATCCAGAAGTTATATATAAAAATACAGTACTTTGGAGGCTATATTCAAGTACTTACTAGATTACTGAACATATTTTAACCAACTCTCAATAGGCACTAGGCTCAGAGAGATCAGAATTTACAGCAAACATATTTGCTTTCAGATTCTTAATTTATTTACTTGCAAATTATATTAGCATAATAGTGCTCAATGTATATATGCTAAATTAATGAATGCATAAAGAATGTCCCTGATACTCAGTTTTCCTATCTGTTAAATTGGAGTATTAACACATACCGCTGTTGTATGAATTGGTGGAAGTGTCCAGACTGCAAATAAAATAATTGACACGTAATAGATGGTCATTAATTGATAACTATTAGTGTTCATTGAATATGGTTTACAATAAAAATATTAATTGGTTTCTCAAGAAAAGAGGATTTGTTTTGGACCATGGACAAGAAATCATATACTTGCCATGAATATTATTTTGATGTGTAAATTTACTTTGTGTATTGACCACCGTTTAAATGAAAAAAGAAAAAGATCTAATAGCAATATCTAAATATAAACTTTGTTTCTGGTGTTTTTGGTTGTATATACTGAAGACACTTCAGACTAATAACTTCTAAAGAGGCTTTCTTGCCGAAACCGGTTTGGCTCAGTGGATAGAGCGTCGGCCTGCGGACTGAAGGGTCCCGGGTTCGATTCCGGTCAAGGGCATGTACCTGGGTTGCGGGCACATCCCCACTGGGGGGTGTGCGGGAGTCAGCTGATCGATGTTTCTCTCTCATCAATGTTTCTGGCTTTCTATCTCTCTCCCTTTCTCTCTGTAAAAAATCAATAAAATATATTTTAAAAAATAAATAAATAAAGAGGCTTTCTTATGCACTCCATAGCATATAAAATGTACTTCATCTCTACTCTCATTTATTTTGAATAAGGGTTGGTATAATTTTCACTTATTATCAGGAGAGGACTAGAGAAGAATTAAACATGGAGATCAAAGCTGTTTCTATGTAAAATGAATATAATCAACAAGGGAAACCAATTCACATACCCAAATGATTGTTTCTCCCATATAAGTGAGTTGTTTTGGCTGAGTATACTGTGTAAATATTCTACTTCACAGACTTAGTGCCAGTCAGCTTGGATTTATACTGGGAATGGAATCAGATTTCTCACAAAGGCTGTTTCCATAGAGCCAGACTGAAATGAAGAGGGGCTAAGTCCTTGCAAATGGTTAGAGAAACAGAGTAATTATTAAAATAAAAGTGTTGCTAACCATGTAGGAAATGCACAGCACACACAGTTCAAAATTAAGTCCAGGTCATATTCTTTCTAGCTGATACTATTCTTTAGTTTTGACAATGCTCAGAACTCATGGAGATCATTGGCATTTTGTAGAGTGTACCAAATTGATTCATTTCAAAGAAGAAGTGAAAAACCAAAGAATTATTACATGAACATATAGTCGGCCCTCCATGGAGTCAACTAACCTCAGATTGACAATATTTAAAAAAAAAAAAATGTTGCCCGGCTGGCATGGCTCAGTGATTGAGCATCGACCTATGAACCAGGAGGTTATAGTTCAATTCCCAGACAGGGCACATTCCTGGGCTGCAGACTCAATCCTCAATGTGGGGCATACAGGAGTCAGCCAATCAATGATTCTCTCTCATCATTGATGTTTCTGTCTCTCCCCCTCCCTTCCTCTCTGAAATCAGTAAAAATATAAAAAAATGTTATGTTGTTGCTGCTGTGTAGTATGTAGTTAGGTCTATGATGGTTGTATCTTTAAATGAACATGTACAGACTTTTTTCTTGTCATTTCATATACAGTATAACAACTATTTACATAGCATATACATTGTATCACATATTATGAGTAATCTAGAGATGATGTAAGGTATATGGGAAGATGTGTCTAAATTATACACAATTACTATGCCACTTTATATTAAGGAACTTAAGTATCCATGGGTTTTGGTTTCCATAGGTGTCCTGGAACCAGCCCCTGAGGATAATGAGGAAGGACTGCATTGTTTCCATAAACCACCAAAAAACATCTTGGCTCAGATTTGCAAATGGGGTAATATTAATTTATGTTCCTGGCTTTTAGATAAACATGTTTCCATATTTTAATGTTCTTGACATCAAAATATACACCTCTAGTGCATCACCTCCTCTCAAATCAGTTGTCTGTTCAACAATAGGGCAAAACAGATAAATAAGGTATATTGTAATTTTTAAAATATAAATTATATACTAGGTATCTAATTTATAATACATGTAATACATTATAAACATACTTATATGTATACTATATTAATGTATATTATAATCTATAATATTTAATTGCTTATATGTACAATATAATATACATTTATATATAGATACATATTATATGTAACTTGTAAATTTGAGAAATCATTTTTCAGCAGTGCTGAGGTCTATATAAAATGCTACTTTGATGTAATAGTTTGATTAAAGAAACAGTGTTGACAATCACCTCTGAAGTTTAGATTTTCTATCACTGCTCACACTCATATACTCAGAGTTGGTATTCAACTTGTTCACAGCAGTAGATTCTCATCAACAATGTTTAAAGACTTTATTTTCTTGCAGGTCATTCTTATTATGTACTTTTTTTAATAGGGGAATTGTTATTTTATTAAACTATTTTTAAAGCTCACTACAAATACAAAATGGAAGTATTAATAATAAAACGGGTTATTAAATAAAAGCCGAAAATACAGCTCCAATGATTCACATTTCACAGGTTTAAGAAGAATTAAACTAATTGTTTTAAATAGAATTTAGGATTAAAATATTACTTCTTTACATTCAATTATCTTTATTTAAGCCACTCTACTCACTTCCTAATACATTTTGAAAAATACATTGCATTATATTTTCATATTTCCAACATAATTAGATATTTCTGATCTCTTTTAGTCTTCTTGGGGCTTATTTCTACTTTGCTAAGTTATAAGTCCTGAAGATAATTTACTGCATAGGTAACTGTAGGTGATGAATAGTAACTGGCATGCTATTACAGGCAATTCACCAGAGTATTTCAAAAATTTCTGTTAATGAATTATTTAAAAATCACAATATATAATGACAATGTTTATAGGCTTTAATCAGTAATTAGAGCATATATAAGATTTAGTGGTGACTATTATATTGAATTGCAAGTTTACTGTAATTATCAGAGTTTTTTGAAAATGCACTTTTGTAAAATTTTCTTAGTTTGTGCATGTTCTCAAATATATGTGTGTACGTACACATATATTTCTGACTTGCAAACAATAAAAAGGTTTAAAAGAGGGATATTCTCTAAATGTCAGCCATTGCTATTATTTTTGATAATTTATTCATCATAGCTAGGTTCTAACACGCCTATTACTGACATTGCCCATCTTTGCTTAATGATGATGATGTTCCTGATGATGATGGATGGAAATAGCACATTTTCCAGCATCTGGTTTGTTATTATAAGAATCAATAAATAAAATTTTCTTTGAAATTGACCTTCTATTTGAAATATTATTTGGACAATGTAAATTTAATACACATTTCTATTTTTTTGTTGTTGTTCATTTTCTGGTCAAGTAACACACACACACACACACACACACACACACACACACACAACCAGAGAAAAATAGCAAAAAGAACCACGGCCTAAAACCTGAAATAAATGGACAGAATAACCAAAAGTTACTTCTATTTCTCTAGAATATTTTCTATTATAATATCTAAAATGTAAGACAGAAATTAGTGGATTATAAACCATCGATTCAAATACCTGCTGATTATAGTTCTTCACTTTAAAATTTTCTGTTACTTAGAGAGATTTATATCTGAAAAAATTAAAATTGGACATGTTAGCATTGGAATATAACTTAGAAATCACCTTTCATAATTTTCAAGTAGCTATTCATTTCAAAACAATGATAAAGTGAGGAATAGCACCATAAGAACCTTTGCTTTTGAGAAAAAGCAAATAAAGGCTAGGCGAAACTAGTTACCATATTTTCTACAAGTGTAACAGTGGTCCACTTCTTATAACAACATGGCTCATGAGTATTCAAGAGACTTCCGAATGTGGAGCCAAAAGCATGTGCTGTAGAATGGCCCTTTCATGCCTTTGATGTACAAAGCAAATCAGCCTGAAATCACCAGAGAATTGCCATGACAGGGGCTGGGTAAATCTCAGCATGATCAAAGCATTCCAAACCAATGACATCTGAAAGGAAATTAAAACTTTCTCCAGTGATATTTAGCCATCTTCTAAACAGAATAAATGCAAAAATGCTAAGATAAATGGATATGTTAAGTATAGCGAGCATTTACCAAACCATCAGGATGGGGCTTCATTGATTACAGCAGTGTGCACCATGTCTATTTACATACCATGGAATAGTCGAAGGAAAAGCTGTCATTCCTATTTTTTGGTCCTTGTAATATAGTCCGGAATTAGAAATTACCCTCTGAAAATACTGTTTAATTTGTCTGTCATAACACAGCTAAGGGGTCATTATGCAACTTTAAGGACAGAGTTATTGAGAACTGATCTTTTATTTCTACTGATGCAAAAAGCCTAATAACAAACAAATGTAACTCTCTAAGGAGAATGGCTATAATGAAATGCAATGCCTTAGCATGTTGTACTGATTCATATGACAGTTATTACTTACCTGGATGAATAACTGAAGCACTAAAACATGTTGTCATTACTGACATGACCACTAGCTAAAAGGATAGGTTATAAATTCAAAGCTAGCATTTGCTTTGCAAAGTACATCTTCAAGTACTCTGTAATATTCTGAAATACCCTTTATCCTGAGAGAAACTAAGCACTGAAATATTCTTAGCACAGAACCATGTTGATTGTTTTAGAAACCTTAAATGGTACAAGGAGTATTACATAAGATGGCTCAGAGACTACTTTATTTTGCATATTCAAGAATAATTATGTAATATAATAAGCTTATTCTAATTTAGTTTTGCAGATGGAATTCACTGAAAGCAAGGAGATTTTCTGTAGAGCACATATATGACAATTCTGTTTTGATATATTTAAGAAGTTCTGTGCCTCTTGGAGTTAAGCCATTACATGTCTTTATTCTGTTCATCACGGTTATAGTGTTTGTTAAATATATTGTACAGACCCAGCCAGCATGGTTCAGTGGTTGAGCATTGACCTATGAACCAGGAGGTCATAGTTCAATTCCTGGCCGGGTTGCGGGCTCAATCCCCACTGTGGGATGTGCAGGAGGCAGCCAATCAATGAGTCTCTCTCATCATTGATGTTCTATCTTTCTCTCTCTCCCTTCCCCTCTGAAATCAACAAAAATATTTTAAAATATTAACTAGGGATTCACTAGGAAAAACATTAGGGCATGCTAAAATGAACAATGTATTGTCCACAACTCAAGGAGCTTATATTAAAGTGGGGAAGACAGGCACACAATCAGAGTTCCATGGTATGGTGGGATAGAAGACCTTACAGAATTATGTGGCTTGACTATGTTATTTTATTAGTACTAGGAGGCCTAACAGTAGAAAATGGTGACCAGTACCAAAAGCATGCCAGGCTTCCCACCTTGCACCAGCTAGTTTTATTCTAAAACACTGCAACAGATGAAAACACACACACCACACACCACACACACACACACACACACACACACACACACACACACACACTTTGAAGCATGGCAAAAGCTTGGAATACTGAGATATGGTTTGTGTAGATGTGATAAGTAAAAATGTTTAAGTGTTATTTAAAAAAAATCATTACGACTCCTTACTAACCTGGAAAATTCTTAACATGGGTACTGTAATAGATACCCCTTTGGCATAGTGCTTATAGACATTATTCTATAAATGCTGCTGGAAATAACAATTTTATGGAATTATTTATAACTTTGTACAATTATGAAATCTGCAATTGGATCATTCTTCAAAAACCTAGTCCATAATTGCTTTTTAAAATCTACATTTTATAAAATATGGATAGCAACTTTTCTCCTGACTTTTTGTTTTACTTTTCAAGAAACAAAACAAAAGGTTTCCTGCTGTTTAAAATCACCTTTGTTTTTAGTTGTTGTTGACAGCCAGTTATATTTCTATAACAAAACTCCTCGGTCTAACCCAAGTCATGATCGATGTCTTCACCTGTACATAAACATATATTTTCCCTTTATTCAGATTACTCTATAATTGAACATAGTTATGTTTTTTAGCCATGAAGAAAAAAATCAATAAATGCAATGCAATCTGGACAAAATCAGAGTTTATCAACATGTAGGTATCATATCTAATTTTGTGGGTATTTCTCTAGCATTACCTCAGGAATGAATCAATTTAATAAATGAAGGCAATTTGAAGTCAGGCTTAAATAAAATTACTTTGGCCATTTAATATAGGGCCTTAAATTTCTCTAATTCCATGATGTTCAACCCTTTTCAACTTATGGTACTAATCACTAAAATTCTGCAACACACCAAAAATATATTTTTGCCGATCTGACAAAAATAGGTATATTTTAATTTATTCACACTGGGTGGCTATTTTTATGTTGACTGTTGTCATTTTTTTATTTGACAATCTAAGATAAAAGAGGTCAGTGCCCCTAAATAGTCAGGTATTGAGTGTTTTAAGAATGCTTGCAGCACACCATTTTAAAAATAACTGCTCTAATTTGAATGGAATGCATTTAAGAAAATAGTCCTATTTTTATAACTCTTGTAATCTAGCATCTTTAATTTTATATTATGTAAATGACATATGGCTGAAGTTATCAAAGAAGACCATTAAAAGCCTGAGTGCCCACTTACCTGTATCTTTAGCACTTAAAACCTTTTTGCAAATAATAATGTTACCTTGCACATTGTAATATAATTTTTCTTTCCAGCTATTTTCACACCTATTCTTTTTTTTCTTTGTATATTCTTGGAAGAGGTGGGTCACAGGAATATGACCTATATTTCATTATAGAGAAAATTGACCTCCAGTGAGATTAAATGACATTTGAAGGTCCCACATCAAGTCACAAAAGAGCCATACAATATTTCAGTCCTACAAGTGAAAAACCTCACCAGCTCCACAGAATCAATGTAAACTTAATAGGATGTTTGATAGAGCCTTTGAGTCTCTCTCTCCAACATATTTCATGGATCCATCCACTTCACTTCTATTGTCACCTTGATTAATGCTCTACATATGTCAATGGTTTCAAAATTGCTCTTCCTTCTTCCATTCTTTTACTCTTCTAATCTATCGTCCAAAATTAGCTAAGTGACCTGCTCATGAGCACACAGTTAGTCAAATGCATAGCTTGGAGAAAAACCATCTCTTCTGACTATTTGATTCCTAAATGAAAATATAAACTCCTCAAAGGTAGATATCATGATGATACCCTGCAGTGTCTAGCAAAGCATCTCATGTATAGCGGGTGCATCATAAACACCTTAACTAAATACCATCAGAAGACCTTGGTTAAATCAAGCATTTTATTAAATCAACCATATCTTGCCCCAGTGAAATAGTGGTGGTTAAGGGACAGTAAATATTAAAATATCTACAGGGTACATACTGACTTAGTTTTAGAGTTGCCATCTTAAACTAGCAGGCAGAAGGCCAGCTCCCTATTACACTTCTATTTATGTTGTTTCCTACAATATACTATGTGTACCAGTTAATAATGCGGATTTTTTTTCAATAGATGGAGTTACACATATGTTGATATATATGCAATTTGATATGTATGCTATTTTGTTGTATTGACCGCAAGCTTCAAAACTTCATATGTCAAATTTGCTGAAAGTGTTAACATCATAGATATTTTTACTCTTAAAAATGCAAATTCCGAGCCAAAAAAAAGAGCATTTGTGGGAAGTTATAATTCATTACTTTATTTTGAAGAAAAGTGCTGCTGAAAGTTATCATATACTTCAGGAAGCTTATGGTGAACATGCTCCATCTCAAGATACTTGTGAATGCTGGTTTAAACGCTTTAAAAGTGATAATTTCGATGTGAAAGACAAAGAACGTCCAGGTCAACTGAAAAAGTTTGAAGACCAACAATTACAAGCATTATTAGATGAAGATGCGTGTCAAACTCAAAAACAACTTGCAGAAAGATTAAACATTGCTCAGCAAACGATTTCCAATCATTTACAAACAATGGGAAACATTTTAAAGGAAGGAAAATGGATATCACATCAACTGAATGAAAGACAAATGGAAAACCGAAAAGTCGTCAGTAAAATGTTGCTTCAATGGCACGAAAGAAAGTCTTTTTTGCATCGAATTGTGTGGTGATGAAAAGTGGATTTATGTCGAGAATTCCAAATGCACAAAATCATGGGTTGATCCAGGTCAACCATCAACATCGACTGCAAGACCAAATGGCTTTGGAAAGAATACAATGCTCTGCGTTTGGTGTGATCAGGAAGGTGTGGTGTATTATGAGCTTCTAAAACCAGGCGAAACCGTTAGTACTGATCGCTACCGACAACAAATAATCAATTTGAACTACACTTTGATCATAAAACGACCAGAATGTGCCAGAAGACGCGGCAAAGTAATTTTGCTACATGATAACGCACCATCACACACTTCAAAACCAGTTAAATACACATTAAAAGATCTTGCCTGGGAAGTACTAACCCACCCGCCGTATTCACCAGACCTTGCTCCTTCAGATTACCACTTGTTCCGATCGATGGCACATGCACTTTCTGAGCAGCGCTTCAAAACATACGAAGAAGTGGAAAATTGGGTCTCTGAATGGTTTGCCTCAAAACAAGAAAAGTTCTATTGGAATGGTATCCACAAATTACCTGAAAGATGGGGGAAATGTGTAGCTAGCGATGGACATTACTTTGAATAAAGCACTTTTGATGTTTCTCTTGAAATTATCGTGTTTGCTTTGATTATAAAATCCGCCATTATTAACCGGTACACCTAGTAGAGGAAAACCACTTTGAGTGGAGACAGTGCGAGTAGACAAAAGTACAAGCAAGCTTTTACTTTTACTTTAGCTTTAACCTTAATTGATGCCTAAGGCCAGAAAACCCTCAGCATTAAGGTTCCTCACCTAGATAAACCACTGTGTCCTAGAAGGCCCCCAAACTGTATTCCTTCTGATCTTTCTCCACAGCAGCCAGCTGCCGCCTGGCAGTTCAAGAAGACAGTGCTTAAAAGGACTTGCAAGTTTGACAAAAAAAGTTGGAGAAATTGATTGGTATTTAGAGTTTAGTGGTCTCCTATGGGCTTTCCTGGGTTTCTGTGACTGATTTTGATGAAGTGCTTTTATTTGTCTCTCTACCCAGAGACTGCAGATGAATTTGCAATAGAGCAGCATGCCTCCTGTTTAGCTTTGTCAGGCACCACTTAGACATGTTATAATTTATTTTCCAGGAAAAATATTTCTCATGAGGGCTTCTGGCTAACACAGTTATAAAGCAGCTGGCTACTGCTCAGCCTGTTGTCTGCTGGCAGCTGGGCTTCCCTGTAAAGGCTGAAAAGAAACAACTGGAGAGGAAAGTTGTGGAAGATGGGGGCAGAGACCAAACGCCCTGAAGCAGTCGGAATCTTCTCTTTCTGGCTACTTTTTGGTGATTTACAACTTTGAAAACATCCTATTAAGTCTTGCAGGGACTGCTGGGAGAGAGAGAAAAAGAGAGGGAGGAGTTTTTCTTAAACAGGCATTGGCTTGTTCTAGCCATTGCACAAACTCGAAATTGCCCTAGAAAATTCATTCACTCACCAGCTATTTTTTTTTCTAACAGAGGGCATTCTGCATAGAGCTTCAGATAATTATTTTGTTTATTTTAAAGACATATTTGTTAAAACCTTTGACACTAAATTCACACACTTTGTGAGAAAATGTTCACATGAGAGGTCAGAGGGACTGAGATTAACTGACATCAATGTTCCTTGTTATGCCCTCACTCTAGGGCATGTGCTGCAAACTTGCCAAAATATTTCACTTTTTTTCTTTTTGACTAGTCATATACTATGTATCATCAAGTTTCAGACACCAACAATTATAATACAACATTTTTATGTACCACCAAGAAATGAAAAAGTCTGACAAATAAATAACATTGTATTTCTAATCCTTTTCTTAATTGAAGGAACTCTTTAGATTTATCTACACTTAGATTTTTATCATAGCATTCTTTTACATAAAAATGAAAATTTAAGGTAAATAATTGTTTTTAAAAATTCTTAAATTTCTTCAGCCTGGTTTCAAAGGTTCAGAATCATTCTCCAACTCAGCATCATCAGTGCCTGAGTTTGTCCACATATTGTGCGTGAACAAAGTAACCAGTAATGAAATATTTTTGTAAGAGTCCCCCCATCCCTCAGGATTGCCTCCAGGAAACTTTTTTTCAAATTTGCTGACACCTATTATACAAAATATGATGCTTCTCTTTTCTTACTTGTATCTAAAAGTGCCAATAGAAAATCCTCAACCAATAACTAGGTCTCATATTCTTTCTTCTTTTGATCTTCAAATGATTTATTCACTAAAATATCAACACTGATGGGCTACAATTATCCAGTTATGTCTCTAGGAAAAAAACAAACCACGTCCATTATAATTTCATTGCTTGTACATTATAATCTGATTTTAAGAGGCCATAGATTGTAAGAAGTATCGTTATTTTCAAGATGTGAAAATGTAGAAAATAGGCACTATAGATTTGAAAAAACGTAGAGCATGAAGAGATTAAGTGTGCATATGGGAGCTACAAATGCAGAGGGGTTTCAGAAGGAGGTACCCTACACTTATTTTGAGTTGATTACTATCAGAATCACCCAGGGTCCTAAAAATGTCACAGAACAGGGGAGCCCCTCATTTCCCCCGGGTGCTCATGGAAGTGGGTGGGGTTTCTGGGGTACCACTGGAATAAGAATTTCCAGAGGCCCCCACGGGAGGATGAGGTATAGTAGAAAGCTTTATTTCCATGGAATTACACCCCCAGGTTTCCAAAGTCCCATTTTCCATAGTACAGTCATAGAAGTATAGCTGGGGCTTCAGTAGAGCTAAAATCAGAGCCAGTGTCCAAGGTTTCCTTTCCATGTTGGAGCAGTGTCCAGTCTAGCATCAAGCTAGCTTAGCTTGTGTTTTCCTGCTGTAGCCCATCAGTCCATTGTGTGTGGGGTCCACAGGGCTGTGGGCCAAAGGGGCAAATGCAAGAAAGTAGGAGCCAAAGAGCCCCACAAGCCAAGACTCAAGAAGGGGAAGCAACAATAGAGTGAACTACTTTGTTTAAGGGATTAAGTATTCGCAAATTTTCATGGACTTTCAGTGGCCACACCCATCCTAGCCAACAATGTCTGTTCCCAGATTTGACTGACAGGCAAGTACCTTCTCTATGTTACTCCAACTTTACTGTTGATGAGTCCCCTTCCCCAGAATTTTGCAGGGACTAGGCTGGTGGTTCCATGGGGAGTGAAAAGCTGCAGGTCCTTGGTGAAGCTGCCCACAGGACATGTCTATAATGTCTGGCTTCCCCCTCTACCCCTTTCCTATTAGTTTCCCCCATTGATTTCTAGAGAGAGTGGAAGGAAGGAGGAAAGGCAGAGAGAGAAAAAGAAACATCGATATGAGAGACATACATCAATTGGTTGCCTCCCGAACGCTTGTCCTTGACCAGGAATCAAACCCTTAGGTCCTTGAGCTGACGCTCTAACCACTGAACCAAACAGGCCAGGGCCTCCATTCCTATTATTAACTAATTACAATGGTATCAAAAACATGGACAATCTAATCACTTGGGAAGTAAGACCAGGATGTCAGCATTTTTAATAACCAGTCGGGGATTCTAAGGTAGTCAAGTTGGGGGACCACTTTTGAGAAAAGCTTGGTATTTGCTGACCAGCACACAGTGAAGACAGGATGATCAGATATCCAGCTTTGCCTGGGACCATCGTGGTCTATGCTCTTGTCCTACTTTGATTATAATAGCATAGGCTTTTACTGTTAAAAGTGTCCCGTTTGGGGACATTATATATAAGGTTATCCTAATGTTATGTAAAGGGGTAAGATGTATAAGCAACTATAAAATAATCCATTTATATAGTCTTGTCCTCAACTGTAAACAGACCCTGTTCTTAAAATAAATAGCTATTGAAAACCCACTGTGGAGTTTATGCTCAGGCCACCTGATGAGAATCCACTGTGCTGAGAATTTGTCTTCCAGGAAAAAAAAAAAGAACTATAAAGAGAAATATGCTGTGCTTTTAGAAGTCTATAAGGCCCAAACAAACCCATAATAAGGACAGTCACTAACTCTCGCTTCATAACATTTGCTGAGTGTGTGGGATTTTTGATGGTGTTCTTTTCACTGTTCTCATGTTTATTGTTCAGAGGCTAAAATCCCACCACCAAAAGCAAGCTCTTGTTAGGGTGTGACCATCATTACATTATGGACAATTTAGGGAGTACCTTTGGGGTGTACCTTTCACTGTTCTCATGTTTATTGTTCAGAGGCTAAAATCCCTCTACTGGAAGCAGCAAGTTCTCATCAAGGTGTACCCATCATTATATGATGGACAATTTGGGAAGTTTCTAGATGATATGTTGAGGTATCATCTTTTGTATGGAACTTATGATGAAGCCCTCCAACTGACTCTCTTCCCTGATTTCAGTTTCACATTAAAATGGCACAAGAGCAAACTTTCATCTGGAAGACAGCATCAGTTCATGCCATGGAAATGAAGGAACAATTTAGTAAAGGAGCCATCCTTACAGAGGGGACATGAGTTCTTTATAACTGAATCAAAAGAGCTAAAGATTTGGAAGTTTCAAAATATGGGTGGGTCAGTTCAGAGCTATCGGAGAGAATTACAAAATTTCTCTGCTGGTGAACTACTAGGTGATGAAACAAAGTCCATAAGTAAATTGTTATTTAATACTAGCATATTGTTTAAGCTCTGTTAAAAAACTATCTTGGAAATACATGAGAGAACCAGGAAGAGGGCCTTCACCAGAATACAACACTGGCACTTTGACCTTAGATTTTCCAGCTTCCAGAACTGTGAGAAATAAATTTCTGTGGTTCATAAGCATAGCAACCAGAACAGACTAATGCACCACAGAATGTGCAAAGAAAATATTAGAGAATATAATCTAAAAACTAAAAAGAAGTCGGTTTTTCTGATGTTGAAAATATGGAGTGACTCTGGACCCTCACTGGGTCTATAAAGCAGACCATCATGCGTTATGTGTTGTAAAGAAGAATGGCTGAAACACCCTCTCTCCTCTGTTCACGTTCAGCATAGAGAAACAGAAGATGAGGTGAGCTATGCTAGGTGGACTTATGGATTATACTCTGAAGTTAAAAACAAACTACCATCCCTAAACTGATTGTTTGATTTTAAAACATTCTGCATAAAAACCATAAATTGAAGATAATATTTTTAATTGTAGGCCCAGTAGGCACTAAGACAGTGATGGCGAACCTTTTGAGCTCAGCTTGTCAGCATTTTGAAAAACCCTAACTTAACTCTGGTGCCGTGTCACATATAGAAATTTTTTGATATTTGCAACCATAGTAAAACAAAGACATATTTTTGATATTTATTTTATATATTTAAATGCCATTTAACAAAGAAAAATCAACCAAAAAAATGAGTTCGCGTGCCACCTCTGACATGCGTGTCATAGGTTCGCCATCACTGCACTAAGAGGATGGCCAAGGTAACATTTTCTCTAGTCTTCATTACACACAAATTTTTCCTTAACCACAGTATTACGTTCAAAAATATCATATCTAATAAGAAATAGGTAAAATGTTTGGAATTATCTAGGGTTCATCTGAAATTCAGATGAAATGTGCTTTATGTATAGATATACTTTCTTGTGATATGAGTAATACTGCTGAAATAAAGCCATCACAATTAGCAAGATATTTAAAAGTAAGAATTTAGATTCTCTTTTGAAGTGTTTTCCTTATATACACCCTTGAGGAAGCACTAATTCTTTTTGACACAGTAAAAATGACTGAGACAGTGTGTGGCAAATGATTTGTTAACAAATTAAAATGCATTATTTTGTTTGCAAATAGTGTTGTCAGATGCATTGAAAATATTGCTAAAATGGTGAAGAAATACTTATTAGAACAAATTAAGTCAGTTTTGTTATACAGTTGAATAAATACATTTTTCCCAACCTTTTTTTAGCTTATATATGCATTAGCTAGATAGCATTTCAAGTGTGAAAATAAATAAGGGAGCTACTGAAACCAATATATCTAAAAATGCTCAACAGTAGTAAGTGAAGAGGAAAAAGCTTTAAGTGGGGACTTTAAAAAAACAACACTATACGAACAGCCATTATTAGAAAAATTATCATACTAGAATGAGAGAGGGAGAGATTCCAGAATAGGGCTGAAGAGATATTACTACACTTGAAAGTTCATACAATGAGTCATCCTGGGAAAGCTATTACAACAAATAAGTTGAAACCAGAATTATACAGGTACTACCTACAGTTCAATCAGGATAACATAATAATAATCACAGAGATATATTTTGAATGCCAGAAAGGCCATATGAATCCTTTATATTATATGAGGTTCACACTGCATAAATAAATAAATAAATAAATAAATAAATAAATAAATAGCGGTAAATCCTAATTATTCATCTCTTTTATAAAAAGGCACCTATCAGTGAGTGACATCAGCAGCATGGAGGCATGAGAAGACATACATATTTCTCCCCTTGAGGTTACAAGAAGCTGGACAGCTATGATTCAACAAAGGATTTCCTTGCTCAGGACACAAACATGTCTGAGAGACCTGTGCATTGACACATCTAATTTTGCACCTTCTGGAATCTTTAGTCTACAGAGAAGCCTACAAATTTGTTCTGAAGATATACATCTTCAGATCCTCCCCTGCTTAAAATCTTCCCAAGTCTTCCAATTATACTTGGTTTAAAAGGCCATACACAACGTGTTTCCATCTCATTCGTATCCCAACATTAACATTACTAGTTTGTAGCTAACCTTTTATTTGATAAATTTGGTAAAAGAGAGCCTACTTGTTCAATTAGAAATTTCATTGTTTCATTCATCTGTCCATTTATTCCACCCGTTTTTTGTTGCACATCTTCTGTTTATGCCAGGTTTCTTGCTCCCAAAATCTTTCAGTCTTTGATAAGATGAAAAGCAAACACAAGGTTACTACACCCTGTAGGCCTTCCTATCTGTGACACCAAGAAAAGTCCATGGATATATCAAAGAGGACATCAACCAAACACAGCCTGGGTTGATGGGAGGGACAAAACTGAGAAGGTTTTCTGATAGAGAAGATGCAGGCAGTGTTTAGTAATATATCATGTTTCAAGTTTTGCCAGTTTTTCCCAATGGACAGAGCATTGGCCTGCAGACTGAAGAGTCCTGGGTTCAGTTCAGGTCAAGGACATATACCTGGGTTGCAGGCTCAATCCCTGGCCCTGGTCAGGAAGGTAGGAGAAAACAGGGCTTCACAATTGAGTTGGGGGAAAGACAGCCTTAGGTCTAGAGTACTCAAATACTCTTGAGGCTGAGACAGGCAGGAGCCTAGCAAAGTAAATAGAAACCATGTCATTAAGGATTCTGACATCTACCTTCCATGCATGGTGCAATAGACAAGTTAACATCATTAAGATGAAGCATTTTTTCATAACTGGGATAAATTTTTACATTGATTACTTCATTCTGGACCTTAATATATTCCTAGGGAAAATGTGAGGGTTGGACTTCAGTGGTTATTTTTCCTTTTATTTTCAGGAAAATATTTTTGCACACGGGAATACAATAAACAAAAATGGAACTGGTATGGTTAAAGCAAGCATGAGAAATCCACACCATTCCTCTCCATCATAACCACTGGAATAGCCCCAAAGACCATCCTTATCCTCTCCATATCATAATCCAAGAAAAACATTTTTCAATCAATTGGACTAGATGCTTTCAAATCTTTATTATATTTTAAATTTTATCATACTGGGATTCTATTTTTCTCATTTTTCTCTCTATTAGATATGCGATGGTGCCCTAGCCAGTTTGGCCCAGTGGATAGAGCATCGGCCTGCAGACTGAAGAGTCCTGGGTTCAGTTCAGGTCAAGGGCATATACCTGGGTTGCAGGCTCAATCCTGGCCCTGGTCAGGGCATGTACTGGAGGCAATCAATCAATGGGTCTCTCTTACATGGATGTTTCTCTCTCTGTGTCTCTCTCCCTCCCTTCTGCTCCCTCTAAAAATCAATGGAAAAATAGCCAGTGAGGATTAACAACAAAATATGCTATGGTGTTCTCACAACTCCATCAGTAGAATAAACTTTACAAGTTGCCTAAATAACTAGGAAACAAAATTGGTTAAATGCTAGCACCAAACACTATGACAGGAGAACATTAGAACTATTTTCATTGTTCTTTGCTACACAAAACCACTCTGAAATTTAGACGCTAAGACAATAATAGTCTATATCATTTCTAAATTTCTATATCAATTATTAGTTGGCTGGAATGTTAATCTACACATGCCATCTGGTCTGGTTGGCTGCATTTAGGTGGGTTCAGCAAAGCTAGGAGACCAAGAGGCCTCACTCACATGCCTGGCAGATAGTTTTGACCGTCATGGAGGACCTCAGTTCTCCACCTGCTCCCCCTCCTCCTCTAGCTAGTCTGGCTTCTTTACATGGAAGTCTCAGAACCACATGCCAAGGTCTCTTAAAACCTAGCCTCATAAGTCAAACAGCCTCACTTACACCAGGGAGGTCAAAGCAAGTTACAAGGACAGCCCAGAATCCACCTCTTTATGGAAGAAGCAGCAAAGCATTCTTATATGTCAATCCTTTCCAAATCGATCGCCCCTACTTTCCTAACTCAAGATAATACTGAAACCCCAAAGCTTTGAAAATTTTGGTAGCCTATTATAATCTAGCTTTGATTTGTATATTGGAACGTAGTGAACAACTGCTTTTATTTGCAGAAATTTGCTTATTGAAACAACTCAAGGGAATCTTCTGAATTGAGGAAAAACATTTACATTGGAGCAAATTACATTTTACTGAAAACGTAATTGTTACACTGAGAGCTGTACACTGTTGTAATTGCAGACTCCTAATTACACACAGTGCATTATTTTAAAAGGAATGGCATTGTTTATTTGTGATATTCTTTGCTTATTTACACTTGCATATTTGAGCAAGGAGTGAGTTATCTCTACCACGTGGCAGAGATTGTTATCTGTTCATAAACATAAAATTAATTCGGTAGTGGGAAGCAGCTCTCAAACAGGAAGAGAAATTTCTCCTGAGGCAAGACATTCTACAGTTGTTTCTAAATTTCTATATCATTAACAAAGCACTTACCATCTGCAATGATTGACCCATCAGAGCTGTTCCTCGGAGATAATTTTGGTGACATTAGAAATTTGAATATCCAAAAGCCACATTAGACATAAATGAATTAGCCCATTCTTATAAATAGAAGTAATGCTCAAGATAGAAGGTTCTATGAGATGCTGCTTAATTTGGGTAACCTTAATAATTTTAACTCCCCTTGGGCACTTGTCAGAGTCTCTCAGTGCTGCCCGGATGGTAACCTTGTTCTCTCTGTCTCATGATTTTTGATTTTGTAAATGCTACTTGAACCTCAAAGCCAGTAGCCCAGTCAAACATCTTACTTAAGTATATAGTTAAGTGTATAATTCTTTCTGAATTATAATCACATTTCCTGATTGATGGGTCAGGGAATAAAAAGGAGGAAGACTCAACAGATATCCTTTAAAAGCTCAAATGGAAATGTTTTCACCTTTCCTACATTTCTCATTCCTTGCTAATAATTAATATTCATAAGATAAAAATGTTCTGTATCACAAAGCAAGGTGTTTTATCTTCTACAACAGAATCAGAGCTGGGTATAATGGCTACTATGAGTAACTTGATTGTTTTCTTAATATCATGAAAATTAATAGCATAATTGATCACTGATAAGGTTTTCAGAAAAAGCAAAAAAAAAAAAATCAGACCATTCCTAATTAATAATAGCTCTTTATTGTCACTATTAGTTCTTTTAAAGACCTGTTGTTTAGTATGGGTTGGTCCTTTTTTCCTTGGGAGCAACGCAAACACATGTTTATGGCATAATGTGCAAATGCATTCCATTTTTAAGAAACTAAAAGTTCAAAGTGGCCAAGACCACAAGTATAGGAATGTTTAAATTTCAGTGACCAGTGGGGAATAGTTACTTACTACATAGTTCACTAAAATTCTTCCTTTGCCTTAACACATGAAAGAAAGAGTCTAATATTTCATCCTATTTCAGAGATTACCCCTGAAGACCAGTAATAAAGTGTCCCTACAAGTCCAGTCTGTGCGCCTGGCTGAGAAACTTCTAAGTGCGTAAGCTTGGGACTGATCTTTTTTATTTGATGTATTTGAAGTTCATTACTGTAGTAACAAGAACTTAAAAACATAAGAAGTAGGCTTGCATATGTCTAAAGAATCTCACGGTAACTTTGTATGTGTATCCAAAGGATTAAAGTAGAGTGGCAATACATCTTATGCTAAATGAAAAGGATCTTTTTCAATCAGGTGGCCTCACTGTTATATATTACTATCATTAAAAGATCTTTCTCACTTTCATTGGCTTAGATTCCATTTTTTGAAACCATGAAGCTGCAAGTCATTTTTCTTTAAACCTTAAAACAAAACTTATCAAAGCCTTTATACGTAGATGGCAAAGGTTTTTTTTTTTAAAAAAAAAAAATAATAATAGAACCTTCAAATAAAATTCCTACGTTTGCTTTTCTGGAAATACAAAGTTTTCAGGAGCTTTTCAGGATGTGATATTTACTTCTTGGGGTTAACCAACAAAAAAAATAATAAATATTCTATCATATCACATTGGTGAAGCAAAATAAAGGGTCCTTGTTTTCCCAGCATTGCTTCAACCAATGGAGACTTCAACTGTGTTCTCCAGCAAGGGCAGGATCCACGAGAAGACACCATGGCAAAGCAGTTTAAAGACATTTGTATCAATTGTATATCATGCCTCTGCATGTTAATCAGACTGCATGGAATTACTACATTTTAAAATTCACTGCAGAAAGGAAGCACCTACCTTCTTATTTTTTAAAGGATAAACTGAATGAGAAAATCAGTTCATTTGAATTCTGCTTTTGCTTTTCCTCCTCTTCTTAGTAGCCAAGGATCACATGTCATTTTCTCCTGTGTGCATTTCAATTCAAAAGGAAGTGGGTGGAGTCTCCATTCCCCATTTTCTTGGGAAATGAAATCGAAGACCTTTGCATTGCCTGGCTTCCAAGTCTCTGACACCTACAGAGTGAGGTCACATCCCTTCACTTTGAGGAAGCTCCACATCCTTATACTATTTCTATACACCACTCTTTCTCTGCCTCTTGTATAAAAATAAATAGCCCATCACCTTCACTTGATACGAAAAAAAAAGTTATTTAATCTAACTAAAGAAAATTTATACCATAGCCTTAGCAGGTGCCAATGGCTTTTGTGATTTAAACAGAATACTTTTCTCTGTGCTACTCTTATAGTTCATTCAGGGAAATATCCTCTATATCTTGATGGCACATTTATTTAGAATCTTTGGCTACAGAAGAAAAAGTATTGAGAATTAGGTAAAAAATGTATTTTCTATTTATTTAAAATTTGATTATGAAAAATCAATCTATGCTTATTAAATATAGACACTTGGCAAAGTAGAAAGTACATTTTAGAACATGACTATCACCTAGCTTAGCACCCTGAGAAACAAAATATGTCATTTGGCATATTTTATTCCAGTCTTTTTTCTATCCATATATTTACGTGAGTTTTTAAAACACAAGCATAATTTCGGTTACATAGAATACAGTGGAGAAGAAATCTTAATTATGCTAAGTAGTTTACATCAGCACAACTGGCCGACGAAAAAGGAGTGTGGAAATTAAAAGTCGAAGTATAATTTAAGAATCTCCAAAGACTGTGTGTCACCTGCCTGATCTCCTCCTGACACCCTTTAAGGAGAAGGCAACTCTGCAACCACTTTTATCTCTGACGCACATTTTTATATGTTGTCAAGACTGAAAGAGAAAAAGGAGAAACAAAGGATTTAGCTGATCCCCCCTCTGAGCCCTCAGTCTGATCCTGGGAAGGTTTGTATTCCATGTTCAGTCCACGCACATTCACTCTCATGGTTGGCTCCTTCCCAGCCCACATTTCTGCAAGTGAAGCAGTATCTCAGCAAGGGGAGAAGTGCCTCAGAATAAAAATAAAGATGACTGGCCAAGGTCATATGAAAATGGCTTTACAAATCCACATGAAATGCCCTGGAAGAGAATCCAGTATGTGATCTGCTTTTGAAAGACCTGAAGGAATGGGGAATGGTGGTTTATTCTAAGATATTTTAAAATAATTCTTCAGCTTTTTTATGAAAAAGCCAGAGGAGGGAAAAGGAGCAAATAAAAATATGGCTGTCAGGACCTAATGGTTCATTGCCTATTAGGACAGAACCCACTGACTTATCTTACAAGGCAACTGCCAATTCTGCTCTTAATGTTATTAATTTAAATTGAGTGCTAACTGTAATAGACATGATTTAAAATATATAGAATTAGACATTGTCCCTATTCATTCATCCTGCTTCCTGGTGACTGGTTCTCTGCCCATCTTTCATGTTCCCAGCTTGCTAGGTGAACGGGGACAGAGGCAAAAATGTTTCATGAGGTTGATCATTATCATTATTTCCAATTAATACTTTTAATGCACATGGGATGCATGGTGCCATGCCGGGTCCCTGAGAAGCATGATAGAAACTAATTAAAGGCCTTTAAGGGACATAAGCTATAAAGGGCAAGTGACATCTCGAGGGAGAAAAGACATCATAAATAAATGATTATGAAAATGTTTAAATGTTTGCTCATGTGAGGCCATTCTTATAATTTTACTTAAACTGTGAAGCAACTAAGAGGAAGATAAATGGTACCTAATGGGAAAAGAATAAAAATATAGAAAAGGATGAGTTAGAAATCACTATTTACAAAATAAAAATAGAGATAAGGAAGTATCAGTTAAGAATGCTTACATCTTGAGTTATAAAAATCCAACTAAAATTGACTTAAAGAAAAACAAAGAGAAATTCATTCGCTCACATAAATAAGTCAAATGGCAGCCTCATGCATAGCTTGATCCAGGAGACTTTAAGCAATGTCACTGGGGTTGAAATTTACTTTCTTTCATTGTTTAACTCTGTTTCTTTTGTCTTCATTCCACAGCAGCCAGGTTGCCAAAGTATCTCTCCAGCTTGCTATCACCTCTTTCAGGCTCAACAGCATGAATAAAGCATTACACTAAGGAAAAGAAGCCAGACTCAACAGGCTTGCTCCTTTTCCAGCAGAACAACTGTCATATCACTCTTCTTTGAGCACAGGTCATCCCTGAACCAACCAGAATGGCTTCTGTAATGTAACTGTCTGAATGGCAGCTCAAAATACAATACCAGTTTGGAGACAGTAATGAGATTTGCATCACCCACTTGGCAGGACTAAGAGGGGGAGTAGACCTTTGATATCAATAAGTGGGAATGAATGCTAACAAAAATCAAACAAAAAAACAAAAAAGCAAAAAGAGGAAATGTCTACTAAGAGAAGTGTAAAAGTGTAAGAAAGAAAAGACAGGTGCATGATGAAGGATGAAGCTCTTGCCCTAACTGGTTTGGCTCAGTGGATAGAGCGTGGGCCTGCAGACTGAAGGGTCCCAGGTTCGATTCTGGTCAAGGGCATGTACCTTGATTGCGGGCACAGAGTGTGCAGGAGGCAGCTGATCGATGTTTCTGTCTCATCGATGTTTCTAACTCTCTATCCCTCTCCCCTCCTCTCTGTAAAAAATCAATAAAATATATATTTTTTTAAAAAGGATGAAGCTCTTGCTTTAAACTTTATCTTGTATTTTCTAACTAATTTAATAAAATTATAACATATTAAAACCACTAAGTTTTCCAAAAACCTCTGCAGAATAACTAGTGCATTCTAGTCACTTAACTTGATGAATTAGAAGTGACAAATGCTTTAAAATTTTTAGAAAATCACCTTCATAGTGCTCTGGCTCTTAAACAGTTGCCTGGTTCCACACGGTATGAATAAACATTTTGTATTTGTGTTGAGTGTCGTATGCAGTCAGCACTCACTGAGACTTTGCAAAACGTGCTCATGATATAAAAAGTTCTACTCACTGAGACCAGAGAGGGATAGAAAAGGGACACAACAAACTTCTCAAGAAGAATCCGGATATAAACAAAGAAGTCTGCTCACTACATTCTAAACGGGAGACTGTTATTATCTCATCTTATTTTACCCTCACAGTGATCATCTAAGGCCGTGGTCGGCAAACTGCGGCTCGCGAGCCACATGCGGCTCTTTGGCCCCTTGAGTGTAGCTCTTCCTAAGCCTTAGGAGTACCCTAGTCAAGTTAATAACAATGTACCTACCTATATAGTTTAAGTTTAAAAAATTTGGCTCTCAAAAGGAATTTCAATCGTTGTATTGTTGATATTTGGCTCTGCTGACCAATGAGTTTGCCAACCACTGATAAGGTAAAAAATTAAATTCCACTTTTACAACTTAAATAAAAAATGAGACTCACAGTGATTAAACTTTCCAAATGTACTACTACTGACAAGTCCTGAGAATGGAATTTGAAGCCATAATCACATCACTGTAAATGAGACTCAAGTTACAGAACACCAAACTCTGTGTCTATGAAGTAATTTCTTTGGGTCCAAGAAGTGACAACGTCTCCCACCCCCTCTTCTCTGTCCCTGAACCGACTCTCTGCACCAGGTAAGGAGGTGGGAGATGAAGTGGTTTGGGAGGGGGGAGCAAAGGATTTCTGGGTGGTGAGTGGAGAACAAAGAGGTTTAAAGAGGATTTCAAGAAGTTTTGCCTCATGGAGACATCTCCCTTTGACAGTTCAGTAAAATATTTATTTTTTCTTAATGCACTGTGGAATTGAATCTGTTTTATGGTTGTCTTCAAGTTCTGCTTCTAATGATGGTGAGAAAAGGGGATTACCTGTGGGAAGATAATCACTGCTCACTTAGGTTTAAAATAGGAAGTGGTTCTTTATAAAGTTCCTGGAACATTTTTTTCAGAGTAATTTATCTTGAAAACATAATGATGAGTGTTCATAATAATGCCATCACTGCTTCACAAAGATATATTAAGGACAAATAAAAAAGAGAAAATTCTGCATAAGAAATAATACACAATTTAAAGTAATAAAAAAGCATACACATTGTTCTTCATAAAAGAGAAATTATTGGCCATATATCCAGGTAGCTTTCTCATATTGAAAGAGTGTTCAAATAGGCAACAGAAATAGGACCAATTAAGTTTCTACTCCTTGGAAAAAGGATCCACCCCAAATCTATGTTCAGCTATAGGGATATTTATATTTTGATTGATTAAACTTATACACACAAAGGGTTCTGAAGATAATCTGAAGACAATGTTGAAAAGGTCAAAGGTATTTATCATGGCTGAGGATAGTCTTAGCACTCCAGTAGTCAGCACATGGTAGACATTCAAAGGATAGCAACTGTTGTTTACCACAATAAGGAAAATTTTCTCTGATTACAGCCAAAATCAACCAAGAAAACTTTCAAAAGTCAGAGCACCATTTAGAAGTAAAATCATGAAAAATACATATGTTTCTTGAAAATTGTACCATACTACTTGTTTTTCTTATGGCCCAATTTTTCCCTCCACAACAACCTGTGAGCAATTCATTATAATTTTACTAGAGGCCCAGTGCACAAATTCGTGCACAGGTGGGGTCTGGCTGGTCCGCACCCAATGGGGGCCCATCAGGGCTGGACTGGTGTGGGGGGAAGGTTGGTGGGCAGTTGGCTGGCCAGCCCCACCCCTGATGGGGTGTTGGGGATAGATTGGGGGCGGGGCTGGCTGGGCGGAGGGAACTCATGCAGCTGGCCAGCCACCCTGCCCCCAATCAGGGTGTTGGGGGCTGATTGAGGCCTGGATCAGGCTGGTTGGCTGCTGCAGTGCGCATCATAGCCACCAATCATTCTGGTCATTCTGGCATTCCACCATTCTGGTCGCTGGACTTTTATATACGTAGGCTAGTAACCCTATGCACAAATCCATGCACAAGTAGCTTGCTGCCACTTGCCTCAGCTGGCCACCCCACCCACTGCCACTGGTAGCTCTCCACCTTTCATAGCTCGCTGCTCCACCCTCCTGTAGCTCTCCAACACTTGTAGATTGGTCATGACGTTACGCATGTCCCAGCTAATTTGCATATGCCTCTATTATTATATTAGAGGGTTTTTCTCTCTCATTGTGAACTTTTATATTATGTCAGTTGTAAAAAAATATTTAAGTATTTACTTAAAATTCATCATAGGTATAAAATGAGATAAGGAATATTATACAGCAGGGGTCCTCAAACTTTTTCAACAGGGGGCCAGTTCACTGTCCCTCAGACCGTTGGAGGGCCGGACTATAGTTTAAAAAAAAACTATAAACAAATTCCTATGCACACTGCACATATCTTATTTTGAAGTAAAAATACAAAACGGGAACAAATACAATATTTGTATATGCATGTGGCCCACGGGCCATAGTTTGAGGACCCCTGTTATACAGTGTGAGACTAAGGGTTCATTCAACCCTATGCTGTCTCAAATAATTCTACACAGAGAAAAGTGTTGTTTTTTTCTTATATCCAGGTGAACGATGTACCATGAACAGTTCCAACATTACATGAGTAATATTTATGGCTTAATCAACCATTTGATATCTTACATGCTTCCTGTTAATTTTTAAAGTCATTTGGTAAAGGTGACATTTGACTTGTTAGCTCTGTTATTAGAAGAAAACAAATAAAATGTAGCGCAGTTCTGGTTGGAACTAAAATGAAGTCTTTATCCCCTTACTTGATTTGTGATATCAAGCAGATTAAGTAACACCTTTGGAAATGGCAGTCCAGAAGGCCAAATCTTTTAAAGACCAGAGATAAAAGCCAAGTGAACTCTCTAGCACCAAGACCTACTGAAGAAATTCTAGGCTGAATGTCTGTCTACAGACAAACCTCATTTGTTTTTGTTACTTTGTTATCAGTGATATAGTGGTTGAAAATATTTTATAGTATTTCTACTATAAAATTTCAGAAATACTTTCAAGCACCTGAATAAAACAGAAACAATGAGTAGCAACAAATTACTGAACTGAGAAACTCACTCTTATCAAATACACACCTGCCTTAGAGAATGCACATTGAGATACAAAATGTCATCCTAAATGTTCAACAATTAACTCACATTCCTCTGCATTGTTACCTGTCTTTAACTATAAACTCTATGAGATCAAAATGCCATTGCCTACATAAATTGGAGTGACTATAAGAATACATAGCTAGAATGTTTTCTGGTGATGACTGGTTCTATTACCCATGCAAAGAAGTGCTAATTTTTAGTGCTCTTTATTCAAAGAATGTGACTCAATACTTATTTCTCTCTTCTTCCACATACTATTTCATTAAAATTCTTGAAGTTTTAAAAAGTATTTCCTTGTATTTGTGGATTTCAAACTTTAATATGCCATTAAAATTGTATTGCTGTTCATGTGAAAAGTCCTTAATATTTTAAAATTTAATTTGCTTGAAGTATTTTATATATGCATTACAAATTTATATGAACATGTACTCTCTTCAGGACATCTCAATTTTCAGTTGTTCAGCAAAACAAAACAACTTAATATCAAAATAGCATGACACTATTAAATTAAAATGGATTTCCAAAATAAATCTCCATTTTTTCTTATTTATCATTTATTTTCATTGAATATTATAATAAACACTAGAGGCCCAGGGCACAGATTTGTGAACTGGTGGGGCCCCTGGGCCTGGCCTGCAGGGATTGGGCTGAAACTGGCTCTCCAACACCCCCCCGAGGGGCCCCGGATTGTGAGAGGGCACAGGGCAGGCTGGGGGACCCCACTGGTGCATGATCAGGGCCGGGGAGGGACCACGAGAGGGCTCCAGGGCATATCCGGCCAGTGGTGCTCAGTCCTGATCAGGACTGATTGGGGCCATCAGGGCCAGCCAGTTGGGGAGGGACCACGGGAGGTTGGCTTGCCAGGGAGGGACTGTGGGAGGGCTCCAGGGTGTGTCCGGCCCATCTCACCCAGTCCTGGCTGGACCCCAGCAGCAAGCTAACCTACCAGAGGATCTGCCCCCTGGTGGTCAGTGCGCATCATAGCAACTGGTCGAACAAATGGTCGGACACTTAGCATATTAGGCTTTTATTATATAGGACGTTGCATGAATATGCGTCAAGAGAAAATGAATAGAAACAAACTCACTTAGTAATATAAATAAGGCTCTTTGAAAACCTGTAGGTAGGTAGGAATCATTTAAGACTTGTTTTTTCCTACCTTGTTTTTGAAAGAGAAAAACATCTATTTGCAAATGATCAATATTAATTAATATTCAAATGATCAATATTAATTAATATTCTGAGTCAGGGAAAAGAAAATCTCTTGGGTGAAAAATTAGTAGATAGATCTATAAAGTAATAACCAAAATTTCCTGATGGTTTAATTTTTCCTCAAACATTTCAGTTTCAATGGATGACATTTGTCCATTCTCAGAAAATCCTAGGAAAGATTCAATACTGGGCATGACACCAGGACAATGGCCAGAAACATCCCTGAGAGGTTAGAATTAGAACATTTACTGCTATTATTTTGAAAGCTGTTGTAAAATTGAGTCCACTTTCCCTATCATAATCAACAACAATCTGACTGCCCCAGAATGGTTAAGGGAAAAAGAGCCCTAGCCAGTTTGGCTCAGTGGATACAGCGTTGGTCCTCTGACTGAAGGGTCCCAGGTTTGATTCTGGTCTATGGCACGTACCTAGGTTGCAGGTTCCCGGCTCTGGTGGGGCTGCATGTAGGAGGTAACCAATTGCTGTATCTCTCTCTAAAAATCAATGGAAAAATACCCTCAGGTGAGGATTAATAAAAACAAAGGAGGGGATGGGAGATAGTGGACAATGGGCAGAGGATACAATATTAACAAATACCTACATGTAATGGTAGGCATAAAATAAGGGACTAGTAAAAGGGTGAGAAAGAAGCAGCTGAGAATTCAAGATGAGACATTAAACTAATATCCCAGACCATTGCCAGTTAAAAAGAGTAAAGATTAAAATTTCTGTTAAATAAAATGCTGGTGATTTCTTTTTAAAGGTTAGAAGTTATAAAATCAAGACTTTTTTGGCTAAGTATTTAATGCACTTATTTTGGCAAAAGGTTTACTCTTGGAAACCATCCCCCTTATATTTTAACACTTATACCATGCAAATGTGGCTCACCCCTCACCTTGGCTTGAGGTAAAAATAGATTTCTGGATAACAGATGTGAATTATGGAGGTTACTCTGAAATAATTTTCAATACATAGCAGATGCTCAATAGATGATGGCTTCTTAAGTTTTGTTACTAGTATCATTGTTTTCTCTTCATTCAAATAATGATTTCTTGGCATTATAGACACTTGTTTTTAGATTTGTGAATTGATGTTTTAAGAGTCTGTTCTTGTTTTTCAGGAAGAGGGTAGAGGTATAGACATAATATTATGGCATAAGAGATTTTGGTAAATGTCTTGCATACATTAAATCATTTAGTAAATAAATGTGTCTTGATTAGCTTTATACAATAAAAAATTAGCATAACATGATAAAATCAATACTATTTTCCCACATCCATTCATTTATTTGATATCAAAATGAATGAAATGAATTTTTCTCTTTTCTGATTCCATTGTCATTAGTCTAGAATTTAACTGAACTAAACTGTGAGCTTCATGACTTTACTTGAGAAAGGAATACATTTAATTTTTACAATGTAGCAGTCAAATGAATCCATATTTTTGACCATTTTATACTTGATAAATTGTCCAAAGCAATTCATGAAGCAAAAATCAATACTGTCCATTGCAACGTATTTATTTGATGCCAATGACGACGTGTACGTGTTCCTATTCTAGATAATTTGCTGCCCACTGAGAGTCTCTCCCCTTTCAGAGTAATTACTGACAAAGGTGTAAACATCTCTACTTAGCAAACACTGATAGGAGGTTAACTACCAAATAAAAAGGTCCAAAATATTTAAAGGGGTATCTGATTCTATACGTATGGTGAAAATATGAATATTTTCTGATACTGATGAACAGAATGGATTCAAGCAGCTAACCTCAGGCTGTGATTTTTTTTCCTTGAAGCTAATATAAAGTTGAAAAAGAAGAAAAGGCTCTATTTACAATGGAGTAAAAAATTAAAATAAGACAATTATACAAAGGACATTGTGGTTCACAAAAGGTAGATGTAACTGTTATACAACGGAGATCAGCAGCATTCCTGCAAAATTACCTTTGGAGTTTTATACCTTCTAGCTGTCTGTCTTCAGATAAATCATGAAAGGAAAAACTAATGGTGTCCTAATATACTAATAATTCTTAAAACTACAAGTTAAAAGAAAAACATATTTTCAAATGTATAAGTTACTGGGTTTTCCTTACCTCCTTAAAAAATTTGTTTCAGTTTGAGTCTTTCCAGGATACTCTCCAATTGATCACCCCAAACTTAATAACTTAATGTGTTTCACAATAAACTAAAACATAATTTCCCAAACTGGATTTTATCATATACTAGTTGTAGAAGACTGGACCACTGCTAAAAATAAGGCTCCTGGAAGAAAGTCACTGGGGAAACCGAGCATCTTATATCTCGCTTTGGCATGCATAATGACCATTAGTCTCTTACTGAGGTTCAGAATCCCTGAACCCACTGCAAACTTTGCTTCACTCATATTTCTCAAACTTATTTTTACATAAAACATTTCCCCCCATAGCACTTCGATTAATATCCTGAGGATAATATCCCACAAAACACCCATGGAAGAAATGCTGGCATAACTATGATGTGAGACTATTCAGATAAAAATAATCTCCGTAGGGGCAACATTCTGTGACAGGTGAGACTTTCCTGGATTGTGACACGCTAGGAATCAGAATTTCAGCAGGAATTATCAGGTGGGATTCTCTGAGTCTGATCATATGTTGAAGAACCATTCAACTTGTAGAAGATAAGACTGAGAAAGACTAAATTCACAGTATTGAATGTGTAGTGTAGTATACAAACAAAATATAGATAAAAACAATAGAGCTATGATACGCATTTAAAATATGTTTTTATTGATTTTTAGAGAGAGAGGAAGGGAGAGTGAGGGAGAGATAGAAACATCTATTGGATGCCTCCTGCACACACCTACTTGGGGGGTTCAAGCCACAGCCCTAACACATGCCCGGACTGGGATTCGAACCAGTGACCTCTTGGTTCATGGGTAGATGCTCTACCACTGAACCACACCAGCTGGGTGTGACATGCATTTTGACTTTTTATTTACTGAGGAGTTGATATAACTCCTAGTCAAGTACACTGAAAAGAAATTATTTTAATTTTTGTCCAGATGCTCCCTCTTTCGTTTCTTCTTTATATGTATACTAGAGGCCCAATGCACGAAATTCATGCAAGAGTAGGCCTTCCTTTCCCTGGCTGATGGCACCGGCTTGCCTCTGGCACCCGGGACCTGGGCTTGCCTGTGGCTGCTGGCAGGCACCCGGGACCTGGGCTTGCCTCACAGCCCCAGCTTCAGCTGGAAGGTCATCTGGAAGGATGCTTTTATTATTATAGATAAGGTCTGCTAATTCACCTTTGTGTCTCCCATAATTAGCATTTTTGTCTTTTTCACTCCACAAGAATGATCACTTAATTCTATCAGGATATTAATGTCACTGTTACAAAATTCCATTTATGTTTTAAATCCATACATCTACACACATACACACAAAGGAAGAGAAATAAAGTATTATTTTACAAAGTAATTATGTATTTTTGAGCTTATTCGGTGTATTGTTTAAATTACCTGAATTTAAATTAATGAGGTTAACAGTAGTTCCATCTAGGGGTGATAACAGATGAGCATGGGGATATATTGTATTTAATTTTTCTTTTTACCACCAGCATAGTTGTTTTATTTTTTTTGGTTTTGTTTTTTTGTTAATCCTCACCCGAGGATATTTTTCCATTGATTTTTAGGGAGAGTGGAAGAGAGGGGGAAATACAGAGAGAAACATCGATTTGAGAGAAGCACATCCATTGGTTGCCTTCTACACAAGCCTCGACCAGGATCAGGGCCCGGGCGGGGAGAAATCTGCAACCAAATTATGTGCCCTCGACCGGAATCAAACCCGGGGTACTTTGGTCTGCAGGCTGACGCTCTATCCACTGAACAAAACTGGCTAGGGCCAGCATGTGTTGTTTTATAATTTGTCAGAGAGCTAACATAATAAAACTTACATTCTCTGTACTGGAGTGAAGGTACATTTTAATGCTTTAACAACTGCACTCCTTCCTATACGTCCTGTGTAAAAGGCTGGCCCCTGGTATCTGTCACCCCCCAAAGGCACCTGGTTTAGCTGATTGGTCCTCCTCCTCATCTTTTGTTTTCTGCTTTCTCTACCCTCTTTGGCCATTGGCTTTGAGCCCCGGGCTCTGCATTTGCCCAGTATTACAGAAGTCGGATGCCGCTTTTTTAAAAGAATCATAATTTTCTCATCTGGTTCTAGCAGAAAGCAGATCCCACAGATTATGCTACACTGGGTGATGGGATCTAGGAAGCACTATTTTATAAGCTCCTTGAGAGTCGCAGCCCCGGGGTTTACTCTTTCACCCACTGAGCTCTACAACTCTGAATAACTATAGCAACATTGTGCTTTTCTCAAAGGAGATGAGCCAAAAAGATTGGCTAACATATATTACTGAATCACTTTTTTAAAAGGTTTATTTATAGAGTGATATTTGGAAATTAAATATTGCATATATAATATTCTCTGTGGCTTTGACTTCCAGATTATCCTATACATGAAAGGGTAATATGCAAATTGACCGAACGGCAGAACAACCAGTCGCTGTGACGTGCACTGACTACCAGGGGGCAGACGCTCAACACAGGAGCTGCCCCTTGGTGGTCAGTGTGCTCCCACAGGGGGAACGCCGCTCAGCCACAAGCGGGGGTGCTGGCAAGCACAGTGGTAGTAGCGGGAGCCTCCCCCGCCTCCGCAGCAGCACTAAGGATATCTGACTGCAGCTCAGGCCCCCAGTTGGACATCCCCCAAGGGCTCCCAGACTGCTAAAGGGCACAGGCCAGGCTGAGGGACCCCTCTCCCCCAGTGCATCAATGTCAGGCACTGGGCCTCTAGTCTAATATAATTATCTAATTCTGGTAACATATTTATTATACTTGTCCCAAGAACTTTGTAGGATATTTTACAAAGATAATGCTCACTGTTTGAGAAAATGTAAACAAAACAAACTATTCAAATTTTCAAAAATTGAAATCATATAATTTTCTTGCTTCACCTTGAATGAACCCTTCAAGGATATTGCCTACGTTTAAACACCTGCAGTGACTCATTCATACCTTAATTCTTTCAACCACGAAAAGTTCATCAAATGCCTATTGTGCTGATGCTGAGACAGCAAGAGGACCAATTACAATGTTTACCTTCAAGTAGCTTCTAATCCAATGAGGGTGGTGATTACAAATGGCAAAAGGCACCTTAAAAAGTTAGTCAGCCTTCCATGCATTCTTGTCAGAGTTTACACATACTCCTTATCCCCTGTGTATACATTATTTTAACTTACAAAATTGTCTTCAGGGGCTAGGTCTCACTTTATCAGGGTTCTGCAATCACCCATAACTCATGTTCCAAGCATCTTCCACAATGTATCTCAAGTCATAAATGTATCTCAATCATAAATTAAGCCTATATATATCGGTTCATCTGTCCAAGGTGACAGGGTTTTGGCTCATAGCAAGAAAACTCTATTTCAGACAGAAAGTGGATGGAACAGCTGTAGATAGGCTTTCCCTCAAAGGTCATAAAAATACTTTATAAAATTAACAAAATTAGCCAGTGCTAATATGGCCTCCTTTATTTTGATGTAGTGTTCATTTGCAGAGGAAGAGTTTGCAAATGCTTTCATGCTGTTCTATAATTGTTTTTCAAAATTCTCAATGACACTTTGAATTGCTTTTATGAACTTTTCTTTTGTTTGCAGTTGATTTAACTATTTTATGAGTGTACAGAGTTTCGTATGAGGGATCCATGCAAGTAAAACACTACATTTCAGAGGAAGGTGGTGGAGGACCTAAGATGCTCTAGTCTAGTACCTCGATTTTTGATCTTTTTCATCTCCTGGCACACATAAACTAATTGCTAAAATTCTGTGACACACAAAAAAATATTTTTTTTGCTGATCTGACAAAAATAGGTATAAATTTGATTCGTTCACACTGAACAGCTATTGTAGCTGTTTTGGTGGTCAGTGTGCTCCCACGGGAGCACATTTTTTCATTTGACAATCTTAGGGGAAAGAGGTCAGTCAGGTATTTCATGTTTTAAAACTTCTTGTGGGACACCAGTTGAAAATCACTGCTCTAGCAGAATGGTTGAAATTATATTAAAGAAAGGCAGAATCATTCTAGGGCCTGCCTGTGTGTGAAAAATTATATTAACATACGGATCATTAAAAGTAGATTTTCAAATCTCCACTGGGCTGTTAAATAGCACAGAAAGGTGAGATGAAGAATCAAAAAGCAAACAGAAACCTAGATAGCAGAAGCAAGTCAGAGGAGGGCAGAATGGAAGGAAAATTCATAAAACGATTTTGCCAGAGGCAGCTGGCAATATGAATCGGAACAGCAGGGGGCGCGATGGTATCGCAGTTGTCAATTCTCAGCTTTCCTAAGGAGGAACTTCAGATTTATGGTTCTAGCAAAGTGGACATGTTAGTGATTCTTACTTTTGTGATATAAACAAGTCCGCTACAGACACTGAAATGGAGCTTTAATGATCTGTGTCTTCTGAAGCCAAGAGCGTGATCAGCACTCGGTTCCCTCCTTAGGGACTCAGCCTGTATCTCACCCAGGCTTGAATGAATTTACCTTCAGGCCAGTGTTTTTCCTGCTAAATTTATGGGTTTAGATTTTGAAATAGGTCATCCTTATCTTGCTTAATTGACAGCAGAAATTTGAGACACAAACATATGTAGTAGAGGAAATTTTTCTAAATACCAGAGACAGCTTATTTCGTCCTTTATAAAAGTTTGTGTGTGTGTGTGTGTGTGTGTGTGTGTGTGTGTGTGTGTGTGTGTTTAACTCTATTAGCTGGCAAGATGTGAATGGCAAGTGGCAGAGTGGGTGAGACCGTGCACATCAATTCTTCCATAATAACCTCTGCCGTGCTTTTGCCTCCTGTCTCCCATAAACAAGTAGTTTCTTAACCATTTAGGCCACCTCTGGAAAAATACCTCAGTGTTTCATTCCTATCTATATTCTTACGTAAAATAGATGATGATGTTTAGGCACAGTGAGTTAGACTTTTGTGTCTGAGAACCATCATGGTTTAAAAGTCCATGCACACCAAAAAAAAAGTGCCTATCTTCTTTTAAAGCTACTAAAACATTACTAATGAGTCAGCTTCCCATGTACTTTGAAAAGATAGCAGGGGTGGGAGCCCAGGGGAACATCATATCTAAAAGACATCTCTCAACTGACCTGTTCCCTAAAGTGAAATGGACTATTGTAACTCAGAACTCTGTGTTAGTTTTCTAGGGTTGCCATAATGAATTTCCATAGACTTAAAGCAAAAGGAATGTATTCTCTCACAGTCCCAGAAGCTAGAAGTTCAAAACCAGGTGGTTAGCAGGGCCTTGCTCCCTCTGAATGCCCCAGAAAAGACTCCTTCCTTGCTTTTTTCTAGCTATGGTGATTGCTGGCAATCCTTGGCATTCCTTGGTTTGTAGGCATATTATTCCAATCTCTGCCTGACTTTCATATCCTTCTCTTTTTTGAGTCTGTGTATCCTCTCCTCTTTTTATAAAGACATCAGTCATTGGACATAGGTCCTATCCTTAATCCATTATGATATCACCTCAATCCTTAACAGTTATATCTGCAAAAACCCTATTTCCAAATAACATCCCTTCCTGAATTTCTGGGTGGACATGACTTTTAGACACTATTCAACCCACATATCAAAAGTAAATAATGCCCTAGCCAGTGTGGCTCAATCAGTTGAGCATCGTCCCATGTACCAAAAGGTTGCTGGTTCCATTCCCAGTCGTGGCACATGCCCAGGTTTCAGGCTCAATTCCCAGTAGGTGGTGTGCAGGAGGCAGCCAATAGATGTTCTGCTCCCACACTGATGTTCTCTCTCTCTCTCCATTCCTCTCTCTATAAAAATATTTTAAAAATATGCCGGGAGCCGGTCCATACTTGCTGTTTCAAGGGACCTGGCATATATGGCATACTGTTCTTAATATGTTTGCTCACCTTCTTGGCACTATGTGTTTTAACCAAGGTCTCTGAGAAAGGTTGTTTCCCCAGGTAGGGATTTTCCCCTGAAGTTAGGGAGGGAATAAAACCTCTTAACTAAGTGCCAGGTGGGTAATTAATCACTTTAACTACGAACAATCATGCTTAAGCTACATAATCTTTACTTCCTGGAATGGAGATAAGAAACGCCCTAACCTTTGTAATAGAGATTGATAGGATTGAATCAACTGGTATAAATACAGATGTAATAAGACAGAACTTAGAACACAGAACTTAGAATACAGAGCTTAGAACACAGAACTTAGGAGACAGAACCTAGGCACAGAACCTACACAGAACGTTCTCTAGAGACAGAAGAACTTCGCTGGAGAGAACATGGCAAAAGATCCTGGACAGAAACTGACCTCAGAACCTAGAGACAGAACCTAGCAAGAGAACATGGCAAAAGATCCTGGACTGAACTGACTACAGAAATGGGCAAGAGAACCTGACTAGAACCTGGTGACTGAACCTGGCTGGAGAACCTGGACTGAACCTGGCTGGAGAACCTAGCAAGAGAACATGGACACAGAACTTGGCTGGAGATCCTGGCTAGGCTGCAGATCAACTGAACGCTGTCTCCATGTCATTCCTTCTTCGCCGACTCCATCCACGCCTTTGGGGACCCCTGGACCTGCTGGGGCAGGACCCCAGCATATGGCGCCCGAACAGGGACCCCTAAGTAAGCGCCCCACTCTCGGGATGGATCGGACTCCACCGTAGGAGAGGGTGGATAGTCTTCGCCGACTCCGTCCACACCTTTGGGAAGCCCTGGAACAGGATTCCCTTAGGTAAGCCCCCCCCCCATTGAGAACCCCCACACTCGGGACGGATAGGACTCCACCAGGGTACTGCAGACCCCCCTACAGAGGATAAGTAGGGTAAGAAGGTGGATAGTACAGAACTTAGATTGAGAAGATGTGCCATACTGAGTCCAAAGAAAGAAGACTCTGTATTGATTCTTAGATTGAGAAGATGTGCCATACTGAGTCCAAAGAAAGAAGACTCTGTATTGATCTTTAGATTAAGAAGATGTGCCATATTGAGTCTAAAGAAAAAAGACTCTGTATTGATCTTTTAACACATATGCTTGCTAGCAGAGGAATTAAGGTTACTCCCAGACAGAACGTTTTATACAAGAAGTATGTCCATGCTTTTCTGAGGAAGGAAAGGTAAATGTAAAGGCATGGGAGAAGGTAGGCCCAAGGAGCCTTATCCTTAACCCCACTGCAGCCTTTCCACCCCGGAAAAGTGCAGGATTGGCAAGCTCTCCCTGGGGTGATAGATCAGGACTCAGGTAATAGCGGAAAGTGCCAATCCTACTCTTAAAATGGATACAAGAGAGCATTTCGGGGTTTTCCTTTTAATGCCCGCTTTTAAAAAATAAAAAAGGGGGAATTTGCCGGGAGCCGGTCCATACTTGCTGTTTCAAGGGACCTGGCATATATGGCATACTGTTCTTAATATGTTTGCTCACCTTCTTGGCACTATGTGTTTTAACCAAGGTCTCTGAGAAAGGTTGTTTCCCCAGGTAGGGATTTTCCCCTGAAGTTAGGGAGGGAATAAAACCTCTTAACTAAGTGCCAGGTGGGTAATTAATCACTTTAACTACGAACAATCATGCTTAAGCTACATAATCTTTACTTCCTGGAATGGAGATAAGAAACGCCCTAACCTTTGTAATAGAGATTGATAGGATTGAATCAACTGGTATAAATACAGATGTAATAAGACAGAACTTAGAACACAGAACTTAGAATACAGAGCTTAGAACACAGAACTTAGGAGACAGAACCTAGGCACAGAACCTACACAGAACGTTCTCTAGAGACAGAAGAACTTCGCTGGAGAGAACATGGCAAAAGATCCTGGACAGAAACTGACCTCAGAACCTAGAGACAGAACCTAGCAAGAGAACATGGCAAAAGATCCTGGACTGAACTGACTACAGAAATGGGCAAGAGAACCTGACTAGAACCTGGTGACTGAACCTGGCTGGAGAACCTGGACTGAACCTGGCTGGAGAACCTAGCAAGAGAACATGGACACAGAACTTGGCTGGAGATCCTGGCTAGGCTGCAGATCAACTGAACGCTGTCTCCATGTCATTCCTTCTTCGCCGACTCCGTCCACACCTTTGGGGACCCCTGGACCTGCTGGGGTTGGACCCCGGCAAAAATAGAAGTAAATAAAGACTTTTTGCTGATTTTGATGGGGGGAGGGACAAATTAACCAACTTTAATTATCTTGAAGACGTTTACAGCAAGAAATAAGTACTTAAGAAAACAAATACAAATATGTTCCCAGTAAGGACTTACTAACTATTTATTAATGGAATTAAAATAGAACTGAGAATAGTTGCTACATGCATGACTGACTGATAGGCTTGACTGACAAGGATTAAACAACTTTGGGTAAATGCTTTATAATTGTACAATTCAAACTGTCCTTGTATAAGATATAAAGAAAAGTTGTACTGAAGGTGAAAGTTACAGGCTTGCATTCCAGTATTATCACGCATTGGTAGTAATAATGTAGGTCAATTATTTACTTTCTCTGGGACACTGCTTGCTTATTTTCAAAACTGAATAGCTAATAAGATCTTCAGAATTATCCAAAAATGTGTGGAGGCAAAGGACAGAGGAAGGGACACCATAAATGTACATTTATTTGCCTTCTTTTCTTTTGTCTCTTAAAGTAATCAGGCTCTTTCTCAGCTCATAAACTAATTCATACTTGAAGGGTGCACAAACATCTGCTGATTTGTTATTCCCTAAGATGATAAGATTAGGTTCTTTTCAGGCATTGCCATAATAATGATTTATCCTGAAAGGTTTTATGGAAATCAATGTAATAGAATTTTTTAAGAAGGAAAAGCAAAAAGTTCAACATTTAGTTGTGGTCCATGTTACCAAACACCCAGCTTACTGAACAGTTCATTTAGTTGACAAATATTTATTGAACAGCTAAAGCTCTTAGCACAGTACTTGGCATACATTTACTTACTTGTTTTTCATTCAGCAAGCATGTACTGTATGATCACTATGTGCCAATACTATGCTGGACATGAGCTCTGCTCCCATGGAGCCCAGTCTGGTCAAGGAGACAGATATTATTAATCAAATAACCATTTAAATGTAGCACTACAGGCATGACAAAGAATGTTAAAAGAGAATTAAATGTACTCTCAAAGTAAAATGTTTTGATCAAAACAGAAATAGCAGATTAAGTTTCCTTAAGAAAGTAAAAACTGACCGAAAATGGGCAAGACAAGAGAAGTTAACTTGAGAAAGTTGGTGAAGGAATTGTGTTACAGGTAGAATAAAGAGAATATAGAGAGTAAAGGCCTATGAGAGAAAAGAACCTGTAGCAAGTGTGACTAGAGCAAAAATACCAATGGGGAATGTAGTATAACATGCGGCTAGAGGGGTAAGTAGGAGCTAAACTATGCAGAGTGGTGTAGATAAAGTTAGTTAATTTTATTGTAAACTTGAGAGTAAAGAGATGATGTTAAAGGTTTGTAAGCAAGGAGATGAAATGCTCAGATCTGGCAGTAGAAAGATCATTCTTATTGCAATTGAGTTGGAACATGACAATAATAGAGTTAAACCAATTTGTGAGGCTATTGGAGTAGGTCATGTAAGTAGCTTGGACCAGAAGGGTATGTATTTCAAAGGTGAAATTCATAGGATTGGATATGAGCAATTAAGGTAAGTAAACAGAAGTAACTCTAATGACTAAGATTTCTGATTTGCCCAATGGGCTGGATGATACTGCCATTCACTAAGAAAAGAATACCAGAAGGGCCCAAATTTGGGGACAGATGATCTTGAGGTACGCTTTGTGGTTATGAAGTGCCTTTGAGATAACCCGGAGGAGATGTCACATAGTAAACTGGGTAAAGGGATCTGGGGCTCAGAAGAGAGATCTAGACTGCTGTTATTAATTTGGGAGTTATTAATTGGATTAAGGTCATTTCCAGTGACTATATGGAAGGAGAAGAGAGAGCCAAAGACTAACATAAAAAAATAAGATATATTCAATAGTGACAGCTTATATTTTTAATAGTCACTTGCCAACAGTTTGATTTAAAATTCTGAGGTGATTAATGTTAAGGATTATAAAAAAAAAACATTAATTTTCTTAAGTAAAGCAAATAAATTGACTAAAATTTCTCTTTACATTTTTGCACCTTTCCCAATGGGACTTAATCTTGAATCAACTTGCCTCAAATTAATTTATTCTACGCTTATTTATCAAAAGCCCACTCTGCCAGGCATTGTGGTAGGTACTAGCAACACATGGATGGATAAGACAAGCTCCAACTAGTTTTCAGAGGCTACAAGTAAAAGTATAACCAGGGAGTGCAGAAGTAATAGACCACATGTGTTAAGGAACCTGCAGTTATACACAGTTTGGAGGTAATTGTGTGAGATTTTAATGGGATTTTGGCATAGAGGACCAAGGAAGACTTTTAGAGGAAGTACATACTTTTTAATGTTTAAGAATGAATAAATGGACTCCAAGCCCATGGGGGGAAGGGCAGATTCCAAGAATAACAAAACAGTCTATTCCAAGGTCCACAGTCAAGAGCATGATGCTTTCTGGGAAATAAAAGCACTTTAATATTGTTAGCAGAAATAGATATTAGTAAAGGAAGGGAGCAAAGGGAATCAGACATCAAGCCTAATAAGCCAAGGAATTGAATCAAACAATATGCCTATGTGCTGCACTAGGAGTTACAGCTTCACAGTGAACCGCTGGTCAGCTAGCCTCAGATAAGGGGGAAGGGATAAAATAAGGACAGGAAAACTCCTCTGCTGGGCACATGCCCAGTAGAAGTCAAGATGGTACAGGGGGAGGTACTTTTATGAGGCATGGCAGTGGTAGCCAAGATAGTGACTATAAAGGCCCCTCAGACTAGCAGGGGAAAAGGATAAGATTGGATAGGGGACACAGAACCCTGGGTTTCTAGGAAATGGATTGGTTAGGGGGAGGAACCAGTGCCAGCCTGTGAAGAATTGGAAACTGACTGGTTAGTTTGAAAGGGCTCCTGGTCCTCCCCAAGCAGGAGATAATACAACCCAAGCTTAACAAAGTTTGCTCTCTCACCATCTATAACAGGCACCCATCCTATTGGCTCCTGCATTTTCTTTCCGTAACAGCCATGAGGCCCTAGCAGCTGCCTGCACCCAACAGCCACATGGACCAAAGCAGGCCTGGGCACAGCACCAACCAGAGTGCAGCCAGAACAGATGACACTCAACAGATGGGGACAGACACATGGACTGAACCAACGGTGCAAAATGTCTGGAGACTGGCCCTATTTCTGGGCCTGATGGAAACAAGACTGAACTTTCTCCACTGTGGACGGACAGAAATGAGACATTGGGAACCTGGGGACAGCTTTCTATTTCCACCCAAATTAATCTACCATGAAACCTCAACCTCCCACATGTGGTTCTCCCAGAACGCTTTCCTTGCGACCCCATAAAAGGACCCCATTTGCACCGACAACAATAGCATGAAAGTGGGTAGAAGGCTTCATTTCAAGAAGTGATAGATGTTAAATCATAAATGTCCCAATGATGTCTCGTACTTCTGTTAAATAGTGGGCAAGGAGAATCCTTCCAAACCTGTAATTGGAAGGGATGCATCAAATGAAAATATAAACACCTTTATTCCCAGAAGCTTTGCACACAGAGACATAGGGGGATACATTTCTCTGAGCGAGGAATTTGCTTTTAATCTTCATGTTGTGCCTAAATAGCACATTAAAGTAAACTGGCATATCAAAAATCTACTGCCCACTTAAAAATGTGCTTTCCTTCTTAGAAACTGCAACCCTGTTAATCTGTTCATTCACACTTTTAAAATGAGTTGCCACCTGGCTGGGCAGCTCAGTCCCTGAGAGTGTGGTCCCCATACCAAGGTTATGGGTTCCATCCCCAATCAGGGCACATATAGGACGCAACCAATGATTATATAAATAAGAGAAACAACAAAATAATGTTTCCCTCTTTTTGCCTCTCTTCCTCTCTCTAAAATCAATAAACTTAATAAATAAAAATTTAAAATAAATAAATAAAATAAGTTGCCAGAGGATGGGGGCATTAGAGGACTGGGTGAAAAGAAGTGAAGAGATTAAGAAATACAAAGTATCACGAGGATGTTAAGTACAGCACAGGGAATATAGTCAATAATAATGTAATATGGTGCCAAGTGGGGAACATGTCGTAAAGTATATGATTCTCTAACCACTGTGCTGCATATCTGAAACCAATACAAGATGTTACTCTCTCACATACTAGATGTTTCTCTCTCTCTCTCTTCCTCTCTGTCTAAAATCAATAAAAACATATATTTAAAAGAATAATTCAAGAGGTAAAAAACACAGTAACTCCTATCTTCCCCTCAAAAAATTCGTTAATAAAATAAGCAAAAAAATAAAATGAGAACTTTTTCCTCAAATTGAGCCTTTAAAGTGATGAGAAACAACACATAATAAGACATTTTAAGATAATATTAACCATGTCTTTCATGTAAAGTTCGGCACTTCTTCAATCTCAACAGCACCGTCCCATAAACAATACAAGCCCATTTTCTGACATAGCAACTAGTAATGAGAGCTAAGTCTGGCGACATCCAGCTGAGTGAAGTGCAATACTTTGTGCTTAAATTTATTATTTCTTATATTTTGAGAAGATATAGTTAAAACCAGATCTCCCAAATACATTACTTTTTTTTTCCCTTCCAACCAGAGATCAGAACTTTTTCCCTGTCAGTTGTAAACTTCCACAACCTGAGGCTACTAGCGTTGATAATTAAATAACACTGTTATTTATGAGAAGCATTAAGATAAATATTCTTAAAAGAAAGAAACAATTGGAAAAACATACATATATCAACTTGTTCCATTGCTGATTTTCCCCTTCCCTAAAATTAAATGAATTCTTCATTCACTATTATAAACTAAATATCTCCTTTGAGTCCAATTAGCATTGCTGAAAGAAAAAGCAAATCAAGGGTCTGTTCAGCATGCATCAATGTAATGGAAAATCAGGTCTTTTATTCTAGTTTTAATAACTGCAGCTTGATTAGAAGCAGAGAAAAGGCTATGAAGGGAAAGGGGGGGGAAAGGAGGACTACCAAATTAGTTCCCTAAGAACTCTCAACCTGTCTGCTTGCTGGCTCACTATTCAAATGCTAATTGAGCCTTTTGGTAAACAGAATGGGTAATCACTGAAGACAAAAACAGACACAGAAAACAAATAAAATATCATTCCTTATCCAAAGTAGCTTGGCATTTTTCTGATAAGCTTTGGAAGACTTAAAAATTTAAGTCCTCGGGCCTTTTTTTTTTCCTGGATAGAGTATAATTAATATAATAAAATAAATATTACATAATCAAATAAAAAATGACAAAGAACTGCTTTGTTTAAACAATGAAACCAGTCATGTTATAATTAGATAAGAGGATTTATATTCACAGCTATAAACATGAAAGTAGAGCATGAGGCTGGATAAAGGCAAGTTTTTAATTCTTAAAAATTAATTACATGGCATTATTCTTATCAGTACACAGAATGCATTAATTATACAATTAATAAAAAGATGAAAGGCATTTGTTAATTTTTTATTTTTTTTGTAATGCGCTTGGGGGCATTTGGTTTTATACCCAGAACTGTCCTTCAGGCGTTTCTATAATCTTCTTACTAGGCAATGTCAAGACCCTAGCCCAGTTAGTAGGAATATTGAATGGAGTGGGTCTTCCAGTTAGTACTTAGACACATTTCTGAAAGATTACGGATATCCATGTAATTGGGATCTGAGGTGTAATGGGTTTAATTTGAGGTCCTCTCTAAAAGCTCAGCAGGCACAGGCACTGTCAGCAATGAGTAACAGCCAGTAAGAAGTGGCAGCTCACTCCTTCGCAATGGGCTTCCTTAAGGATGAAAAAGTGATTATCTTAGTACAGCAATTACTTCTCTGAGTGCTTCCATCATCCGCATAGCACCGAAAAATACTTTGTGTGTGCTACTGCTTTATCTGAAAACATTTTAAAGCGATAAATAACATCCACGGAGGAAGAAATGTGGTAGTGAAAAGACAGCTGGCCATCGGGAGCAGAGCCACAGGCCAAATCCATTTTAGCAAACTCCGAGGGACTGTCCAAATTCTCTTGCTGTCTTGCAATTGCGTTTTATCAACTATTACTTGGAGTAAATGGGCTATCAGCCAGGGATAGGAAATCTGTTTTTGTTATATACAAATTGTTGATGTATTGTACACCAGGACGACACAATAATATTGTAGTAACAGTATTTGACTTGGCTGACCTGCCAGCAATACCATACATGGGAACAAACATACTACAACATCTCACCCAAAAAGATACCATTCAGCTACTTGAAGACTATGTTGTGAACACTTGCAAATAACACAGAAATTGTCTTTAAATAGCCCCAGAGGTTCACAATTTTGGAACAAAACTGCACTGATATCCAGACTGTAATAACAATGGGGTAGGGAAGAGGAAAGCCCCAAAATAGAAAATATAAGATCACCATTAGTGTTGCTATCTAAGAAGTGACTGTATACCCTCCTGCCCTCCTCCCCCACCACACACACACCACAAATATTCTTTGCCTTTTCTATAACCTGTGATTGTGTTGTTTTCTGCTTTTCTGTCCCTTGGCATATCAACATTCCAAGGTTAATGATGAGGCATCTTGGAAAAGTGGTGTTTGTTTAGCTTAAGGTAATGTTTTAACTGTTTTTCTGTGTGTGGCAGTCTCCTTGCTTCTAAAACAAAAACCATCTGCAATGTGAGCCCATATTCTGTATTAGCATCTTTGATGCAGGTTTTGTGTGTGTGTGTGTGTGTGTGTGTGTGTGTGTGTGTGTGTGTGTTCCTGTCCAGGCTGAAAAATTATATGTAAAACTAGAACTGGCAAACACTAGGATCAGTTTGATACGTTCAAGCTTTGAATATCACATTCCTCTAAGCCTTATTACCAAATTGATGTGCTGTGGCATCTTGTTCTTCCTAAGTTTCCTAAATTTATAGTAAACGAAGTAAAGAAATTCAGTATTTACCATAGCCAGAGTCTGTTTATGATTCCAAAGGAATCATAAATATGAATTTTAGACATATTCAATTATGAGGAAGTTTTAAATTCTTATGAGAGTAGGTAGCATAATATTCCCCTAAATCTTAAGGTATTCCTACTTAACAGGGATGCTTTTTCACATTATATGAGAGTGAAAAGCTTTTATTTTCCCAATAGAGGCCCAGTGCACGAAATTCATGCCGGGTGGGGGGAAGTCCCCACAGCCCAGCCTGCACCCTCTTCAATGCAGGACCCTTTGGGGGATGTCTGACTGCCGGTTTAGGCCCGATCGGGCCTAAACCAGCAGTCGGACATTCCTCTCACAATCCTTGACCGCTGGCTCCTAATAGCTCACCTGCCTGCCTGCCTGGTTCCCCCAAACTGCACCCCCCTCACCAGCTTGATTGCCCCTCACTGCCTCTGTGTGCTGGCCTGATTGTCCCTAACTGCCCCCCCTGCTGGCCTGGCTGCCCCCAACTTCACCCTCCCTGCTGGCTTGGTCGCTCCTAACTGTCCCCCCCACCAGCCTGGTCACCCCTTACTGCTCCCTCTGCTGACCTGGTTGCCCCCAACTGCCCCCCCCCCTCTGCCAGCTTGGTTGCCCTAACTACTCCCCCATGCTGTCCTGGTTGCCCTTAACTGCACCCCCACCCGCTGGCCTGGTCACCTCTTACTGCCCCCCCTGCCAGCCTGGTCACCCCCAACTTCCCCCCCTGCCGGCCTGGTTGCCCGACACAGCCTGCTGTTCAGTTGTTTGGTTGTCCCTCACTAACCCCCCTGCCAGCCTGGTCACCCCACACAGCCTGCTTGTTCAGTCGTTTGGTCATCCCTCACTAACTCCCCTGCCAGCCTGGTCATAGGCAGCCATCTTGTGAGGGCATGAGGGTTAATTTGCATATTCCATCTTTATTATATAGGATTATCTGTCTCCCAGTTAATCTAAAAGGGGATGACAGTTGTCATTAGGTCATAAGGTAGCTGTGTACTCCTCCACTCTGTTGAATGTAGATTAATGTGTTGTGACTCTATTTGACCAGTGACACAGAACCAAAGAGTTGTGTAGCTTTCTTACTGAATCTTTAAGGTCAAAGGATTAATTCATCAAATTTCCTTCCCCTTGCCAGTAAAATTCTGGGAGATCATTCAAAGTGAAGTGTTTTCCAATTTACATCCTGGGACAACAATGGTTAGCACAGCCCCCTACTGGCCCTCATTGGGAATGAGAAAAAAACACACCTTTGTTGGGTTAAACCACTGAGATTTGAGGGCTGTTTATTTCAAAGCATAACCCAGAATATACTATCTGATGAATCCAGAATATTCTACCTGATGATGAACCATCAAAGGCCAAGCATATATTAGCATAACCACAGATTTTAGCAATCTTCTGAAATAGCTCTATGGTACTGGGAAAACAGTCCGTATCTTAATATGTTCAGATAAGCAGAAAAAAATGAGATTTTATTAGTATCAAGGGTTATTCTAAGAGTCTTATCTGAACTATCATATTTAATCCTCACAGTAAGAGGCAATGTTGAAATTAGAACTCTGTAATGTCTACTTCTGAGACCCATGTATTAGCTGCTCAGTATTTAGTTGAATTAAAAAAAGAAAATATGAATTTATTTTTAGAACAAAGAAACACATCATTAGTGCATGACCACTTAGTATTTATGTATATATTTTTTACCATCCTGAAGAGAGTATTTTAAGTTACTGCTATTTGGTAAAGTGTTTGTCTAAAAGGACTATTAGAAGAAAGAAGAATCAAACCTTCTTAGGTTTCCAATAATAGTGCCATGAAAACACAAAGTAATTGTTCTTACAAATATCCTTATGTAAGATCACTAGAGAAATTTGTTTCCCTTCTTTCAAAGAATTTTTTCAGAGCTAAAAATCACCCTATCATATATGGACACATAGAAGTAGTCACTGCTTAAGGATCAAGTTGTGTATGCTATATCTGATCATCATTTGACATATATTATGAACTTCAACTGGCATGCTGGATGTGAATATCTATATATTCAAATATGTATGCACGTATGTGTATGCAAAATACAGAAGCTTGTTCCCTTGCTTCAAGAAAATTTATATAGGAACATCTAAACTTTAAACAATCAAATTAGAGGCCTATTATTCTGGAAATTATTAAGAATATGCACCACTGCCATAATATTGGATATATCCTGTCAGTATAAACAATTTAGAAATTCCTTTAACCCCTCCTCCTATATACATACACATGTATGGAGAGCTGAAGGGCAAAATGCTTTAAAGGCTGATCTGCCAGATTTATTCTGTATATTGGGAAAGTGCCCTTCCCAGTAACTCGGAATACACCAAGGAAGCATTTCTTCATGAGAATTTAGGCTGGTGTGGAAGAAGTTTAATACAAAATATTTCATCCAGATTTCTGAACCAATCCAGATAAAGTTGAGTAACTGATTTTTTTTTGCTATTCAAACTATAGAAAATTTTAGATTTATTTAAGGTCCATTTAGACTCCCTCCATTCTTCTGGATAAAAGTTTTATGAATCTTGTTTGATGACTCCACTGACTCAGCATTTATAATTACAACATGGAATTTCTTAGATGTAAGAGATCATCGAAATGTATAATTATTAGTTTTATAAGACAATTAGGTAAATCCATCACTTAATACTATTAAACTTTAACTATATATCTTAAGAAAGAGAAAAGTATAAATCATAGTGAGGGAGTATAGTTTTTGTTTTTAGTCTTGTAAATTGCAACCTGTGGTGGTTCTAGCACATGATTTAAGGTCAGAGTAGAGCACTGAACCCTTAAGTCAAGTCAACTGTTCTAAAAAAAAAAAAAAAAAAAAAAAAAAAAAGGAGAAGAATATTTATTTACCAACAGGGAAAAGTAGCAAATCAAGAGAAATGTTTTTCATTATAAGTCATTACTTGGATAACATGTGGTGGGATCTGCCAGCAGATTTTTCAGAAAAAAATTGTAAATAGATCAAGTTCATCCTTAGTCTTTCTCAAACACCCTCTCCTCCCGCCCCGCCCCCCCCAACACACACACTCCCTCTCCCTCTCTCCCTCCCCCCCAGCTCTTCCTCTAGCTCTCATTTTATCTCTAACTTCTAGGCCAAATTTCTATTCATCTTGTTGACTCTTGGTTATCCTGTTCCTACTGCTTTCTTAACTCACCTGGGTCTTACCTGGGTCTTTCTATAGTTTGGTCTACAGATCATTGCCTCCTCAGTTGATACCATGCTAAACAATCTTAGATATAGCAACTTTGGAGTTTATTCAATTTACTTTTACCTAATAGTGTTGCGCTGATGTTTGGGGGTCTGGAACATTAGTTACTGATTCAAGTCATGTGAGGCAGGATTTTCAGCAACCTTGTATTTGCCCACATGCCCACTTGTCTCTTACTTTTAAGCCTAATTTGTGACATTTCCCTCTAGCTAAGATACCATCAAATTGTTCCATTTTAGCCAATTACAATTTGTGAGGAAATCAGATTTTAAACCTGCCCTTAGTCCCATCATTCATTGCAAATGAAAGTTTTACCAAAATTGCAGGTTTGGATAAACACAAAGAGCTGCTCATAAATGGAAACCTTGTCATCTGGTGCAGAAACACTTCATGTCAAAACTCAAAACTGTTGAAAAGTACCATGAAAACTATGTAACTTCAATCTTTATCTAAGTTCCAAGTTGTTAGGCGGAATATGGTTAATACAATGATGCTTGATGCTTCTAACACTCAGCACTTTGCATGCTGTATCCTCATTTTATGCTCTTAGAGGATAGATTGCAGAGCCTTTCTTAGTAAACAGACAAGTTTCCAATACATGGACAATACATAATGACAAAAGAAGCCAGCTCTTTCTGGTTTTCCTATTTACATAAACATGTGAAGTAAAATTTGTCAGAAAAGAGTATTTTGTGTAAATTATAAATTTGCATATTTTTTATTTCAATTGATTTCATGGCCCCCCCCCACATCTACACCCCCCCACACACACACACACACACAAAGGTGGGAAAAGAATGCTTTACACAACAAAATAATCCAGTTTATGACATTCATCTAGTTTATGATATTCATAAAAACTTGGAACTAAAGGGAATTTTAATTTTGTTTTAAAATTTGCTGATTCACACCAACTTATCTTTATGAATTTTTTTCCTCAAATTGAATTATGCTGTAATTGTGGGTCATCAGAACATTCATCTGGCCTTATTTATTCTGTACTATGCCTTTTTAAATAGATTACTAGGGGCCCAGTGCACAAATTCATGCACCTTGAAAGGAACTGTGGGCTGTGAGGCTAATACGGGCACAGGGGCGGGTCTTGGACCATCCTCCACACCCCTGCCAGGCCCCTCCCGCCGTGGATCCAGTCTCCTGTCTGCCGGCAGCCTCACTCCTACTGCCGCCACTCCCACAAGCTGAGTGATTGGGCCTGGCTCCAGAAGCTGGTACAAGTGGGGCTGTCGCCATCAGTGGGTGAGAGCAGCAGCTGCTGCCCCGATCACCCCTCAGGAGCAGGGGGAGGTGGAGAAGCCCTCAAGGGCGATTGGGGCCGGCAGCTGCCACGTGATCACACCTACTGACAGTGCCAAGCGATTGGGACCAGTGCCCGGCGCTGGCAGTGGGTATGAGTGGCAGCTCCGCCTCTGGCTGCACGTACAAGCAGGGCTGATGCCGGCAGTGAGTGCGAGCAGTGGCTGCTGGCCCCCCAGGTGAAGGGGGAGGTGGAGAAGCCCAGAAGGGTGATCAGGGCCAGCGGCTGCCTCTCACACCCACTGATGGCACCAAGCCATCAGGGCCAGCACTGGGTGCTGGCAGTGGGTGCGAGTGGTGGCTCTAGCTCTGGCAGTGGGTGTGAGTGGAGCCAGCACCAGAAGCAGGTGCGAGCACCCGGTGAGAATGTGGTGCATGGGAGCAAAGAATTTTCAGTAACCACCAAAGGCTTGCTCCTATGACAGCGACTGGCACCCTGCCTTGGTCTGGCGGCCCCACTCACCTGCTCCACCATCCCACCATGGCCAATGCCTGCAATGTTCCGTGCTCTGCCACCTGCTGCCAACACCTGCCACGTTCTTCGCATGCCACCTGGTGGTCAGTGCACATCATAGCAACTGATTGTTGGGTTGTTCTGCTGTTCAGTCAATTTGCATATTAGGGTTTTATATATATAGATTATATTTGTTCCCAGGCAAAATTACCCTGATTTCTTTGAGATTTTTTATATTCTCCATTTCTATCCCCTTAACCATTTAGACAATTTGTCTGTTGAGACATTTTTTAACATACTTTTAAAATATCAAGATTATGTAATCTTTTGCACAATGGCTATGTTCTCTTGAGCCAAAATTTTTGAGATATAAAAGAATTGTTAAATTGTTCAGTGGAGGCTTTATGTTTGAAAATATGCAGGGAGTGGCTAAATTCAAAAACTCTGCCTGTTTCCAGTTCCTTTTCTCTTTCTGACTAGCTGAACCCTAAGCAAGTCATTTATCACCTCTATTTCTTTGTTTTCTAATCAATAAAGTGGGATTAATAATAGCATCTATTTTATGGCATTGTTAGGAGAATTAGATTGATTAACCTCTATCAAATATAGTAAAGAGCACTACACAGAGTAAGTGCTATGTATATGCTTGAACATTAAATTTATTTAATTTCATAAATAATAGCACCATATGGTAGATATATAGCACAATTTACTGAATTTCTCTCTTGTAGATATTTATGTCCACCTCAACCTCAAAACCTAGAGGAAAGCCATATTTCTTTACTGGTACTATCTGTACTTGTAATAGTGAGGTATAAATATTCATTATTAAACTCTGCCAGTCCCTGTAAGTCTGTACATGTCTCTCTAATTGATACTAAAGATTATTAAACTGAAAAAAATTGTAAGAACATGGTTAATATAAAAGGAAGATCAGGGAACATATCAATTATTGATTTTTTTTAAAGAATAATGACCCAAAAAGACACATTAAAAAGTAATCATTCCAAACTGACTGTCTAGACAATCCTACACAAAGATATAGAAGATTCTGTTTTTTAAAACAGTGAATTATTATAGTAAGTTTAAATCATTAAAGAGACACAAAATTATGAAAATAAAACCAATATTTATGTATTTAATATCAACAAAATAATATACTTGATATGTGAGTTAGCTAATGTATAATTTGATAGCATTAAAATGGAAGAAAAGTGTTTTTAATCAAATTATGAAAATCTAAAATAATAAAAGCATAATATGCTAATTAACCAGACAGCCGAACGACCTTCTGGACATCCTTCCAGATGACCTTCCGGATGAAGCCAGGGCTGTGAGGACCAAGGCAGCCGCCGCAGCTGCAAGGGCCGAGCCCCTTGCAGCTGCAGCCACCGCAGCTGCAAGGGCCGAGCCCCTTGCAGGAATTTCGTGCAGCAGGCCTCTAGTGTAAGATAAAATAGCTAAAGTAACCAAGTTTCTTGCTTGCCAGGGACTGCAAGATTCTTTTCCTATTTCTCTCCTGTGTATTTTGACTATCTTGTTAATTGTACACAAATAGAAAAGAGAGGAGTAAACTTGAGACTACAATATTAAAACACATTGCATAAATGTTTAATTAATTAAAAATAAATGTAAGTATGCCACATTTATGTTGACAGTGGGATTTGAATGTTAAATAACATCATGAGGGTAGATTGTCTGACAGAATGGCCCAGAGCATGGATGTGAGGGAAGTACAAAAAAATCAGATTATGATCAACATCAGAAGACTCACCTTCCTCTCCTTTACCCACCTAGGTCTACTGTCCAAACATTGTGTTCTCAGGTCATTCATTCCCCAAGTAATTCGAATTAATGTATTTTCATTTAAAATCATTTAAATCCACTTAGATTTATATTTAAATAGCCACACTTATTCCCTTCATGCTAAATTCCATTTAAAGGCTCTTTCCAGCAAAAATTTGTGAAGATGTTTATTATACTGCTATTTATAGCTCTGAATATTTATAAAGAAAAGAATTAATAGATACAGTTAATTCTTATGCAGTCATTAAAGAGAATGAGTTAGCCTTTAGGTGTTAGCATGAAAGAATACCCAAAATATACTGAGTAAAAAACTGAAAGTTAGAAGAAAGTAAAAATAATCCTATTTATTATATTTTATTTTTCTACATTCTCTCATAAAAAATCATATAGTTTTATCTTAACACAAACACAAATTTGAGTTCAGAAGAAGCTACCAAACTATAAATGTTTGTTCTTTCTGGTACTGAGATAGGTGAGGGGAACTCACTTTTATAAATTTTTCCATTTGTTTTCAAACAAGTCAATGGTATTTTTCTAATACAATATGCATGCACGTTTAATTGTATGTTAAAGCATGAAAGTAGTACATACTTCTTGAAAACAGTATATGGGCATATATATATTAATATTAGTTTATTAATTGCCATTTACAGAACATTTTAAAATTCTCATTCCTGGTTCCCACTTTAGTCCTACTGAAAGTTATGAGAATTACTGTGGCCAACCCAGATAATTCTGATGATCAATCCAGGTTTGAACAACCAAGTTTGAGACGAGCTCTTCTAGCTTACTACATAGAACTAGCTATTCATGCAATTAATTTGATTCAATCATGTCTACATTTATAATTATTATAAAAATTCCATGAAATGTGCTGTTCTATTTATTATTTTTAAGAATTTGTTTGCTACATTAAATAGTACATACTTTATAAGAACTTTTGGAAGATATCTTGAAGAATAATTGACTGGCTCAACAAGAATTTACAAAGTTTATGCTTTATGGCTGGTTCTGTTCTATGAGGTAAAAATGCAAAGGTGAACAATATAGAAAAGGTGGCATCTCATGAAGAAAATCTCATAGATAACTGCTCAACTGCTTTCATCATACGACTAAATGTATCCTGCAGTGGTCCTCAAATGTGAGTAGGCATCAGATTCACCAGAGATCTTGTTAAACTAGAGATGATTAGCACCAACCCTCAGAGGTTCTGATTTACTAAGTCTGGGGTGGGGCCCAAGAATGTGCATTCCTAAGGAGTTCCTAAGTGGTGCTGAGGACCATACTTTTTGAGAACTACTAAAATGCCATCTATTTCCTTTCTTCCATTGGCTGATACAAAAGTAAGCTCCAATCCTGGAGTCTTTTCTCTAGCAAAAACGGAAGACCTTGGTACGTTAAGTACCAATTTCATAACTGGCATTCTTTAACTTTCCTATCCTGATAACTAAAGCATATTTTATCTGGAATTGTGAATACTTGTATAAGCATCCAAAATACTTTTTGGAAAACTCTAAATCTAGGTGTGGGGAAAAAGTCAGTGAGACAGAGGAAGAACCGAAGTTTATAAACACATGCAATAATAGAACAGCTACAGTGAGTGTGAACCATTTTGATTGCCCTCTGCTTCCTCTGAGAATTAGTCCACTCTACATGGTTACCAGAGTTGTTGAGATCAAATGAGTTAACATTTATGGGAACTCTCTGAAAAGTGTAAAGAGCTACTTAGAGTGTAGGCTACTTAGAGAATTCCTAATCTCATGTCTAATTCCTAGAAGAAAACCATGAAATATCTCTTGCTTGGCCAACCCAAAGAAAAATGCCCCCATTGCATTGCCTACATTGAATCGGACCCCTCCTCTCTCCCAAATTGGTGCATGTTTAGGCCTAGGAAATGCTGTGTGCCACTTATCAAATGCCACTGAGGTGAGCATACCCTTTTGAACACACCTCTAAGTCTCCACACTGCGGAGAGAAGCCAGACACAGGCCTTACACCTTGAGATTTCTGAAGAACATGTTCCATGTGTTTGTCATCTGTTCAGTAAAGCACTTCTGAAGAGCCCTTTAATGAGTTTCCTAGAGAAAATGTGAAGAAATAGTAATGCAACTAATCACTTCCTACCTTCCCACTGAACCTCTTATTAATTAACATGTTAACGCTCTGTTTGATTTCCTAAATTTAGTTTGAGAGACAGTAAAACAGCTATTTTCAAATTAAATTAAATTGAGTTGTGAGAAAATTTTCAACCAATATAGGGCTTTTTGTACTCTACTAATTCCAGTACTCATTAAGGTTAAAAAAAAAAAATCAATGAGCTTGAAATGAAAGTGTTGATATTACTTTAGGCTAAATCTACTTATGAATAACTTACTCCCTCCATGACAATGTTTTACCATGTATGTGACATTAGAAAATGCAAATTTCAATGCTTAAAGAGAAAGAAAATTTTCCTAGGTTACCATAAATGTCACCCAACTATCCATTTGGGGAATTAGCATAGATATAAATGGTAAAACTTACGACTTTTTCCTAGTACAGTAGACATCTTTACTGTTAACAGTCTGCAATAATCCTTTGATTTTCAATAGAATATTGCTCTCAGTTTACTGTGCCAATTCCAGGTACAATTACTTATCGTTTATCTTCATCTAAGGCTTTTCTTGTTAGCAAAAGGGATTTGTTTAGACTTCTATTCTAATGAATTTTAATGGGAAATGTTATATAAGGTAGTTCTTAACACCAGAGTCATTGCACCATTATAGATCAAATGGTTGTCACTTACTCTCCTTCAATAAATAACTTTCAAATATATTTACATTGATTTAGGTTTTCTAGATCATTTTATTAGATCATTTTATGTTGAACTTCAGGATGTCTTCTATTGCCGGTGTTTGCAATTATCCCTTTTTCAACCCTCAGTTAACCTTTCGAAAATTAACATGTAGTAACAGCTTGTGTTGGCACCAGAACTCTACCACCTGTAGGAATTAAGTGTGGCTGTACCAGAAAATGTTCCAGTCAATGTTTCACTCTTGGATGATGCAAGTGTTTCAGTGCTTCTCCAACTTCAGTGGGCTGACGGATCACCTGGAGATCACATGAATCTGCAGATCCTCATTCAGTAGACCTGGGGTGGAGTCGGAGATTGCATACTTTGAGTAGCAAGGGTTCAGAGATCATTGGTAAGTCAAAGTGAATCTGCATAATGTGTTCAGTAACTGTAAGTCTCACAGCTTTTCTGGGAAACAGAGTTTGCTACTCATAAACAATACCTTCCACAGTACTGAAGTACTGTCATCAAACAAAAATAAAGATTTCTATCTTTTTTTACCTTCCTAAAGCAGAACAGATTGTTAGGTGAAAGGTATCTTTAGTAGTTGTCAATACTGCTTTGTCTATGTGTAATTATAAATTGTAATATATTTATAATATTTTTTAGCTTAGTTTATAATTTGAAGTAAGCATTTGGGGGGGGGGTTAGAAATTCATTATAATCCATGTGAAAGAGTTTCTTAAAGTGTGTTTTTTTTCTTCACATTTTTCAAGAATCTTATAAAAATAAACACACAATAGAGTTCAGGAGGAAAAAACACAACAGTTTTCTCTTACAGACAGCAGTCATGATCAGTCAATATCTCCTAAAAATCAATAATATTTCTTAGGATACTATAAGTATATGGAACATCAGATAATTGCTTCTTTGCCAACTAATTGATATGTCACTTCTTGGAATATCCTGCCATCGAACCCTCTGTGCCTTATAATTATTCAATAAAGAACACACATCTTTAGGTTATTTTTGTCACTGGGAGAAGAACTCTTTGAGAGGAATTTCTTTCTTTAGTGGAATCCCCTTCTGGTTCTAAGTGTGTATTTTTGTTCAGAGCAGTGATTCTCAAACCTTAGTGTGCTTCAGAATCACCAGGGTCTGCCTGCTAAATAAAACACAGATTGCTAGGATCCACGCCCGTAGTTAACTGATTTAGTAGGTGTGATGCAGGGCAAAAGAATTGGCACTTCTAACAATTTTCCGGTGAGACTGATCTGCTGATCTGAGGCCCACACTATGAAACCTAGTAATTTAAGAAAATCTACTCCCCTGTGTCTGCTTATCGAAGATGTTGTCACTAATTATGAGGATACTAGGTTAATAAAAAGAAATGTGAGGATCCAAGCCTGTATCAAAAACTTTGACACAGAAGCCAGCGGAGCCTCAGATCTTCAATCACCCAATAGAAGTCAAGGAGCCTGGGCTTTCCTGTGTCCCATAAAGGGAGAGAGATTCTTCAGGTAACAGCTTCAAGGTGACTTGGCCAGGATGCCTTCTCAGAGTCTCATCTTAGGACAGGTGCCCTTGAATTATCCAGCACAATGTGACGGACCTTCACGGTGATAATCACAGGTGTGATGACCCAACTACTTGCAAAACTATTTGTTTAGTGACTGTTATTTTTTAGGTGCCATAATTGTCTTTCCCAGCTACCTCTATATAATGCTCACTATCCACTACAGAGTGTAGCACATAGTTGATACTCAGTATCAGCCAAAATAAATGGAGAATGTTACCATGCTCATCTGTACACAGCGATGGCACGCATTAAGTGCCTCGATTCAGAGATGGTATTCTCCTGAATCCATGACAGCTATTTTTTTTATTGATTATGACATTCTTGCATGCTGAACTGAGTCACAGCCCAGGAATTATTTTCAATACAGACAGCCTTGACCAGTTGTCATATAAGGCATATGAGATAAAATCTAATTGCCATTCTTACAATGAACTCTATTCAGAATGGCCTTCACTTTGTTCAGTCGATATTCCCTGACTTTTTCCTCTACCTTTGTTCATGCTATTTCATTTATCTGAAATAGCTACTCACCTCCAAACACACTCCATTTGTTGAAAACCTATTAAATTCCTTAACTCCTATCTTGAGCACCATCTTTTCTGTGAAGCCTTTTGAAATCCCCTTAATTAGATGAAATCTCTGATGACTCTAACCTTACTCTACCTTACAATGTAGTAATTCATATGCCTGCCTTTACTTTCATACTGAAATGGCCCTCCTTAAAGATAGGGAACACTTGTTCAATTTTTCTTTTTTACCATAGCAACTATGTATTGATATCTTATTACGTACCAGGACTGGAGCTAAGTTCTAGGAGTATAAAGATAAATGAGACCTAGCATCTGTCTTCAAAGGGGTCACCATTTTCTAGGGCATAAAATATGTTCAAAGGCACAATTGTAGAAAAATAAAGCACGGTACAGGGTGCAAAGGTGGGATAAAGAAAGAAAGAACCTGCTCTCCGTGGGTTGGGTGTCCTGAGTGAAGATACTACAGTGGTTACAGGAAAGTAAGAAGCTGAAGAGGAGACTTTCCAGGTGTGAACTATGTGTGGTAGATGTTCAGTTCCTTCCATTTACCTAACTTATTTGAATTGATCTAAGCATAGCTCATTAAATGGAGGTGGGTTACACAAATTCTATCTTATTTTCTTACATCTCTTTAGTTTTCTGAATGTTTGCTGCATGAAGTCTTCATGGATCCCATACTCAAATTCTCCTACTTTCAGTTGCCTCTCTATAACAACACAATATACCGTACCTCAATCATGCACCTCTTGCCCTTACTCAGTTCCATGGACCACCCCGAAGTTGTAAGTTTCCAATAGGAGGTAACCATAACAAGCCACATCAGATATTTGGATCCTGTTAAAGTAGTCACTTCCTATACCAATGTGTATAATTGCACAGGCTGAGGGAATATGCCAAGAACCCAAGTCCAGTTTGCTCTTCTCAGCCAGGATACAGGCAATACAGTGTTCCCAGAATCACCAGGAAGGATTTCAGAAAGTGGCCCAAGGCTAAACCTGCCTCTCTCTTTTCCAAAAATACCACCCAATCACCATTCAACCCTTTTCTTTCTTAAACACACACACACACACACACACACACAAAACACACATTAAACTGTTTTGCCCCAGGCTAGAGATGTGTTTCAGAAAGTCTGAGTGTGACTCCAAGACTTTGCAGTTTGAACCAGCACCACAGTGGGGAGTGTGACAGGTGGCCCTCAGATCATACTTCATCCCAGGTAAATTATCCTGATCTTGCAGGGTTCACTTAGAAACAAAGGCAACTGTATAATGTTTTTCCTATCACAATTTCTATAAAGTAGGAAACAACATTAGATTACATTTAAATTATTTTTTTAAAAAAATTGAAACGTCTACCTTTTGCCAAGTAACCTGCTCCAAACTCCCCTCTCTGTTGTCTTTCTACCAAAAAAAAGGGGGGGGGGAGGTTGTAATTGTCTTCCCCTTCTCCACCTAAGTAATAAAGAATTTTAGAATTCTATTTCTCTTATTGATCCTTCACTTCCAATATGACTTACTTAGGCAGAAAGAATGGAAACCATACCTGACATTCTTTCAACAAATTGTTAACTGTGGTGTCAGTTATATGCAAGGAGATTTCCTGGTCATACTTCTCTCTCAAAACAGCCTTATAAAGAAGGTGCAATTGTCCTCACTTTACAGATGAGGAAACGGTATGAATAATTAAGGAACTTGCAAAGATCACACAGGGAGGAAAGGTGGCTTCCAACCCAGGTGTCTGATTCTGTAGCCCAGGATGCTTTACCACTTCAAGCAGCTGGTATTTCAGTTCATTTTGTTGGGGCTACAGATGTTGAGGCAATGATGAGTTTGAACATGCTGTAATGTACCAGCTTAATTATATAAGTGAAACCATCCCTCCCACATTTCTTTTGGTGCCATTTTCATCCTGACATTGGGATCTGTAAAATATTCTCCCATACTAGGCTTCTAGCTTCTGTGCTTTTCTTTCCCTTTGATAACCATTTTTTCCCTCTTCATTTAAGATTCTGTATCATCTATCTTTGATCTAAACACCTTCTCTTTCTTCTGCAGAGTGTTTCTTCCCAGTGGTCCCCTAGTTTCATTATTCGGGATTTTAACCTACCTTTCTCTTTTAGCTTTAAGCTCTGGGCTTTCTCTTCATCTGAGGTGATCATCTACCCATGCTGTTTCTTTCATTTAGTTTCCTTTTTGGTTTTCAACCATATATTCTTTTCTGTTCCCTATTATTCTAGATTTCATCATTCTACCTTAATCCTTACTAACAAACTGGAAAGATTTTTCCCTCCCTCACATTTCTGATGCTAGCGTTTTATCTATGAGGAAGACTACCAACTCCGTCATTATTAATTTTATTGAGCATGTACCTATTTCTCTAGGTTTTTGTATGGTTGTAGAGTACAAGTATCTTCTCTGTGTCCAAACTGAAATGAATTGACATGTTTTGATATAATTGTCATCAAGGTTCAGACTTCAGAGTCGAAAGGAAATTACAGCAAGAGACAGGATAATATACTCACACCTGGGACCACAGTGCCTCATTAGTGAGGAAAAGTAACATTTCCAGAAAATAGCTTCCAGAAAGCAGCCTGGCTTTCAGCCATTTCAAACCAGTGGATTTTCTATTTTAAGGCATTTTCACCATAATTATTCAATCTAGTGTTAAACATCAAACTTTCCTCTCAGATTTACAAAATCTACTATGAGATAATGCAATGGATTATGTAAATTCTGTCCTCAGAATGATTTACTGTCACTATCACATAATGCATACAGAACAGCCTAATTTTTTTTTAATAACATGAGTCATATCCCTCACATTGCAGTGATTATAGTTTAGTATTTCTTTTCTATTTGGTAAAGGAAACAAAAGCAAGAGTTTCCAGAACAGAGGAATTGCGATGGGGAAAACTAGAATGCAATGCACCCAAGCAACACAAGAGGTCACTTTTACATAGGCCTGCTCTTCCAGGATAGAGCTGCCTCTGCAAGGTGCATAGGATAACATGTGGAGGAGAACAGCACCAAAGAGATTTACAAATGCTTCAGAAGCATAAACGGAGCCAAATTTCTTGGTTTATAATCAATATTTGTAACAATATCTTGAAAACTATCTCCAAGCTGGAATTATCCTCCTGCAGCCATAAAAACCCTCAAAATATATTTAAGTTTCCTCTCCACTTTCTGCAGGCACAGGGCCTCAACCTAAACTTATTCTCACTACCTACCATATTCTCCCTCTATGCTTCCTTATTTTTGCTCATCTAACATCTTAAGTTGAGGCCTGAGCTATTAAAGTAGGTCCCTCACTTTGTTTTTCTGGCCTCACCTAATGAACTCATTTTGCACAGTGCTGCTGAGCTGACCCACTGAGGCAGTTCTGATTCAATGCTCTTTAGTTCTCTAACGTCAGGCTCAGTACAGAGTTAATTTTCTCTTGCTGTTCCGACAAACTACCACAAACTTAGCGACTTGAAACAACACACTTATTTTCTGTAGATCAAATCTGATACAGAATGCACTGGGCTAAGGCCAAGGTGTTGGTGGCGTTGCAGTCCTTCTAGAGGCATTAGGGAAACCACTTCCTTGTGTTGTCCAGGGCTCCAGGGGTCACCTGAACACCTTGGCTCATTGCCTCTTCCTTTGTCATCAAGGCCATCACCATGGGACTAAGCCCTTGCCTGCTGCTATTTTTCACCATCACAACTTCCTCTAATGCTTTCAAGGACCCTTATGGTTACACTGGGCCCACCCAGGTAATCTAGGATAATCTCCTTATTTTGAAGTCACTTGGTTTACAACTTGAATTCCATCTGAAACCTTAATTTCCCTTTGCCATGTATTTTAATGGATTTATTGGTCCCAGGGATTAGGATGTGGACATCTTTGGGGAAGGGGAGTCATTGTTCTGCCCATCACACATGGAATTGAAAGTGCTTCAAGATCTGGCCCAGTCTAACTCTCCATCCTATGCCCCTTCCAGAGTGCATCCTCATTCTTTTGTGTCCAGTGCTTCAGCCATACTAAACTCCCCATGAGCAGCCCATAACCCATTCCCAACTCCCTCAACTTGGTTCATGCTGTTCTCATCATCCAGGTTGTTGTTCTCCATCCTCTTTAGAAGGTATAGATTTGGTAAGCTGTGTGAGTTATTTAGAATGTCTAATCTATTAAATACTCCAAATGCTAGGTTTAATTGTTCTTAAACACTGCTGAACAAGGAAATATGCATTTACCTTTTAGATTTTTAAAGTGCATGTACAAAGAATAAAGACAAATGAAAGTTTTTGAGTTAAAAAAAATGAGGTCAGGAAAGCTGAAATACAAAAGAGCTGTGATTACAAGGACACAAGGACAAATAAAAGATTTTTCAATGTTTTTTTATTTATAAGAACAAAATAAGGAAGTGCTTTGGGTTAACAAAGAAAAAATTTTTCCCCAAAGCATAGCATTTCAAGAATAAAACAAACTCTTGGGAGGAGTTGGTTGCAGGAACCGTATAGTTAAGTGTTTGGGAGCACCATTCTGTCCTAAATGACTTCGTGGTCTGGCTGATGATTTCTACTTCCAAAGTGAAAAACTTTCAAATAAGGTTGACAACTCACTATTGAGCTAATCATATGGAACAAAGGGCCAAGAGATGAAGGAAAATTGAGAAGAAAATACAGCTCTCATTTTCAAAAGGAGAATAAGATAAATTCTCATAACTGCAGACCAGAGCATGACCTTTGGCATTCAAAAGAATCTAGGAGAAGTTACCCTAGTTCCTCAATGAGATATCATGTTAACACTTTACCCTTAGAACCTCTACCACATTAAAAGCATAGATTAATTTTCAGAGGCAACCTGACTTCATTAATGAACAATGTCAGTGGGCAAGCTAAGTGTCTCAGTATAACCACATGAGCTGACTAGAACAGGTTGGGAACTATAAATCAACAAAAATGCTATGCTGAAGTCTAGATAGGTTTATCCAAGCCTCTAATTATATCCTTCTGGACAAGATATTTTTAAATTCAGGTGATTGAAATTTCTTTTTATAAATTTAATTGTTTGTGTGACCTTACTGAAGCAAAAGTGATAAATGTGTGGTTACTTAATAGTACGTTTCTTAATACTGTAGGACTTTCACTCAAGCCTTACTGTACATTTTACCAATTTATGGAGCTGGCAGGAATTATTTAAAATTTTGGATGAGCAATATTATAAGTAGGTAAGAGTATGGACCTTGAAATTGGTAGACTTAGAATAGGGTCCTGGTTCTGCCACTTACTAGTCATGTAGCTTTACACAAGTGAGCTAACCATTCTGAGCCTCAGGTTCCTCATCTATAAAACTATAATAGAGGAAAGAGCAGCCACACATTGCATTAACTGCACAGAATTATATGGGACAAACACACTTAACATATAGTATGTGTCCATCATGGTGGAGAGAACTACAATGCTGGTGTCCCTAAAGATACTGCCTCTCAACACAGAGAGTTTCCATACACTTAAACAGCTTTCAAAAATTAGTGAACCTAATTCAACAAGATTAAATTGAATTGTTTTATTCAGTTTGAGCAAAGACAAAGCAAAAACAATGTTTTTGTACAGGGCTAGAATAAGAAAGACATCGTCTATCAAAGGAAGATATAGAAATATGGGAAACTTTTCAGAAATTGTGTTTAATATGAACCAATATAACTACCAAAATAGGTAGCATCCTCTTTATTTATATCTATAGAAATATAGAAAGTAATAAAAAGCAAAGATCAGATCCACTGTGCTTTTTGCTGTCAAAAATCTCTGATAATCTCATAGGTGATTCAAGGTCCAGTCTAAGTTGTATGCAAACAAAACAGAAAGATATTCAGAGGATAGTCAGAAAAGTAAAAAAAAAAAAAAAAAAAAAAAAGTGTCATTGAATGATGACTTGAAAAGCAGTGCTGAGGTTGTTTCCAATTTGGCACTACTATGAAAAATAAGCGGCTGTAAATATTTTTATATAAATCTTTTTGTAGATATATGTTTTAATTTCTCTAGGAGAAATTCCTAGGAGTAGAACTGTGGGGCGCTACGGTAGGTAGATGTGTGCTTAACTTCATTAGAAGCTGCCAGATTTCCAATGTGGTTGTTCCATTTGACGCTGTTTTTAAATATTTTTAAATTTTATTTGTCACATTGATTGATCATTTTTTGCTAACCTTAAAAACCCAGATGTCTGGCTTTCTTAGGAAAAAAGAATGGAAGACCAACATTGGACCTGTATGGCCAAAAATAACTAGCATTGAATATTCACTAATCCTTCTAGGTGGGGGCATGAACAACCCAGTTTCCTGTAGACCTCACCCATCACTGCAAGTCAATGTACCCATTTGGTAGCAAGTGACACCTATATGCATGAGTTTGCATACCCGGTATAATGGGAGACTGGCACAACCCCAGCCACCTTTACACTTGCAGTAGACCACTGCCAACTCATATTTGCAATTAAGAACTTGAGCTTCAGGGTATGTGTATGCTTTTTCACACATACCATCTCAGAAGACGTTTATTTTTCCTCTTGCCTCCTCTTGAAGGTCACCTAGAAGAGAGTGACAGAAGGAGCAGCAGATCTATTGCTAGGGAAGAAGTTACTAAAGATAGTACTGGATATCCCAAGTTACGATTGGTGTAACCTCGTGATATCTCACCAGCTTTGTATTCTGTTATTTATTTAATTTAAACGTAATGATATGAAACACTATTGCTATGCTGAAGTTCTCTCACCCTTTCAAGGTGCTTCAATACCCTGAGGAAACAGAGGGAACCCGTCAGGCTGCAAATCTAGAAGAGCAAGCTGGGAGTGTGCTCTCTGTCCTTGATGTGAGCATTCCATCACTTTTAATTCCCCAGCTTGTTTACTTTCCTACTACATAAGAACTGGGGCTTGTTTTCAGCAGCATTGATTAAGTTGTCATTGATTTTTAAGATAGGAAATAGAACTTTCAAATTCCCCACATGAATTTAGAGCAAGTCAGATATTAACATCAAGATAAAACATTTATCAGGGCAAATGACAGAAGAGGCAAGTATCATTCAAAACCTTTCAAGGCGAACAAAGAACATGTGGAATCCAGATGTCAAGTCATGCATGAGCAGGTATCAATTTTATTGTTTAATCTAAATAAGTTCATCAACATGCTTCTAGCCCAAAGAATGAATAGCTCATTTGTTTTTATTCATGTTTGTGTTTGTTCAAAATTTGCATATGTGTTTATTTTCTCCTAGCCAATAGAAGTTGGTTTTATTATTGACAGTTAAGCATTACTGAGCCAGGTATTCTACTAAGCCTTTGCAGCACAATGTGATTAGTCCTCACACAGACCTTCATTTATTTTATTGGTTGGTTGATTTTTTAAATAATTTTTATTGAAAGTATCCCATATGTCCTCCCTTTTCCCCCATTGACCCCTTCCAGCCCCCGTCCCCTCACACAGACCTTTAGGTCAGGGTTTCTTGGACTTGGCATTGTTGGCATTTGGAGCGGGGGAATGATTCGGGGGAAGGAGAGTCTTGTGGCATTAGCGATGCTCAAGCAGCATCCCTGGCCTTTATCCATTATATGCCCGTCACAACCCAAGTGGTGGTGATAAAGAATCCCTCAAGGCATACAAATAACCCCTGGGGACAAAGTTACCCCCTGGTTGGCAACCATTGCTTTTAGGTAAATGTTATTATTTCTGTCCCATAACAGAATTTACCCAAGGACATAAAGCCAGTAAGATGAATGTCTGGACAGGAACCTAGGCATGCTTGCATTGAAATCTCAGGATCTTTGCACTGATTAGTATCATCTCCAATTAATTTTAAAAATATATGAGCAAGATTATATCTAGGTAGATGGGAGACTTTTATTAATTTTTACTTTTATGTATATATAAACTAAACATCTACTATTTGCAAAGTACTATGCCAGATTGAAAATTGATGATAAATTTGACTTGCCCATTGCCACTGGGAAACATATATCTTGTCTCTGGTAAACAGCTAATTCACAATTGAAAGCAGAAATTACATGTATTCAAATGTACATAAAGGTTAAAATATGCATTAATATTTATTAAAGGTGACCTTTTAAGCATTCTAGTTCCACTAAAACCTTGGCATCATTGAAGAAATGTATTATACAAATGTTAAATTATTACCTGTGGTAGAATTATGGAGTGAGATTTCATATATATATATATATATATATATATATATATATATATATTCTCCATCCAGGTAGTACAAGGGTTGGCAAATGTGGCCAACTACCTGTTTTTGTAAATAAAATTTTATTGAACACAGCCATGCTCATTTGTTTACTTGTCTGTGGCTGCTTTGATGCTATGGTGACAGAGTTGAGTAGTTGTGACAAAAACTACATAGCTTTCAGAACCGAGCTAGTTACTATTAGTTACTATTTTACCTTTCACAGAGGAAGTTTACCCAGCCCCTCATAGTATCTCAAGGTTGTCTGGTTTTTAAAGGTGTGCAATAGAAGATATTCTACTCCTTTGTGTTTGCACTTTGTATGTTATATTTTTAAATGTATATTCAATTGGAATATATGATTTTTTTACATATGTGAAACATATGAAATAACATTTAGACTTTCCCTCTTAAGTTGCTTTAATGAGTAATAATTGATTAAAACATACCTAAGGCTGCCATAGCTGGTTTGGCTCAGTGGATAGAACGTCAGTCTACGGACTGAAGGGTCCCAGGTTCAATTCCAGTTAAGGGCACATGCCTGGGTTGTGGGCTTGATCCCCAATGGGTGACAGGCAGGAGGCAGCTGATCAGTGATTCTCTCTCATCATTGATGTGTCTACCTCTCTTTCCCTCTTCCTTCCTCTCTGAAATCAATAAAGATATATTACAAAAAAAAAACAAAACCCATACCTAAGGCTCATTCTGTACCAGCCAAGATGCCAGGGATTTTCATGAATTACCTTGCTTACTTATCACACTAGCAGTGTGAGGCAGTTAGTTATATTTTCACTTTCCATGAGGTCACCGAGGCTTATAGAAGCTGGGTGACCTTCTCAAGGTCGTGCATCATCAGAGACATGTCTGATTTCAAAGCTCAAGTCTTTAACCACTATGCTATAGTTGTGCTCAAAGTCAGATGTTAATAAAAATATTTACTTGGTTTTACATTTTACATTTGAAAATACATACATGTTACTTAGGCAAAAGGGAGGTAAGTGGCATGTACTAAGCAAGAATCCTGGCTGATCTAGCAGCACATGCAAATCCCATGACAGGAGGAAAGCAGAATATCCTAGCTGTGCCTGTGGGTTTATTTAAATGTGCAGATAGGTTTTGAATGGTCTCAATTTTCTACTGCTAAATTCAAATTTAACTTTTCAAAGAACACACAGTTTTCTTTATTATTCAGATGTAAAATCTGGGCATCTGGCACAAACAATGTAAGTAGGTAGGGTATAAGTAATTTGGAAATGCTAGTCCATGTTAAAAATTGTGTTCATCTGCCTGAAAATAACACTTTTTTTTTTCTTTCCACCTGGAGACAAAAGGAAGGATAACTTATAAATTCTAAATCAAGGGCCTCGCCAGTTTTGCTCAGTGGTTAGATTGTCAGCCTGCTGATTGAAGGGTCAAAGGTTCTGTTTTGGTCAAGGGTGTGTACCTCAGTTGTAGGCTTGATCCCCAGCCCCTGGTCAAAGCGTGTGCAGGAGGCAACCAATTGATGTGTTTCTCTCACACTGATATTTCTCTTCCCTGTCTCTCCCTCTTCTTTCTGCTCCCCCTTTCCCCCAAAAGGGAAAAATATCCTTGGGTGAGGAGTAACAACAACAAAAAATTCTAAATCAGGAGTTAAAATCGAATGGGTCTCAAAATTAAACACATATAGTCAGGATTCTTTGATCTAGAACAACTAACCATTTCTATATTGAATAATGTGGTTCCTAAGTCAAACTCTCCCTCCTCCCCACCATTTTCCTTTATTTTGGCCTTTTTGTAATGTAATTTATTTTTGAATATGATTTAGATACCACTTTAACAACCATTAAAGAATAATAGAAACTGCTTTGATTCAAATTCAACAATTTCTTTTGCTTCTCTTAAACTTATAAGGTTGAGGTCAGTGGTTTTAATCTTCTTTTTGAGCCTAAATAGCTATCTCTATCAATTTAGAAATGAGTATTTATTGAACACAATCTTTGTGCAGGGTATTATGCCAGGTACCATAGGGGATAGTACCCTAGTTGCCAACAAGTTGGGAAGTCTAAACTTAATTAATTTAATTTAATATATGTTACTTACAAAGATCAATATCACATAAAATACAATTTATTTTAGACTACTAGATATTAAACATACATTATTTTATTTTTTATTATATATTAAATATGGACCAATACCAATTTCTTTGTACTTTCATAAAATATTTTTCTCCAGCAATTGTAAGGTTTTTACATGAGGTCAAGTAAAGAGGATAAAGGAGAAAAAGAAATAAATGAGATCTAATTACATAAAAATTAAATAATCAGTTGTCACTCTAATATTGTAGAGTGGCAAATGGAATGTCATGAATGATTAAACCCGTAAAAAATGCTATTATGATCAATTCTCAATTGTCCATTATCAACAAAGGATAATTATTACAATCAAAATGCCATCTATGCTTAATACCAGAATGTTATTTGATTTTTCATATGATTTTCAATATGTTGAATGTGTTAAGAATGTACTTTCTTCCAAATGGTGACAAAACTCTGACAGAATGATATGCAATTAGAGAGGGTTCCTAATTTGTTCTTGTCTCTTCACTGTGATTCAACCTGAGAATGATCATTATTTTTACACTTGCCTGATGATTATAATTTTTAAAAACATATAATAGAAAGTGAACCAATGTTTACTAGGTGCCAAGGACTATTTTCAAGTTGTGCATTGCTTCTGTAAATCTCGTGGTATTCTTACAACATCTCTAAAGTATTTAGTGTAACCATAATTTAATAAATGAGAAATGGGAGGCTTAGAGAATTTAAGTTTTTTGAAATACATCTTTTATTGATTTCAGAGAGGAAGGGAGAGGTAGAGAGAGATAGAAGCATCAATGATGAGAGAGAGAACCATCGATTGGCTGCCTTCTGCACGCCCAACACTGGGGTATCAGAACCATGGCACATGCCTTGACCTGGAATCAAACCATAACTTTCTGTTTCATAGGTAGATGCTCAAACACTGAGCCACACTGCCAGGTGAGAATTTAAGTTTTTTGAAGTAATCCAGCTGGTACGTTATTGTGCCAGATATAAACCCAGATCCCCTGATTACAAATTAAAAATCAACAACCAAGTTAAAATACCATCATAGGAAGGCTCGCAAATACCCCATACCTATAGAAGTTACAGAACCCTGGAGAACCACATACTAGCTAAGCTACTCATTCATTCTCTCTAAACTTCACATTATTTATCTGTAATATAGAGTTAATATTAGTCCCTACAACCTCTTAGGGCTGAGGTAAGAATTCAATAATAAATGCACAGTATTTGAATAGCTTAATTTTTACTATGCACAGCCCTAAGTGCTGAGTAAGTGTACATTGAAAGATAACTTTCATTATTATTCTTAGATTCACATATCTGCATTTATGAAATTGAGTATCTTAGATTTGTGTAGCATACTAGAGCTTTCAAAGTGTTTTCATACATAATGTATCCATACATATGTTATTTAATAGTTCATGTTTTATTTAATTATATAGGCTTAGCATAGATAATTTTAATGCTTGGGAATGACAGAAATTTCAGGTGCTGCAACTCAGCTTTTCTGTTAGAAAAAAATTGCACAATACTCTCATTTTTTTGCTAGGCTGGCCAGCCTTGAGATTCAGTCTAAGTGTTTTGTTACTTAGTTTTAGTTATTGCATTTACTCACTTGAAATGCTTGGCTTTCTTTCTATATTTCTGTGGAATCAGCAACCTCTCTGTTTTTGTTCTTTTAACGACTAAGTAAATTTCTCACATAATGTCATATGCACATTCCTTCTCCCTCCCCCCATTAAAAATTTCTTCAATCAGAATAAATGCATACCTCTCTTACTTTGGATACTCTCTTACTTATTTCATTTAAGGAATACATCTCTATTTTACCAAAAACAGAAACCATCACCTGATTATGTGTTTCTTGGGATTAGGGCAGTGTTTTATGAATATTTCTTTAATGTCTGAAATATTTCTTCACCCACATTAGGTTCTCCATAAATTTTTGCCAAAACTGTAGAAAAGAATCTGAGTATCCACAAGCATAGGAACTAAATTTGTATAAAATAATATCCATGTTTGCCAAGTAATTCACAATTTTGTTCATTAAAATTTTCTTTTAAAAAGCTTTTTTGCCTAAGCCTTTAAATAACTTTAGGAAAGTTTTTAGAAAATACAGAAAAATACAGTGTATTATAACAAATTCCCATATATCCATCTCTATTGTCTTACTTTCCTTCATCCTGAAAATCTATTACTTCTGTTCATATTCTTCCAATTCAAGTTTTTGTATTTTTCCTGAAATCTATGTATTTGATCCTGATATAAAATATAAGATTGTGGATTTTATTAACATAAAGAGTATTGCCCTAACCAGTTTGGCTCAGCGGATAGAGCATCGGCCTGCAGACTCAAGGGTCCCAGGTTTGATTCTGGTCAAGGGCATGTACCTTGGTTGCGGGCATATCCCCAGTGGGGAGTGTGCAGGAGGCAGCTGATCGATGTTTCTCTCTCATCGATGTTTCTAACTCTCTATCCCTCTCCCTTCCACTCTGTAAAAAAAAATCAATAAAATATTTTTTTAAAAAATAAAAAATAGAGTATTTACTGTACATATTAATTTTATTTTTCATTCAAATTTATTTTCTTAAATAAATTTATATAAATTTATATATATATAAATATATATATATATTATTTCAGAGAGGAAGAGAGAGGGAGAGAGAGATAGAAACATCAATCATTGATTGACTGCCTCTTGCACTCCCCCTACTGGGGATCGAGCCTGCAACCCAGGCATGTGCCCTGACTGGGAGTCAAACTGTGACCTCCTGGTTCATAGATCAACACTAAACCACTGAGCTACACCAGCTGGGCTCAACTTTATTTTTGAGACCAGCCATGTTAATACACATAGGTCTAGTTCACTTTAATTATTGCATAGTATCACATGATTTAAAGATATTACATTATTTAAAGATATCACATTCTGTGTGTCTATTCCCCAGGCAATGGGAATAAAATGAACATTAGTCAATAATGCTGAATCATCTATCCTTGTGCATGTCTCCTTGTCTTTACAGGAAAGAATATATCTAAGATATAGTCCTTCACATAGAATTGCTGGATTGTAGGGTGTGTATACTTTCAACTATTTTGATGTCCCCTAATACTCTGGCTCACATGCAAATCAAACCATCCCAATATCCCTTGAAAGATATCCAGAGTGTGTCCCGGCTTCCTCTCCTAATGTTACTGCCATGGCCACTAACTGGCCTCTCTGCACCCATCTCTCCCTACAGTCTCCCCCACACAGCAGCCTCTAAGATACTTTTGTAATTTAATTCAGATCTCGTCACTTTTCTGCTCAGAACCCTCAAAGGACCGCACTTCACTCAGAATAAAAGACAAAGACTTTATAACGTTGCAGGAGCTGCAGCCACCACACTGAGCTGTTTTGTTTCTTTCCTTCTGCTGTTCTTTCCTTGCACTGCTTAGGATGATGGAGATGTTCCCTGAACTTCCAACCCACTGCTGGGAATGGGGGTCAGGATGACTTCGTCTCTTCTCCAGGGTGAAGTATTCTGTGGCCCCTGTTTAATACGTGTTTGGTTTCCCACTGGACCCAGGCCCTGGAGAGGCAGGCACTTTGACTCTCCTCCCTGCTCAGCATGGCAACTACACCTAGTTTACTTAGATGAGCAGGTAGCTCAGGGGAAATGCAGTTAAATGCTCCTGTGATCTGCTTACTGCTCTGGGTAGAAGGCTCCACAGCTGAGGGAATACACTTCCATAAGGGAGAGGGTTCCTATTCTCCTGTAAGATGACAGTCTGTTTTTCCCACCAATTGTATCATGGCTGGGCCCCATAAAATGTTAGTGCTGTTGTTGTTTTTTTAAATCCAGGAATATTTGTAAACTTGATGACTAACTCATCTAATCATTTGTTATTAAATGAACGCAATATATTCACAATAGTTTTAAATACCCATAAACTCTGTTTCTCCAGAAAAACAGGGGCTCCCATCAGCCTCCCTTCAAGAGAGCAAATAAATCTACTTCAAACACAATCAATTTTTAATGAGATGAACTGCTTATAATTATTACTCTTCTAATTGTGATTTTAGTGATTTCTAGTCCTTCCAGGTTAGTCAGAACTGAAAATACAATGAGTTACTACATTATTTTTTACTAAAGGCCTGGTGCATGGATTCGTGCATGGGTGGGGTCCCTCAGGCTGGCCTGCGCCCTCTCATAATCTGGGACCCCTCGGGGGATGTTGCACAGCCAGGTTTTGGCCTGATCACGATCCTGGAACGGGCCACAACCCAGCAGTCTGACATTCCCCTGAGGGACGTAGCTGCGCCGAAGAGGCAGGCGGCCAGGGAGGAGCCTCAGCCGGGGCTGGGCACAGTTCCACTGTCGCTCATCCTGGCCCCGCTGAGCCTGTCACTACCACCACCACCGCTGGTGGTCAACATGCATCACAGTGAGCAGTTGTTCTGGTCATTTGGTCGTAACGGTCGCTTTGGCTTTTATATATATACATGGTACAAATAAGCCAAAACTGCAAAGTCCTCCCGTCCTTTGAACTAACTGAACAGGCGGAAACACTCATGATACCTACCTGAATTTCTTATCTCCTTGGAAGTTAGGACAGAGCAGCAAAATGACAAAACGTATGGTAGCAACATAACTTAATAAAATGAATGGTCATAAGGAATTATCCATTGTTTGATTTTTAATTTAATTTTAAAGATACAAAAACATGTAAAAACTTCCATAATTCTAGCATTACAAAAATAAGAAAAGTTTCACTGTTTGTTTTTTTCCTTGCCCTTTCAGCCCTATCACCCAGAAGAAATACTTGCTAGAAATTCAGTACGTGTTTCTGGTTTCCTGTATGTATGTTTCTTTCGTTCTTTTTTCCTTTTGTAATTTGGCTCCTAGAAAACTGAAAAGTACATTTGCAGCCCACCTCATGTTACTATTGAACAGTGCTAGTTTACAGTTTTGGTTTAGGTTTGTTTATTTGTATTAATATATTTCTCTTCTTTGAGAAATAAAAATGCAGACTGAACAGAGGAAGGGGTGACTCACTGAAGGAACTTAATGCTTTAAATGCAGCCGAGAACTTTTCCAGGTGCCCATGCTGCCCACTGCAGATCCCAGAATTGGGAAGATAGAAGATTGTGCCACTGACAGGATACATTCCATGTCCCTTCACTTTCTTCCCTATGCGACACCCATGTGATGCTGAGGAACCTTACAGAGGCTTTGCAACGGAAAATTTCTGTAGTTCACTTTGATGAAAGGCATGAAGAACAAGTAACAAAACCTCAGCGCTATGATCTGAACGTGTATGTTCCACCAAATTCATATGTTGAAATCTTAATTGCCAAAAATGATAGTATTAGGAGGAGGGCTTACTAATGAATGCTTTTTTAAAAGGGAGCCACCAGAGTCCCTTGCCCCTTCCATCACATGAGGACACAGTAAGTAGGTGCAGGCTATGAACAAGGAGGAGGGTACTCAGCAGAATGTGATGGCGTTGGCGCTTTGATCTTGGTCTGCTCAGCCTTCGGAGCTACAAGAAATAAATGTATATCATGTATAATCTACTAGGTTTCTAGTATTCCATTATAGCAACTGAAACAGATGAAGCCTATCAGCATTCTTTAGAAACAAAAATTGCTTCTTGGTCATGCACAGGTTGAATCCAATGTTTCAAACTCTATGAATTCAAAGGAGTCACAAAGGTGGTGCTAGGGTTCCTTCTGAATTAAAGAGAGATCCAAAATAAGTTTGATTCGGTTTTCATTATTATATGGAGTTTACTATTTCCTAAATATTGAAAATTAACAGTTCAAGGAGTTGATATACAAAATCTTTTCAGGAACAGAATAGTCAGTTAATTATTTCACCTTGTTTCCAAACATGCTAAATAGTAGATATGTCCATATTCAAGATATTTCAAAATTTAGTTCCAAGTAGAAACAGCGTGGTTTAAGGAAAACTAATAGATCTGATCACCACGGAATTTGAATTCTCAGCTGTAACTGGTTAGAACTTTTTAAAGTTTATTATCTTTCTGGATCCCTGCTCCTCAGGTTTGGAGTATGACAGCTAAAATGCTGTGGCTGCATTTTTAAGTGTTCTCTAATACACTTCTTAAAGAAATCCTTAAAGAACTTCAACTAAGAATATAAATGGTAGAGGGAAGAAAGTATAGGTAACAGTGAGTCTCCCATTCCTGAGAAGCTCCCAGGGAATTTGGGGGGATTACACAGGATTTCATTTTAGATTTTTTTTACTGAGCCTATCTGAGTGGTAGTGCAAGCTCTCTTAGTAGCAAATGAAAGTTGAACACTGAATGAAACATATGTCATTTGCTATTCCTAATAGGAGTATGTTTTCTAATGCAGTTCATCAATTTAAAATATGGCAAGCCTGACTATTATAACTTTTGTCATTATAAATATCAAGAAAGACATGTACCCCTCATTTGTCCATTTCACTGTGGCTTGCCCATTCTAGGTGTCTGTGCTCATCCCATAGAACTGCTGAAATGGTAACTTTTAGGCAGTAATGTTTGGTACAGGACCCTTTAAATTCAGCCCAAAATGACCTGACCCAGAAGAGATATGACTTAAAGACAACCAAGTAATAGACTGACCAGTGACTTATGTTGTGACATCATTTGGAAATATGAATTGAGCCTATCAACTTTCTCCTCTTAGGAATGTGATCTAAGAATTGATAAGAGAATAAACTTATTTCCAGTATAAAATGTACATGGAAAACCATGAAGTAGAAATGAGCTCTGAGGTGGAGTTGAAAGAATAGAAGATTTGTTGAAAGAGTAAATAAATCAGATAAAAAAGGTAGGGGGAAATTTCATGACCGAAATATTAGACTAAGCTGTAATCAATTTTAGTGATATTTTTTTGCTTTATATTACATGTAAAACCAAAAATATCATCCCTAAATTATACATCACCAATCACATTGCTCATTAATGATCACACTACTGTAGAACAAGCATGCACATTGGCTTTGATCCTGCCTATTGCTATGTGAGTCTGTCTGCATTTCTGTAAAAATGGGGACAATTAAAGGCTGTCATGGGATTCCACTGGGAATCAAACAAAAAATGTAGGCAAAGAACCTTTAGATTGAGTAAAGGTGTTTATAAGATATTTATCAGTTTTCAACCAACTGCTAAATACATGGCTTTTCACTGGAACACTTCTGGCCACTGCACTTTAACTTGGAAAGGAAGGTAACTTCTGAGTCTACAGAATATGTGAAATAATCTACAGAGGCAGACCTTTTAAAAAATCATGAATTTTTAAAGAAAGTAGGTGTTGGCTAAAATTGTTATTTTTCCTTCATTATGACATGATAGCTGAAATCCTCTAAGGCAAATGAATTTCACTTGCAGCAAAATAAGTAGCATTACACTAAGCAGAATAACAGCCTTTATGTCACCACTTTTATCAGTTAACTCCTGATTATTTAATAATGTCTTACCAAAAGTTAACATGTGATAGTCACAGACCATAACCCGAAATATGTCTTTACTATGTTTTTATTGGTGTCCAAAAATAGTTTTTGACTGAATGAGAGATGTATTGAGTCCTGCTTACTAAAGTAATTATAAGTTCCTTGAAACATCTATTTGAAAGACCATGAGAGGAGTAAGGTATAGTACAAAGGAGTCATCATAATATGGAGTAGGACCTCCAGTCTGATGTGATAGAGAATACTCTGGGGGCAAGTTTAGATGTGGCTGTTGACACTAATGTCCTTGATGTTCGCAAATTCAGAAAAGAAATGCTTCCTTCCTTGTAGCAAATACTATGAATCATTTTTTTTTTAGATGGCAAAAAAAAAAATGCTAAGGGAGAGAGACTGGAAATTGGCACAGAAGGTAAAAAAAGGAATGAAATTATTAGATCTTCACCCTCTCCCACTTGATTATTAGGTTAGAAATGATTCATAAACATTCTCTTGAGATACTCATTGTCTTAAATAAAATGAATTTAAACTAAATGTAAAGTTTGGTCAATAAAACAATATTGAGATTAAATCACAGTTAGGCTTGTGTATTATTTCAAGTTGTCAAATAATCCTGATAGATGGCAGAAAAAGGGAAATAAGGTCATCCTTAAATCTATTTTGAGATAAACTTTCAGTGAACTTTACTCAATAAGACAAGAGAGGAAATGAGAATATAACAGAGCATACTGAAAAACTGTCCAATTACAAAAAACTTCACATATTTAGAAAAACTGCCTAATGGTGCTGTGCATTTTGCTTATTCTATAATCATGAAATCAACAAAATAAGACAAACACATAACCTTCCCATATCGTTGTGTGCTTCAGAAGCAGAGACATGCCAGAGTCACTTTAAGAATCTAGTTGAACAGGCTGGACCCTGTCCTCCAAATGCTTACAAATAGAGGGAAATAATCACTGACATCCTTAAGTTCCATCGTAGCCATCTTTCAAATTGATGTCGCCCGGGGACGGTCTTTAAGGGAGGGTGAGTATACTCCCTGAAGTGGCCACACCACAGGTCATTCACAACCGAGTTCAGAGGCATCCGCTCAATACAATTGTTTGACCTACATTTAAAATATTTTTTTTTACTGTAAAACAAAAAAATCACTGCGAATTAAATAACCAAATCTTTGTAAGGTATAATTGAAGGCTGAAATAACCTCAGGAGAAAAAGTAACAACTGAATTTGTGATTTAATGCACTTCTGTTTCCAAAACATGCTTGTCTTCCAACCTTATTAATTTAATCTTCATTCTGGCACCCAGGCAACCTAAAGCATAATCCTTCAACAGTTAGTTCTCTGCAGCCCTTTGAGAACTGCAGGCTGATGGTGACATGTGATGTCACTAGGTGATGGAATTCAGAAACCAATTATGATCACTACAAGTTTGTGTCTCCATATCATTGAGGGTGCATTATTTCTCACTTTGAGGGAATATCCATCTGGATTATTTAGCATTCTGAATATTTAAAACAACAACCCTGCACTTCTAAGAGTAGAGAAATAGCAGACTGCACATAGTTTTATTCCTCAGTTAAATGAAAACTTTGGGTAGAGGACTAGCTATTTCTATTTTCTTTTGAAAATCCTGGAAAGGGACTCACAGAAAGTAAGGAAAACACTCAATATTAGATTTGAAGCTGGCATGGAAACCTTTGAATTCAATGGTCACTTAAAGTAAGACTGACTTTAAAAGTAAACCAGGGTTTTTGCCCAGATTATTTTACTTCTTGGGTAATTTGTTGTTAATAACCAACTTTCTCACACTTAGGCTGGAAGGTAAATGTATGGATTCCTTTCCTTACAGTGTATTTCAGTTGTTCAGTTCACATGAATTATGAAGAGTAATAAAAATTTTATATGATACATACAGTTTTTTTAATCTGAGGAATTTTATATTACTTCACATCACATTTGGTTTTTTAAATGAATTACTGCAGCCCTTTGAAAATACATCTTTGGAGTTCACTATAATAGCTCTGCCTTTAGTGTTATTGTTATTTTTGTCAATAATGAAATTGCGTAATGTCATTTCAAGTTCATCCTATTCCATATACACTTGTACTCAAAGCTGGGGTAATTCACTTATGTAGTTCAACGCCCCCTTTGTTGCAGATGGTAAATGTGCAGATTTCTCCTTCAAGGAAAGAAACTCTTTCACAAAATAATTGCATATTCTGCTCATTTTTTCTCTTTGCCGATGCTTTTGTATTGTTATTACACCCTGTCAGATTAGTAATTAGCAGGCAGCCTCCATATGACATAAATGCATGTTTCCTGCTTTCATAAAAGCCCCTTTAGCGACTCAAAACACACAACTCTAGACGGCAAAAGAGAGGAAATAGAGAATATAACAAGAATAATGGCAAGAACTAGTACAGCATTAGGTTACTACATTTCTTTTGATCAAGGGAAGAGCTGCAATTGCTGCATGAAGAATGTGTGACCTTTGCAATTTTTAAATTTTTATTTAATAAATAATTGAATTAATGGCATTGGACATAATCTGAAGGAGAAAATTAGCTGAGGAAGCAGAGTACCCTATAATAAACTTTTGATAAAAAATAATAATGAATGGTTAATCCACAAATAGATCTTAAGGGGATGGAAGGATTGAGATTATGTCCATTGGAAATAGGATACAGGGAGGGTTGACTAACACAGACCCATATTTGGGAAATATTTAGTCTGTTTGGATATCTTTTTCAAAGGAAAAATAAGTCAATAGGCAATAATCAAGTTGAAATTATTTTGTGAAATACCTGCACTAAAGTTGCTGAACAGGATTGGTTTCTTAATTTGTAAAGCCCAGTGTAAAGTGAAAATACAGGGGTGCTTGTGCAAAAGTATGAAGATTTTCAAAATGGTGATAGCAGAACCTTAATCCAAATGGAGGTGCCTTTAAAGTATGGGGATCCATGCAACTATACAGGTCACATGCCTATGAAGCTGGCCTAGCTCCTGAAAGCAGGCTCCACTGGACTGACCTAAAGCTGCTCTCAAACTCACATCATCTAAAAAAAAAACCTACCTTTCAGAATGGTGTAAGGAGAAAAAAAGGCAAATACCGTGAAGCAACTCTCTAAATTGTTGAGAACTTTTCAGAATTTTTCCTGGGCACCATAGCTATTTCATATTACCAGTATCAGTGGTACTGACCATTACAATTACCCATGACCATGGTTACAGCTAAAATTAGGACATGATACTGACTACCAATACATACCAATGATCACATTTTTTCAATTCTAAGACACACAAAACACAGATTGACTAACAGCCTTTAATGGAGATATAAATAATTTAACAAGACCATGTCATATGTATATATAAATTTTAAAATGCAGTCTGATTTCCAAAATATTTAAATATTTTATATGCATGTTAGTATTGAGTAAATGCCTTGAAACATGTTATTGACAATATGATCTTATCATAAAAGCTTGCTCATTTATTTTTCAATTAAGGAGATATTCGCTATATGTAGCATGGAGTGCATGATAAAAATATCTCATGATTATGAAGATAGAAAATATTCATTCCACTAATATTTACTTAACACTTTCTATGTGTCGCACTATTTTAGTCACTGTGATTAAAAAAGTGAATAAACTGGACAAAAATTCCTATGGAACTTACATTCTACCAGGGAAGATAATGATAAGCACTATGAAAAAAAAATTTTTAAGAGGATTTAGAATTTGGAAACTTGTGATTAATATAGGTGGTCAAAGAGTATATAACTTAGAATCCTTCCTTTGTTATCCTATGTAATAAAGAGCTAATATGCTAATAGTTGTGAAGCCCTCACGCCATAACTACCGTTCAGCAGGAAGCTGCATGTGTGTGCACAGTGAGTGGAGCTGCTCAGTTGCTCCAGAGATTGGGCGGAAGCAGGGAGAGGCCCCGAGGAGGCGGGACCATCCCGTGGCAGGGATGGTAGGGGTGAGAGCCCATAGCGCCCCCCCCTTACCAGTCCTTTTCCACCCACCGCTTGCACTCAGTGCACCCGCCGCCCACCTGCCAGGGGAAGGAGCGAGTGCACGCCACCAGGAAGCGGTGCTCGAAAAGCCACAGCAGGTGGGAGGCTTCTACGCTCTCCTCCCTACTGGGAGGTGCCGCCCCATTGCTCTGGAGATGGGGCGGAAGCGGGGAGGCTCCTGGAGGAGGTGGGAGGAGCCCAAGGCAACTCGCAGGACCAAGGGCGGGACTTGAAGCAGCCAGAGAAGGCTGGAGGGGTCAGGGGCAGGGCCAGGTGTGCTCGATCTCTGGGTGAAGAGGTTAGGGTGTCAAGATGGGGTGGCGGGTGGGTGGGCGGGGTGTGCGTGGGTGGGCGGGGCCACACGATTTTGTGCACTGGGTCACTAGTTCTAATATAAAAGATGATCTGGACTGAACAGAATCATAATTTTTTTTAGTTTGATTAGTGTCTACTCTGAGTCCTTAACTATACTAGGAATTTTGAAAAATTTAAAAAAGTACTAATAAATCACATTTATACATTTTAAAATGTGGATTAACCAGGTTGAGAATTTTTTAAAAAATCTGAAAAAATTGAGCAAGATATTTCCTTGAGTGCTAACTTGTATAGTAGAGTCATAAGTATAGAACCTATTGAGAGAAGACTGACAATTTGAAACGGATCTTGGAAGATTTATCCTCTTTTTTTGAAGTTAGGGAGATAGACTTGTTGTAATTAGGTATGGGGTAAAAGGATTTCCTACTATGCACTGATTGAGAATGCTTATTTTTTTATTCCCAACACTTTGGGATGTAGAAAAATCTATACTAACAAAAGGATAATATAATTATTAGACCAGACATCTTCCAGGTGTCCTTCCTGACAAAGCCGGGCTGGGCAAAGCCGCCCGCAGTCCCGGGCACCTGTGGCTGTGGCCGACCCTAGAGAAGCCACCCACGGTCCCAGGCGAAGCCGCCTGTGGTCCCAGGTGCCTGAGGCAGACCCAGGCCAAGCCCTGCAGGGAGTCCCAGAGCTGCCAGGGGTCCCAGGTACCTGCAGCTGGCCCAGGACAAGCCACCGGGGGTCCCAGAGCTGCCAGGGGTCCCAGAGCTGCCGGAGGTCCCGGGTGCCAGTGGCCAGCCAGAGAGAGGGAAGCTCAAGTCCTGGTGCCTGTGGCCAGAGGGACGGAAGCCCAGGTCCTGGGTGTGGGGGCCAAAGCAGAGGCAGTTAGGGGTGATCAGGCAGGCAGGGGAACAGTTAGGGGCGATCAGGCTGGCAGGGGAGCAGTTAGGGGTGATTAGGTCGACAGGGGAGCAGGAAGGGGCAATCAGGCCGACAGGCAGAGGAGTTAGGGGCAATCAGGTAGGCAGGAAGATTGGTTGGGGCGATCAGGTAGGCAGGCAGCAGGCGAGTGGTTAGGAGCCAGTGGTCCCGGATTGCGAGAGGGATGTCCGACTGCCGATTTAGGCCCATAGGATCGGGCCTAAACTGGCAGTCAGACATCCCCCAAGGGGTCCCAGATTGGAGAGGGTGCAGGCTGGGCTGAGATATCCTGCCATTGTGCCTGAATTTTGTGCACTGGGTCTCTAGTATAAGATAATCAGTAAAGGGTAATAGAATGTAAGAGATACTCCTTCATTCCTTCAACCCATCTCTTTTGGGGAGGAAAAAAAACTTTTATAAGGAAGTAGTTTTTATTTTTAAGCAGATTATAATTACTTTTGAAATGTTATTTCTATAAAATTATGTTCATAAATTGACAACTATATATCTACATTCACCCAGATTTGGGGTCTATTATTCAAAATTTTCTGTAATGAAAGAGCTTTTTCTTAAAGGTCATGTTAAAGACTGTATTGTTTCTCATTGAAAGGTATGCAATGAATATATCATAAAGGGACAGACCTGTCATTTAACCTTAGAGGAAAATAACTTCCAGGAAGAGTACTAAGTTGCTGCACATTTCAGAATGATTGTGTAAGCAGGACCATAGCGTAATCACTCTAATAACCACAGCTTAAGGTCACGTGGTTAGTATGAATGTTATTTTGTTTTACTGGTTTGTTCTCAAAAACGACTTTAAGCCCTGGCTGGTTTGGCTCAGTGGATACAGTGTTGCCCTGCGGACTGAAAGGTCCCAGTTTTGATTCTGGTCAAAAGCATGTACCTTGGTTGTGGGACATTCCCAGTAGGAGGTGTGCAGGAGGCAGCTGATCGATGTTTCTCTCTCATCAATGTTTCTAACTCTCTAGTTCTCTCCTTCTCCCTTCCTCTCTGTAAAAAAACAATATATTTTAAAAAACTACTTTCAGTTCAATTATACTGAATGTCCACATTTGAATACTATGATCTAATTATCTGTACCACAGCTGAGAGTGTTGAACTAGATGCAAATTATTTTTTAACTCTGCATAATTCGAACTTCTAATTAAAACCCAACCACACTAATAAGATATCATAGCCACAATAGTTCACATTCTCACAATTGTATTTTTAAAAGTCAAGAAGAGGAAATAATACTGTGTCAGTGAGGGGGAATCTCATTGACTTTTACTGAGATAATAGGTCATATTTTGGTATTATAATAGGTGAGTAATATAACCTTGAAAATACTGAAATGATTTAGAAGATTCATGGTTTGTAATTTTCATCCTGCAGCTTTTTAATGGATTTCATGATAAAATATACTTTTATAATAATAGGCTTATTCATTAAATGGCATTTGCATGATTAAATAGGTAAATTACAATAAATGGAATGAATGACATTCTCATTAAAAAAAAAAAAATACCAAGCTTACTTACTATGAGACAAAACATACTGTTTTCTGTGTTTGAAATAATAGATATTCAGGTTACTCACTTCTGTGTTTACACATGACCAGCTCTTTTTTTGTTCCCTTATATTCCTGATTATCTCCTTTCTATGAGCCAGTCACTGTTCTGGGCTCTGGGCTCTAAGAATATAGGCATTAACAAAATTGTAAACATCTTTGCCTTTCTATAGCTTACAGTCAGTCTAGTGGAAGAGATAGATGACAGATAAATAAATACTACTTATAAATTACTGAAATTTCAAATAGTGATAAGTAGCACTGAAATGAAACAGAGTAAGAGAATGAGAGTAATTAAAGTGGGGAACTGTTATGAAAAAATATAGTCAAGAAAAGTATTTCAATAGATATGATGTACTGGCATTAACCTAGAAGACATTACTTTAGAAGGTATTTGAAAATCTGAGGAAAAGCCTTCTAGGTGAAAGAACAAGTACAAAAATCCTGGATCAGGACTTAGCTCCTTTGAAAAGCAAAGAAGATCAAGGTGACTGGAACCTAATATTCAAGAAAGGAAGAGCAGGAGACAGGGTCAAAGAGGAAGGTAGGAATCAACTTAGCGAAGGCCATATAGAGTACTAAGGGGTTTTTAGTTTTTTTTCAAAGTGTGATGTAGTTTGATTTTTAGTTTTTTAATGTATTTTTTTTTATTGATTTTAGAGAGGAAGGGAGAGGGAGAGAGAGAGATTAGAAACATCAACGATGAGAGAAAATCATCAATCGGCTTCCTCCTGCATGGCCCCCACTGGAGATCAAGCCCACAGCCCAGGTATGTGCCCTTGGCCAGAATCGAACCCAGGACCCTTAAGTCTATAGGCCAATGCTTTTTCCAGTTAGCCAAACTGGATAGGGCAAATTTTAGTTTTAAAAAGAGCACCCTAGTTTCTTAGGGCAAGGATAGGAGGAAAACAAGGTTGTTGCCAGACTACAGTCAAGTGATGAAATAGCATGCATTGTGGTACTTATGCTGCTGATGATCCAGCTGATAGATATATCACATTACTGTCCTGCTCAGAAATCTGTGTTTGTTTCAGAATCAGGAAGAGGGAGATAAACTGATTTGATGATGTTGGTTATGTCCAAAGGAACTCAAATAATATGAATGGAAAGAAACAACCATATTTCAAAGTTAATCACTGACCTACATTTAGACAGTTGTAAAATTCAGAATTATTTGAACACAGTCTTTCCATCAGGTACTAGGAAGGGAAAAAAATGTCCAAGAAGGAATAGTTTGAGTGGTGGTCATTTATTTCTGCTGAAAAGAAAGCAGATATACCATATAAATACATAAGCAGAAATTAAGCTCCTACATATACCATTTTTTTTTAAAAAAAAAAAAAAAGGAAGAGAAAATTAAAAGCCTGCAGTCACTGCCCTAGTGACTATATATTTATGGATTTTCTATATAGCATACCTGTACAATAATCTATACACATAAAAGGCTAATATGCAAAGTGTCCCCATGGGATTTCGGCCAGGAGAACGGGAGTTCTATCATTCACTATGATGTGTGCTGACCACCAGGGCATGGCACAGAATGAAGGGAGGCCCTGGCTGGCAGCTGGAAGGTCCTGATTGGCCCTGATCGCTGGCCAGGCCTAGGAACTCTACCCATGCACGAATTTCGTGCACTGGGCCTCTAGTAATGGTATAAATATGATGGCTATATTTTTTAATGTTACTAGACATTCTGTTATGTGATTTTTTAAAATCTCATTTACTCCTTTCCTCTGTAATGTGGCCATTATTATAACCCATTTCTAAAGTTGAGGACACCCAGGCACAGAATGTTTAAATAAGTAACTTGCCCACCCTAACTCACAGAGCCAGTGATTCCCAACTTTACCAGTTGGGATTGGGACGAGGGTTGGGGTTTGTGTTAGGGGTTAGGCCGGTCATGGTTAAGTAAAGTTGGGAATCAAGCCTCAAAATTTTTGCTCTTAATAATTGTGCGCTACTAGTGGTTAATTTAGTAAAACCCAGTTTCTCTTAAAGAGGTAAAAATAACCAGCTGGTGATGGCTTTTTCTACTGGCTGTTTTAAAATACAGACAATGCCTGTTTGGTAGCTGATATGTCCCTCTGCAGGACGCATACTGACCATTTTGAAGTCAGCGAGCCAATACAACCACCAAGGACGTAAATACACCAAGTGACAACATAATTAATCCTCTGTACACAATCAATGAAGAATAGTTCCTTGGGAAATGGAATATAGTAGAATGAGCCTGAATTTTCTCTGAGTGCATATGTCAAGTCGCCATTCGATGAATCGTCCCCAGAGGAGACTGTAACAAATACACCACACCTCTCAAGGACAGCCAGGGTTGTAAATCGTGGGCTATAAAATAATAGCATAAATGTTGTGCCAACATTTATAATTTATTTGTTGGACTCACAGGTGAGAAATAGAGGTTTGCTGGCAGGTCTAGATTGAACTAGTGCTGGCAATCCCATGATGTACACTAAATCATTGCTTTCACAATTTCCTTTAGCTTAAAATCATATAATAAAGCTCAAACAAAGTTACTTCCTTTGGAAAAATGCAGCTGTGGACACAGATTTTAATAACGTTACATTATAAAGTTACCGGAGTGATAGTACACCAACAGTTTTTCCTGACTTTCACTGTAAATTTTATGCAGTTAGAACATTAAGGTGAAGGCATAAAGGCAAGAGACAATTATTTTTAAAAACATGCAAAATTGCACTTTTTAAAAAATATATTTTCATTGATTTCAGAGAGGAATGGAGAGATAGAAACATCAATGATGAGAGAAAATCATTGATTGGTTGCCTCCTGCACAGCCCACACTGAGGATTAAGCCCACAACCTAGGAATCAAACCTCGACGTCCTGGTTCATAGGTCAATGCTCAACCACTGAACCATGCTGGCCAGGCTAAAATTGCACTTTTCTCTCTCTCTCTTTTTTTTAATGCTAAAACTTAACATTGGAAACTCAAATCACTAACTGAAGAAGGACATCATTGTGACAGTAAAGCAGTGGTTCTCAACCTCTGGCCCTTTAAATACAGTTCCTCATGCTGTGACCCAATCATAAAATTATTTTCATTGCTACTTCATAACTATAATGTTGCTACTATTATGAATCGTAATGTAAATATCTGATATGCAGGATGGTCTTAGGCGACCCCTGTGAAAGGGTCATTCGACCGCCAAAGGGGTCGCGACACACAGGTTGAGAACCGCTGCAGTAAAGGGTCATGAAAAGAACACAAAATTGAAAATTTCAATAGATTATTATCCAATAATTAAATATTCAATAAGTAGAATAATTTATATTAAAAAGAAAAACATAGGTCTCAAGAACTCTTTTGCCCAATTTTAGCTGTGCCTTAAATTCTAGTGATCTTGGGCAGGTCACATAGTCCCCCGGGGCCTGTGGATAGTTTAAAGTCCTTGCCACTTCAGACTCATGACTCCCAAGGGAGATGTGCATAAAAGGAGATAGTACTGCTCTGTGTTTAATGGTGCCCTCCAGTGCCTAGCTGGGCAGCATTGGTAAGTGTCTTAGCCACTATGTTCCTTAGTTTCACCATCTTTTCAATAAGGGTAATAACTTACCTTGGAGAGTTTTGGGGGGAATAATATGATGTCAAATTCTGAGTGCTGTGCCTTAGAGAGAGCAAGAGCTCAGTATGTACTAGCATTGTATGTTTACTATAGATCATAAAAGGTGGTAGACCTTCAGCAAATGTTTACTGAATAAGAGGATTAAGTATGACCGGAGGTTTCACTGGATTCTTATTAGTTTTGTTTAGAACTATACTTGGCTATAGTGCATTGGTTTGCACTAACAATATGATGAATAAGGCACAAAAAGTAAAATGTGCTATTTCTGTCTGATGACATCAGGGGAACATACATGGAAACACTTGAGGCTGCCCTAACAGAAGCACAGGCTTCTGCAAAGCAGAAAGCATGAGACTGCGCCATACTCCGTAAGCAAAGGGAGAGAGTGGTGGAACTATAAGGTCTATTCAGAGAACTCTTACACTTGATAGTTAAATGAAAGAATGTGTAAGTGAATGCAGAGGAGATGAAAGCATCAGAAGAGGTAAGAAATGAAGTTTAATTATCATTGATAAGTAATAAAAGCTCCATGGAACATGGTTAAGTAAATTAGAATTTAAAAAATATTTATTGTTAAGAGCATTAGAGATGTCCCACCTTTATCCCCCCATTACCTCCTCACCCTGCCCCCCACCCCAGGCCTTCACTACCCTATTTTCTGTGTCCATGGGCAATGCATATATGCATATATTTTTGGAGGAAGAGTTCAGTATGTTAGAATGTAAAACATAAGAAACCAAGGAAACATTTTTCCCCTTCAACTACCAATAATCATCTCTTTACTGTTTCTGTCCTGGACCAATTTAGTCTCTCATGTCTCACTGAGAAGGTTTAATTCTCCTAGATTCTAGATATAAGGCTCATGAAAGGCAGACCACTTTGTCTTAAAAAAAGGATCAGAGTGCTATTTTGGTAATATTAACCTGGCAGAAATATGTCAGGTAGAATGAACAGATTGGAAGGAAAGGGGCAGACCCTCAAGGAAACACCTTCATTACCAAGTGGTTAAGTGGCAAAGGCCCCAGCAGGCCTTATTAGAAATAAAGTAGATGAACTTACCAGAGATAAAGTAGACATAGTCGGGATGGGGGAGAGGGGGTGGTAGCTAAATATTTCACATATTCAGGAGGAATAGGCTTCCTCATTTTATTTCATGATGAACTGTAAAACATATAATAACCTGAAGTTGGGTGGCATATTTCAATCATCTCTGAGATAAAGTATAGCTATATTATTACTGGTACAGGTGGTAATATCCTACCTAATAAAAGAGAAACATGGTAATTAGCGTACGACCACTACCCTTCCCATTGGCTAATGAGGGCGATATGCAAATTAACTGCCAGCCAAGATGGCAGCCAGCAGCCAGGCAGCTTGAAACTAACATGAGGCTTGCTTGCTTCAGTGACGGAGGACTCCAATGTTCCCGCTTGCCTTGCCGGCCTCTGAGCTTGCAGTTTAAGAAACATTGTAACAAATATAGAAGCTAAACAAAACCCCAGAAACCTGCTTTCAGCGAGCCTGGGATCTCAGAGCTGGAGTTATACATTGTTTTGATTATAGAACCGAAATAAACCAGATACCTTCTTTCAGCAGCAGAGGCCTCAGAGCTGGAGCCAGAGCTAAAGCTGGCCCAGAATAAAAAAAAAAAAAAAAAAAAAAAAAGGAGCTGTTGGGAGCTTCAGTTGGCCTGAAAACAGCCCTCAGCCCCTCACCCAGACTGGCCAGGCAGCCCAGTGGGGACCCCCACCCTGAAGGGTGTGTGACCAGCTGCAAACAGCCATCATCCCCTCATCCAGGCTGGCCAGGCACCCCAGTGGGGACCCCCACTCTGATCCAGGACACCCTTCAGGGCAAACCAGCCGGCCCCACCATGCACCAGGCCTCTATCCTATATAGTAAAAGGGTAATATGCCTCCCAGCACCAGGATCAGCGGAGCCGCGAGGCCTCTCAGCACTGGGATCAGCGGAGCCGAGAGGCCTCCCGGCACCGGGATCAGCGTGACGGGGGCAGCGCCCAAACCCCCTGATCACCCTGCGGCTCTGTGTGTGACAGGGGGCGGGGCCACAACCTCCCTATCGGCCCTGCTCTGTTTGTGACAGGGGAAGGTGCCCCAACCCCCTGATCAGCCCTGCTCTGTGCCTGATAGGGAGGAGCTCCCCAACCCCCTGATCGCCCTGCGGCTCTGTGTGTGACAGGGTGCGGCACCCCAACCCCCCCGCCTCCCCACGGGCCCTGCTCTGTGTGTGATGGGGTAGAGCCATAACCTCCCCATCGGCCCTGCCCTGAGTATGACAGTGGCGGTGCCCCAACCCCCTGATCGGCCCTGCTCTGTGGGTGATAGAGGGCAGCGCCCCAACCCCCTGATCCACCCTGCCTGAGTGTGACAGGGGGCAGTGCCCCTACTCCCCTATCGGCCCTACTCTGTGAGTGACAGGGGGTAACTCCCCAACCCCCTGATTGACCCTGCTCTGTGCGTGACAGGGTATGGAGCCCAAACCCCCCTGATGGGCCCTGCTCTGTGAGTGACAGGGGGTGGCGCCGCAACCTCCCCATCGATCCTGCCTTGAGTGTGACAGGGGGAGGTGCCCCAACCCCCCAATCGGCCCTACCCTGAGCGTGACTGAGGGTGGCATCGCAACCTCCCAGTCTGCCCTGCTCTGTGCATGACAGGGGAAGGCGCCCCAACTCCCCAGTCGGCCATGCTCTGAGCCCGACCAGGGGCTGCACCTAGGGATTGGGCCTGCCCTCTGCCACCCGGGAGCAGGCCTAAGCCAGCAGGTCGTTATCTCCCGAGGGGTCCCAGACTGCGAGAGGGCACAGGCCGGGCTGAGGGACCCCCCCTCCCCCCTGAGTGCACAAATTTTTGTGCACCAGGCCTCTAGTAAATTAATAAAAGAAAATCTTCAAGTTGAAATTCTTAAACTTTTCTTAAGGTTTTAGTGTACCAAATGTCTTTTAATAATTAAATAACAACATATGTCTTCTATCTGGGGAGAAAAATTGGTCCTGAGTACCATAATATTTGTCTCATAGAAACAACAAATTTCTTTTTCTCCTATTTTAAAATGAAAATCAATCTTTAAAATATTTTAGAGACTATGAAAGACAGGGTCTTCCATGAATATAAATTATGTATAAATTTCAGGCCATATATTTTAGGGCACTTTTGTATTCACCCTAGATCCTCTTCACTCTAAGTAGAGAAACCTGCTGGCACATTCACAATAGAATGTTACAGAAAGTTACAATAGTTTAAGCATCAGTTTGTCTGCATTCATCCAATTCTGTAATCTCTACTGTGGATATATTAGATTTGTTTGTATTTTTTAAACCTCATTACAAGTTTTGAAAACAGGAAATTGCTTCTACTCTGAAAGATCAATGTGCTCTTGACTCTAGCATTTTCCACAATGGCTTATCTGGGCTGATGTGCTAATGGAGTACGGTGGATATGAGAATGAGTTTGGGTTCTCTAACAGCATTTGAAAAAAAGAAAGTCACTCAGCAGAAAAACCACAATAGTTATGAATTCTTAACCTTAATGATGCTTATCCAATTAGATCACTCAGCTGCCCAAAGGTGCAAAACCCTCAAGTTCATACCTACTTTTCTTGTAAAATCATCTTTTTGAGAGGGAGGGGAAAAGGAAGAAGGCTTATAAGATCAAGGTTAATAGATTTAGTAACTTAGAGAAAAATTTATTATATCATTCCCTATAATTAGAAATGAAAAAAAATTACAGAACTCTGAGATTTGGCCTAAAACATAAGCCAACCTATTTAAAACTGGAAATAATTCCAGAATTGTAAGCCTAGGATTTTTCATTTTATTTCAGCTTGTTCAGAAATAGCATGAGATGAATTAGGTAATATTTGCTTCTCATTAAACAGTTAGTTAACCTACTCACAAAACAAACCCTGTGATGTGGCTGAATTTTGTATAGATTTGCATCTTCTGCCTAAAGCATTCCTTGTCACCTTTGTCCCAATCCTTTTGCACAAATTGCTATCCATACTCATTCTTCTCCCTCTTTGAAATATTTTATCCATTTCCAGGATTCAGTGTCAAGTCACAAAGCTCTATCTCTAACTGTCTACTAAAATTCTAACTAAAGTTCAAGAGGCAACTCAAATTTTGTGTGTTTAAAGCCCAACAAAGCATTAACTTATCTCCTCATAAGGACTCTCTTGGGTTTGTTTTTGTTAATATGTTTTTATTGATTTTAGAGAGGAATGGAGAGGGAGAGAGAGAAACATCAATGATGAGAAAGAATCATTGATCATCTGCCTCCTGTATGCCCAACGCTGGGGATTGAACCCTCAACTGGCCAAGGGCCCAGGGATTTGAACTGTGACCTCCCAGATCAACCACTGGGCAGTTAAGTGACGCTCAACCACTGAACCACACCGTCTGGGCAAGATTCTCTTGTTTTTCAGATTGATTTCTAGTGCAACTTATTATCCAGCTTAAACTTCTCAGAACTCTCCTCTCATTCACTAAAAAATGATCCCCAAATTAATTTTTTTCAGAAATCATTCCCCAAATTAAAGCAACCCCTTCCTATTTAGACTTTCACTGACTTACAGTAAAGTCACAGGAACTTCTAAGGGCTCAATGGCTTCTCTCTGATTTCAGTGCTCTACTTTCCTGCCAAAGTGGTCTTGACAAATCCTATGTATTATCCCATCATTCACTCCCTGAAATCCTTCAGTGATTCCTGTTGCCATCAGGATAAAGCTGTGGTCGGCAAACTGTGGCTTGTGAGCCACATGCAGCTCTTTGGCCCCTTGAGTGTGGCTCTTCCTAAGCCTTAGAAGTACCCTAATTAAGTTAATAACAATGTACCTATCTATATAATTTAAGTTTAAAAAATTTGGCTCTCAAAAGAAATTTCAATCGTTGTACTGTTGATATTTGGCTCTGTTGACTAATGAGTTTGCTGACCACTGGGATAAAGTATCAAGCCTTTAGCATGCCTTTAAGGTTCTTCATAAATGGGCTGCAATGTTAATCTCTCAGTTTTCTTCATACTTCTCATTTCACAAGAAAAGTTGTGTTGTTTTTTTAAATTAAATTCTGGATACATCAAGATACTTATTATTGCCTCAGCATACTGAATCTAAATTTAAATTTTTCTTCTATTATACAAGACTGGAGGCCCAGTGCACGAATTCGTGCACCAGTGGGGTCCCTCAGCCTGGCCTGAGGGATCGGCCAAAACTGGCTCTCCAACATCCCCCAAGGGGAACCAGATTGCAAGAGGGTGCAGGCCAGGCCAAGGGATCCCACCAGTGCATGATTGGGGCTGGGGAGGGATGTGGGAGGTTGGCCAGCCAGAGAGGGACCATGGGAGGGCTCCACGGTGTGTCCAGCCCGTCTCACTTAGTCCCAATCAGCCAGACCCCAGCAGCAAACTAACCTACCGGTTGAAGCATCTGCCCCAGGGTCAGCCCCCCAATGGTCAGAGCATGTCATAGCGACTGGTTGACTGATCAACTCTCTGTCCCCTGGTGGTCAGTGCACATCATAGCGAGGGGGTGAGCAGCTTTAGCATATCATTAGCATATTACACTTTGACTGGTTGAATGGCTGACCGGTCAACTGGACACTTAGCATATTAGGCTTTTATTATATAGGATGAATTAAAACAGCATTAACAAAACAATAAAGTAAGAAAATGACTTAATATACCAAATCCCATTTTTATAATACATTCTTAGTGTTATCTATGAACAGAAATATTTTTCTAAAGATAATTATAGAGTAGGTACAATTTTATAATTTTTTCAGCTGACTTTACATAGTCATATATTTTACTCTAGGATTCCCTTTCTTCAGCTAATATCCTGTTGAATTTTCATTCACCTCTTAAAGGACCAAATTCTCTTGTCTGTCATATCTAATGTGAAGCTTTCCTTGACTTGGTAGGGAATTACAGTTAGAAATGTGAATATTCCTTTCTTAGTAATAGATGGAAAAGTATACACAAAATCAGTAAATACATGAAAAACTTAAGCAACACTAACAACCATCCTGATCCAATGATATCTATAAAACACTCCACTCAACAAGTGCAAAATACATCCTTTTCAAGTAAACGGAGAATATTCACCAAGATAGACCATATTCTGAGCCATAAAAAGCAAATCTTAATACAGTTAAGAAGATTGAAAGCCTATAAAATATATTCTATTACTATAGTGGGGTTAAATTAGAATTCAGTAACAGAAAGATTTTTGGAAAACCTCCAAAATATTTGGAAATTAAACAACACTTTATAAATAACTCATGGGTCAAAGAAGAAATGAAAGGAAAATAAGAAAATATTCTGAACTAAACAAAAATTAAAACATAAAGTCTGGCCAGTGTGGTTTAGTTTGTTGATCATTGTCCCATGCACCAGCAGGTCATGGGTTCAATTCCTGGTCAAGGGCAGGCTCAATCCCCAGTGGGGAGTGCCCAGGAGGCAGCTAATCAATGTTTCTCTCTCATCAATGTTCCTATCTCTCTCTCCCTTTCCCTTCCTGTCTCTGAAATCAATAAAAACACATTTAACCAAAAAACAGTATAATATATAAAAATATCAGAATTTGTAGATTGCAGTAAAATCAGTCAATGCACGGAGGGGAATGCATAGCATTAAACAGGTTTTAGAACAGATGAAAGGACTAAGCCAATTATTTAAAATACCAATTTTAAAAGTTTAAGACAAATGGTTAAATTAAACCTAGGCAAAAGAACAAATTAAACCCAGTAAGCAAAAGGAAGACATAAGTGTAACAGCATAAATTAAGAGGGAGAAAATAAGGACAACAGAGAAAATCAAAGAAACCAAAAGCAGGTTTATTGAAAGAATAACAAAACACACGAACCAAATGTCTGACTGAGATGGAAAAAGTGAGAAGGAACCAATATTAGGATGAAAGAGGGATAGAGGGACTAATCCCACAGATGGTAAAAGAATAATTAGGGAGTATATGAATGACTTTACACCTATGTACAAGACAACTTTTTATAAAATTCTTTGCAGGCACAAAATACAGAAGCTTATTGAAGAAACAGAATTTATAGTTAAAGCTTTCCCACATGACTGGAAATACCAATTTTTCACAAATTCTTCCAGAATCTAGAAGAGAAGATTACTTCTTTCTAGTCTACCTATGATAAATAGAAAATAAAAAATGGAACCAAGAAAATTCTGAGAACAGTTGTTTGATTCATATTTAAAGCCTGGAAGCCAGCATTACTCTGATAATAAAAACCAAAGACATTACAAGAAAAGGAAATTACAAATATACCTCATAAGTATAGACAGGAAAATCTGTAAGTATATTATAACAAATTGTATCCAGCAACATATGAAAAGAATAAGATACCATAAGCAAGTAAGACATATTCCAGGAATGAATGCAATTCACCATTATCAAAAGAGCAAAGAAGAAAATTCTTATGACGATCTCAGCAGATTCAGGAAAAATATTTTTCAAAATTCAACATCCATTCATGATGAAAACACTCAGTATACTAGAAATAGAAGAGAATTTCCTCAATATAATAAAGGATATCTAACAACTAACAGCTAGCCTCACACTAGGACCAGGAACAAGGCAAGAATGAGCATGGTCAACACTTCTATTCAACATGGAAATGAAAATATATGTGCAAACAATGGAATGATACTCCGGAGAAAAAGAGGAGCAAATAACTGATACACCCAACAATGATAAACATCAAATGCATTATGTTAATTAAAAGAAGTCAGGAACAAAAGACCACATATGTACTATTCTATTTATATAAGACATTCTAAGAAATGCCCAAGGCTAGAAAGCAGATATGTGATTGCCAGGAATAGATAATGAGAGGTGTAATAATACAAAAGAGCAAAAGAGAACTTTTGGGGACAATGAAAATATTCAGTATCATGATTGTGGTGGGAATTAACCATTAAAAAATATCCAATCTGTACAATTAAAACTGCTGAATTATTTATATGTACACTGTATGTAAAAATACAATTTCAAAGGTTAAACATTTTCTGAGGAAAATTAATTTGATTTATTTATTAAATGGCAATGTGCTAAGAGTAATATTAAGAGTACTGGGTTGAATGGACCTTTATTTTTATTCAATTTCTTCATTAGGTGAAAACAACTCTTTGTAAATGTCCTACAGAGATACAGTAGCTTTCTCTTCACCCTTTGCAAGTAAAAAGGGTGGATCATCCCATTCTACTACTGCCATAAAATATTTTTTTTAAAAAGAGTATGGGGTAGAAGGTATTAGCTACTGATTTTGCCTCACTCATTTTAGACAGTTTGGGTCTAAAAATATTTATATCCATAATGTAGACGGAAAAAAAAAATACCTGCACTTGCTCTTTTAAAATTAAGAACAGTTTTACTTTTAACATAAATATTCTTTTAGTGAATATTATTCATTAAAATGCTGCTATTCTCCAATATACCAGGCAGCCCTGCTAAAAGAATTCCCAAACTGTTATATCATTCTATTATCATCTGTCACATGAACTCCAGCTATTTAGTTAAATATGTAAGTTATTTTCCTATGTTGGGCATATATGTAGTACAAAATAATAATCTCTGAAACACTGTTTCATATCGCTTTTGATTAGGTGCTAGGTATCCCCAGATTGCAGTGAAATATTTAATTGGTTGTTGCCAGTGCAATAGATCCTAACTTATCTTTCACCTGATCTTAAATATAAAATAAAAATAAAACATTTATTTCAAGTCACACTGAGAATAAGTATGGCAAATTGAAATAGAGGCTTTAAGGCCTCTTCCAATTTATATTCTGAATCAAACTAAAGAAAGAAAATAATTAGAATTATTTTCTCTGCTGTTGAATTACATTTAATATTGGAGGCCATGATTATATTTTTTAATTTATTTGGGGGGGAGAAGAGAAAAAGAACAGTATTTAGCATAAACAAAGGACAAATCATTATCAATGTTGCTTTAAAATATCAACCCAAAGCCATATGGGACACTGCTTTTTAGGCACTAATTAACATTTCACCTAAAGGTGAATCATTTCTTTATTGAAAAGCATCTAGACATCTTTCTTATGTGGCTAATATGAAAAAAAAAAAAAAGACATGTAACTTTTCCAGATACATGGCACAACTGTAAGATCATCTATCTATATATATAAAAAGCCAGCAACTAGAATGCCGTAATGACCGGAATGACCGGTTGCTATGATGACCACTGCAACCAGCAAACCAGCCAGATTAGGGGGGTGGGACTGGCTGAAAACCTCCTGCAACCCTCCCCCAGGCTGGCCCCACCCCCGATGGGTCCCCACCACCCCGATTGGCCTGCAGCCCCTACCCCGGCTGGCCCTGCCCCTGATCACCCCCCCACCCCAATAGGGGGTAGGGCTGGCTGGCCAATCTCCTGAAGCCCCACCCCCCAGCTGGCCTCACCCCTGATGGGCCTCCACCACCCTGATTGGCCAGTGATCCCTCCCCCAAGCAAGCTCCATCCCTGATTGGACCCCACTCCGATCAGGGGCAGGGCCAACCAGCCCACAGCCCATACCCATGGCCAGCACCACCCCCAATCAGCCCCCACCACCCTGATCAGCCCGTAGCCCTTCCCCCCAGCCAGCTCCACCCACAATCAGCCCCCCCCAAACCAATCGGGGGCGGGACTGGCTGGCCAACCTCCCGCCATCTCCTTCTCCCAACAGACCCAGCCCCAATCCGCTAATTGGGGCCGGGCAGGCTGGACCCCACCCATGCATGAATTCATGCACTGGGCCTCTATTATATATAAAAGCCTAAGCGACCATTACACGAGCTGCCCCCTGGTGGTCAGTGCACTCCCACAGCAGAAGTGCCGCTCAGCCAGAAGTCGGGCTCATGGCTGGTGAGTGCAGCAGTGGTGGCGGGAGCCTCTCCTGGCTCTGCGGCAGTGCTAAGGAGTGATGAGAGCAGCGAGAGAGTGCCAAGCACCAAGCTGGGCTGTGTGTGGCCTAGCTTGGGCTCCTCCCCGCCACCTGCTGCTTTGAGCACTGCTACAGGATTGGGCCTAAACCAGCAGTTGGACATCCCCTGAGGGGTCCCGAAATGTGAGAGGGCACAGGCCAGGCTGAGGAGACTCAACCCCCCCCCCCCCGCCATGCACAAATTCGTGCACCAGGCTCTAGTCTATATATTCTATCTAATAATAGAGAAACATGGTAATTAACCATAACTTCTCTACCCTTCCCATTGGCTAATCAGCGAGATATGCAAATTAACTGCCAGCCAAGATGGCGGCTGGCAGCCAGGCAGCTGAAGCAAACATGAACATGAGGCTTGCTTACTCCAGTGATGGAGGAAGTCAATGTTCCCCGCCTGCCACAGCTCAGCTCTGAGCTCCAGATGAAACAATGCTGCAATTATAGAACCTAAACAAACCCCAGAAACCTGCTTTCAGCCAGTGCGGCCTCAGAGCTTAGAGCGGCCAGTGATGGCAACAGAGTTTCAATTATAGAATCTAAACAAACCCAGGTACCTGCTTTCAGCCGGCAATGGCCTCAGAGCTGGAGCCTGCTCTCAGCTCCAGTGACAGCTATAGAAGGTAAATTAATCCCAGAATTAAAAAAAAAGAAAAAAGGAGGGGCTGGGAGCTTTAGTCGCCCACCAGCCTGAAAACAGCCCTCAGCCCCTCACCCAGACTGGCCAGGCACCCTAGTGGGGACCCTCAACCCTGAAGGGGGTGTGACCAGCTGAAAACAGCCATCATCCCATCATCCAGGCTGGCCAGGCACCCAAGTGGGACCCCCACCCTGAAGGGGTGTGACCAGCTGCAAACAGCCATCAACCCATCATCCAGGCTGGCCAGGCACCCAAGCAAAACCCCCACCCTGATCTGGGACACCCTTCAGGGCAAACCAGCCGGCCCCCACCCGTGCACCAGGCCTCTATCCTATATAGTAAACGGGTAATATGTAAACTGACCCTAACAGCAGAAGGACTGGGAATGACTGATCACTATGACACACACTGACCACCAGGGGGCAGACACTCAATAAAGAAGCTGCCCTCTGGTGGTCAGGGCGCTCTCACATGGGAGGAGCTCTGGTCAGCCACAAGTCAGGCTGATGGCTGCCAGTGCAGCGGTGGTGGTGGGAGCCTCTCCTGCCTCAGCAGCGCTAAGGATGTCCAACTGCAGTTTAGGCCTGCTCCCCGCTGGCAAGTGGACATCCCCCGAGGGCTGCTGGGCTGCCAGAGGGATGTCTGATTGCCATCTTAGGCCCAATCCCCTGGGGAGTGGGCCTAAGCCAGCAGATGGTCATTCCCTGAGGGGTCCAGGCTGCGAGAGGCCACAGGCCAGGCTGAGGGACCCTCTATCCCCCCCCCCGAGTGCACAAATTTTTGTGCACCAGGCCTCTAGTATATATATAAAGTCCTAATCTGCAAAGAGACCAAACAGAGGAACCAAACAACCCATCACTATGACGTGCGCTGACCACAAGGGGGCATGCAGGATACATGGCAGGGGTCAGCAGCAGGCAGCAGACCATAGAACATGGCAGGCATCAGCCGTGGTGGGATGGTGGAGTAGATGAGCAGGAGTGACAGACCAAGGCAGGGTGCTGGTCGCTGTTATCAGGGTGAGCCTCTGGTGGTTACTGAAAATTCTTTGCTCCTACATGCCATAGTCCCGCCAGGTGCTTACACCTGCTTCTGGCACCAGTCCCGCTCACGCCCACTGCTGACACTGGCTTCACTCACACCTGCAGCTGGCGCCAGAGCCACTGCTCACACTCCCTGCTGGTTCCCGGTATCGGTCCAGATCACTCAGCGCTATCAGTGGGTGCGAGTGGCAGCTGCTGGACCTGATCACCCCTGAGGACTTCTCTACCTCCCCCTGCTCCTGCTGGGCGATTGGGACAGTGCCATCAGTGGGTGTGAGCAGGGCCGGTGCCGTCAGAGCATGGGAGCAGTGGTGGCAGGGGTGGGGCTGCCGGCAGAGAGGAGACCGGGGCCACAGCGGGAGGGGTCAGGCAGAGGCGCAAAGGATGGGCCAAGACCTGCCCCTGTGCCCACCACAGCCTCGCAGCCCATAGTTCCTTTCAAGGTGCACAAATTCATGCACTGGGCCTCTAGTATAGTTATAAAATGGAAATAATGAAACGGAATAAGGCATATGTTTCAGTGAAGGTCAAGTGAATGACACAGATACACAGCTATGGAATTAACTTGAACAGTAAATCCTTGTAAACAAGCCAAAGTCTTGGCCCATGGGACTTTAGAGAGATTGCTATGTAATACACCGCCATGTCTATTTTATAGACATACTTGAATAGGAAACTTTTCTTGTTTCCTTTAGTCCCAGTGAAATTTAAATCTGAAAAAATCCATGACTTAAAAGTTCCATTTCATTACTGTGTGTTGATTGTTCATGTGCATCCTTCTAAGAAAGTCGAGAAACATGGCTGTTACAAATCCTCTTATTTCAGACTGATATTCTCGTTTAAAAAGAGAGAGAAGGAAAAACACAATTAACATGACTGTTAAAATCACCTTAAATTTTAATTCCTATAATCTGGAAGGTAAATGGATGGTAGTCAAGCAAGAAAGGAGAATCATATCTCTGCCTGCCATCTCTGGTCTTGCCCACCAGGCTTTATGTAAAACATGTGCAGCCACTTTACTGGTGAGTGGCAAGGAACAAAGTGGGGGGAAAAAAGATTAGGAGTTAATGTGAAGGTAAAACCATCTTGAAATGAGTCCACTTATGCAAAGATAGAAAGCAAATAACAGAAGCAGTTGCCTAGATTTGGGTACTTTGCTGTTTACTTCCATATCATCCTTATCTTAGAAAACATAAGATTTTCAAGTCTTCCTTCTGATGCCAGGCAAGATTCTTTAAGTTATCAATTATGACATTGCATGCACCTTCTAAGCCTGCTTTCCTCGGAAAGCTGGAATACTGATGACCTAATCAATTTATAGTGATTTTGCTTTCTACTTTCTCTAATTAGAAACTTTGTTAGTTCCTGTTAAATAACTTAACTTGCATAATTTTGGTTTGGAAAATTAGGCTTATATAACTCTCCATGGTTTTCCAAACTTCAATATATGATTTTATTAAATATATGTAGCAATATAAAGTGTTATTGCATTAAATATTGATTAAAAAATTTTTTTCTCTTTCCTTTACCTTAAGAAGCTTTATACATTTCCAAAAAAAAATGTGAAATAAGAAATGGTGTGGTTAGGAGCTGGGAGGAGGGGTTGGAAATTGGAGACAACTGTAATACTATCAACAATAAAAATATCCTAATATATAAAAATCCAGGGTCCATAACCACTGACTGAAGGCTCGACTGAACAGCAGAAATCAGTCCTGCAGTCAGTGCTGGATTGCCATGGTGGCAGGACCGGAGATAGGCCCGGAGATGCTGACTGGCATAGAAACCAACCAATCAGAACCAAATCTGGGTGAACTGTGAGGAGCCAATGGCTGCCTAGGAGGTGGAACTTTTGACACTGACTGGCATAAAAACCAATCAATCAGAACCAAATTGGCCTGCAGAGGAGGACAGTTGGGGGCGAGATCAGGACTGCAGGGGAGGGAAGTTAGGGGTGATCAGGCAGAAAGAGGCAGTTACGGGCGATCAGGCTAGCAGGGGAGAGCAGTGGGGGTGAGATCAGGCCAGTAGGGGAGGGCAGTTGGGGGCGAGATCAGGCTGGCAGGGGAGGGCAGTTAGTGACATTCAGGCAGGCAGGCAGAGGCAGTTAGGGGCGATCAGGCCAGCAGGGGAGAGCAGTTGTGGGTGAGATCAGGCCAGCAGGGGAGGGCAGTTGGGGGCAACCAGGCTGGCAGGGGAGGGAAGTAGGGGGGCGAGATCAAGTCGGCAGGGGAGGGCAGTTGAGGGCGAGATCAGGCCAGCAGGGAGGGCAGTTAGGGGCGAGCAGACAGGCAGAGAAGTTAGGGGTGATAAGGCAGGCAGGCAGAGAGGTTAGGGGCAATAAGGCAGGCAGGCAGATGAGTGGTTAGGAGCCAGCAGTCCCAGATTGCAAGAGGGATGTCCGACTGCCTGTTTAAGCTCGATCCCTGTGGGATCGGACATCCTCCAAGGGGTCCCTGATTAGAGATGGTGCAGGCTGGGCTGAGGGAACCCCCCATCCACACACAAATTTTGTGCACTGTGCCACTAGTATGCGTGTGTATATATGAAAAATGGTATAATTTTAAATATATGAAAAAATGGTATACTTTTAAAACTATTAGATAAAAGTTTGTCTCATCTTTTTCATTGTTCTTTCCACCATCCTAGTTCAATTGCATCAGTTCATCCCTAGAATATATGCATTATTCTCCTTTCTAGTTATTCCACAGTCTTTGATACCACCCCGAGATGAACCTTCAAAAAAGTCTTTAATGTCTTTATGAATAACACATTACTTAGAACAGAACATTGAGTTTTCCAGTAATTCAAGAGCTGATAAAATCCAGCTTCAAGTTTTCCTTTCCAAATTTTCCCCTATTCTTCTGTCTCTAGAAAATGTTAATTATAATCCCCAGATGGCACCTTTTCTTCTATTATGACCCTTGCCTGAGAAATATGCAACTTGAAGGCCTAGCAGCAGAACATTCTTATATAATTTATATAGCAACTCTCAACTCTAAATTTCTATAACAACACTATCACCTACTTAACATTTACTACACAATACAGTGTATCTAAAGTCAGACATATGAATATCTAAATATTTTTCTATAGATACACATCAATGACAAATTTTTACATATATACACATACATACACATGAACACACAATGAAAACCTATGGGATTGTTGACTCAACATCCTTTTGCTAGCAACCATGCTCCCAACAGCATTAGCACCACAGGAATGAGAATTTTATATATAGTGACCCCTTCCACTGGCCAGAGTTGATTGGTAGAGAGGTCATATCAATGAAAGAGGAGGTCAGTACTCAGCACCTTTCCTGGGAATTTTAAAACTTAGAAGAGCATTGAGTCAATTCCTTTCCAACAGTTGAATCTCTAAACTATAAACTCGGGACATCCCAGGCATTTTCCCATGACTATCGTGTGTACTGCAGATTACTCAATATGCTTTCTCCATTTCAACCTCCTGGAGTTTCTTCTTATTCTGCTGAGGTGGAAAGTCTAAAACTACCTGTTGAAGTCTTCCTTTTAGCTAGGGTTCTGGACAGGCTGTGGACTCTGCTAATCAAGTGTATTTGAATGAGACATAAATTCAACTTTGATTTGCTGGGGAGAGAGTCCTGGAATGAGGAGCAGGTTTTCCTAGGGCTGAGTGGGGCAGAGGCAGAAGGCTCTGCAAACAGCAGCTCAAGTGAAGAGTTCTGCCACAGCGTTTGAAAGTTGTTTCTTAGAAAATTAGCCCAGGTTTTATGTTTTCCAGCCTCCCCAGTAATCCATAAGCTAAGTTTCTTTCTGTCAAAACTATCTAGAGTGGTTTCTTTTCCAACCGTGATCTCTGGACAAAGCTGGTCTGTAGTGACAGAGAGCAGAGATAAAAGGCTGGGATGATACTAGTGGCACCTGCTGGGTTCCTGGTTCCAGGTGTACCTGGCGCAATAAGCAGACGTGTATCTCCTCTGCAGTCGGTTGGTCAACTTTTTCCTGAAGTGTATCAGCCAATAAATTGCACTTGCTGCTTTTCTATTAGTTTCTTTGATTCCTATAATTTTGATCATAACTAATAGAATATATTTCATTAACTCCATCTAACTCCTTCGCAGAAAAGAACATATGTGTACCTTAAAGCCTAGTGTGCATATTCAGTATATTTTATGAGTAAAAGTTATTGACTTAAGAATTTTTTATTGTTGATATATATATTATGCTATTATTACACATGCTTACCTTTCTGAACATTTAATATAAGAAGTGTTTTTAACAGTTGTGAACTTTTGAAGAAAATCCTGGTCATTTTAAGAACTTTGATTCCATTTAGTCATAGGTAAGGATAATCCTAATAATTACATTGGTTTTTCCACCAGTGGATATGTCCACAATGAAAGTTTAAGCATATTTTGCATAGGCCAGCAAATATTCCATTTCTTTGATGAAGAAAATTAGCCATCAAAAATTGACAATAGCAGTCAAACAGATCCACAGAGAACTTTAATACCTTAGAGACTTATTAAATATTTGAGCGTAATTTAACTACTGGTTCATCCACTAACCTTTTTAACAAATTCCTCCTCCTACTTCCTTGGGAAATGTGCAAAAATGTTTCTATGCTCTAGCCATTTGGCTCAGTGGATAGAGTGTTGGCCTGAGAACTGAAGGGTGCCGGGTTCGATTCCAGTCAAGAGCACATACCCGGGTTGCGGGCTCGATCCCCAGGAGGGGGCTTGCAGGAGGCAGCTACTTAATGATTCTCTCTCATCACTGCTGTTTCTATCACTCTCTCCCTCCTCCTTCTTCTCTGAAATCAGTGGAGAAAAAAACACACATACACACACACACAAAAATGTTACCAAGGGCACACACCTGATATGGAGAAGGTACCCGAAGTAGGAAAATGGCATAAAACACCTTCAGGGACCATCTAAGAGCTTGACCTCATTTAAATGAGCGTGAACTTGCATGAGACAAAATAATAAAAATGAAAAATGAATCAAAATATAAATAATCTGAAAATGATCAAATGTCTTGACTCACCACCAAGCAATGAATTACTTCTACTGGAATGACAAGGAGGAGATTCAGAGGCACTACTTAAATCAAACTCCATTTTTAGTGCTTATTTTTACTTTGGTCACAGGATTTAACCTTTAAATGCACATAAATGGAAAGCATTTTTCCAGCTTAAATTCAGACATGGAAAAGAAAAGTGAATAAAAGATTGTTTATCTTCTCCAGCACGTGATGGTAGCATTTATAATTTCATATAACAACAGCTATCCCTCGATTGGTAAATCTCTGCCTAGAATAAATCAAATTTGTCATGTCCATTTTGTATTCTGTTTATCTTGTGCTGTTACTAATATGTCAGGTTTGAAATCTCAGTGACCCTGTATCTGAGCCATGAATTCCTGTGAAAGACAGAGGTATTACTCATCTCTTCACATTGTATTTCCTTCTATTTTGCTTTTCATCTTCTTTTTAAAAAAATATATTATGGAGACATGGAGTGAAGCCATAAAAAAGGTTTAGAGTTCTCTCTTTCAAAAAAAGAAAACTCCCAGGAGGCAATTTGTAAAATAAGAAACAAACAAAAAACAACAACAAATAAAATCCTGTTTTCTAGCAAGGTTCTTAGAGAAGGAAACGGATAACTGGATTTTAACAGGAAAAGATGTGATTATGGCTAGAGCATGAGGCACACTATATGGAACCTCCTAAAGGTCACCTTTAGCATGGGGACCTGGGTGGCAAGGAGGAACGGGAGATGAGAAGGAACCAGAAAATAAAAAATAAAAAAGGGAAACAGTGTTTTCTCCTTCATTCTTCTGTCAGCCCCACATATTTATTCTATCTAAGTAGCCTCTGGGAAAATGTTTAGTGTTAACTACCCAAATATTGCCTCCTCTAAACACCCTTTGAGGCTACTCTGACTTGAATGTGCTAATGTCTTAGAGCACATTTTTAAGTCAAACTTCACTATTAAAGTGAAAATACTTAATAAGAGTAAAAGTGGACAAAATAGCTTATTTAATTATTAAAACTCTTTCTATAAAATGATAAATATGTATTTATATGATTTCAGTAAGTATTTACTGAAAAGCTGTTAGGTTAAAGCTATCATCCTGATCCAAAAATGAGCCATGGAATTCTATACTTAGATGCACAATGGCCTCCTTAAGTATTTCTTCTTTGTAGACAAATGAAGGTAATATCACAAATTAAAAATAAATTCCAGCTGAAACCAGTTTGGCTCAGTGGATAGAGCGTCGGCCTGCAAACTCAAGGGTCCCAGGTTCGATTCCGGTCAAGGGCATGTACCTGGGTTGCGGTCACATCCCCAGTCGGAGATGTGCAGGAGGCAGCTGATCGATGTTTCTCTCTCATCGATGTTTCTAACACTCTATCTCTCTCCCTTCCTCTCTGTAAAAAATCAATAAAATATATTTAAAAATAAATAAATAAATAAATAAATAAATAAATAAATAAATTCCAAATTTTAAAAAGTTTTACATTTAATAAGTGAAATAAACATTTAAAATGCCTTTTTAATAGACCAGAAGCCGTATACCTAGAAGTATCATATACGTATATGTTTTTCATATCTTTGTTATAGTGATAGTTTTAAAATAAACATTCACAAGTGTTGTTAGTGATTATTTGAAATCTCCATGTAGACAGAGTCAAAACTAAAATATGTCTTGTGAGTCATTCTATCTAATAATAGACAAACATGGTTATTAACCGTACCTCTGACATGCTTCCCATTGGCTAATCAGGGTGATATGCAAATTAACTGCCAACCAAGATGGCGGCCGGCAGCCAGGCAGCTGACGCGAACAGGAGGCTTGCTTGCTCCAGTGATGGAGGAAGCCAAGGTTCCCCGCCTGCCTTGCCGGCCTCTGAGCTGCACTCTAAGAAACAATGTTGCAATTATAGAAGCTAAACAAACCCCAGAAACCTGTTTTCATCAGGCCGGGCCTCAGAGCTGGAGCTGCAACAGTGTTTCAATTATAGAAGCCAAACAAACCCAGATACCTGCTTTCAGCAGCCGTGGTCTCAGAGCTGGAGCTGAGCCTCAGAGCTAAAGCTGGCTCTCAGTTCCGTGACAGCCACAGAAGGTAAATAAATCCCAGAATAAAAAAAAAAGAAAAAAGGAGAGGTTGGGAGCTTCAGTCACCTGCCAGCCTGAAAACGGCCCTCAGCCCCTCACCCAGACTGGCCAGGCACCCCAGTGGGGACCCCCACCCTGAAGGGGGTGTGACCAGCTACAAACAGCCATCATCCCCTCATCCAGGCTGGCCAGGCACCCAAGCAGGACCCCCACCCTGATCCGGGACACCTTTCAGGGCAAACCAGTCGGCCCCACCCATGCACCAGGCCTCTATCCTATATAGTAAAAGGGTAATAGGCAAACTGACCCTAAGAGCAGAAGGACTTGGAATGACTGGTCACTATGACACACAGTGACCACCAGAGGGCAGACGCTCAATGCAGGAACTGCCCTCTTGTTGGGAGTGCGCTCTCACATGGGAGGAGCTCTGCTCAGCCACAAGCCAGGCTGATGGCTGCCAATACAGTGGTGGTGGTGGGAGCCTCTCCTGCCTCCTCAGCAGCACTAAGGATGTCTGACTGCAGTTTAGGCCTGCTCCCCACTGCCAAGTGGACATCCCCTGAGGGCTGCTGGGCTGCCAGAGGGATGTCTGACTGCCAGCTTAGGCCCAATCCCCCAGGGAGTGGGCCTAAGCCAGCAGGTGGTCATCCCCTGAGCAGTCCAGACTGCAGGAGGGCACAGGCCAGGCTGAGGGACCCCCTTCCCCCCCGAGTGCACAAATTTTTGTGCACCGGGCCTCTAGTATAATATAAAAAAAAGTACTGGTTGAGCTTTATTCATTTACAGGTAAGCATACTGTCCCTTTCCCAGAGGAACTAAAATCAGATGCAGTAAAAAAAAAAAAAAAAAAAAAAAAGAACATGTAAGAAATATCATTCTGCACAGTCAGTGGAGCTGATGTTCAAGAGAGGTTCTCATTTCTCCAGCTGCGTATATGGCCCATCTACCTGTTAACTCACAGGATCTGACATCCACAAGTAAACCCGAGGTATCAGGGGGCAGAACTGCAATACTCTCAACTACAGCAACTTTGCTGCCATGCGGTCCAGCCTCTGCACCTCTTCCCTCATTTAGGAGACTGTTCTCACAGAGTAGTTGGGAGTGGCTTCCCCAGAGTCTCCCAGCTTGGTTTCAGTTCTGTGGCCTCCTGACAAAGAGAAGAAACTGTAGCCCAGCAATTGCTTTATGAGAAACAGTAACACCACTCTTCTGCCTCTTTAATTCACAATACCCAGTTTGTAAAGGACAATACTTTAAAATAATGATGGCACAAAAATGTACAGCAAAAGTGTGACAGTATTACAGACTTCATTCCATGTTACAAGTTTACTATGTGTGCTCTCATTTGGATCTTAAACAAAATCCCTGTGCCATATGCTGTATCAGTTAAGAAACTGTAGTTTGCAAGTAACAGAAAATCCAACTCAAATGGAAGAGGAGGAGGAGGAGGAGGAGGAGGAAGGAAGGAAGGGAGGGAGGGAGGGAGGGAGGGAGGGAGGGAAGTTGGTTCATCTAAGTGAAAAGCTTTAGGCATAGCTTTATCCAAAGGTTCAGATACTGGTCAACACTCACTTCTACCTTCCCTTATTTTCATTCTCATACTCATCTTCCCAAATCAAAGTTATTTTTGACTGGATCATTTTACCCATCTTATTAGTGTAGCACTGTGCCTAAATCAGGCCTTTATACACCATGGCCAGGGGCATTTTGGTGTACTGATAGATTTATATTTGGTAGCATATGAAAGAAAAGGAAAGGCATCCCCAAAATCCTGGAAATAAGCTTGCTCTTTGATAATAAAAGCATAATATTTATGGCATGTTTAATTGATGTCAGAAACTGAGCTATGTACTCTATTTGCATAATAGCTTTCAATCCTATCTAATAAAGAGGGAATATGTTAATTGACTGCCCCACCCTCAAAGATGGCAGCACCCAGAGCCAATAAGGAGGGAATATGCTAATTGACTGCCCTGCCCTCAGAGATGGCAGTACCCACAGCCAATAAGGAGGGAATATGCTAATTGACTGCCCTGCCCTCAAAGATGGCAGCACCCACAGCCACAAGATGGTGGTGCCCATCATGCACCGGGCCTCTAATAAATATATAAAACTAGAGGCCCGCTGCATGAAATTTGTGCACTGGGTGGGGGGGGGCAGTCCCTCTGCCCGGATTGCAAGAGGGTGCAGGCCAGACCAAGGGACCCCACTGGTGCATGATCAGTTCTTGGGTGGGGGAACATGGGAGGTTGGCCAGCTGGGGAGGGACTGCAGGAGGACTCCAGGGTGTGTATGGCCCATCTCCCATAGTCCCAATCAGCCAGACCCCAGGAACAAGCTAACCTACCAGTCTGCCCCTGATGGTCAGTGCACATCATAGCAAGCAGTTGAGTGGCCTTAGCATATCCTTAGTATATTATACTTTGATTGGTTGAACGATGACCAAAGACCGGGCACTTAGCATATTAAGCTTTTATTATATAGGATAAAAATTAAAAGACAAAACAAAAAAAGATATTGCTCAAAAGGAGGTTTGGAGAGCTATAGAAATGTGAGGAAATGATGGCTGCAGAGCAAGCACAGACATGCCATACTGCAATGGGGAGCCTCCCTTAGAGAATGGGCCTGGAGTACATAGTCCATTAGAAAGGCCATTTAGTGCATTCTTTCAGCTTGTTGAACTCTCTTTGGTCTGATTAAGATCATATCTTCCAAAGAAACTTCTGATAATGAATAGTTTTCTGAAGGTCTGCCTTTAAGAGGGAAATGACCTGCTATGTGGACTTTAAATATTCCAAACTCCAACTGGTTATTTCCTTTATGAAATGACAAAGGGGCTCTCTGTATTTGTACATCACTCTCAGGGAGCCATTGTCCAACTCTTCATTTTTCTGAGCCTATAAGGTAAGCTCCTACACTGTAAGCCAGTGTCTAGATTCACTTTATTTTGCATGCTGTTCCAGTACCATCTGTTGAACAATCTATCCATTCTTCATAGAATTGCCTTTGCTCCTTGGTCAAAGATCAGTTGACTATACATGGTTGTATTTTTACAAAAAATGGGCTAGGTTTTTGTCATGCCACTGGGTGAATAATTATCTGTCAAAATGTATGGTGTACTCAGAATACCTATGTGAAATTAATGTAAACTACCTATAATTATTTAAATTGTAAGATGAGCTACACTAGGACAATGACTCTGACATCCCATATTAGTCAACTATTTTTTAAGAGGCTTATTTTTTTAAAAATGTTTTTATTGATTTGAGAGAGAGCGAGAGAAAAACATTGGTGTGACAGAGATATATCAATTGATTGTTTCCCATTGAACTTGCAACCTGGGCATGTGCCCTGACCAGGAATCAAACAGGTGACCTTTCAGTGCATGGGCTGATGCTCAACCGAGCCATACCAACCAAGGCATACTGGTCAATTCTTATTAAAATAACCAATATCTGTCTTGTTCTGTTTAGGGATGGCATTCCCTATCCTCTTATTGTTTTTTCACTGTTCCAAATTTGTGTGCAAGATATTTAATAGTTGAACATAAATTGACCATGGATATAAACTACAGAATAGTAATTCTGACTATGCACAATTACTAATGAACATTTTTAGAAGCCTTGCTGTTGAGGAAGTCAAAGGTATATCCTTAAAGATTCAGGAAGTCATACGACTGACTGTTCAGGTAGGATTTGAAAGAAGAGAGCTCCAGCAAGCAATCAGTACAGGTTACTAGGGCTTTGTGTTCCTTTTCCTTCTCCCTTTCTCTTCCTATGTCATTTGATTCCATTTGAATAACTAGCTTATGATTAAATGAATCCTGAGTCCTTAAGACATTAGCATTACAACCTTGATCAAACTGTGTAAATCAGAACCCAGTAATTAAAATGCATACAGACAGAGAGATGTTATAAATTGCAGCTTCACGAACTTCATATTATTTTAGAACTAATGAGTTTGCACCTGGAAGGACAGGTGACAGATGACAAGGAAGAGAAACAAGTTGTGCTATGCTGCTGGAGTTGTGTCTAATAAACTTTTGAAAAACACTCCTGCATTTCTCTAAAGCTTTTACTTTAATAAAACTGAACTCACAGCCTCCTAATAATCCTTTGCTTGTGTTCTTTTCTTAACTTTGTTACAGTGATCCTTCCCATAATTATCCATCCTCAAGACTGGCCACGTAATTTGTGAGTCCCTGTGCAAAAGGAAAATGCAGCCCCTTGTTGCAGGAGTCTTAAAAATTTGAGGATGGAAATAGCAGATCATTAACCAAGAGTGTGCGGCCTTATGCAACTGGACAAGTCACATGTCGATGAGGCCAATCCTATCTGCCTTAACTAGTTTATGTAATTCATATTCTTTCCCACCCATGTCAATGTAAATATGTCCTTTCTCAGAAGCCTCATGGCATTTTACTACCTTATATATCCTATTACCATTCATTCATCTGCCTCTGTCTCCCCCAGCACTCCCAAAAATGTTACCCTATCAACAGAAATTAGGAATTTTAGAATGATGTGATTTTTTTAACTTAAAAATTAACTTATTAATCGTTAGATTAAAAGTTTAATTTTTAAAATCTGACCTTACGTGGTCAGATTTTATCACCTGGTGAGCATAGTACCATTTTGTATCATATTCACAAAGGGGGCAATGCTTTAATCAAGTAAGAGGTCTGATTTTCAAAGTCTGTGTTTAACTTTTCACTAATAGTCATTTTAGAGAATGAAGCATTTAAAATTTTTTTCAGAGAGATTGATATGGATTTTTCTTTAAAAAAGGATGCATGCTTATGCTCAAATGAGTCCTTATTTCTTGACACCTTTTTTATTTATAAAATCATCATTTTCCATCTGTGTTCTGTAGCTATCATTATCTCCCATTGACAATTTATCCTGCAAAGGCATCATATTACCATAATTAAAACATCTGGTATATATACTTTTAATTTATATAAAATAGGTCTCGAAAGCACTAAATGAATAAAAATGAGAGTGGGCACTTGTTTAATTTACGTGTGTGGACAGTATACATAGGACATAGGTACAAAGGCAGTTATTCAACAAATATGACTTGAGTACTTTTTAAGCTACAAAGGCACCTTGGAATTCAGCTACAAAGAAGAGGGAAATTGCCCCTGCCCTCAGGGAGCTTATGTTCTAGTATAAGGAAAAGCCAGAGTGCTGTACAAGAGACTGATACAGTCTATAAAGGAGAATTCCGGGCTCAGAGAGAGCAAATGACAAGAGCATGTGCTCCCCCGGGAGTCTAGAAAAGGTTTCACTGTGCAAACAAGTTTGAAAGGTAACAAAGAACCAGCCAAGCAAAATTGGGAGTGGAAGAAGATGGCTCAGAAGTGAGGCTCCAGAGTGAGATGCAGGAGAACGGAACTTCCAACTCAGTGCTAAGTCATCTCTCCTCATGTTCCTGCACCTATCACCAGCCTTACTCACTTGTTTCTCTGCGATATGAGTTCTTTACTTGGTTCATGGCACAATATTCTCCTTGTTTTTCTCTACTTCACTGATGTTCTGTGGGAGCATCCTCTTGTATCTAACCTTTCATGTCAAGGACTCAGGACTTAATCTTTGGTTTTCTTCTCTTCTCTCCCACACTCCTCACTGTATAACCTCATCAGTGTCGTGGCACTCACTAGCATCTCTACCACAGCGATTCCTCGCTTCACGTCTCTACAACAGATCTCTTTAACATGTTCAGACAGTCCAACAGTCCAACAGCCGGTTTTAATTCAACAATGTCTAATATGGAAATCTCAATCCTTGACCTGATAACCTGACCCTGCTCTGGCCACCCCCTTCCCTATAATACATCAAGGCAGCTTCATCTTTCCAGTTGCTGAACAAAGACCTTGGAGTTATACTTGATTTATCTTTTTTTTAAAAAAAAATGTTTTTATTTATTTTAGACAGAGGAAGGGAGAGGGAGAGAGAGCTAGAAACATCACTGATGAGAGAGAATCACTGACTGGATGCCTCCTGCATGCCCCCTCTTGGGGATCGAGCCCACAACCCAAGCATGTACCCTGATGAGAAATCGAGCTGTGACCTCTTGGTTCATAGGTCACCGCTCAACCACTGAGCCACACCTGCCAGGATGGTTTACTAGTATCTACCTTTTACAAACCACATTCAATTTGTTCAGAATCCCAGTTGGCTCTCATTTGAAAATACACCCTGAAACCCAATAAAAAAGAAAACAAAGGGAACAGACAGTTCATGGCAACAACATAGTTAATAGCCCTTCAGTGTATGAAAAGATGTTCCATTTTACTCATCCTATCTAATAATAGAGAAACATGGTAATTAACTGTAACTTCACTACCCTGCCCATTGGCTACTCAGCAAGATATGCAAATTAACTGCCAACAAAGATGGCGGCTGGAAGCCACGCAGCTGAAGTGAACAGGAGGCTTGCTTGCTCCAGTGATGGAGGAAGCCAAGGTTCCCCGCCTGGTGTGGCCCAGCTCTGAGCTCCAGATGCAAAAATGTTGCAATTATAGAAGCTAAACAAACCCAGAAACCTGCTTTCAGCTGCCAAGAGGCTCAGAGCTTAGAGCGCCAGTGATGGCAACAGAGTTTCAATTATAAAAACTAAACAAACCCAGATACCTGCTTTCAGCCAGCCATGGCTTCAGAGCTGGAGCCTTCTCTCAGCTCCAGTGACAGCTAAAGAAGGTAAATAAATCCCAGAATAAAAGAAAAAGAAAAAAAAAAAAGAGGCTGGGAGCTTTAGTCGCCCGCCAGCCTAAAAACGGCCCTCAGCGGACCCCCACCCTGAAGGGGGTGTGACCAGCTGCAAACAGCCATCAGCCCATCATCCAGGCTGGCCAGGCACCCAAGCAGGACCCCCAACCTGATCTGGATCACCCTTCAGGGCAAACCAGCTGACCCCCACCCGTGCACCAGGCCTCTATCCTACATAGTAAAAGGGTAATATGCAAACTCACCCTAACAGCAGAAAGACTGGGAATGACTGGTCACTATGACACACACTGACCACCAGGGGGCAGATGCTCAATGCAGGAGCTGCCCTCTGGTGGTCAGTGCGCTCTCACAGCGGGGAGCTCTGCTCAGCCACAAGCCAGTACAGCAGTGGTGGTGGGAGCCTCTCCTGCCTCCTCAGCAGTGCTAAGGATGTCTGACTGCAGCTTAGGTCTGCTCCCCGCTGGCAAGTGGACATCCCCCGAGGGCTGCCAGGCTGCCAGAGGGATGTCTGATTGCCAACTTAGGACCAATCCCCCAGGGAGCAGGCCTAAGCCAGCAAGTGGTCACCCCTGAGGGGTCCCAGACTACGAGAGGGCACAGGCCGGGCTGAGAGGCCTTCCTACCCCAAGTGCACAAATTTTTGTGCACCGGACCTCTAGTCCTATATAATAAAAGGCTAATATGCAAACTGACCCCTTGACTGGGAGTTTGACCAGGGATGGGGCCGGCCAGTCAATGGCCTGCTGCCCCGCCCCTGACTGGCCCAACCCGATCATTAGGCCGGCCGGACCTCATCTGTGCACGATTCGTGCACTGGGCCTCTAGCAATAAGATAAATGAAAATGAAAACTAAACTAAGATACTATTTCTCATATAACATGTTGGCAAAAGTTCAAAAGCTTGACTGCACAATCTGCTGTCAAGGCTATGGAGAAAACAGTGCGCTCACATATTTCATAAGGGGAATGGAAAGTGGTACACCTATGTGAAGAGGAATTTTGCAATATTGAACAGAACTACAAATACCTTTCCTTTTGGCCCAATACTTCTACTTCTAGAACTTCTAGAACTATAAACTGTATATATATATATATATATATATATATATATATATATATACATATATATATACACACACAAAAAAAAAACCATATATGTCATACCATATGCCAAGGTTATTCAGATGTTAGTTGTAACAGCAAAAGGTGGAAAACAATCCAAATGCTCAATAAAAGATTTGTTGAATAAATTATGATGTAACCACACAATAAAGTACTATATCGTTTTTTAAAAGAATAAGGAAGATGACATGTATGGATATTGTGTGTATGTGTATGTATGTGTCTGCGTAATTTAAATAAAATTTAAAAAGTGAAGAATAGTGTGCATATTATGCTATTTTTGTTTAAGGAATGAAAATAATATGTAATAAGTAATGCAAAAAGGATAATAGGACACTGAAAAAAGAGATAGAGGAAGACATAAACAGATGGAAGAACATACCGTGTTTATGGATTGATGGAATCAACATCATTAAAATGTCCATACTACCCAAAGAAATCTATAGATTCAATGCACTCCCCCATTAAAATACCAACAGCATATTTGACAAACCTAGAATGAACTCTCCAAAAATTCATCTGGAATAAAAAAAGACCTCAAGTAATTGCAGCAATCCTGAGAAAGAAGAACAAAGTAGGGAATCTCAATACCAGATATCAAGCTGTATTACAAAGCCACTATTCTCAAAACTGCCTTGTACTGGCACAAGAACAGACATATAGACCAATAGAATAGAATAGAGAACCCAGAAATCGACCCAAACCACTATGCTCAATTAATATTTGACAAAGGAGGCAAGAACATACAATGGGGTCAAGACAGTCTCTTCAATAAATGGTGTTGGGAAAATTGGACAGATACATGCAAAAAAAATGAAACTAGAACACCAACTTAAACCATACACAAAAATAAACTCAAAATGGATAAAGGACTTAAACATAAGATGAGCAACCATAAAAATATTAGAGGGATCCACAGGCAGCAAAATCTCAGACATATGCCAAAGCAATATCTTCACCAACACAGCTCCTAGGGAAATGGAAACTAAAGAGAAAATAAACAAATGGGATTACATCAAAATAAAAGAAACCATCAACAAAACAACAAGAAAGCCCACTGCACGGGAGAACGTATTTGCCAATGTTATTACTGCTAAAGGTTTAATCTCCAACATTTACAGGGAACTCATACAACTTAACAAAAGGAAGATAAACAACCCAATCAAAAAATGGGCACTGATGCTCTAACTGGTTTGGCTCAGTGGATGGAGCATCTGCCTGCGAACTGAGGAGTCCCGGGTTCAATTCCGGTCAAGGGCATGTACCTTGGTTGCAGGCACGTCCCCAGTGGGGGGTTGCAGGAGGCAGCTGATTGAGTTTCTCTCTCATTGATGTTTCTAAGTCTCTATCCTTCTCTCTTCCCTTCTGTAAAAAAAAAAAAAAAAAAAAAATCAATAAAATACATTTTTTTTTTTTTTAAAAAAGGGCAATGGACTTTTTTCAAGATACTTTTTGAAAGAGGACATAAGGAAGGACAAGAGACATATGAAAACATGCTCAAAGTCACTAATCATCTGAGAGATGCAAATCAAAATGACAGCGTGGTACCATCTGACACCTGTCAGAATGGCTATCCTCAACAAACCAACAAATGACAAGTGCTGGCGAGGATTTGTGGAGAAAAGGGAACTCTCATGCACTGCTGGTGGGAATGCAGACTGGTGCAGCCGCTGTGGAGAACAGTATGGAGTTTCCTCAAAAAACTAAAAATGGAACTTCCATTTGACCCACTGACCCTACTTCTAGGAATATATCCCAAGAAACTAGAAACACCAATCAGAAAGGATATATGCACCCCTATGTTCATAGCAGCACAATTTACTACAGCTAAGATTTGGAAACAGCCTAAGTGCCCATCAGCAGATGAGTCGATTAAAAAACTCTGGCACATCTACACAATGAAATACTATGCTGCAGTAAAAAAGAAGGAATTCTTACCATTTGCAACAGCATGGATGGAACTGGAGAGTATTATGCTAAGCAAAATAAGCCAGTCAGAGAAAGATAAATATCATATGATCTCACTCATTTATGGGATATAATGAACAACATCAACTAATGAACAAAAACAGATCCAGAGACAGAGAAGCATCGATCAGACCTTCAAACCTCAGAGGGAAGCTAGGGGATGGTGGGGGTAAAGGGGAGAGATCAACCAAAGGACTTGTATATATGCATATAAGCCTAACCAATGGACACAGACATTAGGGTGATGAGGGCATGATTCAGGGGAGGATGGGGGAGCAATGGGGGGATAAGGACATATATGTAATACCTTAATCAATAAAGAAAAAAGAAAAAATAAAGGATAAGGCAGAAGCTGATTTTTTAAAAAATGGTTACCTATGGCAGGGTTCAGCAAACCACGACTCAGGGATTAAATACAGTCTGCCACATGTTATAGTAAACCACCCATCCCTTTGCACATTGCTGATGGCTGCTTTCTCATGCCAGTAGCAGAGCTAACTGTTGTTAAGAGACCATATGGCCTGTGATACTTAAAGAATTTATTCTCTGGCCCTTCACTAATTTTCTCAACCCTTAGGGCACAGGGGTAGAAGAGTACAGAGTAGAGAACATAACGATAGAAGCAAGATTTCTCTGAGTATATTTATTAGCACAGTGCTGACTTTTGAACCATAAAACTGTTTCATACATTCAAAAATATAAAACTAAAAGACAAACTTTACCACTGACAACAAATGGAAACAAAATAATCTAACTATACATCAAATTGATAAAATAAAAACACAGATTAAAAAATGTTTCAAGTGACCTCAGACTGTACATCATTCTAATATCTCTAGTAACTGGATATTACAGCATTATGTGCTTCTTGATGTTACATTATCCAGCTCACAGCTGCACCCATAGTCTTCTCATCAAGAATATTTAATCTGAATCTTAGCAAGATATTAAATTTAACTTCCTACTTAGACTATTGAAAAAGTAAAATAATGCCACTTCTAGCAACCAGGAATGTTTAATATGTGGGATTTTCTACAAGACAAATTTTCTAAATTTTTAAAGTCATGTAATGACAAATAAAATAAACTATTCTAAATTAAAAGATTTATCACTCATATTTAATGCCTGAACCTAGATTGGATTTTTACTTGGAATCACGTACATATACCACATGCTGTAAAGGATATTTTAAGAATAATTCACATAACTTGAAAAAAATGTAGATATTAAGTGATATTATAAAATTCATAATTTTCTGATATTGAATATGGCAAGATAAAAAAATATTTTCAAATACTTTCCAAAGATAAATATGATAATATATTAAATATTGCTAGAACTTGGTGCTAGGTAATGAATGTTTATGTTACTATTCTAACTTTTGTTTATGTAGAAGATAAAAGTGTATTTGTGTGTGTGCATGTGTGTATGTCTGGAATAAAATGCACAGTAATGATGTAATGACAAATCCCAAAAGTTCAGATGGTCACTTGGGGTTAAGACTATACAATTTTTTAAGAAACAAAAAAGTATGAAATACAAAATATCATGTACTAATGAAGGAATCCTATATAATAAAAGGCTAATATGCAAATAGACTGAATGATGGAATGACCGGTCACTATGACATACACTGACCACCAGGGGGCAGACGCTCAATGCAGGAGCTGCCTCTGGTGGTCAGTGCGCTCCCACAGGGGAAGTGCTGCTCATCCAGAAGCCAAGCTCACAGCTGGGGAGCACAGCGGTAGTGACGGGAGCTCTCCTGGCTCCGTGGCTCCCCTCTCAGGGGATGTCCCACTGCCAACTTAGGCCGGCTCCCTGAGAGGAGCAGGCTGGGCTGAGGGACCCTCCCACCCAGTGCACAAATGTTGTGCACCAGGCCGCTAGTACTCAAATAAAAAAAATAGTCATATTATTCTAGAAAACTCTATATCCAAATCATACTTTCAGAATACAGAATGATACATTTTAGGAGACATTTATTTAGTACCCTTTCAGCAATCTGAGTATTTTTCACAGTTCAAAAATCCCATATAACTTGTGGTGAATAGCAGAATCTGAGTTACTTAAAAAAGTTCGCTGAATAAAGTTGTGGGAGAGAATTATCAACATTAAAGCTGATTGCAAATGTTATTTTTTTAAAAGTGATAGATAATATGAGCTGTCTGAGGAACTTGGAGGGAAACATTGCTACATGAGCAGAATCTCACAAACATGGAAATATTGGCTATGAACCTCATGGAAAGCAGTCAGGAGATAGAGTTATGAATTTTAAGTAAGAAAGAGAGAAACCAACTAAATTAGCATAAAGTATAAACAATTTTAACAAACTTGAAGCTAAGGAAGATATGAAAATTTTTACTTTTGAGCTAATGAATATAAGAATTACTTAAATTGAACAGGAAGGGGAAGACAGCCTACATGAAAAAGTAAATACTAAATATATTTTCATAATTTACAGAAGGGACATTCCTTAGCTGCTTTTTTCATCCTTACAAGGTGACTAAATCTGGATTTACAATGTGCTGCTTCTAAAGTTGCAAGGAGTAAGTATATGTATTCTGTGTTCAAATGAATCTTTTTAGTTGACTTCCAAAAACTTAAATAAGACTATTTTTAATTTTATTCAATAAAATCAATTGATATAAAATAATTTTGATCATGTATGGTCAAATCCTAGCTTACAAATTGACATGGTGGGCAAGTTATTTAATTTCTCTCTGCTTCAATTATCTTATATATGAAAAATTAATATCTCCTACTTGTTTATTAATGATACATATGAAGTATATATTAAATGTTAGCTACTATTATTGTATAATTATCTTAATCATATTCATGTCTTCAAAACAGTTAAAGAATTATGAAAACATAAAGAAAGAAAAGTACTTTCTTATATATATTACTTTAGAATATTGGAGCTAAATTTATATAGTTCTTAGATTTACTCATGAAGAAATGGGCCCAGGAAGACAGACACATTTTCTTAAAATAATGGTAAGTCTATTTCTTGTACTCCTAATCCAAGGATCTACTTCCAGATAGAAGTGATTATTTTTAAAAAATACATTTTTATTGATTTTTTACAGAGAGGAAGGGAGAGGGATAGAGAGTTAGAAACATCGATCAGCCACCTCCTGCACACCCCCTACTGGGGATGTGCCCACAACCAAGGTACATGCCCTTGACCGGAATTGAACCTGGGACCCTTCAGTCTGCAGGCCGACGCTCTAACCACTGAGCAAAACCAGTTAGGGGAAGAAGTGACTATTTTTTAAAAATATTTTCATAGATTTCAGAGAAGGGAGAAGAGAGAGAGAAACATTATGATGAGAGAGAATCATTGATCTGACATCTCCTGCATGTCCTCTACTGGGGACCAAGCCCTTAACTCAGGCACAAGCCCCAACCTGAATCCTACAGTGATCTCTTGGTTCATTGGTTGACACTCAACCACTGAGCCACACTGGCCAGGTTAACTGACTATTTTCATTCAGAAAAGTTAAAATTTCATATTGACAAAATTTCATATTGATATATATAACTAGAGGCCCAATTCACGAAATTTGTGCAAGGGGCTTGGCCCCCGCCCACTGCGGTTTTATCTGGAAGGTCATCTGGAAGGACATCCAGAAGGATGTCTGGTCTAATTAACATAGTACGCTTTTATTATTATAGGCTAGAGGCCTGGTGCATGAAAATTCATGCACTTTTGGGGGTGGGGGTCCCTCAGCCAGGTCTGACCCCTCTCACAATCCATGAGTGCTCAGGGGATGTCCAACTGATGGCTTAGGCCCGCTCCCCATGGGGACAGTCTGGCCTCCCTCTGTGGGAGACTACCAGGAGGATCAGGGAAAGGCGCCGCCCCCATCACCCCACTGCTGCTGCAATTGCAGGCCCTCATCCCTCGCTTCTTAGTGCTGGCCCCACCCCCCTGCCCACTGGTGGGCAGGGGGGTGATCTAGGGCCAGGCTGGCTGTGGGAGATTGAGGCACAGCAGGTTACACCTCATCCAGCCTCTGTGGAGGCATAGCACCGGGACCAGCCCGCGCTGCACCTCTGTACCTGCCTCTGTGGAAGGGGCAGCACTGGGACCACGAAGTCCCCTCTCCAGCTGCCTCTGTGAAAGGGGCCCACTGCCTCTGTGAAAGGGGCTGCGGCGCTATCCTCTTGTGCAGCCTTGGCCTCTCACGCAGTGCCGGGCTCTCCCGTGGCCTCTGCCATGGCACTGGACCGGCCTGTGCTGCCACCTCTCCTGCGCCGCCTGCCCTAGGCCCTCGCAGCGGCTTCCAGCCCTCGCAGCTGCTCTGGCTTTGCCTGGAAGGACGTCCGGGAGATGTCTGGTCTAATTTGCATATTACCCTTTTATTAGTATACATCAGGGGTGGGCAAACTTTTTGACTCGAGGGCCACAATGGGTTCTTAAACTGGACCGGAGGGCCAGAACAAAAGCATGGATGGAGTGTTTGTGTGAACTAATATAAATTCAAAGTAAACATCATTACATAAAAGGGTATGGTCTTTTTTTTTTTTTAGTTTTATTCATTTCAAACGGGCTGGATCCGGCCCGCGGGCCGTAGTTTGCCCACGGCTGGTATAGATACTTCAGAATTTCATCACTTCATCACATTTCTATAATTTCTGTTATGGTAAGGATATAAACAAGAGTATGAAATTATTTAAATTACACATTTTAAATAGATTTCAAGGTAAATATTTGAAAAGTGAAGACAGACACATAGCTCACTTTTTACTAGGCTGTACAAAAAAACCACAGCCACATTTGTTTTATTACTTGTCTTAGTCTGTTCAGGCTGCTATAACAAAATACCAAAATGCCACCGACTGGGTGGTTTATAAACAACAGAAACCAATTTCTTACAGTTCTGAAGGCTGGGAAATCTAAGAGCTAGATGCCAACATGGTTGGGTCTGGTAAGAGCCCACTTTCCCATTCATGGATAGCTGTGTCCTCACAAGATGGGAAGGGCAAGTGATCTCCCTGAGGCCTTTTTATAAGGGCACTAATCCTGTTCTTGAGTGCTCCTCCCTCATGACCTCATCACCTCCCAAAGACCCCACCTTCTAATGCCATCACCTGGGGGTTAGAATTCCAACATATGAATTTTAGTGGGACACTAAATGACATTAATGCTATCATAGCATTAGTAGCATAACTGGATGTTAGCAAAATTGTACTTAGAAAATTGAGGTTTAGAAGAAGCTTACAGGAGAATTTAGTTTTTCTAGGTCATTGTAGTAATCGGCTAGGACTGCCAGAAAAAACAAAATACCAGAGACTGGGCAACTTAAACAGAAGCAGGTGAAAGCAGGTTTGGTTTCCTCTGAGACCTCTTTCCTTGGCTTGTGGATGGCCGCCCTCCTTCTGCCAATACACACGGTCACCCCTTGGAGTATATAAGCCCCTGGTGTCCCTCCCTATGCTCCTATCTCCTCCTCCTGAGGATACCAATCATACTGAATTAGGATGCACACTAATGATTCCATTTTAATGTAATTACCCCTTGAAAGGTCCTACAGCCAAAGACGGTCACATTCTGAGGTTAGAGCTTCAACATAAGAATTTAAGAAGAATGTGGTTCAGCCCCACAATAGTCCTCTTTTCAATTATTTAAAATTGCATACTGTCACATGTCTGGGTAATTTACTGTAATGTAAAACTGGCATTTTGCTATCTGCAACCTTTTACCATCCTTGCCCTTCAAGAAATATGACTTTGCTTAGAAAAATGAACTGGTACAACCTATTCCATCTGGGTACCTTAAATAACCAAGGGGGAATCTAGCGCAAGCTCATGAATCATGTTCTTGACTTTACCCATGTCAAAATCCAATTTTGGACCCTCTCTTCCTGAAAATGGTTAATGATCCGTGTACTATCTGACAATTCAAAATTCTTCCACCTCTAGGCCTCATTCGTGGCTGCATTTCGGGGATACAAATTTTAACACTACTATTGAAACTGGATAAACTGTCATACTATTAAAAAGTAAAGGCAGGAAGAATGTCAAAACCATGGCAAGACTGCATGTAATTTAATCTGAGTTCCAGCTTTACTTGTTTTAATGATCTTACCTCTTTTGCTTTTCAAAAATACCTTTTTCATACAGTGAATGAGAACAGTGAGGAGATATTTAGCTGCAGTAGTGTGTCTTGCCTAAATATTTCCTACGATATTTTTTCATTTTCCATCTTCATCTGTGAAATTAACTTATATCTTTAGAACATGATCTTTTTTCTGAGAAATAATCTATACCAAATGGGAAAAAAAAACAAAAAACAATGCATATAAAAAAAGCTAGAAGTCTATTGAAAATGTAATTGTATTAGATTCTATGTAAGGGCAGTAGGAGTTCAGAGAAGCAAGAAATAGAATGCCAGACACTGAAGGTTTTCTGATGGTGATGGGACTTGAGGACGTCTTTTTAGGAGAAGTATGATTTGGATAGGGATATGTTTGATGGATGGCCTCTCTGAGGAATTGGTCACAGCCTAAACAGAGGCTTTGAGATAAGGATTAGGGAATGCCTAGGGTATGTTGAAGACTGTTTAGAATAACTGTGATTGTGTTTTCTCTATTTCATGGGGTATTGTTTATGTTCCTATGACACAGACAAAATGTTGAAAGTATAAATATATAAACGTCTACCACCTTTCCTTCTCTAGCTTCCTAAGGCAGATTCTAATTTTGTTCTGCATCACTCAGGGCTTTTACATGCCTGTGGGATTAATAGAATGAGTAAAGAAGTAGAATGGAAGAAACAAAATGAAAGAACACAACAGACATACTAATATGGCTTTAGAGCTACTTGGTGAAGAAAAACATGTCTAAGAGGCTGAAGGAAAATGCCGGACAGATGTGGGCTGTAAGCTTGTTAAGAGTCATTGGGGAGGATCATGGCCCACACAGTAAATCAGAGTGGAGAGAACGGGGCAAGGTGCATTTGAAGAATTGTGGCTGCATATTCTGTCTCTAATCTCCACCACATCTGCTCCGCTATCTAATTCTCCAGTGATATCTGCAGCCAGACTTTACTTAGATTCTTAATTCCATTTCATCACTCACTAGCTATGGGATCTTAACTAGTTCTACTTAAGAAGTCATTAATTACTCTGTGCTTCATCCACAAATGGAGTAGGGTATTTTCTTCACTTACTCTGTAGTGCACTTAGGAGAATTAAGAGATAACATGAAGGACAGTAAGTTTAACACAATGCCAGTGTTTATTACTATTCTTATTCCCCTCTTCTTACTATTTCTGTTTCAGAAGGAACACCATCATGGGGAACGGGAAAGGAGAGGGTTGTATGATGGTTTTAAGCATTATGGTTAAAAATGTAGGCTGAGGAATACAGAATTAAAGTGGCAGATTTGGAGTTCAGGCTTTGGATCCAGAATTCCCCTGGACTAACAGATCTGCCAAATAAAGGTTAAACTTTCCTTCTTCAAAATAAATAAATAAAATAAAATAAAATAAAATAAAATGGCAGATTTGCTTCCTAATTCTATGATTATGGGCAAGAGTGTCTATCTGCATTTCAACATAATCAAAGGCTGCATTTTCAATAAAAATGTGACAAAATGATGCAAATTTTAGAAAGTTAGGATTGAACCAGATCTTTGCAATCATTGATAACAATCTGTCTTTTGATATAGTAAAACTACCTATGTTATCCATGAGAAACAGTCATGTAGCGTATTCTTCAACTCTCCAAGCTTCTGTGTCCTCTTGTCCAATAGGGACTGCTGCCTGATGAGGCTGATGTATGAATGAAAGGGACTATCTACATGTACACAGGAGGACAGCTAGCAAAATGCCAGCCCTTGATGTTTCTCCTACTCTGTTTACTGAGTAAGAAGAATGTTTTATTTTGTTTCCTTCTAAAAAGATAACTTGTTTCTCCTGGAAATAAAATGTATTACATTAATTTTTCTTAATATGTTTTTCATTTTGAGAAGAATATACAGAATTTTTAAAGAGACAAAGACACTTTAATTACTGGTGTGAATTGGCTTCAAGAAGGTGCATCATTGAAACTGTACATACATGATAGGATGTGGACATTTGCCATTCCTAATGGTACTTCCCCTTGCTCTAGGTTTGGGTGTCTAAGGGACCAGAAAGAAGTATGTGACTTCCCTGGAGATTCCTATTAGGTTTCAGGTCACCTTCCAATGGCAAAGAAAGTCCATAAACAAATATGGAGGCTACATGAGATTTTTCTGTCATTACTATCAATTATCCACTTTATAGTCTCATGTCTCACCCATATTTTTTTCTAATTTTTCTAATTGCTGCCTCCTGCAATAAAATACAGACATCACAGATATACTATGCACCCATTTATGTGTTGTATATCTGAGCATTTTTTATACATAGAAAGAACAAGAAAGAACAAGACTTCTCCCACTACTACTACCAAGAACCAGTTTTCACCCTCATGGGGGTGACACTGTCCAGGTTGAGAATGCATTCTCGGGAGTTTTCCTAAGATAATTTTGTTGGTTATCTCACACACAAAAAAGAAGCAGCAGCAGAAGACTGATTCCCTTGATGTTACCACCTTCACCGAGACTTCAACCTAGGCAGCATATTCACAAGGATAAGTATAAAGGAAACTGCACTAAGATGACAAATGCCAAGCATTTTGCTTTATTCAAATCCCAGTCACATTTGTATTTCACTTTATGTGGTCAAGGTATATATAGCTCTTCTCATCACAGACCCAGTGAGTAATATTTTAAGCAAATATGAATGTTGATTCAAAAACACATAAAGTAGAATCATTGTCTGAAGTTTACAGTAACTCATTTCTCAATATCTAAAGTTCAGACAAGAAAGCCATGATGCGAAGAAAACCTGAAAGAAGAACCCAAAAAAAGACAGTGGCTAGTCTAATCAGTATTTTTAAAAAGAAAGTTGTCAGCAAGCTCTCTATTAGGGAAGATGAAAACAGAACAGAAACTTGAGCAGGCACTTCTATGAGGAGAAAGGGAAAAAGGATGATGTGACATTTTCTAACCTAAACTCATAATACAATTAATTTTTATTTCAAAGATACACATACACCTTGTTTCTGCCCAGGTATGATTGTATTTTAAGATGAGATTTTTTTTCACTTTCATAACTGCAAGCATTTTATCAGAAAAGAGGAAAAACTTTCTGATAGGCTTGGAATATTTTAACTCTGTGGTAGAATGTAATGAATGTTCCATATTTCCTTTAATTGAAACATATTAGTAGTAAAAATCATAAATCACAAGTACAGAAAAAAGAACATGAAGTCATAAATTTGACACATTTTACATTAAAATAGATACATCAACTATTAAAATAAATGTATCTCTTACTAAGAAAATAGATCAAAATCAAATCTAATAGTTCACTTACCAGATCAGACATCCACTATTGAATCATTACTTATTGAATACTGAAGAAGATACATCATCTATCAAATCAAATACTTTCTCTAGTAAATCAACCTCACCATCTGATTCAAAACTGTCTCCTACTAAATCAAAAAACCACCTAATAAATCAAAGCAATATGGCATCAAAGAATTTCATTTAAAGTAAATATAGTTCATCACCAGACAGCATATATCATAGTAAAGGTATCATTTATTAAGAGAAAGATATGCCTTTTGCCACCTAATTCTTTCAACTGGGTTCTTTTTTATGCAATACACATTTATTTAGACTCCTTTTAACTGTTATTTTTAAAGACATATTTTCTGAGCAAATAATACCCCGAAATGAAGGTAGTGTTTGATGATTAAAATAAGTGTGTACTATTTTTAATACATCTTTTATTTTTATTTGTATTGAATTCAATTATGGAGAGGGAGAGAGAGATTGAAACATCAATGACGAGAGAGAATCACTGATTGGCTGCCTCCTGCACACCCTCTTTGGTCGGTCCGCAGGCTGACGCTCTAACCAGTGAGCCAAACCAGTTAAGGCCAGTGTGTACTCTTAAACAGCTCTAATGTGTTACATGAGCTTAGATAACTGAACAATGCATTAATTTTACCACTTTTGTTTTTTTCTGTTCTAGTGTGGTTTTGTTTTGATGTTTTATTTTGTTTTTGTTTGTTTAATCACTTGGTGGAAAAGCTTTTGGAAGCAGAGTGTCAGAGTTATCTTACCCTCCTTTGTTTTCCTATTTTTATAAACATATAGAGATAGTTTTAACATCCCCTCTCATTCTATACCATGCCCTTCACCCAGCTATTGCTGGAATAGAGTGGCAAAACTATAGAAATGGGACAGGTAAGGAACACTGTAAGAATATAGTTGGATTGTAAGAATATCTTTGTAATTCCAAAGTTTCCCAGAAATTTTAAGGAAAAACATTTCCTCCAAATTTATACCAGAAAAGTATAGCTTTTTGTTTAGTTCTGTACTTTGTCCTTGAAAGCAATATAACTATACACATTTTAATTCAGAATAGTTCTCTCTTCAGTGGAAGAGAAATTCAGGAACAGATCCTATGAAAAATTCTTATTAAATAATTTTAATTTTAAAAAATTACCTCTAACTATGAAAATTGTGAGTAAAGAGATTGATTTGGTTTCACCTAAGAAATTGGCACATTTATCCACTGAACTATCAACTATATATATATATATATGTATATATATATATATATATATACACAAACATCTAAAACTTAAGCTCATTAATATTACCAATGTATTAAGATTAATTTCCCATAAACCTGAGGTTCATAACTGGTAGGATGGACAAAAGTGATCTACAGATTATTTAATTATTTTTTGGCTTTTATGGTGGTTTGAAATTGAAATAATTGCCTACATTTAAAATTAAGGCATTCAAATAGAATTTTGAGAATATATTTTCTGGAAAAAGTAGAAAATTTGTTAGTACTGGGCCCAGATTTTCTTCCAAGATATAGGAGTTAGAGCTGAATTATGACTACTGTTTTTGAGCAGGGTTTATATTCCTCCTGCAACCACAGTCCCCATTCACTTGCAAACTCTTTCCAGCTTTGAAGCTGAGCTGCAGTCTCACATAGGACACTGTTAATTGTACTTGTTTATGTTACCTACTTGGCTCCTGTAATTTTAAATATTGCTTTGTACTTAGTGCATTTCTGAGAACTATACGGATATGGATGAAGTTTAAGACCTCACATTTGCCCTTAAATAGCGTTCTTTCTTGACAAGGAGATTAAAACACCCCTGAAGGGTTTAGGGAACAGGCAGGTATATTATAGTATACTAACTGCACGGTGTGGATAGTAAACAGACATCACATATAGGTGGAATTTAACAGTTAATTTGATAATGTGGTAAGATTGAAAAAGAATACTTGAAGCAAAATTTGCAGGTTTTAAAACTGTTGTATGGTTTTAAGAACAAACTAGTAGAAGTAAGTAAAAGTTAACCAGTTAAAATTTTTAAAAAATACCACTTATGTTGGAAATAAATGAGTCCTAACTGCTGGATATAAAATTAAGTTAGATAGGATTTAGAGGACATTTTAAAAATTGCAAATCTGAGTGACAGCACCAGTGTTATTGTTGCATAAACCTTGACTTTATCCTTTTTCCTTGTACCCCAGCTGTACCCTTATTCTACTCTCACCTCAATCATAATTTTAAAGTGTTTTCTCACTAAAAATATAGCCACTCTTACTGTTTGTTTTGAGATACTCTTGCTTAGTTAAGGTTTAAAAACAGATTGTAAGTCATTTATGAGTTAATCAATATGACCAGCCCTTCCTTATTGTAATCTATTTATAAAATGTGGCCCAAACACGTTCCAAATGATCAGCAGTTTCTCATTATTGCTGTCTCTGTCAATATGAACATTGATTAATTGTAATTGCAGTTTTGGCCAGCGTGGATTGATTAGAACATAAAGTAAAAAGAATTGTACACAATGTCAAAAGGAAGGAACAGTTCCATAGAACACCTTTAGGATATGCTGATCATTCAAGGAGGTTATATACTACTTGAGTCAGCAAAATACAGAAGAAATAATCATGCTACTGAAATTTAAAAAATTAAATGATTAGAAAAAAATATTGGCCTTTACAATAAATATCTCTCAGGTTGATGTTGTATATGGAACAAATTACTAATTTAGAAATGTAACACTTTTTTAAAGTTTCTTATTGACTCTAATGTTGGGTTAAGTTTTATTGTCTTTATCTTTATTTTGAAAAGATTGTAAACTGTTAAGATATTAACATATCTAATTTTATATATTTTTTTCTTTATAAATGAAATGGTATTTAAAAAAACATTAACACCTTGTAGAAACTCTCTTGATTCCTCAAGCATAATTATTTATAAATTACTTAAGAGGTAGGGTCACATGCTAAAATAGTTTAAGAAAATGAGTTTCTGTGACTTCCTTGAAAAAGTTGTACTATTGTCTGTACATTATTTATGCTATATATCCATCCAATAAATTTGAGCCTGTACCAGGTTCAAGGCTTTATGCTAAACTCACTGGGAATGAAAACAAGTGGAATATGAAATATGAAACCAAATGAAGATCCTATCATTGCCTTCAAATGGCCCCATCCCCCAAGAGATGAGATACACATGAGAATTTCCAATTAAGAGAGAATGTGACATATCCAAAGTGTTTTTGAAAGTCCAGAGCAGAAAGAAGTCATAGTTCACTGGGAAAAATTCAAGAAAGCTTACTGGAAAAGAAATGTGACCTGAGTTTGGACTGGAAGGATGCTGACCATCCTTTCTATAACCAGCTAGTGGAGGGGAAGGGATGTCAGGGAAGCAGAATCAGCCCACGTCAACACTTAGCAGCAACAAAGCAATAGGCAGCTGTTTTGGAAATGCTAGGTACATATGTTTGTGAAGGGTAGCAATCTTGATTTTTGTTTCAAGGTTTATTTCTATTTTAACGTAACAGAGTACAAAAAGTACATTGATAAAGTTTTATTCCACGTTGCCAAACTTTAAAAAAAATTACAATTATCTGAAAAGACTAAATACTTATAGTATTCTTCTCCCTTTTTCCAACTACATATCTGTGTGGTATTGGATTTTCTTTAGATATTTCAACAGATTATAGCACACTGAATACAGAAACAGATATGCGAATCCAGGTTGATCCCACTAAGCTAAACATCTAAAAAAAATTTCACACCCATCCGGCGTGGCTCAGTAGTTGAGCCTATGAATCCCATGGGTTGCGGGCTCAATCCCCAGTGGGGGCCCTGCAGAAGGCAGCCGATCAATGATTCTCTCTCATCATTAATGTTTCTATCTCTCGCTCCCTCTCCATTTCTCTCTAAAGTCAGTAAGAATATATTTTTAAAAAAATGTTTCCACAAAATGTAAGTCACTCTTCTCATTAAATTTCTTTTGGAAAATAATGGTTTATTATTCATAAAATATATTCATAGTAACATGTAGGGTGGCTAATCCTGTGTGAAAACTTGGAGGGTGTTGTGGGTGAGATTAACATTTAATCAGTGAATTCTGAGTAAAGCAGACTGCCCTCCATAATGTGGGTGGGCCTCATCCAATCAGTTGAAGGCTTAAATTGAGCAAAAAGCCAGCTCCCAAAACAATGAAAGGCACCAGTCTCTAAAACGTCAACTCTCCAAATGAAAACTTCTATAGTAATTCAATTTGTAAGTCAACTAAATAGGAAGCTGTTGTGATTGAAGCCAGGTGGGGAGGCCAAGAATTCTGTTGTCTTGTCTGTAGCACTGTAAGAGTAGGCAGCTAGATATAAGCTGGGAAAGGCAATTGGGGTTTGGAGTGGGTATGTGTGAGATGTGACAAATTGATGATAGACAATGGAGGCAGCAGGCCCCTAAGTGAGGAGGGAAGACTCAGAGCCCCTCCAGGACGTGGTCTAATTGGTGGCATAACACTTAGGTGAAGGAGCCTGATAGCTTAAAGATTTATTTTTTTGAGACATTGTAACCAGACAATCACTACCAGTCACTACTTGAGCCAATTAAGCAGAAACAGGGTTGAATCATATATGAGCGTTTATTCCAATACTGCTGGCAGTATGAGAAAGCAGCAGGTCATCCACAAAAATCTGCCCTGCCTCTCCCCATAAGCCAGCTGCTTATATTGGGTAGAAGGACAAAAATTACATAGGGAAGTAGGCGAAAGGTTATGCCAAATGGGCAGTTAACAAGTGATGCAGGCTGGAGATTTTCAAAACCCTATGGGTATTCAAAGGCTGGAGGTCTTCAAAGGACTGGTGATATGCAAAGGGCTGGGTGTTTTCAAAGGGCTGGTGGCTCACATTTCTGCAACAAGGTTGTTAATCTTTACATGATAATAGGAGCTCCCAGGTCCCACATGCAACTCCCAGTCAGGTTAGAATGTACCTTCTTTAATCAGAACAAAATAATCATGGTTAACAGAGCATAATTAATATTTCCTACAATTATTGTTACAGCAAAATTTCCAGGCAGTGGGAAGACAAAACAGCCAGGCACTTGCAAGGTCAGGAAATGCACTTTATTGCAAGAGCACCTGTGCTGAATAGCTCAGGGAATTGGTTCCTAAACCTAAGCCCTGAATATGGCGGGGCTTTCCCTTCCATCCCCCTAGTTTCTTTGTCCCCCAAATACGGACTAGGCTTCTGGACTTTTCACAGGCTTTTGTAGCCCCTGTGATGGTTGTTAGAGGGGAAGTGAGATTTCGACCAAGACTCCATCTGGCGCCAGGTGCCTTTCACCCTTGTGGGGGTTTTGCATAGTTTTATGGCCCTTTTAAGACAGGATTTTCAAGGCTATGCCACAAGCGGAAAGGGGTTGGGGCTTAATTACAGGCTTGTACACATACATTCTAGAATGCAGGTTTGACTGGGCACAAACCTAGGTTGCCACCCCGAATTTCTTCACATTATAGTTGGACCCCAGTATTCTATTTCTGCCCCTATCAAGATGAGGGAAGGGGTGACTTGCTCCTTGCCTTGCGGCATTCCAGCCTAGGGGTATAAACCCTTTAAACTCCCAAATATCTGAGCATTTGGTTCGGTTTTGGCGAGCTGAGCTGCCTGCTCAGAGCACTTTGGTTTCAGCTAACTGAGCAGCCCACTCAGGAAACTTGGTTTGGATTTGGCCAGCTGAGTTGCCTGCTCAGGTCCTAGCTAAGTGTATTTATTTCCTACAAATAAATCCTCACCTACTTTTGCTAATACCTGTTGTCTCTTGTTTGAATTTATTCCTACAAGCAAAACAAGAAATGGGGGTACAGGGTACTGTCTCTGGCTGGACACCCCTTTGACCACCACTGACACCACCACCCTACTACTATCACCTTCAACTTTTTTTTTTTATCATGCCTTTGACTCCTAGCTCCCTTTTTTTGCACTTGGTGTTGAAATACGAATTTTTGGGCGTGAAAAAGACAGGTTTTAGGAAATTTTAGAAATTTTGGAAATTAAGAGGACCATGAAGAAAGCACAGGGCTGCAGAGCAGCAGGAGGTACATTTCCATAAAATAAGGACTCTGGGAACAGCAAAAGGTCTATATTAAATAAAGAAAGCCCTTCATCCTAGAAGGAGAAGAAAACCTAAAGGGAATAGAAAAACAATAAGGAAGGAGGTGGATGAGAACTTCACATATCCCATGTAAGGATCGACCTTTGAGCCTAAGAGTTACTATAGTAACCAGTCTAAAGGAATAGTGACCAATCAAAGGGGATATCAAGGTACCAGAATCTGTAGCCTTAGGGAAAAGGAACTCAGTGGGACCCTTTTCCCCTCCCCACATGGGAGTCCATTCTGTGGGGCTCTTTTCCTCTCCCCAAGTGGGAGTCTGTACTTGTTCTTCAATAAATTTCCACCTTTGCTATACTACATTCTGTCCGTGGATTCATTCTTCAACTCTGAGGGACAAAGAATCCGGGTTCCAGTCCAAAAATTCTGTTTGAATATGAAAGTATGTGGTGAGGGAAGACAAAAGCATGAGAATATCATGGATTGTAGACGGCACTGAATATCAATACTTGTGACCATTACTCAGCAGAAAATAGATGGAGCTGGTGGGAATGACTTGGTTTTTGGTTTAACAGAGTAGTGATCAGATCAGAGTTCCATGAGAAGATGTCTTCAGTAGTTCTTCTAAGGGAATAAATTCCAGACAAGTTTGTACTGGAAGGTTATAATGCCCTCAATTTGGTTCGGAGATGAAGAAATGAACAAACCTATGAGTGATCAGATATGGAAATTTAGTTGAAATGTGACTGGTTGACAACACTGCTTCTATACATACATTTTAAAAAGCTGTGTTGCTATTACTAGGTAGCCAAGAGAAAAAGGAAGTGTGTGAAGCAGTATTAGTGCAATGATTTCCACTGTTTGTTTTTGGCACTGAGTGAATATACATAGAAAGTGAGGATACTAGAAAGCTCTAAATGTCTGACTCACTGTCATAAAGAAAGAGTAGAAACAGTGTAGAACACTTCCTTAAGAGGGTATATACAGAGCAGTAGGGAAAAAGGGGCCAAGAAGACAAATCTTTATAATGAAAAATTAATTTGAAGTCCAATGGAGTTAATTTACTTTTCACAGGGTCTGAATTAAGTTGTAAAATTCTCTCAGCAGTCCTTTATAAAACAAAGCCCTTCCAATAATAACAACTCATTTATAAAAGACCTCCCTAGAAAAGTTAACTCTAATCCCTTCTGTAAAGGTATCTCCTCCTCTGGCTTTGCATTCAAATACTTAGCCTGCAGACAAGGCTTTGTGCTCTTCGCTTAGCTCCCAACATGTTGTCTGCTGCAATCTTTGTAGTCCAACTATAAGCACAGACCTTAAGTCTATTAAGCACAATCCATCAAGTCAATTAAGAAACTCTAAAACATTACAACTCTCAAAGCCTTCTTTGTTTCCCTTAATGAAAGAAAAGAAGACATATTCCTCACTCACTAATTTGGCTTAAAAATAAAAAGTTGCCTAGACCTTAAATCCAACATAGGATATTGACTTTTCAATATGAGAAACAAATCTGCAAGATTTTGAGATTACATCCAGTAAGTGATTTTTTTTGTGTGTGCCTGTGTGATCAATGACTAAAAAATTAAGTTATAAAACTGTGAAATAGAGCAAAGTAAGGATTATTCTGTCCCAAAGATGCACTGTTACTTATTTCTGCTTCCATTTATAAAAGTTTCTTCTCCTGGAACCATTTCTGCAAAGGCTATGCATGGCATTGGCTTTGATTGAATACTTAAAATCTCTCTCCTCCTACTCTTGCTCACTTTAAATTTGGTTTGATTTATAAGTACTTTTTATAATTTAAGTCACCTTATTTCCAATTCATCTTTTTAGACATATGCAAATGCTGTTACTCTGATTTTCTGGTAGATGATTTAGAGATGAATGGAGTCCCAACCCAGACACTTGCCCGCAACTTTCCTGAAACACTGATCGCCCTGAAGAGGTGGAAGAATGGATAAGGCAAATATATTAACGAAGTTAATAGTACTGATTTAGAACATTCTGGAGAGAGACAAACTTGGTTTTGAGACCTCTTAATATTTCTTAAGTTATTTAAACTCTCCTAATGAGAGGTTGGGGTGTGTGTGTGTGTCTATTTCTCTCTCTCCCTCTTTCTCTCTCTCTCTCTCTCTCTCTCTCTCTCTCTCTCTCTCTCTCTCTCTCTCTCTCTCTCTCTCACACACACACACACCCATCCAAGTCACAGATTTTTTTTCTCCCCATTACTTCCTGTGCAGACATTATTTTCCCCATTCTAAAGAAAAAGAAAATGAGGTCATGATAGGTCAAGTTTTTGCCCCAGGTGTCCAAATAGAGAGTGGTTGATTAGAAACTGAAATTTGATTTATCAAGTGATACTAATTTTAAAAATCATGTTATTTAAAGTATGAAGACTAGAAAAAAATACTATCTCCTATCATTGTTACTTCCTTTCCTGAGATTAGTAGAAAACAATCACTATGTTTGTAGATTTTATTTAAGCAACAGAAATGTTACAAAAGCCCTAAAGAAGAATCTGTTAGAATTAGAATGGATTATAAACTTAAGCTTCACTTTATAGTTGTATAATGCTGTTATACACTTTAAGTTGCCATCCCAATGGTCATTTAGTTTTTCTTCTCCATCACTGAGCAGGAAACAATTCATTGTGTTAGAATACACTGAGCAGGAGGAAGGGAACATTTTTAGATTTCCTGGTCCTTTCTCCCCAAATCATGCTATCACTTACTGATTAAAACTGAGTTGAAAAAAAGTAGGCTGGGGAGAAAAGTTGCATTACACATTTCTATATTCTTTTAGAAAAAGTTTGGATACTGTTTTTGGCTCCTGGAGTTATTAAACTAGTGGCTCTATTATTTCTATTTGAAAAATGTAGGAAGACCCCGCTGTGTGAGTGAGTGGATGTGAACCAAGCTAATGTGCTCATATGAATGTTGACTTATTGCTGAGCACAATGGTGTCTTAGTTGATTGAAGAGCCACCTGTGTAGCAGAAGAACTTTGTTGTTAGGTTTACCATGTTTTTAAATAAACAAAAACATGTACGTTTTTTATCTTGGAAACTTGTATCACTTCCCTTCCCTCATAGAAAACAGACTTACTTCTGTCTCTCTCTCCCTCTCTCTTTCTCTCTTACATTGTGAAACATATAAGTATTACTTTTTCATTTTATCAAAGTATATTTAAAGGAAAAAATGTCCATTATTTATAATGAAATCTTTAATCAAGATCTAGAATGCCACAAGAACTGGAGAAATGGCAAATGCATGTGAAACCTAGTCAGGAACAATTCTGCTTGATTTATAAGAAGCCTCTTGTCTCCACGATTGAATGTAGCCACGTGTCCCTACAGTCATCTGTCAGACTGGGAAAATTTCCAGATAACCCAAATGTCACAAAGTTAGTACTTTTAATTTTTATTTCTTCTCCTGCAAGTAGGAACTCTGATTGTAATTACAGCTTCATCTGCTCTTGAATAATTTTATTTTATCAGACAAAGACAGTGCTAACAACCACACTGATGGAGAATAAGGAACCTGCTTACAATAGAAAATAAAAAGGATGCCAGGCTTTGGGAAGTTGGGAATAAAAACCTGATACTGTAGATTAGTGGTCGGCAAACTGTGGCTCGCGAGCCACATGTGGCTCTTTGGCCCCTTGAGTGTGGCTCTTCCACAAAATACCACGTGCAGGCACACATGTACAGTGCGATTGAAACTCCATGGCCCATGCGCAGAAGTCAGTATTTTGTGGAAGAGCCACACTCAAGGGGCCAAAGAGCCGCATGTGGCTCGCGAGCCGCAGTTTGCGGAACCAGTTTGCTGACCACTGCTGTAGATGATATAATATGTGTCTTGATGTCACAATTAGTAGTTAAATATTTAACTCTCATAATGTTCCTCTACACTAGAGTCACATGTTATTTTCTTTGTCCATAATGTTAAATTAGAGGGGATGAAACCTAGAGAAAAATATGCTGTAGGGGCAAAAGCAAATGTACATGTAGAAGAAATTTAACTCAAAAGGACTGATCAATAGAGGTAACCATTGTATAATAAGATTAGGGACTCTGAACAATAGCCCCCTCTTGCCTCATTCTACCATGCCTTTTCTAGTTAGATAATACATAAAGAACTCAGGCCTTCCATTATTTACATTCTAGATCAGAAGTCTAAGAGAGACTGTTTAGGTTGCTTAATACTTCTATTTCACTTTAGTCAGATCTGGGCCTTGTTAAAAAAGCTTCTTAGAAAAGATTTTATTCCTTACTTAGCAGGCATAGCTTTGTGATGCTGAACACACCGTTAGCACTGACATTTTAAACTGCTCCTCTATTAATAGTAATAGTAACTCCTACATGGAGTTATTTTGATGTAGAAAGGTAAGGAAAAGGGAATGAGAAATGGGCATAGGTAACTGTGGATGGGAAGTGTATTGCATAATGGAATTTTGGTGTTGCTAAAACCCTAACATTTACCTTCTTCAAAACTTCTTGTTTAGGAGTAGAATCCTGGAAAAGTGAACAAGAGTCACGCCCAATTCCCCACAGTTGATGTGAAGCACAATTTGAACGATAATGAAAGTTTCCGGAGTCTGAACCTACTATACTTAACTTTATGCCAATATATCATATTGCCTTACTTTCTACTTGCAAAAGTTCATGAAATTTAATAATCTTGTTAGAGGAGTGCGAAGTGTAAGTCCCACAGCCTCATCTAATCAGACAATCTTAGAGTAGGGAATACTCTTTGAGTCCATCTAATTCAAAGAATTATTTTATACATTTCTTCTCTCCTTGGTAGATGGTGATCTATCATCTATGATTACCTCTGAAAAAAGAAAAGATTTTTTTCTTATTGCTATCCGCAGCAACATGAGAAATATCTAAAGAGGGTGATTCTTTTTTAGGTGATTATAGTTTTGAACTCTGGAATGGTGTTATAACCACTCAACAACTCTCCTTACATTCACAAAATCCCAGGCTTCACTATGGCCCACAAGGCCTGCCCACAGTCCACATAGATTCCTGACTCTCCATCTTCATTCCCTTTGCACACTGACCTCCTTTCATGCTATTCCTTAAGCATAACAGACCTTCTTCCAAACTGATTTCTCCTGCTGCCTAGAAAGACCTTCTTCCATATATGTACATGACTTTCTCCTCCTTTACATCCAGGTCTCTCCTAATGTCTCTTCACCAGAAAGACACATCTGACCATGCTATCCTTCTCTAACCCCTTCACCTTGTCCCCTTACATTACATCACTTGACATTTATTTTATGTATTTGTAAACTGTTTTTATCTGCCTTAATGTGAAAGATGGATATATATATATATATATATATATATGGCATGTTTTTTTCTTAGCATCTAGAATAGGGCCTGGCACATGGGAAGAGGAAAAAACAAAACAAAAAACTGAGTAAATAAAGAATATTAATTTTTTTTTAAGGTTCAAGAGTGTTTACTTCTCTAAATATCTTTTCTGGCATGTACAAATTATTTCTTTTTTCAATTTTTTTTTATTAAGTTATTACATATGAGACCTTATCCCCACGTTACCCCCTATCCCCCCCCACTCATGCCCTCAACTCCTGTTGTCTGTGCCCATTGGTTAGGCCTATATGATTGCATATAAGTCCTTTGGCTGATCTCTCCCCCTTACCCCCACCCTCCCCTTCCTTCCCTCTGAGGTTTGATGGTCTGATCGATGCTTCTGTCTCTGGATCTGTTTTTGTTCATCGGTTTATGTTGTTCATTATATTCCACAAATGAGTGAGATCATGTGGTATTTATATTAATTTTTTAATATCACCCTTTAACAACTTTAGATTATTTTGTTTAGCTACCAAGGAGACATCCTATCAGAAGGGATCCTCTCTATCTAAAATTAACTATATGTATATTTTAAAAGAAATACTTTCATTTCCCTTCAGTGATAAATATCTCAATCATTTCAGTTTCTGTATAATAATTTCTGAGTATATTTGGAATTCTTAATCAGCAACATGGTGTACTTCAATGACATGTGCGTTATGTGGAACCCTTCCATAACATGGTAAATATTCAATCAATTGAAAATATTTTGAAATGAGCAGATGTTTTTACAAATGTAAAAACTCTCCAAGTATTGACTAAAATAATAACATTTTAGCTGCCATCTTATGGTGCATATGCGATGGGCCTATACACTTGAGATTTATGGATTTGAAACATTTCTTTATGATGTTAAGTGGCTGGCAGAGATCCCAAAGTTAGTTTTGCTGACAATGGTGATGATGAAGAATCAGTAATTTTAATTTCAATGTCCTATGAGGAGGAGGAAATAGCACAGGAGAAAAATTTGAAAAAAGACCATTAGAATGCAAAATATATTTCTTAATTTTGAGAATGGCTAGGGAAATGTAGGGCTGATGAATGTAAAAATCTCAAACACATAAATAAACATATTCAAGAAGTAGAAAATGGAATAGATCAATAAGCAAAGAAGAAATTTTAAAAATGTAGTCAAAGAATTGCCTCCCAAAGTAGCTTCAGGTCTAGGCAGTTTATAGCCCAGTTTTGTTTTTTGTTTTCTTGAACTTTCTAAACACAAATAATGTATTTTTAATATATAAACCCTCTGGAACATTAAAACAAAAAAATAAAATCATTCCCAATGTGTTTATACACTGACCATAATACACTGATAAAATGTGAGAGAGCACAAAATCGAAAGACTTCAGACCAATAACAATTATAAACATGGAAACAAAAATGGTAAATAAAAGGTCTAGCATATTGAACTAGCCAATGTATTAAAAGAAGGATGTATCTTATCCAAGAAGAATCTGCACTAGAAAGCAAGAACATTTAATTTTGACACTTGCAATATGATTAACCATAGCATAATTTAAAGAAAATTTTGTATGACCATTTGAGCTGATTTGAAAGTATTTAATAAAATTCTTTATTAAAAAAAAATTCTTAGGCCCTGGCTGGTGTGGCTCAGTTGGTTGAGTGTCGTCTCATGCACCAAAAGGTCGCTGTTTCAGTTCTTGGTCAGGACACATGTCAAATTGTGGGCTTGATCCCCAGTAGGGGCCATACAGGGTGCAGGAGGCAGACAATTGATATTTCTCACATAGATGTTTCTCTCTCCCTCTCCATTCCTCTCTCTCTCAAATTAACAAAACCATTTAAAAAAATTCTTACTATGTATACATCCTAATCATAACAGGGATTGTCTAACCGAATTCAGATCCAATATCACACCTAACAGTAAAATACTCAATTTTATTAAAGTTAAAAAAGACAAAAATTTTCCCTTTCATCTTTATTATTTCAAAATATTTCAAAATTTATAGCCCCTGTATTCCATGTAATAAGGTAGAGTCAGGGAGAAAAGACCTCACTCTTTGAAAGGAAAAAAATATGTATTTGCATGTTATTGAATATCCAAATTACCCAAAAGGAATACCTGGAATAAAGTTTACTAAGATATCTGGTTACCAAAAATTATACCAAAATAATTTACTTTATTGCATACTAGAAATAGTATTTAGAAAATAAAAGAAATACCATCAACAATAGCAAAAAATTACACAAAATACCACTGGCAAAATTAGTAGGTAGCCAAGGCCTATATGGAGGCAACACAAAAGCTGTACTACAGGTTATTTTTAAAAATTAACAAATTGGGAGGCATGCATATTCCTGGATAGTCTAACTTGACATTACCCAGCTATTAATCCTGAGAAACTGACGTATGTATTTGATGCAATGTCAACAACATATATAAAGTTTGCTGCTCTTATATGATTTTTTATTTCCCAATGATTTAAAATGATTTTGTTAAATTCTCTATACTTTCTTTGGAAGTATTGGTGGAATTTCATGCAGTAAATCTGTTGGTTATGTTAAACGATTTTTCAGGAACAAAGAAAAAAATATCAGCCTTAAGTCATGAACAGCATCAACATTCTTTAATCACTGTTTATTGTGGTATGTCTGGGGTAACATGTCTTATTCAGATAATCAATATAATCATAAAATGATGAAGTAAAACTCAACATGTGTAGCTTTAGTAACTTTCATCAAATGTACAAACACATTTATCCATTCATTAATACTTATTTAATAGCAACTTTATAACTTCATTGAGCTAAATTTTAGGGACACAAGGATGTCATCGTGAAAGTGTCACAGTGAGAGTCAGACAGATGAACTAGTGTGGAATGGTAGGTCTGTAACAGAGATTTACCCAATACAATTCTGGAAGCTACAGTTTTGTTTCAGAGAAATGGAATAGTATCACAAATTTCTAGTTTCAGTAAGTAGTGTTAAGCACTTACATTTGTGCTCTTATTGGTCTGCTCTGTTTCCTTTCACAACCAATATTTTAACAGTAAAGTTATGCCATATAATTATGAAATGTAAAGTAAGCCAGAAATGTAAATTAATATCAAAGCAATAAAATAATGTTTTGGCCAGTGTAACCCATACCTTTCCTGAGTATCAACAGGCTATTCTGCTTTCTATACAAAGATACCACCAAGTAATAAAAACATCTTACTCTAGGAAATATACAGATGAATGGATATTATTGTATAACTACACTGTCTGCTTAAGTGTTTTACCCTTTAAGGATTCAAAACATCCAACATTTTAATTCACGTATGTATGAGTCCAAAGGGAAAAACCATTTGGACTCATTTGCCAGCCAAGCAAGTTAATTTTGAGAGAAAAGTTTAATTAAGATTAAACAAACTTAGACTGTCTGTTAGCTTAAAGGTATAAAGCTCTAAAAGCAAGATAATTGCTGCTGTGAAAAATATTTTATTGTGCATAAGTCCACTACTGTATATTTTAAATTAAACTTCAAATGTCTATCTGTACAAGAAAGTCATAGGATAATCAAACTAAGAAGGTCCTTAATTTCCAAGTATCTATCAGGACACTGTTGCTTTAAAAAAATGAAAAAGTACTTAGATTAAGAAAAGGTAGAACTCAATAGCAAAAAAAATCCTAATAAAACATAGACATAGAATCTGAATAGGCATTTGCCCAAAGAAGACATGCAGATGGTCAATAGGTACATGAGAATGTACTCAACATCACTAATCATCAGGGAAATGCAAATCAAACCACAATGAGGTATCACCTCACATCTGTTAGAATCTCTATCATCAAAAAGACAAGAGATAAAAAAGCTGGCAAGGATGTGGAGAAAAGGGAACCTCTGTGCAATGTTGGTGGGAATGCAAATTGGTGTAGCCACTATGGAAAACAGTAGAGTGTCCTAAAAAAAAAAATTAAAAATAGAACTATTACCATATGATCCAACAATTTCACTTCTGAGTTTTTATCTAGAGAAATGTAAACACTAACTCAAAAAGATATACCCACCTCCATGTTCATTACAATATTATTTGTAACTAGAGGCCCGGTGCATGAAATTCATGCACAGGTGCAGTCCCTAGGCCTGGCCAGTGATCAAAGTGTGAGCATCTGGTGTGGAAGGGCAGGTCCCAGCTGACCTCTGGGCCCTGGGAAGCACCTGGGCCCCCAGGCCCCTGCATGTCCCCCTCGGCCTGAGTCATGGCACCCGCATCCCCATGTGGAGATGCTGTGAGTGCGGCCGGACGCCACAGGCCAGGGTACATCGTGGGACTCTGGGCTGCCCAGTGGTGCCACACAGAAGCCAGGCAGGCAGCATGCTCTCTCCCAGCCGGCCTTGCAAACTGGCTCCTGTGCAAACCCACGGGGAGCTGACTGGCCTCTGTGGTCCCTACAGCTGTGGCCCGGCTCATCTGATAGAGGCCGCAAGGGTGTGAGCGGGCTCCTTGCAGGCACCCAGCACCTGAGTGCCCACTGCCAGTGCTGCATTGCTGACGCTCACCATGTTACATGCCGCCCCCTGGTGGTCAGCGCATGTCATAGCGACCAGTCGAACTCCCAATCTCCTTAATGACCACCTGAGGGGACAATTTACATGTTAGGCTTTTATTATATAGAATAGCCAAGATATGGAAACAGTCTAAATGTCCACCCTATCTAATAAAAAGGTAATATGCAAATTGACCATCACTCCAACACACAAGATGGCCACCCCCATGCGGTAACAGATGGCCGACCCCATGTAAACACAAGATGGCTGCCACAAGATGGCCGGCAGGGGAGGGCAGTTGTGGGTGATCAGGCCAGCAGAGGAGGGCAGTTGGGAGGGACCAGGCCTGAAAGGGAGGGCAGTTGGGGGCGATTAGGCCTGCAGGGGAGGGCAGTTGGAGGCAATTAGGCCTGCAGGAGAGGGCAGTTGGGGGGATCCAAGACTGCAGGGAGGGCAGTTAGGGGCGACCAGGCTGGCAAGGGAGGGCAATTAGGGGCAATCGGGCTGGCAGGGGAGTGGTTAGGGGATGATCAGGCAGGCGAGCAGTTGGGAGCCAGCAGTCCCGGATTGTGAGAGTGATTTCCGACTGCCCGATTCACACATACATACATACATACTAGAGGCCTGGTGCACAGAATTCGCACACATGGGGGTGGTCCCTCAGCCCCGCCTGCACCTTCTCACAATCCGGGACCACTGGCTCCTAACTGCTCGCTTGTCTGCCTGCCTAATGGCCCCTAACCACTTGTCTGCCTGCCTGATCACCCGTAACGTCTCACCTGCCTTCCTAATCACCCCTAACCGCCTCTGCTTTGGCCTCTGTCACCATGGCTTCGTCAGGAAGGACGTCCAGAATGATGTCCAGAAGGTCATTCAGCTGTTTGGTCTAATTAGCATATTACTATATGCTAATATAGAAATATGTACAATACATATATACACACATATGTATTGATATACACACATTCATAAATGATAGTTTGACAGAAATCTGAATAGCAGATGTTAAAGGTAGAATGGGATATCTTGAAAAACACAAAAAGGCTGACCTTAACACCCAATTAATAGGTCATTGTAAGTTCCAAAGGGAGGATAAACCCATCATCAGTGAGTTAGTCAGCCTCAACCTTCCTACCAGGGCAAGGTGATATAAAGTTTAAGATCATGGACTCTGGAGTCAGCCTGTTTGGGTTTAAATCCAAATCCTACATCTATAATTTATATGATGTGAAGATCATTAAACTCTAGTCTGAAAGTAGAGATAACCATATTACCTTATGCATAGATTTAATAAGAGGTGTTGGCTACTGACATAATTCATATAAAGAATTTGAGTTTCAATTACTATTTAGTTGTTGTTCCCCAGGGACTACCTTATCTCAGGCCTCACAATGGCTCTGGCTACCAAATATCAGGCTGAGTTGTGGTCAAGGAAAACAAGGACAAACGAATGTGAGACTGGCAAATATGTCACTCCATATTTTATAAGACTTCCTAGTCATTTTAATCAGAGAACAAGTTTAAGGATTACTATATGTCATTAGCAGGACTATTAATTGGACTGACTACATCTTTTCCCAATTTATGAAATTTCTTCCCTAGCTGAATACTACAAAATCATGGCTGAGAACTAGACATGTGACTCCAATTTATACTTAAGCTTATTTAAATTTATCAAACTGCATTAGAGGTTAACTTTTCATAAGTTTTCAACTTATCTCCAGTTTCAGGACTGTCCTCTATTTTCCAAATTGTCCAGATTTACTTTGACAGCTTAAGTTCGGGGACAGAAAACACAGGCCAGAGAGAGAAAGCAGAAATAGAAACACTCCCAGATCCTTAGGTGGGTTTTTGCTCTGGTTTCTTTTCACCCTTGAGGCAAATGTACCAGTAATACACTAATGCCTGGAATTGTATTTTTTATATATATTCCCCCCTGCGGTTGGAGAAGAGCCCTGCTTTGGCCATAAGGAATTGGAGGGTGGAAACCACAGACAAAGTGACTAATACAGTCATATGTCTGGTCAACCTTGTGGTGACCAATATAATAGAAGCAGCATGGTTTTCTGTAAAATGAGGATGACAGCAGCACCTGAAGTTGCTTATAAGTCATTGGGCTTTTTGCAAGGCTTGTATGAGATGAGGTGTAGGATACCTGCCCTCAACATCCTGAAGGTCTGAGCCGTGTTTGAGTCAGTATCAATCCCCCAAGACTACCTCTGTTCAGGCTGTGGCCGGGAAGCAACTTTTCCCATGGAGGATGGGAGAGGCCATCTGAGTACTGAAAGCAAACTTCCAAATTCTCCAGTTGGAACACCAGCCATGATGTTTCAGTGGGATTATTACTCTACAGATAAGCGTATATAATTGAGACCTGTACTATCTCTAAAAGCAGAACCCCAATAGGGCGCCACGATGAATATGTAACAGCATAATAGTAGAGTTATATTGCTACATCTGTCTATAATTCACATTTATTAGTGCAAAATTCTTCATCCCCACCACACACCCAATAATTATGGTCACTAATATGGTAGTTTACAAACTCACTTGTATTTATTTTTTAAGCCTAGGTACTCTTTATTTATTTATTTTTTTTAATGTGAGGCAAGGGCAGTCTAGGTGAGGCTCCTTTCTTAACCACCTCTCCCATGGGGAAGGAAGCCCGGCCTCTCTACTCTCAGCTCGTCTGAGGGAATGTTATGTACTCTTTATGTGAGTAGAAAAACATATGTCTTAACCTTTGCTTTCTCAACGCACACACACTTTTTTCTTTGATGAGGCTACAAAGCTTTTAAGTAAAGCAAATTATTGTTTCTAAACTTTGAAAACATTTTATAGAAATTTAAATATGTGTATATATATAATTCAAACTCCTATTTTCCTTTTAAAAAAAATGGTTTGTTACAGAAAAAAATTTAAAAGACCATTTTGTTTTTCAGGAACTCAATAGGTGACAAATATATTGGCTAGCTTTATTTTAGTTAGTACCTCACCTTCAAATTGGGTAGCATGTCAACACTATTGAAAATTATTTTGATCAGTTGGAAAACTACCTGAGGTTATTTGGCTCTGGAAATTAAATTCCAGGGAGAACACAAATATGGTTCACTCAGAGCTCAACATACAACATTTTTATTTTGACAGATATCAAGACTGAAGGTCAACAGTGTGGACCATGTAAAATAGCCCAAAACTTGCATCATTCTTCAAAGAATTAACATAGCTTTAAGATAGAAATCCTGACCCATAATTCCAATAGCATATTTTGACTCCATTTTCTCAAATCTGAAGTCACTTTCAAATGGGAAATGTGTCTATATAGTGCTACTTAGGCAACCAAAACTTGTTTAAGAAACTTTGTTGGCCCTATCTGCCTTAGATTGGACCAAGTAGAATTAATTCAATTTAGTCTTCCAGAAAAATAAAATTGGAGAATGTGACTTAGGTTTAACCCTCCAGTTGTGATAATAAAACCATGTCATGTATTAAGAACTTAATTTTTTACCAGATAATATGGCAAATGCTTCGCACACCTAATTTTACTCAAGCCTCTCAGAAACCATATGAATTGGGTATTGTTATCATTTAATTAGAGATGAGGAAACTAGTGCTCAGTATGGTAAAATTATCAATCCACTGAACCAAGTGGTTGTTTGATAAATAGCCACTCATGTTATAAAAGTTTTTAGCTCCTATCAAACCACTAATTTGAATAATATAGTAGAAGCAAACTGGAATTAAATTATTATTTCCCTAAAGAGCTTATATTCTATCAAGATATATGCAACAATGCACATAAATAGGAGAAAAATGAAAATTACTATATTCATACTAAACACAAAATTATTGACACAAAAAAGATTAAGAATTATTCAAAGAAGTAATATAAGAAAACATTAGCATGTAATAAGGTAGCAAAATAAAAATACTTCCTCATTTATATATATTAAGTTTCTAAGAATCTATTGTAATCATAATGACAATGAGGCTAATTTCTATGTCTCTTTTCCTAAACCAATTTTTGCTAATATAGAAACAATGTGCATTTATTTTGGTTAATGAACCTGTCTTCTTTGAAGGAATCCAAAGGACCATTTCCTCACTAACTAGCTACCCAAAGAAGCTGTTCAGTCTTAAAACAGGAATCATTTAAGCCTGCATCAGGCTTCGTCCAGTCGAGTTTGAAACATTTGAAAATAACAACTCAAAACTGTAGAGTTTTTCCCAATGCACAGAACATAATATCAAAAACAGACAAGAAGTCTTAGCATAATGAGAATGTTTTGCAAATGAGAAATTATAGATAATTGCTGTTTGTTCTTGTTTTCATAGAACGAAGTGTAATTATTATTAACAAGAGGCTTGTTCCAATAATTATTTCTGGTTATCCCAGGGCACAAATGCATTGAAGCAGGAAACAATGCATTTCCATTCAGAGTTTTTGTTCTGAGATCATCTCTTATCACTTCCAGAGGTTATTATGAATGCTTGTTCTGAGTATGTACAAGTCTTGGCACTCTACAACCAAATGTGTGCTTTCTGAGTTGAATATCACATCATTTTCTCCAAAATTTAAAAAGAAATTATCTAACCATGCACAGTATTGCATAGTATTGCAGAACTGTTATTTTACATAATGGGAAAAACAGGGTTCAAAGAAAATATATCCAAATGCTGTGTGGGATTCTAGGTAACAAATAACTAAGGATTAATATTTATTAATAAAAGATGAGATGGTACCCTTGGCAGTAACCTTGGGAACCTAGTAAACACATTCTTATCATGCCAGTTGTTAAATATTTTGAATATTACCCCTGGACATAATAACAACCCTAAGAGTTACTGAACCTTTATTATGTACAGGCAGTATTTAAGCACATTTAATCCTATCAAGTAAATGTTTTTGTTATACATCTCTTCTAACAATGAGAAAACTGAAATACAGAATATTTAGGCAATTTTGCCAAAGTCACTCTGCTAGGAAGTAGTGGTGCTTGGTGTCAATCTGGCAGACTGACACTATAACCTAAGCCTTAACACCCCGCCCCCCCCCATACATTTATCCCAAAGTTACATAGTATGTGATAATCTTTTACCTTTGATTGCATCTATGATATTTTAATAAAATGTCAAAACCAGGGTCCAACTAAGCTGGAAAGAGGGATATATTTTCCAGGGTGCATTAGACTAATGACAGATAGAAGTCTAGACAGGCCTTGGAATGCTTATCTTTCTGGCAGCAGGCAAGAGACATGTCATAGTGGATCCAGGGAATTATTTTAGGAAGTGGTAGCAGAGCCTTAGCTAAAAAGAAGGGAGCAGGTGGGCCCCTGGCTCAGGTGGTGTCAGCTATCTAGTAATGGGGTCAAGTACATAAGGGCATTATTCTAGCCATCCAATAGGCAATGTCAAATAAGTCAGTTTGATATAACTGTTATTAGTAAGGCAATGTCTTTCCTTCTTCCAGAAGAAGAGGTGTATGAGTCAGGAAACCATAGCAGAAACATGGAAAGTCTCAAGTACTCAACATTTTGGATGAGAAACTTAATTGTTTGTCTTGAGAGAATGGGCCATTCCAGACTTGCATATGTAAGCCAACATAACATAAGGTGGAAAAAGCATAGCCTTTGATTCCTGTAAACCTTTTAAACTTTGGGAAACTACAGAAATGATTCATTTGCCTAAGTGTCTGTCCTGTTAAAGTTTAAGAAACTCTACAAGATGATCTAATGACTCTTTTAAAAGAGTTATTTGTATTTACAGAAAAAATTGATTTTAGATGTGAAGTGTTAAGTGGTCTGTTTTATTTCATTGTTTTAAGCAAGAAAAAAATAATATGATAAATATTTATCATATTATCCATATTCACCATTATGAAGCCAGACCTTTTAATACACATACATATATTTGGACACACACACGAGCACATCACAAGTACCTAGTAGATATTTGAACAGATGACTGAATGAAAAAATGAATGTAGAAATTCATTTGTTGATTTACAAAAAAAGGGTTACTTAAAAATTACCAAACTACCTTGATATACATATATCTTTAAGAAAGAAATATAATTTGTACTTAAATAAATATTAGAATGGAAATCATGAGGAAATTACCAACTATTTTAGAATTTGGCAATAATCTCAGGCTAAAATTAAGGTATTACCTCCTTGCTCAAAATCATCATACTTTTTTATAAATTTGTTTAAATTAGAAGGCACCTACAAAACTACTAATTTTTTGTATACTTGCAGAGTTAGAATGAGGAAGTTCTTCATTGGTAATATCTTGTGTATGGTTGTAGGCATTAATAAGTGGGTTTACAACTCTCTACCTTAACTAACTCTAATGTTTGCAGTGCCTATGTGGTTGAATAAATTTATATACAAATATGTATTATATGTGCTCATTTCTTACTGTAATCACATCAATTAATTATGCATTATGTTTGTGAATCTTAATGACTTATTTATACTCATTATACAAGTATAATTATATTTCAAAAAATATATGCCACAGCTTGAGTGAAAGAAAAGCTAGGGGAGAAATATTTTCTAAATAGATATGTGCAGACAAAATTAGTAATTCAGAGAAGACTTCATTGAAGATGTGGTGGCTGATTGGGGTTCTGCTAAATGTTTCAAACACTGCAAAAAGTTGCTCTTAAATGTTCACAAAATCTAAAAATAAAGAGAAAAAAAAACTGTTGCCCAAAACATCTGACTATAATCTTCCTTTCCTCTATTCCATGCTATCAAAATATTTCAAAACCAATAATCAACACATGCATTTGTATCAGCACATATGATCTTTCCCATTAAACACACAAACACACAAACGAACACATACACACATACACAAATTAGAAGATATTTAGTCCTGTCCAAAACCTCTACGGAGTCATTTGGTTCCTGCCCAAATGTCCTTAAAATTCGGTCCTGCCAAAAATGTCTATGGAGACATTTGGTTCACATGAAAAGGTATTTGACACTCGGTCCTGTCCATACTGTCTGGAAGATGTCCCTAGATTCAACTATACCATAACATTTATTTCTACTTTGGGTATAGAGGATTAACCCACTTATTAATCCTGCAAAAAGGGTTTACAGGATTAATACATTAAAAAGTACTACTATGTTTTATTGGTCCAGTACGTGCATTCTGGCTGTATTGCCAATAAAAACCCTTATTAACTCAGTAGCCTAGCGGGTAATAAATGGCACATGGGTTTAGACAGGTGGGAATGGGGTTTTTACTAACTGGACAGAATGTCTCCATGGACGTTGTGGACAGGACCAAATGCTCTGCAAGGTGCGCACACACAGGCACACACATGGCTAAGGAAATGATTGTTCTGGTTCGAAAATGTGAAAAAGGATAGTGCCCATTCTACTGTGGTCTTTGCCAGTCACGTGTTTTAGCCACAGAAGAAAAAAATTCTGTTTTGCTCTACCACAACTGTTTTTCCTCAGTAGGCAATTACTAAGACCCATCATGATACTAGGCACTATATAAAATGCTTCATTGGTAATATTTCCTCGAACACTCACTATAAACATGCAAAGAAGATGCTATTATGATTTATAGATGAAGAAAAGAAAGCATGGAGAGGTTGCTGATGCTACTCACCTAGAAAATGTCTAACCAGGTGGCCTGATGCTGAAGTCTGCTCTCTTGACCTTGTTACAGAGGTCAACAAGACAAGGCTCAAGTCTATTATGCTGTTTTAGTTTTTTGTTTTTTTTTTAAATAAAACAACAACAACAGGCTCTCATATGAACTATAGATGAAATGAGAGCCATGGAGAAAGGCCAGGTAAAGCCATTAAAGGGAAATATATAGAAGTTACTCAGGGGTTATGTTTTTTAGACTTATTAATTAGTACTATCAAAACTGGGTTGTTGTGTTTTTTTTGTTTGTTTTTTTAATATATTTTATTGATTTTTTACAGAGAGGAAGGGAGAGAGATAGATCGATGAGAAACATCGATGAGAGAGAAACATCGATCAGCCGCCTCCTGCACATCCCCCACCGGGGATGTGCCCGCAACCCAGGTACATGCCCTTGACCGGAATCGAACCTGGGACCTTTCAGTCCGCAGGCCGACGCTCTATCCATTGAGCCAAACCGGTTTCGGCAAAACTGTTTTACTTAATGTAAACATGGGCTCATATGAGTAGTACAGAGCTTGAAAATTTCAAATAAATACATGGGAATTTTAATTCTGGTGCAAATTGCAAAGCTCTTTGGAATTGTTTTCAAACAAAAAATCACAAAGCCTCTTTGAAAATGATGTCACAAAGATGATTAGTTTCCAGCTGGAGAGAGCCTGCCTAGCATGAACCCAAAGAGGACTTAACAGCTGAATTATCTCATGATAAACCTATTAAAGATTCATAATTCCTTGAGTTTTAATTGGGTGTGATTGATCCCCATTAGAGTATTTGTGGGTAGTAAAGTAGCCTAAGTGGGTCTCCCTCCTTTGGAAGAAAAGTTGCCCATGTTTATTGAACTTGATTACTCAGGAAAACATGAACTATTGCTTTATGAAAACCATCTTGGTAATGACAAGTTTGAGACTTTGAGAAAGGGAATTGTATTTACAAGATATGTTTCCTGCAGAAAAACTGGGCCATTCAACCTTATTTTCTTAAATGTCCCTTACCTATTACTTTGCTTAAAATAATATGTAGTGTCATGTTTCTTCTGATTATTTCTTGTGTGTTCATATACTGCAGAGAGAATTACATAATGAAGCTGCATGTACCCATCATCTAGCTTCAATATTCCTGGTCAGTTTTGGTTCATTTATACTTTCATTAGTTTCTCTCCTTATAGATTACTTTGAAGAAAATAAAAATATGTACTTTTTTCTGTAAATATGTCATCCTATATACATAAAAGATAGGGACTAGTCAGAAATATGCCAGAGCATGCCAAGAGGATACCTAAAACAACATAACAGTATTTCCTTAATGTCATCAAAATATCTGCTCAATATTAATTTGCTTCCATTTTCTTATAAAGATACTTTAATCCTATGTTTGTTTTAATTAGATTTTAAATAAGGTCCACGTTCAGATAGGTTCCTTCACTATCTCCTAGACTATCACCCTCCCTTGGCCTTATAAATTTTTGTGGAATGTAACAAAAGCTTTTTCCCATACAGTTTCCCAAGGTTTGGATTCTGCCACTGCATTCTCCGGCAGAGTTCGCTGATAACTCCATCTCCTGTGTTTTCTCTAAGTTACTAATTAAGTTAAATTTAGAGGCTTGATTTTGGTGGGTTCGGGGCAATGCCACAGGTAGTGTTTTCTTCCATTAGTGTTACCTATGAGTTTTTAAAATCAGGAAGTATATAATGTGTCTTTCTGCAATGTTAGCAGTCATTGACTATCATTCACTAGGTCAATGATTATATTTTGGTTTGCAAAATAGCAATATTCTAATCTAATAATTTTAACTTATGTATTAGCTGAAATATTTCAGCAAAGAGAAACTTTCTTCCCTTATCAACTACTTGGTTACCCAGAGGCACAGTTTACATACTAAATGCAACAAAAATACTCAATTGTCTCCTTTTACTGCCAGCTTTCAAAAGAATAAGCTTGTTCCCTAGCATCTTATACAAAGGAACAATGTATTTTGTTTATTTGTATGCTTTTGTATTTGGTACCATTATGAAATTTATGGATATAAACATATTCCAGTTGTTATTTTTATTGATGCTCAAATTATTGAATGTTTGACCAATAGAACTTATTCAGGTTGGCTATTCGGCCCTTTTGAAGAAATCCTAATAGTCTATCAAAGCTTTAATGCTTTCAGGAATGACATATTCCAGGCTCATTTTGATGTTTTCTGCCCTGTAGTTGAATTAGCCATTTCTTTGAGAAGCCCAGATTCCTTTTAGCAGAGCATGACTTATAAATTACTGCTTTCAAAGCATGTTAAAGAAAAAGGAATAAATGTTTTCTCCAACCTTATCTAAATAAATATAGTTTCAAATGATTCAAATATTTGTCACCTCTATTTGAATTTGTGGTAGCAACAGTTCTTCTATTGTTAAATGAGTTAATGCTCATATTATTTTTATGCAATATAAGTAAGGGATTTGTTAAGTTTATAAAGAACAAAAGCAATAATTTTTTAAGATTCAAAGTTACATTAAAATAAAACTAACAACTGTCTTTTCTATTTTTCATAGCTTCCGAATGTAGGATCAATAGATCTTATTTCATTTCATTCAAAAATGGCTTAGCAAGCCTATGCTGATACTAAGAATTTCATATATATGTGGGGAATTATTTTCCTAAACTGTGGAAATTAGGGACTGGAAATTCTTTCCTGATTTAAAACATCCTCCCTTTCCATCTCTTTCATATAGTGCTTTGAAACTATTATAGCCATAAATGTCTTTTTTTTTAAGGTGATACACAGTAACCATCAAAAGCTGACAAAAGTTAACATGGATTTTTTTCTATAGCAAATACATTTCTAAGAGCAATTTTCTTCTATTTTTAAATTTTATTTCCTGTTTTCTACTTTTTCTTGTTATTATTGGTTTTTCACTTCCCTTCTATGTTGTGGCTTTAATATAATACTTATGAGCCTATATTCTGTTCAGAAATTTAGGAGAGTGCCATTTCTGATTACTATGGAGTAAGTAGCTTGATACAGATCAGTATCCATCTACTATAAATAAATATTAAAAATAGACTTTATAAAAATCACTGTTTGAGGGCATCAGAGAGCAGCCAAGGCAGCCAACTTTGAAACATCAAGATCTTAGAAGTGAGCCTGGCTTCTCCTCTGCATTTAGATGTGTTGGTGGAGACAATAATTGGTGCTATAGTGGGCGCCTAGAAAAAAAGCACAAAATGATGGCTTAGAATTTGTGGTCATTTTACAAGTCTAAGAAGAACCAAAATAATGGAATTCTTTATTGCTCTTAACTCAAGCAATTTGTTCATTCTTAAGATTTATGAGACAGGAAATAACAAACCAAACAAAGAGTGGCTCCTAAGTGGCTAGAAAGCCAAGTAGAACCTGAGACAAAATTAGAACTCAAAGATCATCAAAGAGAAGTAGCCATGGGAAAACAATACTGGAATTTAATTAATATCCTTGATAGGCTACACTCTAGTAGGAAAAACAAAACAGAAATAAACTAGACCTCCTATGGAATAAAACCCAACCTTGAACAATCTCAATCTTTAAGGATCAAGGTAATCTGCCTCTGCTTTGACAGCCTGCCAGAAAGAAAGTAAATATTCTCTAAAAAGATAAAATCCATAACTATAAATGTTCATATATTCAATGAAAAATGGCCAACACACAGGAATAAGTGAGCAAAAACCAAGAGAAAAAAGATCAATAAAATCAGACCCCCAGATGATTTGGGCATTCACATAATCAAACATAGGTATTATAGGTTAAAAGATAGAATAGCTGAAATAAAAAGTTTGATAGAAGGGATTAACAGCAAAATTATAAAAAGCAAAAGGGATAATCAATGAACTGGAATATAGGTCAATAGTTGTCTAGATTGAAGGAGAAAATAATTTGAAACTTTCAGAAACGAATATGAGACACTTAAGAATGGTGAAAGTCTAAGGTAGACTAAATAGAATCTCCTAAAAGACTGGAACCAAAGCAATATTTACAAAAATATTAGCCAAGAATTTCCGAAACTGAAGAAAGATCCCAAGCCAATGATGCCGAAAGCTCTATAAAGCTGAGAAAATGCAAAGAAATCTATACATAACCACATCATAACAAAATTTGTGAAAACAAAATAATATATTTTTAAAATTGTTTAAATAACCAAAGAAAGAGACACATTATCTTTAAAAAATGCAAATGAGTGACAAATGCCTTTTCTGCAAAAATGAATGTGTACCAGAAGACACATGAGTGACCAAGTTTTAAAAGAAAGTAGTAACTGCCATCAGGTGAAAACATCCTTCAAATAATTATGATAAAATTAAGATGTTCTTGGAAAAGACAACATTGAGAAAATTTGCCCTCCACAAAACTACATTAAAGAAAAAGCTCAAAATAGTTTTTTAGGAGAAAAATGATACCAGACATAAAAAGGAAAATGATAGAAGAACATAACAGGATAAAGTGAATCTAAATGATTACTGATTGTATAAAACCATGATATTACTGTCTTATTGCCTTTCAAATACATGAAGAATTAAAAATCAACAAGAGCTAAAAAGGTGAGGTTAAAGAAGAATTAAAAAATGGTTAGGCAATAGATACATAGGAAATTTAATAATGAAATTTACAAATTGGAGCTAGTTGACAAATATAGAACACTGCAACCAATAATTTCATAATACACCTTTTTTTATCTAGAACACATGAAACATTTGTAAAAGTGACCATCTTCTGTATCATAAAGTCTCAAAAAATTTCACAGGACTGAAATCATAGCTGGTATAGTTTCTGAACACTGATATCAATAATAAAATAGCAAGAACATTCTCAAATGTTTGTAAATAAAAGACACATAATATATGAAGCAAATGAGAAATGACAATGGAAGTAGTTCAGAATTATTGTAAAACTAGAGGCCCGATACACAGATTCGTGCACCAGTGGGGTTCCTTGGCCTGGCCTGCGACATCCCCCGAGGGGTCCTGGATTGCGAAAGGGCACAGGCCAGGCCAAGGGACCCCACTGGTGCACAAATCTGTGCACTGGGCCTTTAGTCTATAAGCCTAAGCGCAGGTCCCTCAGTCTGGCCTGCGGGGATTGGGCCGAAACTGGCTCTCTGACATCCCGAGGGGTCCCAGATTGGGAGAGGGCACAGGCCAGGCTGAGGGACCCTACTGGTGCATGAATTAGTGCACCAGGCCTCTAGTATGCATGTAAGATCTCTTGGTTATCTCTTCCTGCCCTCCCCTCTCCACCCTCCCCTCTGAGAGTCATCAGTCTGTTCCATGTTTCCATGCCTGTGGTTTCCGCTTCTGCATTGAGCATCTGTCCCCTGGTGGTCATTGCTCGTCATAGCTACGGACAGTCAGCTGGCCAGCCAATTGCTTAGGCTTTTATACATATATAGATATGGCTTTCAAGAGATCAAAGTATAAAAGTACTTAAAGGAGTATTATAGATGTATCTTGACAATGGTATCTATATGATACAGAAGCAAGTAGAACAAGTAGTAGATACTTTTCATTCTAGCCAGTCATACAGGTGTCATGTAGACAGAAGAGTCAATTGATTATTTCTCATTTTAACTGCTTCACTCAGGCTGTATAAATTCAGTTTAGGTTCGATTTAATAGAGGCAAGAATTACAAATGGAAGATAATCACAATGTCCTAGAGCTACAAACCCTTTAAATCCTATTGAAAGGAAGTCATTATGTCAGTCAAATGATTTCATATACATGCCTTAAAAGACAAATTACTCATCTACTGCTTAACAGGAACAGAAAGTGAAAGCAAGCAGTATGGTGGGTGCTTCTTTAAGGGAAAAATGTTTTCTTTACACAGCAGATGTGAGAACATAAGGCCAGCAGTGGGTATCAATGCTAAACTGTCACTGAATTACACAAAAACAACAGGCTATAACAAAATAACCAGTGTTTTCAAACTTGTTATTTTAGGACTGAGTCCTCTGCCAATCTCTTTTAAAGAAATATGGTGTCCATCTACACTAATTTGACATATATTTTTGTCAAGTGGGAAATTTCAGGACCAAGCAGAAATTTAATGTTTGTGTGTCCAAAAGCATTTAGTAAGATTCTAATGTGAGGTGTGTTTTTTTCATATTTTTTTCTGTTCCATTCATTATAGTTAAATTCTTGCATCTACAATGTCACTTCTCTAACCTGATAGCGCTGACTTGATTTATACCACATCACTCACTTAAGGAAATATATTCATTTTTTAAAAAAATTAACTGACATTTATAAAGTAGTGGGATTATTCACTTAAAATATCCAATATAAAGTAGCCTACACCATACAAATTATCCTACAAAGTAAGCATGGAATTTTAACATATTATTTTCTGAATTCTTTTCAAATCACATAAGACTGGCAGCCTATTCCAGGTTACGATGTCAATTTTGAGTATTGAAAACCCCTTATGGTAAAAACTATACTTGAAAAATGTCCTAAATCTTCTATGAAATGTACATGGGTTTCTGTATACAACTATTTACAGTAGCAATTTTAAACCTTTTCCATCTCATGACACACATAAACTACTAAAATTCTGCATACACTAAGCAAGTAGAACAAGTAGTAAATACACCTTGCTGATTTAACAAAAAACAGGTTTAATTTTGATTCATCTAGACCAGGGGTCCTCAAACTACGGCCCACGGGCCACATGCAAATACAAATATTGTATTTGTTCTGTTTTGTTTTTTTACTTCAAAATAAGATATGTGCAGTGTGCATAGGAATTTGTTCATAGTTTTTTCTAAACTATAGTCCGGCCCTCCAACGGTCTGAGGGACAGTGAACTGGCCCCCTGTTTGAAAAGTTTGAGGACCCCTGATCTAGACAGATATTGTTGGCTGTTGTCATTTTTTAATGTGACAATTTAGGGGGAAAAGGCTAGTGATCATGATTAGTCAGGTATTGCATATTTTAAAAATTCTGTGGCACACCAGTGTGGCTTTCACGGCACCCCATTATAGTCAGTTCTTGGGAAACTTTGTCATATCTGTAATTTTTTCACTCAGTACTCTTTTCCCACAAAAGCATTCTCAACAATTAGATGACCAAACTGAACAGTAATTATTTTAGCCAGTTACATTTAGGTGATCATCCATTTGAGCTTGCTCACTAATATTTCAGGGAGATTTGGTCTTTCCTAAATACACCAATGTGACTCATTTGGTATTTCTTTGCTTCATTAATGATGAGTCACCATATCAATGCAACAACAAAAGATGGCCCTTTAATTAATTAATGTCTCAATGAAAACAGAAATATGTCAAAGTATCAAGTAAGAATAAAATTATCTTTCATTTCTTCCATATTTTTTTCTTACTTATCCCTTTCTTTAAGATGTGACATAATTAACCTAACATTGTACTTCTTCCTTTTTCTCTAAAAAAACAAACAAAACAAAACAAAAAAAAACTTTCAGGAGGGAGTAACTTTCTGTCTTCAATGTATTTCCCATATGACTTTGTCAATGGTGCACCTTTCTTGGTAACGGGCTTTGAGATGACTGAAGCTTTGGAAAGCTTCAGTATCCAAATACATGGAACAGATTGGAGGTTGGATGTATGATTTGCTGAGGAGACTGACTGCCAGTGCTGAACACTTTAATCACCATGAATCATTCTGTGAGAACTGGAGAGAGAGCCAAGGAGGTACAATGCATTAATGAGCGGGTCTGTCACTTCTGAAGGTATGAGTTCTAAACTTGATGCCCAGAATGGGGACAAATAAGCTAAAGATTGGCCTTTTAGTCAACGAAGGGCAGAGCTCAAAAGATTGTTCAGAAGGCATAAGCTATTTGGAAACTTCTTAGGTTTGAAGCAGTGGGGAGGTGACAAGGAAAAAAGTAGCAAATTTATGATCTCCCTTTAGTTAGCCAATATATAAACTATCAATTTTAGCTTAATTAAAAAAACAATAATAGAAGAAGCTTTCATATGTTTATGAATTGCAGATCATCTTATAATAGGAATGGATTTGGGGAACTAAAAGACAAATGGGCAATTCCCCCAACCACAATTTTTATTTTATTTTCTGGTATTACTTAAGTCCATTGGTAATCTCTGTTTAAAACCAGAAAGAGTTTAAGACACATTTTCTTTTCAATCTGAGGATATTTTATGATTTAACAGAATAAAATACATTCCTAAAATTTTATTCATTTAACTGTATTAGGCCAAACCATATGAAATTGACAACACTTTACCATTTTTAACTTCAAAGACGGCAATGTCATATGGTTCAGTATAATAGATTTATTATGCATAAGGGGGTAAGAGGAAATATACATTGAGCATAATGCTATTCATATTAAACACAGTCCCTTAATTTAACTTTCACTGCAATACTAAATGGAAATTTAGATTTGGAAATCTCAAGAAATTTTCCAAAATCATGTGGCTAAAGAGTGGAATAACTGCTATCAAACAAAGGCCTTGTTAACCTCCTAAGCAAGGTCATCATGCATGATTGATTGTGAAGCTCTTCACTGTACAAGGTTAACAGCCAAAGAGGAAGGTGAGGGCTTAAATGCAGCAAAGCGGGAGTCCTGAGCTGGCAGATTGTATTTTCCAGAACAGATTGAACCAACATATAACCCACTCCTCATGCATTTCTTAATGTAACACTGACATTCCTCCACTGAAAGGTGGAGTCTATTTTCTCTCTCATTCAAGCCAGCCCAATCCTTATAACTGCCTTTAACAATTAAATAAAGGAGAGTGACAAGGCATGACTTCTGAGAGTAGGTCATCAAAGGAAAGAGGACTTCACCTTTTGTAGTGCTTTCTCTCTTGGGGCAAATACATTGGGAGCTCTGAGCCAATGTTTTGTTTGTTTTTGAATTACTAAATTTCTTTTCATTTACCAAGGCAGATTGCATTCATTTGGTACACTGCACCTTTCACTTTAGAGGGGGTAAGCTGGAAGGTGTCAATTTTTGGCGTCAACCTGGATTATAGTAAAAAGTGATTTTTTTTTTTAGAGATACTTATAAAATAAGTAAATAAATCCAGTTTGGAACTCAATGAAATACTAAAAATTCCTCAAATAAAATAAAAATGAAGCTCAGGTTCAGGGACTAAAGCTCTTTTGTCACTAGAAACCACCTATGCTTATATAAAATATTGATATAACAGTCATACCACTCTCTTAAGTGATAACATTGATAAAAGACATGATGTACTTGAGAATATATCTTTGGCAAACACAGTCAATATGCCCCAAAGGGCTCTACATAAATTAAACATGTAGGCAAGCATAGCACAAGATAAAATGTGTAGGGATTTTATCAGTCATCCACATCCATAACTTATTGTAAACTCTAGGTACAGTGACAACTGAATATTTTCATGGTGTTACAGATCCATGAGACTGTTTAAGATCAAAAGTTATATTCTGTTCCAGAAAAATACTTTTAACCCCATTATTTATCAAATGAGGTTATATACTTTTATAATGTACTAGGGGTCCAGTGCACGAATTCGTGCACCTTGAAAGTAACTGTGGGCTGCGAGGCTGTGAGGGGCACAGGGGCAGGTCTTGGCCTATTCTCCGCACACCTGCCCAGCCTTTCCCACTGTGGCCCCCAGTCCAGTCTGCCAGCAGCCCCACTTTCACCGCCGCCGCTGAGGGTGCCGGCGCTGCTCACACCCGCTGATGGAGTGGAGCAATTGGGGCCAGTGCCAGCAGCGGGTGTGAGTGGCAGCTGCTGCCCCAATTGCCCCTCAGGAGCAGGGGGAAGTAGAGAAGCCCTAAGGGGTGATAGAGGCCAGCAGTTGCCACTTGCACCCACTGATGGTGCCAGCAGCAGGTGTGAGCGCCAGACAGGACCATGGCGCCCGGGAGCAAAAAATTTTCAGTAACCACCAGAGGCTCGCCCCGATGACAACCACCAGCGCCCTGCTTTGGTCTGGCGCCCCCGCTCACCTGTTCCACCATCCCACTGCGGCCAATGCCCACTATGTTCTGAGCACGACCCTGGTGGTCAGTGTACGTGATAGCAACCAGTTGTTCTGTTGTTGGGTTGTTCCACTGTTTGGTCTATTTGCATATTAGTATTTTATATATATAGATTATATCATTGTGACAGAACAGCAGCTACTTTTTATTGAAAGAAAGATAGGTACACTTTCCCTTACTTTTACTTATTTACATTAAGTTATTTAAGCATACTTTTTCCTCTCTTTATAGGCCAACATTTAAAGGATGTTGCTAATCTAATTTTCACTTGAGATGGAGCTTTCTAAACCCATTCTCTGTTCAAATGACATGCAAATCGGATTAATTTGCTTGTGTTCCAGATTTAGAGATAAGATTGTTGCCTCTGGGGTGTTAGCAGTTAAAAATGCCTCTAATGTTTACTATTTTTTGTTTCTGACTTGGCAGTATATCTCCACAGGAGTGTCTCTTGGCAGATGTGTTTTCTAAGGCAAGGATCTACTCAGGAGACAGAGAAATTCAACAAAGCTATTTTAGGAAATCAGAGAAAAATCTGAGGCTAAGGTTTTGATTATAACATAAAGGATTTAGATTAAACATTCAGACATGCTTGAAAGAGGGCTGTAAGAAATTTTAAATCCTGGTTTGTTTACTTTTTCCTCTTTTTTGTGTGATTGTGTGCTTTTTTTTAATTATAGTTTTTTCAGTAGATATACCTGTCTAATTGGAACATGATTTAAAGAAGGGACATACAGAAACAACCCTTCTAAATTTGAGTCCAGTTGCATGGTGGTTCCAGCAGCCCAAGCATCAGAAATGGGTATTTTCTCAACTATATGCCAATTTAAATACATATGTCCCAATAAGAAAAAGGGGAGTAACATTAGGTCATGCACATGAATACATGGGCCAGTTTGCTAATGGCATAACTCCAGGGTATGAATAAATATACTGGGGATATAAATCTCCCTTTCTTCAGTCTGTCTCTATTCCTAAGTATAGCTCCCTCAGTATGATGCTTCTTTAAAAGCTGGTATATTTTTGTTACATGTGAGCCAGTTACTCTAGCCAGGATGTCCAGTACTTGCCCAGAGGGGCCAGTCACTGTCTCAGAGCTGGGAGGCAGTATGTCTGTACCACCCCAGAGCATTTTCAAAAGTAGTTCTGGATAGTACCCCATGAAATTTGCACCCTCAGACTTAGTTAAGATTAAAAACTGCAAAATGAGGAAATGAAATAGCAGAAGTAATCATAGGATCCACAGCAGTTTTTAAGAAGTAATGTGCTACATAATGGGTTAGGCACTAGGCATTCACCTTCTTGAATCCTGTCACTAATCCAAAGGGTTATGGATTATTACTTCCATCTCAGAGATGAGGACTCTGAGAATCAGAGAAGTTAAGAAAATTCCCTAGTGGTAAACCAGAATTATATCTAGGATCTGGTCCCAAAGACATCACAATTTTAGCCATGCAAGGGTATTATAATTCTCACATTATAACTAGTCATAGCCCTCTGGATATTGTCTGTGTTCTGTATATTTTACTTGCTTCACTGAGCATATCACACAGTTTAATACAATTATTATGATAGACTTATTTTGATTCATTGCAATAGCCTGGAAGAATCGACATCTGCTTGCTACTGTATTTTATAATTGCTTTTAAAATAGGACTTGGACATTAAAGAAAATGACAATCCAAGCCTTTCAATGTTTTGTAAGGACAGAAAAGTGTTTCTGAGGAATAAGCAGATTTTATATTCCAGGCCACTTTTTGTGCTGAAGCCAGAAATAAAACAGATAATTATTTTAATACTGATTATATATGTCCATGTTGCTATAAATAGTCATGTTTAATAGTAATCATGCTTAGTTCTTCTTTTCTAAAAACCTCAATGAACACAGTAACACCAGTTACACTCCCAGCAGCAGGTGTACTTAAGCCTACCGTTTGTTCAGATGACAGCTAAACACATTTTAAGGTCCTGTGACTTAATCCATTAATGCCTCAGCTTTGTGCAACCTTTAGTCAGGGTCATATAATTCTTTATGGTCCTTTAGCTTTAGATAGACTGGGAAGCTACTCTGTCTAGTAAGAAAATGCCTTTGATCCTGTGGAATATAAATCTGATGGCATGCTGCTCTTAAAACTGAGCCTCTTTCTAGTTTCACTCAAGACTCTTATGGCATTAACCTAGAGTAACCTCAGTCTCACCAAACCATGCTCTCTCACCCGTCGGTTAAATAAATGCCTTCTGCTCTCAAGCATTACCTTTTCCTTACAAGAGAGAAAACCTGTTTCATCATATCACCATTTTACCATTTCTGCTCTCCAACAGCTCAGATGGATGAACTTCCTATTGATTTCTGCTTCTATTGATTTCTGTATGGCAAGTATTTATTGCCTATTTACCTTTAACCTACTGTACTTTGCCTTCCTGCCTTTCCAGTTGGCGGAAACTGCCCTTTTTAAAGTCACCTGAGACTTGCTAATGACTGAAACCAACAATTTTCTCAGGTTCACCCCCCACCCCCATTTTTTAACTTCTCTAAACCATCTCAGTAGTTATGGCTAACATTTATTGAGCTTTCAACTATGAGACATTTGTAAGCTCTTCCTGTTGAAGTCTCATAGAACTCTACGAGGTAAATATTCTGCTTAATGTCTATTTGCAGATGAGAAACAAAGAGATAACATAAGTAATGCAGCTGCATTTTAAACACAAGAAGTCCAACTCCTTAGTCTACACTCTCCATTTGGTAGTCCTTTATATTACTCTGCATTAATCACTATTAACTTGACAGCATTCATGACGATCATCATCAGCAATGCATAACAAAATTTTCCTTCACATACCTCATCTTCCTAACTGGATCATAATCTAAATTGCAGTGCTATAAGTTTTAACTCTCCGAAATATGGGGTTCTGTGGTTTAACTACTGTTATATTTGTTGTATTCATAAAGCCGGAGAAAATTAAAATGTTCTTCACTCTACCTGACATTTAGCAACATGTGATGATCAAGGAACTGAAAAGCAATAAGTACATTTCATTGACCCACTCCTCTTGAATGAAGGGCAAATTATATGATGAGAAAAATACAAGGAGATCGCAGGGATGTCTAGGCATTTAGAACTGTGAGGAGTAGCAGTTTTAATGGTTCATATATCTAAGGAGGTGTGTATATGTAACTGGGTATGGATAGGAAATATTACCATTCCCAAGAAAGAGCTATGTTTACCTTTAAGGAGAGGAGAGGAACTTTCTTACCATCAGTGGAACTAGCTGTGGAGAAATGGGGAAGAGATGACACTGGGATATCAATTAAGAGAACAATAGTTTGCCCTGGCCAGTTTGGACCCCTGGATAAAGCTTCAGCCAGCGGACCAAAGGGTTCCAGGTTTGATTCCAGTCAAATGTACCTCAGTTGCAGGCTCCTCCCCAGCCCAGGCCTTAGTCCGGGCTTGTGCAGGAGGCAACCACTGGATGTGTTTCTCTCACATCGATGTTTCTCTCGGTCACCCTCTGTCTTCCACTCTTCCTAAAAATCAATGGGAAAATATCCTCAGACAAAGATTAACAAAAAACAAACAAAAACAAAAACAAAGAGAGAGAGAGAGAGAGAGAGAGAGAGAGAGAGAGAGAGAGAGAGAGAGAGAACGAGAACGAACAATAATCTGTCACCACCCTGGTTTATCCTTAAAATAAAGGTGATGTATTTCAATGATTTAAAGGACCCATCCTGTGATCTGTGAAAGAGAGAGAACAATTAAAATAAGGAAAAAGGAGAAGAGACTGGGCAATTTCATTTAAGGGACCTTATTCTTTAAACATGGTGCCCTTCAGGGCTTTTGTAACCTTCATGTGTTGCTTGGTTACAAAGAGTCCACCTTGAGATGAGGGTTCTCTATTTCACCTTCTCTTCAATTTAAATGGCAAGGAGAGGGGTGTTGGTTGAATGTTTGATGGTACAATGCTCTCAAACTTAACTCTTCTCCTCCTCCTCTATTCAAGGTATTTTTTACAAAATTTATGTACAAGTAGTTTTTGAAAAATATATGCAAATGAACCTTATGTTAAAAAGATGCTCAAGATCATTCAAAAATAAGAAAAAATGCAATGGAAACATTGCATTCACTGAGGTACCATTTGTCACCCATCAGATCACCAAAATTCTACTTAGTATACAACATATTCTGCTTTTGAGACTGTGGGAAAAGAGACTTGATCATATTTTGAATGACAGGAATGTAAGATGGCACAATCCCCAAAGTTTCCTCAAGTTGAATCTGAAAATATTTAGCGAAATTGTATATGAAGAAACTACTTGACTTAATAATCCTCCTTCTTAAACCCAATACAAACTTATATTGAAAAAAATACAAAATGTTCTATATATGTGGTTATCCACTGTGGCATTATTAGTAATAGCAAATGATAGGAATAATATCAACTATCCATCTACAGGGGACTGACTAAATAAACTATCTACAGAGTAGTATACTAGGAAACTGAAAAAATGAACAAGGAATAGCTCCATGTATTGATATGGAATGATATCAGAAATATGTTTTTAAGTGAAAGAAACAAAATAAAGCAAAGGATAGAATCCTGAACACATCATGTTACTTTTATGTTAGAAAGAGAGAAAATCCAAGTAAATATGTTCTTATTTTTGCCAAAAGAAACAGAAACAATCAACCAAAAGCCAGCAATAATAATTTTAAAAGGTTGCTCAGGGGCAGCATGGGAAACCTCCAAGCAAATAAACATTCTCTTGCATATAGGAAAAGTGTTCTAGATAAAAGGAGCCAGGGCTTCTTAGAGAAAATTGCTGATTCCAATCAAGAGGAGGGGGTTTACAACATGGGCCCAAGAAAATTTTAGGTTATAGGTTTATTACAGAAAATAAAGTCTTTTATTAAGGAAGAAATGATGATAATCACCATTTTCAACCACTAAATAAAATAGTACTAAAAGATTGATGAGCAATTGTCAATAGATCTGGCAACAGCCAAGAATCAATTTTTGCATCACTAAAAGTGAGACCACCAGATATTTATGCTTCCAGATGAGCAAACTGCTATAAAGCATATGGCAATACAAAGTGAAGTGAGGAAGGGAGTGATAAATGAAAAAAAGGTTAATAAAATATTGACAGTTATTGAATCTAGAGATGGGTGTTCAGAGATCTATTATATTTATCCCTCTCTCCTTGGGTTTGCATAAAAACATTAAAAATTACAAGTTTAAAACAAAAAATTTCCCCTTCGTAATCTTATTTCCCTGAGACCCAGCAAGTTAAAAATCCTAGATAAAGTACTTGAGGTTCTATGGCAGAGTCCTGGAGAGAATGACTTTCAATGTACTTTTCCCAGAAAATTAATTGATTATAAATCTCCTCTTTTTTGAGTAATTCCATGAAAGTATTAAACATCCTGGTTTAACCTTGTTTTACACAAGGTTTCCCAGAGATCATCAGCCACAAAACCTGCATTTTTGGTCTAGTGACACCTGCTGTTTGACAGAAAGAACTACCTCTTTACATAGGAGTACCAGTGGGAAGGGAATCAACACAGTGTTCTTCAATCATTCCCTGGCTCTGAATCCCTCACCTTCAAAACAGAGTCAGAAATTTTCAAGAAGGTACATGCAACCCTTCCCGATGCTGCCCATATCTAATCAAATCTCTAAACTTCCCTCTTTCGGCTCCATGGGAAGCCCTAGGCTGAAGGTGGAGAGAAACAGTGTTTGTACTCGTAGCCCCTGTGACTGTGCCCCCGGGCCTTTGCACCCTCACTTCTGAAGTTCCTTCTGACAGAGTGACCTTCCCTTCTCTTGTTCTCAGCCTTCCCCACGCTCAGGCCAAGCTCCAGTGCAGGCGCCACTTCCTGGAGGATCCCCCAGGCAGGCTGAAGCGTTTCTCATTACCCTTTCTTACGGCCACTCCGGCCTCCACTGTAGCCTGTCACACAGCACTGCAGGCTGCTCTGATTTGCCTTTCTTTCCCACTAGATTATGATCTTCTCTCTCTCTGTAACCTCAGAGTATGGCATATTCGCTCAAAACTATGTGTGAAAGGGAAAGAGAGAAAAGGTAGCACCAATAGCAATATGAAAAGATTTAAATTTCATCTTTCACAGTTCCTATAACTAGAGATGCTTTGAGAGAAATTTTGTAGTTAAAAAGAATGCACAACAAGGTAGAAAGAGGTAGTCCTTGATTGTTTCCAGAAAACAGAGTATTTTATGAGAGATGAAGGCAGGGAGTAAATGGGAAGGACACGGGGATTGAAGCCCTCTTAAATAACTGGTAACGACTTATGGAGATAAGTTTAGCACAATCTGAAAATTTGACCAAATTCTCAAGCTATCTAGAACCAAAAAGCCACCAGCAGTTTGGGGAGGAGGGGAGAAAAGTGGCGCAGGTAAGCTTCTCTCTCCCATTTCTTTATATGGACAAGTGCTTTTTACTTTCCCTTTTTAATCTTACGTAAAGGGCTCTGCAAACACTATCCTAGGTGAGTCCCCTATACTCTCTATCCGCTGGCTCCCTGCTCTTGACTCTCTTGTATAGGAATAATGGAGACAACACTCTCCACTGCACAGGTTGTGCCCCTTTCTTACAAGTAGAGTTTCTATTGCATTATGATTTTGCATTCTATGTCTACACACTCAATTTATTTTCCTTTCTAAACAAATTACTTAATGTCCACTAATTTATTGTTGTTGCTAATCTTCACGTAAGGGTACTTTTTCCATTGAATTCTAGAGACAATGCAAGGGAGGGGGAGAGACAGAGAGAGAGAAGCATCGATGTGAGAGAGACACATAATTGGGCACAAACGACCAGGGCATGTGCCCTTGATGGGAATCAAACCCAAACCCCAGACACTTCAGTCCTCAGGGTGATGCTATAACTACAGAGCCAGACCAGCTAGGGCCCCACTAATTTTTTATTTATTTTTATTTTTTAATATATTTTTATTGATTTCAGAGAGGAAGGGAGAGGGAGAGAGAGATAGAAACATCAATAAGAATCACTGATTGGCTGCCTCCTGCACTCCCCACACTGGGGTTTGAGGCCACAACCCCAGTCATGTGTCCTGACCGGGAATCGAACCATGACCTCCTGGTTCATAGGTCGAAACTCAACCACTGAATCATGCCGGCGGGCTCCACTAATTTTTTAGAGGCAGTTATTTTGTATTTCATATGGAGCAATTAAGTAACATTTCCCATGCAGATCACCATTTCCTTCCATTGCAGGGACTGTGTCTTAATGGGTCCTTATTGTCTTTCAAGAAAATTACAAATGCAGCCCCTTCAGGGAGTGACCATTCAATCCATTTTCCTACTCCCGCTAGTGCAGCATTTGTCATTTTTCCCCTCACGGCTGCCAACAAGCTTTCAGTTTACTAAGTCCCATCAAAACACTCCAGGTGCTCTGGGCTTTTACTTTCTCTCTTACAGATTGGGTTTATTTACAATGGTTCCAAATGTTACAAAAGCAAACAAACAATTATCCACACGGTCCAGACGTGGCTCCTCTTATAACGCAAATGAAAGAGGCCAGACAATGTAGCCCAGCCCCTGCCCTCTCCACAGGCTGGAAAGAACACAGGAGCATGGAGCATCTTCTTGGGAAGCTGCCAGCCCAGCTGATGAGCCCTAATTGCAGGAATGCAGCTCACTGCCAGCATTCTGCAGACACAGCTAAGTTAGATGCATTTGCCCTGTCTAGGCCATAATACCAATTTTTCTATTGCTGTATACATTTCTAGCCAAGATCTCAGAAGCAATATTTCTTGATTGAGAAAATGATTTTAGTGACTTAAACAATAGCTATGCTTTCTGGGGGTTGGCCTTAAACAATATTGTGAGGAGACACACCTTAGTTCTTAGTTTTTTCTAGCACCCCCAATTTGTCTGTGCCATAGTCTGATTTCCTCTGGCTTGTCTTCTACATTCTATATTTCTGGTCAGGAATGCAAATAGATTTATATCTAATGTGTTGACTTCGGAGTTTTGTTTTTTTGGGTTTTTTTTTGGAAATTGGTTGAAAAGTGTTTGGAGTTTGCTGAACGGAGCTCAGTGGGAAAAGTGCAAGGACCAATGAACAACCTCTGCTATAGCACGTAACATCTATTTTATAGATGTCTCCGCCAACCTCACTGTCTAGAAGACATTCTCCAAAAGTTATTTTAAGTGAATATATTGACTTGAGGATTTTTCAGACAGTGATAATGTGGCAATTAGAGTAGACCAGCTTCTTAACATCCATTACAGATTCCTTTTCATGACCCTTTCTGTACACTGGAGGCCACATTCCCCAGTGTCCTTGCATGGAAAGTTCTAGATGCAACTAGGTTCTGCCATTGAGGTCCACTATTGTGAAACCTGATCTTCAGAACTGAGTTATATAAGAATAAAGGCAGTACTCTCCAGGAAACAATCCTGGCTTAAGCAGATAGTGGCTGGCAAGGCATGACTCTGAATCAAACAAATTTGGAAGCAGTTTCCTAATTTACACATCATGGCTAAGGTGGAGCCAGCAGTTGTATGCTTCCTGTTTCTTCTTTGCAGCAGGGGAAACAGTTCCCTGGGCAGGCTAAGCTCAGTGTTGCTGTTGTGAGATTTGGAGCTTGCTCTTGAAGCCTTTCAAATATATAAATATAAATATATATATAAAAGGCTAATATGCTAAGTGTCTGACTGGGTAATGACATCACGTAGCAACGCTGAGCTACCTCTCCCTAGCGACTAGCCTACTTGCACTTCTTCAGCCCAGGAACACAACTTGCTTTATAGCCAGGTGGAAACATTTTACACTCTAACTAAATGTCTGTGAAGCATTTTCCTGTGCCTCATCTCTTTTGATCCTCACAGAAGTCCTAGAGTAGGTAGATAGGAGACTCGGTGGAATTCTATTTTCTTTTCATTATCCAGAAAAAGAAGATTGAGAAAGCTTAGAAACTTGACCCCACTGAAAAGAAGAAATGGTAGACCTTGAAAATGACTGCAGGTTTTCTCACTGCACAGAATATAGTCAAACACTGCTGCAGTTAAATATTTTACACTTTGCTCTCCTTGTGTGATCTATAATAATAATCTGCTTTGTGTTGATATTTACTGCTGTGCTGCTGAAAATTACCTGAAAGAGAAGTTGGGGTGCTTCACTGGGCTGGAAAAAGTTTAGCTAAATCAGAAAACAGGTCTAATTAAGCAAATTTATTCTATACCTATAAAAGGCGAAGTTGACTCACGCATGCACGATACATATAAAGCTCTCACTAGAGCCAATCACACACGTGTTTTTTGATCTGTCATTGTCGATCGTGAATTTGGCTGATTATAGAGAAAGGACGAATAGCGATATTAAAATATTTCTTCTAATTAATTTCCTTTCATTGCGCACAAATTTGTGCACTAGTATTTCTATAAGCAATTATTTGACTCCCAAATACCTAAAATGTTTTTACTGGTTACCTAATACAATTATAGAATATGAAACTACTACAAAAACAAGACCCTGAGATACACAAAGAAGCAATGAAACATGAAGTCACTCAAACCGTACCTGCAGCCTAACCTTGCTCCTAGAATTTACGAACCCTGATAATATTTCTTGATACCTGGCAACAATCTCTTAGGGCTCAATTCCAGTTTCACTTACTTGATGGAAGCTTCCCCCTAACCTTCACCCCATCAACTATCATCTCCAAGACAAATGGACTTGTCCCTGTCCACATGACATAGCAATTATTTTGTTATAACATAACTTGTATTTTGAGCTCTTTTCCTCTTGAGTTATCTATGCTTTTTAACCTAGATCCTTGTGAGGGTGTGAGGTTCTCATAAACTTGGATTGTAAAGATATAGTTTCATCTTTGTGTGTTTTCTGTGGGTGCACCTAAGCTCCTCTGTACACACACACACACACACACACACACTGATTCTGATATAGCTGCTATCATCTGGTATGTGTTCAGTAAAGCTGCTTCCATTGGATCCAAATAATTCAAAGTCTGTTTATCCTAAATTAAAATGCATATAATGTTGCTCTTACCTCTCACCTATTATCGATTAATATACAGACATTAGTCTCTAATTGTGGAAGTTGTTTTAAGGTATTTTTTAAAATATATTTTTATTGATTTCAGAGAGGAAGAAAGTGAGAGAGAGAGTTAGAAACATCAATGATGAGAGAGAATCATCGATCACCCGCCTCCTGTATGCCCCACACCAGGGACTGAGCTTGCCCTGACTAGGAATCCAACAGTGACTTCTTGGTTCATAGGTCGATGCTCAAAAACTGAGCCACACCAGCTGGGCAAGATATTTATTTTTAATGTGAATCTGTGTGGGCTGATGTAGGAAGGGTGGTCAGAGGAGGAAAAGGGCAAAGTAGCTGAGACAGGCTGTGACATTCTGATTAGTCTCTCAAAGTCATTTAAATTTGCAGTTACCACCTTTAGTAAATCCAAATCCTAGCTCTTTTAGTGATGTTTCTGCAGGGCTTGTCTCTTTATTAGGTCATATCCCCAGAGCCAATAGAGAGGGTTATGAAGCCAGGATATCTACCTAATCTGTCTGGTTTCAGATCCCATCACTTCCATTCACTACCACTGTGTGACCTTGCATACATTATTCAATCATTCTTTGGTTACTTGCCTGTAAAATGGTAATCATAATAACCCATAACTCAATTACATACATGTCAAGAAGGGTACCAGGAAGCATGACACATGTTAGCAATTATGTATCTAGCACTTCTCCTGCCATGAAGATGAATGCATCAAATTCCATTTCAAATAGTTTTAGGATATTAAAAGTACATATTTGTTAGCTGAAAAGCTACAGATAATAACAAGCTAGAATGCCGACTACCCTAATGTTCACAAGTCCCTTCTGACCTTGAGCCTGTAAGTGAAACTTGATTAGCTCCATTCTATCACAAATAGAAGAGGAATCATGTGAACAAGTCTATCCAATCAAATTATCCAGGAAGTCGACTTTTCACCAGTGACTCTCTGGATCCAATGTCTCTGGGGAAGGTGAGCTGCCATCCTTTGGCTTTAAAAAAAATTAGCTAGCTTCCTAGCACAGTGTCTGGCACAATCCAACCATCAGGATATATGTCAATTATTTCTCAATAAAGCTGGGAAAAATATATGAATAAACATACTGACAGACAATAACGTGAGTGAATGTGTTAATGAAAAATGAAATGTTTTTAAAATTATGTTCCTCAAGAATGTGCCTCCATGGGTTATGCTGGAGAAGTGAAGAATGGGGTTGGTGGAGAGAAACTTGAGTGCTGGGTGCTGGTTGTTCTTATAGTTCATATATTGAGCATCTGCAAACAAAGAAAGGATTAATCTAAAGGTTTGTTGAGCACTTCTAGAGAATCCCAAGGATTTCTTCCCCTCCCCACTCTTATTCTTTAGTGTAGCCAAGGGAACCTTCACATTAGTTTTACCTAGTTGTAATTGAGGCAAAAAGTGAAATTTGTTCACATTCGTGAAATTAAGTTCACACTATTGGCTACTTACAGTTTCAGATTTGCCAGCCTGGGGGCAGTACGGGGATTTCTATTGGACCCGAAAAGGGGGCGGGGGTCAGTAAGGGAGCCCACTTTAAACAGGACAGTGGGATATGACACACTTGCAGACCAAACCAGTGAGAAAGATGGCCCTTCTGAGAGATGTGTCCCTTTTCAAACTCCTTGCTCGAGGGATGACCACAGGCTGCAGAGAACTCTCACCGAGCTGCTTCTCAGCTGAGGGCCCTTTGGGTGTGTTTTCCAATTGGCAACTCAAAAGGTCAGAAAAAAGATTGGATCAACTTAAACTTTACAGCAGCAAGATTGCAATGGGCTCTTTGTGTCTGCCTTTATTATTATCTCAGTGGTGGAAAACGCCCCTCTGCGTTCACCTGCCCTTGGAAGGATGAGAGGAATAATGCAGCCTTTAATTTTGGATCTGACTTTAAATCCATCCTGCTGTGATTCTTTTTCCTGTGGAAAAGGCAATTTGACAATTTTTGGCATTGCCTAACCAGTGTAGTAATGCTGTTTTTGAAGTTAAAATAGACCAGGTTTGTACAACCGGTTTCTATCCTCCTCTGGCTCCTAATAGTTTACATCATCCGTAAAACAAAGAGGAAACTGATTTGCAAATCACTTAAAAATAACCAGACTCTGCAACATTGAATTAAATATTTGTTAAAATGTTTACTTGGTGTCATTTTTCATGTGTTTTTTCTTTTTTTCTGCACTTCTGATCCACTAATTTATAAAGGCTGGTTTTACGCAAAATGTCTTGAGATGCCCTGTTGCAGTCTTGAGGAGAATTGTAAGGTGGAGGAGGAGCATGTTTGGACAGTGAAAGCCTTGGCTTCTCTTTAGGGTGTGGAAAGGGCCAGCGTGAGTTCACAGCTCCTGCCAGGTTCAGGGTCAGTCTGCCATCCCCACTGGAGCTTAGCCAGAGCATTATGAGTGAGCACACCTCAGATCAATTTACCCCTGCAGCTTGTTTATCATTCTGCTTGCACGCGTTTGTTTTTACAAAAAATTAGGGGAAGAACTAACATCCTCTGTTTAATCTGTAATATGAAGTTATGGGAAAAGTTTATTTTTTCTATTTAATTACTTCTTTACATGTATTTACAGTAATTAGACATCAGATGCAGTAGCTAAAGCAATTACTATATGTCATTTCAGAGAATTACAGTATAAACATACAGTAAATACTCAATAACCCATGACAAGCTACTTAAAAAGTAATAAGGAAATTTAATTTAAAACGTGGGAGCTGAAATGCATGATGTACTTCTGAATGAAATGCCCACAATTACAAAAGAGAGATTCCAGCTTTGAAAACCCACCACTATTAATTTACTTACCTTTCACAGTGTGGGTCACTGGCAACCTCCCTTCAAAATTAACATTAACAATGCATGATAAATAGCCTCTTATAAAATGGAAGCCTTTCCTCCTCTTTCCTCCCCTTCCCCTCCTCTCTCTCTCCCTTCCTTGTCCTATCCTCCCTTCTTTCTCTTTCAAAATCAAGTTGACACTTAAAGCCCATTAACCTGAGCACAAAAGTTCAATTTGTAATAACATCACAGCAGTTAACATACAGTGACACTCCTTGTCTTTCACTTAAAAAAATTATCTTTATTGTTGAAAGTATTCTGCCCATATTGCAACGCCCTGTATTAAAATGTATTGGAAATTTGGAACTCTTTAGAGTGGAGTTCAAATCTCAGTTTAGCCCGGCCCGTGTGGCTCAGTTGGCCAGAGCGTCATCCCATATACCTAAAGGTTGCGGTCTGTGCATATACCTAGGTTGAGGTCAGACTCATGGTCAGGGCAAATATAGAAGGCAGCCAATTGATATTCTCTCTCACATCCATGTTTCTCTCTCTTTCTCTCTTCCTTCCCCTCTCTATAAAATCAATAAGTATATCCTCCGGGTATATCCTTAGGTGAGGATTAAGACAAATATGTTTGTTTATTAAGAAACCTATAGCAAGTTACTTGACTTCTCTGTGTCTCGGTTAGCATATCCCTAAAATAGAGGCATAACTATTTATCAGTGAGTTGTCTGACACAACATAATTCAAGCCAAGTGGAGTAAGCACTGAATGAATGGCTGCCAGCCTTGTGTTATCTATTTATCTCAATGCATATAATAAATCTAGAATGCTTACTCTTCTATTTAGACTTTTGCAGCCTTCATCACTTCTCAAATTATCACTGATGTGCACTGTTTCCCCAACGTATACCAAGAACTGAAGATTAACTCTATGTTCACTAGCTTAAATCCATGTATGACTTTACAAATTCTTTTTTAACTATCCTTAGACAGTCCCTCACAACTGTAGAATCTTTTTTTCTCCCTGCCTTGCACTGCCCCATAGGACCTCCTTTTCTAGCATGGTATAAGGGTAAGAGTACACAGGAGAGAGAGGAGCAGACTTGGGATTGAAGTCTGGATTTACCACTTGGACTTAATTCTGGAATCATGACTAAACCTCTAGAAGCCTCACTTTTCAAAAATGAAATAGTAATACCTATTTCATAAGGATTAAATGGGAAGATATTATTCATTTATTCATCATACTCTTACTGAATGTCACTGTATTGCCTCCTTCTGCCTACGAAGGAGCCTGGCAGGTAGAAGCTCTAGTTCTTCCATAATCAGGCACAAATTCTGCCTACTCTCCAGATCAGCTATTCCCCCAAAAATGTTTCACTGAATAATTGTTACAGGAAATGCTTTGCCAGAAAAGTGTTCCAAAGTCAAGTAGGTTAGGGGAATGTTACTTAATTCATTACTTTCTTGCTTACTTCTAGTATAGTTAGGCATATAATGGCTACAAAAAGACAGTAAGATTAAATGGAACTGCTGGGACTCAGGAAAGGACACGTGCATTTTTATTTTGGTCACTGACAAATTACCCTCCAATTTTATCATATAAATTTACATTGCCACCAAAAATATAGGAGTGTGAGCGTATAACAATGTAGAATATACTGATGTCACAGTCTCTCTTCCTAACTCCTGATTTTACAGATGAATAAAACTAAGGACCAGAGAGAGAACTACTCATGAGACATAGTTTGCAAAATGCATTCAAATAAATCCCATGGTGAATCTGGAAGACAAAGTTTCTAAAGTTGCAATTATGACTTACTGAGATCCTATTCAATGCTAATCATGATGGATATTTATTTACACTTAATCTTTTTAAAGTGAGTTCTCTCAGACACTCACTAATGCATTTAAAATTGACAAAGCTGACCCCAAGAAATTAAGACATTTGCTGGGTGTCACACAGCAACAAGTGGTGTTATTACCCCCTTGTGCCTTCTCTGGTCTGCCTGAATCTGACTGGAAATTTTTGGTACACACTCTGCTGAACCTTGCAGATATAGCAGGTGAATCATAATAGGGCTTCAGGTTACATCTAAGTAACATGCAAATTGACTGAACGGCCGAAGAGCAGAACGACTGTCTGGACGACCTTCCAGATGAAGCCAGAGCTGTGAGGGCCGAAGCCCTTGCAAGAATTTCATGCATCAGGCCTCTAGTCTATAATAATAATAATATGTAATACGTAAATTGACCAAATGACAAAACAGCAGAACGACTGTCCGGACGACCTCCCGGACGACCACGCTATGACATGCACTGGTGTCAGGCCAGCCAAGATGGGTGTGATGTAATTAGTCAGGGGGGAGGGGGCCCTGCCATTGCACCACAGTCGCCCCAAAGAAGGAGGCCCAGGCTACCTGGCTGGCAGCACTGTGGCGGATGGGCGGGGCCTCCCTCTGTGCAGCAGTTGATCTGGGGGCCCCGCGATCAATCGCCCCACAGAGGGAGACCCAGGCCACTGGCCAGCGATGCAGTGGCAGGTGTGCGGGGCCAGGCAGCGATCTCCCCAGAGAGGGAGGCCCAGGCCAGCCAAGCGATCGCACCCCACAGCCATCACCTGCAGAGGGTGGCGACCCGTGGAGGGGGCGGGAGAGGCAGCACTGCACAGATGGCAAGCAGTGGTGGGGGCAGGGCCAGCTGCCGGCATCTAGGGGAAGGAAAGCCCCAATAAGCCCTCATCATCGAGGGGTCCCAGATTGTGAGAGGGCACAGGCTGGGCTGAGAGACAACTCCCCTCCATGAATTTCGTGCACCGGGCCTCTAGTTTATTAATATAAATATTCAACTACAATGTGCCAAATCATTCAAGAAAAAAACATTAGCCCTCTTAGTTGATGAAGAATAGACATAATGAGAAAATTGGTTCTTGGTCTTTATTTCCTTTCATCTATGATAAGATCTCCTATCTATCAGGCAAACTTTAGTCAATTAAAAAAGTGAGTTTCTATTTCAGAGATGATTCCCTTACAACAGAGGGATTAACCTCATCAAAGTCACCTAGATACAATCCTTGAGGGCCAACCCCGTGCCCTGGGACCCAGATCATGACTGTGTCCAACTCTCCATCTTCCTGGCCTTATCAATCATGGGGAATGCCTATTACTCCCCCACCCCAAACTGCTTCTTTATTTTAAGGCACATATATAAAGCAACCAATTGATGTTCTCTTGGTTTAAAAATGGCCAACTTATCTGGAACTGGCCAAAAATAGTGACAGAAATAAGACACCTCCAAAAGCTTCTCCACTCCCTTCCCCAGGGAGCTGAGAGAATCGGTGTCCATAACAGAGTTTCTGGGCCTGGGTCCTGTCCTGTTACACATGTTCTGAGAAATGGGTTTTCCAACAGTTCCCTTAGGGACAGTACTTCTGAAACTAATTCTCTCAGTCGAAACCTTTCCTCCCCACATTCTAGGATTCTCATTCCCTCTCACACTGCAGCATTCCAGCCCATTAGTTTTGGTTGTGGTTCTACCCTCTCTACCAGGGTAAATAATCACAATCCCCTGCGTCCTCTGTCCTTGTCGCCTGCCACCACCCTGCTCTGTTGCTCATTTTATCTCCTGCTTTCCTGGCCAGTGACTTTATTTCACTTATACAGTCACACAAACCCACTGGTCCCTTCATTTGCATATTCCCAAACATACAAAAGATGTTTAAATTCTAGAATCCCATGATTTGGATTTATTTAAAGAGCAGCTTTAGAAACAAAGCAATTGCATTCCTTAAATGATGAAGAAAGATGAGCATTATGAATTTTTTAAGAAGAAGGAAGAAAGAAAAAGGCCTGTATTCACTACTTTCAATTGCAAAACCATCTACAAGAACAGGTTATAGTCTTCCCCAGAATGAGTACAAAGAAAAAAGCCTATTCCTCCAGGAAAGATTGGAAGTACTTCTTAAGCTTCCTGAGGTCTTGTGGAGAATTATGATTACAACAAACCTGGGGAATGACTGCTGTTACAGGATGCTGGCGAAAACGTTTATTTCATGCCAAAGAGCTTAGCTGATTTTGAATTAAATCCAAAGAGCCTTTGATTCTCTGAGACTGAGCAGTTCACTGTTATCTTTTGGCAAAGTATGACGAGGTTCAGCTGATGTGGTTCCAGATCTGTCAACCCTCATCCCAGGGGACAGCATGTCAGGTTATATTGTGTAAACAGACATGTTGGCAACTTGGCTACATTTGAAGATGGAATCTATTTTGGAACTACCTTGGGATATCCTGTGCAATATTTTGGTATTCCTTTTTAAATTGTAGGTAAGTTTGCTGCCCCCTTAAAAATTATTATTAATATTGTCAACACTTACTAAAGTTATAGAGAGAACCTATTTGCATTCTTTCTCCCTCTTTACATTTTCTAATACACTTTGACATTTTTATACATTGTAAAAAAAAGTTCAGATTTCTCAGAAATGATATTATCTCATTACATTATGGTGCGTAGTCATTTAAAGACTAGGGATTCTAATTCTCAAGGTTCACACATATTCATTACATATATAATCCAATGTGACATAACAAAATCCTAATAAGGTTTAAATAATACTTAAGTAACTCTATAGGAATCAAATGAGGTATATGGAATAGCCAATAATCACTCTTTAGCCCATATTATAATTCTTTCGTTTTTCCTTTCGCCTATTTCTCCTCTTCCTCCTCCTCAGCTGCTGTCACTTCCCAATGATAATAATTTTTAGATTTTTTTCTTTATTGATTAAGGCATTACATATGTGTCCTTATCCCTCCATCGCCCTTCCCCCCACCCCCACTCAAGCCCTCATCCCCCTGGTGTCTGTATCCATTGGTTAGGCTCCCAATGATAATTTGATTTGAAACCATAGTATTAAAAATTATATGCAACTCCTTAGATGTCACCACTTTCTTCACCCAGTCAATATTATGACTCAAAGTACCACATTACATCCAGCAACATCTAACCTTCAAAAGCAGAATTAAATATACATCTGGTCAGAAACTCTTTTAAAAAACACCAAAGTCACGACTAAACAGTCCTTGTCTATACTGTACCTCATTTTATCATCTACCAACTAGTGGCAAATTTATTTTAATAACTACAGAGTAGTGAAACAACAAGAATCAATGCAATGATAAATGGAAACCACTTTTAAATTTCTGAGTGCTAGGTAGTAGAGATTGGGATGATCTTATATTCGTATATTCTTTATAGTGTTTTCCAAGTTCTCCTAATTTTAAACTGGAAAAAGTCATATACTGTAAACTGTAAAGTGTTGTATGGCTGCATTATTAATTAGGCTAACATTATTTGATAAAGGTGGAAGTCTTTGGAAGTAATTAGAAGAATAAAATTGTAATATTATATAATAGTAATAATGTAAATATGGAAAATAATTTTGTGTCTATAAGGTGGAGGAGTTAAACCACAAAGAAATGTTTAGGAAGTTCTCTATTTTTGAAATGAGTAGTTTTACTCTAAAATTACTCTCATTTCAGAAAGATGGGTTTCCAAATAAGAAAATCACAGCAACCTTCACATTTCATTACTTATTGCATTATAAAATATATCAAATATAGTACCTGGTTCCTTTCCCCATTGGGGATTAGTTTAGAGATTAAAAAAAATATATCGAGTATGGCCCGAGGGCAAAAATCATCTTACTAGTGCATCTTGGTTGTGTCAGAACATTCTAGACCAGCGGTTCTAAACTTGTGGGTCACGACCCCTTTGGCGGTCGAACGACCCTTTCACAGGGGTCTCCTAAGACCATCAGAAAACACATATATAATTACATATTGTTTTTGTGATTAATCACTATGCTTTAATTATGTTCAATTTGTAACAAAGAAAATACATCCTGCATTTCAGATATTTACATTATGATTCATAACAGTAGCAAAATTACAGTTATGAAGTAGCAACGAAAATAATTTTATGGTTGGGGGCCACCACAACATGAGGAACTGTATTAAAGGGTCTCGGCATTAGGAAGGTTGAGAACCAGTGTTCTAAACTTTAGCCACTGAATCATTAACATCCACTTACTTTAAAAAAAATTACAACTGGTCTAATTAAGAGACTTCACCTTGGATTTGCTCATTCTCTGCCCCAAGACAAAACATGCAAAATACAAACAGGCATGAAAACCTAAACACTTCTCCAAATATTCCACTAGAAGAAACGTACTGCCTGTGTGGCTCACACATGTATCCAGATGTTAGCAGTAGTCCCAACATTCTGCAAAAAGTAGGGAGGACTGACCAAACTGCTCCTTCCTGATTTAGATTATTAAACTAAAAATGTTGAGAATTTTGCATAGAATTTCCTTTCAAATAGTATACCTGTCCTAAAGTTATATTTAGTTGTGTGTGAAGACACAAAACTTGAATATCTTTTATAAATTCCCATTTAATTCAAATGAAGTTATAAGTGTCCCATGCTTATAACTAATATTTTATCTAAAAGCTAGAGGCCTGGTGTATGAAATTTGTGCACAGGTAGGGTCTCTAGGCCTGGCCAGTGATCCGGGGTGACCAATGGGATGATCAGGGGGAGCCCCCGCTGGCAACCACTTTGGCTGGCCTGGAGCCGCTCACTTTCTGGCCCCGCCCCCTGCTGCCAGTCAGGGCCTGCAAGTGGGGGTAGCTCCTGCATTGAGTGCCTTCCCCCTGGTGGTCAGTGAGCATCATAGCAACCTACTGTTATGCCGGTTGTTCCACTGTTCAGTCGATTTGCATATTAGGCTTTTATTATATAGGAAATTTTGTGCTTCCTTTCAAGCAGGGATGTGTATGAGAGCGAGCGAGCTTGGGAAAAAGACAATTTCTTTGCTTTTTTTTTTTTTTTTTTAATCATGAAACTGGATACATATTCTGGCAATTGTGAGGCATGCTTTCTAATTATTATCTCAAATATTATTTTTAGAAGTAAATCAGAGCTCTAATTGCAGGCAGGGAAAATATATATTCAATATTGTGTAATATTTATGCAAAACACTACTCTTAGCTAAACTATAATGTCGTACAGAGCTTATACAGCAATGTCCAAAAGAATATTATTCACTGTGGCCTCTCCTTTCTTGTTCAATATCTATAATGCTACATCAGAGTACAATTTCATACTCAAAAACTATAAACCTCTGGTGATAATTAGTGAAATTCTACCATCTGCATTGTTTAACAAGAAAAGCTAAGTCGTAGTCCATGAACAATCACTTTTCTGAAAAATCTCTGGCATTTTTGGACAACATATTCATAGGTCTACCTATCACAAACTTTATTGTGTTCTTGAAAGTTAAGGATATTTAATGTTTTCCCCGCAAAAGATTCACACAATCCATTGCTTCCATATTATATGCTTTTAAAATACAGAATCCAAGAGGTTATACTAATTTCTGAATTATTTCACTGGGACTTTCCTCATTTTCCTCCTAAAAAATATTGCATAGCTGTGCTCAGGAGCTCCATTATCAAAATAAGAAATGACATATTCATTATGTAAACTCTTCAGGAGTATCTAACACTCTTGATTGCTGAATAGATGCTATATGTTAACACAGAAAATTCAGATGTATAACTTCTGACTTCTAGACTATTCTTTGAGAGCAATGAAGTAGCTACTCTCTCATCCTCTCTATCTCAATATATGTATATGTAGATAAATAGTGCATTTTTTGTGAATACTTACATTTTAGGCTTGATTACATGTACTAAAGATAAATTTTGCTGGGAGAAGTGGTTACAGAGTAAAGTTATAGGATTGATACCTAACGCACCTATATCAGAATCCTTGAAGCACTTGCAAAAATTGTAAATTACTGACCACATTCTAGATCAAATGAATCAGAACCTCCAGGAGTACAATCAATTTTTTTTACAAGTTTCTCAATTTTATGCCTATGTCAATCTGAAGAACATTGGTAAGTGGACTCACTATTGGCTCAGGACTCCAGAAAAAATAGACTTTTTTATTTCCTGCAGTATTATAAGGATTCATTGCCACTTTTTCTTCTTATTCATCCTTCTTTACCAGAGACTGAATATGTAACTTTATTGATTAAATTTAAAATACCCTTATACCTTCTCTTATCACATACATGGCTTTAAAAAATGTTAGCCAACTAAGTTTTAGCAAATACTTATTTAAATATACATATATATGTATATACATATACATATATATATATAAATGGCCACATTTTTCCATTTGAGGAAATTTGCTTCATATAAATATTGAGATAAACCAGCTCAGATGATAGCTAATCAAATAAAAAGCTATTTAACTGCAAGGGGCTAAGTTATAATTGCTCTGGGAGCAATGATATTGAGTTTTCTGGCTTTTGTGGATTTATATTCTAAGCCATAACACTGAGTTCACAATTTTGCTTTGAGTTGCATATATCATAAACACCTGTAAGATGAGGATTTCCACCTTCCTGAGGATCATACGAGAAATGAATTGAGGCTTAGAGAGCAATTATAGCATTAAGTCCCAAACCACTGTATAGTTAGAAACTGTTAGAAAAGATTGTCAATTTGTGCTGTAGGCTCTGGGCCAAATTTCTGTAGGAGACTTAAAAAGTTCATCCTATTTGAAGGTAACATTGCTGACCAAGGCTATTTTCCACAGCCAGTTTGTCTACATCAGAGACACTGGATTGTTTGCACTGATTAGTATGATGTGGGGTGTCAGTGTTTTGGTCCTATGCTTCTATGAATATTCTGGAGGCATAGAGGATACATAATAATTACCTTGACGTGTGTTTGTGTGTGTGTTCCTTAATGTACAGATACACCAAAATCTTTAATGTCAGCAGCCAGGCAATTATGTAATATTTTCCAAGGGACTCTCAGAATTTATCTGTCAATTATGTGGGGAATTTTTCACCTCAACAGATTATCTTGTATTTATAACAGCGTATGAGAGAGAGCTAGCAAAAGATAGTCTGGCAAGAGCTAGAACTCCATAGTGGTGTCAGTGAGAAAGAAACAGTGGAAATGGAAAATAACCACAAAAGGGAGGTTTATTAGGAATTTCTTATAAATAGCATCATGTTCGCTTTCTTGCAAATGTGGGGAGTAATTATAAAATGCCAGGTTTGATGTCAGAAAATGTTTAGAAGTTTTAAGATAAAGCAAACATAACACAGAAAATCATTTCCTATTAAAATAGAGATACTCCTTAATTCTGTAATGGGGAGGGCCCAACCAACAATTATACATTTTATAAAGTGGTATATACTCAGTGTTTATTGTATTTCTAGTATTTTCTTACATATGACTCAATCACCAGAGGGAGGCATTTACCAGCTTGGTAAGTTTTCATCCATTTACTTGGACTTTTCTCTAACTCTATTTCTTCCTCTATTTTTCGGTCCAAAGGGTATTATTTGAAACATGACAGATTACAGGTCACCACAGTGCCGTTGCTGTGGGAAACTAGGCTGTATGGACAAATATACAATCTATCTATTTTCTGTATGATTTGAGTTTACCAAACCCTAACTCCTCTATGCAAGTATGTATGCAGGCAGATGTTTTGACCAACAAAAACACATGTGTTGTGTCTTCATAACCACAGGTGCTGGCAGATATCATAAATCTTATTTTAGAGACTGGGTCTCTGAGAGAAGGAGAGAGATGAAGTGGATTGCCTAAGGTCCCAAGCTAAAGCTGTCTCCTAGTAAGGTCTCTTAATCCTTCTTTTTGTGGCTGCAATCATTCAATCCATTTTGATGTTGGAAACTGTAGAGTCAGATTCTTTATCTCCTGCATTATATCTTCAGGCAGTATGAGCTTCTGACAGGTGACAAGACTATGTTTAAATGATAGCCCTCTTTCTTGGATAGTGCAGTAAACTGGAGGTTGGAGGTGGTGGGGAGGGGAGAATTTCCATTAGATTCCATGGTCAAATATCTAGGAAGAACTACATAGAAAAAAAAAGTTGAATTTCATGTTGAAAATTTCTAAAAATTTTATAAAATTGGGTCTAATCAGAATATTCAAATGACTAAACATGCTCTCACTTGGCATGCTCTATCATTAATGAATTATATTTAAGAACTAACATTAAAATCTCAATACACATCTTTATATTTGGACAAAACCCTTATATGTTACCTTTCTTTTTTATTATATTCTGTTATGGTTTATATTATGAATTGTAGTTGATAGATTACAGAACCATCAATCCAGATTTTCTTGTTTGAGTACACTCTGCCCTCTAACAAAAGAGCAAGCACTCTCCGGTCAAAGACTAATAATGATGATAATTATATCTCTATTAGAGGCCCAGTGCACGAATTCATGCACCAGTGGGGTCCCTGGGCCTGGCCTGCTGGATCAGGCTGAAACCAGCTCTCCAACATCCCCCAAGGGGTCCCGGATTGTGAGAGGGAACAGGCCAGGCCTAGGGACCCCACTGGTGCACAATCAGGGCTGGGAAGGAACATGGGAGGTTGACCAGCGGGGTGGCGGGGGGGGGGGGGCGCGGGGGACTATGAGAGGGCTCCAGGGCATGTCCAGCATGTCTCGTTCAGTCCCGATTGGCCGGACCCCAGCAGCAAGCTAACCTACCAGTCAGAGCATCTGTCCCTTGATGGTCAGTGCATGTCATAGCGACTGGTCAACAGGTCAACGACTGTCTGCCCCCTGGTGGTCAGTGCACATAATAGCAAGTAGTTGAGCAGCCTTAGCATATCATTAGCATGTTATGCTTTGATTGGTTGAATGGACGACTAGACACTTAGCATATTAGGCTTTTATTTAGAGGACTAGAGGCCCGGTGCACAAAAATTTGTGCACTCGGGGGGAAGGGGGGGGTCCCTCAGCCCGGCCTGTGCCCTCTCGCAGTCTGGGACCCCTCAGGAGCTGGCTTAGGCCTGCTCCCGGGTGGCAGAGGGCAGGCCCAATCCCTAGGTGCAGCCCCTGGTTGGGCTCAGAGCAGGGCCGATTGGGGAGTTGGGGCGCTGCCCCGTCATGCACAGAGCATGGCAGATTGGGAGGTTGTGATGCCACCCTCAGTCACGCTCAGGGTAGGGCCGATTGGGGGGTTGGGGCACCGCCCCCTGTCACACTCAAGGCAGGGTCGATGGGGAGGTTGCGGCGCCACCCCCTGCCACGCACAGAGCAGGACCCATCAGGGGGTTGGGGCATCGCCCTCTATCACCCACAGAGCAAGGCCGATCAGGGGGTTGGGGCGCTGCCACTCTCACACTCAGGGCAGGGCCGATGGGGAGGTTATGGCTCTACCCCCTCACACACAGAGCAGGGCCTGTGGGGGGGGGAGTTGGGGAGCTCCCCCCTATCAGGCACAGAGCAGGGCTGCTCAGGGGGTTGGGGCACCGCCCCCTGTCACACACAGAGCCACAGGGCGATCAGGGGGTTTGGGCGCTGCCCCCTGTCACGCTGATCCCGGTGCCGGGAGGCATATTACCCTTTTACTATATAGGGTAGAGGCCTGGTGCATGGGTGGGGCTGGCTGGTTTGCCCTGAAGGGTGTCCTGGATCAGGGTGGGGGTCCCCACTGTGGTGCCTGGCCAGTCTGGGTGAGGGGCTGAGGGCTGTTTTCAGGCTGGGAGTGACTGAAGTTCCCAACCGCTCCTTTTATTCTTTTTTTTTTTTTTTTATTCTGGGCCAGCTTTACCTTGAGGCTTGGCTCCAGCTCTTAGGCCTCCGAGGCTGAAAGTAGGTTTCTGGCCTTTGCTTACAATGTTGCGAATCTGCTGGCTGAAGTCCAGTGGTATTTGTTACAATGTTTCTTAAACTGCCCGCTCAGAGACCTGCAGCCGCAGGCGGGGAACGTTGGTTTCCTCCGTCACTGAGGCAAGCAAGCTTCATGTTAGTTTCAAGTTGCCTGGCTGCTGGCTGCCATCTTGGCTGACAGTTAATTTGCATATCTCGCTGATTAGCCAATGAAAAGGTTAGTGGTCGTACGCCAATTACCATGTTTCTCTTTTATTAGTGTAGATATGTTTGTAATCCTTTGCATTTCCCAATAAACTTTTACATAGTTTATCTTATTTGGCCTCCTTAACTCAATTAGTCGCTTTTTAATTATTCCTACTTTAAACACAAAGACTCTCAGGCTCTTGCAGTTAGTTAAGTATCTTACCAAAAGCTTCTCAACTAATTATTCTTCTTAACCATGAAGTAAGCAACAAATCTTAAAAGACCATAAACATGAGATCCACTATCATTTTATATTTCATTAATAAAAGATAATCTATTATAAGATATTATCAGTTTTATAATGTATTCCAATTTTAGTGATGTTAAAAGTGTCAGAGAAGAGAGGGTGGGGGGGCTGGGTGAAAAAGGTTAAGAGATTAAGAAGCACAAATTAGTAGTTACAGAACAGTCACAGAGTTGTAGATTACAGCATAGGGAATGTAGTCAATACCACTGTGACAACTATCTATGGGGCCAGGTGGATACTTGAAACACCAGGGTGCCATTTTATAAAGTACATGATTTTCTAACCACTATACTGTACACCTAAAACTGATGTAGAATAACATTAAATGTAAACTGTAATTTTTAAAAACTGATGAACTGATGAACTTTACAAGTACAAAAAATAATATGACTAAAACAGATACAACATGGTGAGTTATTATGCCATTCTATCACTGGATTCTTAATATTTAATACCGTGTTTTTCTTAAAAATGACCTCTGTGGATCATTTCCTTCTTCTTGTAATTTATTCACCACTAATTTACTCGAAATCTGGCACCTGCCACTCTCGGCTCTGTTTTTAGTAGTTACCAATGGCCACATTAACGAAGCTGAGTCTTTTTTCAATTCACACACACACACACACACACACACACACACACGTTCCATTATCAAAATTCCAACTTTAGCAGCCTTATATGGTTCTCTTTGCCTTACACAGCTTCACCTCTTCAATTTTTTTAAATGGCCTCTTTTCATAACCAACTCAGTATTTTTAAAACTAGTCATTCTCTTTCTCTTAATAAAAACAGTAACAACAAACAGCATACAAATAACAAAGCTCATTTCTGACTTGTACAGTTTATAAGAGATATAACATTTCATCACGTGTTCTGTTTAGAGTACTTTGGATAATGCTTTTATTAAAAACTAGAGGCCCGGTGCACAAATTCATGCATGGAGATCCCTTGGCCTGGCCGGCCATCAGGGCTGATCAGGGCCAGCCCGGCAGGTGGGAAGGACCACGAGGTTGGCCGGTCGAGGGAGGTTGGCTGTGGGAGTGCACTAACCACCAGGGGGCAGTGCACTGAGCGTCTGCCCCCTGGTGGTCAGTGCACATCATAGTGACCAGTTGACCAGTTGTTCAGTCGACTAGTCGTAATGGTTGCTTAGGCTTTTATATAGGTAACTAGAGGCCCAGTGCACGAAATTCATGCACTGGGGTGGGGTCCCTCAACCCAGCCTACATCCTCTCTAATCCTGGACCCCTTGGGGGATGGGGCTTAAAGTGACAGTCAGACATCCCTCTAGCAATCCGGGACCGCTGACTCCTAACCAATCACCTGCCTACTTGCCTGATCGCCCCTAAACACTCTGCCTGCCTGCCTGATCGCCCCTAACCACCTCTGCCTCAGCCCCTGCCACCATGGCTTTGTCCGGAAGAACATCCGGAAGATGTCTAGTCTATTTGGTCTAATTAGCATATTACCCTTTTATTAGTATAGATATAACTGCTTCAAAGTGGCTTTCTCAATGAAGTGCCAATGGGATCATTCTGGAAGTCAGAATATATGCATTGATTTCTACAAGGATATCCATCATGGGCCTAGTGTTTTCCAATAATTGGAGTTTCTGGTGGAAACTCTTCCAAAATTGGTCCTATTAAATCCCAATTAAGTGGGACTAGAACCAAATCCAATACATACAAAGCCTTACAGGTTACAGAAAAGTGACCCAATATAGGTCCTTCTCCACTATGGACATCCTATCTTCCATCACACAATTTCAAATGTTATTCTTTTATCATTTATCAATTTACTTCTTTAATTGTTCTTTATGTCTGTCACCCTTGAATATGTGTTTCATAATGGCTGAATACATGGATGTCTCAGTCACTTTTGTATCCCCAGGACCCAAAGCAATTCCTTACATTTAAAAGGCATTCAAATATTCTATTGCATACATTATTAAAACTTCTAGTGTAAGGCGAATTACTGTGCAGACTGGAAAACAAAAGATTTATCAGTCTTATGTCTTCAATATACTGTGAAATTGTTCATTTCATTGTTGGTAGTCAATACCAATATAGGGCTTGTCTCAAAATGGCTTTGAAATGCAAGATCTAAAAATCTCAAAATTTTGAAAGATAAGTGAGATGTTTTTCTGAGAACTCGTCCTTACTGAGTAACAGCCTGCAAAGCACAAATGACAATTTAACATTGGTAACATGTTTTCCTATAGCCCATATAGCAATAATGCCATGACATCTACTTAAAATTATGAAGTTTCTTTTCCTTCCAACTTTTAATATTGTACTATCTCCTTATTAAATTTTAATATTTTATACATTTGGATTTTGCTGGATACACTTTTTCTACTTATTAATTTTACCAGTAGTATCAGTGTTCAGCAAATTAGAGTTCGCTAAATAGTTACACCATATTAATAAGCCCGAATCTCTTGGTCCTGATGTTTAATTCATTGCTTTTATTAGTATATTTCCAAGTAGAGGATTTAATTTATACATATTAAACTCTACCACATGGTGTCTTGTTCACAAAATCTTTCATTAACTCTATTCCCCAGTAATGAATATTTTATCAATTTATCACATGTAACATCCCTGGCCATTATTACTTAGATAATCATTTGAGCAATTTTGTCAAATATACCAAGCAGAATAAAAACCCACAAACAAACAAAATAAACCCTTACTCTTCCATTAGAACACTTAATTCTTCTGTTCTTAGAGCATCATTTCAATTCACTTAAATCTTGTGTTTTCTAACAAATATTTTGGAATTTGGGGGATTATAACATAGATTTTCCATTAAATATGTTTATTTGCTAAAAGTCATTATTTTTGTCTTATTTCAAGAGTAGAGTTTAAGGAGGAAGAAACAGTTTGTTACACAGGATATACCAGGCAGGGTCAGACTGCACAAATGCTAACTGCTACCATAGTATTTTATTAATGAACTAGAGGCCCAGTGCACAAAATTCGTGCACTGGGGGGGGGGGGGGCTTCAGCCCAGCCTGTGCCCTCTCTCAGTCCAGGAGCCCTCAAGGGATGTCCGATTGCCAGCTTGGGCCTAAGCCGGCAGTCGGACATTCTTAGCACTGCCACGGAAGTGGGAGAAGCTCCCACCACAGCCGCTGCACTCGCCAGCCATGAGCCCGGCTTCTGGCTGAGCAGCGCTCCTCATGGGAGCTCACTGACCACCAGGGGGCAGCTCCTGAATTGAGCATCTGTTCCCTGGTGATCAGTGCGCATCATAGCAACCAGTCTTTCCACCAGTCAATTTGATTATTAGCCTTTTATTATATACTAGGGGTCCAGTGCATGAATTCTTGCACCTTGAAAGGAAGTGTGGGCCACTAGGCTACAGTGGGCATGGCAGGGGGGGCAGGTCTCGGCCCACCCTCTCCACCCCCGTCTGGCCCCTCCCGCCTCAGCACCTGGTCCCCTGTCTGCCTGCAGCCCCGCTCCTGCCACTGCTGCTCCCATGTGCTGATGGCACCGGCCTTGCTCGCACCTGCTGATGGCACAGAGCAATTGGGGCCGGTGCCAGCAGTGGGTGTGAGCAGGGGCGGCGCCATCAGCAGGTGCGAGAGGTGGCTGCTGCCCCAATCAATCACCCCTCAGGAGCAGGGGGAGGTGGAGAAGCCCTCAGGAGCAATTGGGGCCAGCAGCCACCGCTCACACCTGCTGACAGTGCCAAGCGATTGTGACCGGCGCTGGATGCCAACAGTGGGTGAGAGCAGGGTCGTCGCTGACAGTGGGTGTGAGAGGTGGCTGCCAGCCCCAATCGCGCCTCAGGATCAGGGGTAGGTGGAGAAGCCTTGAGGGGAAATCAGGGCCGACAGCCACCACTCGCACCTGCCGATGGCGCCAAGCAGTTGTGAGTGGCAGCTCCAGCGCCGGCAACGGGTGCGAGTGGGGCTGGTGCCAGCAGCAGGTGCAAGCTCCCAGGAGGACCACGACGTGCAGGAGCAAAGAATTTTCAGTAACTACTAGAGGCTCACCCCAATGACAGCGACCAGTGCCCTGCCTTGGTCTGGCGCCCCTACTCACCAACTCCACCTTCCCGCTGCAGCCAATGCCTGCCATGTTCCGTGCTCTGCCACCTGCTGCTGACACCCACCATTTTCCGCATGCGCCCCCTGGTGATCAACGAATGTCACAGCGACCAGTTGTTCGTTGTTCCACTGTTCAGACTATTTACATATTAGAGTTTAAATATATAAATATAAATAATTGCAATTGATTAAAACCCCACATTAGAAATCTCCTTGATTCATGTTCCAAAATTATGTTCAGCATATGCACTGGTGGTGAGGGATACTTAATAAAAACAAAGTCTGGTTCTCATCAGAGGATATAGTTTAGACCCAGGTTTGACAGAGAGTATTAGTGCAGCTTTGTGGACACTGTAAGAAATAGCACAAGTCTCCATTCTTCAGTTATTCTGTATATTCATAACCATAAAACATGCCCTTTCTAGTAAAGACAACCAAAAGAGCTGTTTTGTGTTTGTGTATATGTATTACATTTCTCTTATAGCCCTCAAACTTACTCTCTCCCTCTCTTCTATGCAATTTACATTTATGCTCTATATTAAATGTTCCTATTGGAAATCAAAGACAAAAATCAGGAATTGTGAAACTTTGATCAATGTAATCAAAGCAGCTATTATAAAATAACACGACAATGAGATAATGTCCTAAAATACTATTCACCAGTAAAGGAGTTTTTAATGCTTATATATTGGCAGGTCCAGAAAATAAGTAAGTTCATTGTGGCAGGGACTTCAATAGTCTTGTTCAGTACCTACCACTCTATGTGGCTTATAGTAAATGGTCAGTAGGTATTAATTGATAAAATTCCTGAAAAGATGGCAAAACGTAAGATGATGGATGGTTTGTGTGGATATGTTTGAAGAATCTTACTTGAAGATTGCTTATTTTTGAGTTCAGGTAAGCATTTATTGGGTACATACTATTTACACCATATCAAATCCTGAATTTATAAATATGAACAAGTATGGCCTCTTCATGGAACTTTCACTCTACTGGGAAAGCAAATGTCAACATTTATCTTCAATTTACTTTTGTCAGAGCTGTGATACACATACATGGTTCTTATGAATGTAAACAATGCATTAAGCCCACACTAAGTCAACTGTGGCATGGCTGGATGTAGAGAAGGGAGACTGGTAATTCAGAAATGGCAATTTTCTGCTACAGCAAATTTTAAGAGTGAGATGTTAAGGATATTATTGAAATTTTAAGTTAATGCTGAAAAGTGAAGAAATGTCACACTTTAAGAAAGCCTGTCCTAATATCTCCTTTATACAAATTTATAAACTTGCCCTTTTTTTCTTGGTGCTGAGTTTGTTTTCTTCACTACCTCAGAATGACTAATTTTCAAAAGTGTTTAGACTTCACTAGATGTAAGCTCCACAAAAGCATGGGAGCTTATCCACTCTGTCAGTCTTATTCACTATGTTCTGCCTCAAGCCTAAGAAGGAGAAGGTGTTCCACCAATATGTACAGGGAGGCTGGAAGGAAGCATGAAGAGAGGAAGGGAAGAAATAAAGGGGTACAAATTAAGCAAGAGACCAATAGAAGTTATTCAGAGGAACTTGGCCAAGGTGGTAAGTAAATTAAAACCATGCCATAAAAACCATTTAACCCTGCATATAGGACCTTGATGGGGAATTATTGCCTCTATCATATAAGGAAAAGGAAAAATACAAGTGTCTTGAAAAGAAGACTCGATTGAAAGTAACTTGACTAGAAGACAATCCCAGCTTGATCAATTAACCTGACATCTCAGCTTTTCCACATCCTCAGACAGGGAATGGCGACACTCACACCTCCCTTTTAGAGTGGTGGGGAGAATAAATGAGATGGCATTCAGGAAGTCCTGCCATAGGAAGGATTAGGCAAGTGTGTTGGGAAAGAAAATGAAAGGATAATTACATGGAATAAGCTATAAGGAGAAATATTTCTATCTGCCAAAAGGAAGAAAATTCTAGGAACCTGAGCTGCAATGATGGATTGTGCTGCCTCAGGAGAGGCAGACCTATCTCCTTGAGGCGTTGGGGCTTTGGCTGGCAGATTACTGAGGATATTTAAAAGTGGGCCATATTGACACGTAGAAATTTCATTAGATGATCCATAAGGTCTCTATCATTTCCTAGGACTGCATTATTGTATCAACTTGTAATATGCATGGCAATGATATATGAAATAATTATTCGCAAGAGCAATGTCCTATTTATCTAGACTACCAACAACAGGAAAACTTAGCTGCAATTTTAGATTAAGAATGCTCAGAAAAATAAACCTTAAACATGTACAATATGTGCTATACTATATTTATAAATCTTATATTTTGTATTTTGTAAAAAAAAAATGAAACTAGATGTAGCACGCTTTGTATATTGTAGCTAAAAGAATGATTCCATTTTAATAAAAATACTCAAATGAACAAAGAAGTTCCTTGTACTACCATTTCAGGTTAACAGGAATTTGGTGATTGTAACAAGAATCCCAATGTTCACATTTTAGACCTTAAATATTACAAAATGGTTATGTGTCCTAAAGTGGATTATATGATGATTTAAATCTTATTTTAGATAATGTTTTCATAAATGTTACATCACATTATTCAACTGTGGTGGTTTCTCTTTAATAACAACATTTAAATTTTTAACATAGACCAAAAATGCTTTTATTGTAGAAAATAGTTTAAACTTTTAAAAATAATCACCTCACTTACAGAATAACAAAATTTATTTTTCTTGTACAATGAAATCACCTTTTGTTTTTATTGTACCAGGTTTTAACCTGCATGACAATAAAATTAAGGGAAAGAGACTAATCTTGAAAGAACTTATATGCACTAATAATTATTTTAAAATTAAGTACAATGCAATTACTAGAATTCCATAAATTATTTAGCTAACTAGGTGTGTTACAGAGTATAACTATTGCTAATTGATGTATGTTTAGGTTCCAAACAATTAGGTAGACATTTTCTAGAATAAAGGGTAGATTCCATGTCAAGTCATTTTTTTCTTATTAAAATTAAGTCAAGTGCCTTAATTTTTAATGAGAGCTGTAAAATGACTAATTGCTATAAAAAGAAATGATTCACTCGTCTAAAGATACAAACTTTAAAATGTTGATTATTCTGTTCACATTACTCTATTTTGTAGAGTTAATAAGTAAATAAGACAAGCATGATATTTTGATGTTAACTGGAGTCAGAATAGAATAGACAATATAGTTCTGCAAAATAGCACATTGTTTTGTTCTTTGGGAAAATTAATTTCTTGAATAGTATAGGTTTAATTCTCATTGAGTTTAAGAGGGCATTACTTTGTTTTCAGAAGCATGAAGAATGCAAATAAAAGGAGTTCTCTGGAACTTGTAAATGAAATCACACCTAGGTAGTTTCCTATTAAGCTAAGACTTTAATAAGAATAGAATATTAAGAATGATTGCTCATCAGAGGAACAAGTCAAGCATACAAAAGGACAAACAATAGCTGATTCTAGCACTGATGATATTAAATTCCAGAAAAGCTTTAATTTTTCCTGTGAAGAATGAAATGTGGCCACTCAAATCAGCAACAGTCAAAAACCTAACAATTGGCAAGGTGGGATTTTTTTGTTTGAAATAAAATCTCTGTTTGTCTTCTCTGTTCACATTTAAGAACACAAATTTAGCTGATGTTCCTATGACTTTATAAATGAAGCACTTTACTTAAAGTGGCATGTGCCTGCACTAAAATATAGCTCATTCTACGCAACAACTCAAGAGACAAACTGCATTCTTTTGAACTCAGATATCTCCATGAAAAATCTTTCCTTTTCTGACAAAGACAAAAGGTTAGATCAGATATATAACATTGGAGGAGCATTATCTTGTCAAGTGGCTGGAATACATTAATATGGAGAGAAACCTTTCAGTTAAAATTTTAGAAACGGAAGAAGGAAAATCTTTATACTTGCTATTTATATTACTTTTGCTCCACAGGAAAAAAATAAGAGGAATAAATCTTGGTGGCTAGTCTGAGGCATACTGGAAGAAATCCAATTTAATTAGGAAAGAACACTGCTAACTTGGGGGTTGGAAACATAGGACTTTGAAACAAGCATAAACCATTATAAAACCCAGTTTGTGATTAATAAGCAATGAATTCTTCCTTGACAGATAGGCACTCTTGGTTATTTATTGAAGTTTCTTAGTTTACGCTCTACATGGCATGCTCTTCATTTTTAAAGAGTAAATGTAAAACTCTTTTTCTTGTTTACATTCATGTTGCTTTTACTCTTAACAAGATAAATAACAATGAGACTAGGAATGCTTATGCCTGAAATGATGTAGACTGCAAGTATTGTTTAATTGCCTCCACCTCTATCTTCCCTTTGCCAGTGTTTAACCAGAAAAAGCCAGAATAATTAGTGTGATCAGACTCAGAGTTGTCCTCTGTAAAACATGGAAGTTCAAAATGAAGGAAAAATATATTGGGGTCCAGCAAGTGTCACTGAGTGTAACTTACCTGTTATGTAGAAGAACATCTTTATAAAAACTCAAGCTAGGGCACAAAAGTAAAACACTAGTTTCTTATACACAGCAGAACTCTGTTATGATGTGTTTACTGCACAGTGTACCTTAGCCTTTAGATGAGTGTATTTATGGAGATGAGTGGATAAAAATGTTGTAGTACATTTGTACAATGGAATAGTATGCAGCTATAAAAAAGGATCCCTTACACTTTACAATACAACAGCATGGATAGACCTGGAGAATATTATGCTAAGAGAAGTAAGCCATTCAAATAAAGACAAATGCCATATGATTTCACTAACCTGTAGAATCTAATGAACAAAATAAACTGATGAGCAAAATAGAACCAGAAGCATGAAGACATGGAACAGACTGACAAACATCTAAGAGAAGGGGTTTAGGGGGTTACTGGAAAAAGGTGAAGGTATTCGCTAAAGAACATATATACATACTGCAGGGACACAGACAATAGTGTGGTGAAGGTCAAGGGAGGGGAAGGCAGAGCTTGGATGGAGGTGGGCAAAGGGGGAGAAAATGAGGACATCTGCAATAGTGTCAGCAATAAAAAAAGACAAAGGTATGAAAAGTGACTGATGGAGAATATTGTAGGCCTGAAGAAATGAAGGCAAAAGAAAAAAATATTATGGTAAACAATCTCATTTACTTGGATGCAACTGTGAAAATGGCCTTTATGACTGTTGTTCTTAACCATTTAAAGTCATGCTGTCATAAACTCTGAAGAAGACTAAAAATGACAAAATGTACATGTGTATATATCCATCAAGTTTTAATATATTTTTTAGTGCAGAAACTTTGATCTAACCATAAGCAGAATCTATATTAATAATCTGACCAGACGATCTCGATTTCTCTAAGGCTAAGATATCACATGAATTTTAGTTCATTCAATATCTTTAACATTTTATATTCAAAAATAAATTTTATTTCTATATACATGTGCGTGTGTTATTCTAATGCTTGAGGTCATCTCTCATTTCCTCATGAATTGTTGATCGAATCAGCTAACCAGTCTATCCAACTAAACATTAAAAACTAGTCACACTGTAAATATAGCCTAATGATAATTCTTGATGACATTTATGTGTGCTGCAAGAATTTTACATACTCCCATTCAATTCTTAAATCAAATTATAAGTAGTCACAATTACCCCCACATTAAAGGGGACTCAAAAGCCTGCCCAATGTAACACACAATGGAAAGAGTGTATCAAACCCAGAACTCCTACCCATCCTCTAAAAGGGTTTTTGAGAGATAATTTTCTTAAATAACAGCTATTAAGTCTGAAATAAATTTCTGTAAAAGGACCAGCCATGGGTTAGAGCTGATGGGTATTTTAATCTCTATTATACTTTAAGGTTATAGCTATGATATAACTTAAACTTATATATCCTTATGACCAGGTAAGGCAGGACCTGGATAGCACCTAGCATTGGGGCAGATGTAGCACTGTTCAGTATGCTGACATGAGTTGTTTTGGGTTTCTAACCATTCGTTTAAACACTGGGTTACACATAACTATGGGATGACTAGTCTAATAGTTACCATGCTAAATGATTGCCCACCATAGTATCCTCAGCACCTGGAATTTTACTTTGCTCATAGTAGGTGCTCAAATATTTGTTGAAATCCAAAACTTGGAATGAAAATTTATACATGGTGATGTTTAGGACATGTGGTATCGAAATTGTCAAGATGATTAGGTGAGCTCAAGAATATGTTACCTGCAAACTTCTTAGAAATACACTCAGGGATATTAATTTACACAATAGATAGTTCCCTGAAAAGCAGCTTGAAAAAAATCACACCTTTTGAAGACCAATCATATTTTCTATTGATTTACATTATCTACTCAGAGCTCTTAGCCTTCATTTGGGATTGATCTTCAGTGGGTTCAATCAACCTTTAATTGAACTCTTCTACTTCCCCTTCTAATTTGCTTGCCTCCATCTCAAGTAGTGATCTAAACCACCACACACACACACACACAAACAAAAAAAAAAAAAAAAAATTCCACAAAAAGAATTCCACTAGACACACACACACACACACACACACACACACATTCTAAGAGAAAAATGTCTTTTTTCTAATATTGAAATTTTATATATCAGAACATTAAAATGAGAGATGTACTACTGTTTTATAGCAGTAGTCATTTGGGGGACAGTTTATTATGGAATAATCGCAGTACTGGGTTAATCTGCAGGATAGAAATTACGAACCAACATTATTCCTCACCAATGAATTTCATTCATTTCACTTCAAATTAATTTTCATACCCTTTTAATCAGTTTTCCTTCTTTTTTATAGAAAGTATTGCTCATTACAGGTAATTAAGTTGCAGTCCAGCAAAATACTAAAGGTCACGGCTTTGCTGTCAGGATGACCAGGTTCAAATTCCATGTCAGCACTCACTGCATTTGTATTTTTGGACAAATTATCAAGCTTCTTGGTGTCTGTCTGATCTTCATCATTGAAAACTGTGGCAATAACAACGCACAGGGTTTTTTAGCAGATAAACTATAGTAAAATGGTTGCTCTGTTTACTAATATTGTTTTTGTCATTTCTTGTTTCATTAGTAAGTAAATACTGGGGCATTTCCTGGTATTTCTGATTCAGGCTTTACAGTCTAAACAAGTTTGCTGGCTTTTAGCAAGAAAATAAAAATCCCCTTTAAGTCATTTATTGAATAGATTTAAAATCCAATGTTTTATAAATAATGGAATTTGGCTCAATAGCAAAATGAAATCTAACAACAGAATGTTGGTTTTATTCACAACAACCAATGAGAATGCTGATTCGTTCTGTCAATTCAAGCTCTGCATTGAATGGAATTAGCAGCAGAATTTACGATGCTTATGATAATGAGCCTCAGACAATTGGAAAGTGTGGAAAATGCTTTAAAATATAAATTTGCTATAAATCATGAATAGTACACTGGTGTTAATGAAAACAATATGTATCAGAGTAAAATTACATCAGCAAGCTTGTAAATTGTCTAGAGAGGTGACAAATATTTCTGATTTCCAAAAAAATGTTGATGACACTGAAAATACACTGCATAATATATTACAAATGCATAAGCGCACATACAACAATATGAATTCTAGCTAAATGCTACTCTCTGTATCAGTCTAAAGGTATTTCTGCAATGAATTTTTACATCTAACTAACAGCCACATTGAATATTTTCCATAGTTTGCTCTTCTAAGCTAAGTTCGTAAGTAGCTGAATCTTCCAGTATTCCCTTGCTCTGAACTATAATTAATTTGGTGGTTTACAGGAGGATGGTTTCCGAACACCCAGATGGCAGGTGTCCAATGTAATAATTCCTGTGTTCTGAGGGTGGGTGAAAGCAGCGCTGGAAGAGAAATACTCAAGTCTGCTAATAGAAATTTACTGTACCAGCTCCTCACCAATCAGATTGCCAATCGCACCTCATTAGTTTCCTAATTAAACTGTAAGTGTAATACATACATACAGATCATGTTTTTCAGCTACTGAAATATATTCATTTTCCAAAGGGCTAATCACATTCCTGAACCTGGGAAAAATAAAATTCTATGGCTATAATAACTCAAACTTGCCAGAGTGAACCCATTTTTCAAGGTATAAAAAATATCAAATAATAGCATTATTATTTATGGGATATTATATTTTTTCCTGTAGCAATCAGATTTTAATTTTTAAATGATCATCAAATATGACAAATAGCCAGGAAGATCTTAGTGACTATCTTTTGCCCAGTCAGCTTTCTTATTTCCCTTTTGATTATTCTTAAGAAAGCAGAAATGATATTTTAAAAATTCAAAGCAAGATGGAATTAAATACAAATGCCAAGTGAAGAGTGTGATAAAATTTTCAAGTCTATGGGCACAAAAGCTATTTCTGCAATATCCTTGAAGGGTGATTTCTTAAGTGGGAGATAGCTCTGATTTGACAATGGTTCATAAAAGTATTTTCATCAATGGAAATACTGCAATGAGACAATGCTTCCTGTCACTTAGAAACAAAGTTGGTATTCATCTCTTTTGCACATGTAGGGAACATACCAGAGGCAGAAAGAAAAGTAACTTTTTTTTATTTGAGAAAAATATATGAAAAGTAGTTATGAGGAACGGACTTTGTTCTTGCTGCTACTGGAATTTTGTATAGGGAAAAGGTGGGATACTTATTAGTTGGATTGCATTTAGTGGTATATGTGCTGTCAAAAGGCAAAACTTTCCTAAATTAGAATAACAGATAAGTTCAATTAGTAAGGTGCGCATGGAAAGCGGCTTAGCATTGAGGAAAACAAGCGGTCCTACCAGAAAGGCCTTGAAAGCGATGGTTGTTTAGGTCAATCTGTGAAAGCCAGAGCATTACAGTTAATGTGTCTGGAGACTTGAAGGGAAAAGATGTTTTAGAATTAAATACATATGAGCTACTGTTATACTCTACACACTGATGGACACTTTGCGTAAAGCAAATAAAGATTACTTTCATAGAATTTGGTAAGTGCAGAAATATGTTATTTTCTACTAAAGCCACAATCCTCTAAAGTTGAATCATGCTTTAGAGAAGATACAGCAATATTTCAAAGCTTATTTGAACTATTTAATGATGGATTGGTGCCATCTCGTTGTTTGAAATGACTGGTGAGATTCTCTGATTTTATTTATTTCCACATTTTTCAGTTAGTGTTTATTTTATAATGGACTTAGATTTGCAGAACTGGGAAGATGATACATAGAATTTATATATAACCCACACACATTTTTGCCTATTACTAACACATTACTATTGTCCATTTGTCAGTTAATGAACCAATATCAATGCATTATTACTAACTAAAGTCTATGTTTTATTCAGAATTCCTTAGTTTTAACCTAATGTCTTCTTTCTGTTCCAGAAACCACTTATTTAATAGGCATGTCTCAGTGACTACAGGTTTCTGAAACATTTGTTTTTTTATGACCTTGAGACAGTTTTGAGGAAGGCTGGTCAGGAATTCTATTGAATACCCCTCAATTGGGATCTAATTATTTTTCTATACACCTAGATTGTAGGTTTTGGGGAGGAGACAACAAAGGTGAATTGCCATTCTCATCATGTCATATGAATGTTATGTACAATCATTATGATTTATCTCTTGACCAAATGTTCACAATTGCCCATTTCTTACCTCTGCTTTGTCTTGACCAGTCTTTTGTCAGGCTTCTCTCCTCCCAACAAACCCCTGAACTGTTCTTGTCCTCAAGCCTGAGAAAACACTAAAATGAAGAATGTGTCTTACCTACGCACTGTATCTGACCACAGAGACACAACCCCTATCAAACCACAAGATCATTATACTTCCTTGTTTGCCCCAGATATTAATTGCTAGGATGCAATAATGAAACACCACTGGGTGGCTTAAATAATAGAAATTAATTTTCTCACAGCCTGACAACTAGAAATACAAGATAAAGGTATTGGCTGAGTTGATCTCTCCTCAGGCTTTTCTCCTTGGCTTATCCATCTCACATAGTGTTTCCTTTGTGTGTGTGCACTCCTAGTGTCTCTTAGGATGTCCAAATATTTTTCTTATAAGGAGACCAGTCATATTGGACTAGGGCCCATCCATTTGACCTTATTTAGCATTAATCTCTTCTTTAAAGACCCTATCTTTGAATACAATCACATTTTGTAGTATTGAGTGTTAGGGCTTCAACCTATGAGTTTGGGGACACAATTCAGTTCATAGCACTCAACTTCACCTTACTTACTGCTTACCCCTCCTTACTCTATAAAAGAAAAGCCTTTTACTGTTTGATTTTGAGGCATTTTCATATTTCTAAGATCTGAATGTGCACTTAACAATGTGGATACATTCTGATAAATGCACCGTTAGGTGATTTTGACATCACAAATAGAGTGTATTTACACAAACATCATGAATAGTACTTACAGAAACCTAGATGGGAAAACCTACTAAACATCTGGGCTATATACCACAGCCTATTGCTCCGAGGCTATAAGCCTGTAGACTATGTTACTGCACAAACCAAGATTAAATAAAGCACAAAAAATTATGCAATCAAAAGACACAGTAAATAAAAGATGCATGAGGTTGCTGCCTGAATAATACAGCATGTTTTACAGCAAACATTTTTATAAGTAGGAAGAGCATACTCTAAAATAACAGTAAAACTTATAGGATAGTAAATACATAAACCAGTAACACACTTGTTTATTATCATTATCAAGTATCATGTACTATAAGTAATCGAATGTGCTATGCTTTTTTTTATATGACTGGCAGGCATCAAAGTAGGTTTGCTTACGTCAATGGTGTATATTAGATGGCTACGGTGTCAGTAGGTGATAGAAAATTTTCAGCTCCATTATAATCTTACTAGAGGCCCAGTGCACGAAGTTCGTGCACAGGTAGGGTCCCTAGTGGCTGCTAGCTGCCACCGCTACACCACCAGCCCCACCCCTGGTCGAACTCCTGGTCGAACTCCCAGTCAAGGGGACAATTTGCATATTAGGCTTTTATTATATAAGAGGATGATACCACTATTATATATGTGGTCCATCTTTGACTGAAACCTGTTATGTGACACATAACTGTAGTCTTTTTGAATAAAGTTTCTCCTTATCTAAGTCTGGACTTGTTCTCTTTAAAAAAAAAAAAAATACTTAAAAAATTTTTTTTTCAATTACCATTTACATTCAGTATTATTTTGTATTTCAGGTGTACAGCATAGTAGTTAGACAATCATATACTTTACAAAGAATATCTCCTCCTTACCCCTGATGGTTGCCTGAGGGAAGGGGGTTTGAGGGACAGGCTGAAAAAGGTGAAGGGATTGAAAAGTACAGATTGTAGTTAAAAAAAATAGTCATGGAAATAAAAAGTACAGGTGAGGAAATATAGCCAGTAACATTGGGATAACTATGTATGGTACCAGGTGAGTCTTGATTTGTTTTTATTTGATACACTGTTGATGCGAACTTTGACCACCTGGCTGAGATGGTGTGTGTCAAGTTTCTTCACTAAAAAATTCCTCCTCATCCAACCCCCTTCCACACTATCCTTTATGGAAGGAAGGAGCTAGGAGCTAGGAGCATCCGACACTTACGGAATGGAGAGTCAGGCTCTCCCTCCTGGAAGATGAAGTGTCCACATGAATTATTTGAAATTCTATGCAAAAGATGTATCAATTCTCCCATTTATTTTTTTCAATAGTTTATGTCAGAATGATATCATAGACATTAGTTTATACTTGGGATTATAATCTAAAAATCCTATATTTTGTTTTATCATTGATTTTTTTAAACCAGTATTTTAAGCAACAGTCAGCTGATTCTGTATATCCACAAGAATCTTAGCCAAATGCTGTCACTAGAGCCTTGATTTGCATATTTGATAAACTTGGCTAGGACCTGTAGCTCCAGCTGTTTGCCTCTATTCTTGTCTTCAAAACAAAGTTATGGTATGGAAAATCTATTGGTAACCAATTGGTTCCTGTTTCTTAACAGGAGGACAGCTGAAAATTATGGCCTTATCAAATTTGGCCTTATCAAAACAACATCAAAGGCCAAGAAGTAATGTTTCACCTAGTTTTGTCAAGAAAAATGTAGGTGCTACGTAGTCACTTAACCAGCCTGCATTCTCTTCAAGCATTCCTGCAATCAAGGAAGCTTTGATAATAATTATCAGGAAGGGCAGGCCTATAATAACCTTCCTTACCAAAAACTGGAAAGAAAACTAAATATGCACCATTGAAGATGAAATAAATCTTCAGAACCCCTGAAATGGTCAAAGGAAAAAATTAAAAACAATGCAGGGTAAGAGTGTCTCACCCTACTCTCGGGTACTGATTCACTCTAAATGCAGTTTTAGCAAATTTAAGAACATTAGCAATTGCTTTCAAATCATAACGCTTCTTTGTGACCTTTTAGAATTCTTGCCTTAAAATTTTATATTTTTCTAGATGTAGACAAAACTGAATTTTGCCAAATGTAAGTATTTAGGATAGCCTTTGAAGTTCATTCTGAGCAAGCAAATCAGTAAATCTTAGTTTGTATGTGGAGACATTTATTTGTTTAGCTACCTGTTTGTTCAAACCAAAGAACGATCCACAATAACTCACATACAAATATACAAGTGTTTCTAGACTAAGGAAAGGTTACATGCAATATAAGGTTTTACCTCTGTTATTTTAAGTAGAGTAGGCAACAGATCAGGGGTGGGCAAACTTTTTGACTCGAGGGCCACAATGGGTTCTTAAACTGGACCGGAGGGCCGGAACAAAAGCATGGATGGAGTGTTTGTGTGAACTAATATAAATTCAAAGTAAACATCATTACATAAAAGGGTACGGTTTGGTTTTGTTTTTTAGTTTTATTCATTTCAAACGGGCTAGATCCGGCCCGCGGGCCGTAGTTTGCCCCCGGCTGTAATAGATTGTCAGATTTAAATCAAAGGACTAATTGACAAGAATTTGGAGTCTTTCCCATAAAAAAATCATGAAGTTTTCTGTAAATATAATTAAAATTCAGATGCACATTGCAGTTTGTGTTTGAAGTATCTGTGAATTCTATATCATCTATATTTTTAAATGACTTCATGAACTGAATTGGGATGATTCAGAGTTCTTGATTTCCAAAGGGAATGATTTGAGTGGGAATATATGAAGTGAAGATTGGCATTCACTAGGTTACTTTGACTCTGAGAAATGCAATAAATAAATTATTGCAAATTACATAGCAGAAGTGGTACCAGAATCAAAATCTTAAGAATGTTTGAGGGAATAACTAACTCTTTGGCCAATAAACCATCCTGGCTTAAATGTAGCAAGCAGATCCATTGTTTTTGGCTGGAGGCTCTAAGCCACAATAAGAACCTATTCACATTTTTATGACAGGACATAACAATGATATTCTGACATACCCATCAGTTAGACAATTTGCTTGAAAATAACTACTTCATAAATTCTGGGAATAAAAAGAAAACTGCACTCAGTTCAGTTTCAGCATTTTTACAAAGTACACATTGCAGATTTTTAAAAGTAATAGATGGAAAGAGAAAAGAAAATGTGTATAGTTGCTAGCAAGGATTGATTACTGAAGTTGATTAGCCATAATTTTTTAAAACACTTCAAGCTTTATATTTTTCTTATTTCTTCTGTTCTGTTTTCCTACTGGCTGTTGTATATCTTGTAAACTTCCACTAAATAACTTGTAGATTCCTAGAATAGAATCATAGAGATCAAATCCTAGTGGTTATAGGTGCTGGGAGACTCAGAATTGTCTTTCATTTAAGTCCTTGATCAAGATACTTTGCCTAACCAGGTCCACCTTGTCTTGTTTAAATAGGGATACTAACTTTGACTTCATACACTTTTTTATAATTACATAATACACATAATGTGTCTAGAATGACATTTGGTAATATACTCAATCAGTATTAGTAGCAGCAACATCAGAAGCAGTAGTAGTAATTCTTATTCATTATAAAAGTTCCCTTTGATCAGGAAATATTTCTCTAATTACAGCTTGAGCTAGAGCCGATTTACTGTGATGTTTAGAAGGTAGAAGGAGCAATTTAATCGGTTTGGCTTCTTCTTTCCATTTGCCCTATTCTATTAGAAATATAAGGACATTTTGTGTCTATTATATTAGCTGCATGGTTCTACTCTTGGATCGAATTTTCCAGTAGACTTGATTATTTTTCCCCATCTTTGTAAGATGTGTCCTCCATTAATTTAAGTAGAGTGGGACAAAGATTGACCAAAGATGGATTTAAATCAGGGGATTAATTAGACTGTAAGACTTGGCTTAATACATAACCTGCATCCAGGCAGAGTCTATTTCCTTTCCCACACATGTGGAAACTAATACCATGTACCAATCACTGATAGTGGAGTTTGCCTTGGTCATTTCAACCTTACAAGTTTTGGCTTAGTAACAGTGCTCTGACCAGAGGGAAAGTTATTGACTGGTTTGGGAAATCTGATTACAACATGTATAATGAATTTTGAACTAAGAAATTGCTGAAGATGGGTTTTCTTACCCTTGTTCAGACTCTTGGAAATGTGACTATAAACAGTGGGCAGAAAAATAAGTAAAGCAATGAGTGCATAATTTTAAAAAACTCAATTATGGGGGAGTCCCAAGAGAGTCACCCTGTGATTCATAAACCTGTCTGCTGCTTTCACTATTGTTCTATCACCAACCTTTGTTGTATCTGTCTGGATGCAGTAGCCAGCAAAGCACCATAAATATCCTTAGTTGGCAAGTGCTAGCTTCCCCTGAGTAAGGGAGTTCTTCTGACATTCTTCTTGTTATTTTGAGGGTTGAATAAACTGTTAGGACATCAGAACATGTAAGTTATTATTCCTACAACCAACTTTTGTTTATGCCTTCATCAATGAAATTACTAGAGGAATCAATCATTTTAAACTCTTTGAACCCTGGAATTTCCCAAATAAACCAATGATGCCATTCAAAGTTACTTAAAATAGGGTTACCACATAAATCGCATTTCTCATTCGGACAATAAAGCCATACATATTATCTATCGTTTTACATATATATTAGTACTTTTTCAAGAATGTATTGACTCTATCAGATGTGCTGCACTGATGGGATACAAAGTGCATTTTCATTTAAACAAGGGATTTACACTGCCAACTGTGGTCTCCTACCATTTTTATGCACTTCGCAGTCTGTGTTCTAATTTTAAGTTAGGGATCTGATGTGTATATTTATACATAGCCATGCCTGAATCAACCTGTAACTGTAAGCCTTTGGGGAGTGATAGTGTTTGAACATCTGGACTTACCACATGCTTTCAGTGGGAAATGAAACATCATTTAGAAGACCAAGGTTTTAAAAAAGAGATGGTGGTGATATTCTAGAGGTATTCCAGATGATGAGAAATGTATTCTGCAAATATGATTTGGGATTTATTATAGCAAATAAGGGTATAAAATGAGCTTTTAAACAGAATTAGTTTTACTAAAATGCTTGTCATATGTATCTCCCCTAATCCACACAAATGTTTTGATTACTGTTTTAAGAAAAATAATAACAAATTGAATTACATGGCAATTAATTTCTTCATATAACATTTTCTGTAAAAAAACAACAACACACCAAACAATGATTATTTGCATTTTAAAAAGTAAAAGGATCTTTGGAATAATATCACTTTCCAAAGACTCCCAAGTCATATTCTGTGTTTACTAAACAGATTAAGCATTACATATTCTGTTTTAAAATGCTAATATACTCTCTTTTAATCACAACTAGAATTTGGCCTTCATTAAATAATTGCCTAATGGTTAGTATATTGTCTTATAATAGTTAAAAGAGAATATTGATCCCAGTCTTCTCATGTAGAAATTGAATTAATCTCTCTATTGGAACCCGATGGTTTATATTTACAATGTATATATCTATCAGCAGAAACTAAGTAATTGGACTCTGTAACCTTCTAAGAGTAACCTTAAACCATGTAATAGTTGCCTGTGCAGATTAAAGAAAACACTGAAAGCTAATTTGAACAGAACTTTGCTGAAATGTCAGGAACCCTTTAATCTGATAAAGTTAGCTCATGAAAGGGAAACACTTTAATCTCCAACTTTCATACACTACAAAAGTAACAACAACTTAACCTTTCTACATATGGACAAGTTTATTTACCTTGTTAGGTATGCTGCTATTACATAACATACAAACAATTGTATAAACTAAGATGGTTTGGTTTTGCCATTTTGCATGTATACAGTTTTAGGAAAATAAATGAATGGGCACTTTGTTTTAAAATTAGCATTGTTTTTATTATGAGTTCACACATATACTCATGTGATTGTGTTACCAAACGTACCTTGCTGTCTGGTGGTTATGTTTTTTTAAAAGTGTGAATAAAACAATTTTTTAAATAAAATTAATGGTCTTGAATGTATTTGAATAAGCTTGTTCTTTAAAAACTGTTTTAACTAGATTTGGAGGGGAAATACTTTAAGAAAACTAATAGTAAACATTGTAATTTAGCATTTTATTAAATGAACAGGTTTTCCTGTTTTTCCTTTCCTTGAAGCAAAGCATACTGCCACAATATTTTTAAAGACTGTTTGGTAATACATGCATAGAAACATTAATATTGGGTGAAAAGAATACTGAGGTCATATTTTTTGACATTGGATGTTTATGACTGTTTCAGGCTTCTGTAATATGACCTTTAAAATGTTGACTACAATTGACTTCAAAACAGGCAATCAGCCATTTTACAATTATGATTATTCTTAACTTTTGGGGGCTCCGATATTTTCCATTTACATAACTTAAAATACAAAGATTATTTCAGTCCAAAAAATTCCTCTGGAGGGTCAGTATTCACCTGTGCCTGTGGGGAGCACGAGAAAGCTGCTACTTGCTAGTTCTGTCACTGAGATCAGAAAGGAGCTTTGATTTCTAGGATCCACATCACAGCCCAAGAATATTTTTAAGTGAAGTAGCTGAACCAGAAAACTAGCTGGAGGTCCCTCATTACTTATTCTAGCTTGTTACTTCAGAATTTTTTAGTTGTAGCTATTTCTATTCATGCTTCAATGATGAAAGGGGCTAGAATTATGTGTATTTTTTTTTTGTAATTTCAAAGGAACTGTCCATGATTCCAAATGAAAGGCTTATATGATACCCCAGAATTATCAAAACAAAATTCCTGTAGAAAACCAAAGAGAAAAATTTCAGCAAACCAATGCCACATCAATGAAAACTGAATCTGGTCAACAAGTTATAAATAGTTGATGGAATATACACATAGATAAATTCCTCTTAGTAAGAAAATGAACTGTTTCGTTTTTGACTCTTGTTATATCAGCCAAGCCTCAAACTTTCTTAACCAAGTTCCATCTTAGCTCTGTGCCACATTAAAACTCAACAAATGTCACAGGTGGTGCAATGATGACTATATTACCTAATCTTATATTAAAAGATCAAGATACAGGTAAACTTCCAACTTGTAATCTAGCTCAACAAAAAATGGTACTGAAAATAAACTTTTCCAAACTTTCTCAATCAGAAAGTTGAAACTATAAAGAAATTGAGAGAAAGGACATATTCCCACCAATATGTTTTAGGTAACTTTGGAATAAATAAATAAAAGTATTATTAATATGATGCTTATTCTCTATCATTTAAAAATAGTTTCTCACAGAAATAGTTTAAAATTCCAATGCCTTGGAAATCCTGTGAATTATGAATTTACTCTTATCAGACATTTTTAAAGTTCTTACATAGTTATAAAAACTAGAGATTTGGGGGAAATGAAAACAAAATGAGCATGATACCAAATGTTTATACAATCATGGAATTATGTATACAGCTCTGCTATATGTTGTATTTACATGGTGGTTTTGTAGTATATTAAAAAGTAAAATGTAGACATGTTTCTTTTTGGATAAAAGAGATAACTGAACTAAACCATTTGGGGTAAGTAATTTTAATACTAAATTAAAAAGTTTCAAAATAAAAACTTTAAAATAACTTTATAGTTCCAAGAAACCTTTCAGGAAAGATATAAATTTGGTAACTGCCTATTCAAATATGGTAACTAAGTAAAAGGAGCCATTATTTTTCCATTAGATATTTGGCCAAATGAGATTTCATACATAGTTGAGAAACAGTATGTCTTTTTTTCCTGCCAGTCATAAAAGAATATAGAATTTACTCCATGTTTACTGAAAATATTCTTCCCTTTACAGACTATACACCCCTTCTCTACTCTTTCATCATTTACTTTTTCCCCAAGTAATTTCACATGCCAACATATATTTCACATCATCTTTTCTTTCTTTTTTAGTACACCCTAGGAGAAACTCTAAAATGAATTCCTTTGTACCAGTTACCAACTTCCCAAAAGTCCTAAAAAATTCACTGCAGTAATAATTCTTTCCTCCTTTAATTTTCACATTCTTAGTCAATTGAATATTTTACATATACTCCCCATGGATTTAAACCATTTGTAAGTGAAATTGGAAAATGAAATAAGTCATGCATAGGAACAAGAATCACAAGTCTTCCAATGAATTATGTATTTGTGCATGCAAATGCTTCTATTTTCACAATACTTTACTGTTAAACATGCTTTAATCCTATGCTATATATTTTATTGTATGTAAGAGTGAAAGCCATTAACTGCCAAATGTCACTCTAATGATTCCAGATGACTAGCATGTAAATACTTCCTGTGAGAGAATTTGATTAGGAGCAACTCATATAAAATATGATTAATAAAGAAAAACACTACAGAAACACAAGGAAAGAAAACACAGTCATTGGGGTCAATTTAAGTTAAAATGTCAAGTAAAAATGGCTTGATAATTAGCATCGTCCAGTGCTTTTAGCTCTGATCATATACAGCAATGTAATCAGCCTACCAAGTTAGCGGGACCCTGAACAGGACAGCAGAATGTAAACCAAGTTACAAGTGAGTAACACTGCAAGATGTTCTTATTAAAACTCAGAAGAGCAAAATTTTACAAACCTGTTGACAATATTACTCCTACATTCTCTATAAACTCATAACACATTTTAATGTGTTTCTATTATTACAGTTTTCTAAGCAATATCAGCAACTTTAAATGACCTCATCTAAGAGCTAATCATATATATATATATATATAATAAAATAACGACAGGTAAAAATTGAGCAGAATTTTAAAAAAGGTAAATTTTCATTAGAAAAACTTAAGACTCAGTGATACGATACAATATATAAATTATCAATGCCCTTGCATTTTCTCTTAATATCACCAGTCCACATGTCCGCGGGTACCTGTTAATTCTATACATACAGGCTCTGGATAACACCTTCTAGATGAGACTATCATAGCACATGTTTATGAATGAGTGCATTACCCCACATTGTAATGATCTGATCAAAATTTATAAGATATAAACCTCATCATTGGTTTCCCCCAAACTATAGAAGTTAATAAAATACTATGAAGCATATATACAACATAACACTGTAGACAGGGAAGAATTATGTCTTATCCAAATTATAGTGAATAATTTTGTACATTTAGAAATAATATACATTATGAATTGCATCTGAGATCACAGTTTAAGTTCAAGTTCCCAACTATGAACTCAGAGCTCATGGAGAAGCAGACCATCATATACATTCCTTTTAGGGAAGATTTGGTAGTTCCTTCATTTAATCGCAGTTTTTCATTAAAAAATATTTTCTTGAAGAGAGACTAGTAAGAAAAACACAGCAGATCAAGAGAAAGCTGGCACTATATTAAGAAGTCATCATGATTAAAGTGTGTAAAACTACAATAATGTAACAGATACGTAAATCTTAACTGTGTCTTACCTGTAGAAGCAGAGTGTCCTGATAGTGTGGAGTGCCGAAAAGATGCAAGTCTCTAAATGAGAAAACAGGGGGGTGTTTGCACTCCCAGTTTTAGCAGAGCTAGTGTTCTACGCCTAATACATTGCCTCTTCAAAGTCGTCCTGACCACGGTGTTTATGGGCAGTAGTTAGAATCACTGCCGACAGCCTGCTGCTGCTGCTCCCGCAGCCTCCTGCCTTCGCAGACCTAACACATGAGTGTGCCGGAGAGCATCCTTAGCCCCCCCTCCCCTTTTCCTTTTTGCGTGGTTTTTCTTCCTCTGTATCTCAGTGTACGCGTGTCTGTCTCTCTCTGTTTCTTTCTCTCTCTCTCTCTCTCTCTCTCTCTCTCTCTCTCTCTCTCTCTCTCTCTCTCTCTCTCTCTCTCTCTCTCTCCTCACTAATGGAGAGTTACCACTCAGCTTATTCGGCAGAGTCAAAGAGGACAGGCTGGCAGGCAACAGTGCAGTCCCCCCTCCCCTGCTGAGACCCATGAATGTGTTGTGAATAAAGACAAAGCCCGACCAGAGCAGCGCATTACTACCTGAAACAGCCCTGCAAGGATGCTCTGCCCTGGGGCTCCGCAGGCAGCCAGGCAGCCAGAGGGATGGATCACATCGCCCTTGCCCTCCCTCCTAGGAACCTGCACCTTAAACTTTGGCTCAGGACTTTGCTTCCCCTTTAGAGGACCTTGTTTTCTGTCCTGTTATTTACTGTCTGAACCTCTTACACAAAAAGTGTTTTATTCGTGTTCTATTATGTTAAACCTGGAGAACCTAACTAATCCCTGAGTTGTTGCCAAAGTAACTGAATTTTCTAACTTTTGGAGATAAAGATCAGCTCTGTTAGGCCTCAGATAAATGTGCTCATGGTAAAGGAAGATGGATTTCTCTAGTCTGAGTATCCCCACAGGGACCAAGTGGGAAGAGTCTGGGCTGAGGTGCATAGACAAACAAACAAAAAGCATCAGTATCTCGCAGGTGCCAAAAATAGAAACTGAGATAAACTAAAGTGAAATTGATGAACGAGTCTGGAAGGATATAAGTGCAAAGGAATGAAGAGAGTGAATAAATGGGACTCACTGATTTCCTATAGCTATCATTCAGGTTTGATAACTGAAAGAGATTCTACTTACCTAGTACTTTTTTGTGTGTGTTTTTCTGCTAGTATTAACATATAAATAAACATAGGCTAACATATATTCTGCATTCCAGAAAGATTTAGTAGATGATAGCCTGCAGGTGTTCGCCTAAGGAAAGTTAGAGATTTTTTTTTCATGTTACTCAACTATGAATATGGAGCTTAGGGATTCACAACCCCAAATATTGGTCCCAATCAATTTATACTATTAAGATGAGTCTTTTAAAAAGTGCAGTAATACAATGCAGTCAGTTGTTTTGGAAAATTAATTAAGTATAAGTTAAGATTAGATTTATTCATAAATGCCAATACATTTGGAATAAATAATGGCTGAAATAAAATATAAATTTCTATCCCTCAAGTAGATGAAGTGCAGAGCTAAATAATCCAGGGCTGATGTGAGCTCCATGATCATTAAGGATCCGGCTCCTCTTACTCAGCCGTCCTCAACATGGGCCAGATGGTTTTTTAAGCTGTGGCGATCAAATCAATACCAAAACTTCAGGAAGAGAGAAGGATGAGGAGAACATGCTCCTTATTTAAGGACATATCCTGGAAGGATATCATGCTGCACATGACATTTCTTTGACCAGAAATTAACCATATAATCACAGCTAACTGCATGCTAGCCTGGAAAACAGAATATCTTTGTTAAATGACCATGTACATAGCTAAAATTCTGAGTATTCCCTTACTAAGGAAAAAATAAATAATGGAATATGGGGGAATTAACAGTGCATGCTATGGCAAAATAAAGGATAATGGACACTGTGAATGATACCACAACATCTATGCCACCTTTATCCCACTGCATAATTGCAATGTAATTTAGGGAATTGATTCCATTTCTAGCAGGGGACTCTGTATAGTCTCAACCAATTATGGTAACAGCATCACACTTACTAGAAAAGATTGTTAAGGAAGCCAGGCCTGAGCCATTCAGAGCATGATATTCACTTGGTGGCAGTTAATTTTTAATTATGGCATATAATTTTTAATACTGACCCACTCTCTACACCTTCAAAAAGAAGGGGATAAGTGTTGAACATGGAAAGATTTAGGATCTAGTTTTAAGGTGAATATGACAATTTGGATAAAGAAAAAGAAATTGGCTACTTGAAATCTATTATCCTTTAGATTAATCAATTCTGAAGTTAACACTAACTCTAAACTTCTAGTTATATATTCCAGTATGCTGAATTTTTAAAAAGCCATGCTGATATTGCTTTCTGTTAGTAACCAAAAGCATTCTCAATTCTACATGAAATCAAGTACTGTTATTAAGCATTTGATATATAATTTCTTCTCTTCAGTCTTAACATCATGTGTAAAATTCCACGGCTCAGCGATATCTATTGTTTCTTAATTTGCAATAAGAAATATAAAGAACATATTAAATTTCTACTTACACAGGCCTTCAAACTTTCAATTTATTTATTTGAAATGGTTTCTAACAATTTAATTGTTCTAAAAATTTAATTTGACATTCCATTAAGATTATTAGAAATCCAATTTGTTTATGAGTTGGGGACATGTCACAAGCTCAATAAATTTAAATAACTGTGAATTTTTGTTACAATTATTACTTCTTAGACTTTAACTAGAATAAAAGACTATCCTGTGTGCTTTTGATCTCAGTTCAGTGCATAATAATAATTGTTGTATTTTAACAGCTAATAGTTGCCCTTGGGTTTGTTTACCATATGTCAAATTCTGCTTTAAGTAATTATAATATATGAACTCACATAATCTTTTCAGCAGCTTTAGGAGAAGTATATAACTATTATCTTCATTTTATGAATTAAGATATGGAATTACACACATAGCCAAAGTTGCAAAAAAAGAAATAAAAGGAAAATCTGAATAGCCACATGTAGGTTAAAGAAACTGATTTTATAATAATAAAAAAAACTTTTCCATAAACAAAACACTCCAGGCCCAAGTGACTGTACTTGTCAATTCAACATTCAAGGAAGAGATGACATCAATTGATGTCACCAAAACTTCACAAGCCCTTTCAGCAAATAAAGAGGAAACTCTGATCAACCAATTTTATGAAGCCAGAAGTACCTGATATCAAAACCAGAATAAGACAACACAAAAAAGAAGAGGACAAAAATAGAGCTCTCATGAACTAAGATATAAAAGTCTTTCATAGAATATTGCAAAGTAAATCCAGCAATATGTGAAAAGGGTAATATATTATGACCATGAAGGGTTTATACCAAGAATTCAAGTTTGAGTTAATATTAAAAAACCAAACAATAGAATTTATGAATTAACCTAATTAATAAGAAAATTTAGGTCCAGAGACATGGAAGCATGGAACAGATTGATAGAGGGAAGGGGTGGGGGAAGAGATTAACCAAAGAACATGTATGCACATATGCATAACCCACAGACACAGACAATAGTGGGGTCAAGGCCTGAGGTGGGGGGAGTGGGGAAGAGGGGGCCAATGGGGGAAGAAAGGGAACATCTGTAATACTTTTAACAATAATTTTTTTAAATAAGAAAAGTTATATTATCATCTTAATAAATGTTAATTTTCTGAAAAAATTCAACATCTATTCATAACAATTAATGTTGTCTACTCTATCTCCTTTTATTCAGCTCTGTATTAGATGTTCAACACTGCAATGTTAAAAAAAAGAAAGGCACCTGGATTTGAAAGAAAGAAGTAAAGCTAGCTATCTTTACTATCAGTCAGTATGTTTATGTATATAGAATACCCTAAAGAATTCAAAAATAAATAAAAAATATATCAGAATAAGTGAATTTACTAATATTAAAGAATACAAGTAAATATGTAAAATCAATTGTATTTATAAACAGCACCAGTGAAAAGTTGTAAAACAAAAGCATATATACATTTACATATGTATATATACACATGTATATATAATTCATATATTTTAATATAGCATCAAATACTTAAAATACTTAAGAATAAATTTAACAAGTACAACTTCACAATTTCAAGAATAGTAAATTGATTTAAAAATGGACAAAGAGTTAAATAGATACTTCACAAAAGAAGATATAAAAATGGCCAACGTGTTCATGAAAAAAAATGTTTCGTCATTCGTTTTCAAGAAAATGCAAAATAAAAACATAATGAGGTAAATACACCCTCACTAGAAAGGTTAAAATGAAAAGGACTAGTGCTACTAAGCATTGGTGAAAATGTTAACAAACTGAAAGTCTCATATATTAGAAAATTATTTGGCAACTTCTTAAAATTTAATCATGCATGATTCAGGAATTCCATTCCTCAATATAAAACCCAAGAGGGGGAAAAGGCTACAAAAGACTTGTACTCAAATGTCTGTAACAGGTTGTATCAGTAACAAAAACAAAACCTAGGAAAAATAATTTCAATCAACACATGACTAAATAATCAAATTGTGGTATAACTAAGTGGAAAAGTTCTTAGCAATAAACAGGAATATACAGCTGATACATACAACATGAATGAACTTGTAAGATTCTGTAATGTTGCACTTATGTACAATTCTGGAAAAAACAAAACTGAATATAACTGACAGAAAAAAGATCAGTATTTGCCTGAGACCAGAAGAGAAAGGAGATACTAGCTACAAAATGGCATGTGGGTGCTTCTTTGGAGGAAACCATTCTGTGCTGATTGTGGTGATAGTTAAAATAGATATATACATTTCTCCAAAGTCTTCTAACTGTACACTTCAAATTGGTATATTATATTTTATGTAAGTTATAGCTTAATAAAGTTAACTTTAAAAAAATGAGAAACTGACCATTAAGTAACTTGCTAAAGATCATACTGGTGATAAGTAATAAAACTGCAATTTGAAGTCCTTTTTTATTAATCCTCACCCAAAGATATGTTTTTTACTGATTTTTAATTTTTTTAGAGAGGAAGGAAAAGAGAGAAAGAAGCATTGATGTGAGAAACATTGATCTGTCACTTCCCCTATGTGCCCTAACGGGATAGAACCTGCAAGGTATTTGCCCTCACTGGAAAGCAAACAGGCAAGCTTTTGGTACATGGGACAATGCTCCAACCAACTGAGCCACCTAGCCAGACTACTTTTTCTTCTTCTAAGCAACTTACTTATGCTGAATCTTGGTAAGTTTAGAATATTTTTTAGTTGCAATAATGAGAATTTTAATGAAAATTAGACGACAAGGAACGAGTGAAGGAGAGATAGTAGGCATTCACCTGAACCAGAATTATCCTTAGAATTTGAGACAATTCTATAGATGAGCTCCTCAATCAATTCTTGGAGTCTTTATAAATATTTTAACTCTCACTACAGATGATTGATCTTACCCTCTTATCTATAAATTTACTTAGAGCTTCAGCTGATTTGTCTTAGTCGTTGTTTTAGTCAGCTCAGCCTGCTGTAACAGAATGCCATAGACAGCAGCAGGGCTTAAGCATCAGACATTTATTTCTCACAGTTCTGGAGTCTGGGATGTCCTAGACCAGGGGTGGGCAACCTTTTTGTGAGTGCATCCCAAAACCAGCAAAATCTCTGACTCAAAATTCTTCTGCGTGCCAACCCCAATTTTTTGAGAACATGTTACGCCTACTTAATATCTCAAGGTGTACGTATGTGAAGAGCCTTGAAGAAATAATAAAATTCATTCGAGCGACAAAAACACAGTATATGATGATGAAAAATACATTTATTTTTTAATGTATACATGTACACTGATAGTCCGACAGAAAACTTTATGACTCCGTTTGATATTATCAGTGGGACTTTTGCTGCTGCATCACTGATGACAGAGATTTTACATCAGGTTTATATTTCGTGACCTTCAGAGATATGCACGAGCTACTCCTTTCATCCGTCAGGCTACTCCTATTACGAGACTTAACAAAAGTCATTGCTGAGAACAAAGATTCACAAGCGTATGTGGATGAAACCAAAACACTGGTCGGATCTAGGAAGGCAGGGAGAGTTAAGGCAGCGGCATAGAAATTGCTCTTCCCCTCTCTCGTCAATCCATGTCTATGGTCTTTAAGATAACTTGTTATGTAAAATTATTTATTTATCTAAGATGCACCTACACTGAATTTATCTGAAAAATAAAAAAGTCGATATTAAGAAAAAAATGTAAATGGAAGATTATAAGAGAGGGTTTTGCATGCCAGCAAAAGTTACTGGTGTGCCATGTTTGGCATGCGTGCCCACCCCTGTCCTAGACCAAGGTTCTGGTTGATCCAGTATCTGATATAGAGCTCAATTCCTTTTATAAGGGCATGAATCCCAGCATGGAGTCTCCAGTTTCATGACCCAAACTAACCCTAATCACCTCCCAAGATCTCCACCTCCTAATACCAATCCATTGGGGATTGGGTTTCAACATATACATTTTGGGGGAACATAAACATGCAGCCATCCTTTCTACTTTATAACAACTTCATTTTGAGATAATTCCTCATGAAGTACCCCTTTACAGATCTCTTTCTGCTTAACATTTTTCACTTGCTGTAGTTCAAATACCCAAGAAAGGAAATCTGATTGGACCAATAAATGTAGCTAATTCACAATAACAGCCTTTTCATAGGTCACAGGAAAGCTATCCATTGGCTTTCCTTGGATGTGGGCGCCCAATCTTGGATTTATTAAGTATGATACATGAGATGAGGTTTATGTGATAAAAACATGCCTGTCTAGATAAGATTATGAGTACGGAAAACCAATACGGTTAACAGTTTCAGTTTCCTTTGAAATTATTGCTGATTTTTGTGAAAGGAAAATGTGTGTTAAAATACTTATACATTTATTTGTGCAAATATAAAGACACAGATACCTAAATATACACATATAAAGAAATATATTCCTTTGGTCAGTACAGATTCTAATGACATTATGGGTCTAGTCCAGATAAAAGCCTCATATTCTCTCTTTCCCCTAATTTATTTTATTAAATTACTCCTTTTTGCAACTTTTAAAAATGTGTTGTGCATGTGTGTCTGTGTACTCAGACACAAAGAGAAATAACTTATTCCTTTCAGATGCCATAGAAAAATAAAGTGTTCTACCTATATATGTTTATATATTAAAGTAGGATTCTTAACATGTGAATAAACAGGGCTGCATTTAATTTTTAAGACTCTTAAAGAATACTGAACTTGAGTTTGCAGACCCATCTCAAGGGTCCTACACTCAAAATTCCACAAATCAAATTAGTGAATTATGACCCATAAATAAATAATTAGTATAGAAGAGGCTAATAAGTAAACATTAGTCATGTCTACTGCCTGAGGTGAGCATAGTTCAACCCACTCAGAATTCTGCTAGCAAAATAGTTTCTGTATCATAAGGAAATCTGTATCATAAGGAAATCTGTATCATAAGGAAATCAAAAATAGTTTCTGTATCATTAGGAAATCATTGTTTGCCTCCTTGACATGAACGGTGTCAAAAAGCTGTCGTAAGCAAGATGATGCAGAAAAGAGGTGAACCATGGCCTTTTTCCTCAGCATTCTATTTAGAATATCCTTTTGGGTGAGATATTTTAACTACTTGGAATTAAATATAGAAGTTTTGTTATTATGTGAATTTATGTCTAATTTCTAAATCGAGTCTATATTTGCAGCTTAAAGTGGCTGTAAAATATTTGACTAAGAGGGTTCAGAAAACTCAAGGAATTAGCGAAGTTTCCATCTAGGAGAGTAGAAGTACATCCCTCTCAGAGTAAATTTAAAGAACAGTGAGAGATAAAAAGTAAAGATGCTTTCTGATTAAATCACATAATGTTCAGTGTACAAGGACCTTCTTTTACTAAAGTCTCATTCCTCCACCTGACATACATGGGTGGATGGAAAACATTGATAATAACCTTACCAAAATCCGTATGATCTCTGCTTTCCCTTACTCATTCTCAGTCAGACAATTTAAAAGTGGAAATAAAGTCTGTAGTGACTTGTTTTAGTGCAACCATGTTGCTGACAAATAAGCATCACTTTCTTTTTGAATTTTTACAAGTGTTCTGATTAATATTTCATTTTAACGTTGTTAAAGTGATGGGTACCAAGTTTATTGGCTGTAATTGCGGCGCATCACCTTACTTTCAGTATTAGGGTAAGTTGAATGTTTCTTGAGTGATATGATAGCATGTAAAAGCTTCTGAATGGCTTTCTCAAAGACCTATGCAGATGAAGATCAATGATTAAGTTGATAAAATTTTCTGAAACTACAGAGATCAATTTAGATAACTTCCTCTTTCTTTTGCTGTTGTATCATTTCATTGTTGAGAGTGATTAGGTTGGACAATAAGCTTTGGAATCTGATATGCTCTTTTGATAATACTTTACAATTGTAGTGAATTTTATTAATGACACTGATCCTCAAATTACCTAACTGTGGCCAATGTTTTATTAAGCCAGAGAACAAAATGATTTGCTTTGTTCCCTTTCTTTTTAGTTACTTATGGCATTTCACAAATATTGTCTTAAGTGGCTACAATGTCAATGAACCACATCTTTACAAAATTGGGATAGTAGTTTGTCAAGGTGGGCACCATTGAGGATACTGATAGAGTAGAGAAATAAAACTGATCTTTATAAGGCCATTATTTTTCTATTTCCTTTAACTTCTTACACTGGCCATTTTACAATTAGCTAAAATGCTAAATTAATATTTCTGTACTAAGCTTTTAGAAGGAAGTCTAACATGGTGAAAATTTAAAACAATCCAAAATGCTTTTATGACAGAATTCTTGACATGTAGTCACAAAAATATACAAAATAATTAAATGAATAAGGATTTAATGATAAAGTAATTTCAAAGCAATATCCTAAATACAGAACCTCTCCTATTCATTCAAAATATATTTCTGAATAAACAGAATGAACTGTGTATGTATTGAACATGTGAAATTGCTAAAATTCCAATTTTTTAAATAGCTTTATTAAGGTATAATTGACATACAACATGATGATGTGCAACATGATGACTTCATAAGTGTTTCTATTTAGAAGTGATCACAATAAGTCTAGTTAACATCTGTCACTATACATACATACATACATACATACATGTTTTTCTTACAATGAGAACTAGTAAGATCACTCAGCAACTTTCAAATATGCAATACAGTATTATTTTTTTAATTGCTTAAAGTATTACAAAGAGTATTACATATGTGTCCTTTCTTTCCCCCCGCCCTTGACAGTCCCCTAGCCTCCCCTACCCCCAGTGTCTTATGTCCATTGGTTATGCTTATATGCATGCCTACAAGTCCTTCGGTTGATCTCTTACCCCCCTCCCTCCTGCCCCCCAACCCTCCCCGGCCTTCCTGCTGCAGTATGACAATCTGTTTGAGGCAGTATTATTAACTGTAGTTGCCATACTGTCTGTATATTACATCCCATAACATTTATTTTCAGGTTTCTTCTTCAGTGGCCTTTTATAATTTATATCTTTCAAGGAATATGAATTTAATGTAAGCTGTCAGTTTATAAACATAAAATTATTCATAATACTTGCTTATTATGCATTTGACATTTGTAGAATTTGTTGTGATGTTTCCTCTCTCATTCTTGAAATTGGTAATTTGTATCTTCTGTACTTTATCCTGGTTGGTCTGGTTAGAAACCACTCATTTTTTGGAAACCTTTAATTTCTTTTATTTCAAGTAAATAGCTTTGGTTTCATTGATTTTTCTTATTTTTCTTTTCTATTTTCTATGCTCTGATTTTCATGTATTTTTGGGTGGTGATCGTGGTGGTTATCCTTCTTGTTTACTTTATTAATATAGAAAGCAAGATCACTTGAGACTTTTTTTATTTCTAACATAGGGAGCTAGTCCAATAAATTGCCTTCTAAAAACTGCTTTAATAGTATTCCACACATTTTAATAAACTGTTTTTATTTTCATTCAATTTAAATCATGTTCTAATTTCCTTTTTTGTTTTTGATTCATAGGTTATATATAATTGTGTTATTTACTTTCCAAATGTTTGTGAATTTTTCGAGATTAAATATAATAATTTCTAAATTATTCACTGTGGTCAGAGAACCCACTTTATATGACATGAATCCTTTTAAAATGAGACTTATTCTATGCTCACAAAGAAAATAACAAGAAAGTTTTACTTTGTTGGGTAATGAATATTTTTCTATTCTTATATATACATTGAGCTTTGTTCTAGAATGCAATTAAATTAGAAACATCTTGATCCTTTTCATTCTTGCTTGTAAGTTATGTCAGTCTGTGCCAGAGCAATGCTCAGTCTAATTATTCCTATTATTGAGACTAGATATTTTCGTGTACTCTACCAAGTGCTCCCTGAATTATAGTGTTCTCTGATATGGCTGGTGAGAAAAGCCACTGTATAAGCCTGACACTGTTCTCACTAAGCCTTTCTAATTGTTCTTTCTCCAGTCTTGGGTAATGTCTTCCCCCAGTGCTCTGCTGAATAGCTAGAGGAAATCCTCTACTGATCTCCAGAGTTTACTCTTGCAGCTCTCTCCATTTGTGTCCTCTATCCACTGAAATTTAACTACTGTGGTTTCTCTGCATCTCCAGCTTCTCAAAGCAGAGTCCACGGGGCTTTGCTTGGGTTTGCCCTCCCTGCTCCATGGTAAGGAAACTCTCGCAAGGCTGGTAAGTGGGGTAAACACAGGGCACACCTAGTTGTTCACCAGCTCTCCAGATCACAGTCCTTGGATGTCTGAGGCCAAGTCTTGAAATTTTATTATCCCCCCGCCCCCACTTTTTTTGTTGATCCAGGTAGAAATGTAAGTTTGGTCACTGTTACTCATCTTGACCAAAAGTAGAAGTGCCTTATTCCATTTTTAAACCCACAAAACGTGTAGTTTAATATTTCTCAACCTAACATGTGTGTTATATTTTAAACTAAAATTATTCAATTAATCTCATTACCAATACAGCTCTTGAGATATTCTAATAAATCAAATATTTGTAATCTACTAGTTTCTAAATATTAATTCCTTTCCCCCATATTCCTTAATTTATTGGTGCCATTTTTGAACTCTGTTAATCTTTATTTTGTTAAAATAAGAGTTAGAAAGTGTATAACCTAGAAAGAAAACCTTGACCCTTCAGATTAAAAATATTAATAGTTACCAAGAAATGCTGCTGACAGCTGCCAAGTGACAGAACTTATATAAAGAACTTGATGACCCAGGTAATTTTTTTTATTTTAACTTAAAATTATTACTGCTTTTACTAACATCCATGTACTGACCTAAGATTGCCAACTTCTTCCACCTCAGAGCTTATTATAAATTCCTTCAGTATATCTATAACTATTAGTGAAACTTGTCAAATTTCAAAAGCAGTGCCTTTAAAGCATAGATGCTATATCACTTATTCTAATTTTATAAAGTCTTTTCTGTTTTGTTTGCCATCGTTACCAAATATGACAACAAAATTAGCCAAAGTAAACTACGCTGTACCTAGTTTCGCATTAGCTTCTCAATACATTTTAAATATTAAAACTGTATTTGCTGGTATTAATTGTATTTTTTTCAGATCCTAACAGAGTTTAACATTCTGATTTTCATAACTGCATCATCATTTATCTGTTCTTTGCACTTCCTATAGTATGATTTACCAGCATCCAAATAATAAAGAATAAAGACAGAAAGATAGAGCAAGAGAGAAAGAGAGATGCAAGGATTCTACAAACTTAGAGCAAAGAAGAAAAGAGTGACTAAGTCTATTATCTTCTGTAAGTTATGTCCAGCTCTTCTGTCCTCTGTACTTGTCCCATTTTTGTTTCTGAGAAAACACTTTAGACTTTTTATGGGTGTAATACCTACTTAGCTACTGACAGACAGTAGAATCTGTATGGCATATTTCTGAATCTGCATGGTGAATGAAATTACTTTTTAAAAAATTATATGAAATGAGATCTACCATTACCTCAAAAAAGAAGCTACTTTTCTTTATCACTGTTCATTGCTAACATTATGAATTTATTCATTGATGCTAGGAATTTTTCTAGACTTACATTCTTTAACTCACTTTATAGATAAGTTCTTTAAATGTCAAGGGCCTATGAAAAGTGAAATTTAAGTCACAAATGAGTACTGTCTCTACTTCCCAAACTCTATTCTCTTTTTTCTTACCTACTGCAGTTCCTTCTGCAGATCACCCTCTCACTTCGCACACAGCACGTAGTATTTTCCTTTTATAAATCTTGTTAATCCATTCCAAATTTATCTCCTAATTATTAAAATTGAAATAATAGTACTTATCTCATGATTTTTTTTGTGAGAATCTGTAAAGTGTAGGATATACAGTAATGCTCAGTAATTGTTAGGTACGTCTTTTTCTCTTATTATTAAATTTCACACTCTCTAATGCAACTCATTCTTTAACATTAGCTAAATACACACTATTCCCTCAACACTGCTTCTGCTTCTCTATGCCTTTGCTTATTCTGGGCTTTTTATCCAGAAAAACCTTCTCTCATCATAAACCTAATTCTTGACCACATTTTCCAAGATCTTTTTCCAATCCTGTTAAGTGTTCTCTTCTAATCTGTGTTTACTGCTCTCTCCTCTAATCTCCTTTGGTGTTCACTTTATAGTACTCACTAGAGGCCCGGTGCATGAAATTGTGCGCAGGTATGGTCCCCAGGACTAGCCTGCGATCAGGGCCATCTTCCTCAGCTGCCGGCAGCCAGCCCCAGCCCTCACCACCACCCACCCCGGGTCCCCGTTCACCATCCAGCAATGGGAGCTTGACGGCCAGGGGAGGGGCCGAGAGGTCAGCTGTTCCCACCCGCTCGCCAGCCCCACCCCCACCGCGGGTCACCCTCTGTGTGTGGGGCAACCTGCAGGGTGGGGGCCTTGGCCTGGCGCCACCCGCATCCCCCGCCACTGACCCTGGGCCCCTATTCGCCATCAGCGATCGGAGCCTGCTAGCCGGGGAAAGGGACTGAGAGGTGGTCAGTGCACCTCATAGTGACTGGTTGAACAGTTGTTCTGACATCATGGTCACTGGGCTTTTATTATTTAGAATTTTGGCACCTAACTACTATCTTCTATAAGGTTTCAATATATAATTAATTAGAGGCCCGGTGCACAGATTTGTGCATCAGTGGGGTCCCTCAGTGTGGCCTGTGGAGATAAGGCTGGCACCAGCATCCAACATCCCCTGCGGGATGTAGTAATGCGTGAAGCGGCAGGTGGCTGGGGAGGAGCCACTACCACTCATCCTGGTCAGCTGAGCGTCTGTCCTCCCCACCCTTCCCACCCCACTCACTTCCACCACTGCCCCTCGCATCTCGTTGTCTGCCTCACCCAGCAATGGAGAAGTGGGTCCCTAGGGCAGAGCTCCCATGGTTTTGCTAGGGGTGCAGAATGAGGCTCGGAGAAGTGGGGTAGTGCCCGAGGGGCACCTGGAGAGTCATGTTAGCTGTGCGACAAGGCCACCCAATTCACACACCTTCTTGCAAGTCCTGGAGTGGCCCCAGTCTGACTGGAGGAGATGGGCGCTAGGGGCAGAGTTCGTGGTCTCTTTTTCCCCCTCCCTCTACCCCTCGGTCCCGGCTGCCCAGGAAGGACGCAACCAAAGAGGTTGATGGGGGTCAGGGGGGCAATGCCTCTGGAGCAGTGCTTGAAGGGGGGCGGAATTTGGGTCGATGCCCCGTCTTTCCTATGTGAACTGCAGCTCATCCCCACCTGCTTGAGATCTTTCATAGGCTCAATCACCTGTGTCTCTTTTCATTTGTTCAAGTTGACTGCACTCTGGTGGTCAGTGCGTGTCATAGGGACTAGTCAAACAGGCTTTTATGTATATAGACTAAAAGCCCGGTACATGACATTCATGCATGGGGGGGAGGGGGGCGCTCAGCCTGGCCTGTGACATTTCACAGACAGGGAGCTCTCGCGGGATATCTGACTGATGGCAAGCTGGCAGTCGGACATCCTTAGCACTTCTGCAGAGATGGGAGAGGCTCCTGCCACTGCACTCGCCAGTTGTGCGCCTGGCTTCTGGCTGAGCAGCGCTCTCCCTGTTGGAGCGCACTGATCCCCCAGGGTGCAGCTACTGCATTGAGCATCTGTTCCCTGGTGGTCAGTGCGTGTCATAGTGACCAGTTGTTCCACCATTCAGCCAATTTGCATATTAGCCAATTTGCATATTAGCCTTTTATTATATAGGATTGTATGTGTTTAGTGATTTATCTTTCCAACAGGTCTATCTACTCCTTAAAGGCAGCGATTTCTTTTTATTTCCTATCCTACTACTCACGTGTTTCAAATTTTTAGATATTTAATAGATATTGAATGAACACGTATATAAAATTGTACTCAGACTCTTTACATACATTTTTAAAACATAAGGTAATGATGAATGAGAAAGGAGGAATCATCATTACCTTATGTTTTAGGTAATGCCAGCGTATCTTGGTTTCTCTCAGTTGTTAGGTGTTTCCTTCTGTATTTATTTTTAAGTCTGCTTTCTAATGTAAGAGTGTTCTAATCTGATGTTTCTATCCTAGGGAAGGCTCTTTGTATTGTACTATAAATTCTCTTTTTTTAAAAAATTTGATTGTTTTTCTTCCCCAGCTTTATTTCCACTCCCATGAATAAAATGTATAACCTGGATCATCTGAAAACAGGTGATAGTTTGTAGCTAATTTGAAAAAAAAGTATTTTATAGAAATATCATTGTTATAACAACTTACTTTCGATGACAATAAAGCAACTGCCACAAGAGAAGCATTTTGAAAAATACAGTGACAAAAATAAAGAAATTTTTTCCAAAATACAAATAAGGAGGACACAGTGCAGGCATACCTTGGAAATATTGCAGATTCAATTCCAGACTGCTCAAGAAAGCAAATATTGCAATAAATCAAGTAACACAATTTTTGTGTTTCCCAGTGCATATAAATGTTTACAATATACTCTAGTCTTGTAAGTGTGCAATAGCATTTTGTCTAAATAAAAGTGCATACCTTAATTAAAAGATACTTTATTGCTTAAAAATGCTAACCATCACCTGAAACTTCAGCGAGTTATCTTTTTGCCTGTGGAGTGTCTAGCCTCATGAGGCTAACTGCTGACTGATCAGAGTAGTGATTACTAAAGGCTGGAGGGGCTGTGGCAAGTTCTTAAAACAAGACAACAAAGTTTGTCATGTTGATTGACTCTTCCTTTCACAAATGATTTTTCTGTAGCATCCAGTATTCTTTGATAGCATTTACCCACAGTAGAAATTCTTTCAAATTTTGAGTCAGTTCTCTTAGATCCTGCTACCACTTTATCGACTATGTTTATGTACTATTCTAAGTTCTTTATTGTCATTGCAACAATTTTACACAGCATCTTTGCCAGGAGTAGGTTCCATCTCAGGAAACCACTTTTCATCGATTAGATGCAACACCTCACCTGCCATATTTTTATCATGAGATTACAGCAACTCAGTCACATTTTCAGGTTCTAAATCTAGTTCTCTTGTTATCTCCAATTACTTCCTCCACTGAAATCTTGAACCTATTAAAGTCAGCCATGAGAGTTGAAACCAACTTCTTCCAAATTCTTGTTAATGTTGGTATTTTGACCTCTTCCCATGAATCACAAACATTCAAAATGGCATCTGAATGAACACTTTCCAGAAGGTTTTCAATTTACTTTGCCCAGATGCACCAGAGGAATCACTAACTATGGCAGCTATAGCCTTAAAACATGTATGCATTTCATAAATAACAAGGCCTATAAGTTGAAATTACTCCTTGATCCATGGGCTACAAAATGGACATTCTATTAGCAAGCATAAAAACAACATTAATCTCATTGTATATCTCCATCAGAACTCTTGGAACAGATGTGTTGTCAATGAGCATAGCAATTGTTAAGGAGCATAGCATTTTCAATGGCATAGCAATTCAGAAGGGTATCTTAGAAGAGAAGCTGGGCCATCCAAATTTCTTACTGCCTCTGTAGTACAATGGCAGTGTATACTTACTGACATGCTTAAAGGCCCTGGGGTTCTCACTGTGACAGATCACAAAGGATTTCAATTTGTAGCTTGAAACATTGCTTTCAAGCAAGACTGTTAGCCTCCCCTAAAAGCCTTGAAACCTGGCATTGACTTGGCCTCCTTATGAATGAAAGTCCTTTCAAATATCTGTTTTTAGAAAAGGGAGGATTCAGCCATACTGAATATCTGCTCTGGCATATAATTTCCTGCCACAATTAGTTTACTAGGATCTAGAGTTTCCAAAATTTTTTCAAGTGCCTTCACATCAGTACTCAGCACACTCACCACATCCTTTCACATTATGTAATAAGTAATTGTTCTTGGATTATTAAACTAGCCAGATAAGAAATAATTTTAACATTACAGTTGGGTTCAGCCTTTTCTTTCAACATCACAAAAAATCAAACAAAACCGTTTTGCTTTGGCCATGATCATCATTGTGCTGAGAGGGGTATGCTTCTGGGTCTGGTCTTCAATTCAAGTTGTTGGGCGTTTCTCCTTGTCTGATACAGGTCCTTCTGGAATTGTTGTTAGTCTCATTGCCTTCAATAAAGCAGACCTTTAACACCTTCCATCCATTTGTTCTTGTTCTTCAAATTAGTAAAATGGGACAAGCCTGACTGGTGAGCAATCACCATCACTGATTTTCTACCTTTGTAGTCCTTAATCACTTTCAATTTTTTTTCCAGGTCAATCACTTCATGTGGCTTCTTACTGGCAACATTAGCAGAGTATTTTGTATGCTTAGGAGCCGTGATGAACAAAACAATATAAGATTAGAGGGAACACAAAAGAAAATGATGCAATTGAGAGATGGGGTAAACAAGAGATGTATGGCGCTGCTGTGGGCATAATTGTTGTACAGCAACATTTTTATTTTTTAAGTAGAAAGAGAATACTCTAAAATAATGGTAAAAAGTATATTATAATCATTAGTGATATACTTTTATACAACTGACAGTGCAGGTTTGTTTACACCAGCATGACTATAAACACAAGTAATACATTGCACTAGGATATTACAATCGCTACGAAGTCACTGTGAAATAGGAATTTTCCACTTCATTATAATCATATGGGACCAAAGCTGTATTTATGCTTCAACATTGACCAAAATGTCATTATAAGGCACATGATTGTAATGTTAATAACAAAATATCTAAGAGTTTACTGTATAATCTTTGGGGATTATTCCTTTGTGAAGATAGTGAAAGATATTTCTAAAACCAGAGCTTTGTCTCTTTCTCATCACCAAGATTGACCCAAGAAAAGACCGATGTTCAATTTAGCTTCTAAATTCTATCGCTTGTAATATGAATATTTATATTTGCATAGGTGTTGAACCCAATGAGATCACCTTATATTTGTCAATAAATCAACAAACAAGTATTGGCAAGGTTGTAGAGAAAAGGGAACCCTCGTACATTGCTGGAGTGACTGTAAATTGTGCAGACACTACAAGAAACAGATTAAGGTCCCTCAAAAAATTAAAAATAGAACTATCATATGCCCCAGCAATCCCACTTTTTGGTTTTTATCCGAAGATATCCAAAACACTAATTAGAAAAGACATATCACCCCTATGTTCACTGCAGACTTATTTAAAATAGCCAAGATATGGGACTTAAGTGTCCATCACTACACGAATGAAGAAATGTGATATATATATACATACACACACACACACACACACACACACACACCATGGAATATTACTCAGCCATAAAAAAATGAAATCTTGCCATTTGCAACAACATGGATGGACCGAGAGGGTATTATGCTAAGTCAGAGCAAGACAAATACCATATGATTTCACTTATATGTTGAATCTAAAAAACAGAACAAACAAAACAGAAACAGACTCATAGATGCAGAGAATAAACTAATGGCTGCCAAATGGGAGTTGGATTAGGGGATGAGTGAAAAAGATGAGGGGATTAATACAAAATACCAGATATAAAAACTGTCATGGGATGTAAAATATAGCATAGGAAATATATATATAGTCAATAATATTGTAATAACTATGTATGGTGTCAGATGGGTACTAGACTTACTGGTGATTACTTCACAAGTTATATAAATATCTAATCAGTATGTTGTACACCTGAAACTAATAAAAAATTGTACTTCAACTGCAATTTTTAAGAAGTTAAAATAAACAGAAATAGAAATAATATGAAGATGGAGGATCATGTCTGTCTTAAGAGAAATATAATCTCAGGGAAGGTAGAACATTAATGTTACAAATTTCAAATAGAAGATGCCTTCTAAAGTATTCTATTATGTAAATTCCACTAAATAATGTAAAAATAGTAAAATTTACAGGACAGTTTTCGTGTGAAAGTACATAAAATTAGAGCCGCAGGGAGCTTGCAATAGACTAGAGAGGCCTAAAGAAGCATCTAATTTTAACACAAGGGAGCATCTCATAGAGAAGGAGAGTGAGAGGAACAGAAGGAATGTTTTAGTGGGAGACATTTGAAAATCAAATAGATTTGTATTTCACTCACAGTTTTGCCACTTTTAGATGTAGTGCGTAACCTCTCATTGCTTCACTTTCCATCCCTATAATATGGAAAAGAAAATAATTTATATATTTCAAGGTCATGGTTGATTTAAATAACATAATATGCCTAGTGTAATAGAAATCTTTAGCAAATAGCCACTATTACTCATTTCAGTTATAAACCTAGTGCCATGAGGAAAATTAGAGAGACTGTTTAAGAGGCTGTTATGATAATTCTAGTGAACATTAATGAGAGTCTGAATTAGCATAGTGGTAGGCAATACAGAAAAGAAAAGTAGATATTGAAAAGAATACCACAAATGCATATATGGAAATTGCTTATACAGAAAATGAACATGCAAGAGGAATCCCAAATGAGGTGAGATTCTGCCCTTTGTGAATGGGTTGAACGTATACTTTGGGACCCATTCAAGCAAATTAAATCAAAATCTATGGATTTAGGGCCCCAGACTTAGCATTTTTATTTTACTTGTGCTGTTTGTTTTTGTTTTTGTTTTTTTTTGTCGTTGATTCCAGAAGAAGAAAGGAGAGAAACATCAATTTGTTGTTATACTTATTTATGCATTCATTGGTTGATTCTTGTATGTGCCCTGACCTGGAATCAAACCCACAACCTAGGCGTAGCTTGTTGCATCAATGATGCTCTAACCAATGGAGCTATCTGGCCAGGATCCAGCCTTAACATTTTTTTAAAAGCATTCCAGTTTATTCTGATGCATCTCAAGAATTAAGAATCATGTTTGAAATTTTATCTGCATATACTACTATATACATAAAACCTTTAAAATTAACTTCAATTTAATTTTATTGTAACAGTGTGAGGTTCATAAAAAGTCATTATACAAAAAACAGGAAAATAAATGCTCTAAAGTTGGTTGCCAGGCTTCCACTTCCTTAAAGCTATGTGCTGGGGTGGGTGTCTCGATAGGAAAGAGTCTATCCCATTGAGCACTTTTGTTGACAGAGGCAAGGTTCCCTGGACATGGCACCAATATAGCATAAAACTATGACTATTTTGAATCTCTGAGAGACAAATCTTATAAGAGAAGCCTGAAGCTGAGAAGAAGGGATGGAGGTTGCCTAGTGAGAAACACTGCATTTTCAAACAGGAAGAAAAGAATTATCAATAGCAATTTCTATATTCAGTGAAAAATAACCTTCATGAATATAGGAGAAAGAAATTGTCAAATGAAGATTATCCTAAGATAATTTGTTGGTAGCAAACCTAACCCTTAAATGGTTAAAGGGAGTCCCCTAAATAGGAGGAAAGGATACCAAAAGAAGTCTTGGAATATCAGACTTGGCTTGAGTCATAAAGGGGCATATACAAAATTTAACCCACAAATTTGATGGTTGAAGCCAAAACTACCACATCATCTGATGTGGTACTCAATGTCTACAGAGGAAATGCTTAAGACAATTATAATTAAAAAGTTGGGCAAATAAAAGAACCTAAATAAAGAAAGGTTTCTACACTTCACTTAAAGTTATACAATGTCAATATTGTTAGACTATAATAAGTTAGGTATGTACACTGTAGTGTTTGGAATCCTCCAAAAACTTATATAAGATGTTATACTCAGAAATACGTTAGGTAAATTAAGATGAATCCTAAATAATGAACCAATAACCCACAGTACAGTGACATAAGAGAAGCAAAGAAAACACATAATAAAATGGCAGACTTGAGCCATTATAACATATCAAGAATGACCTTCAATATAAATTATCTAAATGTGCCAATTAAAATAGCAGAGACAGAGAGGACATATTGAAAACATGGTCTAATGATATGCTGTCTACAGGAAATTCACTTCAAACACAATGACAATAGTAAAAAGAAAGTAAAAGGATGAGGAAAAGGGAGTCTTCTGCATGTTTGTGTTGTTTTTGCATTTTCAACTCATGAATATATTAACTATTCAAAATTAAATAATTTTTTAAAAGCTGCAATATGAACTGATCCAGAAGCAAAGTTGAGATCAACTTTCTACTTTTCAAAATTCTTTGGTAGGGAAACATTGCCTTTATAAAGACGGTGGTGGAGTTGTGGATTCTCCACAGTAAACCACTTAAACACTGGAAACACTGTAATTGATTTTTAGAATGTTACAGAAGAGATGAACTTTGGGTGATTTGCATTATAGATATTTGTAAACACCTTTACCAATCCGTATATATACACACTGGGCACTACAGTATTATCAATATATTTACATACATGCATTTCCACAAATAATTGTTGCTGCTTACATAGTATTCTAGCATGAATTAGCATTGTTATTTGAATCCATTCTCATTTGTTGAAAAATTATATTGTTTCTAATTTTTGGTTGTTGTTAGGATCATTGTATAAGTAACATCTTTGTTCACCTCTCTCTTATTCTTTAGGGTAAATTTGAAAAATGGTCATCCACATGAGAGATTGCTCAGATACATGTTACCAAATACTGCTCCAGAAATATTGTAACATGTATAGCATTGTTCTGAGGGATTTATCTTATAGCTCAGATAAATATAGCAGAGAAGGGGCCTTGTTTTTTAAGAGCAGGGCAATATGCTCCCAACATCGCTATCAATGTCAAATTATCAAAGCAGTTGATCCTGAAGTCAAAGTTACAGTTTTTGTTCCATTCTATACTGAGGCATGAGTATGCTTGCCATTCATGGAATAGTAATAGCTAATGTGTTCTTAATTCTCTTCACAACCAAGGTGCTGGTATATTATTACAGATATTCATGCCCAAGGGAATGATGCAGTTTCTTGGGTAAGTCTTTGATTTTTAAATAGGAGATGTGTCAGACAGCATTTGGTAAAGAAAAGAGAAAATATAATGTATTTGATAGTTCCTGAAAAATGCATAAGTAGATTTTATAATCAGGTAAATATTTCTATTTTGGACTTTTCATGTATTGACAGCTTGAAAATAATTTATGGAGACAGATAATGAGAAAAAAATAATTCATATTAATTTTGTTTTTATTGTTGACACCATTACAAATGCCCTTTCCACCAAACCTCCAGCCTTTCTTCCCCCTGGCCATCACCACACTGTTGTCTGTGTCCATGGGTTATGCATATACGTTCTTTAGCTAATCCCTTCACCCAATTCACATTATATATAACTATATATTTTTTCATCAAGATCTCAGTGATTTCCCATAAAATATTACTTTGACCTTGCTACCCCTGCACTTTAAGTATCAGGAGCCAGAAGGACCAGAGCACATATGGAATATGATACAAGAGGCACAAGTATTGTAAGGTAGTCCATGCCCTTGGAACAGCTGTCACCAAGGGACCTTTGGAAGTGGCTTATCCACTTTTTATGCTTTTCTAAGGAATGGAGGACTGACAACTAAGAAGTTCCTATGCAGATTCTTGAAAATGCAAGTTCCATTGTCTTATACTGTTTGAGAACCAGGGTTAGAATAAATAGAAGTCAAAATATAGTAGCATATAAATATACTAGAGGCCCAATGCATGAAGATTCATGCAAGAATAGGCCTTCCTTCCCCTGGCTGCCCACACTGCCTTCACTCCAGCCAGAGCCGCCTTCGCACGCTGCCCAGAGGCCCAGAGTGTCCGGGGCAGGATGGAATGCCTGCATCATTGCCATGGCGTCCCACCCCACCCCTGGCTGCTCAGCATGTCGCCCACAGGGCCGCCACCTTTATCAAGTTAATTTGCATACTCACTCCTGATTGGCTGTGGGTTGCGGAGGGACTGTCAATTTACATATTTGGCTATTATTAGTGTAGATACTACTATAATGTATACACACACTTTGAATAATTATAAAGGCAGAGTTTATTAAAATGTACTTCATTTTCAAAAGTGAGCTATCAGCTGTTAAAGTATATAGACATTTTGGGAGGAACACCCTATATACAGTATTTATGGTGTGTTAATGTTGATGTCTTAAAAAGTAGCTGCAATACTGCAATATTAGTTAATATTTATTGAGTGTAATAGCAAATCATGAAATGTATACAGATTAATCTTCACAATAATCCACACTGGTTGATGTTATTATTTCCAGTTTTCGAATAGGACACTGTTAAAAGGTTGCTCAAGAATACATAGGTAGAAAGAGATGAAGCTCTAATTTTAACCATATTACTGATCTCAGCCTCTTCTTAACTATAGTGCCCCATTTTAAGTCTCTTAAACTACATCTGTTGCTATGTAAATGCAATGACCTTCTTCTCATTTCTAAGCATGCTTCAGATCCATTTCATAGGTTCCCAAGGCCACTTATTATCGACTGCCTGAAACCTTCATGTACTCTACCTCTATATATTTCTTAGGATCCTTCCTTTCAAAATGAATCACGATACCTGTGCTTGGAGCTCTTTCATGGAGCTGCCTTTTTGTTGCATTGCTTTCTTTTAAAACATGCCTTACTAAAGAAGCCAGACCCTTTCTCTCAAGAAAACAGAACAGCTTTGAAATAAGCTCCATGCACAGCAGAAGGTAGGTAGGTCACACAGATTTGTGTGTATATCTGTTTCAGCAGCATCATAAATGATTGGTTCCAAACTAAAACCCATAAATCCTAATTCAAAATCCATTACATCCTTGGTACCAGAAATACATATTAAAATATGTTCTTTTAATAAATATTATTTAAACATCAACTATATACCAAGCAGTGTTTACAGAAGTTGAGATTCAGAAGTGAGACTGAGATTTCTGCTTATATGTCATATATACCTGTATTGTCATCAGTGAAGATAAATTATTATAAAATATTTATATTCAAAGGTAGTAAATTTTCTGGTCAATATTAAATTCTATTATTTTCTAGTCACATAGTAACATATCCATTTTGACACCCCTTATTAGCTGTAAAATAGACTATTTCTGGTAAAATGGGCTTATAAGCATATTAAGGATAAAATAACTTTATATATTTACCTATGAATTATACTAATCACTTAAAATATAATTATATCAATTAAATGTTGGAGGAAGAAATTATTTAAAAATATGGACTCATAGTTTAGCAGCACTATTTTTTTTTCAATAAGCTTTTTTTCAGAATTGCTATTAATGGATAATTTTGAGTGGATTTAAAAGTTTAAAAAACTTCAAATTTATTGATATATGTTTGCCCCGTTTCAACAGTTAATGTATACTTTTAATTAACAAAATTTATGGATTGTTTCTCACAAATGCTAAGCCAAGCCAAATGTTCTGTCCTATTTTATGTAAGTCTGTCAGGAAGTGGCTTCCTTGTTTGACAAATTGTTCTTTTTTATTACATTTAAAGAACCGTGATTCAGTCTCCTATGTAATTAGAAGGAGTCAGTTGGATATTCTTTGTTCTTTTAAAAGGTAGCAGTACAGGGAACAAATTATTGGTGTAGTCACTTTCCCATGTTTGACCCCCTCATTAGCTGTAAAACAGCCTAATTCTGATAAAAAGATCAGTGCCAACAGAATGTTTTTCCTTTGGTTTTCTAAGTTATGTAAAGTCTGCCTTGTTCCCGGTACAAAAATGATGTCAAAGATCTTCTTTTCTACTAATAGAGTATCTTTCAGAGGGAAAAAAAAAGTCTGTGATGTCACTTGATATTCTTTCTGTTATCAAAAATTGGGAAGTTGGACCTAGGGTTATAAACCTCCTGCACTAGTGGAAGTGTAGTGTTGTGATACTATCTGGAGAGCAATATAGCACTGATTTAGTTAAATTAAGAATTTTCGCCCTAACCAGTTTGGCTCAGTGGATAGAGCACCAGCCTGCAGACTGAAAGGTCCCAGGTTCGATTCCGGTCAAGGGCATGTATCTGGGTTGCGGGCATATCCCCAGTAGGAGGTGCGCAGGGGGCAGCTGATTAATGTTTCTCTCTCATCGATGTTTCTAACTCTCTATCCCTCTCCCTTCCTCTCTGTAAAAAATCAATAAAATATATTTTTAAAAAAGTATTCTCATGCATGCCATATGACCCATTAATCTCACTTCTATGTCCCATGGAAGTTCTTCTGGGTTTTGTGGTGGTACATGAATGAGGTTATCCACAGTGATGTCTGTGCGTATAAGGAGTAGAAAAAAAAACTAGGTGTCCATTTTAGGAGAATGGATAAGAGAATGTGAGGCCCAACAGAGATACTGTATAGCACAACACACACACACACACACACACACACACACACACACACACACACACGATATTCACATCGCCACATAGATATACAGTATCTTAGAAAGATAATGCTAAATACACAAGAAACAGAAGATGTATAACATGTGCCATTTATGAAAAATAAAACAAAACAATCACTTTACAGAGAAAAGGATGCTTATCCAACATATTGGTGTGAATACAGGGTGATGAGCTTGGGAGATGACAACCAAGATGAAAATGGAAGGAAGGAAGGAAGGAAGGAAGGAAGGAAGGAAGGAAGGAAGGAAGGAAGGAAGGAAGGAAGGAAGGAAGGAATCCAGCCAGATTAGAGCTAAAGCAAGTGGAAAAACAGCCTTGATTTTTAATTTGCACATTTTCTCTTTTAATTGTATGCCCATGCTGTGAATTCCTTCAGGACCGCAACATTAAAAGCAAGCATTTCTGCACAAATCTCAGGTTTCCCCAACTCACTTGAACAATGTCTACTTTTTCAGTCCCTTAAACAATACTTCTGATTTCAACTAGAGTGAAAAGTACAAAGATAATATAAGATATACAGTTCTTTTTCCAAAGGAGGTGGAGGAATAGAGAAAAATTAAACATATAAAGATGGTGATAGAATAGAAAATATACATACACTTAATACATTAAATTCTACTTATGAGTCTATGAAGCTGTGAAATTTTTAAAAAATAGTTTTACATCATAATAGGTTAAGAGCTAAACTAGAGGTTAGAATGGATGCCTTTAATCCCGGCTCCTCCACTTACAAGCAAGGTGTCTTTAAGGAACTGAGTCTTGATGAGCCATCATTTGTTTCCTTACTTGTGATTTTTTAAAACTATGATACTGAGGCATGACTAACAAGGAAAAAGATGTATATCTTTAATGTATACAACATGATGAGCTTAGTAATATGTACACATTTGTGAAATATCACCTCTTCTAAACTTCTTTTAGACATTACCTAAAAATGTGCAATATCTAAAAGAAACATACTGGATACAGTGAGCCCTCCCATTGGCCAAGATTTCTGCCTGAAAAAACCTTTACAGATGGTGGTCAGAGATGGTAATCCAAGCTGCAGGAGAGGGATCCCACCGGGGAAAAGACAGTGTTTGGGCTTTAGGGAAAAGAGGCAGGTGGGCTGGGTGAGGCTGAGCGCTGGAGAGCCAGGAGCTACAGAGGAAAAGAGTTCCATGTAGGATTTCCTGGTCTGTTGTTGCACATGAAACTGTGAATGTGTAGAGTTAATTTCCAGGACGCTGGGCAGCTTCCAGCTCTCACACATGGGCCAGGAGATACTCCATTTCGGGACAAGTGGACCAGCCTTTTTTCAGTCAGAGTTCAGAGACTGAAAAACTGGGGAATTAAGAGAAATCCCAGAAATGATGACTCGGTAGCAGAAATCAACAAAACCTCTGGAGTCATGGCTACTTGGTGGTTAGGTTAAAAATGTAACACCCGTGAGGTGCAATAAAGTGAAGGGCAAGGCCTGCCTCATGTTGTTGCACTTTGCTTTATTGTGACTCACAGGTGCTCCTTTAAAAAAAAAAAAATGTAGGCAAGCCCCTCCGCCAGCAACAAGAGGACAACTTGCTTTATTGCGGTGTTCTGCAACCAAACCCTCCATACCTCCGAGACATGCCTGTACCAGGTATAGTCACCATGCCGTACATTACATCCCCATGACTTACGTTACAACTGGAAATGTGTGCCTTTGGATGCCCTTCACCTATTTCACCCAAGCCCTACGCCACCGCTGGTAGCCATCACCCTGTTCTCTGCATTTATAAGCTGCTTCCCCCCCCCCCTTCTGGCCAAAGCTTCTGGAAAAGCGAACCAGCCTTTTTCCCCCCGAGTGAAGGGGGTGGGGTGTCTCACTCTGCTGTCTGTGAGTAGCCCGGGGGTCAGTGCCTTCCAAGAACTGATGCTTCCATTGTCCCGGCCCCAAGAGCCAGGCACCCCCGGGGCGACAGCAGCACAAACCAGGACTTCAGAAATACCACCAGGACACCAGGTGAGTGTACAGGTCCCCTCTGGGAGGTACTTACCTTCTGGAACACCGCCAAGGACGAACGGTGGAGATGCCATCAGAGGTGAAAGAAAAGAAAAAAGAAAAAAGGATAACAAAAGCCTCGAGTTAAAACACTGGAAGGCCAACGGAGCTGGATCAGATCAGGTGCCTGGCCTGGTGGACAGCAGAGACGGGCCACGTCCCAGCAAGCCGGGGCATCGCTGCTTCCGCTGGGGCCCACGTGAGGAGGCTCCCAGTTCTCGCGAGAGCTCCACGCATCTCAGCGCCATTGGCTCCTGGGCTGAGCCACGTGCCACGTGGCTTTTCAAAGCCATGGTTTGCGGGCTTGTCTCTCAGGTGCAGGTCATCAAAGCTGGGTCCTTGGCTTGGGGTTTGAATTCCTGGTGAATTGTGGTTCGTGGCCTCAGGTGAGGTTTATTTATAGCAGGGTTGTACCCAAATTTCTCTCTCTCTCTTTCTCTTTCTCTCTCTCTCTCTCTCTCTCTCTCTCTCTCTCTCTCTCTCTCATTGTCTAAAGCAGCGGTTCTCAACCTGTGGGTTGCAACCCCTTTGGGGGTCGCCTAAGACCATGGGCAACACCTATATAATTACACATTGTTTTTGTGATTAATCACTATGCTTTAATTATGTTCAATTTGTAACAATGAAAATACATCCTGCATATCAGATATTTACATAACGATTCATAACAGTAGCAAAATTACAGTTATGAAGTAGCAACGAAAATAACTCTATGGTTGGGGGTCACCACAACATGAGGAACTGTATCAAAGGGTCTCGGCCTTAGGAAGGTTGAGAACCACTGGTAAAGTTTTACATTTGTCTTCTTTTTCCCCAATTGACACCCCCCAGGCAAGCCCCCACCGCCTCAGTGCCTGTGTCCATTAGATATGCTAATATGCATGCATACTAGTCCTCTCTTATTTGCTTGCATGTGGGCTTTCTCTCTTTCAAGAGTTGGCCAGGTTTTAGGTTTTTGTGAAAGAAAGTTGTTGTAGCCACAGGCTCGTGTGCTTGTGGGAGAAGTGATTTGAGAACTTTTCCGTCGCTGTCTTGAACCCAACTCTATGTTTCTTTATCACGAGCAATGCCATGAAATAGCGGGTCAGCAAGAGAGAGAAACTTGTCAAAGGGCTTTTCTCCTGTCGATTTATTTATTATGTACTCTGAGTGATAATAAACAGTAATCATTGGTTTTAACCCTACCCAGTGAGGAATTTTTCCTTTTTTTTTTTTTTCTTTGAAGGTTTGGGAGATGCAGGACGGTGGTCAGGTGAGTAATTTAAAAGAAGGTGGAGAAAGTCCACTTGTCTTAGTCCCTCCCCTGGGACAGAAACACTAGCAGTGATAACATCTACTAGTGATTCCATTATCTCTTTTGAGGCAGGTTTAACCAATAGAGAACTATTATTTAGTGGCAGCATTAAGAGAAGTAAAAGGTTTTACATAAAGGGTGTTTTAATGGGAACTTTGGTGTACTACGTCTTATAAGTCTTGCAGTACTTGTTTACCTGTGTTGTTTTGTAATGTTTGGACACACAGTAGTTACTGTGACTCACTTGATAATTAATAATCACACTTTGTAATTTTCATCTTTATATTTGGGCGGGGCAGACAGCAAAGTCATTTTTTTAATGTCTGCCAATTTTTGGCAGGCATATCCCTCCCATAAAGAGATATTTGAGGAAGGACACCCCCATATCTCCATCCCCAGATTTTGAGCTCCTTGAGGGCAGGGACTGTATATTTTCTTTAGCCAAGATCACAGCATACTGCTTACACGAGGTAAATGCTCAGTAAGTATCGGTTAAGTAAGAAAAATAAATGAAGGGTGTACATTTTCCCTGTGAAGGACACCTGCTGGTGTAACCAAATGGTTACCTCAGCACCTCTGACAGTCTTCTTCTCATTGCTAAAATAATCTACCATGGGATTGGTGGAGGTATCTTTGGAAAGCTGGAGCATCTATTCTTTACCATGAACTTTTTCTCTTAACAGGCAAAAGAGTTAGCCCACAAGTTCCTAAGGAATTGCATCCAGGTGGGACCTGCAACTCAAATATGACTCCTAGTACATACTCGCTCAGTATAAAAGGAGGCCCTTATAATAGAAGCACATAGACCATAACATTGAATTAAGATAGCAGAGATAAAAAGGGCAACAGTAGGAGCTGAAATTGTTTTCTGAGCAATTTGCAATACTTGCTTCTAATTGAACAATCCCTCCTTGATTTTTCTTAAAACAATCAAGTAGGAGATGTGACTAATAGAAGCCAGTATGAAAATGCAAGTGCCCAGGGTGTTTACTATTTCTGGAATAGCTTGGAGCATCAGAGCTCTGAACAATATCCTGGAGATGGCCCAGCATTCTGAGTATTTTTGCATATTCGTTAGTTCAATAAATAATTGTAAAACAGCTATACTAGGAGGTCTTCTGGGTGCTGGCAGTAGTGCAGAAAGAAAACACAAGGAATTCACATTCCAAAATATGTATCTCTCAGATTTCCTTTTTTATGGTTATACCAGGTAATAAATTAAACTGGAATTTTAATATATAATTCAACATATTTTTCTGCTTTGATTTTCTTGTATTTAGAAAGCCCTGTATTTAGGGTAAAACTGCTTTCAAGAGTGCTGGATACAGAGTGCTTGTAATGCCTGCTCACTTACTCTGCTCCCCCCACCCCCGAATGAGAAAGTAACCCTGTTGATACAGAACATATATTCTCAGAAACATATATTGTGCAAGTTTTTCCAACTGGACTGTGAGGCAACCCAAAATCAAGCTCCTGAGTTCTGGCCAGGTGTACAAAGACTCACATAACCAGGGCAAAGTAATGTGTACTGAGAGGTGCTGCACATAATTCAGCTCCAGTGGCATCTCTATTCCACTCACCGTCTTCACCTCTGGCATCTATAACGTACATATGTGTGTGGCCTCTTTCAGGCCATGTAGTATCGGGGGTTTAGTGTGGAGGGATTGAACAAAAAAGAGAAAAAGAGAGAGAACTCATGGACATGTACAAGTGAGTGATTGGGGGGTTGGGGTGGAGGTGGAAGAGAGCATAAAGGGGTAAGTGGTGATGGGAAAAATAAAATAAAAAGAATCAATCAATGAATGCATTAATAAGTGGAACAATAAATTGATATTTCTGTCTCTCTGAAATCAATAAATTAAAAAAGAATTAAAGAAATAAAAAACTGCAAATAGGCAACTTGCTTTACTGTTTTTGTTTCTGAGATAGAGTGTTACTTTCTATTTTTCACTTTCTTTTACTCAACTCATATTTACTCCTCATTTACTATGTGCAGGGAGTGATGGGTTTGGGAAACTATTTTATGAGAAAGTCCTACACAATGAAAGTACAGAGCACCTGTATTTGTATTTTTACCTGTAGTCTTTAATTTTGTGCTAAGTGAATAGATAAAAGGAAGAAGGAAGATGTGTTTAGTGCACCTTGGCCTTATTTTGGTTGGGCTTCTCTGTTGTGCCATCTGACTCTGACAATGGCTGTTAGGTATCAATCTTCCCATGAGCACTTATCTATTCTTCATCATCACTGGTATCCCAATTAGAGGGGAAAAAAATCCAGAGCAGATAGCTGCCAATCCAGTTTTCAAGTTCATCTCTATTGTAGCAGTGAGAAGGCCTTCTCTTCCTGTCAATCACCCTTTATAACCTAAAGAAAAGAGAAAGTTACTGATACCAAGGAGAATTTCTTTACATTCCACAATCAGTATCCAAGGGGCTCTGGGATTTCAGACTATCAAACTAGTGTCCATTTGAGGCATTTCTCAGAGAAGGGAAAAAAATTTAGAGATTACCTGAACTCATTTTCCATGTGGTCCATTGCTAACATCCAATCCTAGCAGGTGTCAGTCACAGAGAAGGCCATTCTATTTCAATGACTGGGTATCTCTTTAATTATAGAAATGAATAATCCAGCTCCTCCAGTTCTCTTCTTAAGGGCTGCAGCCCATGATATGAAAGGTTTGAACTTGGAGGATCAACAAAAACAGAATTTGCAGCAATTTCTATTACCAGTTTTGTCTTCCTGTTGTCTGACACAAGGTTTCCTTGCTGACAGAGGAGATGAATGAGGTCTAGAAACACTTTTTCTAAGCTTCAGTGGCATTTCACAGCATTCCCTTCGCCATCTCAGACTTTGTGGGAGTGAGCAGCATCAGAAATTGATGATCTTTTCTTTGAAGTCGCATATTATTTGTAACATCTTTCCAAACCATAAAACAGCAGAGAACATTTAGGATGTTGCACTATCAAAGCAATAACACAGGTTGTTATATTCACTTTGAATAAAAGAAACATTTTTTAAATATTTCTGGTGATCACCTCTAAAATTATTTAATGGTAATTTTGGAGAGATACATACCCAGAATATTTAGATTGAAGGAAGTTGACTAACACTGTATATATTTTAGTTTCTCCTTAGTGAGTATAAAGTGCTTAACTCAGTGATTTGCACTTAAAAACTATACAATTAATGTTAGTAAACATTACTTTTATTGTCACGCTGACTTATCTGCTTGAGTCAGTAATATACTGAGCACCTAGGCACAGTGTCTGAAGAGTACAAATGTCAGTCATGTTCAGATTCTTTGTTCAATGGAGACTAAAAGTAATGAGCGTAGTGAGAGAGGCAGAAATAAAGTCCTTTGAAAGTTTAAAGTATGAGAAATAAATACCTCCACATAAAATCAGGGAGGGCTTCCTGGTCAAAGTGGTATCTATGCTGACCCTTAGAGGTTAGGTACAACTCAGATATGTAAAAAGCCAGGGATGGCCATTTTGAGGAAGGAGAATGGAGTGAGGAAAATTTACTATGATGAAACAAGACATGGATATTGTGTAAAAAGCACAGTGAGAAGTGTTTGCCAACAGAGATTGGGCATATGCCATGGAGAGCTTTCAATGTGTGGGTAAGAAGTTGGTAGAGCTTTTGTTTTTTTAACTAAAGGGAGCTCATGAATACTTTGGGCACAGGATAGAAATGTGATTAGAAATACTCTAGGATGAATAATTTGATTGCCATGTTTATGCTCTTAGAGGACTGTAATTAGCTATCAGCTTTCAGCCATGAATATTTTTACTAAAATGTATATAGGATATATATAAGTAAATAACATATTTAATAGACATATATTAATTCATTATTTCTATACAAGTATATATATATGTATATTTCTTGTCTTCTAGTATGTAGAAAGTTAAAGAAATAGTCAAGAAACACCTTGCAATAATAGCTCAAGAGTGGTTTCTTATAAAGCTCAAGTTGATATATTTACGCATATACTTTGTGGGCTCAAATATTTATGGTACTTTAGCTATGAGGGATCAGGAAACATTTAAATAGGATGAGTAAGGGGAAAACATCTTCATAATATATACTGATAAAAAATATTCCTCCTAGCTACCTTAATCTAAAAATCTCAGGAACTTTCTCTAAGCTTTTGAAAATTCTAATAGAAATTTATAAAATAGTATTATGCAGATTTTTAAGTTGTATTGAAGCACAAAGAAACCAAATCAAGTACTAGACTGAATAAAATCATTGTGTTTCCACTGCAGAGTTGAAATCCCATTCACACCTAATTAAATTATCTAAATCATATCCTACAAGGAAGAATGCCCTCCTTTTGATGTAGACAAGTACAATTGAGAAGTGGGAAGGATATTGATTCTATGGGGCATAGACCACTTTACTCTGAACCCTTTCCTAACACTAAAATCCATGCTATTCTAAGTCTAGTCAATATTATTATTACGTAATAACAACTCTGATATTTTTGGTTGGCAGAAGCTTTTCATACAAATAAACCCATACTTTCCCAATGAAACCACTTTTTTGGCTTGAAATGATGCATTAATAATCTGTAGATAATTTTAGGCTGGTTGACTGCTACTAGTAGAGTCAGGTGAATTTTTAAAAGTCACTCTACTAAACAGATTGATCAAAGAGGGCAAGGAACATTTATGTAGCTCCTAAGCACTTTATTTTATTACAAGTAATATCTTTTTCCTTAGCTAAATAAATGATTTTAAGGAAGGTAAATGCAGGCATATCTCATTTTACTGTGCTTCACTTTATTGTACTTCGAAGATACTGCTTTTTTATAAATTCAAGACACTCCTCCAGGAAAAAAAAATGAATTGCTGAAGGCTCAGATGATGCTTACCATTTTTTAGTAATAAAGTATTTTTGATTAAGGTATGTACAGTTTTTTAGACATAAGGCCATTGCACACTTAATAGACTACATCATGGTGGAAACACAACTTTTATATGCATTGGGAAACAAAAAATTGTGTGATTTGCTTTATTGCTACATTTGCTTTATTGTGGTGGTCTGGAACCAAACCCACAATACCACCAAGGTATGCCTGCATTTCATATGCAAGCACCCCTCCAACTATGCACCTTAGGAAACTGAGAGGAACAAGGAGGAAATGTATCACAAATAGTATTTTTTTAGATTTTAGGAAATTCCAAAGCTAATTTGGGTAAAGTCTTGGGTATGAAAGCACTTAAAAATAAGTTTATTCTTTTTAATTGTAGCCATTTTGGATTTATGTCTGCACTGTGTGTAGTTATATTCCATTACATGCTAAGATGATAATGTGTAAAGCTCCCAGAATTTGGAGGGATTAGGCAGGAACTGTCAATTCAAGCAGAGAATTTGATCTAAATTCTGAAGATTAAAAAGTTGAAAACTGACAGGAAGGCTAATGTTTTCATTATGATATGGTTATTTAGCATGGGAGATGTAGCTTTTATAGATTATCAAAATATTCCAAAGAAATTCCATTTAGGTGGTTAGAACAAAATAGGCTGCCACCAATTATATAAAAGAATACAAACAAGAAAGAATTCATGTTTTGGTAAATATTTCCTATACATTATCTGACATTATTTTATAGAATTTAGACCTCTAAGATAAAAATTTCCAAGAAAATTTCAGAACTCTGTTAACAAGTTTAATTAGATGTAAGTAAATTACAACACATGAATTACTACCTGTATATTACTTAAATGAGTATATTTTTTGAGAACTGGTCCAAGTTCTTAGAAGAGCCAAAGACAAAACACTAATTCTTCCCATATTATAAACATGAGTAGGAAAATCATTCAGTACAATTCCTGTTTCCAATTCAGCTGAAGGAAAGAGAGTCAATAATTCAATTAATAGAATAAATTAACTTAACAGAAATGGTCAGCAATGGGATTTCTGTTCTTTCTTTCATACAGAAATGGATACCAACAAAAGTTAGCATTTGAGTGGCTCACATAAGCCACTGACAGTCTGAAACTCCATTCTGTAAGATTGGTTTCTCTTCTTAAAGCAATTTTTCTATTAAAATCACAATGTGACTTACAAAGGAGTCACACTAAATGAATATGTGTTATGACCACATTAACAGAATTTGATGAAAATGGTATTATTTCTTAAATGAAAAAGATGGAATGATTATGGACTCTGCCAATGAAATCAGGACTAGGTCAGAGACTAAAGTCATTATAAGAGGGGAAAGCAAGGGGACCACGTGGGCAGAAATGCTGTTCATTGTGTCTGAGATATAGTACATTCAAATGTCTTCAGAGGCTATGAAAATAATAATGTGTGATGATAGGGAGTGGTTGTGCCGGGAAGAAGCTTGAATGCCTTCCAAACCTCAAAGCATTAAAAATCTTATTTCTTAAAATAAACACTGTGCTAATCAAACACAATAGGTCAGGCCAGACGGCTAAAAAGTCAAGAGTACTTTGAAGGAGTATTATCTCTGAACTTAAAGTTTTGAACTAGCAGAGACTTAAAGATCAAGGGAAGAACTTGTATGCATATATGCATAACCCATGAATACAGACAATAGAGTGGTGAAGGCCTGGGGCAGGGGATGCAGTAAGCCGGAAGGGTTCAATGGGAGAAAAAGAGGGTCATATGTAATACTTTCAACAATAAAAATTTGATTTAAAAATATTAAACACTTGTTCAATTCTGAGATATCATCTAAGACAGTGGTTCTCAACCTTCTGGCCCTTTAAATACAGTTCCTCATGTTGTGACCCAACCATAAAATTATTTTCGTTGCTACTTCATAACTGTAATGTTGCTACTGTTATGAATTGTAATGTAAATATCTGATATGCAGGATGGTCTCAGGCGACCCCTATGAAAGGGTTGTTGGACCGCCAAAGGAGTCGCGACCCACAGGTTGAGAACCGCTGATCTAAGTCATCTGGAAATATCATGGGGACTGCCAGCACAGTGTGGTATTAAAGAGTTGCAGCATCGGATAAACTTCCACCATTTATCTATACTCTCTGTTCACCTATAAAGTCAGGATAAAAGCAGTACCAAAATGAGGATTTAATGAAATAAAGTGGAACCCCCTTCTGAAAGGGAGTCCTGTTAAAACATTCCCACATAATTGCAGAAGCTTGTTAAAATTAATTCATATACTTATTCATTCATTTACTCATTTATTCATTCGCTTGATAAATATTCATAAACTACTGTATGCCTGACACTTCACAACTTAGAAACCGGAAATACATAAACAAAATATAGTCTCTACCCCCATGGAGTTCAGTACATTGAGGATGACAAATAAAAAGTCTACAATTGCAATTGTTTGATACATGCTCTGGGAAAGATGTGCAGAAAAATGCAAATGGGCAAAGATTTCCCATTAAGTTAATGCCTGAGCTGAATCTTAAAGTATGAGAGAAGGGTGAAAGTGAAATTATAGTAATGCTGTTTTAAATAAAAATAACGTAAAAAGACCAGGTCTGTGTCTTTCAGACAAATGGAAGCATTGTAATTCTGTGCCCCCTTTGAAGTTAGGCATGGCCATGGTGCTGCGTTGGTCAATGAAATATATGGTAAGCAGGGTTCATATGTGTGTATCACTTCAGGATTTAAAAAGCAGTGAGTAACTTGCTGAGTTCTCTTACACCACTGATAGGACTGCAGACAAACAGATTTGTACATGGCCTCCATCTACCTGGGTACCTTAGAAGCTATACTGGGTAGAATTGCATCAGCTGAGTTGTGTTAAGCTACTATGATTGATACTGGAGGGTGGAGATGGGAGGTGAGATATTTGTAGTGGAGGCAGAGTGTAAAAGGTGTGCAAAAACACTAAGTAGGTAGTGGGTAACATGTTGAAGAGCATCAGAATATGCTGGAGAGGTAGGTGAGGCAAGATCATAGGGATGTTGCATACTTTGCTAAGGAGTCTTGGCCTGTTGACATATTTTAAGCAGGAAAGAGGCATAATTAGTTTTGTATTTTAGCAAAATGATTTAGGCAACAGGTTCTAATTTCTGCCTCTATAGATTTGCCTCCTATGGGCATTTCATGCTATATGTGATCTTTTGTGACTGGCTTCTTTCACTTAACAATGTTTTAAAGGGTCATAACATGTGCCATTACTTTATTCATTTCTATTTGTGAATAATATTCCATTGTATGGATATACTACTTTTGTTTATCTACTCATCAGTTGATGGACATTTGGGTTATTTCCACCTTTTGGATATTATAAATAATGCTTTTATGAACATTTCTGTGTAAGTTTTGTGAGGAGATAAGTTTCCATTTTTCTTGGGTATACGAGTGTACCTAAGAGTAGAAATGCTGGATCAAATGATAACTCATGTTTAACCATTGAGGAACTTCCAGACTTTTTCATAGTAGCTACACCATTTTATGTTCCAACCAGCAAGTGTTCCTTGGGATGTTCTACTTTCTCCACAACATTGCCAATGCTTGTTATTTTTATTATAGCAGTCCTAGCGAATGAGAAGTTGTGTCCTCCTTGAGGTTCTAATTTACATTTCTTTGATGGCTAATGATATTGAACATCTTTTTATATGTTTATTTGCAATTTATATATCTTCATTGGAGAAATGTCCATTCAAATCTTCCATTTTTAAATTGGGTTTTTATCTTTTAACTAGAGGCCCGGTGCATGGATTCATGCACATTGAAAGGAAATTAATTAGAAGGTGGCCAGCAGAACAAGACTGGGTGAGATGGGCCAGACATGCCTCCTGCAGTCCCTCCCTGGCTGGCCACACCTGGGGTGGTTCCGGGGCTCGAAGGGCGTCTGCGGAGTTAGCGGGGTCCTTCCAGCAGGTGGGGTCCCTTGGCCTAACCTGTGGAGGTAGGGCCAAACTGACAGTTCGACATCCCCTGAGAGGTCCTGGAGTGCAAGAGGGCACTCTTCAAAGTTGCTGTCACTCAGCAGCTTCTGTATTGAGTGTCTGTGCCCTAGTGGTCAGTGCACATCATAGCGACTGGTTGACGGGTCGTTCAGTCGTCGGGTCACTTAGGCTTTTATATATATAGATTGTTGAACTGGAAGTGATCCTTACATATTCTGGATATAAGTTCTTTATCAGATATATATATATATATATATATATATATATATATATATATATATATGTAATTTTAATTTTATGGTTTATCCTTTTCATTTTTCTTAAATGTCCTTTGAAACTCAGAATATTTTAATTTTGATAAGTCCAATTTATTTTTTCTTTTGTTGCTTGTACTTTTGTCATCACATCTAAGAAATTATAAGATCAAATGCATTCCTATATTTTCTCCTAAGCGTTTTATAATTTTCTCTTTTAAATTTAGATCTGCAACCCATTTTGAGATACTTTGTGTAACCTGTGGAAGAGGTCCAGCTTTATTCTTTTGCACGTAAATATTGAATTGTCGCAGCACTATTTGTAAAAAAACAAAAGAACAAAAACTATTTCTTTCCCATTGATTTTCTTGACATTTTTGTCAAAAAAAATCAATTGACCATAAATTGGATGGTTTATTTCTGGACTCTTGTTATGCCAGTAACACACTGTCTTAATTACTCTAGCTTTGTAGTAAATTTTGAAATTTGGGAGTGTAGTTCCTCACATTTGTTGTTCTTCTGCAAAATCAAAATATGTAATTTATTATGTTTAATAAAATTAGTTATAAGGTAGGATTTATACCTCCCTTTTTTCTCACTGTTTACTAAATGTTGTAGGTGTTTTCTTTGCCCCCTTATTCATACATACTGACGTCTATTGTATTAAATATAATGTGGGATTTTAATTACCTTGTTATTTATTGTACTGTATTTTTAAAGTTAGTTTCTTTTTATGATTTGCCCTGGAATTAAAGGTAATGTCTTAACTTAAAGAAATTCAGTTTGGGTTAACACAAACTAAATTCTAATCCTATGTAATAAAAGCCTAAAATGCAAATCAACCAAACAGCGGAATGACCAGTGGAACGATTGGTCACTATGACACACACTGACCACCAGGGGGCAGATACTCAATGCAGGAGCTTCCCACATAGGCCCCAGTCCAGCCAAGGCGGGTGCCAGCAGGGGCCTCCCGATCGCCCTGCCGGTCCCCTGCAGAGGGAGGTGACAAGCGGCAGAGGCGGGGAGCAGGAAGCACCAGGCAAGCAGGCGGCACCAGGCCAGCCATGGCGGGTGCCAGCAAGGGCCCCCTGATCACCTCGTGGTCGCCCCACAGATCGACCCTGATCACCGCCAGGTCTAGGGACCCTACCCATGCACGAATTTCATGCCTCTAGTAGTATATAAAAGTTGTGCTCCAAAATAGCTTCTGTTCTTTGTACTATTATTATCATACAAATTATATATTTAGTAGAGGAGTGGTGCATGAAATTCATGCACTGGGAGGGGGTGTTCCTCAGCCCAGTCTGCACCCTCTGTAATCGGGGACCCCTCGGGGGATGTTCAACTGCCAGTTTAGGCCGGATACCACAAGAATCAGGCCTAAACTGGCAGTCGGACATCCCTCTCACAATCTAGGACTGCTGGCTCCCAACCGCTCGCCTGCCTGCCTGCCTGCCAGCCTGATCACCCCTTAACCACTCCCTGCCAGCCTGATCAATGCCAAACTGCTCCCCTGCAGGCCTGGTCACCCTCAACTGCCCTCCCCTGCGGGCCTGGTCACACCCAACTGCCCTCCCCTGCCAGCCTGGTCACCCACAACTGCCCTCCCCTGCTTTCCATCTTGTGACAGCCATCTTTTGACCACATGGGGGTGGCCATCTTGTGCGAGGGTGTGACGATCAATTTGCATATTACCTCTTTATTATATAGGATGTAATAGAGACTCATCAATACAGATTATTACTATTACTCTATGATGTTACATTTTGGAACAGATAGAAGAGTTAAAAACACAAATGCATTTATACAGTGTTTTATGTTTACTTATGCAGTTACTTTTCCCAGATTATTTCTTTGTATAGATTCAAGTTACTGTCTATAGTGTCTTCCATTTCAGACCAAAGGACTTCCCTTAGTATTTCTCATATGGAAGTTCTGCTAGTTGTCTGGTTTTTGTTTTTTAAGGCTAACACCTTAAGCTATGGAGAGGAGTATATGAATAAAGCAAGTTAAAACACTACAGAGCTCATTTTTCTTACCATTTTAGACATTTTCCTGAATAAATGTTCCTTGGATTGTTTCAAGTCTGCCATTAATTTCCAGAGTTCTGAAAAAGTTGATTTTGACAAATTTTGCCAGTGTTCTCTTTGCATTTTGGAGGTCCACCATTACAGAAGTGTTCTGTGTCTTACGGATACTTATGATAAGACATGGAAAACTGGCATTCTGTCATCTGAAAAATAACAGAATATTGGGTTCTCTGTTTATCCTCAATCTGGATCTTTCCATTTGTATGGGGATCTGCCTCATGTTACTTTTCCCTGTGCTCCAACTCAGATTTTAATTTTACTTCATTTTTAATAAAAATTGTGTATATTCAAGCTGTACAACATGATGATTTGATATACATAGTGAAATGATTATTATAGTCAAGGAAGCTAGGTACCATTTTTTGTTGTGATGAAAGCACCTAAAATATACTCCTTTAGCAAATGCCCAATGTTCCATATAGTATTAACTATAGTCATCATGATGTACATTAGATCTCTAAACTTATTTATCTTACAGAACTGCACCTTTGTACCATTTGGCAAACACCTGCTCATTACCCCCAAACCCCCATCCCTAGTAGCCTACACTGTATTATCTGCTTCTATGTATTTAATCTTTATAGATTCTATATATAAATGAGATCATGCAACTTTTTCCTTTCTATGTATGGCTTATTATAGGTTTTAAAATTAGTAGAAAATAAGGTACCTTTTGTCATAAGTTTGCTTTTTACCTTAACATACTTCTAATAGTAATGTATTTAGAAAGGCCAGCTTGAAAATAAAATTATTACAAAACTTAAACCTTTGTAACATAGTAAACAAATACTTACTGATAAGAGAATTCTGTTTCCTCCTCTGGGGAAATTCTGTCATTGTCACTTATGATAACATGAGACATTAAATTATAAACAAATATTATTGTTAATTATTATGACCAATAAAATAAGAAACAATATAGATTTGATAATTGAATAGATGGTTGTATTAAATAAAACATCCCCTTATATAGTGATATATTCCCTTAGCAGTGAATTCATCCATTCTGATTACTAGAGCATACTAGTAATTTAGTAAGTTAAGCTTATATAGTTCATTTTCCTAGAAACACTTATTTTCAGCTCTGTTTACTTGTAGTAACAAGCTAATTTTAAAAAATTCAAAAACTTATGTTGAAGGACGCTATAAAGTTCCCAATGATTTTATTTATTGGTGTTTATTTGACTATGCTTAGTGTCATGGCATACCTTTTTAAAAATTCACATAGCAAGAGGTTTTTAAACTGATTTAAGTCTTTCCCCAGATTCTGCCTGATGTTATTTGTCCTTGAGAATAAAAGTGACCAAGATATAGTATAAAATCAGTCTAAGGAGCTAAATACACTTAAATTCTGATCTGAGCTTTATAGAGATAAATTAATAGTAGATAAATTATTGTAGAAGCACCTTGATACTTAACACTTCTTGAATTCTGTGTTTCTATCTGTAGAAGGCCTCCATACACAGTGATTGAGATGGTTAAATTAAATAATGTACACAAACAAACTAATGTATAGATGCTAAACATAATACATTTTCCTTCCTTAACTACACTATAGAAATTCTAGAAAAGATAAATGTAAAAGGGAATGACTGTCTTTATGTGATGGACAATCCCTCGGTTAAAAGTGGGACTTATAATAAATTCCATTTTAAAAATTTATGATTCCAATGAATTATATTCAAAGACTAATAGTCCCTAATTCTCATTCAAGTAGTCAGTTACTTGATCATGTATTGATTTAACAGCAAATATATATTGAGTTACCACTAAAAGCTTGGAATTAAGGATATAATGGTAGAGAAAAGAAGGATGGTTGCTACATGCAAGAAGCTTCAGTCTAGTGAGAACACCTGAAAAGTAACAAACAAAATCTCTCTAAAATTCTTAAAATCCATAATAATCAGATATTATTATAAACACACTAGAGGCCCGGTGCACAAATTTTGTCCACGGGTACGGTCCCTAGGCCTGGCCAGCAATCAGAGCCAATCAAGGCCTTCCTTCCCCGGCTGCCGGCTACCTGCCAGGGCCTTCCTTCATTCCGTGCCACCCCCTGGTGGTCAGCGCACGTCATAGCGAGCAATCGAATTCCCAGTCTCCCAGTCGAACTCCAGAGGGGACACTTTGCATATTTGCCTTTTAGATAGAGAGATAAGAAAAGATACAGAATGATGGCAAATAACTGCAGGAGGGTGGTCATAGCAGGTCTCTCTGAGGAGAATGACATCTGGGTCAAGACTTGAAGAATGGGAAGTAGGGGCCATACCAAAAGCTGAGGAAACCATTTCCAGGCATAGGGAAGATAAAGTGCCAAGTCTCAAATATGGGGAAAATCTTAGCCTATTCAAGAAACAGAAAGGAGCCTTACAAACCATTGGAAAAGTGATGTGAAAAGAAATTGATCATTTTGAGCAGGAACCAGAATAGGCAGGGTGTTATAACTAAAGGTGTTTGGATTTTGTCCTAGATGCAGTGGGAAAGCAATGGTGAGGCTTGATCTGATTGGTGTTCTATAAAGATAATTCTGTCTGCTCCGTTGAGAATGAATTTCAAAAGGCCAAATATGCATATATAGGACATACCCACCACCCCACACAGTGTCTCAAGAGGACTGTGAGAAATGGAAACATGGTATTTGGCCAAGTTCCTGTCAGATGGTGGCAGAGAAACTTGTGACCGAACACGAGCCCCCCAAAGGTCTTTGATGACCAGATGGTGAAGAGACCACCTTTCCTCTCCATGCTGCCTGCTTGGTCTCTGCACAGCAGCTGCCCAGAACCTATAACAGCATGTGGAGATGCACAAAGGATGGGACCTAGATAGCGATGCCAATTTCCCATTCCCTAGGGACAGCTACCTCAATGTGATCACTTTCATACAAGATATAGTTTCATATTCAGTTATGTGAGATAGTCCAAGTATAAAAATATCCACTGTGCAAAATATTCACTGGGTAGGAACAATTCATTTTTATTACTCATGTAGAACCATGAATGTATATTTTATGTAAATATTATTCAGCCCTTTGCTAGGTCAGATTTCTTTTGCACATGTATATTTGGTATATTCCATTAGTGCCAGGTTTCTTGTGTACATGGGTGTTGTTGATGAAGGATTATAACCCTGTGATATCTGATCACCAAAAATTAAATCAATTGACAATAATCTTTCACCTTCCTGCAGCATTCCTTAGTTAACATGCTACAAGGTTTCAAAGCTAGAGTTCTGTTGTCACATTACACTTCCATAGGACTTGTAATAAATGAGAAGCAAAGAGTGCAATGAATTTAGCCTTTAAGATGCAAGATATTGATTGACACGTTGTGCTAACATGAGTGAAAGACAACGATAGTACAGTAATTAGTGTAAACCTTCCGTTTTGCGTTTATCATCTTGAAGGAAAGAAACAGGAAATAACAAGGCAACACTAAGAAAAATAAATAGCAAAAAGGACAATTCAGTTACAGGAAAAGGTAATAATTTTATTATATTGATTGAGACTATATAAAGAAGTTATTGTTTTGTTCTATTGTAAAGGAAAAGAGCATGAAATTGTTGATCCTGCCAAAACCTACTCGTTTATTTAATGGTTGCCAAATACAGCTCTCAATATTCTGCTAGAGATTTGACAGTTACGGTTTTGCCAAGGTTGTTTGGGAACACTTCATACTTCCCCATATGTTGTTAGAAGACAACCCTAGAACATAGGATATAAGCCAGGCTGGAAATGCAGCTCTTTGTGGGATCTGTTTTGTGTTATTGTTGTTGTTTTTGTTCTTGTTCTTGTTAAGTTTTCATATAATGAATATTAATCTGTGTCCCTTTGCTGATCTGAGAGTGATGGAGGGAATGGTGCAAATTTAAGAGGCCAAGGTAACATTGGCAGCCCAAATTAGAATCCACTTTTGTTTCCAAAATCGAACCAACAGCAGTTATTAAATTAAAGCACTTTGTGAGGTCCTGTTTCACATAGTCTCAATTTATTTCCAGGAGGAATTTTAGACCTTATTGTTGATTCACCACAAACCGATGCAGTCCAGCTAACTCCAAAGGGAGTGGGTCTGAGCAAGACAAGGAATTCTACCTACTTCTCCTGTGGAGCATCTTTTCTGATGAGGGTGAAGTTGTTGGTGTTGGAGTGAGTGATTGCTCAGATTCTCCTGGGCTTAGTCTGGCATTGCTTACGGAAGCTTTTATTGTTATTAATATTTAACATTGACTGGAGGCCAACAGTGCTCTAGGTGATGAACACAACAGTGAGCTAACTCTGGTCTTTGTCCAACTGGATAATTTCCAATTATACAACTAGGGACTGGAACTTGCTCTATATAAATATAGGGATAAGTAGGACAGTGTTGGGGAAAAATAAGTAGTCATTAATATTCTTTGACCTCTGATAAATTTTCATTGTATCTTAAAAAAACTGGTTAATTTTTTAAGGAAAACATTTAAATTTTCTAATTTTGGTTTGTCTTCTCAGCTGCTTGCACTAAAACATTTATTGAAGTTACTAAGAATAATATATTCTGAAGATGATACAGCAAAATTATAATAAGTTGGATAAATTATTCAAGTTTAGCTTATATGAACAGTTATTGTTAATTTTGTGGATAATTTTGTGGATAAATGACCATTATATTCTCACATTTTCCACTTGTTGTTAAAATTATACTAATCAAAAACATCAGAGTATCTTATCAAAAAGACAACCAAAGCAAAGACAAATCAATGTTAAAGAAACTGCTGTTTTTTATTTCAACTATCCTTCCTAAAAGCAGAAATTATTTTACTGCTAAGACTTTAGGGGATGTGTATTGGTTCATCCCCTTGTCCTCTGTGTTCGAAAAAGGATTGATTTACATCCTGCCTTTCTCCTTTTTGCTCCCATAATTGATATAGCACTGGATGAGAATAATCCATTAATAGCCGCGCGTGTGGTTTTAAAGGAAGTGGAGCTACGGAAAGCATTAAACTAACAAACAGAATGCAGTGTGTTTTATTTATTTATCATTATCCTAAGAGAAATAGGTTGGAGGTGTCATTGTAATATAATCTTATGCTATTAGGTTCGTAATGTTTTGTGTGTTTCATTGTTCTCTTTTCATGTTAAGATTATTTGGGCAAACATTTAGAAATTCCTAAGAATGTCACATCGAAAACCATATCTTTCTGATGACCCTTTTCTTGTCTTTCTGGCAAACATTTAAGTGCACTTGTTTTATTCCTTCTTAACTGTGAGCCTTTAGCAGAGAACTATGTCTTACTCCTCTGGCTGTTCTTGTGTCTAAAGCGTATTGGGCACACAGTAAAATACTTTGTAAAACTTATTTGATTTTCAGATTGAATTTTACATTGTTTTCGTGAAGAACTCAACTTCAGAAAATCTCATATCTATCTTAAAATTTAGTTTAGAGATGATAAAGGATAAAATGAGCAAGAAAATTAGAAAGTCGTTTTGCCAAAAAAAAAAAACATATATATATATGAAAGGTGTGTACAGACAATTTTTGGTGAAATATGTAATTACATATAAATTAGCCTTTTTCATTATATCAAGGATCATTTTTTTCAGTTAAAAAGTAACACTTAAATTTAACACATGCTTATTATAGGATTGTTACAGAATACACTAAAGAGAAAAAGGTTAAAATAAAAATAATGTGCACTTTCCTTAGTCATAGAAAACTTCCATTTACCATATTTCCCCTTTTTAATTATTTTGCTTTTTTATTTTTCAATAAAAATTTATATTTAATATTATTTGGTATTATTTTCAGGTGTATAGCATAGTGGTTAGAAAATCATACACTTTAAAAAGTGTACCACTGATATTTCCAGTACCCGTCTGGCACCATACATAATTATTACAATATTACTGCCTATATCCCCTATGCTATACTTTACATCCCCTTGACTATTTTAACTACCAGTCTGTACACCTCAATCCCTTCATTTTTTTCACCCAGCCCCGTAGTCTGTTCTCTGTAACTATGAGTCCATGTACCGCTGGATTTTGGTTCTTCTATACTGTTTGACATATACCTACTTTTTATTTTTCAAAGACAAGGTCCTAGTATGCATAAAATCTTGTCATAACTTTCTTACTTGACATACTGTTCATTTTTCATGCTATTAACTATTCCTTTTGGCAATGCTTTTCTGTCTTCATATCTAAGCGTGATTTTATCAAACCAATTTTCTGTATTTGACTTTTTTTAAATTATCCTCTGTCATAAGCAATTTAGGCCCAGCCAGCGTGGCTCAGTGGTTGAGTGTCTACCTAAGAACCAGGAGGTCATGGTTCAATTCCCGGTTGAGACAAATGCCCCGGTTTCAGGCAAATTCCCCTAGTGTGGGGCATGCAGGAGGCAGCCAATCAATGATTCTCTCTCATCATTGATGTTTCTATCTCTCTCTCCCTCTCCCTTCCTCTCTAAAATCAATAAAAATATATTTGAAAAAAAAATTAGGATGAACATTTTGGTAGCTACCAGTAGATCTTCCTGCATGCTCCTCTTCTAACAAAATCTTTTATAAGTATGCTCAAACACATGTGTGTCATAATCACTAACCATTCACAAAATCATTAAAAATATACATCTAAAATAATTACTTCATTTTTATATTTGGAACAGCATTTGGTTAGAAGAAACCACATGGATTGACCAGCAAATTAAATTTTGTAAATTAATTTTTCCACCACAGGATCTTGGTTGTCAACTTTTATTTCAAATTTCTAGCACGCATATTTGATAGTTCTTCAAACATTAGCCTGTCAGGTGCCAGGTGCTGTTCTAGTAAAAACAGGATGAAGATCACCAAGTTTTTATGCTTGACGTTCTCACAGTTTCTGGGAACAGATTTGTTTTAGAGAAATAAGGCGGCTTGCAGACACAGAGCCAAGATAAGGCTTAACTTTGCTGCAGTTCCTGCCAGTACACATAAAAGTAACTTGACAATAAGTGAAGAAATGAAGTAATCATAAATGATAATAAAATAATAATAGATGAAGAAAGGACTAAGCTCATATAAGTACTAAAAATTATTTAGCTATTTAATGATACCTATATTACCTATCATTATCACTATTGTTAGACACTAATGTCGTCATGAAGCTTACTATTTATCTTTAGTTAAACAGCATTAAATGCATCTATTAGAATTCTCTATAAAGAGATAATGAAGATTCTGAATGAATAGATATTTGATTTACCAAAACTTTTATTACAAAGTAAAAACATAATTTACTATTATAGAACTATCAAAGGACAATTGAGTTAGCATGATCTGTTAGGTTTCTTTTTGTTTGAAATCCTTCCTATGTTTTGTATTTGGTATATCCAAATACTGTAATGAGGCATTCATAGCTGCTGACACAAATAATGTTGTCATAAGTACACAAACATTTTGGATCATGCTTAAGTTTCTGCCATAAATATAGCTTGATGTATGATATAACAGTACTTAATGATACATAGATTTCACCATTGTTGATGTAGCTTTAATTTCAGAAAGATGCTTTAGTCCAGTGGTCGCCAACCTTTCAGACCTCAAAGATCACCAGTGGTCTGCAGACCACCGATTGGTGAGCGCTGCTTAGTCCATCTATTTAAAAGTTCCTTCAAAAAGTTCTTAATTTAGTTTTAAAACAATTTTATGTTTCGGCCTCATACTATGGATTACTTGACATTTAGAGATATTTTGGTTTACCCTATCCTTGGAGTCATCAGTATTGTCACTATCATACTGATTTTTTCCAATCAATGTGACGGTGAGCAATGTCATTATTCATTTCTGTGAGTCAACATGAAAAATTGCATGGGTGGAATAGTCTAGCAGGTAATGCTCAGGTGCTGTTGGCTGTCAAAGAAAAGAGTTCTAGGAAGAGTAAAACCAGTCGGCAGCTCCTTCCCCACAGCACGCTAATCAACCAGCCCAGGTGATTTTGTATCCTACTCATGCAGGAACTATTGCTGTGTCCATGCCATGTAAACTAAGTCTACCATGTTCAGGATAGGGAACACACCTTTACAGCCTTAGCAAGGAAGCAGTAGAGTTAGCCTCATAATGAGTGCTTGGCATTTGTGGGGGTTTGTACCCCTGGTTTAGACCAATTAGCTTAATTTTCTATTTCTGTATATTCAGGGGCTCTCTGGAGAATGGATATAAGTGTTATTGACAGAATTATCTATAGGTTATAGGGTTACGATGAAATTCATTGAATATCTCAATTCTGTGTTTGGGTATTTAAAGAAAGAATAAAGTATAGAGAGCAAATTATGCAAACACTTACTGAAAGCTACTTGTTTTTTATGTAAGTATTTCATGGATTTGTTTTCTATGAGGAAGTGAAATAAATGTGTAGTTATATTCAAAACTGCTTCATCCTAAAGTCTATTTACATAAAGAACAGAGGAAACCTAACAGATCATGCTAATTGAGATAATTCTAAAAGACTATTGAGTAAAGATTGCCTTCTATGATATTTTTAAATATTCATTAAATTAATTTAGAACTAAGAATGTTTCTGTATTTTAAAATTATTGTTTTATTATCTCTGTGTTATTATGACAGTGAGCAATATTTTTTCTCCCTGTAACAATGATAAGCACCATTGACAAAACCCTCAAATATTCTCTATGCTCACTAGACTTGGGCATTGACTAGGTGCTGAAGAGAAAATGTGTTTTTAAAAAGTTTAACGAAGTTTAAGGCCTACATCCTATCTGTAGAACCTTACAATCTAATTTGAGAGAAATGAGTTGAACAGAATAAAATAATTAACAGTATAAATTAGTTTAATAAAGTCTCAAATATTATATTCATGACATAATAAATATTGAGAAAGAAGAAAATAATAAAGTCACTGTATTCTGAAAAGTATTTTAGGATTCCCTGAAAAGAAATATGCAAGGTTATTTAAAGAAGAATGTTTTTAAGATGACTTTAAGGGGAAGATTTTTATGAGAGCATACTAGAACAAAGAATTTTAAAAATGTGAACCTTGTGATAATGGCAAAGAGAATTTATTGAGGAACTTTTGAAGGAGAAATTATTGTACTTGACATAATACCTGTGGAATATTGAATTACTTTGTCAATGCTGTGTGGAATAAATTATGGGAGGAAGGGTGAAGTGATGTATGTAGACAAGGGTTACCAATTAGGAAAATGATGCTTTTGGTAAGATGTGAAATAATAAGATCACCACTGTAGAAGTGAGAAAGAGGATAGCAACTATTGGTTTGAGGTGGTAGCATTGGTGAATGAATGTAGGAGAATCTAATTGATAAAGAGAACTCCACCTGAGAGTAAGGGAAAAGCTTTTTATTTTTAAAGGTTTTGAGACTAATAAAAACATTGAATTTGAGTCACTACAAAGATCATGAAGGTCAAGGTGACGAAGGTTGGAGATGTAGATTTTGCTGATAACCAACTAAGAATATGTGAACAGGTTCAGTTTGAATTGCTTCAGTATCCAAGGTTATTTGTATAGTAATAGATTTGAATATTAAATATTTAGTTATTTAAATATTTAGGTACTTTAATATTTACATATTTAAACCGATTCTATTAGTGCCTATGTGTTTCCAGTACCCCCAAAAAGGAGGTGATTTATATGAACCACAGAGATAGGTAATCGCTATATGAACCAGAGAGTAAAGTTGTTGACAGCTGAACTTTGTACACGTATTGAGTATGTATCAGAGCAAGAAGCAGAAATACAACCAGAAAGGAAGACAGGAAAAGAATGAACTTGGGATTACAAGAAAGAAGAAATTGTGGTATAATAAGAGCTAGAAGCTAAGAGAATGTCACGAAAGAATTGGTTTTGTCCACAATTAAGACAGCGTCTTCAAAAGATCATGTTTTTTGACCTGTACTTCTGTATGAGAAAAGAACAACAACAAAAACAAGATCTTGAAAACTGCTGGGGCAAATCAATTCAGATATATAAATAAATGTATATAAATTTAATCTTATAAAATATATATTTATATAAATGTATGAGTAAATATATATTTGTATATTTATAGTTATATTTTAATAAATAAATATACTTATATGTGCATATTAATATATTTATAATAGATATAAAATTGATATATTTATATATTACATATTACATATATATATTCATTAAATATTTCTATATTTATATATGCACACATACATATACATACCTACATACATACAGGTCCTTTGATACAGCAAAAATCCAGACAGCTACGAGCCATAGCAAAGATATAATAAGCAATAAGTTTTGATTACATACAACCTTATTACCCTAACCGAATAAAATATTTTAAAAGACAGTTGAGCAATAATGACATTAAAATAATGAATCCATAAATATAGAAAAGAAGCAAATTACTAAAAAATTCTGATACTTTATCCATTAGTCATTTCTTTAGAAATAACTATAACTGCTTTTGTTAAGGTCAAATCGCTTTGCTGTCTATGCTCTCTGAAGGTGATCTACTGCCGTTTTAAAACAATAATCACAATTTATATTTTTAAATACATCCTGCAATATCATTTGAATAAGAATTGTTTTCCCAAAATGAATTGTAAATGCCATGCAGGAAGCTTTAATGTCTACTTTTGCTCATCATTGTGACCTAGCATCTAGCACTGTGGCTAGCACTTAACCTCAGCACTATTGACATTTCACATTTGATAATTCTTTGTTGGAGTGGGGAGTGGGTGGGTAACTGGCCTGAAGCATCTCTGGCCTCTAGAATTTTAATGAGCAGAGTATAAAAAACAAAAATTGTCTCCAAAAGAAGCACAAAATTGGAGCACAGGGCTAGCACACCATAGGTAAATAATTATTTGTTAAGGAATAATTAGCAAATCATCAACACTCCACTAGTAAGCAAAACTTACACTGAGAACGAAAGTCTTACAGGCACTTGAGATGACACCCATAGTCTCCACTTCCACTCTCCCTCAGTTGCATCCTGACTCCCTTTACAATGAGATTAAGGGAGAGGTTGAAAGATGCTTTCCTAACTCTATCTTGTAAAATAAAAAAATCTGGTTCCTTATTTTAGCTTTAATCTTAGTTGGCCTTGCCTATACAAAAGTATGCTTTAAGCCCCCATGGAGGATTAGAAAGTCTGTACAAAGGTAGTTAAGGAGGCAGTTGACTGAATTTGGTTAAAGATGCAGGATGTCAATGAATTTTTATGTAACCTGAGCTGTCTGTCATTTTAGTGATGGAATCAATCTGACCCAGGGAATGCTCTCATTCATTATGTGTGGGAGTAAAAGTCCCTTTGAGCAAGAGACAATTAAGATGTCTTGTTTAGCTATTCCTTTAAGAGTTTATTTCTTTAAAATTGCAGCTGTTCCTGGGCTACAAACTTTTAGTTGGGTAGAGCATCATTTACTTAGTCATTTGCTTATTCACTACATGGACTACAGTCATCCACAGTGCCTTGATTTCCACTACTGGTAAATTCCATTAGTCATTCTTTTTTTTAAAAAAAAAGTGTTTTTATTGATTTCAGAGAGGAAGGGAAAGGGAGAGAGAGAGATAGAAACATCAATGATGAGAGAGAATCATTGCTCAGCTACCTCCTACATGCGCCCGACAACCCAAGCATGTGCCCTCAACAAGAATCAAACCCAGGACCCTTGAGTCCACAGGCTAACGCTCTATCCACTGAGCCAAACCGGCTAGGGCTAGTCATTCTTTTCAAAGTATCATATGCCATGGATCACAGTGGGAAAACATAGTAATATTATTTATTAAGTCATACTTCTTGTAAGTGTGCTATGGGAAATGTCAAATATTAAATACTTCTCAATTGATACTAAATTAACATGGATCATATGACTTCACATTTGTACCTAATTATACATTTTCAGAGCATTTACTAACCTTCAGTTTGCCCTCATAATAACTCTCTGATATAGCTAGGGCAGGTGTTTTTCACTGTGTTTTACAAATTAATTAACAGCAGCACTTTAATACACTGAGACCACCATCGTCCATGAAGAGCTTCATTATTGTAAACTTGGTTTTGGGGATCAGATTCTTTGTTCACTAATTAAATTTAGCACTTCCTATAGGAGTCAAAATCAACTAATGGACTTTCAGAGATGTTTAGAAGTTTTACCCTGTTCTTAATAAATCAGAAAAAAAAAACAAAAAACTAGAGAAAAGAACTTACTAGCAGTAGGCTTTACTTAGTATATCTCTGCCAAGAAAACAGATGTGTACCAATATCAAACTTCAGGTCAGGAGTCCCAACAAATCTTGTGGAGAACTGCTACATAGGGAAAATGTGCTTTTTGCTTTCTAATTTTACTTTGATGCATATTCAGTACTCTGATGTGAAGAGATTTGAGTAATATTAAAATGCTAATAAGTTTTATTTTTAGAAAATCGGAAAATATAAATGCTTTATTTAAGAGACGTGCCAAAAGATGCACTTTACCCGAAAATTGTGCTTTGTCAGACGGGGATCTGTCTGATTATGGAAAGCTCAAATCCTTTGCTTATTTGTATCACATTTACCATTAAGGTATGTGATGCAGTGCTATATCTCCTTTATGATTGGTGAAGTATTACCTAGGATGCTCTATGGTGAAGGTCTGTTTGCCTCCAGAACCAGTCTTTTCCCCTGTTCTCCTCCCTATGGCAGGAGGTGGACCACTGCAACCTGTATTTCCCAGCCTCCTCTGCCAACTGCCTCCATCTGCCTTTGGCCAGTGGGAGGCACTGATGGGAAAGCACTGATGCAGAAAAGGAGGAACCTGGATATGTGTCCTCCATTCTCTCTGCCTAGGGATGCCTCAGAAGCCATAGGAGAGGCCACTTGTAGGTTCCACTGACACTATCTTCTCTCTCTTTTTTAAAAAATTTATGTGTAAGTTCAATAGTATTTTGTATCAGTTTCAGGTGTACAGCATAGTATGGTTAGACAATCATATACTTGACAAAGTGTTCCCCCCAATATCCCAGGACCCACCTGGCACAATGCATGGTTATGGCAATATCACTGACTACATTCCCTATGCTGTTCTTGCATCCCTGTGACTACTTTGTAACTGCCAATTTGTACTTCTTAACCCCTTCACTTTTTTTAACCAGTTCTATAACCTCCCTCTCCTCTGGCAACCATCATTCTGTTCTTTGTATCTATGAGTCTGTTTCAACTGTATTTATTTATTTTGTTCTTTAGATTTCACATATAAATGAAATCATATGGTATTTGTCTTTCTCAGACTAACTTATTTTACTTAGCATAATATCTTCTAATTCCATCCATGTCATCACAAATGGTAAGATGTCATTCTTTTTTATGGCTGAATAATATTCCTTTGCATATATGTAACACAACTTTTTTCCTCACTGGTCTATCATTGGGTACTTGGCTTGCTCCCATATCTTGGCTATTGTAAATAATGCTGCAGATCTATAGTGGCATAGAGCCCAGAGCTTAAAGCAGATGTTGTCACATAGTGTACCCTCATATATTGTCTGAATTTATGAAGGAATGAATGAGCACATTCTTAGTGTAAGAGAATCCAAAAACAATGTCAGCATCATGATATACTCAGAGTTAGTAAGAGGGTATGGCATCTCGTACCTCTCTCTTCTTGCCCCCAAATACCAACCTTTATTTGGGGGTGAGGGGAACCTTTAAAGTCTTAATATTGAGAATTGTGTATTATGGAAAGATTTCTGGTATTATAGAAGAGATTTCCAACTAGACCAGCGTTTCTCAACCTGTGGGTCACGACCCCTTTGGGGGTCAGAACGACCCTTTCACAGGGGTCACCTAAATACATCCTGCATATCATATATTTACATTACGATTCATAATAGTAGCAAAATTACAGTTATGAAGTAGCAATGAAAATAATTTTATGGTTGGGGGTCACCACAACATGAGGAACTGTATTAAAGGGTCGCGGCATTAGGAAGGTTGAGAACCACTGAACTAGACTGATCTGTTTTCTCAACTGTTCTCTAGGATAATAAATGTAGAACTCTTACCAGTATTCCTTTGAGTTTAAACAACTTATCATTCAGATACACTTTTGCCCTAGTGGCCATGCTAACTAATTAACAGAAACCTTCCAATGTATTTGCCCTCTCTCTGGTCCTGAGATTGTCAATTATTATTATCAGCATTACAGACGTGTATAGAGAAATGGTCTCATGAGCACATAATGTTTTCAAGTATAATATACACAACCAAAAAGCAGTGCTGTTCAGTGAATAAGAATGTGGTGAACTGGGCCATTCAGAAAATGTGAACAAAAATGCAATCTCATTTTTTAAAACTTAATGGACTTCATCTTTTTCAAGCATAAATTCTCATAGTGCATATCAGATAATGAGCACTTAAAATGTTTTTTTAATTAAATTAGTTTTAAGTTATGTTAATTTCTACATTTAAAAATGAACTTTATTTTTAAACATTTTTTAATTTAGCCCTCACAATTTATTGTCTTTTAGAAAAATAGTCCATGTATAATTTTCTGTAGTGTCATATTATTAAAAATTTACTATTAAATATTCCTTCTTGTGCACTTTTTATATTGTATGTGTCAGTAGTTTGTATCCTGAAGTTCATGAACAGTTTTTCTTAATTAACATTGATATTAGATATTTCTCTTTATTTAATAATACTTTTAATCTGAAAGGAATCATAAGTAATTCTATCAAGTTCAGAGCCTTAGTGACAAAACAGAAGTATCTCATTTACCAAATTCAAACTAATGAGTAACTCATACAAATTCTTTTCATGAAGGAGATTATAAAAGCAAGTATCTAGATATATATTTTTTGAAAAGCTTATATAAAATAAATATAATTTCTGTGTTAAGTGTTTTGTGAAGCCACATAATTGAGTAGTTTTCTTTGTGGGAAATATTTTTACCACAAATTCAATTTCTGTAATAGATATGGAACTTATGTTGGTTATCTATATATTCCTAAGAAAGCTTTGGTAGCTTGTATCTTTCCAGGAATTTGCTTATTTTATACAAATTGCTAAAATTATATAAAATCGTTCATAATATTATCCTATATAATAAAAGGCCAATATGCAAATCAACCAAACAGCAGAATGACTGGTCGCTATGATGTGCACTGACCACCAGGGGGCAGATGCGCAATGCAGGAGCTGCCCCCTGGTGGTCAGTGTGCTCCTGCAGCGGCAGTAATGGGAGCCTCTCCCACCTCATTGGCAGCACTGAAAATGTCTGACTGCCAGCTTAGGCCCACTCCCCATGAAGAGCGGGCCCAAGCCATCAGTCAGACATCCCCCGAGGGCTCCCGGACTGTGAGAGGGTACAGGCCAGGCTGAGGGACTCCCCCCATCCCCACCGAGTGCACAAATTTCATGCACCGGGCCTCTAGTTTTACTATATTTTAATATATGTAGGATTATAGGGAAAAATCTATTCTTAACATTGGTGATTTGTGGAAACTATAATTTTTATAGTCAATTTGAGTTTATAATATAAATAGGATTCAATGAAAGTCTAAAACAATTCATATTTCTTGTGTAAGACTAACATTTTTATTTTTCTTAGCTTAAATATATTTTTCAATAATTAAATATTTTACAAAATCTCAGAACACTTTAAGTTGTAGTACAGTTTTCCCAATTTATAGATGAGAGGACTGAGATGCAGAACAAAGGGCTTAACTAAGACAAGGTAGCTGGTTGATGGAACATCTAAATTTGAACTATTCCAATTGTACATCCTAATATTAAATCATGCTTAAGAAAATTTTTAGCCAATTAGTCTTTGTAAACTTTGAAACTTGGTATCTTCTTCAAGAACTATTAACATAATTATATTTCTCATTAAAATATTTTGTAAGTATACAAACACCGTAATTGAAAATTATCAGGTAAAATGGAAACATTTTCTAATTATTATCTTCTGAGCACACACGTGTGCACACACACACATATGTATGAATTACCTTTTTCTGGTTTTGTGATTGCTGTGATTCTTCTGGTCTTGCCCATGTCTTGATTCTTGTAATGTGGCAATTATCCAACAGATTCTTAATGACTAATTAAACCATAATGATTGAGGTACAAGGCATTTCCTGGGGATTAATGGCCAACTGGGAAAAGTTGATGGTCCATGGCATAGCTGAAAGTCATTAACCCCAACAAGCCATTAATCCTGTGAAAACACTATATACAGAGGTTAGTATGAGCTAGAAATGAAAACAATGAAGTATGGTATATTACATGCTTGCTAAATATACTTGCTAAATACAGCACCTTAAAAATAAATGTTTCAATTGCTCTGAAATAATCATTCAACCTTTAAAACCTACTGCCCACACTACAGAAATATTTAATGAATTAAATAGCATGTCTTAATTTCAGATGCAAATTACAGAAGGCACCTGGAGGTAGGTAAGATCAACAAGAAGAAAACTGTGCTTCCTCAGACCTGAGGTAAGAAAGTAGATGATATTCAGAAATGATGGGAACTGGAATTTAAAAAGATATGTGAATCCAAATATTCTGTGTTGCTCCCATCTCTCCTTCCCTCTAATCTAAATATTGTTTTGTTCTCTCTCTGCAAATTAGCTTCCTTTGCTTCAAAGACTTACGAACAGTGAGTCTACAGTGCCTTTGATAACACTTTACATATTCAGTAAAAGAGATTAATTTTCTTTCAGAATTATAAATACTATTTCTAAATTAGAGAATCTGGCTATTATTGAGCCATGTAACTAGTTAGAATTCAATCAATAGTGACTCTGTGTTTGTATGATGTGTGTACACTTTTTTAAAAAAAAATGAATGTATGGCAAATAGTCCCACAAAAAAATCATGTTATTTGTCACTAGAAAACCTTGAATTAAAACCACAATAAGATACCACTGCATATCTATTAAGGTGTTTTAAATAAATTAAAAAATATATTAACCATACCAACCGTTGGCAAGTATATATAAGAAGAAACTGGAACCTATAACTGTTAAAAGGAATTTAAAAGGGTACAATCACCCTAGCTGCTTTGGCTCAGTAGATGGAGCATTGGCCTTTGGACCAGAGGGTCTTGGGTTCGATTCTGGACAAGGGCAAGTACCTTGGTTGCAGGCCCCTCTCAGGACTGGGCCCTGGTTGAGACTCGTGCAGGAGGCAACCAATCGATGTGTTTCTCTCACATCGATGTTTCTCTCTTTCCCTCTCTCTTTCACTCTCTCTAAAAATCAATGGAAAAATATCCTTAGGTGAGGATTAAAAAATAATGAATAAATAAATGGGTAAAATCACTTTGGAAAACAGTTTTATAGCTCCTGAAATACTTAAACATACAACTACCATATGATTCAGCCATTGTACTCCTAGGTATTCACCTAAGGAAAAAACAAACAAACATATGTCCATATAAAGACTTGTACATGGCCGAAACCCGTTTGGCTCAGTGGATAGAGTGTTGGCCTGTGGACTGAAAGGTCCCGGGTTCGATTCCGGTCAAGGGCATGTACCTGGGTTGCGGGCACATCCCCAGTGGGGAGTGTGCAGGAGGCAGCTGATCGATGTTTCTCTCTCATCGATGTTTCTAACTCTCTGTCTCTCCCTTCCTCTCTGTAAAAAATCAATAAAATATATTTTAAAAAAAGACTTGTACATGAATATTCATAATAGCTTTATTTGTAATAATCACAATATGAAAGCAATCCAAATATTCATCAACATGCAACAAGTATGAATCTCAAAATAATTGTGCTGAGCAAAATAATCCAAACCAAAAAAGAGTGCTCACCATATGCTCCTATATAATAAAACCCTAATATGCAAATCGACCTAATGGCAGAACGACTGGTCGCTATGATGTGCACTGACCACCAGGGGGCAGATGCTCAACACAGGAGCTGCCCCCTGATGATCAGTGCGCTTCCACACAGGGAGGGCCGCTCATCCAGAAGCCAGGCTCATGGCTAGCAAGTGCAGGGGCGGTGGTGGAAGCCTCTCCTGCATCCACGGCAGCGCTAAGGACTCCCAAGGGGTCCCAGACTGTGAGGGACCCCTCCGCCCCAGAGCACAAACATTGTGCACTGAGCCTCTAGTTGTTTATATAAAATTCATGAAAACACAGGTTCATCAGTAGTAACAGAGGATAGATCAGTGGTTGTGTGGTTTGGCAGTGGGAGGGAGAGATTACAAAGCACAATAAGAAAATTTTGCAATAATAGGTTTATTCATCATGTTGATTGTGGATATGGTTTCGTGGAGTAACTTTATGTTAAAACTAGAGACCTGTGCACAAATTCATGCATGGGTAAGGTCCCTCAGCCTGGCTGGTCATTGGGGCCCATTGGGGCCCATTGGGGCCATCTTGCTCAGTCCCAGTGGGGGTCGGCTGGCCGGGGTATGGGGGCAGGAGGGATCATGGGAGGTTGGCTGGCCACAGGAGGTTGACTGTGGGAGTGCACTGACCATCAGGGGGCAGCTCCTGCATTGAGCATCTGCCCCCTGGTGGTCAGTGTGCATCATAGCTACTGGCCGGTTATCTGGTCATTGGGTTGTCTGGTCATAATGGTCACTTAGGCTTTTATATATATAAATGTGTCAACTGGTACACATCAAATACGTACAGTATACAGTAAGTCATTTATACTTCAATAAAGCTATTTTTAAAGTGGCTGTTCTATGCCTAGCACAAGGACAGAGACAGTCAGGAGAGAATAGAGATTTGTCAAGTGATCAGTTGCCGCATCTCAACCTTTTATGTGCAGGATATTTAAGAACCTATAAAGTGAATTAAGCACAGTACTTATGTGTAAGAACTTGCCTGCATCTGACTTGCAAGGCATTTATAATCTGCCTATTGAGGGGAATAAAATTATTAACTCCTTATGAAAAGAGAAAGGATAAGACAATATTACATATTTTAAGAAAAGTAAAATGCATCTGGAAAGTGTTTTAAAGCAGGGAGAGATCATTTCCAATTGAAGATTTAAGAAAAGACTGCATAAAAGAGTGATATTTAAAGTGAGACGTTGAGAACATACAGAATTCCAACTGGCACAGGTTACTTCAACCAGCAGGAGAAGGGACTCAGAGGTAGAAAATTTTGGTGTGTTATTAAAAAAACAACAACACTAAAAAAATCCAATTTTGCTGTAACATAGCATGTGAGCTGGGGAGTAGTAATAGAGAAAGGTAGAAAGATAAGTTGGAGCTTATATTGTTTAGGTTCTTATAGATACCAGTTAGTATTATATTTAATTTGGGGATTTCTACTTCCAAGAAAGATGTAATAGGTTCAATGGAGAGAAATGAATGAATTATACTTCTGAGAACATTGTAGGGCTGTGGAACTAAGGAAGACTCCATAAGTTAGATTATAGAGAGAAAAGAGTGTGCTGGGTGAGTTGAGATCAGGATTTATTCCCCGAGAGGACTATTGAGACTGAGGATGCCTAACTAGAGGTAGAAGGACTCTTACTAGGGGGAAGGGAACTCAGAAGAGCTTTTGGTCATGCTGGCTGGCATGACAGATTGTGATGTAGAAGAGCCCCAGGTGTGCAGCTGTTTTCCCCAACAGGAAACTTGCTGAGTGCTATGGCAGTGCAAAAGGCTGGAGGCTGGCCAGAAGGCGCAGGGAAATAACTCCCCGTCTCATAGTGCTTTGGCATCAAGTTATTCTAAAGGAAGGGAAATATACTAAAGCTCTCTTTGCCAGAGCTCTGTGAGGTGGGCTGGAAGCATTAAGCTCAAAACCTCCGAACGGCAATATTTCAGAGAAGAGAGACTGCAAAAGCCAAAGCCAGGGAAGGCTATAGGAAGAGGGGTGGTACAACAGCCTCATGGTGCTTAAAAGAAAAGGCGCCACTAGAGGGAGATACTTTAACAAACACACTGAGCCATCTTGGACATGCCAGCCCAGGATACCCCATGTGATTGAAACCCTAGTTGACATCATGGAGCACAACTGTGCAGCTGGCCATAGTTAATCTGTGTTAGGTTGCTAGGGTTGTCGTAAAGCAACACAAACTGGGTGGCTGAAAAAAAACAAAAAAAACCCAGAAAATTATTTTCTCACAATTTTGGAGACTAGAAGTCCAAGATAAAGGTGTTGGACAAGAATGGTTTCTTCTGTTTCAGGCCTCTCTCCTTCACCTATAATGGTCTTCTGTCCCTTATTTAGGGACAATCCAGACATTTCTGGATTGTGTCTACATAAAAAAGAATCTCAGGCCCAACACGATTCAATTTGCTTGAATCATACCCTTTAGACTATCTGCTTAGTAAGGGAAAGGGCTAATCCTCTCTGGATGCAAGTAATATTTACTTCAGCCTATATTGTACTTTTATAAACAATGACTGAAATATAAATTTTTAAAAGTTGAGACTTAAGAAGAGTCAGGACCCTGGCCAGGTAGCTTAGTTGGTTAGAGTGTTATCTTGATAGGCCAAGGTTGCCCGTTCCATCCCCAGTCAAAGCACATACAGGGCCGAAACCGGTTTGGCTCAGTGGATAGAGCGTCGGCCTGCGGACTGAAAGGTCCCAGGTTTGATTCCGGTCAAGGGCATGTACCTTGGTTGCGGGCACATCCCCAGTGGGGAGTGTGCAGGAGGCAGCTGGTCGATGTTTCTCTCTCATCGATGTTTCTAACTCTCTATCTCTCTCCTTTCCTCTCTGTAAAAACTCAATAAAATATATTTAAAAAAAAAAAAAAAAAGCACATACAGGAGTCAACCAATGAATTCATAAATAAGTGGAACAACAAATCTCTCTCTCTCTCTCTCTCTCTCTCTCTCTCTCTCTCTCTCTCTCTCTCTCCCCCCAATTGAAACTTTTTTAAAAGAGTCAGGAAAATATGGCTATAAATCAAGAGGCCAATCAGATTGTAGAAACAGACCAAAAAATTGACAATGGTCAAAGACTTTAAAATAACTATTATAGAAATGTTAAAATGACTGAAGGAAAGATGAACAAAATGAATAAAAAGATGGAGAATTTCAACAGAAAATGGAAATCTATATAGAAAAACAAATGGGTATTCTAGAACAGAAGTAGCAAACTTTTGTGGTAAAAGGCCAATTAGTAACTACTTTGATTTTCTGTCAGTGAAGTACTTAACTTTACTGCTATAGTGTGAATGCAGCCATAGACAATACATAAACAAGGAAATGTGACTGCATTTCAGTAAAACTGAACTTACAAAGATAGATTATGGGCTGTACTTGGCCCATGGGCTGTAGTTTGCCAGGGTTTTTCTAGAACTAAAATACACATTAGTTAAAACTCAGAAGTTATTAGATGGCTTTCATAGTAGATTTAGTAGATTTAATACTTCAGACGATTAGTGAACAAAATAACCGGATGAACAAAAACAATCCAGAGACATTGAAGCATGCTACAGACTGTAGAATCTTAGAAAGGAGGGGCGGGGTGGGTAGGTGGGAAAAGATTAACCAATGACCTTTTATGCATATATGCAAAGCCTGTGGACAGACAAAAGTGGGGGAAGGCCTGGGGAGGGGGCAGGAGTCGAGTGAATGGAGTTAATGGGGGATGGGAAAAGGGGACATCTGTAATACTTTCAATAATAAAGATAAATGTTTAAAATGTGCCTAATTAAAAATAAATAAAAAGCAGACTCTTGAGTCTTATCCCATGTCCACTAAATCATAGTACCTTGAGGTGAGCCCTATCACATCAGTTTCAACTAGCTCCTTCTGGGATGCTTATGTTTAAAGTTGGGAACCACTGAACAAGGTAGTTGCTCAGAACATTTTACATGCAATTCTAATAGTCCATATTCCTAAGAAATATTTAGTCAGTAAATTTCCCCATCGCTTTAGTAGACAATTTTCCATTAAACAACAAAAAGCATTAGTGTGTGTGTGTTTAGTGATGGCAGGTGGAGGGATTCTCTCCTACATTCTTCTAGTAATTTTTTGTAATTAGCTAGTTATTAATAATAGGAAAGGAGCAAAAGGGAGTCCAGACATTATAAGCATGGTCATTTGGGCAGTTTCACCAGGAAGCTGCAACTATACACTCCCCAAGGAACCATTCCGGCAGATCACTGGAGGAAGGGCTCCAACAAAAGGGAGACAGACTCATGTACAGTCAAGTCAGGGTCACATAGGGAAGGTCCCTGCCAGTTGAACCAGGAACAGAGATCATTGGCCAGAAGGGGTGGGGCTACTGCAAGCCTGTGAAAATTTAGAAATACATAATCCCTGGGACAAAGAAATTCTCTTATTTAGCTTGCTTGTTCCTCTGGTTTTGTTACTGCTTCCTTGCATTCGCCAGTGTTCCCAGAAGCTATATGGCCCATGGCCATGTCAGCCCCACACACAATGGACTGATGGACTGTAGCTGGGAACACAAGCTAAGCTAGCCTGATGCTGGATTGAACTGTGCAAATATGGGACGGAAAGTTTGGGCAACAAGCTTTAAACCTGTCTCTGTAAGGACACAGCTACACTTCCATGGCAGTACGGAGGGAGAAGAAACTCACGTGTTTGGTTCCATGCAAATAAATACCACTCGTTTCCTTGCGAGTCTCAGAATATTCTTTTTCTCATGATATCACAAGAAGCCCACTTCCACCAGCAATAGGTGGGGACAGGGAATGGCTCCCCACTGATAACCTAAAGATGTTTGATCCTGGGGTCATACTTTCATCCTACACGTAACTCACTTGCCACTAAAGATACAGTCAAAATGGTTCAAAATTATTAGCATGTTGAGCTCCATTATTACCCAAACAGTCCTGTCATGCTTCTCCATTCTTCTAAACAAACTTCAGAGAGGCCAATACTTCAGGTAATCAGCAAAGCAGACTGTTTTAGGGAAAAACAAGTAGTGGTTCTATGACATTAAAACCAGCCCTGGGAAGATACTAGCACTAATAAGAGAAGAATGTTTGCTATAAAAATATGAATCACTAGTAGTAAGGTCACATCATTATTTTATAGATTAAACAGTCTATAAAATTGAAGGTCTTCTCTTAATGTTATCATATAACATGGATGCAGTTTGTAAACAAAGACCACTGAGAATTGTTCTTGAATGTAATAGATAAAAGGAAGGAGTTTGATTCATTATAATTTATTTGAGCCTGCTTTGAGCTAAAAGAAGGAAATGAACTTCTATCATTTTACATGTAGAAAATCGAACAGGTGATTGTGGAGAAGCCTGGATGACAACATCACTCTTTCCCCGATAAATGCCTAAGTGTTTGCCACATTAATGTGCCACCAGATAAAAATGTTTGTCAATGCAAAGATCAATATGAAGAGAAAGATTTTTACAGGCTCTATACTTTCTTTCTAGAATAACTGTCAACTCATATGACAGAATGAAGGTCAAACAATTCCAAAGAGATTTCTCTCTAAGCTTATAAAACAATAAACACTTTGTGAGCATTATTCTTTTGCACATTCTTTTGCACTTGACTGTACATGAGTCTGTCTCCCTTTTGTCCGACAACAAATCCTGTATCTGTAATTTCAGAAATCATGTGAATCCTGGAAACTGGGTCTAGATCAACTCACTGAACCTCTATCTTCAATTGAAATTTAATATGAATCAAACGGTATTAAAAAGCGTGTCATGTTCCATTGTGATGAGAGTGAGCATATTAATGCCACTGTTTGGTTTGAAAGTGTTCCTTTAATTTCATACCTGCATGGTTAAAGTGCTTTAAGGCAGAATGATCTGTGATGAGCTTACAAAGTGTGTAATTCCCTTTAACTAGAGAAGATTCTGAGGACAGCTATATTGAAAATTTCACTTCCATATTCTCTATATCAACCCAGCTGGGTACGTTTCTCTTGGGTAACATTTTGACTTGGCTTTGCTTTGATTTTGTGGACAGATTTGGTAGACACTGTAAAAAAAAAAAAAAAAAAAAGGCTGGTGCCAAACATAGGTTGCAGATCCATAGTGGCATAGAGCCCAGGTGAATGTCTCCACCTGGGAATTGCAGACCTTCCATAATGCCAACTGTCCTACAGTGTCCTCATCTCATTAAAGGTTAATTGGTTTCCTTTCAGCCTGTAGCTCCATGATATATTATGTGGGCCATAAAGATGATATGAACATGTACTTGGCATGCAGTGGTGGACTAACCATACTCATTATGAAGGTATAAATTCACTGCTCTGGGGCCATTGCTACTCTTGGCAATGCAAAAACAGTCTCTGGGAAAATCACACGAAAGATTGGAACGTTGCTCATACCCGCACTGGAGTGGTAAACTTGATCCATTACTAGGTGGAGCACAAATTTCTCAGGGCCAGTAACAAAGTTATTCCCAATTTCAGAAGGGGACATGAGACTCACAATTTTATTATATTCTGTAGGAAATTTGATTTAAGAAGCTACCACTATAGCAAAAAAACATGAAGTGAACTTGTCAGAGCTTCCATATCTCTGTGTTCAATTTAACACTACCATGTAATTGCTATGGGCAGGGTAGGAACTAACAACAGACACAAAAGGATGTGAAAAAACAGTTCTCTTAAAACCTGCTATAGATGGTAAAATTTGAAAATAAGTTTTGAATAACAGTTATTTCCATTTTATTATACAGAGATCCTGCAGAACTTTGTATAACTATAAAAAGATAATGGTTTGGGCAATTTCCAGAAATCAGATATTATAAAAAACTGATTCTAATACTTTATCAAATTGCTATTTCACCTTGAATATGTGTCACATTTCTTTTTTAAAATTTTTATTTTTTCCTTTTTTAAGTTGATACAAAGGCCATTGATTAATAGAAAACAATAATTTGAGGAGTTCTGTTCACAGATGGCAACCACAGCAAACCCCCTTCCTGTCAGAGGGGATAGGTAACAACCTCCATCTGTCCGATCTTCATTCTGAGCGGGCAATAGCCCTGAGAGATGGCTGGGCCACTGGTCCAGGGTTTGATTTCTTCCTGTGGCCGGAGTTTGATGAGGAGAATACTGATGCCCAGTTCCTTGCACACCCTGAGCAACCAACATCATGGCAGCATATGGAGAGGACTCATCTCCATCGGCCTTTACTTTCATCCCATCAGTCACACAGCAGATGGTTTCCTTGCCACAAAGATCAGTTGGACCGAAGTGTCAGTGAAGGACGCAAAGGTGTGGCAGACACCAAATACATTTTTCCTTCAGCCTTCTGAGGTCTGAGACTGCTGACCTAGTCTTTCTTTATTTTCCTTCCATTGGCGAGGTGCCATATCTGCACGTCTTATCCAGACACTGCTACCAGAAAGAGAGATACTACTATTTTTTAAATATTATTTTAACTAGTAGCCTGGTGCATGAAATTCGTGCACTGGGGTAGGGGGGGAAAGGGGCCCCTCAGTCTGGCCTTCACCCTCTCCAATCTGAGACCCCTCAGGGAATGTCCAACTACCTGTTTGTACCCACACTTTTAACAGATAACAGCTCCATTGTTGTTTCTTTCTTATGCTTAAAACCATTGGAATTAGTAGGTATTCAAAGTGTGTATACGTTTTGGGGGGACACCCTGTATATCCCTAGTCAGCAGTGAAAGAAACCAACAGCAGATTTGGAACCCCCAGACAGGGAACCTCGCTCACTCCCCACATGTCTCCCCACTTCACTTTCCACCTTCGTGGGCAGCAGGAGAATCAACGTTTTCTCTCATTAATTTGGAAAAGCACGTCCTGTCACCCGCTGCCTGGCAGGAGTGCGCTAGGCCCCAAGCAAGCGAGGCTCAGTCAGGGCAGCCTTCGCTCATGGGTGCTGGCACCCACAGTGCACATTCCTCCTCTACAGTCGCCCCGACTATCCCACTGTTTCACTGAGAGGACAGAATTCCTCTCCCCCTCTGGGTTCTTGATCTTGAACGCTGACCAAAGGCACCTCAGCGAGGGCCGCCCGCGCCCACCAGGTGTGTCTGTCTGTACCTGCTCCTGCCTCAGCACCTGCATTAAACCCCTAGAGGTGATCTCGTAGCTGCACTGGCCTCCGTGGAAACAGGGCATCACCACTCCGCCCTCTCACTGTCATCTCACAGGTGCCCACCCTCAGCACCCAGAACACCCAGACACTCTCCAAAGGACGTGAGCACATCAGAGGGGATGTGTGCACATCCTGTGGGGGTGTTAGGCATGCCGGGTTGATGGAAGTGCGGTGGAGAGGCAGGGGAACTTGTGCACGCCTTGGTTTGCAACTGTTGCAGGAGCGGGAGGGTGACAGTGTGCTGGGGGATGTTCACATGCCAGGGGGGATGTGCACACCGGAGGCCTCTGGCTTTGCAGATCCGCAAACCCCCGTGGTGCAGCCAGGAGGACGTCAGTCTGGCCCGCCATGGTGGCTGTCCCTGTGATCCTGCACCTTCTGGGCCAGGAGGCGGATCTTGCGCATCTTGCGCATCTTGCGCATCTTGCGCAGCCACTCCTTGGCGCTGATGGCCTGCAGGCGCTACTTCAGCTCAGCCTGCAGGCTCCGCTTGGCAGGCTCACAGCTGTCACCACCACTATGTGGGGAGTACAGGCCGCCCGCCCTCCGCCGGCCTGCCTCCCCTGTCCAGAGGCTCACTGCGCTGCTCACCTACCCAGAGTGACTGGGGCTGGGCGGAAGCCAGGCGTCCTGCCCTGCCCAACCCCAGCCGATCCACCCCTGTGCGAGCTGCCGCCCCACCGGGAAGGGTCACGGATCTGGGTCCCAGGACCGCGGACAGCCTCAAGCACTGCTCCCCGCCTGCCAGGGTCACAGATCCAGGTCCTGGGACCATGGACAGCCTCAAGCACTGCCCCCCGCCTGCCAGGGTCACAGATCCAGGTCCTGGGACCATGGACAGCCTCAAGCACTGCCCCCCGCCTGCCAGGGTCACAGATCTGTGTCTTGGTCCCGTAGACAGCCTCAAGCGTTGCCCCCCGCCCGCCAGGTCACGGATCTGGGTCCCAGACCACAAACAGCCTCAAGTGCTGCCCCCCGCCCACCAGGTCACGGATCCGGGTCCCAGACTGTGGACAGCCTCAAGCGCTGCCCCCTACCCGGCAGGGTCACAGATCCGGGTCCCGGGAAAGCAGACAGTCTCAAGCATTGCCCCCCGCCTGCCAGGTCACAGATTCGTTCCCAGACCGCGGACAGCCTTGCCCGCTGCTGCCCACCTTCAGTATGCAAATTAGCCACCATCTTGTTGCTTCAGGGTGGGGGTCGCCGCTGGGGTGCCTGGCCAATCTGGGTGAGGGGCTGAGGGCCATTTTTAGGCTGCCCGCACCCCGTTCAGGGTGAGGGTCCCCACTGGGGTGCCTGGCCAGCCTTGATGAGGGGATGGCTGTTTGCAGCTGGTCACACCCCCTTCAGGGTGGGGGTCCCCACTGGGGTGCCTGGCCAGTCTGAGTGAGGGGCTGAGGGCGGGCGACTGAAGCTCCCAACTTCTCCTTTTTTCCTTTTTCTTTTTTATTCTGGGATTTATTTACCTTCTATGGCTGTCACTGGAGCTGAGAGCCAGTTTTAGCTCTGAGGCCCGGCTGCAGCTCTGAGACCTCGGCTGCTGAAAGCTGGTATCTGGGTTTGTTTGGGTTCTATAATTGAAACACTGTTGCGATCTTGCTGGCTGAAGCCCGGCTGGCCGAAAGCAGGTTTCTGGAGTTTGTTTAGCTTCTATAATTGCAACATTGTTTCTTAGAGTGCAAGCTCAGAGGCCGGCAGCGGCAGGCGGGGAACCTTGGCTTCCTCCATCACTGGAGCAAGCAAGCCTCCTGTTCGCTTCAGCTGCCTGGCTGCTGGCCACCATCTTGGTTGGCAGTTAATTTGCATATTGCCCTGATTAGCCAATGGGAAGTGTGTCGGAGCTACAGTTAATTACCATGTTTGTCTATTATTATATAGGATTGTAAGCATCTTAACTGGACAAGGTCAGTAGCACATACCAATTCTTTCACCCTAAATTATAAAATATATCTGAATTGTGTTGAACTCAATAGTAAGTAATTACCATCACTGTTTTACTACTAAACACTGTTTTAAAGGGAAGTATTTGAGAACCATTTTAAAGAAACTAAACTGTGTTTTAGGATAGTTAATGGGAATATGCTATTCATTTTTATTAAATATAAGACCTATGTGCTGATTTCTTGAAATAGACGTTACCCAAAATTTATCTTTTTATTTCTAGAATTTTAATTCATTTAAACTATAAACACTTATATTACAATTTCTTAAATATTTCCAGAAATAAAATTTAACATGTATTTTGGTTAAAAGAACAAAAAAAAAAATCACACAAGTAGGATGCAGATACTTGTCAGCTGGTATTTAATAATCAAGAAATAAGCGGACAATAGTGTGGTAATGGCCTAGGGGGAGGTCAGTGGGAGGGGGTCAAAGGGAATGATAAGGGGGGGCATCTGTAAAACTTTCAACAATAAAGATAAACTTTTTCAAAAAGAAATGAGTTCCTTTATTGGGGTTGCTGTATATTTAGTATAATACAATCAGATTCCAGATGAATTATTCAAACTTCTGGAGAAATATTACACTCAACTCTCATTGTCATCTCAAGCATCCATGAAGCATCTGCGACATCTTTCTATTTATTGTAGCATGACTTTCTAAGTTCTCTAATCTGATTTAGAAAGAGCAATCTTTTATTAATAGGGTATTTCTGAACCCCTAGAAAGAAAAAGAATGCCATTTTCCCTTTTAAATCATTCCCCTTCAAATGAAAGTTAATAAACTGAATTTGTGTTTCAAACTTTCTTTCTGACTAGATCCATTTTGTTAAATTTGGAAAGTAGATAGATTCGCCAACATGTCTTCACTCAAATTATTTGCAATTAGAAGTAGTACATTCTTAAAATAAAATAAATAAATAAATTTAAGAATAAGTGGTAAACTCTTGAAGCATCCTTTGAGGCTCTAAGCCAGTGATGGCGAACCTATGACACGTGTGTCAGAGATGACATGCGAACTCATTTTTTTGGTTGATTTTTCTTTGTTAAATGGCATTTAAATATATAAAATAAATATCAAAAATATAAGTCTTTGTTTTACTATGGTTGCAAATATCAAAAAATTTCTGTTTGTGACACGGCACCAGAGTTAAGTTAGGGTTTTTCAAAATGCTGACACGCCGAGCTCAAAAGGTTCGCCATCACTGCTCTAAGCCATTTCTTTCATGTAGTTTTAATCAATATTTTTTTCTCTCTCTCTAGTTAAAATAGATAAAGCATATGAATAAAATCAGCTAAAATGGTAATACCTCCATTTGATTTCCACAAAGAGTACAATGCTTTCTATTTCAAGGTCAACCTTCAAGTGTTGCCAAGTCAGGATGTGACTAAAAGATTTATAAACCATAGCCAGCCTTTTCGTAGATCCTTCTATAAAGCAAATAGAATCTCCTTGGTTTATCAGTCAATGATGGGCTCTTTTCCCTAAGCAGAAGACATAGATAAGGTTAGCAGAGTACAAATGAGATGTACCTAATTAATTCCCCTGATTTCTCTAGATTATATTGCTAGTTTTGATTAGCAGAACATCGTGACTAAAATGAAAAACAATATGTACAATAGCTGAAATCACGAAGAAGGGAAGACATACATTTTTCCTAGTACAAGGATGTTCTAGATAAAACTAAGAGCTTATAATGATAGTTTATGATGTCAGACATTTTTTTAAGAATCCTTATTGATAATGGTTTAACCTGTAAAAGAAAATTTCCTTTCAAAATTTTTAAAATGCCATATATAAAATCTGTTGTATATGGGCAAAAAGACATTTTCAGCTACTTATATTCCACATAAATACACGAATATTAGGTCTGAACAAGATATTTATACTTCTTTGTGGCAATTACATAACTGTTAAAAGTGTCTTCGCTCTAACTGAAAACGACAGGAATAATTTGGGAGCTAATTACCAATTATAATTTGGATCATTTAAATGTCTGCCATTTCCTTGTACCTGTCATCAACCACTGCGTTTGATGAGAATTTAGCAACATCTAGATTTTAGAGAAAAAAACAGCTCTGTGAGTGTTTTCATTTGTTTCCTGGAACTATAAAGGAGAAAGTGAAATCAATTATGAAAAACAAAGAACCTTCAATTGGATTATTTCTATTGAATTTAGGTGCATTTTTATTAGTCACACTAAAAATTTTTCTTTGAACTTGTTCATAATTACTTCTGTTGTATTTAGAAATGAAAAACAGCTGCATGTTTTAAACAGTGTTACATTTGCTAAATATTGCCAAATGTTATAATAACATGATTCTCTAATGAAGGAAGAGAAGGCTTTCCAAAAGAGGCAATGAGGGGGTATGGTGGGCCCCTTTGGGTCTATCAACAAGAGTAATGGGGTAAGATGTTCTCCAAACATATCATAACAAAAGCATTGCACATAATGATCAAAGCTCCATTACGGCAAAACAAAACCAAAAACAACAACAAATTTATAGAAATCAAGAAAAGAGGATTCAGTATATTTAGAGTTATAATGTATCTTCCCAATACATTTTCTATACTAGTGATTATAAATGGTGGTGGTGATGGTGGTTGAGAATGTATGAATTTCATGGAGGATAGAAAGTGTTATATTATTTGAAAATATTTATTCAGTGTTATGATTTTATATAGAGAAGAGGGAGGAAATATTGTGTTCATAATAGCAGAAAATACTTTGACAAAATGCTTTAGCTGAAGATTCATAGTTTGAGAAAATATCTGACACTGCATGGTTGTGAAAATCATAAACTGCACAAAAGGGGTGAGTTGGGGCTGAATTCTGTGTTCCATTCACCAAGCCATGAACCTTCACCCACCTAGATTAGAAGCAACCCTATCCCTGCAAAAGAAAGGGAACTTCAAATGCCTTTAATTGACAGACCCTTAACTTGAACATGGGAAGAGGCTAGGTAGCACTTTCCATAAACAACTGTGGTATTTTCCCCCTAACTTGAAACACTTAAATGAAAGGTTGGTTAAACATTCTACTGGATAGACATAAAGCATCTGTGGGCCACATTTAGCACAGTGGCTACTAGATGCCATATACCTTATACAAATATTCCATATACCTTATACAAATTCTTATCTTAAAATTACCTTATAAAATGCATCCTAGTGAATTAAGGCAAGCCATAGGAAAGCTATAGGTCTCCAATAGCAGAGTTCTCTCTACCCACACAATGATTTTGTTAGAGTTCTTGGCATAGGTTCTTCTTCCTCTTGGAAAACCTCTTGTGTGTCATGGCTCTGCTCCTGTAAAATCTTGGTTCCCAAAACTATGATAGAGGGAAGGACACAAGACCAATATCTTTTCATCTGAATTACCATGGCAACATACTCCTCAACTGTGTTCTCCATGGTTGGATACTCTCTTGTATATGTGAGGAAAGCAGGTAAGCAAGTTAGAAGTGAACTCTCTTCACTGATGACTGAAAAAGAAGGTATATTCTGTGAAATGATGTCAAACTTACTTTCTTCAATGACAAGTGAGTCATCACTGCTGTCTGCCCAACCTAAAATACGTGGTAATGGCAACCTCATTAAAGAGCTTTGGGCTACACCCTAAGCCATGTCTCTTGGCACTAACCTTTGATTATACATTGGAAACTTGTGACTCTCATCTCTTACCTTTGTGTGCATGTACATGTTTATGCACATGTGTGTGCCCAAAACGTGTGCATGCACATACATGTACTTCCTCTCTCCAGCCTTCATCTATCTACATTATGTCTTTAGCGTATTCAATCTTTTCTTTGAAACTATTGCTGATGCCCAGCTGGCATGACTCAGCAGTTGAGCGTGGACCTATGAACCAGGAGGTCATGGTTTGATTCCCAATCAGGGCACATGCCCTGGTTGTGGGCTTGATCCCCAGTTGGGGGGAGGGGGGAGATGCAGCAGACAGCCGATCAATGATTCTCTCTCGTCATTGATGTTTCTCTCTCTCTCTCTCTCCCCCTTCCTTTCTGAAATCAATAAAAATATAATTTAAAAAAAACTATTGCTGAAATATTACTTTATGTACTACAACTTATAGGTCAGTACTATTCTTCTTGTGCCAAAAATTGTCATCTGGAAATCAAACCCACATCTAGCAATTTCAGGATCTGTCAAACAGGGAGTTCAGATATTTGATAAAGAGAAAGTCAGTACCAGCTGTGCCTTGTTGACTAAAAATATACTTGTAAATGAAGATTTGAAAATTATAGATCAGTGTCACCTCCTGCATGGTAACATTCCAAGTGCTTTACTCATCATCCCTATAGATAGAGGCAACACGGATTTTTTATTTGGTGTTTTGGTGGTGGGTAGTATCTGTTGATGGAATGTTACCCAATGGGTTAGGTACAAACTTGGGGCATCAAAATGCTGCTTAAATTCATGTTCACTGAATATAGGCATAAATCCTCTTGCATATCTCTTCTTGGAAAAACAAAAGTTCATCTTTGCTCAACAAAATATGGTTGACCTAGGGATCACTTAGATTTTGTGAGGTTATCAAGATGTTGGTGAATTATGAGTTCGTCTAAAAATTTGGTAAATAGAGAAAGAATTGAAATAAATATGAGAGTAGTGTGAATATTTTAGAAGAATTAAATCAGTTAATGATCAATCATTTTGGTAGAAGATGAAGTGATTCACTATGAAGTCCAATTGCTGTAGAATCTGTCTTCAGGTTTTTAAAGAAACCTGTTTTTCCAATATTTATTTTTCATAAATGATTATAAAATAAATAAATGGTTTTACCTTGGCATTTATCTAACAGCAGGGGCTAGTTATTATGTGACAATTTATTTTTACTACTATTATCTCTGATGAAATAAACTTAAAAAAAATCTTTATTGTTCAAAGTATTACATATGTCCCCTTTTCTCTCCCATTGATCCCTTGTAGCCCACCCCAGGCCTCCACCACCCTTTGTCTGTGTCCATGGGAGATCAACCAAAGAACTTGTGTGCGTATATAATAAGCTTTTTTATTTCATAATTACCCAGAATAGAGTCTGTTGATCTGTTTAAGTCACTAAATCTATTGGGTGATTTGTTACTTGTACCCGAGAGCAACCTAATTATATAAACACAGCCTCATATTTTTATGGCATCCTTAGAAATGCTGAAGCTTTTACTGGGTGAGTACCCACTGAATTCTCAGGGGTTGTGAAAAACTTGAACATTTACAGATTAAGCATGCATTCTAACTATATTAAACTTGAGGAAGTTGCATAAACTCTCTGGGCTATAGCTTCAGAAAGCATGCCACACAATTATTGAGAAATTATCTAACTTGATGCTGGAGAGGAATAATATACTTACTGTCTGTTTAATGTAAACCCAAATGTGTAAGACCTAGTTCAATTATTTGAGATCTGAATTATATAAAAAGTCATATAAAGTGCCCTAGCCGACTTGGCTCAGTGGATAGAGTGTCAACCCGCGGACTGAGGGTCAACCTGTGGCCAAGGACACATGCCTGGGTTGCGGGCTAAATCCCCAGTAGGGGGTGTGCAGGAGGCAGCTGATCAATGATCTCTCATCATTGATGTTTCCATCTCTCTCTCCTTCTCCCTTCCTCTCTGAAATCAATAAAGAAATATATTTTCAAAAATCATATAAAGCTATTAAATTGGCTTCATATTGAGGAAGTCCTTAATCTATCATTTGCTTGTCTGATCAGGTTCTCACAACCAATAGGTATTTCATTTACCTCATCAGTAAAATATGAATAATACTATCCACCTTGCAGGTATGCACTGCATTTTAATGTAGATAGAATAATAAATGATCAAATTTAGTGCCTGACATATAGTAAATACTAAACAGTGAACAAATGAATTATACTATTGACATAAAATAGTATAATGTATGGCACAAATTATATTGCAGATATGCCCCTAGATTGGTTCTAGTTTGTCCTAGAAGTGTCCAGAAAAGTAGATTATTTATTCTCTATAAAAATGATCCTTCTTTTCATTCATACAATTAATAACAATAATAATAATGTAAAACATTATCATCAATTGATTAAAACAGAAGCAGAGTTTGAATACCATCTTTCATCCCTCTTTTGTAGAATAGCTCTGCCATAGATACTACTTTTTGCTTACACATGAATGAAAAAACAAATAATTTACTACTGGCAAAACATGTCCTTTATTTCACCTTCCCATTTTAAGCTAATATCTACAGCAAGTACAGACCATAAATTTAATATTTCTCAGAATATTACCATCGATTGCTTATTGAACCCTTGTTTAAACATGTATTAGTTCTCAGAAGGCACCCAAAGATTTATCTGTTGAAACCAATCCCTATTAGGAATTTGCATAATAACTTAGCTGCACAAATCTTTCTGAAGGGAAATATATGTAGTATGACCATAGTATTATGCAAATTTTGTTTTTACAGCCATTTAGTTTTGCCATAATACCTTATGCCATTTCACAAGCAGTGTATTGAGCCATGTCAATGCTGACAACAGCAGACAGGAGCTGAGCTCCAGATCCTACAGCTTCAGCCCTAATGTATGGCTGCCTTAGGGGCATTCCACCTATTAAGTTAATATCCTCAAACTAATTATGTATGTCAGGGTGACCTCTCTCTAATCTACATTCATCATAGAGTCCGAGCTGTCTGTCTCTATTGTTCCCAGAATAAAATAGCTGTTGATAGACTTATATAATTGACTGTGTCGGAAGTGAACTCACCCTGATTTGCTACATGCAAATGGTGTAGAGTCCCAATAGAATAAAGATAAGCAAAAAATAATCCAACTATCTCCAGTAATTAACTTTGGAGGTTTCAAAACAACAGTAGGAAATATATTTCCCATTTGCTTAAAAATGAAATTAGGGAGTACACAGGAGTCGCATCTATAGTAATTAAAAAAGTTTTCTTGGGGAAAAGTTGGATGAAAAAGAAATGCTGTTTAAGTTTCTTTATGCAATACTTATAATAATTCCTGTTCCTTGAGCTAGCATACTTACAGAGCTCAATTTAAAATACCTTTAAATAGGTATACACATGCATACTTTAGTGGGGGGTAGTCACAATTTGTGCAGTTTTGAGCATCATTTGTTGTGTACATATAGAAACTGTAATAGGTGCGTCCCTTTCTAAAATACATATATGGTATTTTCTCATTTATCCTAGTGATATCTTAATAAAAACTCCTTTAAAGGTTAATTTGTTGATTTTTTTTTATTTTGGAAATGAATAATTTCCTTTTTATTTAAAAGGATCCTCCTGATAAAAGGAACACTTTTGCAGAGTCTGTCAACCATAAATATTGACAACATGGGATGGCCTGCTGAACATTGTACCAGGTTGGAAGGAGACTCTCAAATGAGAGAAAAGACTGTGCCAGTTTGTAGTGAGTAACTCAGACCAGTTTCCTGAGTTAGAACCATTCCAGTCATATCCTCCCTGGCATTCTGTTCTTCCTGAAAAAAAAAATTTGAACTTATTATTTTTCAGCTTTATGTTATATTAGAAAGAAGTCATTGAACCATGAAAAATGGTCCATGCTCTCAAAGATTCCACTAGAGAGCTGGTTCAGGGTAGCGGACACCCTGGGGTCAAGCTCGTGGGTTTGATTCTGGCCTTGGCATTCCCTTGCTGTCTGACTTTAGGCTAGCTGCTTAAAATATGCTTAAATGTCCTCATCTGTAAACTGAGACTACATAGAATTACAGAAACTACCCCACAGGGCTGTTGTAAGAAGTGCATACAGCAACAGTAAGTGCAGATTGCATAGCTCATAAGATGCATCCAATACGGCTTAACTGTTATTTCCTTCAGTGTGAAATGTATTACATGGGAATACAAAGAATTATATAAGTAAGTGCTTTGTTAGCAGCATGAGTTTTAAAAATCACAGACAATAGAGTCTAGAAAGCAAGGTCAAAGAGAGATCAGTTTGACTCCATCTGTGCAAACATACACAACTTACTTAAACTTTCTGGGGCCTTATGTTCTCATCAGTAAGGTCTGTATAATGATAGTACCCATCTTATAGGTCTGTATAAGAATAAAGGCACTCAGTAAAACTCATGAATATTTTGTGGTTTTGTTTTTCTATTTAAGTCATGGTGCCACTGGGTAACAAATGAGGTTAATGAGGAAAGAGAGGGCCAGAAACATGGCTTCATGGATGCCGTATTAGCTCCCTACGGCTGTCAAAACAAAGTGCCACAAATACATGTTCTAGAACAGAAATCTGAAATCAAGGTGTCTACAGGGCCATGCTCCCTCAGAAGGCACCAGGAAAGGATCTGCCCCAGGTAGGCTTTCCTAGTCAGGCTTTCAGATAATACTGAAGCCTCGCCAACCACTTGGTTTCAGTCTTGTGACATCCTAAACAGAGGACCCCCATGAAGCCATTCCTGGACTCCTTATCCTTATACACAGAAACTGTACAGTAATAAATAAGGGTTCCTTTAAGTCAGTGCATTTGTTGTAGATTGTTACCCAGCAGTAAGACATGAATCCGTTACATTATTTAACACTGCAATGCCATGTCCCCAAACACCCGTATCCCATCCCCTGCCTTTATTTCTTACCTTAGCCCTTGCTCCATATTTTGTACTTGTTTGTTCTGTGTATCGATTGTCTGCCCTCATTAAAATATGTCTTGGCAATTAGAGATTTCTGCCTATTTTAACTGCACTAAACTCAGTGCTGAGAACGCTGTCTCCACACAGTAAATTCATAGATATTTGTTGAATAAATTAGTGACTAGCTGGGTGATCTGTAGTTGAGGTAGATATTGCCAACGTGGCCAGCAGTCACATATATTTGAAACATCACTTTTACTACTCGGGTTGCTGCTCAAGCTTTGTTAACATGAATGTCTGCAAGCCCTGGGGGTAGGGAAAAAAGACTCGTACAGATCAAAGAAAAGGGTCTTATAATGTCCTATTCAGTGATTGGTTTCATAAGATGGAGCAAAGCACCCCTCTGTTGTATGTTCACATAAAATTTGAAATGCCTTGAGGTGGTTCTAGAGGGTTGAAATGGTATCCTGTGTAGATAATTCGGTAATACAGATCTCAAAAGTTCAAAACCTGGAGAAAATGAACCATTTTAGGACGGTGCCTGTACATTGAGCCCTGAACTTAAGGGAAGAGAGTCATGCTGACTTAGATGGGCTGCTTTGTCAAAGATCTGGACCAACATGGTTTGGTACAAAAAGTGGGCTCTACTGTGTACTGATCGTGTGACATACAGAAGCTTCGGACATTACCTGACTTTCTTATATCAACTCATAACAATGTTATAAACTTTCCCCGAAGATCAATACAGGTAATACATGAATACAACATAGAGACAACATGATTTGATGGTTTGCAGCTCCATCTGTGGACTGAGGCTCCCACAATTAAACCTTCTACTTTACACTTACTGGTTGTGTGACTTTGAGAAAGTGGTTTCATCTCTTTCTGTCTGAATTTTCTCATCTAGAAATTGAGGACTGTTTTTTTTTATCTTACAGAGTTGTGATGATTACATGAGGTAATGCACAGAAAAAAGCATGTCAACATGCATCTATGTATTTTTTTCTTTTATATATGAAAATTTTTTATGAAAGGAAGGACTTTATTAATGAAAAATATTACTATTGAAGACATTTATTGATTCTTCTTCTAGTCAGGAATATAATGTGTAATATAACACAATCTGTCACGCCCTAAGATTAGAAAATATTTCCCCCAAATACTATTTTCTTTAATTCCAAAATGCATTTAGAATGAGTTTCAAAGGAAGAGTTTCCATTTGAATGTAATGTGATGCAGCTGCTTGTTTTCTTGCTGGCAATATCTTATTTCATTTTTAGCTTTCACCTAATTCCTTATACTTTATTTTGTGGATCCATTACTATGCAAATCCATATGCACTATATTCAAGTACATGCTTTGAGGATTATGTTACATTATATCATTTCACAATTAAACAGCTTGCATCCAGTTTTCTCAAATTACAAATGTTTCATATACTGTTGGTACAAGTTACTGAGTCCAGTCAACAACCACGAACTTACTTTGAACCACCAAGAAAACACTAAAATGATGCTCTACTAATTTTGAGGATCAAAAGTTTTAAGTTTGTTAAAAATCAATTGCATTTCTAAAAAGAGATATAGGTTATTGATTCATATAAAAATACAACTTGATATCAACAGAAAAAAATATATTTAAAAATTAATTTATTATGGTTGTTCTGATTTTTCAGTTTATAAATTGGCTAAAATTCTCATTTATCTTCTTCATCCTGGTGTTGTTTTTGTGCCACTTTTATTATTTGGTAATATCCCCAGTTTGTATAAAATAAAGTAGAAATGAAAATAACGTTAAAAGCTGTTTTATTTCTTACTTCCATCAGGCAGGACTGAGAAAATATTGGAGGGGAAAGAGCTAAAGCAAATTGTTTTAAAGACTTAGTTATTGATTTCATCTTTCACAGCTTGAGGCAAAAAGGTTTTTGGAAAAGATGGTTATTCGACCACTCATTCTGAAACAAAAATTAGGTTGCTTTGCCTTTACTTACAAGATTCCAAACATTAAACACCAGCATATTGAGATTCCTCAGACAGTTCAAAGTTTATTAAAATGGAATGGACTGAATACTTAAAAACAGAATATTTAAGATCTCTTTAGCTAAATAGCAGTTAAGTCTTGGGAAGTACTTTCAAACTAGGTATTTTACTGGCAACATATTTAAATTAACTAAGTAGTTCAGTGGTGATTCTTTTTAATCCCAGCAATTTGAAGAAATACCAGCATATATAACAATTTGTAAAAGATCTTACTGTGTGGATTTTTACTGATTCCTTTTGCCCCATACTGAGAACAGTGTCTGGCACATACTGAGTGCCCACTAAATATTTGTTTAACTGGATGAATGAATGGCCTGCAGCCAAGTCAACAAGGTTTGCTTTCTATCATAGGAAAGTGACTCCTCTGAAAGTTCAGGCTGGGTCTGCCCCATACTACCAGGCATAGCAATTGGTAAAAATTCACGCCTCATCTCAACAAGCAGTTATTATTATCCCTAATGAATAATATTGAGGGATTTGTTTTGTAACCCAGTAAAAAGTTACATTCCAGGGGATACAAATATCTGTAAAACTAACAGACAATGTCATCTATCCTTTAAATGTTTCTTTTTTGTTTTTCCTTTCCCCCCGCTGTACACATATATTACACCTGCTATTTCTAATAAACTAAAGGTAACCTTTAGTTACCTTTTGTTATATAAATAGTGAGCTAAATACCATGAGTCAACCTATTTCTTGTTCAAACTTGTTTTGGGAGGATATTTATATACAATATAATTCAGAATACTTTAAATAATTATAAATAACTTGGTAATCTCACTTGTGCTGAACTTTACATATAAACATATCATAAGTACATTTTTATATATTCCTGGAAAATTAAGTTATATGCTAAATTAAGTTATAGGCCCTACTTCCCCAGATTCATATGTTGAAATCCTAACCCCTCATATATCAGAATGTGATCATATTAGGACATACCTATACAGGGGTAATTAAGTTATAAAAGGAGGTCTTTAGGGTAGGCCTTAATCCAGTATGTATAGTGTTCTTACAAGAAGAGGAAATTTGGACCCAAGGACACATACAGGGAGAAGACTAAGGGAAGACAGGGAGGAGATGGCCATATGTAAGCCAAGGATAGTGCTTTAGCAGATCCTTCGCTCATGGCCCTCAGAAAGAACTAACTCTGCTGACCCTTTCATCACGAACTCCTGGCCTCCAGTCCTGTGAAAAAATACATTTCTATTGTTTAAGCCACCCTGTCTATGGTTCTTTGTTACAGCAGCCCTAACAAATGAATGCAGAGAAAAGTGTTATTATTATATAAATCTAATGTTTACATTTTTGTTTTTCTTACAGTGTTTTCTTCCTCTTCAATAGTTTACAATCTGTATTAGTTGACTGAAAACAGCAATCCCAGGTTAAGGAGGCTTAGCTGATAGGATGCTCGTTAGTTCCAATGCGTGGGATTTTCCATTCTGTTTGACTTGTGCTCAGCTTCTGCCAGACGCATGCAAAGTTAATGTGATGGCTATGGCTGGCTCATACAGTAAGTGACATTATCAAGCAGTCAATAAAATGGCACTGTTTTTTCTAATGTTAATACAAATTTTGGACTATAAGGACATTGTTATTACAATAGGAGAACTGTTAGCACATACAATAGTTTTGCTTTATTAACAGCCCTGTTCATGTTAGCAATTTTGATCTAATTTAAATGATATCCCCATTCTAGTGGCAAATTGTGTTTTCATTAATACAGTGAGAAAACCATTAATATGAAAATTGCTCATTCAGAATCACATTAGGGAAATGCTTATCTTATTATCACTAAGCTGATTCTAACGTAGGTACTAAGCAATCTGAGTTGAAGCATTCTATAGCAAAGGACTCATCATGCTTCTTTCTGTAAGAGGCTTTCATTGGGTTTCTTATGGTTTTTTGACAGCTTTTAAGGCATTATTTTAAAATGTTATACAAGTTAATATTAAGCCCATGATTAGTAACGCAGAGGCATCCACTAAAGGTAGTAACATGTAACAAAAACAAGAAATAAACATTGTCAAAATCACAGAGATATGGTGGGTTTTGTTAGGCAACCTACCCTATAGACATATGTAATAGAAGGCACATGAATAGTGTTCAAATTTAAGCCCTTATTCTTATTGAATATATGATCTTGGGGGATTCTGTTAACTTCTCTGTGTATCGATGTCTTCATATATAAAATGGAAGGATAGAGACCAGCATAAGTATAATGTTATGATATCATCTGCAGCTTACAGAGTAAAAAGAAAAGAAGGTTAAAGTCAGAACACTTGGAAAATACCAGTATTTAAAGTCAGTGTAGAAAAAAAAAAAAGGTTGTTTAAAGAGACTGAGGATCAGCAACTAGAGAGCTAAGAGCAAAACCAGGAAAGAAAGGAGCTATAGAAAAGGAAGAAAGAGAAATGCTGCAGAAAACATGAGGTACTGTATATTAAAATATTAAGAACTACGAACACCATTAAAACAGGGAAAGTAAAAAAATATCTGAGTTGTACTGAGGGAAGGGAGGAAATGCTTGCAAAGGAAAGAGTGAAAGTTGAGACTATAACTAATCAAGAACATCTTTAAGCATCTTGATAACAGGGCCCGGGTTGGAGAGGAGCCTGCAACCAAGGTACGTGCCCTTGACTGGAATTGAACCCAGGACCCTTTGGTCCACAGTCCACTGCTCTATCTACTGAGCCAAACCAGCTAGGATGATAGCTCTGCTTTTAAAAGAAAACATGATGTATTGCAAGGAGTTGTATAAATTAAAGTAACTTTTGTGAAAATACTTTCATATAGAACTCTACCATGGGGAACGGAAAGAAACTTAAAATTGGTGATTTCCTAAAGCCTTTGGTCTCCATATGACTCTTACTTCCCTTGTTTTGGGGGAAAATGAGCTTGTTAAATCGAAATCAGCATTACATGATAGCATTTCAGTGGGAGTAGTAGAATTAATTGTATAACTAAGATTTAAATTTCTGGTGAATCTAGAGATTTCTTGAAGTATGCTAAAAACTAAGATTTGTCTGACATTTTAAAAATTTACATTATTTTTTAGCATTTCCAGAATGACTCTGAATGGATCCTGTCTTAGCCAGATAACGTAGTTATTCTGAACACAATGCATCAATTTCTCACCCCAATATTTGTGTTAAAAAGTCCGCAAACCTTTACATATATAACTTGCACCACTGTTGGCTCAAGAATTTTGAGTTCTTCCCAGGTAGGTACTAGTAAATGGTTTTGGAACACTACCTTTTGCGATCCCTTTTTCTCCATTTCTAAAATGGGAAAAAGATCTCAGCCTCTTTTGAATAGAAGATAAAGCACATTACCTGAGTATAAAGTTCCTAATCTTGAACAGTATAAATTCAATCATGAGGAATTGCATTCAACTACCTATAACTTCTTATGTCTCGTGTCCTTTCTGAAAGAGCTAATTTATAATAGCTTGTGATTGTCTGCTGGGAGCCGGTCCATGCTTGCTGTTTCAAGGGACCTGGCATATATGGCATACTGTTCTTATGTTTGCTCACCTTCTTGGCACTATGTGTTTTAACCAAGGTCTCTGAGAAAGGTTGTTTCCCCAGGTAGGGATTTTCCCCTGAAGTTAGGGAGGGAATAAAGCCTCTTAACTAAGTGCCAGGTGGGTAATCACTTTAACTACGAACAATCATGCTTAAGCTACATAATCTTTACTCCCTGGAATGGAGATAAGAAACGCCCTAACCTTTGGAATAGAGATTGATAGGATTGGAATCAACTGGAATAAATACAATTGTAACAAGGCAACAGGACACAGAACTTAGAAGACAGAACTTAGAAGACAGAACCTACACAGAACCTAGACACAGAACCTACACAGAACCTAGAGACAGAAGAACTTCGCTGGAGAGAACATGGCAAAAGATCCTGGACAGAAACTGGCAACAGAACCTAGAGACAGAACCTAGCGAGAGAACATGGCAAAAGATCCTGGACTGAACCTGACTACAGAAATTGGCAAGAGAACCTGACTAGAACCTGGTGACTGAACCTGGCTGGAGAATCTGGACAGAACCTGGCTGGAGAACCTAGCAAGAGAACATGGCTACAGAACCTGGCTGGAGATCCGAAGCAGAACCTCTCTGGAGATCCAGACCAGAACTTGGCTGGAGATCCTGGCTGGAGATCCTGGCTAGGCTGCTGATCAACTGAACACTGTCTCTGTGTCCTTCCTTCTCCGCCTACTCCGTCCACACCTTTGGGGACCCCTGGACCTGCTGGGGTTGGACCCCGGCAATTGTCCTAGAATTTCCTTTGAACAAATTAAAAGAAAAAATTTTTTATACTTCAGTACAATCTCTGCTCCCTGCCCTTAAAAGATTTAGCACTGGATTAAAATCTTCCAGGTGTGTGTATGTGTGTGTGTGTGTGTGTGTGTGTGTGTGTGTGTGTGTGTGTGTTCGAGTTAATAGCAGTGCGACAATATAATTTACAACAGTGAAAAAGAGAAATAGTTACTTTTTACTTTCCAACAGTGTCTATATGAATTAGGAAAAATATTCCCCTCTGTGTGTTTATTTCCAATTGAGATTGGAGTGCTTTCATCGTTTTTATCATGTGTACACACATTGCATGGTACAGAATCAAGCTGATCCAACCAACCTATTAGACACACACTGTGTTTTGCATGCAGTCACTTGAGAAGGCAGGGTTTCAGCTTGGAACCGTGCCTGGGATCATCCCGGGTTCAGGGCCAATTACTATGGCAAGCCTTCGGAGTTTCTTGCTGATCACTGAGGGCAATAGTCATACAGGCCTTCTGAGTTTAAGATTTCCCCTTCATTTAGAAGACATAGCTTTTCTCCATGTGGACTAGCTTCTGAACTTCTCACCTAAATTATGCCGTTTTCAGGCTTTTCTTACCATCAACTTTGCTGGTGTGCCTCCTGTTGTGCCTCCTGTTACTTTTTCTAATTCCAGAAAACAGAATCAGACCCAGAGGCAAGGTTTTGAGAGTAAGAAGTTCATTTTGGAGGTGATCCCAGAAGCAATGGTAGGGAAATAGAAAAGTGAGCTATAGAAAAGATAGCAACCAAAAAAAAGAAAAAAGATAAGTTAAGGAATAACAAAAGGATTTGTTATTGTGTTGTGGCCAATTGGGGCTACAGCCTATTGGGGACCTCTGGGCCACGGGACAGAACATGCTCTGGGGCTGTCCACTCCAACAGTTAGGAAGCCAGAGCATCTATCCTCTCTTCCATTCCACCAGTTGCTGAGGACTGCTTCCTGGGGATCATGAACTCCTGAACCTTTCAAGGCCCACCCCATGTCTGAGGGGAGGATGCCAGATAAAGCCGACAGGAGGACAGATGCTGAAAGCGGCCATGAGTGTGCACTGAAACTCTGAAAAATGGACAGAAATGGGTGGGGACACAGACAGCTTATATCATCACTAACTGTGGCTTTCAGTTCTTAAGAGTAAAGTATCAACTATCAATCTGGCTTGTAGAAACTTATAGAATTTATAGATCTTTAGGTATGGATATTACAGAGCTGGGACACTGGTATTTCCCCACTTAGCCCAGCAATGGGCATGACCATGTACACAGTATACAGTGTATTCAAGAGTCCTTATAAAACAGTCTTCTCACAGTTCTCATTCGCTTATCATTTAGGTTTCTTTTCTTCTCAAACATTGGAAGATATAAATTGAAGTGACTTCAACAATAAGGAAATTTTTTTATTCACAAAAAAATGATATGAGAGTGCTAACTTGAAGTGTGGTGGTACCCAAGGACTTAAGAGCAATCAGGACCTGTTTATTTTGAGTTATTAAAAATAAACACATCAGTGTCAATACATTTTCTAAAACCTGATAATTCTATAGCTGTGACATTGTGTTAAATTTAAACTAGGCACAAGAAACCACCTACTTCTTTTCTGAGTGATACCTCAATTCAAAAACTCTTTCTGTACAAAACTATTTTCCAATGGGGTAGGTATTAACTCTATAATTTCAATATTCTACAGACATGTGAGCCTTGGTTTATTTCAGGTTTTGAACTTCCAGTTGTTCTGTTTGTATAATTACCTTTAAAATACGTCAGAGTTTTTCTATTTGATATCTTTACACCTACTTACTCTAAAAACAATAAAATGGTGTTGGACATGGAGTTTCAGATCCCTCTAAGCTTAAAATTTGATGACTAGGTATTTCTCAGTTCTATGTACTTGTGTCTAATTTTATATGATTATTAGGTTCATGTGGGGTGGGGGGGGGAAAGGCAGGTTATTACAAAATTCTTTTTTAAAATATATTATTGATTTTAGAAAGGAAGGGAGAGGAAGAAAGATATAGAAATATCAATGATAAGATAAAATCATTGATCCCCTGCCTCCTGCATACTCACTACTGGGGATCAAGTCTGCAACCCGGACATGTGCCTTTGACCGCAATCAAACCTGGACCCTTCAGTCTGCAGGTCGATGCCCTATCCACTGAGCAAAACTGGCTAGGGCTTCAAAATTCTTAATTCAGTTATATTTTTTCACTATCTATAAAAAGTGTAAGAGATACATTCTGGCAGGTTAATATGTGTCAGTCATATTATTATTATTATTATTTTTTTTGAGAAACTACACTAATCTGAAAATACTTTGGTAAAAAGTTAGACATAAAAGTTTATTCATGAAATGAAGCTTTCATTGATGATTTCTAATAGATCTATAATTACTAGCTCTCTTTTTGTATAATTTCATTAAATAGGCTTTTTAAAAAATATAACAAGGTGATTCATGAGTCCTATTTTACCCCAAAGTTCATTGCCTTTCAGGAATTCTTTAGAGGGGGGAACACTCTCAGGTTCTTTTCATCCTTATTTCACTTAACAGGTTCCAAAGGGGTACATTTGGTCCCAGAGTCAATAGAGCTCAACCCCAACCTCAACCAGAAATTCTGTATCACAAAGAGAATAGAGCCCTATCACTAGTCTACTCAAAATCTTTTGTGCCCTCCCTGCTAGTAAAGGTTCCCAAAAGGTCAGCAGGCATTTCAAAACCTGCTATTCCATAAAAGTTCAAATTAATTTTTATAAAGTATGAATTTCTTCATTGACATAGCCCACAAAATGCATAATTTAATCAAGTTAATATAGAGATGCACAATATTTTTTTGAAAAAAGATTCTTTTATAAAGGTAGACTTAGATACTAGAATATAACCCTAACTTCTTTCAATTTCTGCTTAATCCTTGTCTTCTCAGCAGGTTTGAATGTGGAATACTTTTTAAAACTTTAATCTAATCTTTACCCCATATAATTATATCTAGAATAAGAGTTAAATGAGATTTAGGATTCAAACAGGTGTATAGTGTTTTCATCTCAGTGGGCATATTGCCCTCCTCATCCACTTTTATAACTTTTCTTCCTCCCAGAACTGAGTCTTCATTCTTTGATATTCTATTATATTTCATAATCTATACTTCACAATTCAGGACTAAAAAATGTGGCCTTAAACTGATTATACCTATTTCATAGCTTAGTCATATTTCTCAACAGAACTGATATTTAATTTAGAATGGAACTTGTCTTATACATTTGATGTCACTATAAGAATGAGTACATTATTGAGCATGCATAATAGATAGATAGGTAGATAGATGATAGATAGATAGGTAGATAGATAGATAGATAGATAGATAGATAGATAGATAGATATAAAACCACATGTAAAGCATGAACAATAGGTAACTGAACAAATTATGAGCAAGTATTCAATGTACTTCTGAATGTCAAATGCTGGGCAAATTTCAATGTTATGAGCCACAATATTTTGACAAAAAAGAAGTTTGGATTCTATGAAACATGACCTTCATTTGGCAACAAATAACAATTTTGTTTTCATGTTGACTTTGTAGATACCGGAGAAAATAAATAAATATAGTGGCCTACAGAGAAGTATAAGCCTCTGAACAGACACAGTCTGTCCTTTCAGATCTACCTGAATTTTAGACCTTGGCATTGTTTTGTTGCCTGTCCCTATACCTGTCCAGACTCATAGGTGTGCTGAACCACAAGAGGTTCATTCAGGCCAGTGTGGGAGGGGTGGTGGGAACACATCTGCTGAATGGAAACAAAACAGAAATGGACCAGATGGCAGGAGTAATGAGGATGAAGAGCAGAAAGGAAAATTCCCCAAAGATCTACCAGTGCCATTACTGCATCTGCTGAAGGGAAAGAGGACTAAAAAGGGAGCCAGCATGGTCTCCAGGCATCTGACTGCGTGGACTCAGCCAGGGGTTACTCCGCAGGGTTCCATTAGACTTGGTCAGGAACAGGGAAGCACCGCAAAAGGAATAAAGATATGGACATTCTGCCTGATTACTTTTGCAAAGACATTTCTTCATCCTTGGAAACTGTAAACATTTACCAGTAATAAATATACTTATGGTTGTGATCAGTGTCAAGTTTGTAAAAACTCATTATCTTTAAAAAAAGGACCACTACTACCACCACCACCAACAAAAATCTCCTTGTCTTCATTAAAGCCTTTTACAATTTGCCACAATTCATAAAAAAGAAAGAAAATAGCTTATTCAGTTTGCCACAGCCTGCAAAAAATGAAATGAAAGCATTCAGAGATTCTGAAGCTATTAAAAGATGTTTGGTTTTGCGTCATGTACTTAGTATAGAATTGACAGGAAACAAGCACTTTCGTAGCTATTTTACATATAAAAATTAGGGTCACTAAAGTCAAGTCATGAGATATCTATTTTACACCAAACCATTTAGAACATGTAAAAATAAACATTTTGGCCTTTTTTCTTTAGTATAAAGAAATTACTAACATTCATAACCATAAATAAAAACTTTATTTTCAGAGGACAATAAAATAGTTTGAACATGTATTTTTATCTGCATAGTTATGTGGGAAAGAAGACAATTCCCAGGAAAAGAGAAGAAAAGCCAAAACAATAAATCACTGATCTTTTACCCTTGAAATTAAAGTGTTGAAGACACTCAAAGTGATGCCAAAAAAATTGTTTTCCACTATTGTTCTTATTTATTTGATGGGAATGAAAACAAAATGCTATTTACCTTGAAAAATAACAGTTACAAAAGGGATTTGAACCAGCATGTATTATTCCAGAAACTACTAACATTGGAAATGAACACATTGACTGACAGGTGGAACAGGGTTTATGGGGATAAGTTACCTGTTACCCACTCCATATAGAGAAATGTGATATAGTAAGGATAGTGATTATACCAAACACACACACACACACACACACACACACACACACACACACACACACACACACCAGTTAGCCCACGGTCTCCTGACACCTTTAAAAAGAGCCTCCAATACCATTTGCTTAAAGATATCATCTTCAAATAAAATCAGCAATGAAATGTCATCCTCTTTTGATGGCCAGTGTGCTATCCAGCAGAAAGTAATTTTTTTTGAAAGAGTTTAGTGTACTTTAAATTTATCTTTGAGCTTCCTACAGTAAACATTAAAATGTGGCATTGCTGGGGTCCCACCCCAGCGGATCCAGGGGTTCCCAAAGGCGTAGACAGAGTCGGCGAAGAAGGAATGACACGGAGACAGCGTTCAGTTGATCAGCAGCCTAGCCAGGATCTCCAGCCAAGTTCTGGTCTGGATCTCCAGAGAGGTTCTGCTTCGGATCTCCAGCCAGGTTCTGTAGCCATGTTCTCTTGCTAGGTTCTCCAGCCAGGTTCTCCAGGTTCTCCAGCCAGGTTCAGTCACCAAGTTCTAGTCAGGTTCTCTTGCCATGTTCTATAGTCAGGTTCAGTCCAGGATCTTTTGCCATGTTCTCTCGCTAGGTTCTGTCTCTAGGTTCTGAGGCCAGTTTCTGTCCAGGATCTTTTGCCGTGTTCTCTCCAGCGAAGTTCTTTTGTCTCTAGAGAATGTTCTGTGTAGGTTCTGTGCCTAGGTTCTATCTCTCTTGGTTCTGTCTTCTGCTGTCTTGTTACATCTGTATTTATACCAGTTGATTCAATCCTATCAATCTCTATTATAAAGGTTAGGGCGTTTCTTATCTCCATTCCAGGGAGTAAAGATTATGTAGCTTAAGCATGATTGTTCGTAGTTAAAGTGATTAATTACCCACCTGGCACTTAGTTGAGGGGTTTTATTCCCTCCCTAACTTCAGGGGAAAATCCCTACCTGGGGAAACAATCTTTCTCAGAGAGGAGACCTTGGTTAAAACACATAGTGCCAAGAAGGTGAGCAAACATTTTAAGAACAGTATGCCATATATGCCAGGTCCTTTGGGCCGGCTCCCGGCATGGCATAACTGCATTTGGATGAAAAGTGCAACTTGAAAACAGTTTTAATGCTAAAATTTTCCTAATTCCATGTTGAATAGAAAGGCCATTCATTTGAGGGGTTTTTCCAGTATTTCTGATGCCTAACCTGCATATCCAATGGTATGTTTTCATATTCACAGAGAGATCTCCCTGAAGGCAGGCTTGTTTTCTGCCAAACTAAAAATTCTTCCACGAAGGACATAACTGAACAATATAGTAGAACCAGAGATAACTATATGTGTTAGAAATAGAAGTCAGCCCCACCAGGGTGGCTCAGCCCCACCAGGGTGAGCACTGACGTAGGAACAAGAGGTTGTTGATTCCTAAACAAGGCATGGGTTGCGGGCTTAACCCCCAGTAGGGGTGCGTGCAGGAGGCAGCCAATCATCAATATTTCTATCTCTCTATCCCTCTCCCTTCCTCTCTCTAAAAATCAATAAAAACATATTTTTTAAAAAAGAAAAAGAAATACAAGTTCCTAATAATAAGAGGAACTGATATTTATTAAGCTCTCATGATGTACCAGCCACTAGTTTAAGGGCTTTACAAGTATGGTGTTATTAAATCACATCACAAAGCTATGATGAAGATTCTATCATTATCCATATTCTATAGAAGGAGAAACGCACCCTGGGAAGTCAAGTAACTTTCTTAGGGTCACATAGCTACCAGGTTGCTGAGTTGGATTTGACACGAGGCAGCCTAGCTCAGGAGCCTAGGTTTAACCCTGATGTCACTCTGCTTTCCAGTCAAGACAGCCTTGATACTTAGGAAATACGGCTTCAGTGTTCTTCCAGTTTCACTCTAAACATTAGGTTGTATTCTCTAATGTGCATCTAAGACATAACAAGAAAAATTCAATAATATTTATTTTAATAGACTTCCAGTCAAGATGGCAGAGAAGGTAAACACTGTGCTCGCCTCCTCCCAGGACACATCAAAATTACCATTAGATTATATAGAATTATTTTTTTTTAGTGGGCATTGGAAAGGAAGAGAAGAAAAGGCAAAGCAACAGAAATGCTTTTATGTTTTCAATCTGCACAACATTGCCAAACCACAAGAGCAAAATACTACTCATTTTCCATGTCTTGGTCTATAACAAATGGACACAACTGTGTACCTGCCTAATTCTTTCCAAAACACAAGCAGAACATGTAGATAGAAGGAAGCTTTTCTAAATGTCTGGCTTGCAAAGCACAGAGAAAAGAAATTGGGAAAAATGCCAGGATATTGTATAATTAGAGTCAAACATTTTTTAAAAAAGAAAAAGAAATACAAGTTCCTTATAATAAGAGGAACTGATATTTAGTAAGCTCTCATGATGTACCAGCCACTAGTTTAAGGGCTTTACAAGTATGGTGTTATTCAATCACATCACAAAGCTATGATGAAGATTCTATCATTATCCATATTCTATAGCATTTTATATGCTATAAAAATGGCTTTTTCTGCAAGTTGATTGCAGAGCATATTGGCTGCTAACCTGAAGCAAAAGAGGAGAAGTGATCAAGGGCTATTCATAGTGAACATTGAACTAGAGTTCAAGATAGGTCAAAAGTTTCAAGTCAAATCCTGCCAGGGGATAACCATTAATGCTAGGCTAAGCAGAAAGAGATAAATACATGGGGCCCAGGGTTTATTGATTTTCAATTTATAAACATAAACCACCAACCCTATCCCAATTTCATGTGTAAAACCTTAAGTGAACAGCAAGCTGGTATCCTTTAGATAAGATTATACTCAGGTTTGACATTTTTTTTCTGCCTCAGGTTTAAGTCAATGCCGTTTCAAATTACTGTGTTGGAAGACCTATTCAAATATCACTAATTATTTTGAATCCATTCACTTTCTATAACATTGTTCCATTACTTATTTCTTTTTTTCATTTTTAACATTAAATTTACATACATGATGTGAATAAGGATACACATTTAAAAAACTAAACTATGTGCTGCTTAACTTTCCAAGAAAATAAGTATCTCAATAATTTCAAATAACTAATATCATGTCTTAATTATGGTTTGGGTCTATATAATTTTACATGGATATAGTTCAAGAGATACCCAATAAAACTTGCACTATAATGCATTTGCATAAATACAATTTTTTTTAAGTATTGGAAATATTATTTATATTATTTTCATTTAATTGCCTTGTTATTTCCTTTAATTTCCTATGTTGAGGGTTGGGGAGGGGGGGGGAAGAAGGAAGGGAAAGACGGAGGGAGAGAGGAAAGAAGGAGAGATAGCCCAGCCAATGAAATGCTAAGTTAATTTCTAATATAATACAAGATGCTGACTGAGGACCGACTGAGGACCTAGGAACTGACTCCATGAGCTTCAGTGAGTCACAGCCTGAACAGGTTTGAATCTCCGAATGAGGAAGACAGTCTCAATTCTAAACTCCAGATGATTTCTTAGGCAACTGTTAGTTTTTAAATTATATGATTTTAACATACATTACATTTTCATTAGTGAATGATAAAATGAGAAACCTTTATTGGAGGCCAAGAAAGGATCAAGAATTATTTTGAACATTTTGAGGTGATCATGGTATTCAAGAGAGAAGAAAACTTTGATTGCTTGTTTGCTCTACTCTACCAGATTTGTGTTCCCTTGCATTGATTGGGAATAATTGGCAATGCATCTCTGTCAGATTTATTGATCATTTTGAAGACAGCTCAACTAGGCTTTTACAGGATATAATCATGTGGGAGTAGCAATCGTGTGGATACATGACTCTCTTCCACTAAGCAGAGCACAAGGCTTCAGTGTGTCTATGTTCCTTCTTGCTTCATCCCCGGTGTTTTAAACAACCATAAAAACTCGCGCTGCACCCTTACGTTGTATCAGTAGTCACTGTTTACTCACCATCTGTGGCAAAACTTGTACTGATTCTTTTCATGTGAATTATTTACCGCTGAGATTTTATTTATTTTCACTATCAGTTGTTTTTTTGGGTTTTTTTTTTTTTTCAGTATTCTTGGTTCCCTACAGTCATAAGTTTCATGTTCAGAGGGCAAAAATATTCTACTCTTGGCAGTGGAACACATTATTTTTATTTGGCCAGCCTTTATTTCTTTGAATTTACTGCATTTGTCACTCTGTCCATTTTCTGGACAATTACTCTAGGGTATTTATTGACTTCAATTTCTGCAATTACATGTTAAGTATTTGCCTTCCACTCAGATAAGTTTCTACTACCTTCATTTTTCCGTTGCTTTAAGATTAAATTCTCCAAAAACTATTGACCATGCAAAATGCCAACTTTAAAATATAATCAGAATAGATATTTTCTTTCAAAGATAATTGTCTAGATGACTGACATGTTGGACACAACATGAGATGACAGGCATAGAATATGACATGATTTTCCTCTTAATTTAGGCTTTTTATTTATTTTAATTTTAACCTGCCTCATCTGTTAAATATATATTCCCTACTAAGTGAGAGTTGAGCTGGAGGAAGTGTAGCATAGGGAGTATAATAGGGGCTCTTTTATTTTCAGGGTCTGAATCTAGTCACTGTCATGTAATAGCTATGTGACTGTGGACACCTCATAGGATGTTTGTGATTATTACAACGCAGAAGTATATAAGGTACATATAGCAGAGCTTGGCATATAATACGACACCCATAAACATTGAAACAGCTGAACAATCTATTTGGTATATTAGGTTACTGATAAATATTATTGTTTTCAGAGACAAAAACTAATCCACAAAAGTATCACATATGTTTATGCAGTCCCACTATTTTTGCTAGATATTCTTCATATTAGACAAATAAATCCTGGATATGTGAGCTTACTTAAATAATGGAATGTGAACTAACATTTATTGCCTATACTGCACCAGCATACCACCATACGCTCTTACATGTTAACTCATTTAATTTGGCAATTAAATTACAAGGAAGACTACGGATGGCTAAAAAAGAAGAGTCTTTTAACTCATTCTGTGTCTCACTTCAATAAATACCCAAGTCAAAACGGTCTCTATAATTATTCCGTTTACATCCTATGTTTTCCCCTCTGTAATCTATTTTATACTCCCTTCTAAATTCATGTACTGAAAAGAGATAAACTGAGAATGAGCATCTAAATATCTTAGAAACTTGTGTATTAACTCACATGATGAGGAGAGTGTGAATTATTGAAAAGTCAATGCAATAGACCATTTCAGTTTCAGGTCAGTACCCCCGGTCTTGGGAGGACAATTCAGCTCAAAGGCCATGATAGAAAATCAAGACAGAAAGTTGGTTTCTGATAAGAACCCGTGTTCTGTGTGCAAAATAAGAAACTGGAATAGAGTTAACATAATGGCTTCTTGGACCCGTGATTTGGAATATGTCTGGTCTTTAAATGGAGGAAAGCTGAGTGTATAGTTAAGGAGTAAATGATACTTATTGCAAGTTTAGGTCAGTGTTACCCCAGATCTATCCTAATCCTAACATATCTATCATAACCCTAATATATAAATTTCCCTGTTAAGAAAGGGTTCCATTGTCAAGTGGTTTGGAGGAATATATATTTTGCACATATTTTGGTAATAAATGCACTAAAAAGATTGGCAGCAGAGAAACCTATTCAATTTTGTTTGATTCAATGTTTCCAAAAATTATATGATACAAGATCCTTTTCTGACATAGCGTCTGTTAATATTTTCCACAAGTATTCTACAAACAGCAAATCGCCACCTAAAAAGCTAACATGAAGGTTAAAAGGCAAAAGTAGCAAAATTAAGTATAACTACAATAAATAATCAGGGCATACACAAAATGAAAAGTTATTAAACATGATGCCAAAAATATATAGAGTGAAGGGAAGAGTAAAAATATAATCCTTTTAGCATGCATTTTAATGTAAACGTCCAACTTCTTAAAAATAGACTGCTATAGATTTAGATCAAAATATACGAACCTCATGGTAAACTTAAACCAAAAGCCTATAAAATATACAAAAAATAAAGAGAAAGAAACTCAAATAAAACACTAAAGGAAATCAGCAAACCACAAGGAGAGTGATCAAGAGAAGAAGAAAGGAACAAATACCTATAAAAACAAACAAAAACCAATTAACCAAATGTCAATAAGCTTATATCTATCAGCAATAACTTTAAAATGTAAGTGGATTAAATGCTTCAGTCAAAAGACCTGTGGTGGCCCTAGTTGACATGGCTCAGTCAGTTGAGCATCATCCCAGGCGCCAAAAAGTTTGATTCCCAGTTGGTGCACATGCCCAGGTTGTGGGCTCCAATCCCAGTAGGGGGCAAGCAAGAGGCAGCCAATTGATGTTTCACCTTCACATAAATGTTTCTCTCTCTCCCTCTCCCTTCCTCTCTCTAAAAAAATTTCAATAAAAATATATTTTTAAAATAATACTTAGGGTGACTGAATGGATAAAAATAAACAAGACCCCATTTATATACTGCCTACATGAGACTCACTTTTGGTTGAAACACACACACACACACACACACACACACACACACACACACACACACACAGGTTGAAAGTGAAATTAGAAAGGAAAGGAAAGCTGGTGTAGCAATATTCATATCAGACAAAATAGACTTTAAAACAAAAAGTGTTGCAGGCTCCTCCCGAGCCCTGATTGGGCCTCTTTGAGGAGGCAACCAATTGATGTGTTTCTCTCACATTGATATTTCTTTCTGTCTTTTCCTCTCTCTTCTATTCTCTCTAAAAATTCAATGGAAAAATATCTTTGGGTGAGAATTTTTTAAAAAGTGTAAAAGAGACAAAAAGATATTACAAATTGATAAAGAGTTCAAGTAAGAAAAAAGATATCACAATTGTAAATATCTGTGCATACAACATAGGAGCAACCAAGCAAATAAAGCAAATGTTAATGGACCTAAAGACAGAAATTAACAGGATTACAATAACAGTAAGGGACTTTAATACCCTACTTCTCTCAATCGGTAGATCATGCAGACAGAAAGTTAATAAAAAGAGAATAATATAATATTGTATGCCTAATATAATATGATGAAAACATTTTTAAAATGTATGTCACAAAATCTGTGTGTATGTGTGTACGATGTGAAATATGGAAATGAAATGCCAGGTTGCTCAAGTATGTTTGTGGGCTGGTAGATGATTTGGTGAGAAGAAGGGGTCAAATAAAAAAGTAATAATTAAAAATTAATATAAAAGAGTTGACAAAAATAATAGCTAACATAAAACATGAGGAATTTATTCCAGATGAAATGAATTTCATGGAACCTTATGAACAAGTCTATAAAACAAGTAAATAAACAGATAATATTATTTTAAAAGAATAAAAATTTGTGAAACAGACAGAGGCAGAAATAAATCAAGAATAGTAGGATGTGGCCCTAGACAGTTTGGCTCAGTGGATACAACATCAGCTTTCGGACTGAAGGGTCCTGGGTTCCATACCAGTCAAGGGCACAAACCTCGGTTTCCGGCTCCACCCCAACCTGGGCCCTAATCAGGGCACAGGCAGGAGGCAACCAATCGATGTGTTTCTCTCACATCGATATTTCTCTCTCTCTTTCCCTCTCTTTTCCACTCTCTCTAAAAATCAATGGAAAAATATCCTCTGGTGAGAATTAAAAAAAAAAGATCCAATTAGAAATAGTCACAATGAAGAAAATACTAAAACTATAAAGAAAATCACCAAAGATGGGTACACTCTAATTTGGAGACAAAGACATAATAAATTAAAATATACTATTTAGTAATTTAATTTACCAAACATTTGTAAATGCTTACTTTATACCAGGTTCTTTTCTAAGTGCTTTATAAATGACTCACTCTTCTAACAACCCTATGGGGTAGGCACTATTATTCTCAATATTTTACAAATGAGGAAGCTGACATATAGAGGGAGGTTAAGTAACTTGCTCAAACCCACATGGCTAGTGAGTAAATTTACCCCAAGCACTGCCTGCAGAGACAAAGAGATAAAAAAATGGAATAAAAATTAAGAGATCTAGAAGATAGGCGGAAAGAAATTATGGAAATGATACCCTCTAACCTCCAAATAATGGTTAACTTTGAAAAGCAGGGGATAATTATAGATGATGATGTTTAAATGGCATCTATAACTTTACACTTGTTTGAAAAATGAGAGAACCCTTTGAAGAAAATATAGAAAGATGGCAACGTTTGTTAAATTTGGGTCATGGGCATCAGGGTCTCTAGATGGTTGAAAAAAATCATAAAAATTAAAATATTTTTTAAAACTTTCAAAGTCTTTACAGAAGTGAATATATAGTGGAATTTCATTTTGTAAAAATAAATTGCATATACTAAAGAACTAAAGAAACATGTCTTTTTTTAAAACTTGTTAGAACAATGTTTTAGAAATGTTCTTATGTTGTATAAGATGCTCCTGTAATGAACATTTGCTGTGCCCCAGGAATTCCATCCAGAATGCAATGCATGCTTCCTGAGCTGGACATGCTATATTTCTGGCCATCAATTCCATAGCTAGGCTACATTGTGGCCTACAAAGCTTTATGCATCATTGTTGAGAACCGTTAAGAGATCTTTCAAGCCAATGTATGAGAAGCTAATGGAATGTGCATCTCTTCCTTATATCTTCCACTTCCACTTTCATGATTTTAACAACTGCATATCCTCAACTCTTCATGTTTCAAAAAATAACACAGAGTGAGCTTGTCTATCTTTAAAACGTAACTTCAATGAACTAAGCAAATGTGTCCATGAAAATCTCCATGAATAACAGGATTTTACCAATTGTACTAAGAAATACTCTCCGAAAAGGTATTCTTTTCACACGTTTTGAATATGTCTATTGCCAAATGTAGCCATTTGCCAAATGGCCACTCTTTCAGGAAAGTCAATGAAATTGCTGAAAAGATTGAGTGGGATAAACAGCCTTTTCTCATTAAATGTTCTCTCTGGGCTGGAGAAAAATAGGGAATGCAAACATGGGAAGGGTTCTCACCATCATTTAAAAAACTTCATAGGCATGAGAGAAATGAGGGTGTGGCTGGCGAAAGAAGAAGTAAAGACCATCTCTGGCTCTTAATGTTTATTTTACACTATACCCTTTGCAACAGAATTTCAGATTATTGATCAACATTGCCTGATTCCATTTCATCCAGTCCCTTGAGAGTTGAAAGTGCAGACTGAGATAAACTAAAAGTACCAAGTTCATCATGTTTAAAAACTGCTTTTTCAGGGTATTGCTTTCTCTCTGCTACTTCAGTGCCATTCCTTTGCACTGAGAGGTTGTAATTGCAAAATGGATGGGGGAAAAAAACCAGTTATGAGCTGATGTGTAATAGTCTGTGATGTGTGTCTGAAAGATTTATGTCCTGATTAAAGAAGCCTTGATTGAATTTTCTGATAGAAAATTGTTTTGGTCATTGGCACATGTGCCATATATTCTTTGATCCAAAGTCTGTTGCAGTTATTGCTTAAGAAAGTAAAAAAAAAAAAAAAAGTCCTAGAAAAGGAAACTGCTGTGAGAAAGAAGAGTAAATGTATTTTATAATATAAGGCAGGCATTGGAATTTAGTGACCAATAGCTCATGGTCAAGAAAGATTTTCCAATGCATTGTCTTTTTCAGTTCACATTTCAATCAATCATTCATTCATTCATATAGTCATTCAGCAATATTTATTGATTCAACACATAGGAGTGAGGGATGGATCCAAGGTGGCAGTGTAGGTGGACGCTGTGCTCCCCACTCCCATGAACATGTCCAGTGTACACAGATATATAGAGCAATCCCTAGTGAGAGACAACTGTGAGCCAATTGAACGGCTTCTGTACAACAAGCAAGAGAAAGGGACTATACAGGGAAGGTTTGGGAATCACCAGGCTCTCCAAAAGTTGAGGGAACCACCCAGGACCTGAGAAGCTGGTGAGTGCCATTATTTCCCTTTCCCTTGAATGTGGACAGTGGGCAGGACCTCCATCCAGTTTCTCTGTCCAACCAACAGGACGCTGTGGCACATCCCTCCAGTCACCCCTCCTGGAGCTAGATAGGGCAGAAATAGTGGGGCACCACAGTATGCATACAAGAGGCCCTCCACCCAGAAATTCATCCAGTGGTGCAGCAGGGTGCTACTTCACATACCCACTGGCGTGCACACAGAAGGGGTGCCCCCTCCTGGAGAGAGTAGGGGGTGGAGCTAACAAAACACTGTGGTACCTGCCTCTAGCGCTATTATGCAACACTGCCCCATCCAGAGAAAGTGCAGAGATACTGGGGCACTGCTGGATGCCTGTGGGGATGCTCCTCCCAAAAGTGTGGAGCTAGTAGAGCATTGAGAAGCAGGCATGCAGACTCATAGAAAGAGAAACCAGAGGGATGGTTACCAGAAAGGAGAGGGTCAGGGGATGGGTGAAAAAGGTGAAGGGGAATATAGTCCATAATGTTATGATAAGTTTGCATGGTGACAGATGAGTACTAGAATTAGTGGGCTGCTCACATTGTAAGGTATAAAAATGTCAAATCACTATATTGTACACCTAAAACTAATATAATTATATTATAATGATTATATCCTATACTAGAGGCCTGTTGCATGAAAAGATTTGTGCAGTAGGCCTTCCCTTTCCCTGGCTGCCGGCACCGGTTTTCCTCCGGCACCCAGGACCCAGGACTTCGCTCTGGCTGGAGCCACCTTCAGTCTTTGCTGCTCCGGCCAGAGCCGCCTTCAAGCCTTCATTGCTCCGGCTGGAGCTGCCTTCAGTCTTCGCTCCGCCACTTCATGCCTATGTATGCAAATTAACCGCTATCTTTGTTGGTGGTTAATTTGCATATCTTGCTTATTAACCCATGGGAGGCATAGTGAAGATACGGTCAATTAGCATGTTTGTCTATTATTAGATAGGATTATAAAAGCCTAATATGCTAAGTGTCCATCCATTCATTAGACCGTTCGACTGGTCGCTATGATGTGCACTGACCACCAGGGGGCAGATGCTCTGATGGGTAGATTAGCTTGTTGCTGGGGTCCAGCCAATCAGGATTGGTGAGAGGGGCCGGACACGCCCTGGAGCCCTCCTGTGGTCCCTCCCTGGCCCGATCATGCACTGGTGGTGTCCCTTGGTCTGGCCTGCACCCTCTTGCAATTTGGGACCCCTTGGGGGATGTCGGAGAGTTGATTTCAGCCCGATCCTCACAGGCCAGGCCAAGGGACCCCACCAGTGCACGAATTGTGCAATGGGACTCTAGTGTAATTATAACATAACACAATTATATTATGATTGTATATCAACTATACCTCAATAAAACTTATTTACAAAAAAATAAAATATAAAGAAAAAACACATAGGAGTGAATATTATAAATTGTCAGGCACGGTTTTAGGCACCAAGGATACATCAGTAAACATTGTCCCTATGACGGGGCAATGCTCTCTAGTTTGTAGTGAGCGCTATTAACCAGTAAACAAGGAAAGGAATGACTGGATGAGGATGTCCAAAAGCGATTAATGCCATAAAGCAAATGAAATAGGGGTTGCAGTATAAAAATTAATGGTGATGGGGATCTTCTTATATTAGCAATAGGTTACAAAGGGCCTCTTTGTATATTAGAAGGGGCTGACCAAGTAACTATCTACTGGGAGGTGAGAAGGGTGAATGGAAAGGGGTGGTCAATATCAGAACATTCCAAGCAAAACCAGCAAATACAAAGTCTATAGGTGGAAGTGAGTTTGGCCTAGTCTAACTGAGTAGACTAGTGATGGGTGGAATGTTGAGGGAATGGGGATTATGAAATTAGAAAGAGAGAATCACGATTTCTTTTATGGATGGAAGTGAAGCTTAATGCTTTTTTGCACATTTGAATCACTTGGGATAATTTAAAACTATCAACCCCTAGGTTGCACTTGAGACCAATTTAATTAGAAGGTCTGGGCGGTACCTATGTATTAGTTGAGAATCACTCATGTGGGGGCATTGCAGGCCATGAGATAGATTCTTAATTTATTCCAAGTATAATGACAACACATCTCCCCTTGAGTGCCTTCTAACTGTAGAAGATAAAGCCCTTACTAAACATATTGACAACATCACCTTCTCATCATATTAACTCCTTATATACTAAAACCTAAGAGATTATATTTCTCATAACCAAATATTTTTTAAATATATTTTATTGATTTTTTACAGAGAAGAAGGGAGAGGGAATAGAGAGTTAGAAACATCGATGAGAGAGAAACATCGATCAGCTGCCTCCTGCACACCCCCTACTGGGGATGTGCCCGCAACCAAGGTACATGCCCTTGACCGGAATCGAACCTGGGACCCTTCAGTCCTCAGGCCGATGCTCTATCCACTGAGCCAAACCGGTTAGGGCCATAACCAAATATTTTAAATAATAAATTTTACCTTTAATGATTCACTTCCACATTTACCTACACACCATCAAACTACTATTACCTCTTCAACCTCCCAAGAGGGTTCCTTCCACTCTTGTCTTACATTTACCTGATCACAGACACAATGTCTGATGGTTTCAAAGTTCCTTAAAACAGTCAGGGCCAAGAACCCATGAAGTCTAAGGGGGTACATTGTCTTCTCGAGCAGAAGCTTATTTTTTTCTGCATAGAATGAAAGAATTTTAAATGTGCCATTAATTATTTCAGTTTCAAAAATGCAAGCTTATCTTCAGCTGAATTCATCATCAATCTTGACTTTCTATTCAGAATGCTTGTCCTAGAAGTTCTGAATGATCCGTAGTCCAGACATACACTCAGGGTTTTAAGAGCTACATTAGAATAGTTAAAAGTGTGTCACATTTTTTAAAAAAAGCAAGTTTTAAAAATTACATTTAGCCCTTTCTCAACAAGCCCTCATTTGGCTACCAAAAGTCTCCTTTTCCTTAATGGTTTGTTTTTGGAGAGCTATTGATGATAATTCATTGGGGGTGGGAAAAGTGGGAGAGGATATATTTGGGATGGTCTCATCACCTTTTGTCTTGAAGTTAATAAGGTTCTAGAGAAACTGGAGAGAAGAAAGGTATTAATTTGATTTGGGGCCATGGCCATGAAAGGGAGATTTAAGAACTTAGAATAATTTTGAAGGTGTTGGTAATCTTAGAAAATAATGCGCTATCAACTTCATCTCCTATTCTTTTGATTAAGGGCACTAGAGGTATTTTCTGGGCTAGAAGTGAATAGTGGAGATTTATGTATTTGATTACCTGATGTTGAATGAAATGTATGGCAGAAAGGACAATGAAGCCAAATAAAGTTCAACTCCACCGCATCCATTTATCAGATCTTGTGAGATTAGCACCATTGAAATACAATTCTCATTAAAAGATTTTGTTTTCCTCATGGACATTGACTCCCTGGTGCCCTGATCCTAAATCGGAGTTTTATGGATCTTGATTACCTCGTGGAAAATAAAATGTATCAGAGAATTCAGCTTTGCATCTATTTGTGCAGGCAGTTAAATTTATTTCCTGCCAACATCAGCAAGTCTGATTTTAGAGAATGAAGCTCATTACAATAAGTTAACCATATTAGAATATATGCTGCTTCATTCCTCACTGCCAGCTGCTCTGGGTGCTAAAATGCATCCTGAGAAGCCATAGAGAAAACAGACCACCATTGCACCTCATGCACTGATTCTGTTAAGACCGGGTAATTGGTTCAAACAGTCCTTTCTTAAAGCCAGATTTTAGACATGTCCTTCATCAGGTCTTGGGCAATATAAATTCCTCTAAGAATCTGGAGTACTACAAGATAATCTGTGTAGTCCACAAAGGCTAGCACCCAAAGTCAAGACATAAGAAGAATGGAGGGTGAAGAGAATTTGATATATAGAAAGACACTTATTGGTAAGACAGCCAGTTTCCAACTGACATACAGTAGTCCTTCCTTATCCATGGTTTCACTTTCCGGTGTTTGCTACCTATGGTCAACTGTGTTCTGAAAGTATTAATAGAAAATTCCAGAAATAAGCAATTTATAAGTTTAAACTGCACTTCATTCTGAGCACCATGATGAAAGTTCACACCTTCTCACTCTGTGCCATGAATCATGCCTTTGTCCAGCGAATCCATGATGCACATGCTAGCCACCTACTTAGTAGCTGTCTTGGTATCAGATCAACTGTCTCAGTGTCTCAGTATCTCATTGCTTGTGTTCAACTCTTATTTACTTACTTATTTACCAGAGGCCTGGTGCACAAAATTCATGCACAGCATGGGGGGGGGGGGCGGGGCGTCCCTCAGCCCGGCCTGCACCCTCTCCAATCTGGGACCTCTCGGGAGATATCCAACTGCCGGTTTAGGGATCAGACCCAAACCAGCAGTTGAACATCCCTCTCGCAATCCGGGACCACAAGCTCCTAACCGCTTGCCTGCCTACTGGCTTGATCACTGCCTAACTGCTCCCCTGCCAGCCTGATGGCTCCCAACTGCCCTCCCCGGCCGGCCTCATGGCCCCCAACTGCCCTCCCTGGCCAGCCTCATGGCTCCCAACTGCCCTCCCTGACTGGCTCATGGCCCCCACCCTAACTGCCTCTGCCTCAGCCCCCACCACCGTGGCTTTGTCTGGAAGGAAGTCGCATGGTCAAAAGATGTCCGGTCTCCCGGTCTAATTAGCACATTACCCTTTTATTAGTATAGATATTGATTTTAAAGAAAGGGAGGTGGAGAAACATTGATTTGTTGTTCCACTTATTTATGCATTAATTGGTTGATTCTTGTGTGTGCCCTGACCAAGGATTGAACCCACACCTTGGTATATCAGGACAATGCTCTAACCAACTCAAGTCTACATCATTTTACTTAATAATGGCCCCCAGACCAATAGGAATGGTGCTGGCAATTAAAATATACCAAAGAGAGTCCATAAAGTGAATAGGTGAGTAAAGCACAGTAAGATATTTTGAGAGACAAATCATCGTCACATAATTTGTATTACAGTACATTGTCATAATTGTACAACTGTTCACCTCTTACTGTGCCTAATTTATAAATTCAACTTTATCATAGGTGTGCATGTATGGAAAAAAACATACTAAATAGGGTTTGGTACTCTATGTGACTTCAGGCATTCACTGGGGGCCTTGGATTAAATCCCGATGGATAAGGGGAAACTACTGTATTTGAACTCTTTTCTTCTCCCAACTTAAAATTACAGAAAAATTTTGTTTGGGCTCAAGAACTCTTCAGTTTTTTACTTTTTCTAATCCTTCCTTCCACATATACAATCTATTCCATTTTTCCATTTCTGATAACAGAACTTTCAGGCTATTATCATCTATCACTTGCATTATTGCTCAAGCCTCCAAATTAATCTCTGCTCTCAAATCCTCAGAGAACATTGCCCCTCTCTCCAATACACACACAAATGCGCACACTCATTCTCATGCATGAAAAATCCATTATTCCCAATCTTAGTAGATTAATCTTATCAGAGTAGCATATTTACAATATTTCACTAACAATGGTCACTGGAAAACATGCATAATAAAATATTGACATCAAAATATCTATGAGTTTTATTGTATTATTTCACTATTTGACAATCTTAAATATTTTTCCATTTAGGATGAAAGGCAAGCATCTTAACCTGAGGGCCCCCCACTACTTGCTACAATTCAGGTTGTTACCAGACCACAGACCTGAAGTAAGACATCAGTGGTACTTTATATAAAGTACAAAACACAGTACTAAACACACAGAATTCAAAAAATGTTTTAATCATCATCACCATTTCATTATTGAAATCTAAGGTTACCTTAGGACAATCAGGCCGCCAACACTCAGTTTCCCTAAATATTTGAAGTTGTCACGTGAATTGCCATATTCATACCTTTAATTATATTGCCCCTCCCCTTTCACCTACATATTCTACCCTTTCGATGACATTCAGTTAGAAACGCACATAGGATAGTAGTTAAGAGCAAAGGGCTCTGCCATCTAGATAACTGATTATGAGTCCTGTCTTCACTATTTCCTAGTGTGTGCAAGTTGTCAACCTCTTTAAGCCTCAATCTTCCTGCCAGTCAAATAGGACAATGACAATACTCACCTCCTGGACATGTGAGAATTGAATGACATAATGCATATCAAACACTTAATATGGTGCATGGCACACAGTAGACATTCAACTGATATGCTTTGAGTAATCAAGTTCAAGTGCCATGCTCCCTGCAAATCTTTTCTCAAACAGCCCAGCCCATGTTGATTCAATCTTTATTTTAAAAATGGTCTTTGCCACTCAGTTGGCACAGAATCGTTGCCTTCTTACAATATTGTCACTGTCCTGAATTATTTTATTATTAACTTTTGCCCTCCAAATGGCTGCTGAATTTTAGAAGAGACAAAGAATTACACTATGCTTCTCCTACTCAGAGTGTCTACCATGTAATTTTTCTCCACCACTCACTTGTTCACTCATTCATTCAATAAATTTGTACTATCATGTTGATTTAATTAAGACCATTTTTTATGACAAAGGCTTTGATCTCATGGGATTAAGAGTTTTATAGGAAAAAAATTTTTTTATAGGAGCCCAGCTGATGTGGCTCAGTGGTTAATTGTTGACCTATGAACCAGGAGGTTATGGTTCAGTACCTGGTCAGGGCACATGCTCAAGTTGCAGGCTCGATCCCGAGGAAGGGGGTGGAGGAGGCAGCCAATCAATGATACTCTCTCATCCTTGATGTTTCTCTCTCTCTCCCTCTCCCTTCCTCTCTGAAATCAATAAAAATATATATATTTTTAAAAAGAGTTTTATAGGAAATAAAACAGATATATTGTTAGAAAGAGTATGACATTAATTAGTTAAATCTATAGTAAATAAACACTGTTGATTTTAGATTATAATATAATGAATATGAATTCATATATACTGGAGGCCCAGTGCACCAATTCATGCAAGGGTGGGGTCCAGCAGGCCTGATCGGGGCCGGCGGGGAGGGGCCACAGGAGGTTGGGCTAGCCCCGCCCCCAATTGGGCTGGTTGGCTGGCTGCAGTGCACATCATAGTGGCTGGCCTTTCCAGTCATCCCAGTAGTTTGGCTTTTATATATATACTAGAGGCCTGGTGCACAAAAATTTGTGCACTCGGGGGGGAAGGGGGCCCCTCAGCCCAGCCTGTGCCTTCTCGCAGTCTGGGACCCCTCAGGGATGACCACCTGCTGGCTTAGGCCCGCTCCCCGGGGGATTGGGCCTAAGATGGCAATCAGACATCCCTCTGCAGCCCCAGCAGCCCTCGAGGGATGTCCATTTGCCAGCGGGGAGCAGGCTAAGCTGCAGTCGGACATCCTTAGTGCTGCTGAGGAGGCAGGAGAGGCTCCCACCACCACCACTGTACTGGCAGCCATCAGCCTGGCTTGTGGCTGAACAGAGATCCTCCCATGTGAGAGCATCCTGACCACCAGAGGACAGCTCCTGCATTGAGCGTCTGCCCCTTGGTGGTCAGTGTGTGTCATAGTGACCAGTCATTCCTAGTCCTTCTGCTGTTAGGGTCAGTTTGCATATTACCCGTTTACTATATAGGATAGAGGCCTGGTGCACAGGTGGGGGCCGGCTGGTTTGCCCTGAAGGGTGTCCCGGATCAGGATGGGGGTCCTGCTTGGGTGCCTGGCCAGCCTGGATGAGGGGATGATGGCTGTTTGCATCTGGTCACACCCCCTTCAGGGTGGGGGTCCCCACTGGGGTGCCTGGCCAGTCTGGGTGAGGGGCTGAGGGCCGTTTTCAGGCTGTCAGGTGACTGAAGCTCCCAACCTCTCCTTTTTTTCTTTTTGTTTTTTTATTCTGGGATTTATTTACTTTCTATGGCTGTCACTGGAACTGAGCACCGGCTTTAGCTCTGAGGCCGGCTCCAGCTTGAGGCCTCGGCTGCTGAAAGCAGGTATCTGGAGTTTGTTTGGGTTCTATAATTGAAACGCTATTGCCATCACTGCTGCTCTAAGCTCAGAGGCCCAGCTGGCTGAAAGCAGGTTTCTGGGGATTGTTTAGCTTCTATAATTGTAACGTTGTTGCTTAGACTGCAGCTCAGAGCCCAGCAGCGGCAGGTGGAGAACCTTGGCTTCCTCCATCACTGGAGCAAGCAAGCCTCCTGTTTGCTTCAGCTGCCTGGCTGTCGGCCGCCATCTTGATTGGCAGTTAATTTGCATATCACCCTGGAAGCGTTTGGGGGTATGGTCAATGTGCATGTTTCTCTATTATTAGATAGGATATATAGATGTATGTACAGAGGCACACACTAGAAAGAGAACAGAGCTTCTATCATAGTTAGGAATCAATGACTCAATGCTTTTGAAAGTTTAGAATTTTTACTTGTTACCATGTCATCTTTAGGTGGCATGAAATATTGGGAGCAATGCTTAAGTCAGTTTCTCTGGCTTTGGTAACTATTCCCATTAAAAATTCTTCTTCTTTTTTTCCAAAGTGTGGGCATGATTCAGCATCATTATATCATCTGCTGGCTAGTGTTCTCTGTTAATTCCTATCAAAATAACTTTTTGCATGATTGGGTACTCAGACTGCTGCGAGCTGCTGAAAAGGAAACAGGACATTTAGGATGGAACAGTGTGTCAGCAACAGCTGCTCAAACCTAGTATGTAGAGTCTGTTAGCTAGGCAAGCAGTAAAAAGTAGCATTTATTAAGAGCACAAAGGAGAGAGTAGAGTTTTATTGATCTTTGAGAAGTTTATTTTTCCATTCTGCAATGTTAAAGTAATCAATTTCTTAAATAAAGCACAAGTACCGGTATTGATAATCCCAATGATGGTTTAAGTTTTCTAGGACAACAGTGGTATCATATTGACGTTGTAATAACACAAATGCCAGACTTGATTGTGTTTGACACATTTGTTCGGGACTTTGATTGTCAGAATTAATCCCTCACTGCGAAAGAGATGTTTTCAAGATGTTTGCTTTAAGGCTGGTGAATTAGAAGGATATAAGGGGCTTTTTATTTCATTCTCCCTTGGTTGCCATAGACGATTTTGGGATCCCAGGAAGTCAAGAAAGGAAATAGAATCATAAAAGCAACAGAGTACTTGAAAAACACACTGACCATTTTAGGATGTATTTGGCCTCCTTTTATTTTATTTCAACTTTTCAGGGTAAAGATGGCATTAAAAATATTCTTATGTATATATCAATTATTATGTAAAAGAAATTCTATAACCTCAAGAGGTGTGAATTGGATTACAAATTCAAATCATTTCGTTATTTAAAAAGAGCCAGTATACCAATATAGGGTAAGGCAAAAGTAGGTTTATAGTTGTGAGTACACAAGACACAGAGTCTATTCTTGCATTATTATTTATTAACTAGAGGCCTGGTGCACAAAAATTTGTGCACTTGGGGGGGAAGGGGGTCCCTCAGCCCGGTCTGTGCCCTCTCGCAGTCTGGGACCCCTCGGGAGATACCTGCTGGCTTAGGCCTGCTCCCGGATGACAGAGGGCAGGCCCAATCCCTAGGTGCAGCCCCTGGTTGGGCTCAGAGCAGGGCCGATTGGAGAGTTGGGGCGCCGCCCCCCATCATACACAGAGCAGGGTGATTGGGAGGTTGTGATTCCACCCTCAGTCATGCTAAGGGTAGGGCCGATTCGGGGTTTGGGGCACCATCCCCTGTCACACTCAAGGCAGGGTCGATGGGGAGGTTGCGGCGCCACCCCCTGTCAGGCACAGAGCAGGGCCAATCAGGGGGTTGGGGCATTTCCCCCTGTCACTCACAGAGCAGGGCCAATCAGGGGGTTGGGGCGCAGCCCCCTGTCACGCTGATCCCAGTGCCGGGAGGCCTCGCGGCTCCGCTGATCCCGGTGCTGGGAGGCATATTACCCTTTTACTATATAGGGTAGAGGCCTGGTGCATGGGTGGGTGCCAGCTGGTTTGCCCTGAAGGGTGTCCTGGATCAGGGTGGGGGCCCCACCTGGGTGCCTGGCAAGCCTGGGTGAGGGGATGATGGCTGTTTGCAGCTGGTCACACACCCTTCAGGGTGGGGGTCCCCACTGGGGTGCCTGGCCAGTCTGGGTGAGGAGCTGAGGGCTGTTTTCAGGCTGCGGGTGACTGAAGCTCCCAATCGCTCCTTTTTTTCTTTCTTAATTTTTTTATTCTGAGCCAGCTTTAGCTTTGAGGCTTGGCTCCAGCTCTTAGGCCTCCACTGCTGAAAGTAGGTTTCTGGCCTTTGCTTACAATGTTGCGATCCTGCCGGCTGAAGCCCAGCAGGTTTCTGGGGTTTTGTTTAGCTTCTATGTTTGTTACATAGTTGCTTGCAGCTCAGAGGCCTGCAGAGGCAGGTGGGGAATGTTGGAGTCCTCTGTCACTGAAGCAAGCAAGCCTCATGTTAGTTTCAAGCTGCCTGGCTGCCGGCCGCCATCTTGGCCGACAGTTAATTTGCACATAGCCCTGATTAGCCAATGGGAGGGGTAGCGGTCGTACACCAATTACCATGTTTCTCTTTTATTAGATAGGATTATTGTATTATTTTCCACAGGGACAACTGTAAAACCACTTTTGCCGACCCCTGAATACACTGCTTTAGAGAAGGAAAAACACACACTCATAAACCTATTAAATAACAGAGGCAAAAACAATTGGACATATTTTTTAAATCAGTTTTAAAACATCAGTGAAAGAAAAATATTTTGAATATTGAAAAATTAATAGGACTCTCTTTTCTCTCAAGTATAAAGTATGGGCAGCAATCTAAGAAATTCCAAAAACGAGAAAAACTTTGTCAGAATTATCAGCAAGCAAGCCAACATAAATACAATTTATGTGCATATATATAAGCACAGTTATTACTTTTTTAATGAAATGAATCTTGGGGGAGTGGGGAAATCCTCCATGATAGGTGTGACTGAAAGGTCAATAGCATAAAGCAGTGCTACCGGCGACAATAAGAATACATACTCTTTGGGAGTGGTGGAAGTCCCTCATAGGAAAATATTTGCTAGCATCTTTGGCAAGGTAGTGTCACAAGGAAAGAGATGAAACAAATTTTACGCTTTAGAGAATGCTATGTGATAATGCATTTAACGCCTTGCTCGGTGAAATTTTTACTTGCAAAAGCAATTTATTTCAGTGAGAATACAACATTTTTTTTTTTCTGTAATAGCTTGTCAAATAGCTGTAAAATTAGTCAATTAAATGTTGCTTAATGATAAAAGGAAAATGTGCAGGTGTTTCATCTGCCAGAAGCACGGTGCCCGAGTACTGCTAAGGAAGGACTGGGGTGGGGGGAGGGCGAAGATGGGAGAGGACCACGGTGGTCAGGAAACTGAAGTCACAGAAAAGCAGAGATTGTCAGTGTAACTAACCATGTGAATAAACTGGAGAAAGGAAGAGTGTACAGAAATTCAATTTTGGGAAGATTTCCATGTGAAGCCATCCCTTTAAGGAAACTTCTCATTAAAGATTCACAATGTATTTCAAGAATTCTGGAAGAGATATTTCTTATCAAATATGTTGAAGAGCCAAGGAAGGGCTCATGATCGCTTAGACATATTTGCTTTGTATTTTGAACATTGTGGTCTGGGAGGTTTGAACATGAGACTGAGATGAACAGATCCTGCATCAAATCACATCTTATAATGATTCCAAGAAAGCCATCACTAGCCAATGAGATGTGGGGGTCAAACTGAGACCAGAGGTGCAATATGCAAAATGATGCTTATAGTTTGAGATGGTGTGACCTTAACTTATTAAGTAAGTGTAAAACAGACTTAAACAAGAACCGCCTAGTGACATTACTGGCCAGTTTAATGAGCTTCAATAAACAGTTTCTTTAAAAGAGTTCTTTGTGAATTGGAAAGAATGAAAATATAATCGGAGAATATTAGTGTAACAGGATGATAGCAGCATTCTCTAATATGCAGTGTTGCAGAATCTGACTAGACCCATGTCATCCCGTTCTTCCTACAAGAATGGAGATTTTCAACCGTTGTGCCATGGCACATTGGTGTACCACGAGAATTTTTAAAACATGCAATACCTGACTACTTAGTCAGGGGCCCTGACCTCTTTTCCCTTAGACTATCAAATAAAAATGACAACAGACAACACAATAGTTGTCCAGTGCGGATGAATTAAAATTATACCTATTTTTTGGGTCAGATTGACAAAAAATACATTTTTGGTGTGCTGCAGAATTTTAGTAATTAGTTTATGAGTGCCATGAGATGAAAAAGGTTGAAAATCACTGCTTCGAAGTATGGAAGAGTACTTTACATAGCATGGCATTTTTTTATTCTGAAAAAGTTAGTTTAAACTATTTGAAGGGTATTAGAAAAATTAAAATTCATAATTCACATTAAAATACTCAAGATTTTTATAGCCTTGGTGACTTAGGTTGTTAGATGTGCCAAAGGAATTTTTCTCTCTTTTTTTTTTTTTCATCTGTCATTAATCGGTGCTGTTTTTACACAGAATTGTCTCCCTCTGGAGTCACCACCTGCAGTAACTTATTATAGATTCTTCAGTTCCATTATTCATGTTTGTGCTTCTGCTTCTAGATACCACCCTACTGTCATCCACTTTATGTGACACATGGTGCTTAGAACTTGCCACCATCAAATACTGCAAAGAAAAAAGAGAGAGAGGGATCCCATTCATCTCAAGTTAATACAATCTGGCAAGTCTCCAATATGGGTTGGAGAATTAATTGTAAGTTCTCAAGTTCGGATAGCTGGTATTTTAGAAACACAATAGTTAATAAATTATGGAAAAAATAAAAATACCTAAAGCATGTGTGGTGTACAATTCTACTTCTGGGTATTCATCTAAAGAATATAAAAACACTAATTTGAAAAGATATACATACCCCTGTGCTCATTGCAGCATTGTTTATAATAGCCAAGAAATGTTAACAACATAAATGTCCATTGCCAGATATACATATATATGTACTTCCATTATATATATATACACACACACACACACACACCATATATATATATATATATATATATATATATATATATATATATATATGAATATATAATGGAATACTATTCAGCCCTTTGCAAGTGGGTGTTAATTTATAATTTATTGATGGGTTAGCTTCAAAGTTGCATATAGTATAGTCTTTGGAGAAAGACTATACCTGCAGAAATATTTAAATTAAAAACCAAACATTTTATTACCTTGACAAAAAAAGGGACTGCTTTTACAAGAGAATTTTCACCATTTGAAGAAACAAAGTCATTTACCCACACTATTCAGGCACTAAAATACTGTCGAGTACCCAAAATAGAAAATCTAAGGCCACTGTGCTCCAATTGGCTGTCTACATGGATTAAGAGAGAAAGGTGATTTAACTTTCACCTCTGTGAAATTCATGCATTTTCTGGTGAAATTACTCAACAGGATTTAACAGAGATTTATAATTCACTTCCCACACCTAGCCCAACACGGTTAATTTACTTTCTAGAAACACTGGCATGTTTGACCCGTGACCAAGATATGTGAAAAGTCTCTCATCTCATACAGTCTTTCCGGCCACCTATTTGTTTTTAACGTTTTAAGATTTCTGAAGCACAGTGCTGAAATCTAAACTTTCTATTTAGTGTCAAGGTTTAAATCATAATTTGTCCGAGTCTTCCCCAGAAGCATGACACATTCAGATACTCACATTGATATGATCTACTCCTAATTTTACCACATTGCAATTCTAATGATTTCTCATTTTAAATTTAAAATATCCAATTAGTTTGTAGTGTCAAGGGAAAATTCTAGAAAATCTGCTTGGCCAGCAAACACCATTTTGAAATGGAATGATTAAGAGCCAAACAAAGGGCTTTATCCAGACAGCTTAATTGAAACAAATGAAGAGTAGGAAAAGCATAGGGGGAAAATGAGGGCACAGAACTTCACTAACTCAAGAGCTTGTTAATAAAGGAGATGCTAGTCAAGGTTTAGTTTGGAAGTGTCAATTTTTAAAGATAGGCAGGGTAATTTTAGGAGAGTATATTAGTGAAGGCTCTTCATATTTCAGTGTCCAACTATCATCAGAAAATAATTTGCTAGGCTCTGTTTCCAATGACTATTAAATAATCTATATTATAAAAGGCCAGTGGCAGTATGCTGTAACACCAGAACAACCTAAGGACCGGTCACCAGGAGGTGCATGGAGCACCTCTTGGTCCCTCCCCGCCCACAGGCTCGAGGCTTTCCTGGCAGGCGGGGCAGGGCTCGAGCTATGAGCAGCGATGGGCGGGGCAGCCAGCTGAGGTCCTGCAGCAGCGTGGTGGATTCTGGGGTCCCGCCGGCACGGGGGGGGGGGGGGGGGGCGGGGGTTCTCGGTTGCATGCAATTTCATGCGCTGGGTCTCTAGTTATTCATGAAAAGCCAGTCCTTGTGATTTTGGTGGCAATAGATGATTGTTAATGCTTTCATACTTTCTTTTTTAACTGAATTTATTGGGGTGACATTGGTTAATAAATTATATAGGGTTCAGGTGTACAATTCTATAATACATCATCTGTATACTGTATTGTGTGTTCACCACCCTAAGTCAAGTCTCATTCCATCACCATATATCTACCCTTTACATTCTTCTATCTCCCCCTAACCTCCTTTGTCCTCTGGTAATCACCATACTGGTGTCTGTGTCTACGAGTTTGTTTGTTTTGCTTAAAACCCACACCTTTTTCACCTAGTCTCTCTACCCTCCTCCCCTGGGACAAAGCTTTCATAATTTCTGAAAACTTGAAATCTGCAAATGGAAGGAGAAATGACACTTTGGCCATCTGGTCCTTAATAGGATTATGTCTGAAAAGGTTTCTGTTAGATCATTAAAGTAGACCTGGTTCTTTTGTCTATCAATATATATAGACTCTATAATGGTCAAGATCTGTTAACTATTTTATTAATGTTATCTCATTTTTCTTCTCAACAAAAGTATGAAATGATTATTATCTCTGTGCTCCACATTTTATTGAGGTTAAGCACAATTGTGACTTGGCAAAGTCAGTCAATGACAACAAAATACTAATAAATGATAGGATTTGGCATGACTCTGTAATCTGTCCTCAGAATTTATACAATTTTTATTACACTACTAATGGCCCGGTGCACAAATTTGTGCACATTGAAAGGAAATTAATTAGAAGAAATAGTTTAATATCACTATTCGCCCTTTCTCTATTATGGAAGTATCAACCAAATTCATGATCGACAATGAAAGATGGAAACACACACATGTGACTGGTGCCAGTGAGAGCTTTATATGTATCACCCATGTGCCAGTCAACTTAGCCTTTTATAGATATAGAACAAACTTGCTTAATTAGACCTGCTTTCTGATTTAGCTAACCTTTTTCCAGCCCAGTGAAGCAACCCAACTTCTCTTTCAAGTAATTGTCAGCAACACAACAGTAAATATCAATGTGAAGCAGATTATTATTGTAGATCACACAGGAAGAACAAAGGGTAAAATATTTAACTGCAGCAGTGTTTGTTTTATTTTTAATATATTTCTTCATTGACTTCAGAGAGGGAGAGAGAGAGATAGAAACATCAATGGTGAGAAAGAATAATTGATCGGCTGCCACCTGCATGCCCCCTACTGGGGATCGAGCCTGCAACCCAGATATGTGCCCTTGGCCGGAATTGAACCCAGGACCCTTCAGTCTGCAGGCCAATGCTCTATCCACTGAGCAAAACAAGCCAAAGCTGCAGCATTGTTTGACTATATTCTGCACAGTGAGAAAACCTAAAGTTATTTTCAAGGTCCAACATTTCTTACTTCTTTTTAGTCGGGTCAAGTTTCTAAGCTTTCTAAATCTCCATTTTCTGGCTAATGAAAAGAAAATAGGATTCCACTGAGTCTCCTATCTACCTTCTCCAGGACTTCTGTGAGGATCAAATGAGAAGAGGCATGTAAAAATACTTCACAGACATTTGGTTAAAATGTAAATGTTTGCACCTGGCTATAAAGCAAATTGTGTTTCTGGGATGAAGAAACTGTAAGGAGGCTAGTCATTCCTAGGGAGAGGAAACCTGGCATTGCTACATGATGTCATTACCCGAATGGAGGGAAGGACACTTACTATAGTAGCCTTTCATATAGAGAGGCTAGAGGCCTGGTGCACCCTCTCACAATCTGGGACTGCGTGCTCCTAACTGCTCACCTGCCTGCTTGCCTGATCACCCCTAACCACTCTGACTGCCTACCTCATCACCCCTAACCATTCTGCCTGCCTGCCTGATAGCCCCTAACCACTCGCCTGCCTACCTGATAGCCCCTAACCACTCTGCCTGACTGACTGATTGCCCCTAACTGCCTCTGCCTCAGCCTCCCGCCACCACTTCATCCAGAAGGACATCCAGAATGACGTCTGGAAGGTTGTTTGGCTGTCCAGTCTAATTAGCATATTATGCTTTTATTATTACAGATAGTTGCAAATTTGCCAAATAATCAAATGGGGCCAGATTTAGCTAAGCTTTATGTGCAATTGAAAATTCTGAAGACAACTTCAAACTTGTCCTTCAATTGCAAAAACATCATCTCATTAGATTCTTCTTTAGCCTAAGCAAAGTATTATTCAGGAACTAGGGATTTTTCTTAAACATGTCTTAAAGGTTATACTTGAAAAGCCAAGTTTCAAGATATAAACTCCAGCCACCTTTCAGTAGTTGAAATATTACATGAAGAGTTGTTTTTATCTCTTTGAAAGAAGAAATTTGGGGCTAGGAGCATTTTGAGAAACTTTAAAATTTGCATCAGGCACAAGTAAAATGCTTTCTGTAACCAAAATGATCATAACCAAGATTTTCATTCTGGAAATATCTCCTGTCAGCACAATCATTTTTTCAAAGCATATTTTTGGCTGTTTTGACAGCAACCAGTAAAACATTTTTCATGCATTCATATAAAATGGCATAAAAACTTTTCCCCTAAAAACATTTGCCTATGGAGAAAGAGGTAACTTCATGTCAATATAAACTGTGTTGGCAAAAGTGATTATGTCCTCTATTTTATTTCCGTTTCACCTCCAATACTTAAAAACAGATTGCTCTGTAAAAATCAAATAAAACATCCAAAAGGGGCAGACATCAGTCTAATGGGGTTTAGCATTGCAGTGATAAAATTATTGGGTCATTAAAATTCTCAAATTAGGGCTCTACTTTTGGGTGGTATCAGCTAATTTTTGTGCAACTTTCATCAAACTTTTATTGGACACCCATTATGTGCAAAACTTTATACCAGGCATCAGCAAACCTTTTTTATAAAGAGCCAGAGAATAACTACTTTGGTCTCAAGACATACAGTCTCACAGTGACTCATCAGTGTGTGTTATATATCACAAAGGTAGCCTTAAACAATGCATGACTGGCATGCTGTGTAACAATAAAACTTTATTTACAAAAACAGGTGTTGGGCCAAATATAGGCAGTGTGCTCTAGTTTGGATGAACCTGCCATGCACCTTTAAGACACATAAAAATCAATGAGTGATAAACTTATAACTGAAGAGCTCACAAACCAAAAAGTTCTTAGAATGACATAAATGATTTCAGTTAAGTTGAAGGATGAAAAATAAATATGCAGTATTCACATGCATTTCTATATACCAACAAACTATCAGAAGGAGAAATTAAGAAACATGTCCATTTATAATAGCATCAATATTTTATCTAGAAAAAAATTTAACCAATGAGGTAAAAGATCTGTACACTGAAAAGTATAAGACATAGGTGAAATAAATTGAACACAAAATTTAAAATATTTTATAGTTATGGATTGGAAAAATTAATACTGTTAAAATTTTTATACTACCCAAAGTGACCTACAGTTTCAATGCAATCCCTCTCCAGTGGAATTTTTCACAAAAATACAATAAACCATCCTAAAATATATACAAAACCACAAAAAAACCTTAATAGCCAAAGCGATCTTGAGAAAGAAGAACAAAGCTAGAAGCATCACACTTCCATGCCTCAAACTATATTACAAAGCTATAGTAATCAAAGCAGTGTTGGCATAAAAATAGACAACTAGGTCAATGGAACAGAACAGAGAGCTCAGAAATAAACCCATGCATATAAAGCCAATTAATTTACAACAAAGGAGCAAGAATTAGACCATGGGGAAAGGATAATCTCTTCAATAAATGGAGTTGGGAAAACTGGAGCCACTTGTAAAAGAATGAAACTGGACCACTTTCTTTTACCAAACATAAAAAATCAGCTCAAAATGGATTAAAGAGTTAAACGTAAAATCTCAAATTGTAAAACTCCTATAAGAACATAAAGGAGGTCATCTTCTTGACATTGGTCTTGACAATGATTTTTTTGGATTTGGCATCATAAGCAAAGTCAATAAAGGCAAAAATGAACAAGTGGGACTACATCCTCTGATCTTAACAGCTGGTCGGGAGTGAAATGTGACCCAATCAGAGCTAAAGTTTGATTAGAGTTTTCATTCATTCATTCATTCATTCATTCATTCATTCATTTTAACAAAGGCAGTTAGAAATTATCCCCAATAATTTTGATATTGAAAGCATAAGGGCTGGAGATGCTGCCTCCATCTCACCGTCATGTATAGCCTGCAGATGACATTAAAATACAAAAGAATGCTAGGGGACAAAAAATCCAGAAGCCATGTCTTAATGAACCCCAAAATGCCCTATTAAAGTATTTCAGAAAGTGTCAAAGTGTCCATATCCCGAAATTTATTTACTTATGTGAGGCCACAATTTGCATAAGCCATTAAAAAGTCAGTTAAAAACCTAAAAAGATTCTTGCTTTTCCAGTTGTAACATATCCCCACTCCCTACATTTTCTGTATATTCTCAAGTGCCTTTTTGTTCCAATATATTTTTGTCTCTAAAATAAGTTATACACATATATGTAACTAGTAGTCATACTGTATTCATGTGAATAATTAAAGGAACTTGAAATATATGTATTTTTATCAATTATTTTAGATTGGACCTAATCTCTACATGATAATGATAATTCAATTATTAATTTGTTGGTCATTCTCTTTTTCAATAGTTGACTACAGTTGATTTTATTTGGTTTATAATTTCCCCTCTATTCTTTATAATTTTTACTTTGTGATAAAACATTTTTTCCTACTTTTTGTTGCACATTCCTCCCCCAAATCACTAATATCTCATGTCTTAGACTCTGGAATTGCAGATGTATGTCTATTACTTTCTGGTTCATCAAGCCCAAGTTTATAGCCAAAAACTCAGTCCAAGTAGTATTCAATATTATAATTTTTCTCAGAAGATTGTAAACAAGAAAAATATTTTAAAGCCTTTTATAGTCATCAGCCTAAATTTTTTGTTCCACTTAACAATAAAAAATGATTTTATCAAAATTCTCCCGCCAAAACCGGTTTGGCTCAGTGGATAGAGCGTCGGCCTGCGGACTGAAGGGTCCCAGGTTCGATTCCGGTCAGGGGCATGTACCTGGGTTGCGGGCACGTCCCCAGTAGGGGATGTGTGCAGGAGGCAGCTGGTCGATGTTTCTCTCTCATCGATGTTTCTAACTCTCTATCTCTCTCCCTTCCTCTCTGTGGAAAATCAATAAAATATATTAAAAAAAAATTCTCCCATTAAAAAATAAAATAAAATAAAACATAAACTGGTATGCTTTTCCCTTTGCATTTGATTGTTAGTAAATCCAACCTTCACTCAGAGGAATGATACATGTATTTAAAAATGAGGAAATGGTAACTTGGTCAAAATAAGATTTTTTTCTTTATTTTCCAAAGAGCTGATGGATTACTGTTCCCCACCCCCCGTCCCCAGAACAGTATGTTCTTTCTTCGCTGCCATTCTTCCTAATAGATTTTCTAAGTTGATCCCTATGCTCCTAAGCATACCACCCACTCCTAACTAAAACTGCTCAGATTGTCTCGGGGCTAAAAATAGGTCAGTGATGGTGAAACCTTTATTTGTTTCACTGACTTGAGAATCATTTGCTCTGAGATATGATGATGCCATGTAATATTTCTATGATTCCCTCATGGCCCACAAAGGATCATTTTAACCAACTACTATTTATCCCAGAAACCAGAAATTATGTGTGCGTCGACAGGATCTGGGCATTTATATAACAGGGCTGATAGGCCTCTTCCTGAATTTTTCCCATAACTCATCAAATATTTGTAACCTTCTTGCATATGGATCAAAAACAATAATATTCTTATAGGGTTTTGATTAGTCAAATTGGAGGCATACAATAAATATTATAACCATTCCTCTTTTAAGCATTCTACATATTCAAGCATTAAAATAATTTTATCAGAATATGGTTGCTACCTATGTTTTTTAAGTAGTTAGAAAATATAGGAAACAATATATGCTCAGAATATCTGCACATGAAGAATGACTATTGGATATGAAATATAGATATCTCTGGCCAAAATAGGCCTGTGATGTGGTCTAGCCAAGAATATGTCATAACATTTATCAACTATCTCTTCTCTTAAAAATATGAGAATTATAGATTATTTCTTGAAAACTAGCGATATAAGATAGCCCATAAAATACAAACAAGTATGATTAACCCATTTTATGATGAGTAAACAGTCTCTTCATTTTCTTAACATTTAGAAAATTACATTTATATTGTAAAGAGGAGGATAATAGAATTTTATAGACAAAATATTTTCTTTATACAGGCATGCCTCAGAGATATGCCTGTATAAAGCAAATATCACAGGAAAGCAAGCATCACAAGACTGTGAGTTTAATATTTTTCCTGGTGAAGTTTTTTTCCCCTTGAATATGTAAAAAGATGCAAATTCTGTGAAGTATAATAAAGCAAAATGCAATAAAATGGGGTATGCCTATAACTTTGAATACAGCCCAAGACTGACTCTCTGAGACTCTAACAAAATTTGCAACCCTGACCACAGCCCTTAATAGTGCTTAAATGATTGGAAACACATTTAAACACTTTTTTAAAAATTCCTATCTCAAATCCTATTGGAGGGGGAAAAAGTAAAACACTTATTTTCAAAAGTTTATTTTCCTAAATGAAAACATAAAGTATAGCCTCTGAAAAATAGTCTGTGTTGAAGGCACAATTTTTTCCCAGTGCCACTTCATAGGCTGGTCCTAAATTTTGTGCACAGTGAGCATGGCTTCTGTGCAATTTATGGCGTATGCATTACAGCCGATCGCAAGTAAATTATGAACCCTGTGTGTTACTGAGGCACTGTCAAACTCTGATTGATTTGGACAGTTTGTAGTTAATTAAGCTCATTTCCAATTCTGTCTCTTCATCCAATTTCAAAGCATTCTATATTGAAAGCCTATTTTCAATTAGTAAGAAGGATGAAACAAAAAGAATTAATTACAAAAGTGACAATCCCCATTTAAGTCTTCATAGTAGAGCAATTATGTATCTTAAAAGTTAAGAAACTGAAGAGTTGTACTTGTCTAATAAATTATGTCCTTGATATGCATCTTATAGATAGCAAAACTTGATGTAGCCATGCCATTACAATTAAGAAAAAAAATGCAATGATTGAAGCTATTTGTAAGTTAAATAAGAGAAGACCATTTTAGGCATTTCACTTAGTATTTGATTATTAAGAATTAGACTTGTTTTCTGAAGGATATAAGTACGGCTGATACTGTAGAAAATCTTGTGATAAAACATTTATTTAGTGAATCTTATCAATTGAGAAGCCCAGATAACTTTTAAAAGCCTAGCAGGTGATTCTGGTATAATGAAACACCACCTTCCAGCCTCAGCCCATGCTGTCACTCTCTAAGGATCTGCAAATCTGACCACCAAAACCTATGAGGAAGGTTTGCACAGTGAGTAAGTGTTGGGGAGGTATAGAGATCTCCCATAAATGTCTAGCTCCACCACTTTTTAGGTATGATTTTGGCAGGAAAAATTTTAAACTTTCTCTCCCTCAGTGAAATGTTTATAAAATGAGGATGATATCATAAAACCCACAGGGAGGAATCAAGGATTAAGGAGAGAATATATATAAAATATTTAACCCAGCACTTGGAATAGTGAATGGTTATTAATGATCATGATAATAATGATGATGACACTTAAAAATGAGAAACTATACCCATATCTATCCTATTGATATTTAGTTGTAAAAGATCTTTTTTAATAAGAACGTATTTCTCATGCAGTCTGTAACAGAATGAAAAGAGTTGTGTTTTATACAAAAGCACTCCATGTAAGCATTGTTGTTGCCACTGTGAAGATGAACAGTCTTACAAAAAAAAAAAAAAAAAAGAATCCCCAGAAGTTTACAGTTAGCAATAGAGATGGGATCCAAAAACTTTGACTATAAAATTTTCGCTGTTAGCAATTTATTCCGGTGTAGAATGTCTAAGAATAGCTTTTAAATAGTTCCCACAGGAAATAGATAACTGAGTGCTTCTTTTACTACTTTCAAAGCTATAGTATTTGTTCCTTCATATTTTCAATAAATAGGAATTTCATAACTTTATGGCAGGTGCTTGTCTAAGTTATTAGAATATATCTGTAAATTAAAATGAAAAAATGAGCCCAGCCAGTGTGGCTCAGTGGTTGAGCATTGACCTATGAACCAGGAGGTCACAGTTCGATTCCTGGTCAGGGCACATGCCAGGGTTGTGGGCTCAATCCCCAGTGTGGGACATGCAGGAGGCAGCTGGTCCATGATTCTTATCATTGATGTTTCCATCTCTCTCTCCCTCTCCCTTCCTCTCTGGAAACAATAAATATATTTTTTAAATTAATAAAATAAAATAAAGATAACAAAATGAAAGGAAAAAATGATATGTCCATGTATCTTTGTAGCAAAAGCAAGATGGATAATAAATAGTGACCATGAATTCCTTATATAGTATTTTTGGATGGATGTTAGTACTAGGGGAAAATAATTAAAAGGAGTGAAGAGGACATAGGAAATGAGAAGCTGGGGAACAGGAGTTGAATGAGTTTATTGCAGTTTGAACCATGTTAAATGGAACGATGTGAAATTGTTTTTGACCAAAAATAGCAATCTCATAGGCTTGGCCTATGTAGGTAGCAAGGCAGAGATCATTGAGAAGGTGAGGTCTGAGCAAAGACTTGTAGGGGCTAAGGGAATTAGCCAGGCAGATCATCTCAGAATATTTTAGGCTCTTTCTATGTATTACCAAGTCTCCCTTTAGCATTTCAGGTTAAAGCTCTCTTGATCTAACTATTGGTCTCCTATCATAAATATTCTTCTAGTCTGAGACATTCACTGGTATATGTCAAAACCACCACTGTAGCAGGTTAGGGCATCAGAAAACCACATGTTATCATAATGTCATTAGGTCTATAAGCTTTTCACATATTCCTTCCTTTTGAAACATAAAATGCAATGAAAAAACTTTACAGAACTTCAAGTTTCCAGTACCTGTCTCTCAGTGATTCAGAAGCAGTAGACTTTCCTTCTTCCTTCCTTTCTTTCTTTTTTCTTCCTTCCTTCCTTCCTTCCTTCCTTCCTTCCTTCCTTCCTTCCTTCCTTCCTTCCTTCCTTCCTTCCTTCCTTTCTTTCTTTCTCTCTCTCTCTCTCTCTCTCTCTCTCTCTCTCTCTCTCTCTCTCCTCTTTCTTTCTTTTTTCTTTCTTTCTATCTTTCTTTCTTTCTTTTTTTCTTTCTTTCTTTCTTTCTTCCTTTCTTTCTTTCGGCCTTACTGGTTGTCACATGAGAAATAGTTGTGGGATGTTCCATATGTTTGGTAAAGCTTGGCATGCTCTGTTATAATCTGATCACCCTCTCCCAACATCACCATCTGGGTTTAAGGATTAACTCAGCAGGCCTGAGTTACTCAAACCCTGCATATTGCAAATAAAGACTTGGCCCTTGACCAGCTCTTGGAAGAGACAATATCTGAATGCTTGGAATATCCTACTGACATGAGTCGTTTGGTATGCCTGAAGCCTTGGGCCAGGCCAGATAAAGCAGCAGTGTGGTTTATGGTGAATGCCAGTTTTGTATGCCTTTGGGCCATGCTGTCTGATCTGACCTCTTTGGGGCTGGAGCTTGAGTAACCAAGGTGATGTATGCCTACATGCTGATCCCCAATACACTTTGCACATTTGGTCACACATTATTCCTGGGAGAATTAACTACTGTTTCAGCCATTTCTCTTGGAGAAGAGAGCAGGAAGCGTGTGCCTGGTCTCTCCTAGACTCCACGCCCTGGAGTATCCTTTCCCTTTCCTGCTTTGAGTCTATCTTTTCACTGGAATAAACTGTAACTGTGAGCACAACAGCTTTTCTGAGGTCTGTGAATCCTTCTTGTGGATTACTGAGAATGGTCCTGGGGACCCCCAACACTACAGCCACCATTTACCATTTGCATCTCTTCCCCGTGGGACACAGTAATAACTTTTATTATACTTCCAGGGTTTGAGAATCCTTTACCTTTGACTAGAGTTCAGGATGCAGAGTAGGCAATCTTGTAAGTGTGTTTCCACCCCATCCCTATTTAATATTCCTCCACATGTTAACATCTATACACAAATGCTGATTCCTTTTTACCTTCTCAGGTCTCCCTACCCCATCTCCAGCCCTGGCTTTATTCAAAGACTGCTTCTTCTGCTGTGATTATGAACTTTTTCATTTTTGGAAATTGAGCTGAGCTGTCGGTATTTCATCATTTTTAGCAAGCACCTTAGTTGTTTCGTATATTCTGTAGAAGTTAGAAACACAACATGCTCAATTACAGTTTTCTTAATCAGCTATCCATTCCAAAAGGCCAGTGACCAAACTATTTATAATTCTTCCATTTCTTTCCATTTTCTTTTCATAGTAAAAATTGACATTAAACATCCTTCTTTTCATAATCAAATATATATAAACATCAAGAATGTGGCAAACATACTCATTGTCTGGAAGTTTTAACTATTCATCTAGTAGTATCTGTATCTTGAAGATTAAATAATTTAATAAATACATAAGAGATCCTGCATTTGTTTACATTTAAATCTTTTTTTAGTAAAAAAAAAAAAATTAAAATGTCAAATTTAATAAACTGATTTAGAAGTGTTTTCTACAACAAACGTTATTTCCTGGGAAGGAAAGGACAAATGGAATTGGGGAACATAAAAACCCAAGTGGGCAAACAATTTGTATTTCATATTTTCATTTTTTGAGTTGCATTTTGGTTATACATCACCTTCACAGTAACTTAGTATTTTTTATTTATTTTTTTAATATGTGTTCTATTGATTTCAGAAGGAGGAAGGGAGAGGCAGAAAGAGATAGAAACATGAATGATGAGAGAGAATCATTTGATCAGCTGCCTCCTGCACACCCCCCACTGGGGATCAAGTCCACAACCTGGGCATGTGCCCTGACCCAGAATCGAACTGTGACCTTCTGGTTCATAAATCAATGCTCAACCACTGAGCCACATCAGCTGGGCTAACGTAATATTTTTTAAATGTTTGAGAAAAGATAAAAATAAAGTTGACTAATTAAAATCTATATATATAAAAGCCTAAGCAACCGAACGACCGAATGACCAAACGACCAAACAACTGGTTGACTGGTTGCTGTGACATGCACTGACCAATAGGGGGCAGATGCGCAATGCAGGAACTGCCCCCGGTGGTCAGTGTGCTCCCATAGCCAACCTCCCGCAGTCCCTCTCCCCAGCCAGCTGCCCCCCCATGCCCCAATTGGCCCCAATTTCTGGCCAGGCCAAGGTACCCCACCCATGCACAAATTCATGCACCGGGCCTCTAGTAGTTATATAATTATGAAATGTTTTTACATTTTGTTTCAATGTGCCCTATTTCAAAAGTTGTACTCTTTAAAACGACAGAAAAATAAGTATACAAGATAAGCAACAAATCAACTATCCATGAAAAGCACCTGGCAAATCACTACTTATGAAATTATGTGTAATACTATCTCAAACTAATGAAATAAAATAATTCTGTTGAGTAGTAACCCTTTTTCCATCTCTGTAAATTCTGTGTTTATATAACAAAATATAATGAACCAATACTTTATGCTTCTGTGGAGTAACCTTTATGTACATTATTATTTGGCTGATCATCCTTTTGTGGCAGATTATTTTAAGTAGAACTTGTTACTGTAAATGAACTTGCTTAAATGCATGGTTCTCAATTAGTGAACGTAAATTGCAGCTCCGTGATTTATCATCATTTTGGTTGATATGGAATTGCATTTAAATATTTTATCTTTGAGAAATGACTTGAATACTACATGTTCAGCCACTCTGATAGTTGTCATCTCTACCGCTATATTTGGCTTCTTTCTGTGACTAGAGCTTTTGGCAATTCAGAAACTGACTACACACCTCCAACTTCCAGATAGCTCATTGTCAGTTAAAAGAGGCAGCACATGAAGAGCACTCCGGTTTATGAAAACAGATATCTTAACTCACAAACTCACTGAACAGAATGATATTTACAGAAAATAGGCAAAGGAAACTTGCCATGACTAAATAAAAATGGTCTAGTCTTATATTCTGGCATCTGACAAAAATTTACCATTGAACTTAGCATGCATCTACTTTTTGGATAATCATACAATCGTTTCTCATTACAAAAAAAACAAAAAACACCACTTTTCTGGTGAAATGTGGCATTCTCCTAAAGTGAGAGGTTTTAGCTTATGAAGACCTTAGTATATCATAAATGTGCAGGGAAGCACAGAAGAAGAAAGAAAGGACTGCCTTTTATGTTGGTCCAATCAAGAATAAGGATTTTAGAATGATATACGCAAGTCAGGGTTACATGCCAGGGAGAAAAGATTAGAAGATTTCATTTATCTCTGGAAAAGGAAAACAGTATTTTCTAGACATGTCACCTGACTAGATCTGCCTAAACTATACATAAAAGACTGCAGGATTTGTGAAATAAGAATTTGGCCTCAGTAAGATCAGATAAATGTAGGACAGAAGAGAATGTGTGTACATTCTCAGAACATTATCAGAATAATGTAATCTATACCTATTTTGTCTTCTCTTACCTTTCAAACATCAGAATTAATATTTGTTTAATTCAAAAATAAGCTTTCCATTCAATTTGCTGAGCATCTCTAATGTGCTGCAGCCATATAGAGATCTCTTAGTTTCAGCTTTAGTTTCATCTTTGGCGTCAGAATATTTTTTATTTTCTTACCGGGTCTAGACACATGATTGTTACAAATTACCTGACACTCTTTTACCTGACTTTGATAGGATAAGTTAGTTGTCCTATCAAAGTCACCATTCTACCAGAAATGAAAATCATAATATTTCTCTTCAAACAATATACATTTATTAATTTTAATGGAAATAAAATTAGTTAAAGGTGAAATTAATTTGAATGATATAATTTTCCTAGTAGAAACTTCAGGTATAAACTTTAAAAAGTCCTGAAGAAATTAGTTTTTATAAAAAAAATGTAAGCAAAGCAAAGTCCTTATCTACTATCAATCCCTAGGTCAGGCAAAAGTTGTACAATATTAACACAGGGGACTCATCAGTGTGCAATTCAGGTCATTTAAAAGTTATATCTTATGCTATTTTTTTAAATACCAAATTTTTTCCAAATATCTTATTTTTCTTTCTCAATCAACCAGATGGTGTTCTATAAAATTAAAAGATAACCAATACACAGGTTTTAAATGTCATTAACCCATCCCTGGTAGAAATGTAGTTTTTAGATAACTGCATCTATAAATCTATGTACTCTTTTGTCATTATTAAGTGGGCATGGGAGAAGGCCATAGGTAGCAAGCTGTTATGAATAACCTTAAAAAAAATAAGTTACTGAAAAACAGAAACAGCCAGTAAGTTGTCAGCAGATATTTTCCCTTAGGTCTGTAAATATGTAATGTCATGCCACAGTAATTCTTCAGAAGTCAGTACCCCGACTAAGAATGTTGGGACTGTATTGTCTACACATTTTAAAATATATTTGTATTATCAGAAATGACAATCTCATTCAGGGTAAATGGCATGAGCCAGAGTAAAAGGGTAAGAGCAAATTGGTATGTTTAATAGTGAAAAAGAATAAAAGAAAGGGAGAAAGAGACAGAAGAAGAGAAAGGAAAGAAAGAAGGAACAGACCCCAAGTGGAGTCACTTGTGCTAAGTCCCATGTCAACAAACGAAGCCTTAATTGCAGTTTCAACCTCTCCCAGGAATGTGATCTTTTAACCACTCAACCTGGAATTGTAATGCTAGTGAGTCAATCTGTCTGAAAGAGACCCCCTCCAACACCCTTCTCCCAAAGGAAGGTGAACCTGCCTGAAAAAAAATCCACTCTTTGCTAAAAACTTCCTTTTTTTTTTCTTATAAAAGCTTTTCATACTGTAGAGCGCCTTGAAGCTATTTGTTAATTGGGATGCTGACTGATTCATGATCACTGAATAAAGCCAACAAGATCTTTAAATTTCACTCAGTTGAATTTTCTTTTTTAATAGAGGGAGGGAGAGAGGGAAAAAGAAAGTCAGGGAAGAAAAAAGCCTTTCCTTAGATAGTATGAGTCCAGTGGAAAATGCTGGTTCCTGGATGAGCCAAGAAGACAAGAAGCTGAACGGGAAGTCTGTGGTTTATTTGTCAAGTATATACCTAAGGCTGGAGAAGATGTGGTGGGTGAAAAATATACTTATTTCCTTTTTGAGGTAAGGGCTAGGTACTGTGCTGCTGTCCAGGAAGAGAGAAGGCAATAAGAGCACCCAAACCCCTGCCCTCAAAGAGCTTAGACTCTGGTGGAGAGAAAAAAGTAATGAACAAAAACTGTGGTGATAAGTACTGTGAAGTATGAGAAAAATAAAATGGAGTATGGTGATAGAAAATAATTGTAGAAAAAGTGTATGCAGAAAAGGTGTCCATTAGGATATGATATGAACAGAAATCTGAATGAAATGTGGCTAGCTGTGGGTGGGAGAAGGGAGTGATCCGGACACAAGGAACAGCAGATGCAAAGATCGGAGGAGGCAGGAGGGCTCTTTAGGTGTGAAAGAGGCGGCACAGAGCCTGGTGTGGCTGCAGTGGAATGAGTCGGGAGTACCTGAAATTAAGAGAGGCTGTGGGTGGAGGCAGGCTGCAGACTCCAGAGAGGTTAGGGAGGACTGGGTTTCCTCTGAGGAGGGAAGCCACGAGTATGTATTTTGAACAGAGGAGTGACATGTTGTGGCATATGCTTTAAAAGGATCACTCTTGCCTGCTGTTAGGAAACTAGACTGCGAGAATGACAAGGATAGAAGCAGAAGAAGGAGGCAGTTTTATGCGTGTGTTTCTCAGTTGGTTAACTGCTGTGCCTACTTGCAGGATAACAAAGGGAGTTAGTTATGATTCATTTGCCAAAGTGACTCCAGGCATGTCATTGTTATGTTAATTTTTAAAGGCTTATGGTTTTTTTCAGAACAGCTTTAGGTTCACAGAACAGAGAGGCAGGGACAGAGATTTCCCATATACCCCTTGTTCACCCACAGCACAACCTCCCCGGTTAGCAACATCCCCCACCAGAGTGGTACATTGTTACAATGGATGAACCTACACTGACACATCATAGTCACCCAAAGCCCACAGTCTACATTATGGATCATTCTCCAAGTACTTTCTACAGGTTTGGACAAGTGTATAATGACACGTATCCATCATTATAGCATCATACATAGTAGTTTCACTGCCCTAAAAATAATTTGCAAATATATTGTCTGAGCCTGTGGCTTGTCATCTCATTATCTTCATCATGTTACCTTCTTTTACGTGTTATTTACTGTGAAAACAACATTAAAAAACACACACAAAAAAAAATGCAAGGCAAAAAAAAAACAACTTCTGCAATAAAATCACCTGATCAAATAAATATTTTTGTCAGTTTTTTCTAATCTTTAAATATTTATGCCCAATACCATATTTGCTATAATTTTGTAAAGAGAATTATACAATCTACTAGAGGCCTGTTGCACGAAGAGATTCGTGCAATAGGCCTTCCCTTCTCCTGGCTGCTGGCACCGGTTTTCCTCCAGCACCCAGGACCCAGGCCTTCGCTGTCCGGCTGAAGCCTTCAGTTTTTGCTTCACTGCTTCGCACCTATGTATGCAAATTAACCACCATCTTTGTTGGGTTAATTTGCATACTCTCCTGATTGGCTGTTGAGCGCAGCGGAGGGATGGTCAATTTACATGTTTGTCTATTATTAGGTAAGATCCTTTTACCTTTAAATTGCACCTTTCACCATGTGCCTTTTCCTATTTTGTAGGGTTATTTTTTTTCTTTCTCTATATTTTTTTTCCTTTTTGCATTCTCTTCCTCTATTTCCAAATGAGCCACATGAACAGGGTTTTCTGAATATTTCCATACCTCTCTTGATGCATATACAATTACTGCCGGGGTCCAACCCCAGCAGGTCCAGGGGGCCCCAAAGGTGTGGATGGAGTCAGCGAAGAGGGAAAGACTCAGAGGCAGCGTTCAGTTGATCATCATAGCCGGGTTCTCTTGTCAGGGTCTCCAGCCAAGTTCTGGTCTGGATCTCCAGAGAGGTTCTGCTTCAGATCTCCAGCCAGGTTCTGTGTCCAAGTTCTCTTGCTAGGTTCTCCATCCCGGTTCTGTCCAGGTTCTCCAGCCAGGTTCAGTTACCAGGTTCTAGTCAGGTTCTCTTGCCAATTTCTGTAGTCAGGTTCAGTCCAGGATCTTTTGCCATGTTCTCTCACTAGGTTCTGTCTCTAGGTTCTGAGGCCAGTTTCTGTCCAGGATCTTTTGCCATGTTCTCTCCAGCGAAGTTCTTCTGTCTCTAGAGAATGTTCTGTGTAGGTTCTGTGCCTAGGTTCCATCTCTCTTGGTTCCGTATTCTAAGTTCTGTCTTCTTACATCTGTATTTATACCGGTTGATTCCAATCCTATCAATCTCTATTTCAAAGGTTAGGGCGTTTCTTATCTCCATTCCAGGGAGTAAAGATTATGTAGCTTAAGCACGATTGTTCATAGTTAAAGTGATTAATTACCCACCTGGCACTAGTTAAGAGGTTTTATTCCCTCCCTAACTTCAGGGGAAAATCCCTACCTGGGGAAACACCCTTTCTCAGAGACCTTGGTTAAAACACATAGTGCCAAGAAGGTGAGCAAACATATTAAGAACAGTATGCCATATATGCCAGGTCCCTTGAAACAGCAAGGATGGACTGGCTCCCGGCAAATTACTTGTTCAAATAATCTACTATTTAAAAATATAGCTCTGCTTCTATAAGGTATAATTTTATTTTTTATAAGCCCTGCATTCTACTTGCAAGATATCTAAATTTGTAATGAATTCAATTCTTGCTTTTAAATGCCAAACTATTCTAAAATGATAAAAGAAAAGAAAAAGAAAAGAGTGCTTAATCATATTAAGAAATGCAAGCATGTTTAAACATGGTATTATATTTTGTTCTATTTATTGTCTAGGTCACAAATTTCCTTCTTCTTCCCTGGGAACCTTCCTGCAGCTCTTTTCAAAAGGAAAAGGTGTATTTGTAAATACATTTGTTATTTAAAATGTATTCTAAGAATGTTCTTAGTGAAGCTTATTACTAGAATCGCATTTGCATTACTAAGCAATAAGTACTTCTTCCAAGTACTCTTTGCACAGGGCCATCTGGTTTAATGGCACATGCAAGGTGGGGACAGCTCCCCAGGGCTCCACAACTCAGTGACATCCCTGAGAGGGCATTCCTACATCAGCAGGCCCAGAGCTTGCAAACACACATTCTCCTGTTCCCTGGCCCTGAAAACAGCTTCCCTTCTGGAAATCATGAAAATGGATAAATGCTACAAGCCTCGGGTCCAGCACATTTAATTTAGCCCATCGTCCCAATAATCAATATTTAAGGGAGAATTTTAGTGCACTGATATTTTTTTTTTAATATATTTTATTGATTTTTTACAGAGAGGAAGGGAGAGAGATAGAGTGTCAGAAACATTGATGAGAGAGAAACATCGATCAGCCGCCTCCTGCACATCTCCTACTGGGGATGTGCCCGCAACCCAGGTACATGCCCCTGACCGGAATCGAACCTGGGACCCTTCAGTCCGCAGGCCGATGCTCCATCCACTGAGCCAAACCGGCCTCGGCGATATTTTATTTTTTAATATATTTTTGTTGATTTCAGAGAGGAAGGGAGAGAGATAGAAACATGAGTGATGCGAGAGAATCATTGATCAGCTGTCTCCTGCATGGCCCCCTGGGGATCGAGCCCACCACCCAGGCAGGTCCCCTTGACCAGAATCGAACCTGGGACCCTTCATTCTGCAGGCCAATGCTCTATCCACTGAGCCAAACAGGCTGGGGCTGGTGCACAGATATTTTAAAACATTTTATCTTCCTAACTATATTCTGATTAAATTATTTGGACAAAGCAAAATGTGCTAGTACTTTCTTATACTTTCCCAGGAGATAATTATTAGGTACAGTGGGAGGAGATAATCCATTTTAGTAATATTCAGTTAGGAAAGGTATCAATTATTACTTGCAAAAAGAATGACTCCATTGAGTAAGTTCTTCCTAAAATGCTCTCTTCCTTTGAAATATTTTGGAACTATAATTTTCAGGTTTTACATCATTTATTGCTTTAGGAAAGATCAAACAAAATATTCCATATGAAGTTCCAAATTATTTATGAATAAATGTATGGGCATCTATGTACTATGTATATTAACATATACATATTTTTTACTAAGAGCTCTCCACAACAAATATTTTGTGTTTAATATGTTTTATTCTTCACAGTCATGATTATTATCTTAAGATGAGCCCATCATCAAATATTTGGAAAAATGTATATTCAACAAACCATTTTTCATTCCATTATCCAATTATTTAGGTTTTAATTGCTTCTGAAGGAAAAATCAGAGCACAAATGTACAATGTCAGAAGCCTCCCTCTGAGATCTTTTATAAAGACAACGTTTTTTCCTTCAAACACACTATTAAGAGAGTCTCCTGTCCTTAGTATATATAATACACTAAAAGCCTGGAGTCCAATCATTCTCAGTTCTTTATGTAGGTTATCAGCTGTACCTTTAAAAAACAACTTTCAGTTTTAGCATCTGGACTTCCAAAAGGAATGATCATGAACCTAAGCGGTAGCTGAGAGAAGCTCTTAGCCAATAGGATCTGAAAGAATTCCCTTGTCGTAAAGGTCCTGAGTTCTCAAGTTTAACTTATATATTTAACTTATATATGAAACAAAGAGTCAATTTATAGCCAAACCAAGTGTCTCTATATGTCTTCCAAAGAATGAATGAAGGCTGACATCTAAACTTATTCAACCTGTCTGAATCACAAAACTATGAGGTCTTATACCTCCGATTCTTCAACACCAAACAAGCGGAATAGAATTCTAAACAGGCAGGCCAAGGGTTCACCAAATCACTGACCAGAAAGAAAAGTTTGGTGTGTTAGTGTGAAGGTAGCCTAACCCTCCTCCCTCCCCCCACCCCCAACCTGCATTCCAATGCATATGCTTGCTAGTCCCAACCCCCTTTCCTTGTGTCCTAGCTAGCCATGCAAAACCTGTTCCCCCTGAATACTTCCATTTTACAGAGGCCAGAGGCCATAAACCATGAACCATACTCAACCCTTGTTGGGGATTGGAAGCGCTGCCGCCAGCCAGGCCAGGCCTTTGGCTGTAATCTCACTTCCTCCATTTCAACCCACAGGGGCTGCAAAGCCCTCGAAAAGTCCAGAAGCCTGGTCCATATTTGGGAGACAACGAAACTAAGGAGATAAAAGGGAAAGCCCCCCCAGGACCCCCCCCCCCTACATTCAGTGCTCAGATTTCAGAAACTGATTCCCCTGAGTCACAGCATGGGTGCTCCTGCAAATAACATGTTTTTCCTGAATCTTCCAAGTGCTCCTTGTGTGTCTTCTGGTTGCCTGGTAATTTCTGCAACATTAGGTGAGCTTTTATAATATCCTGCTTGTATCACAACTTTAAAGTATATTTTATGAATTATAAAATTATACTCAGGAAAAACTACCACTTATAAGAGGTCATGTTTAAAAGCTTAACTTATTTTTAGTACTTTTTAAATAGAAACTTTAGTTTCTATTTTCTGTCAACTACTATGGGCAAAGGAATATTTTCAGAAAAGTATTTCTGAGACCGAAGTAAATGAATATTCCTCATGTTGGTATGATTTTGGCTCTGATTAGGTAAAATTGAAGTTGCTTATTTATTATTGTTCTATTGCAGGATCAGGGAACATGAACAGAGATTGAAGACAAAGACTTTCCAGAGATTAATAAAGTCAGTTAGGTAACATGTAATTGCTACTTCCCAGGAGATTCTTATGATTAGAGAAATGTGTTTGTTCACTCTTAAAATTATTAGCAGAAGCTCACTTTTTTGTGTCAAAAGTTAAATTATTTGTCCTATACATAGATAATTTTTAAAAGCTCCCAAATAGTAAGACATCCTTGGTGTTTCTTGTCATTTGTCTCAGCATTTGACCTGTGTTCTATTTTATGGGCAGGGGCGGGGGGAGGGGTGGGAGGAAGGCATGAGATCAACCAAAGAACTTGTATGCATGTATATAAACATAACCAATGGACACAGACAATAGGGGGGTGAGGGCATGTGCTGGGGGGTGGGAGTGGGCAGGGAGAGGTCAATAGGGGATAAAGTTGAGATATGTAATACCTTCAACAATAAAGAATTTTTAAAAGGCATCTTTAAAAATAAAATTTTCTCTATAAATTATACAAATTATTAATTATTTCCAAGATAACAGAGGATATTTATAAACTTCTTACATGTGCATGTTTATCATTGCTCTAAAATTCAATTTTGTTGCAATTTCATAGTCCCATTTAAAAAATGTGTTCAGTGCTACCAGAATTAAACCTTTTTAACTTCTACGAAAGTTTATTATACCTGGGGGGGGAAAAGTGACTCATTTAAACCACACTGTAAATCACATTTTCAGAGCATTAACCTAGAGGGAAACATGGCAGAAAATCAATAGTATATGCAGCTTGATGCTTTTTCATATATTGATTTACATGTCATTTGTCTGCAATTATTGTTTAAATACAATTCACTCTTTGCTAATAGGATACTATTATCACCATTGCATACAAGGATAAGATTTCCATGAAAATGGTTTAGACCCAGCCTAAGTTTACTGTTGTTTACATTCAGAATACTAAGTACTATCTTAATGCCAATGGAACACATATACTTGACAATTGAAGTCATCTGTGTGGAACTCTAGAATTCATCTGAGATCATCTTCCTATCGTTTCTTAATATGAGATTGGGTAACCGTGTTCTGGAGCAAGAAGAGAAAGCTCATGGCTTGAAGACCATCACTTAGGGGTTCCTCCCCATTGCATTGTTTGTACATGGGATCACTATACAAAGATGCTAAGTATCATGTGCTGCTTTCAAAAGCAAATTATTTCACCAATTTTACTCAAAAGAAATTATAAAGGAATTTCCAACCAAACCCAAGATCTCGCTTTCCATGATTACTGCTCAAATGATCCCACATGGGATGGGGATGCTCATGCATTTTGCTTCAAGCTCTATCTTCGAAGCAGAAGCAGTAACCAGATGCAATTATTAGATGCCCTGACTTCATCATTCCTACCCACAGGTGAAATGGCTTAGAGTCAGTGCTTCCAATGATGCTGCGTGGCCCAGAAATGGGCAAACTGATTTATAGATGTCTGTGCTTGGTTCTGTCCCAAAGGCCCCAGAGGAGACGCCCGAAGGTGAAGCTGAATGTCCCTATCAAGTGGCTCTCAGCTCTGTCACTAGTCACAGAATTAAATAGAAGGCTGGATTGGGAAGATTTTTTTTTCTCTTTAACACTATGGTTCATTTTTAAATCACTCTGACATTAACATGAACATACCACAGGCACCCTTGCATATCCTCGTTAAAAGATAAATATTAATGACAAAGTGACAGAGTAATCACTAAACCAACTACAGAGAAGGTACCCACAGGAATAACAGACCCAGTCCACATTTTAAACAGTTCAGCCTGAAACAGTCAAAATGCAAATTCCTTTTACAGAAGTGACATCGAAAGCATGCTCAGTCATATAAAACACGTCCTATGCTGTTTTGATTATTCTTCCTATTTTGGGCTTTTCTGTTTGCTGCAGAATTCTTCTCTTTGACAATTTTAAGAGGGAGTTGATATATAAGAGAGTGAAATGAAACAAACTTAAGTTGCTTTGGCTATTGCTGGGGGAAAAGTGGAGCTCCTTCGGTTCCCTGCCCCTATGTCAACCCCTCAACACACACACACACACACACACACACACACACACACACACACACACACACACACATACATTTCTCTAAGTTATGTCACAGAAGCTGACTTTTAAAACAACTTCTTGTCATTTTGGATGTAGTACAAAACCTAGAGCTGTATAACCTAAAGCCTTCACCAAAAAGGGTCATCTCCTTTCTTTATTGTCAAACACATCAATTCTGTCCACATACAGGAAGGATGCAGAAGATGAAAAATGCTACCAGTCCATGGCATGATAAGTCCCAAGGTGGCTGTTTTTAAACTAACCATAAAAAATACTGGCAAAACACAAGAGAGAAATGTCTATATTCAAGTGAACATACAAATGATTTTTTAAAGACACCCCACCCCCCCGATTTAATTTCTGGTTTTGATGCAAAACCAGATGCTACCTAAAAGCCAATTTTCTTGGCTAGAAAGTCTTAATGGTAAGATAAGGAAATTTAGAGAGAGAAATAAAAAAAATGTATAATGTCTGACTTGTGTAGAAATAATGGAGTACAGTGAGGTCTACATTCTACTGTGGAGATGTGATTTACCGCCTAAAACTAGAATTTTAAAAGAAAATAGGGCAGGAAAAATTTCCTCTCATATTTCATCACCTCAATAGCCCTCCTTTCATGTTTTTCTGTGGTAAGGGTATCCATCCACCTTAGCAAGGGATGCAGGGGAGGGATGCTGAACACCTAATATGTTCAGTAAGATCATATTGTGCTCCAGACCTGCATTTGTCATCTTTGTAAGGAAATGAAAAGCTACCTTTCCTGAGAAAAATGAAGATTGAAAAACTGTTCCAGATAGAGTACAAATTTAGAAAATTAGAAAGTAATCACAGATCTATCAAAAATCCAAAGAGGGTAAGATTCAGGAAGCAGAGTGCAGTACTTGTTTTGGGATAAACTGCAGACTCTAGAGTTTCAATTTCAAGTAAAGGAAAACCAGCATACTGAAATGTGCCATTTCTCATTTTTTGTGCTTAAAAATAGAAATTGTAATATTATCATTAACAAGCAACATTTAACTAGGAATCTAGAAATAGTTGAAAATTCCTGCTAAAGGTGGTGGAGAGGGGCCAGTAGGGGATAGGAAAAGTAGAATGCACTAAAGAGGCCGTTCTGAAATTCAGTTCAAATATATACTCAGCCAGGCACTAAATGCTGCTGAGAGAGCTAAAGGGGCTTAATTTTTAATGCAACTCTAATTCAAGAACTGAGACAATGTGTGTATTAAAGCACCAATTATCAATGAAGCTCTGAGAAAGGAAAAATCCAGAGGAAGAGACATGTGAGAAGACTTTATGGAGAAGCAGGAACAAGAATTAACTAACCTAGATGAAAAGTTAAGTGAAATTTCAATCAGCAAGTAGGAGGGAGGGAGGGATGCATTCTAGTTGGGAGAAGAGCCAAACAAGAAAGAATTAATATTGCTTATTTTGGACCTGAGATTGGTCAGGATGAAGTTTACTTCAACATGTAAAGAGAGATTAGGTAAAATAAGTATGAAGGATTATGAAGAGTATAAAATATTAGAATAATCAGTTTAAATGCTTTCTAGCAAAAAGCACAATAATACTATGGGACCAATTTTATTAAACATTTAACCAGCATTATGTCATGTAACTGAAATAACAAAATAGGTGGAAATATTATCCCCATTTTACATGTTAGGAAAAGTAAGAATTAAAACCCAGGTTTGTGATTTCAGAACTCATTCTGATAACCACTATATTTTATTGCCTCAATATAACGTCATATAAATATATATCCTTGGTCTCCAAAAATACTGAAGTTAGGAGAAATAAAACCCAATATAATGATTATAATCATCTAGGATGAGTGTACACAGTAAAAAAGGAGGAAGGAATTAAGACAGAACCCTGAAAAATGACAACCTTTCAACAATAATAAAGAGAAAACTGCAAAAAGGAATGGGGGGGGGGGGAGGGGGAATGACTCCAGATAGGAAGCACCTAGAGTACTTGAAACTAAAGAAAGAGTGTTTTACCTGGACAGTATGGCTCAGTTTTTGAGCATTGACCTATGAACCAAGAGGTCATGGTTCGATTTTGTGTGCCCAGGTTGTGGGCTCAACCGCCAGTGTGGGGCATGCAGGAGGCAGCCAATCGGTGATTCTCTCATCATTGATGTTTCTTTCTCTCCCCCCCCTCTCCCTTCTTCTCTGAAATTAATAAAAATATTTTTTAAAAACCAAATGCTATATAATAAAAGCCAAATATGCTAAGTGTCCGACTGTTCGACTGGTCGACCAGTCGCTATGATGCGCACTGACCACCAGGGGGAAGACATTCTGACTGGTAGGTTAGCTTGCTGCTGGGGTCTGGCCAATGGGGACTGGCCCTCCTCGACCCCTCCCAGTGGCCAACCTCCCATGGTCCCCCTCCCCTCACCCTGATTGTGCACCAGTGGCGTCCCTTGGCCTGACTTGTGCCCTCTCGCAATCTGGGATCCCTTGGGATGTCAGAGAGCTGGTTTCAGCTGATCCCCACAGACCAGGCCTAGGGACCCCACAAGTGCACGAATCCATGCAGCGGGCCTCTAGTAAATAAATAAAAAGAGTGTTTTAAAGATGGAAGAAAAGGTCATCTGTATCAAATGCTATTAGAGTTCCAGTTAAATGAGACAAGTGACCATTGAGTCAATAATGGAAAACATTACTAATTATACATTTTAAAAGGACAAGAGGCAAAATTAGAATGCTTGAAGGGTTAATTAAAATTTTAAAAACCTTTGTAGGTAGACTAGAGATCTCCAAAGAGTAGTGCGGATAACTAATCTAATTTCCATAAATCAGAGGCAAACCTAGAAAACTAAAACCATTATACTTCTATTTTGCTTGTTTAGTGAAGCGAAATTATTCTATAAAATTGTTACTCTGGAATAATATCCTTCTAAATTTCTTGTATTTAAAATGCATTTTAATAAAATGATGGTACTACAAGATAGTAGTGGTTTTCAAGTATTATTGCTAGTTAAACCTATATCCTGTCCCAAATTGTGCAACCTACTGTTGCTGCTAAATCTTGGAATGAATGTCCGAAAGAATGTCTCAATGGTGCCTGCTGGAGAGAGGGGAGGTAGAGTAAAGGGGAATGCTACTTGTCTGGCAAAGGCATTTGCTCCTTTCTAAGCATAGAGTGTAGCTCTGAAGGGTCAGTAGAGAGAAATTTGCATTTCGTCCTTGGCAGTTTCATTATGTTTTCAATTATTACAGTGCAATGTTCTACTAGGAGTTTCATCACGCATTCAAATTGGAGAGGGGGTACATTTAGCCGCCACAACGAATTGAGCTCAGCAGGCTTCATTTCAGGAACGTCCATAGTGTCAAGTGGTCACTCCTTCAGTTTTAATTTCTAGATATATGAGATGCAAATTGCATGATCTTTCCGCCTCTGATAGACAGAGTGAATGGCTCCAATTGCGTTCTAACATACCCTTAACTGGGAGGTAAATAACATTATCAGCTGGGGATGTGGTAGAATAAATCACAAAGAAAAGCTTAATTATCTTGTAAAGGTATTGTGTTATTTTAATTGTTCATATCACTCAAGCTTTCTAATTAGAAAAGTAAATACCAGCCCAGGCAGGTTTTGCCCTTGCACAATGAAAAAAAGACTAACCATTTGCATGAATTATACCTTTTCAAATATTTAAACTTGATAAGGCCAACCACCAATTTATACCTGTTTTCCTGTCACTGGACTTCTCAAAGGTCAATTATAGTTCTTTTACAAAAAGCGAAAGAATAGCAATCTATTAAATATCATAAATATTTCAATGGACTGATGCTGCAAGCAAGTTTACCATGTCAAACCCCTATAGCCCACTATTGTTTAGTGGTTTCCAAAATCTAAGATGCTTTTCTCTATCAAATATATTCCATGTGTCTTTTTAAGCCCAGTGGTTTATTTGAAAACCCACTGGAGATTATACACAATCCTTCTGTTTTCTTCCTTCAAGCAGCAGCTGTCATTTCTTGTACAGAACATTTCCCATTCCATCTTCCTGATTAATGCATTGTCTCTGGATAAATCCAGTGCTATTAAACAATCAGAATCGAATTCTGTTTCCCAGAATTCAATCTTCCATGAGAGTTCATCAGGCTCTCTCATGATTTGAGTCCCATAAAAGCCATTCCTAAACAGGCCGTAGTGACACATAGAATAACCTTAATATTATGAATATCTTTCTTGACAGACACCCAGCATATTGTAGGTACTCAGAAGTGTTCCTTCCTTTAGACTCTTTTTCCTCTATGTTGGTTTCTGACTTTCATTTGGAAGCAGTATGAAACATAAAGACTTTGGAGCCATACAGATCTGCATTTGAATCTGCCTTTAAAACTAGGTCTATAATCTTGGACGGGGCGTTAAAAAATAATACCGACCTGTTAGGACGATTTTTAGGGGATTCAATGATACCCTGCATGTTATACACTTAGCTCAGTGCCAGGCACGTAAGTACTCAGTAATTGTCTGCATTATATTTTATGACTATAACTGATAGCCTCTCTACTGAAACTCAGTTTGAAAGCTATATCGGAGGTCAGAATCAGCACTGGGAAGTTGTTACCATTTGAAAAGGTCATCTGAACTTGCCCGCATACCAAATGCTTCTCCGGGTCCTCATTCAGATGGGTGTCTCTCATTCTTACATCTTCGAAGCGGGATCTTTTCAGAGGTCTGATGGGCTGTGTAACACAGTTTCCGTAGCTGCTTTACCAACTCAGTGATCTGAAGCATTTCACTTAGGGCTGTTCTATTGCTGACAGGAAGGCTTGAGGGAGATGATGATCTTAAATGCCAGGAGGATTTTCCACGTGGCCACGGGGGAAGAATGCAGAGCATCTGGACACAGCCCGCAGAGCAGATTCTGAGGGTTGTGAGACTCCCGTCCGTGTGCTCAGTTAATGGGCCCGGGAGGCTTGAGCATTATGTACTGTGGAAGGGAAAAGGGGTTAATGCATCGGGGGCTTGATTTGTGAAACCAATTCTTCAGTCTCATTTATATTTACATTAACAGGGCATCTTTAACACTGAGGGGGCTGTGGTGTTGGATGAGATCACAGCTGAAACGTTAGATTTTATGGGTCTGATCTCTTTGTTATTCTTCAGCCAGTTGCCTAGAAGCAAAAGACGATAGATTCTAATTGCCCTGACAGTTCTGTTCCTCTAGTGTAGCCAAGAATTTCTCCCTAGGATTTCTGTCTCAGTCTTCAATTACTTTGTCTTTAATGCCCAAACTTCTGCCTAACCCATCAGATAGCCTGTCTGAATCCATTCTCTCGTACCCCTTCCTTACTTGTGATGAAAATTAATCTGACTCCTCTAGAAACCAGACTCCTTTAGACTTTTGCTTATTTCCGGCCATTTTTTCATGGTTCCCTTTAAGATAAAGTCTGAAGTACATGAAGGTGATGCTACTAACCTGGTTATTGTGAACCTGAACAAGTTACCTAACTTCTCTAAACCTTGCTTACCCCATCAATAAAGTCAGAATCAGAGTTGTTTATACATCGTGTGACTGATTTGAAGACTAAACAAAATCATCTGTGTGAAGTCCTTGCTGCTGATTTCTTAACACATTAAGCACCTGTCAGTCACGGGTGACTGACACAATACTTTCTCTCCGGAAGACAAAACAGGCTGGGCGCTAACGTGTTAATTAACATGCTTCATGTGGATGGGTCCAGCTCTTTGACATGATGCCAGGGACAATGATTCTAGAAACTTAAAATTGCTTGAAATATTTCCCCAGCACACCAAAAAGCAAATACATCAACCATTCCCCAATCTCGAGTTTCTCTTTCCTAAACTTTCTTCCTAAGCCCCAACCCAGGAGTATATTGAGCAAGGCCACTTGGGAAAATAATTGCATGATTTAATGCTCCATACTCACCTCAACCAGAGAAGTGAGAAAAACAGCCCTTGGTCAGTACCAGAAATATTCTTCTAGTATTTAGTCTCAAGTTAACACTTGTATATCTAAGTTGGATTTTCTCTTCATGACTTTATTCTTAACCTGCATTCTAGATTCTTCTCCAGATTTTTCTTAAAGATAGAGCAAGATATATCTACACCCAAAATTACTGTTTACTTTATCTACTGTGTTTTCTTTGTTATTTCCATTAGGTGGTGACCTATTTTTGGGCCAACCAAGAATGGAACGTGCTTAGTCTAGCTGTGCTAGGACTTCCTAGTTCTGATTAACCAAATTCCTATTGAGTTCTTAGCTATATTTACTCTTATAGTCAAGAAGTTGCAAACCATTCCAGAGTATTGTTTCTATTCTCCTCACGTTTGGCGTCTTTTTCTCCTGAGGACCAGACGGCTGGCACAATTTTGTCCAAAATTAGTATATTAACTTTTGTAGGTTTTATTAGCTAATTTTCTATGCACTTTGCCTGTCTATCTGTGTACAATAAAGACTCCTCTCATCTGAACTTCCCACTCAATCATTGGCACAATGTTTGACACTCAGTGTGCTTTCAATAAAGGATGACAATATTATTATTACCATTTTTTTCCAGACTGTAGCTCAGGTGCTGCTAACAACAAAGTGAATAACCACAGTTCTTGTTTGCAGAGAGTTCATCTTCTCTTTGAATTTGTGTTTAAGTCATGTTTCCATGAATAATACTGACTTTTCCCTGAAAACTATCTTTTCTTTCTCAATCTCTCTTAGATTCAATGACAAGCATATCAAGATTCCCAGCCAATGCTGATAGATGATACCTAAAACAGATGAATTGAGTTTCAGTGGTGAAACTTGCTAAGAACTTCACCCAATACTTCTCTCCTTAGCTCAAAAGAGGTTAAGTATTATTTGAAAAACGAGGAAGCAGCATGTTATATAAACTATCAAACTAGAGAGTCCACAGGGCTGAAAGGGTCAGATACCCAGATGGCCGGTCATACTGCTGTCAATAGGCCAATTTTTGTCTTCCTTTTCCATATGAGGATAGCTGTAGCTTGAAATAAATATTCAAGTGTGACAAAGCAAATTATTTGTATAGGAAATATTCTTTATGACTTGATAATGGGCATTTTCCCATTCAAGGTTAATGGCACTGAGCCTAGAAAAGTAAATATGACCCACTTCACCAGACTGAAATTTCCTTGAGAGGGAGGGGTCATGTCTGCATTGTCCATTGTTTCAATCCCATTATCTTACACAATGCCTGACACAGAATTCAGGCTCAGAAAAAATATTGATTGAAAGAATAAATGCATTTTGCTACCAATTTACCACCTAGGAAAAAAACAGGTGGGTAGCAAGAAAATTCGAAAGCAATAGGAAATGTATTTGCAAGATTAGGAAAAGGCTATTCTGAACAGGGTGGGAAAATATAAGATTAAATGCAAAATAAGAATAAGTCCATACTGTTACCTTCCATAAATCCATATTTGTTTGTCTCCAATTGATAGTTATTCCCTGCCCCAAGTTTCGAGGTATTAACTAATGAAGAGAAAGAGCCAAAATGCTGACCTTGTAAGATTTTAAAAAGTTGGGGGAGTTACTATGCCTTCATTCTTTAAGTTAATAAAATCTTATTCAAACCCTTCATTCGAATGTCACTTTTCCTGATTGCTTTTGTTATGTGCCATTGAGTCATAGAGATTTTGCGGCTGACTCATGCATGGGCGAGGTGATAAATCATAACCACTGAATAATGCCAGAGAAATTACAAATGACAGACGGCATTTCAGAGGACTGCCTGTGGGAAACTAGGTATTTATTTTCACTTTGTACCAACTTCTAAATAGCCTACCCTTGGCAATGGCAGTTGTCAGAAAGGTAAGAAGTTATTGCTAGTGCATTGCTATTCAGGCACATAGGGAAGATGTGAACAGTAGAAGACTAATTCCTTTGTTGTGCTGCTAGCAAATTAAAACTGATGTGGAGAAGTACAGCATAAATTTGAAGAGGAAGTAAAAACTATATAAGGTTCAAGCCTTTGGTCACGAAAACTAATTACTGTCATTTTTAGGGATCTTTTGTATATTTTCCTTAGCAAAATGGAAAAAAAAAGTGGAATAAAGTAAAAACTTTTGTTTCCATGAATAAAGCTATACTTTTACATGAATTATTATTTTGGACTCAGTTTACCAGGTCAGAGAACTGTGCATAGATTTTGGAATAGCATGCAAGTAAGCGCAAATGTGAAGCACAAATACCAAACAGCATTTAAACGCCTAATTAAGACTATTAACTAGTGTGTCTCTAATGAGCATTTACTTTCTATGTTTTACATAGTAACTAAGACTATAATGACAATCTCTTCATTTGGGGATTCCAAAATTGTATTTGATTAAAAGTGATAAAATAACTCCGCTATTTAAGGGGAAATGACTATGATGTTCAAGAAAAAGTAGTAAAATTTCAAAGTGTATAAAATCCCTAAATTTGATGATCCGATAACTTGATATAATGAATACATTTAAACACCTATGTATCAAGGAGCAAAGGAATTTTAAGAACATCAGAACATACAAGTAAATCTGTGGTTATTTGCAAAGCCTTTATCCTCATAAATGAGCTGGGGTTCTGTGTATTTTAAAACAAGGGAAATTTGAGTTAATCATTGATTTCCCCCCCCCACACACAATATTTTCCCATTGATTTTTAGAGAGAATGGAGGGGAAGGAGAGAGACAGTGAGAGATAAGCATCAATGTGAGAGAGACACATCAATTGGTTGCCTCCCGCATGTGCCCTGACCGGGGCCTGGGATCCAGCCTGCAAACCAGGCACATACCTTTGACCAGAATTGAAATCAGGACCCGTCAGTCCATAGGCTGACACTCTATCCACTGAGCCAAACCAGCTGGGGCAACCATGATTTTTTTTTTAATTGGCTTTTTCCAAAATTTGTTTTTGTTTTTTAACTTAAAATTTTAGAAATTTTTAAAAAATGTGCGAGATCACACAGTTTTCACTCAGATATCACAAGCACTACAGAATCTCATCTCTGAAAGCAATGGACAGGAAAAGTCAAATTAAGGAGCTTGACATACAAACAATCCATGTTACTTCGCCTTCTGGGAAACTTACAACCCTTTGGGAATGAAGGAAGAAGAGGAAGAGGTGAGCTATTTACTAACTAAGAATATCTAATTAAAGCCACTTGAAGCTTTTACAGGAATATGCCATTATCTCTTGTGGACTCCGAGAGCAACACAGGCATAGAGATATTCCCATTCTCTTAAGAATTGTGCCAAGAAAGAAAAGCTGAGAAGGCATCTTCTTCAAAAATTTGAAGGGAAACTAGCCTTTAAGTGGGCACTTTTGGTGCACTATGCATTAAAGTGTTTTAATAGCATCCATTTATCATTTTAACAGCAAGCATTTACTAAAAGGTGTATGACCAGGTGCAAGGAAGAAAGTATATAATGTATCCTAAGGCTTAAATTTTCAAAAGACAACGTGAAGTCATGTCAGAAATGGGAAATGCTGTCCTTTTTCCTTTTGTTGGCCTATAGCGTGTGATTTTTCAAGTCCTAGCTCTATAGGTGACAAAATTTTTGATCAGAAAACTATCAGCGGTCTTTGGAAGAGGAGGTGATTGAAATGAAATACAACCACTTCAGGCTAATTCAAGGTTATATTGGAAACCTGACTGTTAGCCATGACAATACAGTGAATATAGTAACGAAACTAATAGACAGTGGTAAAACAAGCGGAGTTTACTTATTGCTTTCACATATATTATCTGAAATGGTTCCGCTAAGTCCCCTATATATTCAGACCACATCCCCATTTGACACAGGCAACCTGCAAAAAGTCCAGCTAACTTGTTGCCTCGTCGGTGTATGGAACATATTCAAATTATCCCAGCCCCAGCAACCAAAATAATTGAAAAGCCATTTAAATCTGTGGTCCCCCAAGAAACAGAGATAATCCCATTGATAAATTTCAGCAAAACCTTTCAAAATCTGCTTTCCGTCAAAATCCCAGTGCATTGAGTATCCCATGCACCAGTGATTCATTATATTATGACTATTCTGAATACATAATCAGTCTCTCTTTTTCTCAGAAACACACACACACACACACACCTTATAAAAGTTTATTAAATATAAAATTTTCATGCTCTCAGCATGTCTTCTGCCTTCAGCTAATATGAGCTATTTTTCTAGCCTTTAATTTTGTCTTCTTGTGTAGAGATTTGACCCATGTCAACACTCAACAGATGAATGGTAGTTGGCCCCTCTGCACAGATAAAACACAGAATATCACACTATGTTTTCAAATGTGAGGTTAGCAGCAGCTCAGAGAGTTTTCAAGAAAATGGTGGAAAAAGAAATGGTAACTATCAGACAGGGATTGATGGAAGTGAAAACATGAGAAAATATCTCAATAACTATTCAATGAGTCTAGCAGGTTTGACTGACATTTAATCTGGTAATTATTATTTAAAAAATGAAAGAAACGATATATAACTTCACAGATGTTGCCAATGAGGAATCCCAGAAATGCATTTTGCATTTTCCATATGTCCTATGATCACCAAACAATTCCTAGGAGGCTTTTATGGTTTACCATTTGCTGAACCCAAGGCTTAATGTATTGTGTAAGGAAACACAGCTACTCTAGATTTTTTAGAGCAGGGATTGCAAACATTTTTCTTAAAGAGAAACTATTATAGGCTTTGTGAGCCAGACCTCTGTCACACTTGTTCAACTCTGTCACCTACTGGAAAGCAACACAGACCATCTTAAATGAATGGGTGTGACTGCGTTCCAATAACACATTTTAAACCTAAAGGAACGATGTCCAACCTTTCTTGAGATTATGGTTGGTGCTGTTGCTTTGGTTTGTTATTGTTTTTTTCTTTCTGCTCTGCTTACTGCGAGGCTCTGTACAGTAAAGCAGTTCCTCCCACTTATCTTTATTCCTGAAGGGTCGGGTGAGGACAGGAAGACCTCAAATATTGTTGTGTAATAGCTTCTCTTTTGTCACTGACTCTCACACTTGAGCAACCTGCCCTAGAAAAGTTTTAAAGGCACTCCTAGGTGCTAAACATGGATCTCTGCCTTCAAGACTGGTCTTCTTTCTTTCCAGCACATGAAATTTATTCTTGGAGGCCTCTACAATTTGTCTTCTTGGAGCCTTTGCAACTGTAAATGACTGATTCTTATGCCAACTATTTTCTTGGCAAAAGGAGACTCCAGTCCAGTCGGTGTGACTCAGAGTTGAGTGTTGACCTATGAACCAGGAGGCCATGGTTTGATTGCTGGTCAGGGCACATGCCCAGGTTGTGGGCTTGATCCCCAGAAGGGGTGTGCAGGAGGCAGGTGATCAATGATTCTCTCTCATCATTGATGATTCTATCTCTCCCTCTCCTTTTCCCTTTCTCTCTCTGAAATAAATTAAAAAAATATTTAAAAAGGAGACTCCAAGGACTATAATGTCTTGGATATATGGAGGAATACATCTCTAATTGTATAGTGAATAGATCATGTCAGGCATTGGACGAAGGATTGCAGGAGAAAGACAAACATCCAATCATACTCTGTAGCCCTCCTTTACTTACTCACAGGACCATGTTTGAAAACATTTTTCTCTTCTTTTCTCTCCATCATATTTCAGTTTCTGCGACTAGGATAGCGTAATCATGCATGCCTGAGGCGTTTCCTCCATCTATGCTGTATCTATGCCACTGTCTCCATTGCATTTGAAATTAGAGGCTGTTCTTAAGGCCTCCAATGCAGCATTGGAGAACTTTAGTGACTTTTTGCATTATTTTGGCATAAAAAATACATGTTCCTCCTTCTAACCCTCGTTTAGCACCATCCTGATCTTTGTGTCAAAGATTCCAACTTACAAAACTCTGCTCTTCTTATGAAGTGTCAATATCAGAAGAAAAAAGCAGCCATATGAGAAGGCAGTGCAGAGAGTAATGTATTTTATTCTCCAGTCTCACTGAATGGTGCTAAGGATGGAAAATTTTAAAGAAAAGAAATAGAGGATCTGGAAGATACCAGCATCGTACGGGTAAGCCAGGTTGTCTCAGAATTGTGGGTACAGAAGATAAGAATGAAACGTAGGTTTCTGTTAAACACTGTTAACTCAAATGTATAATTCACGCATCCAGACGCAGCCACTACTTTTCGGTGGAAAAACAGAAGTCAGAATGCATGCATTGGGACACTAGAGTCCAGGAATTTAAGTCCACATCCAGAAAAAAATCCTACCGTATTCCATTTATCCACTCGGAAACAGATGTGCCCCTCTCCACAGGGCACATTTGTTTTAAACACAAATAAGAAAGCTGCCACAAAAGGACACAGACCCAAACCAAAAAGTCATTTCCCAGCAAGTGACGCAGCAATCTCTACTTTGACTTGGACTTTAGCTCCGCAGCTGTAGCGAAACTCACATTATGGCTGCGGGAAGGAAATTGTTCCCAGGTGAGAAGTAAATTATCTGGCTTGGCACAAAAATGTGGAAGAGGCAAATTCCACCTGCTTTTCTCTAGGCAAGATATTTTTTGTTCAAATATCTCCCTGATACCCGATTTTGCATTCTGTGTACACATAGTGTAAAGATATAGACATAGACATAGACATAGACATAGACATAGACATAGACATAGACATAGACATAGACATAGACATAGACATAGGTATAGATAGAGAAATACACAGGGGACCTATAGGCTGAATCACATGCTTGCTAATTCACTAAAGATGGAGTTTTCAGAAACCTCCAATATGGATGTCTTCATTCGTTCATTCATTCATTCATTCATTCATTCATTCAATTTTTCATTCAGCAAATGTTTCCCCCTCAAAATGTTATAAACATCTTCTCTTGGGTCCCATCAGGTGACCTGTAATTATCCACAGTTGTCCTTTTCTCACATGCTTCAGAAACTATTTAGATAATAGTACTACTTGGGTGGCAAAGTTAAAATCTTTTCAAGTGAATTCCCAGGGGAAAAGATGGAGGTGGTAAATGGAATCATGCCCAGTGGTTGAATAATAACAATAATTTAAAATTTTATTTTATAGTGACAATTACTGAGCAGCTGTTATGCACCAGCCACTGTGCTAAAACATATGTAAGCATCCTATTTATCTTTGACAACAGTCCTGTGTAATAGGAGCCATTATTATCTGGACTTAATAGATCAAGAAAACGATTCCCAGATAGGAAAACTAGCCTACTGAAGGCCACTCCTAATAAGAAATGGAGTTAGTTCAAATCAAGGTCTAACGTCAACAATAACCCCTTTCATCAAATAACTAGAGCATCTCTCTGTTGTGGGGTGGTCTCATACAAGCCACTTTTATTTCTTATGTATGCTTAGTTTAGAAAATGTCTATTATGTGTGTGTGTGTTTCAGTTACTGTGGTTGCATAAAAGTTACTCTTAAAAAAGTGAATTAAAACAATGGTAGCATTTACTTTGCTCACAGATCTGCAATTTGGGCAAAGCCTAATGGGATAGCTTGTTTCTCATCCACTCAACGTCACCTGGGGTGGCTTGAAGGCAGGAAGCTGGACTCCTGTAAAAGCTCATTCCCTGACATTTCTTGGCAGTGATCTGTGGATCGAGTCCTTAACTGAGGCCAGAAGCACAGACAACTACACATGGTTCTCCATGTGGCCTGGAGGGTCCCCAAAATCTGATTGCTCAGTTCTAAGGGAAAGGAGAGGACAAAGAAAGAGAGAGGAGAGGGAGAGCAGAGGAGGAGAGAGGGAGAAACTGACAGAGAGGGAGACAACAAGAGCTCATTTTTTATCGCCTAGTTTCAGAGGTCTTGCTGCAACTCTTCTGGTACATTCTAGTCATTGAGAGAATTCCAGTGGCCTTCCACTTCAAGAAGAGAAGAAGTAAAGTCCACCTCTTATTGCAAGGTTCTGGAAGAGCATGTCAAAGAAATAGCTCTTTGACCATTTTTCATGCAATGTTCCTTATATATAATTTATATACAAGAATGTGGTATGGGGCAAAAGGAGGTTTTTAGTTGTATGTGAAACACGGAGCTTATTATTATGTTGTTATTTATTAATTATTGTGCTATGTTCCGTACAAATAACTAGAAACCTACGTTTTCCCATCCTGCATATGGATGTGTGTTATATACTCATATATAACATATACATGACTATCTATGTGTATATACAGACACATATATATAAAATGAAGACTTCCTGACAGCAGGATGTCAGGCCTCCTATTTCAGAAGATATTTGCTTTTTTTTTTTTTTTCACCTGCATTATGTGCACAACATGCCAGCTAGCTTTGGAAAACAGGATTTAGGAGAAGTGGAATAAGGGGGGAGAGTGTACAAGGGCTCAGGCTGTGGAGTTAGAGCTACCTGGAATCTTGGTTCCATCTCTTCCTACCTATATAGCCTTGGGAAACTTATTTAACCTCTGAGACCTTGTTCTCTTATCCACAGAACAGGAATATTGTTGCTTTCCTCATAGGTACATTAAATAGCTTCTGTGAAGTACTTGGTGCAATGCTCACCACATAGATGTTATGTAGAAAACTGTACTACAATTTAAATAAAGAATGAAATGCAACTGCTTTATTTATGACCTACAAGGTTCAACGTGTGTTAGCTCCAGTCCACTTCCCTGGCCTTATCTTACGATCGCTCTGTTACTTACGATCATTATATTCTAAACTCTGGGACCTTCTGTCCTGGTCTTGAGGCTATTGCATTTATTCTCCTCTCTTCCTGGAAGATCCTTTTCTCAAAGCATTGCAGAATTCCCCCCTTCCCATCAGTCAGATAATTTAACTCATCTCATTGAGGAGGCCTTTTCACGATCAACCTCTTATCCTGAGGACCCCTGTTCCTCCCAGTAACTTATCATGTTATCATATTTACAGTCTAATAGTTCTTTCTACTCATAATTACCTTTATTATAGACTTATTTGCTTTTTAATTATATTGTTCTCCCACAAGACTGTGAGCTACCTAAGACAGTTATCTTCTCGGTCTTATTCCAGAGGCCCCAAACAGTGCCTGAGCAATAAATAGTAGGTCTCAGTACATACTCAGTGATGGCGAACCTTTTGAGCTCGGTGTGTCAGCATTTTGAAAAACCCTAACTTAATTCTGGTGCCGTGTCACATATAGAAATTTTTTGATATTTGCAACCACAGTAAAACAAAGACATATTTTTGATATTTATTTTATATATTTAAATGCCATTTAACAAAGAAAAATCAACCAAAAAAATGAGTTCGCGTGTCACCTCTGAGACGCGTGTCATAGGTTCGCCATCACTGTACTAGATGGATGGATGGATGGATGTATGGATGGATAAATACATACATGTATTTATGTGTCTAGTGAGGGCAGAGTAAAAGAAAGTGGGAGAAAAAAATGAAAGTTTTGAAAAGAACACTATATGAAATTACATTTTGGTGGGAGAAATGAGACTGACATTTACCTGCTGTCCTTCACTGGAGGGACACAACAGAAAGGGAACTGGGTGGCTGATCTTTGTTAGTTGTAGGGCTGGCTTTGGAGACAAATGGGCCCCATGTTGCAGAGAAATCATGCTACCTGGATCTTTACCTTGATGCTCTTCATTCTTTCTCTTAGGTCTTGTACTAGTAAATGTGTGACCTTGGGATTATCTCACTTCTGGCCTTTGGGGTTTAACTCCAGGTATCTGGATAGATGCCTCTCAATAAAAAAATAAATAAATAAATAAAAATGAAGAAAAAAAACCCTGCCTTTCTCTTCCAAGAAATAGTATTTCAAAAGTCTTCAATGCCAAATGCATTGCCCATGCAAATCATTTCTCCAAACCAAAACAGTTCTAAAAGTTACCCAAGCTTGCATAAAAATAAATGTTAATATTCATTAGAATAGTATTTTTACTTTTCTGGCTTTTTCACTGGAGCTATTTGGCAACTGAAAACTCATCAGTGTATAAATGAATGCATGCGCTTGTGTAAGAAGCTTCTAATTAGCACATATAGTGAAGTGTGGAGCGTTTTCTACATAACATTCTCTGGCTGAAGTTTAAACCGAGGTCTGTCCTCTGAAATACGTGGACAGCTGCTAGGCAGTTTAAAAAAAGAAAAGGGAAGGAAATAAGTTGTTAACTTGGGACTGGGAAATGGAAGCTGACTAACCTCCAGAACAGATGTTTCAGGTCTGGGACATTCTGCATGGAGTCATTAGAGACTTCATATCCAAAGGCTCCTGGGGAGCTGTCTGGCTGTTTTTGCTTAATTAATAGATCTCTTTGCAACTCTGGAAGAAGAGGAGCCAGGGGACAAATATAGGTGTGCTGTATTGCTTTCCCATGAAAAACTGCTATGGTTGCCCAGGTGGCCTCTGGTTGATCACCAAGTCTCCCCAGGCCTCAATTTCCCTATCTTTAATTGAAGGAGATAGGTATCCTTCCTTGTTTCACAAGCATATGTCAGAGGACCCAAATGAATGAATTGTACCAAAGTTGTTTGCTTTCTGACAACCCTGGTTTTTCATCTTTAATGCCTTATTTTTCTTTATAATCATCATGAATTAAAGGTATAATAATTTGGGGGATTACAACTGTTTTATAGCCATTTAAAATATATTTTTATGATTTCAGAGAGGAAGGGAGAAGGAAAGAGAGAAAGAAACACAAATGAGGGAGACACATCAATCTGCTGCCTCCTGCATACCCAACACTGGAGATTAAGCCCACAACCCAGGCATGTGCCCTGACTGGGAATCAAACCCAGGGCCTCTTGGTCCATAGGACAATGTTCAATCCACTGAGCTACACCAGCCAGGCTGCCTTATAGTCTTTAAATAAAATACGTTACATCAAATTCTAGAGGTTAAGAGTCAGACTAAGTTATGATCAGGAGTGCTAGCTGTCTACCTGAGAATACATTATCACTTAGAGACTCGAGTCAGGCCTAATAGGTATCAGATACTGGCTTCGCCCTGCAGTAATTGCAGTATTTTTGGAAAGTTATCGTCCCTTCTTAACTTTAATTCCCTTACATATAAAATGAGACTATTAATAATTTACCTACCAAAGAGAAATGTTCTGAAAATTTCAGGAGATAATGTATACAATGCTCTTGGCACATGTTTCCAGTACACAGCAATAAATACTATTTCTTAATTAATAAGCATAAAACCTAATAAAAATTTGAGGAAGTAGAGCCATATACTATGGTATCCTCACAATAGTTTAATGGCACTGAACAATTTATATTTTTCATCATTTGTGCTCAATCGTTCAACAACAGATTTAGTATTAAGCAATTTCATAGCAGCTTCACAAAAGAAAGGAAACGATTGAGGAAAGGTTGCTCTCCCGTGTGCACCGGCCACTCCTAAACCCGAACACTTGGAGAACTGAGGAAGTGAACATGAAATGCTCAATAGGGTGCTTTTACCTCAGCAAAAAAGGCACCTTTCTTCCTGTTCCACTGATTTACAACATCACTAAGCTCCATGCCTGGCTTTGCAAAGTACCACTCTTCAGCTATTAAGAGGATATTGCTTTAATATTGACGGGGAAATCAAAATGTTTTACTGAGTGGTGGCTGCATGTTTTCTTCCCGGTGGAATGTGACTTCCTAGTGTCCTTGGGAAGAGAACACTTCCTTCTCCACACCCCTCCCCGCCCCGGAAAATATTCCCACGTTCTTTGTTTCCTCAAAGGAGGAGACTTCCTATTCACTTAGTTTAGCTCCCTTGTGACTTGAAGTCATTTCACCTATGGAAGACAGATGACTTCAACCCTCAATCTTGAGCTTGAATTGCAATACAAACCAAATTAGATAAAATAAATCAATAATACCCTTGCAGGCCAAATTCACTTAAGTAACATTTACAGTACAATCGCCCACTTTGTCCATATACTTTAATCCATTAACACTCTACATCGGGCACCTGAATAAATATGTTACCTCAGCTGAATATAAATGAAGTAGGATCCCATCGTTATTTTGTGTTGAGTGAAAGGTTAGTAAATTTTCATTTCTTTAAAAAAAAAAAAAAAGATTTTGAAGTGAAGCAAAAAGCTGGTATATCATGAAGCCCTAAGAATTTGTTTGAGTGGCTACTGCAATCCCCTGAAAGCTCACTGAGGACTTCGAAGCTTATATTGCAATTTATGGATTATTGCATTCATGCATCTTACATTATGAACCCCCAAAGGCAATATAAAATCAAATACATTTGTGTTGGGAGGCTGACTTGGAAAGCAGTAGTTAGATAAGGGACAGTAGACACACATGCTAAATTGTGCCATGGACAACTTCAAAGTGGGTTTTATCCTTACAAAATTCATAGGACACATAAAAGTGACTGTGGCTAACATTGACATAACTGAAAGATCTTGGTCAGTTCAATTTGTTCCAGCTTCATGTAAACTACAAGTTAATTTGTCCCTCCAATACCCACACTTACAATGGAGTATGGTATATATCACTGAACAAGGCTAAATGGATAAGACCTTCATTCAACCAATGGTTTAAACTTGAGAAGGCTATGAAAAAATTTCTCTCAACCGATATCAGAGCCATAGTAGTGTCAAAACTTGGCTCTCAACTGCAAAGGTGTGACATTGGAAACCTAGTCCTAAAGGTTTAGAAGACAGAATAAAAGGAGTCAAGTGCATGCTAAGGCAGAAACATGAAAGACCAATGCAGCAAAAGGAGTGACAAGCCTCTTAGTGACATAATTTTCACTGGGTGTACATTTTGGTGTGCCAGGTTACTCCATCCTCACATTGCCATTCCACCATTCTTTTGACATTGTTTCTGTACATTCTGGCTCTGACTAATATGTAGTTTGTAGATAAGCAGCATATTTGTATAAGGATCCTAAGAACTGCCCAGCTGGTGTGGCCCAATGGTTGAGTGTCAACCTTTGAACCAGGAGGTCATGGTTTGATTCCAGGTCAGGGCATATGCCCGGGTTGCAGGTTTGATCGCCGGTGTGGGGTGTGTGAGTCATTATTCTCTCTCATCATTGATGTTTTTATCTTTCTCACCCTCTCCCTTCGTCGCTGAAATCAATAAAAATATATTTTAAAAAATAATAATTCTAGGAACTAACTGCAAAAGACACAGACTCCAACCAGGATGATGCAAACCAGGATGACACATACCAGACCATCATTGCTTGACCAGTTTTGAAGTCCCTATCAGTATAGACTCTGCTAGTGTGCACACAGACAACTTTTCAACCCCCTCTCCTGGATCTCCTTCTTCTGTTTTCCCTCTCCCTCAGCCTGCACTGTGATATTAAGATGGTCTTTGGGATTAAAGTCCCCCATCTTCGCAGGCTACCAGCTCTTGAATAAACCATTTTTCCTTACACCAGCACCTGCCTCTCGAGTATTGACTTTCGAAGCAGCAGGCAGCCGAACCTGGGTTTGGTATTAAATGCAGACTACTCATGGACATGTTCTACATTATAGCACAGAGGTTAAAGGCAAAGCTTCAGTGTTAGGAAGCCTAGATTCAAATACTGGCACTAATACTTACTTTCTGAGTGGCCCTGGGAGTCATTAAACCTTTTTCTAGGCTTATTTGTCAAATGGAAATTTTAAAAAGTCCCAATTCTTCAATTAAATGAAGTGACAATTAAATGAGAAAGCAATGGGGGCACAAAGGGAAGGAGAGAGAATGAGTGACAACTTAAGTAGGAGGTGGGTCTGCTTGCCATTGTCCTGGATGCAGTTGGGCAGAGAGTGGGAAGGAGATGGGAGATGAGAGACTTGAATCTCTTATTCCCTCAGGTGGTTGGCCCAGATCACCATGTTGAATACTATCTTAATATTACTTAAGATTTTTTTTTCACTCATGATGACCAGTGGTATGACTCAAGTATTTCATCTGGTGCTCAGTCAAAAACAGATGAGCTTTCCCTCATTGGGAGAAAAACTGACTGTGTTATCCCTGAAATAAGAGTGCAGGTATACCTTGTTTCACTGCGCTTCACTTTACTGCATAGCACAGATACTGAGTTTTTAACAAATTGAAGGCCAGATCTTCCACCAGCAAGTCAATTACAAACTTGCTTTACTGCCGTGGTCTGGAACCGAACCCCCCAGTGTATCTGAGATATGCCTATATGCTGTTCTCCAATACCTCACCTTCCTAAGAGATTCCTGGTAATTAATATTTTACTATACTTCATTTTCATCATATGTAATGACTTGAAAAGGTCACCCAGAATAGCATAGAACTCTTTGTCCACATACTGTGATTTTGTTATTTTAATGTGTCCGTATACATTGCTTTCTGGGCAAGACCAACCTCAAATCACAGTGTACCATTGAGGTTCATGGATCAGAAAACACGCCCTGGCACCCTTGGGGAACTATCAACTAGATATATTAGAGCCTTGGGATATGACTCCTCCATTTCACTGTGCTCTCACGTTCACTGATACTTGAACTTGAGTCGTTGAGTCAGTAGAGAAAGCCCGTATTTCAGAAATTATTCATAGTACTTATCAAACAAATGGTGTGGATAAACAGGGAAAAATTAGCTGCAAAGAGAGAGGGAGATGAAGCGTTTGTGCTACAGTCTAAATCGCATGAAAAGATGATTTACAAAATGAGCATTTTAATAGACACAGCACAATGTTTCCACTGGTTAAAAAACTCTGCAAAATGTTGGCAACAGTAGTTTGCATCCAAATAGTCAAACCTAATTGTTTGTGAATGCAACATAATTGAGTCTTCATTGTGAGAGCTTCAAGAAACCCAAGTAATATAACATGGGTTTTTATGACATTAAAAACAAATAATTTGTGCAGAGTTATTATGTTTGAAGAAACATACACCCACTAAACCATTAGATTTCATTAGAGACAGACACAAATTGCTAAATACTTTGTTTTGTTTTGTTCCTGCTTTGAACTTCACAAAAGATAAAACTCATTTCCCTGGAACATTTCCTATTCTCTTTCCTTAGAAATAAGCTTTCAAAGTGTGCATTAAAATAAAACCACACTCAAAGTAAACATGGTACTCATAATTACTAGTAGCTGGTAATTCTATTAATCAGCTCTCAGTGGCATTGACAGTACTGTCACAGCCTCTGCAATTCAAAGCAACGTCCAACTAACACTTTGAAAACGTGAGACTCGTTGACATAAATGCAAACTTATGCATAAAGAAGGTATCTACTCCGTCAGAGAACAAAAGGAGACATTCATAATAACCTGGACTAGAGAAAATAGAAGCAGACAATGAAGAAAAATAACATAAATAAGTGACTTCTGAGGACTTTAAACTGATTCCTAGCCGCTGTATTTTTGAGCCCTATTGCTCACATAACATTGAAGTGGGAAAGAATTAAGCACAGAAGCAAGTTATGGGTCACGCACTCAAATGGAATCAAACTCCAGCAGATACAGCAAGAAAAAAATGTCAACTCTAACTAACTACCTTATTGAATTCCCCAAAATCTATGACCCACAAGATAGCCATATTAATTTGGTCATGCCCAGAACCTGGGGAAAATCAGTCAGAGAATAAAGGATATCCAACAGAGATAAAACAAAATGCAAGGTAGTGTAGCTTTTAAAACAGGCACAGAATCATTTAGTGATAAGGACAACTTGTCCCAGTTTGTCTGGGACTTACCTGGTGTTGGCCCCGAAAGTCCTGGAATCTTGGAAAACTGCATGGTCTCAGACAAGCTGGGAGGCTGGGATGCTGGGTCGCCCTCCCATAATTTGAGCTTCTGCTAATACTAACTTTCTCACCTGAACTTACTTATGATTAACACATGTAGGAAATAGTGGTGCTCAGACTTTACTGTGTATAAGGATCACCTGGAAATCTGTTAAAACACAATTTGTCCAAATTCTGTAAATTGAAGAGTAACCAATACATACACATTCCTACCAAGCTCACAGCTAATGCAGATCTGCAGGATCAAGCACCACATTTTGAGCAACACTGGTTCAAACTTCATGTATCCCTTCCATTTCCCAACTTCTCCTCTTATGTTCATTTATTTTGTTTTTATGGGTACTCATACAAAAATAGATTGTATAGGTCTTTTAGAAATAGAAATATCTCATCTTGAGAGAAATGATTCCAATAAATTGATGGAAAACTTATTCAATAAACTGGCTATTGCCCTACCAGGTTTGGCTCAGTGGATAGAGTGTCAGTCTGCAGACTGAAGGGTCCCAGGTTCAATTCTGGTCAAGGGCATGCACTTTGGTTACGGGCACATCCCCAGTAGGGGTTGTGCAGGAGGCAGCTGATCGATGTTGCTCTCTCATTAATGTTTCTAACTCTCTATCCCTCTCCCTTCCTCTCTGTAAAAAATAAATATAGTTATAAAAACAAACAAAAAAATAAATAAACTGGCTATTGATATACAACACTAGAGGCCCGGTGCATGGGCTTGCCCCTCAGACCAGCCTTCACCCTCTCCAATCTGGGACCCCTCAGGGGATGTCCGACTGCCGGTTTAGGCCCAATCCCTGTGGGGCCTAAACCAGCAGTCAGACATCCCTCTCACAATCCTGGACTGCTGGCTCCCAACTGCTTGCCTGACTGCCTGCCTGCCTGATTGCCCCGAACCACTCCCCTACCAGCCTGATTGATGCCTAACTACTCCTCTGCTGGCCCGATCAGCCCCAACTGCCTTCCCCTGCTGGCCTGGTCACCCCTAACTGCCCTCCCCTGCAGGCCTGGTCACCCCTAACTGCCCTCCCCTGCTGGCCTGATTGCCCACAGCTGCCCTTCCCTGCAAGCCATCTTGTGGCTGTGGATGCCGCCATTTTTGAGGGCATGGCAGTCAATTAGCATATTCCCTCCTTATTGGCTGTGGGCACCGCAATCTTTGCAGCCTGCTGCTCAGTCATTTGGTCATCCCTCACTAACCCGCCTGCTGGCCTGGTCATCCCACACAGCCTGCTGTTCAGTCTTTTGGTCGTCCCTCATTAACCCCCCTGCTGGCTTGGTCACCCCATGCAGCCTGCTGCTCAGTCGTTTGGTCATCCCTCACTAACCCGCCTGCTGGCCTGGTCGCCCCACACAGCCTGTTCAGTTGTCCATTCGGTTGTGATGGTCACTTAGGCTTTTAGATATATAGATTAAAAGATGTGATGGTTTTATTTACATGAATTTCATTAGTTATTAAAGTTATAAAGCCTTTGTGCAATGCTTTTTCAACTCTGGGGAGTTCATAGAAATAGTAGGGAAACAAGAGATAAGCCCTGGCCATAGCCAGTTGTGTTTACTGCAGCTGTAAAACTAGTATAACTACAAACTGTTTTAAGAAATTCAGCAAGAATTTTGTAAGAAAAACCTCAACTAAATTATATTAGCAAGTTCCCTCTTTCTCTGACACAAACTGGGTATCCAACAATTAAACTCAGACACTAATAGTCTGGAGTTAGTGCAACCCCACAGGTTAAGGACCCAGTCCCATGAGACTACTAGTCTCAGGAGTCCCAGGGGCCAACTGTACTTCTGATCTATTGGCTACAAGTCTGGCCACAAACCCTGCTTCAGGTTCTATAATTGCTAGACTGACTCACAGAACCTAAGAAAACACTTCACTTGCATTTACTGGCTTATTATAAAGGACTAGAGGCCTGGTGCACAAAAATTTGTGCACTAGGGGGGGAGAGAGGGGGTCCCTCAGCCCGGCCTGTGCCCTCTCGCAGTCTGGGACCCCTTGGGAGATAATGACCTGCTGGCTTAGGCCTGCTCCCGGGTGGCAGAGGGCAGGCCCAATCCCTAGGTGCAGCCCCTGGTCAGGCTCAGAGCAGAGCCAATTGGGGAGTTGGGGTGCCACCCCCTGTCATGCACAGGGCAGGGCGGATCAGGAGGTTGTGATGCCACCCTCAGTCATGCTTACGGTAGGGCCAATTGGGGGGTTGGGACACCACCCCCTGTCACACTCAAGGCAGGATCGATGGGGAGATTGCAGTGCCACCCCCTGTCACGCACAGAGCAGGGCCCATCAGGGGGTTGGGGAGCTCCCCACTGTCATGCACAGAGCAGGGCCCATCAGGGGGTTGAGGAGCTCCCCGCTGTCACTCACAGAGTAGGGCCGATAGGGGAGTTGGGGCACCGCCCCCTGTCACACACACAGCAGGGCGGATCAGGGGGTTGGGGCACTGCCCCCTGTCACACACAGAGCAGGGCCCATCAGGGGGGTTGGGGCTCCGTCCCTGTCACACAGAGAGCAGGGCCAATCAGGGTGGTGGGGCGCTGCCCCCTGCCATGCACAGAGCAGGGCCCATCAGGGGGGTTGGGGCTCCGTCCCTGTCACACAGAGAGCAGGGCCAATCAGGGTGGTGGGGCGCTGCCCCCTGCCATGCACAGAACAGGGCCCATCAGGGGGTTGGGGCTCCGCCCTCTATCACCCACAGAGCAGGGCTGATCAGGGGGTTGGGGCGCCTTCCGTCAAGAACAGAGCAGGGCGGATAGGGAGGTTGTGGCCCTGCCCCCTGTCACACACAGAGCCGCAGGGCGATCAGGGGGTTTGGGCGCTGCCCCCTGTCACACTGATCCCAGTGCCGGGAGGCCTCTCAGCTCCGCTGATCCCAGTGCTGGGAGGCATATTACCCTTTTACTATATAGGATAGAGGCCTAGTGCATGGGTGGGGGCCGGCTGGTTTGCCCTGAAGGGTGTCCTGGATCAGGGTGGGGGTCCCCACTGGGGTGTCTGGCCAGCCTGGGTGAGGGGATGATGGCTGTTTGCAGCTGGTCACACACCCTTCAGGGTGGGGATCCCCACTTGGGTGCCTGGCCAGTCTGGGTGAGGGGCTGAGGGCTGTTTTCAGGCTGGCGGGTAACTGAAGCTCCCAACCGCTCCTTTTTTTCTTTTTTTTTTTATCTGGGCCAGCTTTAGCTCTGAGGCTCCAGCTCTTAGGCCTCCGCTGCTGAAAGCAGGTTTCTGGCCTTTGTTTACCTTCTGTATTTAAAACAATGTTGCGATCCTGCTGGCTGAAGCCTGGCGACTAAAGCAGGTTTCTGGGGTTTTGTTTAGCTTCTATATTTGTAACATAGTTGCTTAGAGTTTTAGCTCAGAGGCCGGCAAGGCAAGTGGGGAACATTGGAGTCCTCCGGCACTGAAGCAAGCAAGCCTCATGTTCACTTCCAGCTGCCTGGCTTCCGGCCACCATCTTGGCTGGCAGTTAATTTGCATATCTCCCTGATTAGCCAATGGGTAGCGGTCGTACGCTAATTACCATGTTTCTCTTTTGTTAGATAGGATAACACAGGAACAACCAAATGAAAGAGATGCTTAGGACAAGGTAAGGGGAAGGAGCATGCAGAGCTTCAATATCCTCTCCAGGCATGCTACACAGGAGCTCCCCAAGCCCTGTCATTTAGGGAGTTTTATCAAAGTTTCATTACATAGACATGAATTATTAAAACGCTAGCCTAGGGTGGGGGACTGCTGAAAGTTTAATCACCTGGTTGGTATTTTGGGTGACCAGCACCCACATTCTGAAACTACCTAGAGGACTCCCGTGAGTCATGTCACTAGCATACAAGAGAGTAATTCTAAGCATGTAGGAGTTGTGTGCAAGGAACCTGGCACAAAGACCAGACATTTATTTTGTATACTATACAAATAATTTATTTTTTATTTATCTCCCCCAAAGGACCTTGGGGATTTGGTTTCAAAAGTCACAGCTCTAACACCTATAAATATAGTTTGATCCAAAGACCATGATGTCCACAATGATACCACAAGGTAATTATGCCCCCTCTACTGTAGTTATTAGGGTAGAGAAGTCAGTGACTGCATCTCACAGAGAGTTTCCAATAGCCAAAGCCCACACTGAAAGGAATCCTTAGGATACATCCATTTAGCTAGTGTATCATACTCCATGGTCATTCTTGAATGCTGAACGTACTATGTCTTTAAAGACAATCTTTACAAATTTGACATCTATTTTTATAAAGGCTATGCTAACATTCAGAAAGAGCCTCCACTTATTCATTTGCCATGGTTCATGCAGTAAGTTACAACACTAATGCATAAGCACTCACACTCACTGTCCAGTCTTTCCAGGCTACATTTATATATATAAAAGGCTAATATGCTAACTGTCCCTCCCACTGTCTGACTGGTCAATATGATATGCACTGACCACCAGGGTGCAGACGCTCAACGCAGGAGCTGATGAACTGCAGTGACTTGGCAGCGGCTGTTCTCAGGTGACGCACCCCGAAACCAGAGAGGAGGGAGCCTGATTCCTCACAGGGCTGCGTAATTCTACCTCTGGCTGTACATTATGTTGTTGTTGTTGTACTGTCAGCCCCGAATCTGGTTTATTGCACACTTGCATTTGCGTTCCACACCCTGTACTCCGGGACCCCTTGGGGGATGTCAGAGAGCTTGTTTCAGCCTGGTCTGATCACTGCAGGCCAGGCTGAGGGACCCCACCTGCCAGTGGGACCCCGCTCACTCTGCAGATGCTGGGGAGGGATTGAGGGAGGTTGGCTCCAGGGTGTGTCCAGCCCACATCGCCCAGTCCCGCCCCGCTGGCCACCTTCTAAGTAATTTCCTTTCAAAGTGCAGGAATCTGTCACTAGTATGGAAATAAACTCCTGATGTTTTCTTTTTAAGTTGAAAATACTGTTCAATCCCTTGCCAAAGTTATAATGTTTTTATCCCCATTAACATAGCACTAAATTTCCAAAGTCTTCTTCAAATCAATAATAGCAACATCAATAATAATTCAGCAATAATTCTATTATTTATTGAGTGCTCTGTCTGGTACTGGCCCTTTGCTATGTAATTTGCTTTATTACTGTTAATCCTCACCAGGACCAAACTAAGGTGAGGTGAGGAAAGCTCTCATCCTAGGTACATAAACTTTGAGAGGCTATCATAAACTTAGGAATGAAGATAAATAATATTCTATTGCAATTATGGGGGAAATTAATATTAATGAAATGTCCATGATGAACAAAATTTTATATAAAGACTAAATTAGCATTACTGCTTTTTCCCTTTTGCCCCAGGTTCTAAAATAGCTTGGCACAGCACTATTATTGATTCCTCACAACAACCCTATAAGGTACAAAATAGTATTCTTATTGTGTGAACAGAAACTCAGAGAAGTTAAGTAACTTACCCAAGATCACACAGTTGGTTCATGGTAGAGCCAGTGTATTTAACTTCAAAGCTGTTTGACTGTGATGTTATAGCCGCTCTCAGTACTGATTGTGTGCTTTTGATGTGTGTGATGTTAGGGGAAATAGTGCCCAATAGGTCATTAGAAGGGCTCAGAGTACCCACTGAACACTGTTATGGTTATGTTTTATGGTGGTAAAAGGATACAGATTAGAGTCAGCCAAGGGAAGAGATGCATGGGGCAGAGTTCAGGCAGCTTCCAGAGCTGGAACTTCCGTTTATCCTTCCAGTGGTAAAAGGATACAGATTAGAGTCAGCCAAGGGAAGAGATGCATGGGGCAGAGTTCAGGCAGCTTCCAGAGCTGGAACTTCCGTTTATCCTTCCAGTGGAGTCATGGGCAGAGTTACCTCTCCCAGCAGTGATATGTGACAATATACACAGAGCGCTGATAATAAGAGACACTTCCCAGGCCTTGATGTACAGAGTTTTATTGGAACTCAAGCACACAGACATGGTTGACTGCCTGACCTTTGTCTCATGCCACTCCAGAAGTAAAGCAGATACTACATGACCCAAAGCCTTTATCATTCATCACACACTTAGACTGTCCAGTGCGGCCCAAGGTCCCAAGATAAACAACACTCTTAACAGGCAGGACATCCCAAGGGACTAGAGATCACCTCCTAGGAGCCAAGGCTAAAGGCAACCTTTCTGTGGAAAGGTAAATTCATTTACGTACCACATGTCAGCACCATGAGCAGGAGACAAGCCGGAGTATGAATAAGGAGATAGATACCTCTTTTTGGAAAAGAAGATAAGATATGCCTGAAGTAAATAAAATAACATGATCCCATAAAATTATATTTAAGAACCAGCCACATTGTCTATATCTTTAGTAGAATAAATACATACGGAAAGGAATTCTGAGTTGACCAATGACTTTCCTTCTCAGTTTTCAGACAACCAATAGGAAAGGCAGCACCTTGTCTTTAGGGGCAGCCTAAATCCACTGCTCTGCTCCAGTAAAAGAAGATGACTTACTGGGAAAATAATCAGTATTGAAGACAAGAGATCAACAAAGATGCACACACATCTATATGTTTTTTATATATAACATCCATCATAGACTATAGCTGTTCCATGATCCTTAATACATCTCCTTAGGACTTGTGTTTACTGATTATCCCAGCCTAATGTCAGAGAATGAGAGTCTGAAAACTGGGAAGTACACTACTGGTGGTATGTGAGATGGTTTTAGGTTATATAAGCAAGCAGGCTTTACTTTAATAAAAAGTAAATACAGCCCTGGGTGAGTAAATTGGTTAAAGCATCATCCCAATACATCAGGGTTATGGGTTTCATCCCCAGTCAGGGCACATACAGGAATCAACCAATGAATGCATAAATAAGTGGAACAATAAATCTCTCTCTCTCTCTCTCAAATAAATAAATAGCTGTTAAAAAGTAAATATATATTCTAATACACATTTTTATTTAATGTGTTAGAAATTATTATTATAAGCCTGCTGGAAGCACACTAAAAAGTTAAACTTTTTTTTAAAAATGATCAATGTAAGGAAAAATATTGAGTAATTTAAAAATTAAGAGAAGTTACACTTGGGTATGACACATGTAGGAAGGAAAAGAAAATAACAGAAGTTTAGGAAACCATAGATTAGTGAGATAAAGATTTTTATCCTGAATTCCTTCATAAATGCATTTTAAGTTTATGGTTATCAGAAAGCCAGTTTCTGAAATGGAAATCTAGCCATGTTTTCGATCCAGGTTTTTATTTCTTTTTAAATGTCTACAATTGAAGAAATCCCTCAATTCTTCTTTTGCTAGAAATCAAGTTTTGCAGGAGGAGGCGGAACAGAATTCTTTCCAACTGAACTCAGAAAATCTGATCATTCTAAAATATTTTTAGTCCTGAATTGCTTCGCTGATAAAAATTTTCTATCCCAAGTTTCCCTCAGTGCTAACCATTGTCATCAGATGCTACAACTCCTCTTCTCTGCACCTGGTGATTGGATCTTTTATCTGGAAAATCAACAGATGCCGAGGTGGAGGCAGGTGGGACTGGTGGGAGGGGTATCCAGGTCCCCAGGGTTCCTCTCCCACCTCAGTTTGACCTTTAAAAGACTGTTCCTCCCCCTGTACCTCACTTTCACCATTTGGAAGGGCTGGAATGGTGACCTTCTCCACAGATGGCAGGAGGGATGAGCTCCTGTCTGCTCGCACCCTGAAACTCTTGAAATGCAAAGAGGGAGGAGGTGCAGGAACAGCGGGGTTTCTGGCTGTGTCTGTGATCACAAAGAATGAGCAGCGCAGGTGGCTGGGTGATGGAATGGTTCTGAATATGGAGGAAGGTACAGGCTATACTTGGAACCTCAACACTCCTTTGCTGCAGTAGAGCACGATTAAAATGCATGAGCAAATGTTAAATTGGGGGAGGGGAGAAAATGCCCTGGATTTTTTTTGTTTACTTGTTTGTTTAAAATAGATGAAGGAAAAAAACAGTGTTGAAGATGACTGGATTTAAAGATTCAAAGCTTGAAAGGTGGACTAGCATAGCCACTAATTAAAGAGGCTTTAGAATTGGACAGAACTGGTCATCAGTCACTACCTCCTGTGTGATACTGTGGAAATGGCTGAAGCTCCCCATTTCCTCAGCTATGAACTGAGTAAAGGAATAATAGTAGCAACCTTGTTTTATTTGAGAGAATTAAATGAGATACTGCAGTGATACATACAATGCCTGGCACTTAATTCTGCCTCGGGTATCATTATTTGTTTATGTTAACCTTTCCAGGTTGCATGTCCTTATCTGTAAAATCCTAACAATAGCTACTTTGTGTCTATTTTATCATGTTAATGTAAGAATCAAAAGTGAAGATGGGAAGTGAAGTATCTGTAACCTGATGGTACTTGGCAGCCTTTCTGTCCCTTGGAGATTTAAGTAAAATTGGCTCAAGTGCTCTAAATATTAAAAACTTGCCCTGACCAGTTTGGTTCAGTGGATAGAGCGTCGGCCTGCGGACTCAAGGGTCCGAGGTTCGATTCCGGTCAAGGGCATGTACCTTGGTTGCAGGCACATCCCCAGTGGGGGGCGTGCAAGAGGCAGCTGATCGATGTTTCTCTCTCATTGATGTTTCTAACTCTCTATTCCTCTCCCCTCCTCTCTGTAAAGAATCAATAAAATATATTTATAAACAAACAAAGAAAAAAAACCTAGAGGCCCGGTGCACAAAATTCATGCACGGAGGGTCCCCACTGGCACCCGCCTTGGCTGGCCTGGGGCCTGCTGACAGGGGGCAGCTCCTGCATTGAGCATCTGCCCCTGGTGGTCAGTGTGCATCAGAGCAACCAGTCATTCCACCAGTCATTCCGCCATCCAATTTGCATATTAGGTTTTTATTATATAGGATGTGTGTGTTGCCAGTGTTTACTAACACACACACACACACACACACACAGCTTCTACATCTTACATTTTGACTTTCCTTCTATCTCCAGGTGTGTATTTTCATGGACATGCTCCTGAACCCCTGAATCCAATCTGGTCAGAAAGTTCTGTTCTCATTCTATTCTCCTAAAAGGTCCCATCACTTTGCCCATGCATGAACCAACTTTACTGAAGATCATGGAATTGTCTCACGTGACTGCGCTGCCCCCACCTTCTGTTCTGGTCCGCACCTCACCAGCCCCAAAGCCTGACTCACCATGCGCCATCTGCTCTGTCATACAGAGCTGGCTGGGGGAGCTAGTCTAACGCCACTACAAATGCTTTTCTAATGGGACTTTCCTTTCCCCAAGGTTTTCCTTTGTAAACTAAAAAGCATAAAGTCATTCCAATGGATCAGAATGTACAAATTATAAGAAAACTAGAGTTTCAACTCCGAGACAATTCAGGGTATATTAATTGGTGTTCAACTTATGCCATAGATAATGCTAGTTTCTTATAATGCAATCATGATTAAAGGATATTTCCTGCTTCCAAAGAGCTGGCAGCCAGGTGTATAAAGAGCCAGGAAATGAATGGTCTCAGGACAGCTTCCCCAGTGAATGAAAGGGTTGATAGAGAGCAATGAAACAATTGTGGGTGGAACTCCACTTCTGAAGAAGGTGAAAGGCTCAGCCAGGTAATGAGATCTGTTTGATGAAGACAAAAGAACGACAACAAAAATAAGTAAAGAGAAGCTTATTTCAAGTAGAGAAAAAGCCAGAGGAACTAAACAGACAGACAGACACAAAATGTTGAAGCAAGCTATGTTAGGGGAACAGAAAAGAATGCATTGTAATTAAAGTCCAGGCTAGGCACCGAGTTTAACTATTCCATTACATAAATAGTTCTAAAATCAAAATTGAAAACCGTATGTCAATTCTATTTAGATCAAAACAAGGATTAAATCTAGCTCAGACGTGGTCGGTGTTTCTCAGTGGTTGAGCGTCAACCCATGAACCAGGAGGTCACAATTCTATTCCCGGTCAGGGCACATGCCAGGGGTTGAGGGCTCCATCCCCAATAGAGGGCATTCAGGAGGCAGAAGATAGATGATTCTCATCATTGATGTTTCTATCTCTCTCTCCCTCTCCCTTCCTCTCTCTGACATCAATAAAAAAATAAATAAAAAGGAGCACATTTAAATCTAGCTCAGCATTACTAATTTGAGTAAAAGCAAGCCTCAAAATTTCAGGCTTACCCTCATAATATATCTTCCACTAGATTGGACCAATAATTACACAAGTGAAATCTCATATCTGCAGAAGCGACCTATAAAACATTTGATACGGAAAAAAATCTGAATCTTGCATTCTCTGTCCAAGAACCACTCTATATAGGGCTTCTATGACATAAGTTCAAGCAGACTTGTATTATCTCCTTTTGGGGCAAATGTTTCCCTTTCCCATCATTATAAGCTACCCATTGCAATGCAAATAGAATTTTACAGCCGAAACCGGTTTGGCTCAGTGGATAGAGCGTCGGCCTGCGGACTGAGGGGTCCCAGGTTCGATTCCGGTCAAGGGCATGTACCTGGGCTGCGGGCACATCCCCAGTGGGAGATGTGCAGGAGGCAGCTGATCGATGTTTCTCTCTCATCGATGTTTCTAACTCTCTATCTCTCTCCCTTCCTCTCTGTAAAAAATCAATAAAATATATTAAAAAAAAAAAAAAAGAATTTTACAGCTAGGACTAAAATTTCCATTTAAAAAAATAGCCAAAGGGGTATAATTATCATAAAGAAAAGAAACACAGCATGAAATTGGAGGCTATAGAAGCCAAAAAGAACTTTGACTTAACACAAAGACCCGTGAAAAGCAGTGTAGAGTAGGCCACTATGGAGAGATAAGAATTGTCATGTCTTTCCCCTACATTTCTTAATTATTTCAAATATAACTTAGGTCCTACCTCCTACATTTATATCCCAAGATTTATTCATTCCAAAAAAAAAAAAAAGTCAAAGAATGACCTCTGGTCTTCAGATACCCCTGTCCCAGATATCCCCCAGCTTCCCACCTTGTATTCAAGCTTGCCTGCAAGGACTGTAATTTTCTTTGCAGTGCATCAGCGCCAACTATGTGATGAGCATTTATTTAAAATAACTTTCGTCTACACTGTAAGAGGAGTTGAATAACATTTGAAGTACCCTAATCAGGAATCCATTCTCCAGGTGTTTCATTAGCACCTAAAGTTGTATACACTCCAGAGGTGGCTGCATTCATGCTTCAAACAACACTATATGAATCTGTCACAGTGTATAGTAGTTAGCATAAAGGATATTAGAAATGGGCTGCTGTTGTCAAAAAGCCACAAAAGTGGCTTTGTGGGGAATAATTCATTGAAAAGTGTTGATAAGCTCAACACTTTAATGCCTTTAGTCCAGATCTGGAAGTCCTCTGAGAGTCTATTTCCCTAAAGAAAACAGAAAAAATGAGGAATTTGTGGCCTGATCCAACCCAGTAGTCCTGCTGATCCTGTTGTATCCCCATGGGAATGAATCTTTCACACAATGGGATTTTTCAAAGGGAATAAAAGGATGGAAAGTCTACTGAGCATAAGGAACAGGTTGCATGACTGCTTATGTACCTAGCTACTAACAAATCTCAATCCATACAGGGATGTTACCTGTAGTCAACAATCTATTAATTTCAGCCATTCAAGTAAAGTATTCCCAACTGAAGAAAGGAGAGTTACTAGGGAGGGGCTACTGTCAATAGCTAAAACCCTACAGTGGGGATTTAGAAAAAGTCTCTAATAACTGCTCTAAGAACTACCAGCTATGTGACTTCAGGCAAATTACCTACTTAACTCCTTTAAACCTCAGTTTTTTCCACCCATAAAGAAAGGAATATTAATAACATTTACCTCGGAGGAAAAACAAAATAATGTACATAAAACACTTAGCGGAAGTTCTGGCACATTCTAACAATAAATATTAATAAATGTCACTACTACTTGGCCTCCTTACTAATTCAGATAAATGCATTCAACCAATGTTAGGAAGCCGGAAATAAGAACTTTTTTTTTCCCCCAAATAGTTTTCCTTGAAAAACATGACAAAAGATTATTTATTTCCTAATGGCTTTTCAAAATGTAAGAAGCTGTAATTATCTTATCAGTAACATGGGTCACCTGAAGTTTCAAATTCTCTAGATTACACATGTAATTTTGCCACAGCAAAATCTCTAATGCTTTAATCATGCATTGTTTTTCCTTACACTAAAACAAATTTGTTTCTCACCTGTTGGTAGCTATTTGTTGGTTTTCTTCCTAAGGAATGGTCTTCTACACTTGAAGAAAGAATTCAGTTTGACATAGGAAATGTGCAGGAAACTATTTTAAAACTACGAAAGGAGGCTGTCTAGCAAACATTTTGTGTCCTGGAAGGGAACAAGGACATTTTGTTACTAGTTCTGTGGCTATGAACGAGGGGAAAGGAAAAAGAAAAAGTTGGCTACTAAATAGTGTTCCAGTGAATTCTGACATGAGACAGATCATAAAAATGAGATTTATACTAGAAAGGACCAAAGGAAGTACTGAAAATTAGCTGAGACAGTCAGAAAGTAAAATTGAAAAGGCAAGGAAATGAAACTTACAGAGGAAATACACAACGGCAGTACGAAGGGCTGCTCCTTTGGATGCTAGCAGGGTGGAAACGGAGCCCCTAAGTGCTCCATTGATAAGCAGAGCCATCATTCATCTTTTTTGACAAGACACTTTGGAATAACCAAATTGTGATGTTCCCAGACTCTGAATAGCCTGCATTACCCTCAGGATTGAAGATGACTTCTATATACAATCATCATGGTATCGTGTTTCTCCATTGCAGTAAATTTTAACAGAAATGGCTTTCAAATGTTGTCTTAATAAAAAGTGGTTGGGGAAGAGGGGGAGATAAAGAATGCCCAATTCCATTTATTCCAGTTACTTCTTTTTCACAGTGCTCACTCAAATATATCTGATTTTGAAGTCCTTTTAGAGAGGCAGATATGCCAGGTCATTTAGGCTGAACAAGTGGGAGGTTTGCCCTTGGTTGAGTGTTGTCCAACTCCCACTATGAATTTACAATTAGTGCTGTTTACACATATATAAACCTGAATTGATGACATTTATGCTCTTCATTTCATGAAAGAGATTTTCAGGGAGAGGTTATGATCCAAGTTGGACAAATCCAAATCTAAACTCTCATCTCTCAGAGAAGAATCAGAAGAGAAGTCAGAATAAGAGAGCTCCAGTAGAGTGAGAAGTGTGAATTCTGGAAACATCATCTTATAAAGGAGGAATGCCTAAAGGAACATTGCCTGAAATAGAAAATGAGCCAGGAGAACAGGATGTCCAAACTAAGAGAAACCAGGAAATAGCATTCACAATAACAAATGCTACAATGAATGGGATAGTTCTCCTGGACTGACTCAAGGGTTCTAGTTACTTACTGTGTGAAGTTACAAAGAATAGAATACCCCTGCAAATGTCAGGACTTGGATTAACTAATAAATGTAAATGAGAGGAGATATATTGCCCTAGCCGGTTTGGCTCAGTGGTTGGAGCAAGAGCCTGTGGACTAAAAGGTTGAAGGCTGGATTCCTGTCAAGGACACATACCTCAGTTGCAGGCTAGCTTGATCCCTGGCCCATAGTTGGGGCACATGCAGGAGGCAACCAATTCATGTGTCTCTCACATCAATGTTTCTCTCTGTCTTTCCTGTCCCTTTCATCATCTCTAAAAAATCAATGGGAAAAATATCCTCAGGTGAGGATTAACAAAACAAACAAAACAAACAAACAAACAAACCAAAATAGAGGAGATATACACAGGGCATCTCCAAAAAATGTATATATACTTTGAATGATTATAAAGTCAGTGTTTATTAATATACTAGAGGCCCAGTGCACAAAAATTTGTGTACTCGGGGCGGGGGTCCCTCAGCCCAGCCTGTGCCCTCTTGCAGTCTGGGACCCCTCAGGGGATGTCCACCTACTGGGTTAGGCCCACTCCCCAGGGGATCGGGCCTAAGCTGGCAGTCAGACATCCCTCTGGCAGCCCGGGAGCCCTTGGGGGATGTGCACTTGCCAGTGGGGACCAGGCCTAAGCTGCAGTTGGACATCCTTAGTGCTGATGAAGAGGCAGGAGAGGCTCCCACCACCACCGCTATGCTGGCAGCCATCAGCCTGGCTTGTGGCTGAGCAGAGCTCCCCTTGTGGGAGCGCACTGACCACCAGGGGACAGCTCCTGCATTGAGCATCTGCCCCCTGGTGGTCAGTGTGTGTCATAGTGACCAGTCATTCCCAGTCTTTCTGATGTTAGGGTCAGTTTGCATATTACCCTTTTATTATATAGAATAGAGGCCTGGTGCATGGGTGGGGGCCAACTGGTTTGCCCTGAAGGGTGTCCTGGATCAGGGTGTGGGTCTCGCTGGGGTGCCTGGCCAGCCTGGGTGAGGGGCTGATGGCTGTTTGCAGGCTGGCCAAGCTCCCCAGCAGGGACCCTCACCCCATGGGGGTGTGAGCAGCCTGGGTGAGGGGATGAGGGCTGTTTTCAGGCTGGCCACACCCCCTTCAGGGTGGGGGTCTCCACTGGGGTGCCTGGCCAGCCTGGGTGAGGGGCTGATGGCTGTTTTCTGGCTGGCCAATCCCCCCAGCGGCAACCCTCACCCCTTGGGGGCGTGGCCAGCCTGGCCTCTGGTGACCCAAGCTCTCAGCCTCTCCTTTTTTTCTTTTTTCTTTTTTTGGAAGCAGGTATCTGGGATTTATTTATTTCTATAATTGAAACTTTGTAGTCTTGAGCGGAGTCCAGGGCCGGCAAGGGCAGGCAGGAAGCTTGGCTTCCTCTATCGCCAGGGGCAACCCAAGCCTCCTGAATGCTCCAGCTCTGTGGTTGCCACCATCTTAGTTGGGTTAATTTGCATACTTGCTCCTGATTGGCTGGTGGGTGTAGCAGAGTGTAGCAGAGTGGTGGAGTGACAGAGTGATGGTTAATTTGCATGTTTCTCTTTTATTAGTGTAGATAGTTCATTTTCAAAATTTAAAAGAATCTACAGAAATGAAATTCTTTTCGTCAATCCCTGTTTTCAAACTGATGACTGTTCTGGTCCAGGCACTGCTGATAATGTAAAGCAATGGAATTGCAACCTCAATAATCATTTCCTTCAGTATTTGTGTGCCCTCAGTTCACCAACTGTTACTGGTTTTGTACCGTAAACTTTATCTGTTATGTATCCCCATAAAAAAAGTCTAGTGGCACTTTAGGATAAATTATTTTTGTTCAAAGCTTTGCCTGGCTTCACCCACTATTTCAAATCAAATAATCCTGAAAAGGAGTGAAAATTAAGTGAGTTATCAGCTGTTAAAGTGTGTATACATTTTTGGGGGACACCCTGTATACATGTACATACATATATAAATATACAGTATCTCTGGCAGAACTTTAAGATTTTTGTTTAAACAACTGTGAATGGGAAGAACTGGATACTATAAAGGGAACAGGATTAACTCAGAAACTATTCTGAAAACCACAGGCGTTTTAACCCACATAGCAAGATAATTTGGTAGAACCTACATGTCTTAAATTACAACATGATTATATTAATGGATAAATACATTAACCATAATATATGTTAATGGGTAAGCAGTTTTCCTTCATGTGTTTGCTAATTTGAATGTTTTCATATCTAATTAAATGGTAGCTCTAATAAGATAAATGCTACATAGTAAGTGCTAGGTGGATCACTCAATATAAACTACCTTGATGTACAATGACTATAATGAGAATTAATGCTATTGGAATGCACTGGATCTGTCCCGAGTTTTGTACCACTCCCCCCAACTCAACTCAACCCTCATGACTCCAAGCTGATTTTGCACCAAAAAACCTAGGATTGTTTGCAGTTGAGAAAGTTCTCACATTATGAATTCAGACAGCTTGAAATTACTTGATGTCCAGATTCAACACTCTCCCAGCCTATAATAAATCCACAAATGGAATTTATAAGCAACAGAAACAATAATAGAACATTTTGTCCTTTGAAACAAAAAGTTCTGGACCAGTGGCCAGAAAACTTACATGTTGGCTCCAAACCAGTATAAAATGCCTCCTATAGATTTAATAATAAAACAGAACCTCTAACTATGAGAGTAAACTGCAGGGGTTCTTTTTGCCACGTTCCCACCTAATAGAGTAGCTATGACTTCATATTTATTAAAATCCATATCATCATTTTAATACACTACTTTATCTTTCCAGGAGAGTGCATGGAGTGCAGCGAAAGCCATATTTTACAAGCCAATTTTAAATGCCTTTTAATGATGATTCACAGTGCTCTAATACAGATTTCTCATCAATATCGCCATCCTGCAGGCACGCATTAAAGCTGCAAATCATTTCTTGGGTGGTGCTACTGTCAGATTCCAAATGTACTATAAACATAACTCAGAGATTTGCGTTAAGCATCTTCTTTGGATACAATGGGTATAATCTGATTTCTGCAAACTGGAAGAATGTCAGTTATGCCAAAGCTAGATTTGAGTGTCCTTCATTGGAAGACTTGCCTGGATCTCTCTCTCCCTCTCTCTCTCATCTCTATATCTATCTATCTATCTATCTATCTATCTATCTATCTATCTATCCCCCACCCCCCAATGAAGAAAAGCAGGCAGACACTCTTCAGTTCAGAGCTGCCTGCCCACCCCTCCACAAAATAACCATGAGCTGAACATCTGTTTAGGTTTCTACAATTTGCAAATTGTTTGATTATTTCATTCTTTCCCCCCCCCTAGTAAGTGTTAATCAACATTCCTGCTGGTGGTCCTTAGGGCTGTTACCATGGAACTTGTGAATGATTTTAAAGATGTAGCTGAGATAAAGGGGGACACCTGTGAATGAGTTCTTTGCATTATCATTAGCATAAACCCTTACAGGCCAATTCCTGCAACACTGTGATAAACTGCTGGGAACAGAAAGGCCAGATACAAAACATTGGTGGGAAAGCTTAAATTGTTCTGGGTCTTTAGCATATTTTCACTTTGGTATTAAGAATGTTAGAAATAATTTAATCATTGCCTGATTATAGCGATGTTAGGAGTAATGAAATCCTTGCCTTATTACATATGGACTCATTCAGAGGCTCATTATTTATTTGGCAAGCATTAAGCATCAAATCAATTTAGTCAGATACTTGAAAATGGGAAATTCAAGATGAAAGTTAAAGTGAAGATGAAGAGGTAAAATGAAAACTATTTTTTTCTAACAGCCACAGAGCAGTCTCCTTTACAAGCCACCAATCCCAAAAGGGTTTAAATGTGAGCACGGGCAAATGGTAGAGTCCATCCCAAAGAAGGGAATTTAAAAGGAAGAAGAGTTGGCAAAGCATCCCCTACTTACATTTGCCTGGGTCAAATGACAGGAAGAAGAGGGTGATATCTTTGATTTGTGACTATGGAATATACTCTGTGCTTTTATGCAACTGATTATTATTGGAATGGTTTCCATTTCCAGCTCAATAGAAATGGGAAGTAGGGAAGTACATGCTAATCACTTGGGAATTTGTAGTTTCATTTTGCATTTTGTATAGACATTAGTAGGATGCACAGGATGTATTCAGTAGTGTTTTGGTTTTGGAGTTAGAGTAGTGGCCACATCAATGATACCTATTTTCATATTGCAAAGTATATGGGAAAGCATTCCACCCACACTAAATTGAGGTTGAAGATAATGCAACTGTAAGCAGTTATCTGGTTGTTCCTTGTAAGGGAATTTTCTAATGTATTGATCCATGACAATAATTACTGGATTGGGTCACAGGAAGTTGATGAAGCTTATTGCATAATGGGTAATAATTGCCATTAAAATCATTTAGGAAGCCTTAGGGGAAAAAATAACATCTTCCTTTTGAGCATAGATGTGATTAGAAGTAGAAGAGCCAAGACTATCATAGGGCAGTATTGGGATTTGTTATCCTGGCTCTTACTAATATATCACAGATAGCAATATATATGATAATACAGAGAACCAGTGGTGATGGGAGAAGTTGTACTTAATTCTACTCTTTTCAGGTAAGGAAGAAAATAGACATTTAGATTAAATGTTGGAAGTGTGTCAAAGCATTAACCCCAGAAAAAAAAAGAGTCATGTTTATTACTAAAAGGGACATTGTTTGATGCAGGAACAGAAGGAATATATATATACACACGCATATATAATATTATTAATAGCGAAAGGCATCAGATATTACTGGCAAAGTTAGACCTTGGTCCTTGAGTTGGGCTAAGAAAGAATTCAGAGCCAAGAACTCTAATTATAAGAGAAAGACTATTTATAAAGTCACAGTGGTAGCAGAAGTGAGCCAGCTAGGCTGTGTGGACTCAAGAAGAAGTTACAGAGGCAACAGAAGGGACCTTCGAGCATGTAAGAAAGGAAGGAAAGGTACATGCCTTAAAGGAAGATAGGGGATGGGGAAAGATGTGAGTTGCGTCCTTTGTGTTACGGTGTTTTGTCTGTTCTCTGAAAGTGGAGAATTTTAGGAGAAGTCTCAGGGAGGGACCTCCAACGAATATTCATCAGCTTTCCAGGTGTGTCCTTTTCAGTGTCATGGTCTCTACTGATTGGTCAGAGCTAAGGAAGGGGGCAGTCATTGGTCATTGCAGCTGGTCCAGATGTCAGCCATGGAATTGCTTCATCTGGTTTTGCTGCTTTTCTGGACCCGGAGTTGAAACACAACTGAGGTCTAGATGTTATCTCTAGTTGGACCAAAACTCTGTCTCCATGGTCAACAGACCCAAGGCTTTGTTCTCAAGACTATTTGAAGTGGGTCAGAACCTCATTGTCCTGAGGGCTTAATGATTAAACGAGTGGTCACTTAAGGGCTTGTTGTCACATGAGGCTACTTTCCAACCCCTTTTTCGTCCTCTAAGGGGTCTAATCTGAATAACTAGTGACATGCCAGGGGTGGAAAGGTCACAACGGGGTAAGGACCCACTCTATAATACTTGTTTTCCCAGTTTTGCCCATTGCTAGGCACCTGGGGCTTTCCATCCTGGTGGCCTTCTGAACATGGCCTATTGTTCCTACTTTGCTCATATCTGTCTAACTACCTACTATAATAGAATTAAGAAAATGGGACAAACAAAACAAAACAAAACAAAAAAAACCCTTAAGGAAATGAAAATCAATATTCTTACTGGGCCAGGCACTGGGTTCGAAGCATTCTACAAACAGCATTTCACGTGATCCTGCTAAGTACAATTTAGACTGCAAAAGATTCAAATTTAATAGATGAGGAAATAAATTTAGACAGATTATGTCACTCTAAGTCATACTTGTTGGAAATGATTCACCTAGATTTAAAACTAACTGCTTGAATCTAAAGCCCATGCTTTAAAAAAAAAATGGCACCCTCGGTTTGCCCAGCATGTACTGTCAGGTAAAATGAACCCTCCCTCCCCCAAAATATCACCCAATGGCACAGACCCCATCCTGGCATTCTCCGCATTTCTGTGAGCCAGCTGAAGAGGCTGATGGAGAAGAGCTAAGGTCAAACAGCTTCTGCGAAGTGACCCCAGATCCAATAAACAGTCGTGTAATCTGCTGAAGTGGGGAAAGTGACTCACCTCCGTCGGGAGGGAATCCAACACTTCAATGAAATTTTTTTTCATGCTCAGATATTTCTAGCCAGCTCACTGCAGAGTGAAGAGGAGTGTTAAAAGATGAAATTCTTTTAAAATCTGCTTTTGTTTTACTTACGTTTGCTTGAAGGTCTGATGTAAAAAGAGACAATATTAATGTAACGTGCTCCTTTGCAAAGGTTACCTTTGGGTAACATTTTCACCGCTTGCCAGTCCCGTGCCATTTTCAGGAAAGACCTAATGACTTCTTAAACAACTACACATTACTAGGTGGTCAAATACTCTTCATTATATTGTTTTGTTCTGTTAATACCCTGGCTAAAAACACGCAGCCATCCAGGTGGAATCAAACATATAACATAGTTAGTGTACCGGAAATGGTCTTTGGCTCTTCATAGAAGTGAATGCATATTCTCAATGCCTCTTTGGAAAATTCTTTTATTCTCAGGAAGTTTGTGTTTTTCCTTCTTTAAAGAAACTTTAACTCCCTGGTATTTCATGAATTCACAATTGTCAGTTTGATTAAGATTAAAATAGATTTGCTACTCTGGTAAAGACTGGCTGTCCCATGTGGTCATTGGACCCAAGTCAAAATAGTTTTGTTTTTTAAATAAAGATTCTTTGCAAATAAGAGGCATCCCATTGTTAATGATGCTGAGCCCTTCTCAGCAATAAAAGGAAGCAGTGCTGTGGGTATGTTGGGAGAGAAAGATGGAATGTGGCCACCCTCCAAATAGTATATCAAGAGGGGAATTACAAGCCCATAAAATATGTGTGTGGGATGAGCTGCTACAGCGGAATGAATGAAGAAAACATACAGCTCACACTCTGTCCATCACCAAGTAGTTGAGGACAAGTGAGAAAGCCTCACGTTTCTATTTTTAAAAATTTTGCTTTTCCATGTGAATCATTTTTTTTCTCCTTATTTTGAAAGGTTTTACAAGGTCATCTTGCTAATAGACATAAACACAGGTCATTCAGAACTCCCATTTCTGTTTTTTGTAGAGGGGACAGGATAAAGGTGCATTAATACATAAAGGCTTTGCATTTCATGCCATAAAAATTAATTACATGTGCCCCACCATCTCACTCAATCTGCTACACTGTTAAGTCATACAACATGCTACAGATATACAATATATATGTAGCAACTACCTAGATATCTGGGTTCCCCAGACTGTGGAGGGAAAATATAGGAAAATATTTGTGACAATTTATATCAAAATACCATCATCTAAAGCAGTGGTTCTCAACCTTCTGGCCCTTTAAATACAGTTCCTCATGTTGTGACCCAACCATAATATTACTTTCATTGTTACTTCATAATTGTAATGTTGCTAGTTATGAATCGTAATGTAAATATCTGATATGCAGGATGGTCTTAGGCGACCCCGGTGAAAGGGTCGTTCGACTGCCAAAGGGGTTGCAACCCACAGGTTGAGAACCACTGATCTAAAGAGTTATTTTAGGAGACTATGCCAACATCAGTTTCAGAGTACCATATCATTTCTATATTCATGTATTCATGTAGCCTAATAGAGGACATACAAAAGTGAGCCCTTTGAACCTCCTAGCTATATCTATTTGTGAAGGGGAATGGTCCATGCATAAATCCTATCAATGTACAACATGTTTTAATTTCTCTCATCCTAAAAAAATATGCTCTGGACACCTTTACTTCTCCAATTTCTCTACTCTCTTTTACAGAAAGAAAATCACCTTAAATTCTCTATCTCTTATTCCTCTTTTCTTATTCTCACTTTTTCCAGTTTTTGATTGTGAAATAAAGTACACATTATCTGAAAGTGCACAACTATCAATATTGATGCCAAATACTAAGCTACTTTGTAAACAAGTATTTTCTTATAAAGTTAATCATACACTTACCATATGATAATATATGTCTGCCCAGAGATTTGTATGCAGATGTTCACAGAAACTCTGTTCAGTACAGTCAAAATTGGAAGCAACACAATGTCCATCAATCGATGAGTGGATAAACAAATTGTGATATATCTATACCATGGAAAGCTTCCCAGGAATGAAAGGAGAACACACTACTGGTACATTCAATGATATGAATGAATCTCCATGCATAATATTAAGTGAAGGAAGCCAGGCACAAAAGAATATATGCTGTATGGTTCCATTTTTATGAAATTGAATACATGTTAATAACATTTATTATTTTTATATAATTATATATTATATTTTCAGATAACAAAACTTACATGAAATTCTAGGCATAGTGACAGGATAAAGGTAAGTGGCTGTCAGGATGAGAAAGGGATTTTTCTGGGAATGAGCACAAAGGTATTTTGGAGTGATGGAAACTTTGCATCTCATTTTGAGGTGTGACTACATGACTGCATTCATTTTTCAAAAATCCATCAAATTTATCAGTATTTTATGGAAATTATGCCTTAAATATATGATTTTTTAAATGCATATTCTTTGGACTAAGCTTTATGAAGCACAGACAGGTTAGTAGATTATATATATTCTTATATATAATCCTATCTAATAAAAGAGAAACATGGTAATTAGCCGTACCTCTGCTACCCTTCCATTGGCTAATCTGGGCGATATGCAAATTAACTGCCAGCCAAGATGGTTGCCGGCAGCCAGGCAGCTTGAAGCTAACATGAGGCTTGCTTGCTTCAGTGACGGAGGACTCCAACATTCCCCGCCTGCAGCTGCCAGCCTCTGAGCTTGCAGTTTGAAACATTGTTACAAATATAGAAGCTAAAGAAAACCCCAAAAACCTGCTTTCAGGCAGCCGGGATCTCAGAGCTGGAGTTGAAATAGTGTTTTGATTATAGAACCCAAACAAACCAGATACCTGCTTTCAGCAGCCACTGGAGCCAAGCCTCAGAGCTAAAGCTGGCCCAGAATAAAAAAAAAAAAAAAAAAAAAAAAAGGAGCAGTTGGGAGCTTCAGTTACCCGCCAGCCTGAAAACAACCCTCAGCCCCTCAGGCAGACTGGCCAGGCACCCAAGCGGGACCCACACCTTGATCCAGGACACCCTTCCGGGAAAACCAGCTGGCCCCCACCCATGCAACAGACCTCTATCCTATATAGTAAAAGGGTAATATGCCTCTCAGCACCGGGATCAGTGGAGCTGCGAGGCCTCCTGGCACCGGGATCAGTGTGACAGGGGGCAGCGTCCAAACCCCCTGATCGCCCTGTGGCTCTGTGTGTGACAGGGGAAGGCGCCCCAACCCACTGATCAGACCTGTTCTGTGCCTGATAGGGGGGAGCTCCCCAACCCCCTGATCATCCTGCGGCTCTGTGTGTGACAGGGAGCGGTGCCCCAACCCCCGGATCGGCCCTGCTCTGTGTGTGATAGGGTGTGGTGCCCCAACCCCCCCCCCCCATGGGCCCTGCTCTGTGTGTGACGGGGTAGAGCCATAACCTCCCCATCGGCCCTGCCCTGAGTGTGACAGTGACAGCGCCCCAACCCCCTAATCAGCCCTGCTCTGTGGGTGATAGAGGGCAGCGCCCCAACCCCCCTCCCCACAGGCCGTGCTCTGTGTGTGACGGAGTAGAGCCATAACCTCCCCATTGGCCCTGCCCTGAGTGTGACAGTGACAGCGCCCCAACCCCCTAATCAGCCCTGCTCTGTGGGTGATAGAGGGCAGCGCCCCAACCCCCCTCCCCACAGGCCGTGCTCTGTGTGTGACGGAGTAGAGCCATAACCTCCCCATTGGCCCTGCCCTGAGTGTGACAGGGTGCGGCGCCCCAACCCTCTGATCCGCCCTGCTCTGTGTTTGACAGTGGGTGGTGTCCCAACTCCCCTATCGGCCCTACTCTGTGAGTGACAGGGGGGAGCTCCTCAACCCCCTGATGGGCCCTGCACTGTGCATGACAGGGTATGGAACCCCAACCCCCCTGATGGGCCCTGCTCTGTGAGTGATAGGGGGCAGCGCCCCAACCCCCTGATCGACCCTGCTCTGTGCATGACGGGGGTGGCACCACAATCTCCCCATCGACCCTGACTTGAGTATGACAGGGGGCGGTGCCCCAACCCCCCAATCGGCCCTACCCTGAGTGTGACTGAGGGTGGCATCGCAACCTTCCGATCCGCCCTGCTCTGTGCATGACAGGGGGCGGCGCCCCAACTCCCCAATCGGCCCTGCTCTGAGCCCGACCAGGGGCTGCACCTAGGGATTGGGCCTGCCCTCTGCCACCTGGGAGCAGGCCTAACCCAGCAGGTTGTTTATCTCCCGAGGGGTCCCAGACTGCGAGAGGGTACAGGCCGGGCTGAGGGACTGCCCCTCCCCCCCCGCCCCACCCGAGTGCAAAAATTTTTGTGCACCGGGCCTTTAGTCTATATATATAAAAGCCTAAGCAATTGGCCGACCAGCTGACCAGCCAACAGCTATGACACACACTGACCAGCAGGGGGCAGATGCTCAGTGCAGGAACTGTCAAGCAACAGCAACTCTGTAGTCCCTTTTGCACTCCAGGACCCCTTGGGAGATGTTGGACTGCTGGTTTCAGCATGATCCCCACAGGCCAGGCTGAGGGACCCCACCAGTGCACGAATCCATGCACTGGGCCTCTAGCTATAATTATAATAATTAAAGTGAGATCAGTGCTATATCAGAAGTATGCACATATATTCTTTAGTCACTGGTAGCTATGGTCCTGGGAACATATTAAGCACTGAAATGACACAGAAGCTAAGATCTGAGAAACAGAGAAGGAAATAACTAATTCTTCCTAAGTTCTCAAAAAAATACTTTATAGAGATGATTTTGGAGCAAAGTCTCAATGAAGTTGTTCATGAAGCAGTAGGAAGAGCATGAACAAAAATACTATTACATTTAATAGAATGTCATTACAACAAAACATAGTTTTGTGTGGCTTATTCCAACCAGTAAAATTTCTAAACATTTTGTTTATTGTAAACTATCCAACAATATGGTTACCACCTCTCATTCTAAAGGTCTTGAATTACTAGCACATCCAATCAAAACACACAAAAAGAAATTTGTATTTTCTGGTTTTAGACTCATCTAGATCATTACTGAAATGCTAGAAAAAAATAATCCAATTTTGTTTTTATACTGAAACAAAAGGTGTTTCCTAGTATGTGAAATTTATCAGTAGTGAGGTGTTTATAATTTGTTTTCAAAGTTTTACCATTAAGGAATTTGAAGAGGTACAAGGGCTACAAATCTGCATGAACTTCTATCAACACAGGATCTCGTCTGTTTTATTTACCACTGTCTACTATGGTGTCTGAGATGTATATGCTCAATAGATAGTTCTGTTGTTGAATGAATATAAAATCATGTTCTGACAACTTATTCTACTTGCTTCCTGCCCCTTCGTAGCCAAGAAGAGCACCTGTAGATCTGTTGATTGGCACTTTTTTATTTTACTCTGGTAATGCCCACTCTAGCCTTCTCATGAATGAATCAGAATCAATATATTGGTATTAGAATGAGGTATTGCATTGATGAGTCTAGTACAGTTCAGATTATATGTGAGAATACAGGAATACTTGTACATTTAAGAATCCTGAATTTTCTTAATATTTATCCAAATATTAATACCTTAATACCTGAGTGGCTGCCAGAAGTCTGTATCTGTCTCACACAGGTAGCCTATTTTGTGTTATCATCAGAGGCATGTTGAGCTGACAAACCATGAACATTTACCTTGCAATCTGCCCACAAAATGCTTTACACCCGTTAAACGTCTTGCAATCAAAGCTGAGTGACAGTAAATGTTTATTTCAACACTTCTCAATTCAACAGGTGAGATTATACCGTGTGATATCTATTGTATAAGGCTGTGTTTCATCACAAGAAATGAGATGAGGCTCAACATAATTGTGTGTGAGATGATGGTTGGATGTGCTAGTAATTCAAGACCTCATGAATCAGTCCAGCCCATTTCTGGCATTATGGCACAGGCTTTTCAATCCATGTTTATCTTTTTTCCCTTCATATCCTATGAGTGGAGAATCCCTTTCTTTTCTTAAGGGAAGGAAACACAATAGTAAATTCTAGACTCCCGTTACATTACTTTCACAGGGCATTTATGACCAAGGAATTACAACACTAATACGTTCTTCTTACTACAGAGAGCAAGAACCTTAGGCACCTAGGTTCAACCACAGAGTGTTTGTGTATGTGTGTGTTTTCCCCCAAAAGCATCTTGTAAAGTCAGCTTTACAATGAGAATATGTTCATTTTAAATTCGTTTTCAATTAGTTCACAAACACAAACATGAATAACTAAACAAAAATTTCCTTTGGAACTAGCAAAAGCAGATGCTTATCTTATCAGGTTAAAATGTATTTTTATGGGTAGAACTTGTGGACTATAAGCTAGGAGGTCTGGTTTGTTTGCCTTGCTAAATCACTATCCAACCCTGAGACTGTGGATAAAATCATTGAATAGCTTGTATTTCATTTTCCTTATCTGTCAAAGAGCAATGATATTTTCTATACCTCTACAGAGTTTTCTATGAAAATCAAGTCTCATAATATATGATAAAATGCCTAAGAAGGTATTATGCAATGTGCAAACATTTGTTACCACACAGAGTCTTTTGTGTACCCAGAGCATTGTGCTATACCTTATACATAAGTTACTCAGGTAGACACAATCATCAGGGCTCATGAATTTCCCTTTATAACCACTTATAAATTATGTGATGATCCCCTTAACAGCAAAGAATAGCTCACATACTTTGGCTTCTCTGAGTAACTTAGGGTCCTGAAAGACTAACAATTAGTTAACTTTAAAAATGCTTTAATTGATATGAACAAGAGAAATGACTCAAGATATATATTGAATATTGACTATAATACAATTCCTTATCTTCGTGGAGTTTTTAGAGTTTAGTTGATTTATATGTATAAAAATTAAAATTGTTATCTTTCTCCAAAATATCCTCCAACTGAAAATTATTATCAAAAGTCCTACTCTCCATATCCTCCTGTCCTTTGTGTTTTCTACTTCCAACTACAGCAATCATTCATACTACACTGAGACCTGAGCCCACGGAGATCTCCTGTACCTTTAATCCGTCACTTCTCCTTCAGCCCCGCCCAAGACCTGTTCTTCCTTCCCTACCCAGCTTAGATTTCACATCAACCATTTGGACTCTCTCTCTTAAAATACTCTGCACTTACTTTCACTGCAGTATTTCCAATTATTACAATGGTGTTCATGCTCAGAGAATATGGTCTAGGTCAACAGAGGAAACTGGAACATATGTGAATCATTACAGATTTCGGGTCTCTAATCTCAACTAGACCTTCAACGCTGACCCCAACTTGTCTTTCTGTGGCCTTAGTCAGTACTCTCATCCATTCTCCAAAGAAGTGATGGTCAACTTGCTTGTTCATTTCAAACCTGTCCTATAAGACTCTGATCTTACTCTACAATTAGGCAAAAAACATGGGCCATGTTAGAGGAGAATTATGTCAATGTTTGCTATAATTCTACATATATACCTGTATCTCTTTTTGAATTGCCAAACACTGCCCCTTTACTAGCTTGTGCCCATTAATATTTAAACATAATTGAGTGACATCAACAACATGGCAAAATATAGGTGCCTATATGAATGTCTCACCCCAGATATATGAATTCAGAATTTCTGGGGCAGAAAGCAGTTATTATTTTTTTAAAATCCTCAAGGTATTCTGATACTTATTCCTGATTAATAAACACTGCACATGTACACATATGCACATACTTTAAAAAGAAAGAAAAGACACAGTGTACTTGATCATTTGTTTTCAAAGTGTCATCCCAAACTAGTAGCAGCATCATCATCTGAACACCTGAAAAAGCTCCCAATTTTAGACCATACCCCAGAGATACTAATCAGAAACTCCGTGGGGAGTAAGGCCCAGAAATCTGTATTTTTGAAATCCCTCAAGGTGTTATTGATATAAATTAATGTTAGGGGACCATTGTCTTAGGCCAACCTTATGATAGGGATGGTATTCCCGACACTACATTATATATGCAGAACATAATTTGGTATTTGACTATAGCAACCTTCCCTTTTGAGGCCAGATGATGGTCTCGGAACCCTTTTCAACAGAGAGATGCAGGAAATATTGGCCATCAGTCGAGAGTTATACGCTGACTCAAAATCTTTCTTTGATTCTTACTATAATTTCCCACAGGATTCATACTGCTTCCTAGTGCATAGAAAACTGTCTAGGACACATGTTTGAGAAATGGAGGAGAGAAGGTTGAACATACAGACATGGATCTTAAGATACCTTTTAGGAAGGAAAGAACAAAAGAAATGGGGTGGTGGAAAGATTCTCTAATTGCAAAGAAAAGTGTTGCATGGGAGGCAATAGTGGAGGGGAAAACGGACAAAGGGGAAATTTTTACAGGACATAATAGACAGAATGGAGTAGAGTCCAGAATAAAGGGAGATTTTAGCTACTGTCCCTTTTAAATACAATCATGTTCATTTATATTCACAAACCGTACTGAGCTGTGTAACGGAGGACCTAGTGCTTGATTTTAATAATAGTGTAACAGCAGAAATTTTCCTAACTGGCCTTATTGAAGAGGAAAGAGGATGCAAATAAATATTTTTGAATCCGTTAAACTTAAAGCAGTATTCCCAAGTAGGCTAAATTTAAAGAATTGAAAACAATTTTGAGAACTTGGGTGTTATTTTTTAATATCACTATAATGGGTTTAATACAATTAATATGTGCTAAGTCCTTCCAGCCCACTTATTTTATTATCATTAGAAAGTCTTTCTTTGATAAATGGCACAGCCTATGAGTGACTAACTGCTTCCCCTTTGTGAGAGAAACAGGTTATTTTATGGGAAGAACCACAGTTTTTATTTATCCAAACCACTGTATATTTGAAAACTCAAAAGATCCAAAGTTGTATATTAACAGAAGTAACCAGAGAGTTTTAAATGTATTTTTAATCCCCCCATTTAATAAATACCTCTCTTTGTCCAATATTTCACAAATATTTTGAAAGCTTGAATAGTCTCGTTTGAATGTATGTTTCTGTGCTAAAATCTGTGTAACTTTGCTGTCACCAACAGGTTGCTGTGTGAATTAAATGTTTTCATCTCAGCATGTTTTCATTGTATCTAACAGTTAAAAATTAAGGAATAAGCTACACTGATCTTTTTTTTTTTCCAACTTACAAGGCTCTGTTGAGAGCAATTAAGCATTAACATATTATATCTGGGAAAGTAATTATTATTTTTTGATTTGCCTGAAGAGGATAGTGTGGACATATATCAGCCAAAGAGCCATTTGTATTTTTTTTCCCTAGCCGCAGATTTATTTCTCCATTAAACGTAGAAAGATCATCAATATCCACTACATGGCTTCAATTAACTGAACATTTTGTCAACCACTGCTATTCTCCAGCTGCCAGACATACCCTATGAAATAATAGAGAACCTGTTCTACTTTCTCATCTTCCTTCTCAATTGAACAAAAGAAAATAGAATGGCAAGAGGACATTAACACTAAGCCTGTCTTTTAGTTGGCATCTGCTCTGCTCTAGACAATTTATAAAAAGTTGTGGGAAGGAAGAACCAGTGTGAAGGCAAGAACACAGAGGTATTAAAAATGCCCCCTTCCCCCTACCTTATTCCATTGTCAATGTCCTTGGTTCTTGTGCTTCCCAGAAAGTCACAGCAACACCTAGGCATGAAAAGAGAAGGATTCAGAAAGTATTATCCTTTGGCAAAGACAGAAATACCCAAAAAACTGTTGGTCAACCACGAAATAACACAAATAGATCATTAGTGTAATTTCACATTACAACAGATCACCTTGTTATTCTTTTCTTTTTTAATAATCCAGAATCATTATCACTATCTATTGTGTTATTTTTCAAGGTTTAATTAAACTTAAAATATCCCAGATGAAAACAGAGCCTTAAAACATGTATTTTATTTAGGTTCATCTTTTTAAATTAAGGAATGTATAAGAATTGACAACATGAAGGTAAGAATATATATCATGTTTATTAAGTTACAATCAGTGTAAAAAATGCAATAATGTGTGTGTGTGTGTGTGTGTGTGTGTGTGTGTGTGTGTGTGTGTGTGATGTGGGGCAGGAAGGAAGAGAGGAAGGGAGTTAGGAGTGGGATGGGAGGAAGAGTTAGAAGGAAAGAAGAAGGGAGGGAGAAAGGGAGGAGACTTTGTATGAATTTGGGAATTAAAAGGTAGAAACCCTTTGGGTAAAAGACAAGGACAAGCAAAAGGAAGCATTCCTTATGAACACTTTAATATTCTTCTTTCAACAGGATAGACTAGTCTCCAAGTGGGAGGTCTGAAGGCCTGGATTCCAGAGGGGACACTGAGCAGGAGAGCTCCAGGATGAGGGAAAGCAAAGGCTGTGGGATGAGGAAGTCCAAGACAACAGCAGCCTCAGCCATCAGGAGCCACTCTCCTCTATCTACATTCCCTCTTGGGGAAGCCAGGATTCTATAAAAAAAAAAAAAAGCATTTGAAGGAGGCTTAAGGTGTTTCAAACTTTTTAAAAATTGATTTTAAAGAGAGAGGAAGGGAGTGACAGAGAGTAAGAGAAACATTGGTGTGAGAGAGAAACATTGGTTGACTACCTCCTGTAAGCCCCCTACTAGGGATAGAGCCAGCAACCTGGTCATTTGCCCTGACCAGGAATGGAACAAGCAACCTTTTTGTGCATGGGATGATGCCCAACCAACTGAGCCACATCAGCCAGGGCATTAGGGAGCTTTTATCTCATTGATGTTCAAAATCCACTTTGCCTCCTCCCAGTATCATGACTGTGTTTTTGTGGCTCTTCAAAGAAACCCCAAGAAATAAAGTTCTTGCCCCTCCCCCCCCAAAAAAAAAGAGACCCTAAGCAAGGCAACAGGGAATAGTAATGGAAGACTTGCTATAGATTATTTGAGCTGAGTTTCCCAGAATTTGATTTAAGATTTCATAGATAAGACATCTCTGAGCAATTATACCATCTAAGCATTTGGCCACAGACTAACAGAGAATGGAAATGAAGGTCATTGAAGAAGAAAAGGTCAGAATTTGGGTTGATGGCCATGGAAACATTTGAAGTACCCAAGATAGTGGACGACAGTTGGAGTGAAAGAACAGACTGAGGCAAGAGCCAATTCACAAAATATAAAAATGGTTCGCAGAGCGGGGTAAGATAAGAGATGATCCAGGTGGCATGAGCCTGTGAGAATGACTTTCCCAAAAAGATGAATAAACTCTAGTTTGGCAGTGAAAATGGGGAATTAAAGAAACTCAACATTTCTTACCACCTGCAAGATATGCAGACTACAGGAAATCAAGGTGTCTTCATAAAGAGAGCAGGAAGGTAGAAATTAATTTCCTTCTATGAGAACCTGGTGAGCCACAAACTCACTTCATAGTAACCTGAGTTTCCTCCTACACAACACTCACTGTACTTGTGAATATAATAGCATATTTGTCTTCGTGATAGTTAATTTCTATCAGTTATAAGATTTTATCTATTGGTCTATTCATCAGTAGGTTCACCCTTGTACCCTTCATAGAATATAACTCAGAGCTATACACATGATACCCTTCTAGTAAGTACTGTGTAAATAAAGTGGATGTGTACTGATCAGAAATGCTCCTGTGTCTTGCAATTGGGTAACATAACATCATAGATATGTCTTCTCTACAGAATATTGGTGCAGTTTCATTGTTACTTGTATCATCAGTTAGGGCTTTGAAGTGCATTTCCAGCCTCAAGATGGTTCAACTCAGCTATGTATTTTGACCAAATTAATCAGTAATATGGCAATAACCCTACTTCAATTTATGTTGTGCATAAAGAGGCACAGAGATGAACAAGTCAAACTAATTAACTTTTAAAAATCTAGATACTGAAAATGATGTTTATGAAAAAAATGGAAAAACACATGGTAATATTGCCAAAGATGCATTATACATTCTAGTTGTTTGGGTTTTTTCAGATCTTAGTAAAAGTGTTTTTTATTTTTTTAATTGTCTAAAGTTTTACATGTCTCCCTTTCCCCCAATCCCTGCCCCCCCGCCCCCGCCGCCATTCCCACCACTGAAGGCAAGCCCCCACTGCCCCAGTGTCTGGGTCCATTGGTTATGCTAATATGCATGCATACAAGTTCTTTAGTTGATCTCTAAATACCCTCCCCCCCTCAGCTCCCCTGCCATTTGTCTCTGGATCTATTTTTGTTCATCAGTTTATGTTGATCATAATATCCCATATATGAGTGAGATCATATGATATTTATCTTTCTCCGATTGGCTTATTTCACTTAGCATAATGCTCTCCAGTTTCATCCAAGCTGTTGCAAATGGTAAGAGTTCCTCCTTTTTTATAGTGGCATAGTATTCCATTGTGTAGATGTACCACAGTTTTTTAATCCACTCATCTGTTGATGGGCACTTAGGTTGTTTCCAAATCTTAGCTATTGTAAATTGTGCTGCTATGAACATAGGGGTGCATATATCCTTTCTGATTGGTGTTTCTGGTTTCTTGGGGTACTGGCACAAGAACAGACATATAGACCAATGGAACAGAACAGAGAACCCAGAAATTGACCCAAGCCATTATGCTCAATTAATATTTGACAAAGGAGTCAAGAACATACAATGGAGTCAAGGCAGTTTTTTCAATAAATTTGGTCAGATACATGCAAAAAAAAAATGAAACTAGATCATCAACTTACACCATACACAAAAACAAACTCAAAATGGCTAATGGACTTAAATGTAAGACAGGAAACCATAAAAATCCTACAAGACTCCATAGGCAGCAGAATAACAGACATATGTCGTAGCAATATCTTTACCGACACAGCTCCTAGGGCAATGGAGACTAAGGAGAAAATAAACAAATGGGACTACATCAAAATAAAAAGCTTCTGCACAGCATATTTGCCAATACTATTTCAGATCAGGTTTTAATCTCCAAAATTTACAGAGAACTCATACAGCTTAACAAAAGGAAGATAAACAACCCAATCAAAAAATGGGCAAAGGACCTAACTAGACACTTTCCTAAAGAGGACATACAGAAGGCCGAGAGACATATGAAACCATGCTCAAAGTCACTAATCATCTGAGAGATGCAAATCAGAACAACAATGAGATACCATCTCATACCTGTCAGAATGGCTACCATCAACAAATCAACAAACTGACAAGTGCTGGCGAGGATGCGGAGAAAAAGGAACCCTGGTGCACTGCTGGTGGGAATGCAGACTGGTGCAGCCACTGTGGAGAACAGTATGGAGTTCCCTCAAAAAACTAAAAATGGAACTCCCATTGGACCCAGTGATCCCACTTCTACATTCTAGTTTTGACTCCAGCCTCCCAATTTAATTCCCTCTTCTCCATCTCACTTTTATATTTCCTGATGATGCTTTCACGTGCAGTTTCAGAATCTGAAATTACAACACCAGAGACAGAGTCAAAATTCTCAACGCTCAGGGTGAGTGTTGTAACGAGCAAGGCTACAGGTTCAGTCACTGTTTCAGTGAAAGGATCAATATCTGTATCTTGTCCAAAGACTGCTGTCTTCCTTGACAATAACTTTCACCACTCCCTTGAGGAATAACCTGTAAACGCCTGCAATTTTCTATCCAAAGTCCTCTTTTCTCTCACTATCCATTGTCTTGGCAAAAATACTTTCCTTTTTCACTGTTTCAGAGGCTGCCTTTGTTACTCCCTCATCCAATTTAGCATTAGCACTGCCATTGGAGAGGAGCCTGCAGCTGGTAGAAGCTGATCGCAAAGAGGTCAGGTATCAGACTGATTTTTAGATTTGTAAAACTGTATTTCCTATCAATACAATTAAAATTTTCAGATATAGAACAAATTGCCAAGTGCCAAATGTCATTATGGGATCAATATTTGATTAGTATTCATTGAAAGTGTTAGTTTTATGAAACCTGTTTGACTTTAGGCAAGTTATTTTGCCTGTGTTTCTTTCTTTCTTCATCTGTAAAATGAGAGATATGAATCATATCTTCTAAGTTTACTTTCCATTCTGTGACTCAAATCAAAGTGTGCAAATATTACTACAGTGTTAGCTAGATTGCATAGCTAATGCTTCTGTAATTACCTACCAAGATCTGCTTTCCAAATATTTTAATCGAAATGTTTCCCCAAGATGTATCAAACTCTAACCATCTTAAAGAATAATCTATGGAGCCCTAGCAGGCTTGGCTCAGTGGATAAAGCATCAACTTGCAGACTGAAGGGTTTCAGGTTCAATTCTGGCCAAGGGCATATGCCTGGGTTGTGGGTTTGATCCCCAGTAGGGGGCGTGTAGGAGGCAGCCGATCAATGATTCTCTCTCATTATTGATGTTTCTATCTCTCTCTCCTTCTCCCTTCCTCTCTGAAATCAATAAAGAAATATATATTTTTTAAAAAAATAATCTATGGAAAGATACTGAGAAATACATTTAAACTTTCCTATATACTGTAGGACTTGTCTTTTCATACATACCTTGTCAAAACACAAGATGCTTAAACTCTTATTACATGATAGTCTATTTTTTTTCCAAATAAGGTCATCAAATATAAGCCAATTAATGAAAGTTTCTATTAATAGATTTAGTACTCAACTTCAAGGTAGACATCTTTCAAGTGATATATCTGTCAAGGTCAAAACAGCATACTGCTTTAGATATCAGGCATGCTGACACTGGATTTTCAGGTGTGTATCACAACAGCAAACTAGCTATTTAAACCCAAATCTATATCAGTCTCCATATTAGTATGTTTTTAATTGAGTTGTACCAGATTAACCCACCTATAGATATGTAATATACCATACTTTAGGGAAAAATGTATAGCTTGTATTATTTGAATTTTTCGTTAACCCCACTGTTTAACAGCACACTCAGAAATTTGTCTCCATTGTGGTGAGGGAAAAACAGAAATGAATAAATGTGTGAGCAAGTGAGTGAAGGAGCAGATATAAAATTGTAAGCCAGGACCATGTTATTTATGTCACATGCATCATTTCATTTGATCTTCGCAAAACTCAATAAGGTGCCTGCTATTATTATTATTTCCAGTAAAAGCAGACTTAAAGACAAGTAATTTGCTCAAGGTCACAGAGTAGAGAAAACAAGCATGAAGCCCAACTCCAGAGCCCACACATTCAACCACTAAGCTGTCATGTCCATATCATAAGATATTTGTGGGCATTCAGCTACATAATATATGTAAAATGGTTAGAATAGTGTGTGGCACATGACCAGATATAAAACAGAAGCAGTGAAGATCGCGGACTCAGAAACAAAAGTGCAGGGTTCAAACCCTATCTCTGCCACTTATTAGCTGGGAGACTATGGGCAAATCACTCAGTCCCTCTGCACACTAGAATGCAAGTATGTAAGGGGGTGATTTTATTTTTTTTTAAAAATGACCCATTTTATATGGTTGTTGTGTGAATTAAATGGGTCAATAGATGCAAAAACCCTTAAACCAATGCGTACTCCATACGAGGAACTGAACTGTAATTATTAATTGTTGCTATTGCAAATATAATCTATTATCATTTCCACATTCAAAAATAATAAATTATATTTTGTACAAAACTCCATAAATGACAAAGAATCTACATACAAAATCTTCTTTGCTTCTTACTTTATTATAGTCATTATTCCTATTTTGCTGATAGAAAATCTAAGAGTCAGAAACATAATTTTTCAAAGTCACAGGTGCAGGGAGTATGTCAAACTCAGGCCCTGACACTCCAGTCATTTACTGCATTGTAAAGTCATATTGTTTCAGCCAGGAATCCAAACCATGTCACCATCAAGGAAGGTGAGAATTTTACCATAAATTTTTATCTCTGAAATCTTTTGGAAGGAAATATGGGTAGCAACTTGATAGAAACAAACAAATAGACAAGAAAATGAGGCAATCAGCCTAAAGAGTTAGATTCAGAATTCTACTTCTCTGGAAATCAAAGCATGACTAGGAGAGAAGAGTAAGTATCCTCAAACTATAGACCATGAGGCAAATCCAGTGGGCCAATGAGCTTTGAATGGCCTATGAGATGAGATTGGTTTTTACATATTAAATAGCTGTGAGATAAAATCATAAGAAGAATAATTTGTGCCACATAAAAATTGTAAGAAATTTAAAATATATTATCCATAAATAAACTTTTATTGAAAGGCAGTCATGTCATTTAGTTTACATTACCATCTATGGCTACTTTATGCTACAGTGACAGAGTTGAGTATCTGAGACTGAAAACATAGGGCTCACAAAGTAGAAAACATTTACTGTATGGCTCTTTACAGAAACATTTCCTGCTTTCCTTGCCTCTGTATATTAGTGTTGGGATTACTGGGCTGTTAGGAAGAAGACATTTTTTATGCCCTTGGGTCCCCTTATACACCCAGCAAAATCCCTCCGGTAGTGGTTGTCTATGCTAGGCTATGCTATGCTATGTTTCTGAATATGAGAACCTGGAGTTATTGAAATATGACATTGAAATATTCACCTTTTGATTATAGATCTTTACACCCTGCTTGCCATTAAAGAAATTCTCTCATAAAAGGCTACCAACAGTGTCCTTTCACCGAGAAAATAGAGGTGATGACTCAGGTTCAATCCTAAAGTGTGTCTCCTTGAGCAGAGAACATGACATCTGGAGACAGACAAAAAGTATCCTAGACTCAAGTTGTAGAAAGCAGCTGACTTTCTGCTTAGGGGTTTAAGGAGCTCAATAATAACCACATGCTCCATAACCCTGGGACTGATAAATAGATTTGGTATCAGCTCAGGCAACAGTGTTCTCTGGTTTAGCATTTCTAATGACCTTTTGAAACCATAAGCTCGATGTTATTTCTTAATGAATTTCCTTTGTCCTGTTTCAGGAGTCCTTGGCACTCCTTGGTTACACTTGGGTGACTCATAATTAGTTCTGCAATGCTAACACAGATTACCATTTTTAAAAGAGACAGAGTAAAAACAAATATGCTCTCAATCACAGCAGAGGGGGGAAACAGAATTATAATAAAATGTGTTCCTACTGCAAATTACCTGGTTGTATTACTTGTTTATTTATTTATTTAAATAAAGAGTCTATGTCCTTTAACTCGGGCTCATTCTTCCAATGATCTATTTTCTGAGTTTGGAACAAGCGATCATAACAAATATTCTCTACTGTTTAGGAGAGTTTTCTAAGAAAAGCCACCCTGGCCATTAAATTTGTTCTTCAGATAAAAGCCATTGTGATCGCTGCATGGCACATACATCGAAGAGTCATAGAACTGAGTATCAGCGAGCATCATGGTAGAATCTGCCTGAGGTTTTAACTCCAAGATTTGGGGTCTGACAAACCCGTCCTGCTACTCACTAGTGTGTCATCTCAAATAATTTATTGCAACTCTCTAAGCCTCCATTTCACAGGATTTGTCCTTGTGGTTGAGGTCAGAATGAAATTTAGTAATTAAATAAAATGCCCAGACAGAAAGGGTTTATTAAACATTTATTATTACTCCATTATAATGCAGTCTCACCCAAAGCCCAATGTTAAATGCATGCGTGTTCTGCAGAGTCCCTGAGAGCCTTTTGGCGGTGCAGTCTCTACCTGAACTCACCAAGTACCCCCAAAGATGCCCATTTTGGTTTCATATGGCTCAAATGACCACAATTCCTTTATTTTGGTTTTCAATCATTAAGTGTCTCTCCCTAATCCAGTGGTCAGCAAACTCATTAGTCAACAGAGCCAAATGTCAACAGTACAACGATTGAAATTTCTTTTGAGAGCCAAACTTTTTATACTTAAACTATATAGGTAGGTATATTGTTATTAACTTAATTAGGGTACTCCTAAGGCTTAGGAAGAGCCACACTCAAGGGGCCAAAGAGCCGCATGTGACTCGCGAGCTGCAGTTTGCTGACCACAGCAATCCAACCCTGCTTCCTGAAGCTACACAAAAGCATTCTGTCCTAGGATCGCCCACATAAGTTTTCTCTTCTTCAAACTGATTAACCCAAGCTCCCTCATTCATTTTTTATATTTTATCAATGGTTTTCAATACTGGCCACACAGAAAAATCATCTGAGAACTTTTTTTAAAAACCCGATGCCTAGAAAACTCACAAGAAAAATTAAATCAGGATCTCTGGAGGTTGGACCCTGGCACTGACATTTTTGAAAGCTCCCCAGGCAATTCTAGATGTGCACCCAAGCTGGAGAACCACTGTACATAGTTCCAATTTTTATTATGTTGATTACTGTATTCCTAAATAACTTCTGCTTCTAATAGCACTGCCCAAATCATAGCTCTTCTCAGATAAATATTGTACTCTCACTGCCACCTGAGCAGAATCCCCATCACCACCCCTTTTCCTAGTGCAGGAAACTGTTCTGCCTTGTCCAAGCAAGCACAGTCCGCTGTGTCTCAATCATGACGGTGCATACGAATAACCTGGGGATTTTGTTAAATTGTAGGTCATGATTCAGAACCTCTGGGATGGCACTCAGGATTCTGCACCTGCAGGAAGCTTCCGCAATGCTGATGCTGCTGGTCCCACAGACTAAACCTAAAGGACTGCATGCTGATACAATCACATTAAAATGAAGTACCCGCAGAGAGAGAACAGTACTGTCTTGGTTGAATCATACGCTGTTTCATTGATTTTTTAAATAATCTGTATGTATTTGGTGTAGTTTATAAATTGGTTGGCAAGCCATCTGTCTCAGATAAGATATTGGCTGTTTTCTCAGATGTTGAGCTTGGTACTTGGTTTGAAAACCAAGACCTATTTGTCTTTGCGGCAGCTAGGATGGTGATTTAGCTAGCTGAAGGGATTCATAGAAATATGAATATCAGACTTTCAAGTTTCTAAGAAAGAAAACTTTCTAACACATTTATGTAATTTGGGCAAATCAACTGAGTACAAAGATCATGTTCCTCTTTAATAATGTCTCCTGTGACACTCATAATGGACATAAAGAAGATGCTAAATGAATATTGGTATATTAACTAATTAATGAGACATACTCACTGGACAATGAAACATGCTTTTTATGTCCATGGAATAACTAAAGAGGGAGACACTATGCTAAAAATGACAAATTGCATAGCATAAACAGTTAATGTAATTTGACTAATATATGGGAAAATTTAAAGGAATTAAAGTAAGGCATCGAAGGAGTGGTAATCTATAAAAAGCTAGAAAAAGAGGGCAGAGAAAAGACATTTGAAGCTTCAATATGGATAGTTTTACAACCAGAGTCAACACCATGCTTGACTTGGGATATCTAATGAGACTACAGACTTAAATGGTGTACTTGTAGGACCTTCTGTCACATAATGTCAGGGGTAATATATTAAGTCAAGGAACATGTGAGTTATATTACAACTGCAAGGGAATAAAAATTAAAACCCCTTCATGTGGAAATAGACATAACTGTGCTACATTTCCCTGTAGAAGAACATTCAGTGGCAATTTTTCTTCATATAATATTACATTAGCTTTAATTCTTATTAATAAGATACAAGAGTCATTAACACTATTAAAAATCTAATTATGTTAGCAATTTTCCATCATGTCATATTTGAGCAGTTAAGTATTGGTATTTGTTTTTCTTAATGGGATTCAAAAGTCTAATTAATAGGCTTTCTTTTGTGGTTAAGTGGAATGAATCTCTATGAGAAGGAGTCATTTTTAATATCTGCAAGGAGCTTGTTTTCTCATATATTATACTACCAAGCCAGCTGTCCCTCGGTGGTATGAGTAACTAAATATGAATTATATGAGATTATCCTATGAAATAGAATAATACTTTTCATTACATGTGATGTACATGTTACTACTACCATGTTCTAAAAACTTTGATATAACTACTAGACAAGAAATATACAAAAGATTGCAGTAGATTGTTACTTAAGGAAATTTAAGAAAACTGAAAATAGTACACTGAATGGATCACATGCATTTTCTGCTTGAGATGGTATTATTTTGGGGTAGTGCCCATCCACATAATAGCCAAAAGTTGTTTCTTAACTCTAGATTTTTTAAATTAACCTAAATTAATGTCTTAATGAGAAACATCTGTGTGTTCACTATGCCTCTTTATTTATTTACTCCTTGGTAGTATGCCAGGATAGATAGATAGATAGATAGATAGATAGATAGATAGATAGATAGATAGAATACCATATAAGTAATATAACAGAGTGTGTAGCATATATATGTACTATACAAAATATATTATAGTGTACTATATTATATATATATATATATATATATATATATATTACCAAAGAATAAAGATATTTATATAGACAATTGTTTCTTGGTTGTTATTAAAAATAATTCTGTGATATACTAATCATTTGTTATTATTCATGTAGTCACAGGAATTAAATCATCACATTATTGTTTTTTCCTTCAAACTGTCAATTACAATTGTTTAAAATTATTTTTAAGGCAGTTTTAGGTTCACAGAAAAATTGATGGGAAGGAACAGAGATTTCCCATATTTTCCCTGGCCCAACACATGCACAGATCCCCCTTTATCAGCATCCCCCACCAGAGTAGTACCTGCCTTACAACTAATGATCTTATGCTGACACATCATAATCACCCAAAGTCCATAATTCACATTCTGTCTCTCTCTCGGTGTTCTATATTCTATAGGTTTGGACAAATATAGAATGACCTGTATCCATCAGTATGTGCCTCATCTATTCATCCCTTCCTACCCTCCAACCACTGGCAGTAACTGATCTTTTTGTTATTTTCATAATTTTGCCTCTCCCAGAATGTCACATAGTTGGAATCATATAGTATGTAGACTTTTCAGATTAGTCTCTTTAACTTAGTAATAGGTTCCTACATATCTTTTCATGACTAGATAGCTCATTTAGTTTTAGCACTGCATAATACTCTATTGTCTGGATATACTACAATTTATGTATCCATTCACCTACTAAAGGACATCTTGTTTGCTTCCAAGTTTTAGCAACTATGAATAAAGCTGCTATAAACATCCATATGCAAGCTTTTTGTAAGCATCAGTTTTCAGCTCCTTTGAGTAAATACCAAGAAGCTTGATTGCTTGATCATATGGTAAAGAGTATTTTTAATTGTACAAGAAACTATCAAACTGTCTTCCAAATCAGTTGTATCATTTTGCATTCCCACCAGCAATTTATAAGAGTCATGTGGAGAAATTTTAAAAATTAAAAAATAGTCATTAATATATTCAGAAAGATAAGTGAATACATTTATTAGATGAAGCAATAACAGACTCTATTTAAAAAAAAAAAAAAAGGACTGCTCACACAGCCAGTGCAGCTCAGTGGTTGAGTGTTGACCCAGAAACCAAGAAGTCAACGGTTTGATTCCCCATCAGGCACATGCCTAGTTTTTTAGTTCAATCCCCAATTGGGGGTGTGCAGGAGGTAACTGATTAATGATGTTTCTTTCTCATTGATGTTTTGATTTCCATCCCTTCCCCTTCCTCTTTCTCTAAAAATCAATAAAAACCTATTTTTTTTAAAAAAGGGATGCTCATATAATAAGGAAGAGCTCTTAGAAATTATGATGATAGCAGAAATATCAGATTCAACAGGAGTGTTAATAGTAGAACAAAAGATGAAGAAATGGAAAAATAGCATTAAAAGATAAGAAAATTTAAAATCTGTGGCAAGAGGCTCAGCATTGGTGTACTAGGAATTCTGCTAAAAGAGAAAGAGAAAGGAAGGGAGGAACTAATAAAATTCAAGAAAATTTTCCAGAAATAAGGACTTGGATTTTGAGATTGTAAAATTCCACTGAGTCACCAATATAATGGACAACAGTATACTGGCACTAACAATAGACACTATAATTTCATCATGAAATTTTATAACACTGGGGATTGAAAGAAGATGCTCCAAATATCCCTATGGAGATAAGGAACAGACTTCTGATAAAAGGAAACATCAGAATTCTGTATCTTAAAAATCGGAAAAAAAAAAAAAAGCACTCTTCATGAGATCATTCTCTGAAAGCTACTGGAACATGGGCTTCTCCCAAAAGGCATAATTTAAGAAAGGAGAAGGCAAGGAATCAGGGAACAGAAGGTCCAACTCAAAAAGAGAAAAACGTAATCAGTCCCCAGGAAATCACAAGGAAGCACCCAAGACCACAGCTGAGTAGATGCCTAGAGAACATCCAGTCTAGTTGGGCACAGGTGACGGCTCCAGGGGCAGTTGCTTTTACAATAAAGCATAGGTTATCCCATGCCTTCTTCCTTAGTAAGAAAAACTTACACAACTGGGGGAAGAATTTGCAGTTGAGTTTGTGATAAGTTCATAGGGTGCTAATCAAGTAAACAGCAATAAGCAATTAATCCCAGAAAAATAAAAATTTAGCAGAAAGGAAAATTAATCATTACCTTGATCAGCTGAGAATAGCATTAGCATAGTCAAATAATATAAATGTTTAATATTGATCTAGAGAAAATTATGACATATCTGTACACTAAGAGGCCAGAAAGGTTAGAAATCTGTGTGTGTGTATTTGTGTGTGTACTCATGTAGGCAGAGAAGGTTGGGGGGAAGTAGAAGGTAAAATGCTGATCTTCTTTAGATAAAAGTCTATAAATAATGTTCAAAAAGCATAGCAGTATGCTTATATTATTTAAAAATATGAAAGTAATAACCAACAGGATGAAGTAAGTAAATTGAAAGTAGTAACCTTGAAAAGTAGAAAATAATTTAGGGAATGGGGTGAAGGATCAATTATTTTTCATAAAATGTCTTATAGAGCAATGATATGTATATACTTCATAAACTTATATGTATACTTAAATACTTTAAGTATATGCATGTCCTTTGATAATAATAAAAATGAATTTTAAATATCTAACTGAAGAAAATAAAAATAAAATTAGTTCCCTAAAGCCCAAACTGTGACATGACTTCAAGTAATACTTTGATTTTAAAAAGCCTGGACTAAGCCCCATTTGACTAAAGATACTGTACTATAGCATAATACACCGCACAATGATGACAAAACAGTTTCTAAACTCATGCCATCTTTGACCATAGGTAGTTCTTCAGAATGATGTGTTGAATAGGATTTTGAACCTGAGTATTCCAGATGCACTCAGTAATCTTTACAAGTACAAAATAACAGTGGTAGCCTCTCCGTCCATAAAACCATAGGCCCATGCCAGCAACAACTGTAGGTCAATGTTGACTCCAAAGTCAACACTCAGGTCCCATTCTTGTTTCTCACTCGTGAGCTCGGGTTGTATGTATCTTACTGGTCCTTTTGGAATAGAATTATCCATCCCAGGCAGCCTCATTTTCAGGGGAGCAGTGACTGTTGAAAGCTGATTTCTGTGGCTTCAGGAAGGCAGGACCACAGAAGGGTTCGAAGGCACCTTCCACTCACTCACACCACCCGCACGTCTATCCCAAGGTACGCCAGAGATTTGAAAATAAAAAGTAAATCTCCTCTTTGGGTGGGATCCGCATTATCATGCAACTTGTGAGCTTGCCCACATGAGCCCGGTTCCAGCGCTTTTAGATCAGTGGAGTCGCTATTAAAGTGCTATCAAAGCATTTTTGACTCCACAGAATTAATCATGAAATCTGCTCCTGCCAGCTCACTTATCATATTCGAAATATTAATTTAGAGCAAAATTAAATCGGACACCCACCGACAGCAACATTTTGCCCTTCAGAACTCCCCTTCATATTGATTTATTAATGGCTGCCAGAACAGGGTACCAGAACAATTTATTACTTCTTTCTGGATGCTTACAAATAGTCCTTGGGAATGACAGGTGTTATCTGACAGTCTTTTGACAAAGGTATTTTTCAATTTGCATAACATTTGGGGGATTTATTGGGATTTACGGAAGAAGTTTCACTTGAGTATCAGTGGCCCTGTGTGTGATTTGCTTCAAAAAGTTTTAAAGCTGGGTGGTCATTTGACTTTGGTGCAAGTCGGAGATAATATAAAATGTAGTGCATCGCCGAACCCACTCTCCACTGTGAAGAGGTGCCATAAAATGCAGACAGGAAGCACAGGGTGTCCTTTATGAACTATGTAAATATTCTTTATACGTTTGTTATTATGGTCTTAAATACCTGCATCAGCACTTGAATAGCAGAAAGTTCAAATCATCGACTGTGACAGTGCATATTCCCAGCCATAAATGCAAGTAGAGAACTAATCCTGAGACAAAAGGCTTTTCTCCCCTGGACCCCAGAGGGGAATCACACTGAGCATAGTCATGGAACAGCCCTCACAAGGCCCAAATTCGCCACCCCATTGGTGTAAATGGAATCATCAACACAGATCCCATAAGATAATCCTGTCTGAGCAACATTCAGGCAGGTAGGCAGTACATTTTTTTTATTGGGGTGACATTGATTTGCAAAACCATACATACATGTTGCAAGCGTACAACTCAACAAAACATCATCTGCACAATGCATTGTGTGCCCACCACCCCAAGCAAAGTCTGTTTTCTGTTTTCTTATTGTTGAGTCTATTACATATTTACCCTATTTCCCCTCACGTTGCCTCCCTTGAGCACCTACTACCAAGCACAGCTCTAAACCCCGAGCATACCATGTCAAAGCTCTCACATGAAGTCCCCACGCATGCAGCGCTTACATCCTAACTGAGGTAAGGAGGATAATGACAGGAAATAAGAAAGAAATAGACGATTTTAAAGAGTGGCTGGTGCAGTAGAGAATATAGATAGAATAATATAGACCTCCATAGAAGGTCCCCATGGAGTGGCGAGGGCTGTGTCTTAGTTAAGCACTCAGTAAAAGGCTCTATAACCAGCTTGGAGGAGAATACGCAGGCAGAGGAGACACCCAGCATCAGATTTTTGCTGTAGGAATGACTTTGTGGTACAAGAAACAGAAACTAAAGCCAGAGAGACTGGAACGTAGGGAATGAAAGGGAGTGTGCTCATAGATGAAGTCAGCCAGACGGGTCAGATCTGTATGGAACTCATGTACCTCTAATGGGGTTTATGTTTTAAAATGTCACTACCCTGTGGCTATCCTGTGGGGAGGCTCTTAAATTCTATTACCTCACTTAATGCCCACCGCCACCACTATCAGTACTCCCACTGTAGAGAGGTTAGGCAAGCTTAGTCAAAGGTACTAGTTAGGGAAAGAGCTGACATCGCAGCTACCCTTAGTGACCTTCACTAGTATACTATAACACCGGAAGTGATGTACAAACATGATGCAATTATTTAAAATTTCTTCCAGATTCAAGGCAATTGGTTTCCAATGTCACAGGTTAAAAGTTTCATTTTAAGAGGATCTGTCATCCCACCATCTGTTATCGGTGGGATACCCTCTGTGCCTCCAGTGGAAGTGGAGTTCTCGCAATGCTGCAAGGAAAGGAATTTCCTAAGACTTGCACAGGAAGAGGAGTGATCTTTATCTCATGGAATTACATCCATGGGTTTCCAATGTTGCATCTCCCTCCGTCCCACTATGGAAAAAGTCCAATCTTGTCTTCAGCAGGACAATAATTAAGGCCACTGCCCAGAGCCTCTGCTCCATAGTAAAGCATAGTCCAGTCCAGGATCCTGCATGTGGAGCCCACATGGCACTGGGCCCGGTGGCTACATAAGGCCACATGGTGGGCAACTGCAGGTCGAGGAGCAAGAGAGAGCAAGGCCGCAAGCAGGCAAGAGCAAAGCAAGAGAGCAAGAACTCTTTGTTTGGGGATTATAACCAGAAGCTTAACCAATTAATCCTTCATGATTTCACACACATGCTCTCCCAGTGTAGCACAGTGGTTGAGCATCAACCTATGAACCAGGAGGTCAAGGTTCAATTCCCAGTTGGGGCACATGCCTGGGTTGTGGGCTGTATATCCAATAGGGGGAATGCGGCAGGCAGTGAATCAAAGATTCTCTCTCATCACTGATGTTTCTATCGCTCTCTCCTTGTCCCTTCTTCTCTGAAAAATATTTTTTAAAAAATAAACATTTTGCACACTTGCAGTGGCTTCCCCTCCAATTCTCTTTTCCCAGGGTTAGACTGAAAGACAAGCACCTTACCTATATCACCAGACTTCCATTGCCCCCTTTGTTCAACCCTTCGCCCCGTGATCTGCAGGGAATGGACCAGTGGCTCCCTGGGAAGCATGAAGTTGTAGCTTCCTAGCAAAGCCTCCCACGTAATCATACTTATAATGTCTGGTCTCCCCTTTGCTCTCTTCCTATTATTAATATTAATAAACTAGCTAGTTATGATGATAACACATCAAGTCAGGCCCACAGTTCTGCACACAAAGCCAAATTTTAGAGTTAGTGTCTTCCATCCATTGCTTTGGGCTAGTTACTTGGGATTGAACACATCCATTCTCCCTCTCCTTGACCTATGATCACATTGCTGCCTTCTGAACACAACCAAGATGCATGAGCGATAGGCTGTCTCCTCATTAGTCTCTGTGAATGTTGTTTATGTCTTCATTTGCTCAGTGCAAATGTCCCTCATCATTACACGTCTAGCATGAGTTCAGCTATCTGGAGCATTTCCATCATGTGCAAACAAAACAAAACAAAACAAAACAAAACAAAACCCAGTTTGACATGTATTTGCTACTCTGTCAAAGCAATTTCTCCCTTTATTATTTTTTATTTTCTTCTGTGTGTATCAGGACTAAATCACATAGCAAAAATTATATCATGCAAAAACTATCTGAGATATGAATAATATGAGTTGCTCCAAATTCATTAATAAATACAACTTATGCTAGCTAATGTTGAGATTTTTATAACTAGGCAACAATTTGGGCAAAACAAAATGTAAGCCTCATTTAAATTGAAATATTTAACTCTCTGTATTATCTATCACTCTACTTATTATCACTCTATTTATTATCTATTTATGATCTACCTACCACTCTTTTATTATTATCTATCACTTTATTATCTATCTATTCATCCATCTTTCTATCTCTCTACCTATCTAAATTTATTAATAAATTTTTTACCCATAAACATAAAAAACAATAGTAAAATGCCAAATCCTAATTAAACTGTAATCAAAACCAAAATTTAAATAATGACATCTGCCAGAATCTACCAGCTCTTGCATTTAGATGCTGTGGTTATATGTAAGCAAGAAGTTTTCTCCTTAAAGGCAATAGTGGAGCAAATGTTTTTCTGCTTTTACATTTGAGTGAGAGTAGCATAAACAAGAAAAAAAATAAGATAAATTCACACACATATATTTTCAATCTCTTGTCCAAACTAAGTATCAAAAATCCCTGAAACAGATAAGAAGATAAATAAAAGTAAGAGAGAAGGAAATCACAAATCTCAGCCAAGAAATTGCCTAAACTGTAGTAAGAATATAGACCTAGGAATTAGGGACTTTTAACCACATTGTGCCTTATTCTCTGCATCAGATGAGACCAAGAGTGTCACTTCTGACCTGCGTTACTTCACTGACATATAAAGTTTAGAAAACCTGCCAAATTTAGGTCACAAATCCTTATTCTTATCTTTTTCGACTTCCCTATCTTCCAGCTTGCTATTGGCCATCTAGTATCCATGAAAAGTGGTGCCAAAAAATTCGATAGTCAAGATAAATCATTGTTGCAGAAATTACCAGTCTATCGGAGAACACACAACCAGCACTTGGAATATCAGGAAATGCACTTTATTGCAGGAGCACCGGTGCTGAATGGCTGAGGGGAATTGGTTCCCAAATCTGGGTGCTGAATATGGTGGGGCTTTCCCTTTTATCTCCCTAGTTTCTTTGTCCCTCAAATACGGACTAGGCTTCTGGACTTTTCACGGGCTTTTGCAGCCCCTGTGACGGTTGTAAGGGGGGAAGTGAGATTTCGACCAAGACTCTATCTGGCGCCAGGAGTTGGCTGCCCTTGCGAGGGTTTTGCATTGTTTCATGGCCCCTGTAAGACAGGTTTTTCAAGGATAGGGCACAAGCAGAAAAGGGGTTGAGGCCTAATTATAGGCTTGTACATATACATGCTAGAGCAGCGGTTGCCAACTGGTGGTCTGTGGACCACTGGTGGTCTGTGAGGTCCGAAAGGTTGGTAACTGCTGCACTAGAATGCCGGTTTGACTGGGCACAGACCTACGTTGCCACCCTGAATTGCCTTCACATCATATATTATTGCAATATTTTCTGTAAAAATCAAAGCTAATGCAAAATCCATGGTGACAAAAAAATGTCAAAACTTTTTTAAAAAGACAGGATGGGTGTTGCTGATTTTGCCTTTTGTCTTCGGCTCCAGCATGGCACTGTGGGTTGTTTGTTTAATTGTTATTGGGGGTTTTGGGGACATTGATTTTGATTTTAAAAACATTAGATTTAAATATTATTTATCCTGACTACTGATGTTTTGGTATAATTTAAAAGCTGCATGCTAGGTAGTTACTTCACTCCCCTCACTTGCCTCACCCTAGCCCCTGTCCCGGCTACTAACCAATTCCCCAGGAACTCTGAAGAAACTAGGGTGGGCATTATGGATGTAGATTAAAAGAAGAGCAGAGAAAAACTCACTAGATCAAGTGTGAAAACAGCAAATGTGAAAATCTGTCCATGGGACCTATTGTGCTTTCTGTTTCTTCCCTGAAAGATCCCAGATGTGAGCTCACTGCGTTCACCAGCTACTACAAGGGACCCGCCAAGAACTCCGTGACATTTGAGTCTTCCCTGCAGGCGCCTAAGGTCAAGAAGCCCACACCACGAAGTGTAAACTTCCGCTTGGCCTCCTCTCGGCTCCTCTTCTGCCCTCATCGTCAGCCCCTTCAAATGCACCTGAAAACGCGGGGCTCATGTGTTCAGGTTTCAGAACTGGCTTCTCCCCCAAGAGAACTGGCTTATCAAAAAATTTTCCCAAAAGGGAAAAAGGCTTTTCCTTAAGAAGACATCTCTTAACTAATTTTATTCTTCACCATTCTGCTATATAGTACAGTGGGGCCTTGACTTACGAGTGTCCCGATTAACGAGTTTTTTGAGATACGAACCATCTCTCAGCCGATTTTTTGCTTTGAGTTGCGAGCTAAAATTCAGGTTACAAGCCAGCTTCAGATACCCCACCGCTAGTTGGCGCAGCGAACGTCACAGTGAACGCCACAACATCAGCCCACTGTTGATTTGACATACAAGTAATATGAGTTATGAGCTCCGTCACGGAACGACTTAAACTCGTAAATCAAGGCCCCACTGTATATATAAATGTGCTAGAAGTATAACATAACATTATAAGGGTCAAAAAGTTTTCCTTTAGGAGCCTTTGTCCAATCTGAACTTAATAATTATCTGTCCTCTCATACATTTCCTAATGCCAGCAAAAATTTCTATCTCAGGTACTAGAAGTGGCTCTCTCTTTTTCAAGTTACTTTCTTATTTTTAATGGTTACCTTTGCTCTGGATCCTGCCTCCTTCCCTGTAGCAAATATTTATAGGTTTTTCTCTTGATCTCTGTGGGAATGGAAATACATGAAGCAAAACCACAGAAGACTCCTGAGGTCCACATGTGGTCCAGGAGAGAAAGCCTGGCCCGCGGAGTGGTCTCATATTGCTCATGATTAGCACTGAAACCAGAAGGCCCCCTTTCCTGCACCACCGAGTTCTGGGAGTGGCACTGGAGCTTCTATTTCCCTGAAATATACCTAAGCGGCAGGACACCTGAGATACACATGGTTTTAATGCACTGATTACTTTTTTTTTTTTCTTGGAGCTTCGTGCCTTTGAACTTGCTGGTTGCACTGGAACACTCTTCCTATCTCTATCTGACAATACTCATCGATCCTGTAGGACTGCTCCAAAGTCTCCCTCTCTCAGAAATTAGTTTCCTATTGCTGCTGCAACAAATTACTTAACACAGAGTTATTACCGCACAGCTCTGGAAGTGAGAAGTCCAAAATGGGTCTGTAGGCTTTTAGGGTGAATCTGTTTCTTTGCCTTTTCCAGCTTCATGACACCACCTACGCTGCTTGTCTCTTGGCTCCTTCCTCCATCTTCTCATCTCTCTTTTCCATTCCCTTCTCCATGCTGACCCCATCCTCTCTCTTATAAGGTTCTTCGCGATTCCAGCAAGCCCAAAGATGTAACCCAGGGTAATCTACCTATCTCAAAGTCCTTAGCTTAATCACATGCTCACAGTTCCCTTTGCGTGGCACAGTAACATATTCATGGGTTCTGGGGATTACAAATGACAACATGGACATCTCTGTGAGTAGGACATTATTCTTTCTACCACAGAAACCCCCATAGACAAGAGCTCCGCCATCCTCTGGCTACAACAGAACCTTGGCTGTGAGCTCCTATCAGAGCTTATCCATAACACTGTCAATGTAATGAGTTGGAGGAAACTGTACCTGTTACACAACCTCCCGGGAAGGACTTCTGCTTGGTTAGAGAGAATACTGTGATGAGCTGATTAGAGGAGAAGGAGGAAGATAGGCCTCCCAAGGAACATAACGGACACTACACTGTTTTCTAAGGAAGAATTTTGTTTTCAGAGTGGACCTGAGGCTGCCACTAACATCCTTCTCTGCCCTTTCCAACCACAGACTCAATCCCTTTCTAAATAACCCATGAATACACATTTAAGCACCATGTGTTGGGAAGGAAACCTAACGACCAGCCGGTGCAGGGGGCCCACATAACCCAGTGGGGGACTTATCAACTTCGTTGTAAATTTCCTCGTCTGTAAAATGGGAATAACGCTTTTCCTCATATGTTGTTGAGATTAAATATGTAACCTGTTTAAAACAATGCCATACACATAGTGAATGCTTAATAATCCTTAACTATCCTTTCTGGGCATTACTGTGCTTGTAACAGGGCTATCTGGCTCAATGGGCTGTGTATTCTTCAAACCCCACTGTTAGTAATTTCCGCAGCGGCTAGAACTTGCCTCTCCAGTATAGAAGCTAATAATCACATTGGGCTATTTACATTTACATTCAAATTAATTACAATTACGTGAGAATTAAAAATGCAGTTCCTCAATCACACTCACCATATTTCAAGTGCTCAGTAGCTACATGTGGCTAGTGATTACCTGACTGGACAGTACAAATGAAAACCATTTCCATTACTGAGTAGCCCATGCAGTAAGCACCCCAGTGTCAAAGAATGCTATACAACTGTGGGAGTAGTTAGAGAAAATGTAATGTACTCGTAGAATCCCACTTATGTGGCAGTCATACTTTACTATGATAAATCTTAAAACCATAATAAATCTGAAATTAAATAAATAGCATTTTTTTTAAAAAAAATCTAAGATGACTACATAGTTTTGACTTTGAGGTTTCTGATATGGTAAAAACATTTTTGGGGGGGCCTCAACTCTCTAGCACCAGCCAGCCAAAATCTATTAACCTCCTTGTGGTTAATGACACCATTTTCTCATCATCTTTTTTTAAAACTCTGGCTAGATTAGGTGAGGCAAGCAAAGAGGACACATAATTCAGGTCATGCTCACACTATAAAGAATGAATAATATGCTCCAATATGCTGATTCTCTACCTATCACCTGTCATTACTCTACATTTTTTATATTCTACTCATGTTCTCTAGCTAGCCCCAATGAAAATGTAGAATTTATTCTGACCATAGGTCCTTGGCACACAGAGTTCAAAATGTAAGCTAACGCAAACATGGAAAGTATGTCATCATCCCAATATTCTTTTTCTTTTTAAATATCTTTTTACTGATTAAAAGAGAAGGGAAGGGAGACAGAGAAAAATGTGGACATGAGAGAGAAACATCAATCGGCTGCCTCCTGCACACCTCCTACTGGGGATTGACCCTTCAACCTGGGCATGTGCCCTGACTGGAACTGAACAGATGATCTTTTGGTGCATGGGACAACACTCAACCAACTGAGCCACACCAGCCAGGGCACCATCCCAATATTCTCACTCATAGCAGACATTGTCCATCCATCCATAACATTCTCCCCACTGACTCAGGTATGACATCAGAATCCCTCTCAACACAAGGCTCTAAAGCAGCAACTGCCAAACAGTAGACATTCACATTTGAGTTTAAAGCTACTTGTCATTCCTGATGTAGATAAAAGAATCAGGTAAAAACCAACTGCCCCATGCAACCAATGCTATTTTCTTTAAGGTACAATCATGCTTCACTCTTTTTTTCCTTTTTAGTATGAGAAATGGTCTTTAACCAAGAACTCAGTGGAGCAACAGTGCCACCCAATGGCTGGCTAGGTTAGTTTTGCATTTAACTCACCATTTTAACACAGAAACAGTCTTCCACAGATAAAAGATGGGAACTGGAATTGGCTATTAGCTGCTTAAGCTATTATTCATCATTTTTCTAAATGATAGATACACAAAAGGTAGACGGCATCCTGAGAAATGGGATTGTCTTAAACCCTTCAGCACATTTCTGCTATCAAATCAAATAGCTCAACAAAAAAAGAAAGACTCCACATGTGTTTACAAATGAACAGAATGGATTTTCATGTCTCATTTGTAAGTTGGTGGAATGGACACCACCTTCCCCCACCCAGGTGAGCATGGTTTTCTCATTTTTGGGATATTTTCTAGCAAATCGGTGTGCTAAACAAACCCTACTGAAAACAGTAGCGTGGGTATATGTATTGCATCATTTTATATGCAAACAGGAGTATAAAAGCTATGACAAGTGTTGTAAATAGAACTATTATTTAGTTTAAAGGAAGCAGAATTTACATTCCCCAAATCAGAGACCATTCAAGCTTTGAGATTCAAGTAAGCAAAATAAATCTGAGCTTTTTGCAGTGTGAAATCGAAGCTCTAACTCTATTAATAGAAGAGGTGAGTAATAGACTTCCCTGGTTGGACAGTGGTGAGATTTTATTACCCAATCTTTGAGATCTGCATAGCTCACTGAACACTTCCAACTGGAGGTGAAGGGAGTCCCCAAGCACTGAAGATGCATATGGTTAATGTTGGAGTCTTTCTCCCTTGAAGGAATTTATTTGAAGATATGGAGACATCCCTACAGGACGCAAGACCAAGCTCTTCTTTGTAACTTCCAATCAATCAGAATACTTATAAAATATTTTTTAACTACATTGATGTCCCCACAGTCAAACCAAATGAGTTGGAGCTGAGTGTCTCTGATCTTTTTTAAATGCGTGAAGAGATGACACACGACTATGTATTACTATTTACTCGTGATTGCTATGGTTAATCACTTTTGACGAAAAACAAAATTGCCAATTTTGCATCCATCTGTGGTCAAAAGGCTTTTGTGCAGAACTTTTTTTGTTCAACTTTGTCCTCTTATTTCATTTAGTTTGTATTTCAATGACTTGGATTGTATTTTTCTATAAATATGATTAATGGAAAAAAAGACTCTGGGTTTAAAAATGAAATGTATAGAATGAACAGAGGCACAGGGAAATATTTTGTGTAAAGGTAAAAAAAATACATCCCTTGTGAATCTGAGAATAGCCAATTAAATTCACATTTCTTCATTGAGAGAGTAGGTAGGAACTTCAATTAGAACAAGTTCTATAGTTTATTTTAGTATTTGTAATTTTTTCCTTGGAGTGATGAAATTATAGAAACTAGTTCAGTGAGAAGCAGTATAATGTGTACTGTAAGAGTGTGAAATTTTAGATCAGCTGAACTATGCTTGAATCCCAGGTCAGCCAAAAATTATCTAAGTGAATTTGAGTAAATGACTTAAAGTCTATCTATGAGCCTCGATTCCCTAATCTGTTAAACGGACACACCAACAGCATAAATCCATAATATTATTATGAGAATTGTCTGTGGTGAGAGAACAGAATATTCAGAGACTCTTAAGTCCTCCAATGTTATTGAAGTGGCAAGAGATGTGAGTAGAAAGAAAACCAAAGTTAGGAAGTGGCTTGTATCTTAGAAAGATGACTCTAGCTACCAGCATCAGTAGAAAGCCAGAGGCAAAGAAGGAAACTGGGAAAGATTATGGACTGTGGGTTCAAACTACCTAAAATGTAATACAATTTCAGCACTTCCTATTGTCATGATGACACATTTCCAAATCTTAGTTTTCTCATCTATAACTGGAGAACAGAAATAGCACCTCCCCAGAAACTGTAAGGGATAAGCTGAGGTAAGACATCTACAGATAGCTCTTACTGCATAGCTCCAGGTAAACATTTAATAGGTGCGACCAGAAACAGAACTCATCTTCACTGTAGTCGACGTGCTATATCTTGTGGTCATGCCTGTGCTTGTTTTCATTGAGTTTCCTGAACAACTGCTTGTAGGAGATGGAACACAATCTGTAGAATCTATAGTAGGTTCCTGAAATTCTTAAGTCTTTTTTAACCCCAGTGGCTCTTTGCTGTCAGTGCTGTTATGTTCACGCGTATCAGGTGGAAAGCATCAAGGAGATAATCCCTGCCTTCAAGGAGCAGGGATTCTAGTTCAGGAGACAGACATCCACATAAGAAATGTCAAGTGAGGAGGACCCATAACAAAGCCGTGGAGAGGCACTTTGCACAGCAGTAAAGACTACAGACTCTAAACTAGGCTGCCTGCCTTTGATTATTGGCATTCCCGTAGTAGTGGTGTGACTTGGGGCGAGTTACCTAACTCCACCACACCTTACTTTTCACACCTCTTGAAGAAAGTAATAATAATATTAACCTAATAGAGTTGTTGCATGGAATAAAGGGGTAAAGTACCTGGAGCATATTTAGTGCTAAATGACTCTTTACCACTAGCATTACTTCTACTACTAATAAAGAAAGGTCCACTAATAGAGGCTTTGCTGGAACCAGTTGCGTTTCAGAATTTTTCTGATAGTCGAAGGATAGCATGGCATGAACACCATCCATGACACAGTCATCCCAGTGGGATCTGGGGCAGCAGGGAGTCACACATAATATCTCTGCAGGATAGATTCTTACAAATAAAGACCTATCAAGAGACTCAAGTCCAGTCAAGTCAGATTTTGTGGAAAAAATGAGTTCAGGTCACGTAAGATGTTATCAGCAGATGAGTTTTTATTTTTATTTTTTAACTTTATTTTATTGCTTAAAGTATTGCAAAGAGTAGTACATATGTCTCCTTTTTTTCCCCATTGACCTTCCCCCGTCCTTCCCTACCTCCCTTCTCCCCGCCACCAAGTATCTTGCGTCCATTGGTTATGCTTACATGCATGCATACAAGTCCTTTGGTTGATCTCTTACCTCCCCCCACCACGCCCCCGCCCCCCAACCCTCCCCAGCCTTCCCGCTAAGCTTTTCATTTTCAGAGCTCTTTGAATTCTGGCTTTGTGGACCTATTTGGCTATGAACATTGGAGAGAGATCCGGAAGGCTTCAGAGAGGGGCATTATTTCCTGGTTGGTAAAGGGTGTGGAAATTGTGTGCAAAGGAATTTGGGACAGACTCTCTGGTCGAAGTGAGCAGGAGTATACTTATCCCTGTGAGAGGTGACACTGCAGTTAGATCACCTGATGCCACAAAACTGTCAGAGATCAGGCAAGTGCTGAGCTGCTGGAACCTGATTGTGTTACCATTCTTTCAGGTTAGTAATACATCTTCAGGCATGGTGTGTGTGGCCAGACAACGCAAACCAATAGGTCTAGAGCAGCCTGTGGTGGCTTTGCAGATGTGCTTTGTTTGGTGACAGAGTGGTTAGTTTTTAGAACTTTGCAGAGAGCACATACTTGCCACTAATCCCTTCACTCTATCACGCACTACTATCGTCACCCAGCTGGATTCTCTCATGTCTATCTCTCTGCTCTTTCCTGATATTGAGATTTTTGAGCCCTGGTAGGCAAATAAAAGAAATGAGTCCTGAGGTTTGAAACAATCAGTTGTGTGGTTGAATTAATCTTAAGGTCTCTATATAGACTGACAGAGAGTTTTAATCCTAAATGCCAGCTCTCTTGATTGCCAGTGACTTCCCAAAGTGCTGTGTAATAAAGACATTTTTAGGCTGCTGCTGGGCTCAGTTAGACAGGAGGAGAAAGAGAGTATTTATCTGCCTTATGTCCTATATCACTTGTTCCAAAAATATAATTCAGTGAGTTTAAATATTAAATTATATTTTTCCTGTACTATCCAATATGGTAGTCACTAGCCACATATGGCCAATTAGCACTGGATATATGACGAGTCCAATTTGAAATACTGTATATATATATATATACATATATATATATATGTATATATATATATATACTGTATAAATACTGTATATATATTATACCATAAGTATAATATATATATATATCAGATTTCAAAGGTTTTGTACAAAAAATAATGTAAAACACTTACTAATAATTCTAATACTGATTGTACAATACAATGATAATTTTAATATATTGAGTTAAATAAAGTATATTATTAAAATTAAATTTACCTATTTCTTTTACTTTTTTAATGTTGTGGCTAGAAAATTTGAAATCACATATATCTCATAGGATATTTCTATTGGACATCATTATTTTATACTATACATATTTATGATACTGCAATATTTAAAGTGATTTCTGACCCTCACATTATTTACACAATTTTTAATGAACTATAGACTCCACCAAATTATTATTTCAGCCAAAAGAAATTTTCCTGTTAACTGTTGATAGGAAAAAAGATGAAAATTTTCAGTAGAGATTCTCTTGACCTATACCCTCCAGTGAACTAACTTCCCCAGGTTCCTTCCTCACCACACACAAATACCAACTGGGAATCACTGCTGTAGAACAGCCCAGGAGCTAAATCCCCCAGCCACACACAGACATTTGCATCACAACGGCAGGGTTCAGTGATTGTGACAGCCAGGTTCCCCAAAGACCAACTTATTTACTAACTGGTCCTTGACAGAAAAAGTTCAGACTCCCGCTCTAGAAAAACAATTCTAAATGAGTTTTTCTAAGTTAATCCTTGTAGAAGACATTTAGATCAGTTTACAGATGCAAAAACTGCTTAGGACAAAACTTGAATCATCAGCGCTACAAAACTCTAATACATTCTGAAATAAGACACTTTTTTCCAGCTTCTAAATAGCTTCATATTGACCTTGGCTGGGTAGCTCAGAGGGTTAGAGCATCGTCCCAATGCGCCAAGGTTGCAGGTTCAACCCCTGGTCAGGGCACATACAAGAGTCAACCAATAAATGCATAAATAAGTGGGGGAAAAATAAATGTTTCTATTTCTCTCCCATCCTCTCTCTCTAAAATCAATATATTTTTTTTTTAATCTTCAACTAGTTTTTATGGAAACGATGCTTTGTAAAATGATCCTGGGACAGTGCTAAGAGACTGAGGGTTATTTGAGGCTGTAATTAGCAATCATTTGCTCTGTAAAAGATTCCACGGAGCATCATGTTTTACTGACATGTTTCCAACCTAAGAATGAACATCATCTGAACTAACGCTAAATTACTGACCATTTCCTTTCATTGACCATAGGCATCCTAAAGTTTTGGCTGCTTAGTTAATAATATTTTTGTAAGTTTCTATGAGAAATTGAGACTATTATCACCTTTGTCATAAGATGTCATGTTTTTTCTTATCCGTTGTATCTAAATGTCCTGGTTTTTAGAACTCATTAGAGAAAAGCTTCTGGTTTGTGGTTTATGGGTCATCACACAAAAAGTACAGAGCCACTCTGTCAAAACTGGCATTATGCTTAGAAAAACAGCCTCTGGAGGTGGAGAAAGCATTGTTTCACCCTTCCAAGGCCTAGTTATCATATTAAAGATGTAAGATGCTCATTCCCCATTTTTATTAGCTTTCTTAAAATGGAAAGAAAAGAAATTACTATTCTAATTGTGACTTAACTAGTTCAAACTGACTTAAGTATGAATATCTGAAAACTTGGCAGCCATTTAAAAGCCTATTTGAGCAGGTGATCACAACTCCTCAGAGAAATGGAAAGGTGCTTTATAGCCTAATACTTCCTTTTGAACTGTGTGTCTCTCTTCCTATTTGGAATTCGTTTGGATGCAAAAATCAAATTAGGTTCCTTTCCTTGGAGACACTCCAAATATTTTGACAGTTATTTAAATACCGTATTGACAAGCCCATTATATTTACTGGTCCTAAAACAAATAATTTCCACACAGTCTAGGCTTTAAAACTCTTTAGTACAAATTATTAAAAGATTATAAAGTGTTTGTCTGTGAATTTTGAAAGGGAGGGATTTGTGACTTCTTAAAAAAAGGAAAATATTTGAATAGCAGCTATAATTCTAGTATATTCACAAATCAGTCATTAAAATGCATAGAGCAGAGAATTGTTGCAGCTGTATACAGCTTTTATTATTCAGGCTGCTAAATGGGTGAAACATATATTTTAATTTAATGTATAATGCACCACTCAGAACGATCCAGAACAATCCTTCCTCCCCTCCCTTTCTTAAGAAGAAGCCAGAGACCCTTCACCAGGCTGGGGATAATTTCTCCTGGACAACAGCCAGCTGAGATTTATTGAAAGTGCTGACATCTCTTCATAAAACATTGCAAGAGCTGGCAGAAGGTTAGTCAAAAAATCAGCCCATAACATTTCTACTTTTATTCATCTATTTTCGTGGGGGGTGGAGGGGAGATGAATTTAATTGCTAAGCCTTCAGCTCTGGTTACCAATTACGGCCCTATGGGAACTCTAACTCCTACAGAAAGTTATCAAAGGGCTGTCTTCTCATTTCATTTTTATGGGACTAGAAGACCTGGGTTTGGGAGGGGGGGGGGGACACTTAAAATCCTGACTGGAGGGGTTATGAAGAACCACCTGGGTATTATTGATAAAAGGGATGAAGGGGGGGGGGGGTAATGCTCACTTAGTGGTCATAGTAAATCAGTGAAGGTATGTTTGAAAGCAAAAGAAATTACATGACATGACTATTTTTTGAAAGGGTGTTGTGATTCCTCTGTCATTTTAAATGACTCTTGTCTGGAGGGCACATGCCTGGAGAATGTTATTGTCTACTCCATTGTTCTCCAGCTCCTGCAATGTCATCTTAAGCCTCCCTGCAAAATAAAGGCCCTCCCCTTACATTTTTATAACAAACAAAATCCCATTTATAGCTTCTCATATCTCCAGGAGTACTTGTAATCTATTTTATCTCTTTGCTGAAAGGTAAGGTTCTCTCAGATGCAATTTATTCCTTTCTTAAGGTGCCCAACAAGCTTGGAGTTCTGAACTCAACTTCTACGCCACAAATCTCAGTGGCAGCGTTAAACGAATTTATTGTGTTTAATCAGATTACGAAAAATAATTTTCTTGTATCTTTCCACATCTAGAGATTTATGCCAGTGCTTAGTCCCTTAGAAAGGACAGTGCTGAACTTCATGTCAGTTACGCTGGCTTCGGATTCAGTCAATTCATGACCATACCAAGAGGGGTTTGTATCTTTTAGCATTAAAGGTAATTTCCACCACAGAGAGGAACAAATTAGGACTGAGAGTTGGAGACCCTGAACTTGACTTATTGAATTGCTGGAGCAAGCCATGACACACAATAACCTTCAAAGCTCTGAGCGCCACAGGGTTCTATGTGCTCTCCCAGACTGCCTCTGCTTTGTGGCAGGCGCCTGCAAGAGTCTAAAGGCCTTTTCTTACCTTCCAGATGTCCAGATTGAACACAAAGGCCCCTGGTATCTCTTCTAATTTTTGATCATTTTTAAGTCACAGCGATACTGCCCCCCATCTCTCCCATATCTAGACTATTTCTCAAACATCTTCAGTATTTATTCATATTTTATCCACTACTTTCTCAAAGGGATTTGAAGTGTTCTTATAACAAGGGAGATAAATTTTGTAACGGTAACAAACATAAAAGGAATTCAGGGCCGTGGAGAGGTACAACATGTAAATATGCTACCTCCTGGGGCTTATATAATTGAAATTGGACTTAACACATGACTTGATGCTTCTTGCTGATTGTACAAAGGAACACAAGCTGCGATCCACACCAACTGCTTCTTTCCTTCACTTCTAAAACGTATTCACCTTGTTATCCATATCCGAATGACTTTGTAGTTCAATCGCTTTATATGTGCAAAGTTCAGAATTTCATCGCATCAAATGTATCCAAAAAGAAACCAAAAGAATAGCGGGGGTAAGATTACTCTTATTAACATCCAATTTATCTATTAGGGGGGAAAAAATCTGATCCCAATCTCTTCCAAGACATGTCAGGCATTGTTGCCACTGGTTTTATTCTACTTCTCCTAGAATTTTCTTTATCAATTACCCACTTTTGCTAGCATCCTAACTCCCTCTATCTTTCCATCTATCTACAAATATCACAAGTCTCTCCAAAAAGAAAAACTTTCATCTATTCAGCCTCACTTCAAGCTTACTACCCACACCTCTCTGCTTCTTTTTGATTATCAAACTCCTTAAATGAATAGAATATTCTCACAGACTACTCATTTTTACCTTCCTAATCCTCTGAATACTAATGTCAGAATTCCCCAACTTTTAGCTAGAAAGCCTTGTCAATGACCCCGTTTGCCAAACTCAGAAGCTCTCCTCTCCTCTTTAGTCCAGCTCTAGTTTATACCTGAAATAATCTCAGCTCCTGCCCCCAATATCTCCTCTTGATGAAGTTTTGTCTTTACCACTATCAGTGTTAACTTTCTAAGAGAAAGTTGGATTGGATTGTTCAAAAACTCAAGAACTTTCTCAGCTAAGTTTTACCTCATTTCTAGATACTCATTCTGTGAGGCCAGATTACTCTAATACAAAAGCCAGACAAAATATAGAAAAGACAACTACAGGCCAATATGCCTGATGAATATAGATGCAAAAATTCTCAAGAAAATACTGGCATACACCATGACCAAGTGGGATTTACCGCTGGGATACAGGATGATTTAATATGTATAAATCAATTAATATGATTTACCACATTAACAAAATGAAGGACAAAAATCACATGATAGTTTCAATACATGCAGAAAAAGCATTTGACAAATTCAACACTCTCTCTACAAACAAGGTATAGAAAGAATGTACTTCAACATAATAAGAGCCACATAAGACAAGCCCAAATGCCTAACAAACAAAAAGCCACAGGTATATGAAAAGGCACTCACCATCACTAATCACAAGCTTTTTTTTTTTTCTTATTTATCTATGTTTTGTTTTCTGACATGAGCAAATTAAAGGTATTTTGGAGAGACAATGCCTACCTCTATGTTCTGACAAAGTTGTGACTCTCCACTTAGGTCAAGGAAGAGAGGAAGGCAGTGTCTATGGAAAAGAAGGAATGTGAAAGCATCTCCGATCTTTACATACACTGGGTGCAGTTTCTCCTACTCAGAATCTAAACGAAAGCTCTGAGACCAGGTTTCATTTTTAAGTGTGTCTCTTTCTGACTCTGCTTTTAAGCGTAGTCTATAACTTTGCACAGTACCTAGTTTGATGTCACGCTTGATTAATGTTTTGTTCTAATTAATAATAAAATAGATAAATCAGAGCCTTGAGATTTAAATTCTCTATCCCATTGTTCCCTTCAGCCTGATTGAAACCATGCTCATTATCTTTCTGCAATTAATTTCCCATTCCTCAGGCTCATTCCTGGTATCCCACAGGATAAATTTCCTGAGAGGAGGACTTCATGGAGATGATTAGGTCACACTACATTCACCAATTAAATAATAGTTAGCTATTGATTTCTACCGAGAAATATAAGTGATTAGCAGACCCTTTATAGGGACAGCTGTCGTTCTAAGAGGTTAGCGTTTTGTAGTTCTATTTCTAGAGAATTACTTGGCATTTTCTTAAGGTCAGATGGGACACCATAGGGCTAACTATTGAGAATAAATCTGTACCTGATCACCATTAGAGAGTGCTTTAAGGGCCATTGCTAAAGCTCATCATATAGACACAAATATTAAACGTCATATATGAATAATGCAGTGTTACAAAGAATGTACATCATAATCCCTTACTATTTGAATTTCCTTCTGGCCTCACTAGAGTTTTTTCTCTCTCTCGGATACAGAAACATATATTGAGAGAAAGAGAGAGAGCCAATAAATGAAGCCATATGATTGTAGCCTATATTTTTTTTATTAAGGTCAGCCTATGTTCAGAAATAATGTCACTCTAGGTTGATTAGACACTTTTGGTCCTGAGAACATGGAATGTTTTGTCCATGAAAGAAAGTTCAATGGAAATTATCCTCCAGTGAGGATAAACAAAAATAAATAAAATATGTAAAAGATTCAACACAGGGCCAAGCACAATTTATTACTGACTGAATGGGAAATATTTGCTGAAGAATAATAAATTACACTGAGAGTTCAGAAACTCTTATATGGATGCCAACCAGAGGAAGGGCCACAAGGGTCCCAATTTTGCTCCCCAGTAGCTCCTGTTTTTCTCAGGCCTGAGGAACTAGTTTGAGCCCTAAGTGACAAGACAAGGCTAAGAGCAGGGAGGAGAAATGAGTTGGGTCATGTCCAGTCTTGTCAATCATTTTCCTATTCCAATGTATAGCACTTCAAATGAAGTCTTAGACACAAAAAGGAACACGATATACATCAGTTGGACCATACATGAGTGTTTTGGGGAAACATTTTCTGGCACAATTGGGCTAAACTGAACGGCATTGTATGAAGCTGTCATGTTACTTGAGAATAAGACCAATGAAAGTAATTGGGGACTTTCTGTTGAAGTTCTGTGTCCTATTTTCACACCTCTCAGTTGTAGAGAGAAATTAATAATGACACCAAGTATTCTAATTATTTCCTTCAGGTGTATAATTTCAAAACCAGAAATGTACAAAATGTGCCTAGCCTATATGAAAATCTTATATTTAAATATATTTTTTTTATGTTCTGTGGAATTTAAATCACATTCTTATCCTATATAATGAAAGCATAGTATGCAAATTGTCCCCTCAACCAGGAGTTGTCTGGGAATTCGACCAGGGGGCAGGGCCGGCTGGGGGAAGGAAAGGAGGCCCTGGCCAGTGGTGGCAGCAGGTGGCCGGGGGAAACGAGGGAACACCCAGCCAGCAGCTGGCAGCCACTAGGGCCCCCTACCAGTGCACAAATTTTGTGCACTAGGCCTTTAGTATTTGTAGAAAATAAAGTCAACCTTATCACAGAATCTGCATATAGTGGAACTAAGATGATAGAAAAAAAAAATCAGTTATATGGAACTAAGATCTAACATATGTATTTGAAGGAAAATGTAAAATTATAGTAACCTGGCTATTAACAGTACTTTGTTTTGAGATTCCTTGAAAAAGAGTAAATATGGATATGGAGATATATATATATAACTTGAAAAACTTAAAACTTTATGTTGGTAATGACAACAAAAATGTTTCAGGGATTTCAAACACTAGGCATTAAATACAATGTAATAATTCCTGTCATTTATACTTTTGTAAACTTAATTTTAGAAGCATTCAAATAGAAGCATCACCAAGTACACCTCTAGGTTTGTCCATAACACTTAAAAAAAAGAAATGAAGACAAGCAAAATGAAACAGGGACAGCAGGACTTAGTTACCCTGGCTAAATTAACTTGAAAATAAGAGAACCAGGTGGATAATGTTTTAGTTACAGTTAGTTTAAGTGTGATACAAAGGTGATTTTATTATAGAAGTAGCTTCTTTTAAATAATTTTAAACCAAGAAAACTAGGAATGTCAGATAGTGAGACCTTTAACACACATACACACACACAAATACCTATGTAAGAATTTCTGAGTAGCCATAGACAGATAAAACTGGGATTCTTTTCACGTTTTAAAACTATTTAATAATTAAGGTCTGATTTACATAGAGAAACTGTACATATCTAACATATGCAACTGAATGAGTTTGGAGCTCGGTGTATATACAAGTGGAATTCTTTTTAATCATAGTTTAGAATTTCCTTTTTAATGATACACCAGATTTATTTAGTCTAACTCCTAAATCATTCAAGCCTCACAGTTAACCAATTATGACTTTTGAAACTCACTCAGTACATACAATAATTTATAAGCAGCATTCCCAGTGGAAATGTAATGGAAGCCCCATGTGCCATTTGAAAAAAAAAATTAGTAAGTAGATATTGAAAAGTGGACAGAAAGAGGTGAAATTAATTTCAATACTGCATTTTATATAGGTTAATATATTAAAATCATAGTTTCAATGGCTTATCAGCATAAAAGTTATTGAGGCATTTGACTTTTTTGGTACTGTGTTTAAAGTCTAGTATAGCCCTAATCAGTTTGGCTCAGTGATAGAGCATCAGCCCTCAGACTGAAGAGCCCAGGGTTCAATTCCGGTCAAGGGCATGTACCTTGGTTGCAGGCTCAGTCCCCAGTAGGGGGGGTGCAGGAGGCAGCTGATCAGTGTTTCTCTCTCATCAATGTTTCTAACTCCCTATCCCTCTCCCTTCCTCTCTGTAAATATATACATATATATATATATATATATATATATATATATATACACATATATATATATACTTTTTTTAAAAATCTAGTAAATATTGTACACTGACAGTGAGGCCCTAATTCAGACCAGCCACACATGCTAGTGGCCTCTTCCTCTGTAGAACAGTTAATGTCCCCAGTGGCTCTTCCTCTGACAGTTCCTTCTGTGAAAATTAGCATCCCATAGCAAATGCAACCTTTGCAATCTCTCCCCATCCCCTTTCAGCTATATGCGGTGTGAAAAGCCATTAAGAGAAATCAAAATCTCAAAATTCCAGAACACAATCTGAGAACTATTTGGGGAAATAAAAAGGTCCAACAAAAGTTAATAACTGACAGAAAATGAAATCAGGGACTGGAAGTATATTCAATCACCTGTCCAGTCCAGTGACTGACACATCAGAATAGCAGATGCCCTTGATTTTCATGAAAACACTAACCATACAAAACTGTTGGAGGAAAGCAAATTAATTACAGTCTACCAGGACATGAAATGCAGGTTTCAACTGAGTTTTGTAAAAGAACATTTGAGTGTCTAATTATAAGAGCAGTAATTTTAGATAATACTTGCTATAAATTAGTTCTAAACTTTTCTAATACATCAGTCATATATATACATTTGGGCTACAAACATATGTGAGAAATTACTGACATGCCCTCTTCTACCCGCCCCCTTTACCATCCTCAAGCTGGAGAAGGTGGCCAAGGAGTTTTACAGGTGCTTTTCTATGTTGGGGTGGGAATCTTTCAGCAAATCTATAATAATAAAAGGGTAATATGCTAATTAGACCAGATGTCTTCGAGACGTCATTCTGGTCATCTTTCCTGATGAAGCTGGAACCGGAGGGAAGCCAGCCCAGGTCCCAGGTGCCTGCAGGTGGCAAGAGGAGGGAAGCCCAGGTGCCAGAGGGAAGCCGGTGCTGGCAGTCGGGGAAAGGAAGGCCTACTCTTGCATGAATTTTCGTGCATTAGGCCTCTAGTGTAAATATAAAGAGCATGCAACATTCATTTGGAACTGAGCTAAAAGAGAACTCAAAGCCAGTTGAATATATAGGAATACGCACTTTTTAGCATCCCAAATGGTCAATAATACCAACATCCTAGTTGTCACTAAACGGAGCCATAATTCCAGTTTTGTTGCTTAAAGTTAACAGCTTCAATCTCAGGATCTCTAAAGAGCTCCCGAGGCTCAGAAGTTTCTAGCTGGTTCCTGGAGTTCAGCTGACACGCAGCCACAGCAAGCTGAGAGATAATTGCCCAAGGTCACTCATGAGCAGCGGTAGAGAAAATCAAATCCAGGGGTCACACACGCTTATAAATGTTTTCATCTCAAGAACACCGAGAGAAAAAAATGCTTGGCAATATGCTAGTCCTCAAGTGTATTTATTATTTTCAATACAATAAGCATTCACCTAGTAAGAACCCAAGAGCCCAAATGAAAATAAATGATACCTATTAGTGAATAATGGTTTGTTCCAGTCTCTGGGTCCAAAATAGAGTAACCTCATCAAAAGATAAATACTGGCACTGCCCTTGGAAGTCAACAGGTAATGGCAAATAGGAACAAATGGAAATAAGTAAGAAAAACAGCGTAGAGAGTTGGAAGATTGATTTTTCTTATAACAATGATATATTCTGTTTTTTCCCCCCAGCTCCTTGATTGGCTAGCACAATTACATTAAATATAAGAATTTTTCTTTGATAGATTTTGGTCCATTTCAATCAGAGAGGGGCCTAAAAGAGGAAGAAAAATAGAACAGTTTCTGATAAGTATAATTTCTGGGAATGAAATATGACATTTTTTCCATTTCTATAGATACTATATGATTTTAGATGTAGCAGTGGTCTGGCCACCTCATTTCCCTTTCAGAGAAGTTGCTTTCAGACAGTAGATTGGCCTCAAACCAAGAATATTTTTTGAGACATGTCTAGCAGAAATTTCCAGTAAACAACCTGGGGTCCTATTCAAGTTGTTTCTACTTGTCATTTTGTCATGTAGACTGCATTTAAGGATATATAATTATCTAATGGAGGTCAACGTCATGAAATAAGGCTGATCCTTAGGAAGGCTTAGAACCAAGAACAGGAAAGGAGTCATCAGTCTGGCATCTCCTCTCTTCCTCACCTCATCTAGCCTGTGTCTTTCTCCATGAAATGGCTTTTTCTTTACACATGCCTCCTCACTCATACCCTGTAAAATAAAACCTGCCCCCCAAGTCAGCAGCTGTTCCAGAGGTTATGTCATTCTCTAAATTCAGACTCATAACTACAATAGAAGCTAAATGTTCTTATCTGGCCATATTCCATTATGTGAACTGAAAGAGTCAGAGTGGAGAATTGAAATATATATATTATAAATTACATTTATATATACTACAGAATAATAAATATATAAGAAATACATATAAATGTGTATTATAAATATATAATATATAACCACTATATCTTTTTTACTTAAAATGCTGTGGAGAAGTCCAAGCTTACTATCTAGAGAGACTCTGTGTGCTTGGTTGAAGTGGTTTAGTGGTTGAGCATTGACCCATGAACCAGGAGATCACAATTTGATTCCAGGTCAAGGCACATGCCTGAGTTGCAAGCTCAATCCCCAGTGTGGGGCACGCAGGAGGCAGCTGATCAATGTTTTTCCCTCATCATTGATGTTTCTCTCTCTCTCTCTCTCTCTCTCTCTCTCTCTCTCTCTCTCTCTCTCAGATCAATAAAAAATATATTTTTGAATAAGAAAAAGAAAAAGATGCCAGATAAGTTTTAATCATTCTGTCCCAGTTAGACATATGAGAGAAAGTAGACATATGAGAGAAAGTCTTCTTGGACTCAACAGACATGATATGAAAAAAACAACAGAGGAATCTGGTCAACAGCAATACCAAGGCACTTAGCATATGGCCACATTAGAGCCAATCAAGATAAAGCCCACGTCATCATGGAGCACAGTCAAGTCATCCCCACTGTGCCCTGCCTACTCTACTGTCCCACAAAGCTGTGGGCATAGTCAATGGTTGTTGCTTATGCTACTAAGTTTTAGAATGGTTGCTGTGCAGCCATACATAGCCAGAACAACTATACAACCCACATATTCAATCTTTCTCAGCCTTTTAATATACTTACATATATTTTTGTGGATGCCTGAAGTTCCTCCATTAGTAATTGTTACATAGCGTTATTTCTCTAAAAATAATTAATCTTATTTCAGCTGAATTAGCATGCATTTTGCTGTCATAATGGCTTAGTTTAAATACATATACATATTTCAAATATATATATATACACATATATGTGTGTATATGTATATGTGTAAAAATTTTTGAAAGTATAGGGGTTTTTTTGCCTATGTTATCTTGGACAAATAGTATTAACTTCTCTACATTTTAATTTACTTATATAAAAAATTAATAATATAAGCTATTTCATGGGACTCTGAAATTTCAATAAAATAATATGCCCAAAATGCCTTTCACAGTTGCTAACACATCATAGGTACTTACCAAATGGTAGCTCTTTGCAATGGTAGTACTGACATATTTTCATTTTCATAACTATCTGTCATAAGAGCTAAATGTGTACAAACACCTAAAGAAACTATTTCGGACACAGTAAAAATAAGTTTCCATTGAAAGGAGTAAAATCTGTGGAGATATTAAACTTTTACACCTGCTTTTATACCATTTGGAATTAGCTTGAGAAATCTTGTCAGTCCTTCACGAGTATGTCAGCTTGTTTTACCAGAAGGAAACCTCTTAACATTTTGAAGTTACCTCATCCTTATTGGAAACATTTGTGAAAAAGCATTTCACATATAGGAAGAGAAAGTAAACAAAGATAAATCATAGAAATTTAATCTGTCACAGATGCACTGAAAAGAGAAAACATGTGAGGGAGGGGTAGAAGAATCGTGCAAATATTTCAATCAAATTAACATCAAGCATAAGTTAGAGGAGACTGGAAAGATAATTACCTGCCTAGAAAAGCAATTAAATTATGGTTTGTTTGTTTTTTATATTTTTAACAGCACATGCTGCTGTTAAAAAGACGGAATGGAAGTGTTCTTTCCAGTAATATAATATTTTAGGATTAACTTCTTTTGGGAGATACCTATAAATAAGAATATTTGAATGTTTGGTGTAAAGGTAGAGCCATGCATAATCAAAATACTGTGGACACAGCCCAGGCACACATGGGCATTCCACTTCACTAGATCTTGATCGGATGTTATTATTCCGCCTGCCCATAATAAAATGGTTCTTTTGAAACAAATGTTACCTTCCAACAGTTCCTCCTGCTTTATTGGAAAAGTGGAATCTGTGAATCTTTTCTTGGTAACTTTAGGCTGTTCATCTCGAATGATTATTCATTTTACTTGAGTCCTTTTTCAAGAGAGTGTCAAGGACTTTTATGTTTGTCATAGAAACCATTAATTTGCATTTGAAAGGTGGGAAATTGGAAATAAAATCCTCAACTAATTATAATCAGTGGCTGCATCTCTGTGCAGAAGCCTGTGCATAGTCACAAAGATCAGAGAAGTTATGCATCTGTTTTATTCCTCTTTGTGTTTCAAGAGCAGTGTGGAAACTTCTATTAGTCTCTTCCACATTTCATTTCTCACCATTTCCTGTCTATGTTTTATTGGCCTTTCATTAGTCAATATTTCTAATTCTCTTTCTTATAATTTCTCTCTTCTTCCTCTCCCCTTTAATTTTCTTTGTTGTTTTTTCTTATTGTGAGAAAAGGTACAGGATAAAAGAAGGACCTAATGAAGATGGTAGGGAGTGTATTCTCTAATCTATATTTCAACAGAAACTGAGAAAGATATATTCACTGAATATCTCTACAGAAATAGCAGACAAAGTATAAGTAGCTACTAGTAATTAGTAGCAATATAATTAGCTTTTATATTGATTATATCTCTGAAAGAAAACTGTATTTTATAGGTAGTATTGCTAAAAGATGAAGAAAGCAGAGAAACTCTCTGTGGAACAGCAAAGTAAACTTGTAAAGGCTAGTCATCTATAAATAGGAAAAAAAATAAAACCAACATGAAAAAAACAATCCAACAATGAACAGAAGCCATACAATTTCCTGTAGAAGGAGAGAGTTGAGTAATGAAAACTTAATATAAAGTAAAAGTGGTTGCAACAAAACAGGTTCAAATTTCAAAGGTCAAAAGATACAGAGAAAAGCATTTCCATAACAGAAAATAAAATAAATTAGTACAAATGAGGTTTGGTGAAGAAGCTCAGATCAAACAAAACCAAACCAAAAAAACCCTCAAAAAATCACATTCATTCAAATTTAATCAAACCATCTTCAACTTAACCCACACTTCTATTTTGTATTTTAATAGTGTATACAGAAGCATTCTGGATCATAAAAATTTAATTTTTTGGCATTTGTAAAGAGTAAAGAGTAGTCACAATAGGATCTTTAAATTACAAAGATCAAATACAACAAACTTCAAGTGAGTTTCTGCATGTGAAAATAGGTGACCTATTAGGGTTGATTTCATATAATAAATCATCCATTAATATATCAGTATACACTTTCATCAGAAATTTATCAAGAGGCTTTGGATAAAATATTCGACAATGCTGTTAAAATATATTTTAGCCATAGTATCTGCTCTAAGGATATGCTAGTGGCATTTGATTAACTTTTTTAGGTCAAAGAGCCTCTAACTCTGAGAGAGTATTAAATTAATATAAAATAAATTTAAGTCCATTTCAAACCTGCATGCTTTCCAGTCTAATTTTCATTAAGTAAAGTTTTTAAAATAAATTTGTCTCCAGCTTCTGGTCCCATAAAGAGTCCCACTAAACATCCATAAGAAAAATACTTAACTACAAGAGAGAAGATATACTCAGACATTGACTTCTTATCTGTGGAATTAGAGTGGCAAAGCTAACAGCCAAAGAATGAGAGAAACATTGTGCTAATAGATATTTCAACTATTTCCCTTGGAAATGGCAAGACTAATATTAGCTTGCAATAATGCTAATGAATCTTACTAGCTTTTCAAGATGATGATGATGATGATGATGATGATGATGATGATGATGATTACCCTAGGTTGAAAATAGGATTGCTAGAAAGAATATTGTGCAAGATGTTCTCTAAAATTATAAATGAAATATGTGCTCTTCCATATGTACAATATTCCTTCCAGACAATGAACAAGGTCGCAGCTATTTCTTTGGTACATAATAACAGAAAGATCATTCTAATCATGCAAATTCAATTCTGGTCATTGTTTCCGTGAAATATATATGAGAAACAGCATATATGCTTTCTTTTCTCATTTCTGCAATATTGCTTTTTATCTGAGAAATCCTCTCTCCCCCAATATAGGGAGAAATTATCTCATATATAACAATGAATTAAGCCATCCTCAAAATTTAGTTTGGGTAAATTTAAGTAGGTTTAATTCTTACTCTAGAATGTGGTTTTATGTCAAAAAAAACCAAAACACCTAAATTAAAAATCCCCTGAAGTGTAATGAGATTGCTCACCTCATGTCATTACATTTGTTTAAAAATGGCAATCCTCTATTTTCAATAAAGTTGATGTCAACCATGTTATCCTTAGCTGTAATACCTTGATAAACAGCAGGTGGGTTTAGGCTATTATCATTTCAAGCCACTGTTATAAATATTTATAAAAGTTCCTATTTCAATAAGACAAGTTATTTTCTCCCAACCTGTATGGTGCATGATTAAGCAGTCTTTAATATTATGAAACTCTGTAGAACAATATATATAGCCTTCCATCCTGATTGAGCGCCAAGATAGAAAATGAATAAAGAAGAAAGAACGTGCCCTAGCCAGTTTGATTCAGTGAATAGAGCTTTGACCTGTGGACCAAACCTAAAGGTCCTGGGTTTAACTCTGGTCAAGGGCATGCACCTTGGTTGCAGGGTCCTCCCCAGTCCGGGCCCTGGTCAGGGCATGTACAGAGGGCGATCAATTGATGTGTCTCTTTCACATCAATGTTTCTCTTGGTCTTTTCCTCTCTCTAAAAATCAATGAAAAAATACCCTTGGGTGAGGATTTAAAAGATGAAGAAGAGGAAGAAGAAGAAGAAGAAGAAGAAGAAGAAGAAGAAGAAGAAGAAGAAGAAGAAGAAGAAGAAGAAGAAGAAGAGAAGAAGGAGGAAGAGGAGGAGGAGGAGGAGGAGGAGGAGGAGGAGGAGGAGGAGGAGGAGGAGGAGGAGGAGGAGGAGGAGGAGGAGGAGGAGGAGGAACACAATCAACAGTTGGGGTGATTAATGAGAAATGTGTCACCTAAACTTTAGCCAATATTTGTTCCATAATTTCAAATCTCTTCCTATTAAATGAAATTATTTAATGTAATTAATTGTGACTTTTCTTAAGGTCACATACAAGCAACTTCCCTCCATCCATCCCAACTCTCTTTCAAAGGGACTATTATGAGGCTTGTCCGCTTTATCACACATCAGAGGAGAACCATGCAGTTTAAAATGAACTGTTGGAACTTGTCTGGGGTAAATAATGACTCCTTCATTCAAAAAAATTATCTCTAGGATGCCATTTCTATGCCAGGCAGTTTGTTTTGAGTGTTTAACTCTTCCAGGGCTCAATCTTAAAAGAACTTACTGACTTTTTTTGGACACAGCTGCTTAGCAGTCAGCATATAGTCTCAATAGGGTATGATCTAAGATGGTGACTTTAAAAGGGGAAAAAGCAGTGGTGCAAAGGAGTTGGATCAGAAATCAGAAAAATAGATTGAAAGCTTGTCTTTTTTTTTTTTTGAGCTGTATGATCTTGGGCATGTCACTTACCCAATCTGGGCCTTAGTCTCATTTGTTAGATTGGTGAGTGATGAAGATGACCCTTGATCTTTGAAATGATACCATGCTTCCTTTAATCACGTTATGTCATTTTGTCTATGATTCTAATTTAGAATTTTTCAATTAATATTGATTAATACAATAGATTTCCAACTGATCTATATTTTCAATTCCTTCTGAGTATTCTTTTGTCTGATGTCCCTATATTTGCTTCCAAAAGCACTGCTTTCATCATGCATTTACCAGTGGTTCTTAAAATTCATGATTTCAGATTGGGTGAGCACTTGCCCTAATGAAGGGGACAGCTGTTACTTGGCTCAATCGATCACTTACCCCATTGGAAAGTTTTAACAGTAGACTAGGAGAAGCAGAGGGCCAAATTACCGAATTAGAAGACAGAGAAGCAAAACACACCCAAACTGAACTGTAATTGGAGAAAAAATATAAAAGACAGGAGGAGAGCCTACAGGAGCTTTGGGACAACATGAAACTAAGCAACATATGAATAATAGGGGTGCCAGAACAATAGGAAGAGGAACAGGGTTAGAAAACCTATTTGAAGAAATAATGTCAGAAAACTTCCCTAAGGTGGGGAAGAAAAAAGTCACACAAGCACAGAGAGTCCCAAACAAGATGAACCCGAAAAGACCCACACCAAGACACCTCGTAATCATGATGGCAAATGTTCAAGACAAAGAGAGAATCTTAAAGGCTGCAAGAGAGAGACAAAAAGTTACATACAAGGGATCTCCCATTAGATTATCAAATGATTTCTCAACAGAAACACATCAGGTCAGAAAGGAATGGAAGGAAATTTACAAAGTGATGCACAGCAAGGGACTGAATCCAAGAATACTCTATCCAGCAAGGCTAACATTCAAAATTGAAGGGGAAATAAGGAGCTTTACAGACAAAAAAAAAAGGCTAGAGTTTATCACTTTATATATAATATGAATTTTATTTTAAGATGCACAATATGAGCTTCTAACAACATGAATTCTCCTCACAAAATCTTCAAGTCTGGGTACACATAGAACAATATTTCCATTACATTTTCCATTGTTATGAACAACAACTTTCTCTTTCTTATATTATTTGCCTGAAATATGCATACTTCCTCAAGGGTACTACTTAAATCACAGTGGAAGAATGCTAATCCTGACAGGTCAGTAAAATCACTTGGATAAGTCAAAACTGATCCATTCTTTTAGATGTCATTTTTAATCAGTGATTTAAATTTGAGTTCTCAAATACAAAACATAAGTAGCTAATGGCTGCCAAAAAAAATGAAGGAAAAATGCTATGGTAACAAGAAATTAGTTTTTAAGTGTCACTGCATTCAGTATGTTTTAATCCACTGTTATTCAAACACTCAGGAAAAATGTACACATGGGTCCTTTTTATAGTATTGCTCAACAAGAATGAAAATTAATGAATAGTAGAAATGAAAATGAATATCTCTGGGAACATTAAGCTACTTGAATCATTTGTAATCCCATTAAATTGTATGAATGTTCTCAGACTTGTTTCTCCTCTTAGAAAAATGCTAAATCAGAGAATAGAAAGTAGAAACCTATAGGCCATATCTTGTGTACACATATTTTTATGTCTATATATATATATATATATATATATATATAGCGAGCGAGAGAGAGAGAGAGAGAGAGAGCGCGAGATGGGGGAGGGGAGGGGAGAGAGAGATTGAGACATTATTATTTTTTTGAGGTTGTTGTTGAAATTACTAAGTTGCCTACTTTGAAAAATTCTGTAGATTTTTACAAATGCATTGGATTCTGACTTCTCTTAAATAATGGGAAAGTCTGGAAATAACTAACGAAGCCTAAGTCACCCCTTTCCCTTTATATCTTAAAATGTTTTTTAATTTATTTTCAGTGTTGACACTAATAAGTTAACTCTAATCTAAAACATGCCATATAATTTCAAATGTGTTCATTACTTCATTTTTATGTCCATTTAAGGACAAAGATTGAAAAACCTCTTATACAGGTGTTCAGCATATTCTGGGTGAATTGTTCATAATCAGGGTTCTGGTACTCTAGAGCAGCGATTTTCAACCGGTGTAACACAAGAGGCACACTGGTGTGCTGCACGAATTTTTAAAATATACAATATCTGACCTCTTTTCCCTTAGACTGTCAAATTTTAAAAATGTAAACAGACAACATAACAATAGCTGTTCACTGTGAATAAATTAAAATTATACTTATTTTTTGTCAGATCAGCAAAAATATATTTTGTGATGTGCTACAGAATCTTAGTAATTAGTTTATGTGTGCCATGAGATTAAAAAGGTTGAAATCACTGCTCCAGAAGTTGGTATGCTATGGAGCAGTGATGGCGAACCTATGACATGCGTGTCAGAGGTGACACACGAACTCATTTTTTTGTTGATTTTTCTTTGTTAAATGGCATTTAAATATATAAAATAAATATCAAAAATATAAATTTTTGTTTTACTATGGTTGCAAATATCAAAAAATTTCTATATGTGACACAGCACCAGAGTTAAGTTAGGGTTTTTCAAAATGCTGACAGGCCAAGCTCAAAAGGTTCGCCATCACTGCTATGGAGACTATGAATACAGGCTCTGCAATCAGGCAAGCTAGATTTAATGGTTCCCTCACCTATTAACCATGTGAAGTGTGAACTGTTGTTTCCATTTATTAAGCCTCAGCTTCTTCACCTATAAAATGGGTCAATACTTTCTATACTGTAATGTTATAAGTATTAAATTCAATACTTGCAATATTAGAAATTTTCTTGAGAAATTCATGAATAACTTATTGGCAAATTGTTTATTATTATTATTATTATTGATTTACTATGAAGAAACAATAGAATGTTTAAGTTTCTTCCACCCACCCACCCCCACCCACCCCCGCCTCTTCTTTACAATGTTCAGTAGGGTATTCAGGTCTGTATCCCCAAGTTCTAGATTTTCCTTATCCCTATAGGGTATTTTTTAAATATATTTTTATGTATTTCAGAGAGAGAAGGGGAGAGGGAGAGAGAGATAGAAACATCAATAATGAGAAAGAATCATCGATCGGCTGCCTCCTATATGCCCCCTGTCGGGGATCCAGCTTGCACCCGTGGCATGTGCCCTGACCAAGAATCCACCTCCTGGTTCCTGGTTCATGGGTTGATGCTCAATCAATTGAGCCACACTAGCCAGGGCTCACTATGCATTTATTGAGTGACCATATGCCCCAGTTTGCCTACAACCCTCTCTATATCTATTTTTCTAGCATAATTATCAATAGTGCCCCAGTCCATTTTACTCTTAAAAAGTGACATGGTTTGTATGATAAATTATACAGTAAAACGATATAAAAATCAGGCAACACAGTTTTCTCACTGTTGATTGTGCTAGTTGTTTGGTATTCCCAAGACTTAAATAAAATATTTTCCCCTCAATAACTCACATTTAACTCCATCTCTCTTTAAGCACTAATTTAACCAATTATTTCTACATCCATTACCTTTCATTCATCACCAATGAACTGTGTGCTGAAACACCTGTTTTTAATTTATCCTTGAACATATAATATATCCTGCACCCCAAACTTAAGTGTTGAGGATTTTTACTGTTACAAAGGAGTGTCAGAGATATAATTTGTTACCATTAAAATCATGTTACTAAGGATTACTTTTCAATCAGTTTGTCGAATTTAACCTATACATACTAGAAGGCATGAAAAATTGGCAAAGGGTAAAAGCTTAATTGTCTTACTTAACAAGGTGTTAGTATGCATTCCTAGCAAGGGCATTAAATGGATTAAGCGCCTCAAAAAGGTGTTGAAAGGGGGCCCTAGATAAAAGCAGGAACTACCTGGCTAGCCATAAAATTGTGTTTCATCATCCTGTCATCTGATGAAAGAAAAGAGAATTTGGAACTGTCTCTTAAATCAACGATGGAGATGAAAAGGTGCTTTTCTAATTTAAATAACACAGGATAGCGGAAGTCACTCCATGGATTTGTAGAAGGAGTTCAATGGGAAAACCGAACCGGTGGCAAGATTTGCAAAAATAACAACAAAGAAAACCTCTTATCTCTGTTTGTGAGAGAGATTTCCCTCCTGGAACGAAGTTTGTTCTACAGGAAGAATTTACCTTTCGGATAGTATGGCAGAATATATTTATAGTGCAAAATAAATACTACCCTGTATTATCTGTTATACATGTATTACAAAATTATTTTGAGGTCATTTTTATTTATTATTTGTTGTTGCATCCGTTCTTTTCTTTCTTGCAACACAAAAACTAACCTCATAGCATCTTAAACTGCAAAAAATCCAACCATACATTTTGGTCAGTACACCTAGAGATAAAGTTTGTTTTGTTGTTTTCCTGCTGGGAATTTACTAAATAAGCAATGTGTCTATGTTGTGCATTTCAAATTTCATTAAATGTCATTTTGTCCAACACTCTTTTAAGTTAATTCAATTGGCCAAGCTTCCAACAATGAATCTTAAAATGAATTTTAGCCTTCATCTTTAGGTACTGTCTCCAGGAAATTTTTTCTGCTACCATGATCACAAGGCTGAGATTTTATAGGACACATGTGGAATCTTTCACTAAATATAAATGTGCAGGTCCCATCTCTACTTAGCTTCAATCAATAATATTTCTAGACTTGTTAATATCTATTTAAAAACACTCTAAAACAGTGGTTCTCAACTTTCCTAATGCAGCGACCCTTTAATACAGTTCCTCATGTTGTGGTGACCCCCAACCAAAAAATTATTTTCGTTGCTACTTCATAACTGTAATTTTGCTACTCTTATGAATCGTAATGTAAATATCTGATACGCAGGATGTATTTTCAGGGGTCACGACCCACAGGTTGAGAACCGCTGCTCTAAAGCTTCAGAGTTTGTTTTGTTTTTTCATAGAGATTTCTCTGACATCAGGTAACTAAATCAAACTCTACCTCTCATGAAAACACCACAGATGGTCTTCATCCCTGAATCTTGTCCTCAGCCATTCAAACATGTCTTTGGGCATTTCACAGCCCTCTTCTCACACCCTCTTGGGAACTATTCTAGTCATTCCTGATGTTAATTGATCTCATCAGTCATAATCTTCTCCTGGCCAACCTGTGGCCAACCTGGCTTTCTTCCAAGGAGAATGGCTTCCTGCCCCCTCTGCCCACCCCACCCCCCAGGAAAACATCAGAAAAACTGCCCTTCAAATGTGTACAGCTTTTTCTAGAAAGCATCCAATTCATGATAAACCACATTTAAACACTAGGAAATAGAACCCTCACACACTGCTTGTGGGAATGTGTAACAGTATGTCACTTTGAAAAACCATCTGGTATTTCCTCAAAAATTAAATGTAGTTACCATTTGATTCAGCAATTTCACTCCTCATTATAAATCTAAGAGAAAGAAAAACGTATATTCACACAAAGCTTATACATGAATGCATTAGCTGTAATACCCCAAAAGGTGGAAGCAACCCAAATATCCATCAACTGAGAATGGATAAATAAATGTGTTATATCCATACAATGGAGTATTATTCAGCCACAAAAGAAATGAGAAGCACCGTTACAAGTGGAGTGAAACTTGTAAATACTATATAAAGTCAAAGAACTTGTCACAAATTGTGACGTATTGTATGATTTCATTTATATGACATGTCCAGAATAGGCAAATTTATACAAACAGCAAGTACATACATTAGTGTTTGCCTCAGAAGGAAGGATGATGAAAAGGAATAAGGAGTGACTATTAATGGAAAAGAAGTTTCTCTTAGGATAGAAGTGGTGATGGCTGTACAAATCTGTGAATATACTTTGAATTATATACTTTAAAATGAGTAAATTGTATGATAAATTGCCAGGAGCCGGTCCATCCTTGCTGTTTCAAGGGACCTGGCATATATGGCATACTGTTCTTAATATGTTTGCTCACCTTCTTGGCACTATGTGTTTTAACCAAGGTCTCTGAGAAAGGTTGTTTCCCCAGGTAGGGATTTTCCCTGAAGTTAGGGAGGGAATAAAACCTCTTAACTAAGTGCCAGGCGGGTAATTAATCACTTTAACTATGAACAATCATGCTTAAGCTACATAATCTTTACTCCCTGGAATGGAGATAAGAAACACCCTAACCTTTGGAATAGAGATTGATAGGATTGGAATCAACTGGTATAAATACAGATGCAACAAGACAGCAAGACACAGAACTCAGAAGACAGAACCTACACAGAACCTAGAGACAGAAGAACTTCGCTGGAGAGAACATGGCAAAAGATCCTGGACTGAACCTGACTACAGAAATTGGCAAGAGAACCTGACTAGAACCTGGTGACTGAACCTGGCTGGAGAGCCTGGAGAACCTGGCTGGAGAACCTAGCAAGAGAACATGGACACAGAACCTGGCTGGAGATCCTAACCAGAACTTCGCTGGAGATCCTGACCAGAACTTGGCTAGAGATCCTGGCTAGGCTGCTGATCAACTGAACGCTGCCTCCGAGTCTTTCCTTCTTCGCCGACTCCATCCACACCTTTGGGGACCCCTGGACCTGCTGGGGTTGGACCCCGGCAATAAATAAATTAAGTTATTATAGTTAAAGAAGAGCGTAAAGTGACATGAGATACATACATGCATATATACATATGTATTCTATATTATGAACAATAACCAACTTGAGTATTTATTTTTTCAACTAACATTAATTGAGCGCCTAGAAAAGCAAGAGGAATATATTGAATATAAGAAATAATTAAAAAAAATAAAAGTTTAACTTTTAAAAAGAATGAAGTAAATAAAGTGCAAGTAAATCTAGAGAATAGATGTGGCATATCTTCAATGTAATCTTAGCTCCAGCAGTCAATAGAGTAACCTCAACCTGGACACTTAACCACCGTCAGTCAAAGGCCACCTGTCTCCGCTAACTCCCCTCAGCACCGCAAATGCACTATTCCTACTTGTCATCTATTCCAGAACATTTGGCTCACTTTTGATGTTTGGACAATTATAGTTGTTTTTTTAATTTAAATAGAAAAGAGTGGAAAACGCCTTTGAAAAATTAAACTGATTTAATCAAACTATGCATTTTTTAAAAAATAGAAAAGAAATACATTCACCACACCTGTGCACACTACAACAGAAAAGGTGAGTGCCTATTGCAGAACAAAACATACAGTGTCAAAATCATGGGCTGCATTTTCAATTCTGTGCCTATTCCTACTGTTTTAAGATACTTTCTTTCTATTCTGGTCAATAACAAATAATTCAAATCTGCTTTGCCACAAGAGTGTTTACAGTCCACAATCCTCATCTTCTTTGCCAAGCAACTTCATTTTCAAACTTGCAAAGCCCACAGAACCATTACTCCTAAATTCACAGAGAGCAGTGCTCTGAAGGTTGACAGACCTGGCCCCAAACCCAGCTCTGCCTTCCCTCCACGTGCCTTGTGACTCTGGCCAGTTACTTCACCTGAGACTCAGTTTCAGTAGCAAATGCTCTTAAGTTGCCTAATCCATATCCATTCTCCTCTTGTCCTTAGATATGAACACCAATTAATCGGGGGTATCGGTGTGCCCAGTTAGTACTCAGCTTTCCCTGGGTGAGTCGGTGAGAAGTATGGGGATGTTTCTCAGTGGAGCTTCCAATAAATCTTTCCAAAAAGGGCGGAGTCCCTGGCATTGCATTTTGGTTCTTTGTTCTTTACCTTTCCCCTCGGTGCTTGTTGAGGATGTAGACACAATACCTGGAGGAGAAGCAGCTGGACAGCCCATGAGGAAACACATCCCTTGCTAAGGATGGAGAAGAAGGAAGATCAAAGGATTTCTCCAACATCAATGTAGTAAACCCACCAGTCCTGGACACCGTACCTATGAACTACATCTCATTTGCTTAAGCTCCTATTCTCTGCGTTTCCCATTCCTTGAAACAGACCACATTCTAGTAGTTTCCTTTTCTGATTCTGTCTGAAGAGCATGATGGTACCGATCTCTGTGTTTTTTCATTGGCACAATGCTTAGCACATTGTGTGAGAAAGCGTGTACTATTAATATTATGAGCAGGGGTCCTATCGCAAACCTTACATGACAAGCATCTCTGATCCCTAATGTCTGAGGCAAGACATGCATGGGAAAGAGACACGTGTGTGTAAAACCAACCATAGAGATATACATCTTAAAATCTGATTGGTTTCCAGTCACACTTCCCTTTAGCTAGGGAAGACTTCCATATTATACACTTAACCTTGGAGCCACTACCGTTTTCCCATGGTCTCGAAGAAGTCAATAAGCAATTGATAAATTTTCTGTCACTGTGGGCAATTAATAGGAGTTACACAGCATCGGTTACATCAATTTTCCTGTATCTGAGGAGCAAAAAAATTGATTTCACAAACTTACTGGTGCGTATTGATTCAATGTCTATCTTTAGGCTATTTCTATTTAATGCTTTTGTGCAGTCATTGAAAAAAAGAGTCTCAGGACTGTCGAATAAAATCTAGTTCTGTGGAGTTTTTATCTATTACTCGGCTTTGCAAGTACTTTTGGTATCAGTAATGCACTTTCAAGCTGAGGGATATGGATATTCTCACTCTTAAAATATTTTCATACCTGGCAAATAAGAAGAGGGAACAGCTAAACATTATTCACTTAAGTCTGAAAACTCAGATGACACATTTGTAGAGGTATTAAGAGTATGTGTTATTTTGGGGGTAAAAAAGAATAGGATTTGTGTGTTTTAAGCCCCCCTCTTGCGTTTCAGTAAATGTTGTGAGATAAAAGAATATAAATCTATTTCTAACACTTTATTATCAGAGATGCTCTGCTTGCTCATCTTCCCAAGGAGGCCTGGGTAGCATTCAACAAGAAGGGAGGCATCTGGATATATGTTATATTCAGCAATAATAGACCTTAAAAACATTTCTAAAAATTTCCTTTTGGAAATATTTCCCTGTAAACAAATGTGGGTGAAATGTTCATTTATGTGTCAGGTACATTCTGGGGATAATGGTGTGAGCAAGACAGACAGGACTCCTGCCCTCATGTAGGTTATACTCAATAGAAGTACAGGTGGATGAAGAAGGGGAAGACAGACAAATAAACAGCATAATTTCAAATCGTGTTAATGCTGTGAGGAATAGCATCAGAACCTACCAATAGAAGAGACTGTGAGTGGGAATTTGCTATCTAGTTAGGGTGGTGAAAAAGTCTTCTTAGATGAGGTGACACATGAGCTAAAACCTGAATGACATGAAGAGGGATATACAAAAACTGGGAGATGAAAATTCTAGAAAGAATAGACTGTGCAAAGGCCCCTAAAGCAGGATAAAGCTTGCTTGGGTTGTTCAAGGCCCAGACAGAAACGCTGGTGTCTGGAGTGAGCAAGGGGTAAATGGTAGAGAATAAAATAAGAGTTAGCAACTGAAGCAGATCATGAACATCTTACAGACGGTGATAAAAAAACATGTGGATTTTATTTTATGTGACATGAGTAGCCACAACAGAGTACTAGGCATGAATGTTACTGGACATGATTCATATCATGTTTCTTTAATTCCACTGTCCCTACTTAATCCTATATTTCCTAGGAATTAGTTAACATTATTTTAAAAATATAAAGAATGTGATTGTTGCCCTGATCAGTGTGGTTGGGCGTTATCCCATGCACCACAAGGTTGCAGGTTCAATTCCCGATCAATTCCAGATCAGAGAACATGCTTGGGTTGCTGGCTCTATATCCAGTAGGGGGTGTTCAAGAGGCAGCCAATCAATGTTGTACTCTCACACTGATGCTTCTCTCTCTCTCTCTCTCTCTCTCTCTCTCTCTCTCTCTCTCTCTCTCTCTCTCTCTCTCCCCTCTCTATCTCTATCTCTCTCTCTCCCTCCCTCCCTCTCCCTTCCTCTCTAAAAATCAAGAAAAATATTTTTTAAATAATGTAATTGTTTATTATAATCACTCAAAAATAAAAATAAAAACTAGTAACATTTTTTGTAAAAGAGTGATTCTCACCTGAGGGAAATTTTGCCCCATAGGATTATTTGGCACTATGTGGAGACATTTTTGGTTGTCACAATTGCATGATCCTACCAGCATCTTGTGGCTAGAGGCCAGGGATGCTGTTAAACATCATACACTGCACAGTGCACAGCCACCCCCACAGATATGCCTACCTGGTCCAAATGTCAATAGTGCCAAAGATGAGAAACGCTGCTCACTATAAAGGAATACAAACTATAGAACTCAAAGAGCACATAGCATTTTTTTAATAATCGCTGTTTTTTGTTTGATTTGATGCTGGTCTCTATTTACTCAAAGTTCCAACATCTCCCTTGTAAATGAATGCATAAATACAGAAATAGACCAGAAGCAATCAATGTCAGGTGTTATGGATTGAACTGTATATCTCCCAAATTCATAGATTAAAGCCCTAACCCCAATACAACCATATCTGGAGATAGTATCTTAAAGAGGTTATTAAGGTTAAGTGAGTCATAAAAATGGAGTCCTAATTCCATAGCATATGGCCTTATAAGAGGAAGAAAAAGAGTGAAATCATCTCTCTCTCTTAACCCCCCCCCCCCCAATTTCTGTTGTTTAATCTACCAAGTCTATAGTATCCTAATATATAAAAAGCCAGGGGCCGCCACGACCGAAGCAACCGAATGGATGACTGAACAGCAGGCTGCATGGGGCAACCAGGCCGGCAGGAAGATTAGTGAGGAATGACCAAACGACTGAACAGCAGGCTGTGTGGGGCGGCCAGGCTGGCTGGGGGGGGGGGGGGGGGGGTAGTTAGGGGTGACCAGGCCAGCAGAGGGGGGCAGTTGGGGGCAACCAGGCTGGCAGAAGGAGGCTGTTAGGGGCGACCAGGCAGGCAGGCAGGGGTGGTTAGGGGTGAATAGACTGGCAGGGGGGCCAGTTAGGGGCAATCAGGCAGGCAGGTGAGCAGTTAGGAGCCAGTGGTCCCAGATTGTGAGGGGGATGTTCTGGATTGGAGAGGGTGCAGGCTGAGCTGAGCCCCCCCTGCCCCCCCGCACGAATTTCGTGCACTGGGCCTCTAGTTTTGTCATAACAGTCCAGGCATGCTAAGATATTTGCATATGAGCCTTCCAAATAGTGATTAATGTAGATAGAGAGAAGAGCTTGAGAAACACTAACCCCTGTGACACATTTCAAAGTCATAGCAATTTTCAACCTAAAGCTCATCAAAACTATTACATTCAACTTGATAGGTGACCAAGAAATCCTTTTCCAAACCCTGGGATAGAAAAATCTACAGTGTATACACAACACCCCTGACTTATTCACTGCAGCATTCCCCCTGAAACCCATTATTTCCTTGATGACGAGGTAAACATTCAAGCATATGGCTGCATTCAATAAAACAGCAGTTACGCTACGTATATTTCCATTTTAGAACAACAAAATTTATAGTGTGGGATTTATTTTCTAATTGAAATTTACTATCATTTCTTCCTGAGACATTATTCCTAGAGATGTAAAAGTATTTTATGTTTCAGCCATTGCAATTTTATTCTTTATAATTAATAACACAATCACTGTGTGTTTCTCATTTTGATGTATTACAGGGGTCCTGACAGTTGGGAGAGTTTGTAAAATGTGTTGTGTTTTGTTGCTTAATACCTTATTAGAAAAACTGTCTTGCCTCCAAGTTAGTTCCATTTGCTACATTACAATAGACTGTAAGTTATTTTGACAGGGAAGCAGAAAAAGGAAGTCTATACTTATAAATATAAATAAGCACCCAGACAATAGAGAACATGTAAAATTATTCCATAACCCACTGATGATTGAGAATCCTGATCAGTATAAGCATAAAACTCAAACACAGGCCATTTTCTTTTTCCTCTGATATCTTTATGAACATAATCAAGACTTTCATACAGTCCTATTGGCCAATATTATAAACACTGTTAATGTTTATGAACACATATAACTCATTTCCATTGTTAGCATTTACATATCCTTAAAAATAAATCCCCTGCAATTCTGCTCAATTTAAAGATTTTTAAGAATTTATCATAACCTGTACTCCTCTGTGAGAATAACAAAATAAGCTTATTTCATGTTTATGTGTGATTATGTAGTATAAAATATTCATAAAATAGATTGTAATATATGACTCTCTTCTGCAACAAGCAGTCTAATAAACAGGGTGGGGACGGCACAATATTGGTCATGATGGAGATTTGTTTTTAACTGAAATAATAGAAAAATTAAGCAAAGGAGTTTCAGGCCAAGGGAAACAAAATATTCTGTTTTCCTGATGAATTGTTACAGGATTAAAGCTAATCAATCTTGTTTGGTGAGTGCTCTTATGCTAAATTTGTTGAGTGCAACATTAATTAATCATCTGTACCTTGAAAAGAAATCCTTAGTTTATTTTTTCTCCTCTCTCAAAAGAAAAAAGAAGGAAGGAAGGAAGGAAGGAAGGAAGGAAGGAAGGAAGGAAGGAAGGAAGGAAGGAAGGAAGGAAGGGAGGGAGGGAGGGAGGGAGGGAGGGAGGGAGGGAGGGAGGGAGGGAGGGAGGGAGGTGAGAGGAAGGAAAAAAGAGATTGAAAGAAAGAGGGAGGGAAAGGAAAAGAAAAAAGTAAAGGAATAAAAACAAAGAATGTGAGAGCTGGGAAGAGCATGGACATAGCTTGAAAAAGATAGCAGGTAAGTTTCAGGTTGCTTCAGGAGCAAGAAAAAAAATTATGGAAATCATAAAGTCAAATCCTCCCTTTCAGTAATGACCATTGTACCAAACAGTCAGTCAAATGTCACAACCGCATGGAAGCAATGGTCACACTCACCATAATCAGCTGGGTGCCCTACTGGGCAAATCTGCTTGAGGAGCAACTAAACCAGGTCTGCACACCTAGCTTCAGGTAGTTTGCATAGCAAAATGAGGACTGGCCTGCTTACCTATACAGCAGCTTTTGAACATCTTGCATTGCCACAAGATATGTCACACTTTAAAGATAAACACATAATACCCTCCAGCAATCATCTTTTATCAGTCATTTGGGTCTCAGTAGAAATTAGGTTCATGTTGTCAGGGCCTGGTGAGAATGTTCCTTTGTAATCACAGGTGGGCTTCATGCTGCTTTGTGATGTGGCTACTTGCATAATTTATAGCCCCAACACTTGGCCCAGGATTGTAGGAAATCTAGGCTGTCTGTCTGTATTTTGTTCTTTCATTTGGCTGAGCATTTACTTTAAAGAGATAATCTTAATGATTTTTTTCAGCTTTTCTTTAAATTGCTTCTTTATTTAAACAAATATAATTAAAAGAAGAGAACTTTATTCTCCTCTCTACTCTTTGTGCCTACTTATCTTGCCTTACAAAAAGACAAAAAGAAATATTCCACCTATTCATGTTGCTTTTAACCACAGGCTGACTTTTTATCTTCCTAGTACAGGACCCCTTAATGAATAGTATGTGTCTTTTTATGTAGGAAGTTATAGTCCTCCTAACATCCCATGTATAGTTCTCAAATAACCCATTCTCTTTATAAAGTAAAATTACTAGGGTTCATAGCCAAGCCATTAATAATTAGAGGAGAAGCTCTAAAAATGTATATATATAAACTAAAGGAGGTTTAAAATTGAGGTACTGCTAATATGTATGTTGTCTTAGTTTGGGCTGCTATAGCAAATTAGAATAAATTGGGTGGCTTAGACAACAAACGTTTATTTCTTACAGTTCTGGAGAGTGGAAGTCCATGATCAGAGTGCCAGCATGCATGGGTTCTCAAGGAAATCCCTCTGCCTGGTTTACAGACTGGTGGCTTTCTTGCTGTGACCTTACATGGCAGAAAAAGAGGTAGTTAGCTCTCTGACCTCTTCTCATAAGGGTACTAATCCTATTCATGAGAATGTCACTCTCGAGACCTAATTAGTTCCCAAAGATCCCAGGTCCTAATACCATCACAATGGGATTAGGGTTTCAAAATATGAATCTGGGGACACACAATTTATTTATTTATTTATTTATTTATTTATTTATTTATTTATTTTTTATTATTTATTTATTTATTTATTTATTTATTTAGATAGATAGATATAGACCTTGATTGCAAGTACAATGAGGAATAGAGGCAAAATTATGAAACATCATGGATACCTTTCGTCTACCACAAAATCAGTAGTCTGTGTCCACGCAGTGTCTCTAACACTCCCACCTTAAAGGAAGTGTTCTGGTTTTATTATTGCTTTAATTGTATCCTAAGAAAGCACTTGAAAAAAATACTGCATATTGCAAATGAACATACCACTATTGCTAGAATTCCTGGTATTTACAAGAAGATGGTAGAGGAGATACAGTTTTTATCAGCAAGCACTACATGCCCTCTTAACTAAAAATACATAATTTTAACATCTATTTGCTTCATCCACACACAAAAGGCTAAATCAACTGTTCAAAGTGTACTTATGTATTTTAATACTCTATAAAATTATAGACTACTGTACACTCTTTTAATGAAACAGCTAAAACAAATTACTATTATGTGGCTATTGATATATCAACACATGTGTAAAAACTACTGTAAAGTCATAGAAGAAAACAGAGTCCATTGTTCCTGTCATCTTGATCTTCCCCCAAAATATAAAAAGTGATAAGCCATCTTAGAGAAAAATATAATATGCAACAAGAGCCAAATTTTTGGACTTTCTCCAGACAACTGCCACCATGGCACCTTCTACAGGGATAGAAGCAACAACAACAGCACTGACAATTGGAGTTTCCTAAAAATCCATCCCTGCAAAAGGGGTAAGAACTAAAAGCTCCCTCATTCTTCCCTTCCCAGGGAATGAACACTTGACCATGTGGCATGTTTCAGCAAGACTCCAGGTAAGTGGTGAACCTGTCCTAAACCCGCCACTCCACTTCAGAACAGCTGCTCACTTAGGCCCCTTCTGAACAGAGACAAGAGTATATATCTTTCCACTTCACCTGTTAGTCCCTTTGAAGAGTTGCACTTGACATTCAGTGAGAAATCATCTCCCTTGAGGGTCTTAAGTCACATATCACCTACCTACTGCAGACTTGAGATTTAAGTCCTGTGTAAAACTATCACTATCTACCAAAACAAAAATGTGCTTCCCAGGAATTCTCACCCCCTTCTTCCATCCTGAGCCCCTCCGCAACTGGCTATCTTGAGAGAGGCTTTTAAAGTAAACAGAAAGTAGCTCTATTCCCATCGGCTCACAAGATATTCAGTATCAGGTAGTGTGTCCACTATATTCATGGGGGATTTCTTGTAACAGGAAAATGGGTATCACAATATAAATTTACTAAATGCTAATTGTTGTTCTTTGTAGAAAATGAACCAGAATTAATTAAAATTACAGAATTCTAACATTCTTTCTAGACAATCAGTGTGCAATTAAACATCAAGGCAAATGCAATAGTTCTACAATAGAGAGCTGTATCAGCTATCTTTTCTTATACATGTATGGTGGTAAAAATGAAGGAAATGATCTAAGCTTTTTTCCTTTAATTGAAGTTAGAAATGTATAAGCAGTCAGTGGATGTGAACATAATCTTTCTAGGGTTTTTACTGTTGTTTTGAATAATGCTGCTCATATTCTTCATAGCATGGGGATCACCTGACTTTGTGCCTAAACAATTTCACATCAAAATATCCAAATCAGTCCAGCTGCCCTTTGGCTACATAAAAGAAATAGCTTGTGCAATTTTGTGGGTTTAGGAAAACTAACAACTGAATATTTTAGGTCCAAATAGGCCCTAACAAAGAAAGTCAACAAAGTTCTTAGAAATATAACAGATACGAGTTACTAACAGGAATTCTGTTGGCCTCACCCTCTAAGTAGGCAAGATGAGAAAACATCTGTATGATAAAGAGTTCCCATCTTTCTCACTTGTACCATCTGGCTTGGTCATCTGTTACAACTTTCCCAAACCAATCTCTCTCTGATTTGTATGTGGAAGAGATGCATTCCCTAAGGAAATATACAAAATTGAGGTGTTTTATGGGTGCAGTCAGCATGTAACAGAAGACTTATGGCAACCATCTGAAATGTAGCAATTTTGCATTTTCTAAGTCCATTTACTATACTCCTGCTATACTCTTGAGACATAAACAAGACCCTAAATGTTTTATCATGTCTGGAAGACACTTAAAGATGAACTTTTTATAAAGTAATAAGTTTCCTTGGGCATGTCTATTGCTTCAAGGTAACCATAACTATGATGGCCATTAATATAGTTGTTGGCAGAAATGTCCTGTATGTCTCAGTTGCAATTAAAATAAATAAAAGGATGCCAGGTGTTACACATAACCCACCTGAGCCTCTAGGGTAAACCACTGTCAAGATTTTCCCAGTATACTTTTTGTCATATGTAACTCAGTCTAATATATAGAGACAGGTTTTTAAAAGCCACTGTTATTGGCAGAATATCAAAATTTCAAATATATTTAATAGTAGGTAACTATAGCTACATTGAAATAATGAAATGCTATTTCAATAATATTTAGTTGTGTGTTGTATCTCTGCTAACTTTACTATTTTATTATTACATGCACAAAATTTCATGTAATGGCGGGGGGGGGGCGGGGGGGCGGGCGTCCCTCAGCCCAGCCGGCACCTTCTTGCAGTCCAGGACCCCTCAGGGGATGTCTGCCTGCAGCAGAGGTGGGAGAGGCTCCTGCCACCGCTGCTGCACTCGCCAGCTGTGAGCCCAGCTTCTGGCTGAGCAGCACTCCCCCTGTGGGAGCACACTGACCACAAGGGGGAGCGTCTGCCCCCTGGTGGTCAGTGCACATCACAGCAACCTGTCGTTCTGCCATTCGATTTGTGTATTAGGGTTTTATTATATAGGATTACTCTTCTTAAGGCTTAGAATATAACAGTTCCTACTCAGAATCAAATGCTTCCTCACTAAACTCTAGATGAAGTCCAGTTCCCTTGCATACAACACAAAATTTAACAAGTCTACTCTACTTACTTCTCTAAATTTAACTCCTACTGCTTCATGGGATAAACCACCTCAGCTACCTCCACAACCTTACATCTCTTCTTTGCCACCCCCCTTAGTGCCTTAGCATTCTCCTCTCTCTCTGCCTGGAGCTCTCTTCTTATCCAGATCCAAATGTCTCATTTGCTCACAATCTGTGTTAGTCAGATTCTCCAGAGAAATAGAACCAACAGGATGTACATGTAATACATACAAATTGCCAATTCAAGACCCAGGAAGAGCCAATGTTTAAGTTTGAGCCAAAAGACAGTAAAAAGAAGCCTATCCCTGTAAGAAAGGCAGTCAAGAGGACTTCTCTCCTCCTCACAGAAGGGTCAGCCTTTCTGTTCTATTCAGCCCTTCAACTGATTGAATGAGGCCTACCCACATAGGGAGGCCAATGAGCTTATCTCAGCCTACCAATTCAAATGTTCATCTCAACGAAAGCACCCTCACAGAAACACCCAGAATAATGTTTGACCAAATATCTAGGCACCCTTCAGCCCAATTAGGTTGGTACATAAACTTAATCATCACACAGTCTTTCAGTTTTGCTGAAATATTATATTAGAAAGGACGTCTCTAACTACCTATGTATAATTGCAACCACATTCTGTCTTTATTTCTTTATTTTTCTTCACAACACTTATCATCAACTGATGTATATGTTCTTTCTTTACTCTCTTCTCTCCAACCCCTCCTCAATACATTGTATTATAAGCTCCAGGAAAACATGGGCTTTGTTTCATTCACTGCTGTATTTCCATTGCTTGGAACAAAGAGGCAGTCATTCAACATTTGCTCTTTGAATGGATGAATACCTTCCTTGCATGCCACATTATTTTAAAAGTAAACTGGTTTGTTCTTTTATCACAAAGAGAAGTAATATACCATAGAGTTTAGTCATTCATGGGTGATAACCCAGAGATAATATTCTATTAGTAAGCCATTGGTGGCTTGTAGAAAATGCTTTTTGTTTTTGAATATATGCGCTGTGTGGATTATCATTACTCTTTTAAAAAAATAGATGTTTATTTCTTAGTGTTCACCAAGACAGTAGCAAAATCTTTTGATGAGATTTTAAGATATTATCAAATTCAGCATAATTGTCAGAAACATAAGAGCATTGATTTGTATCTTAAAGCTATTTCTCATTTTTTAAAAACAGGTAGATTTCTTAACTACTCAAATAACAGCTTACATCAAATAGTTATCAATTGAAAGTTGTGATGACTACATTTCTGAGTTAAAATAAACTAGCATGGAAATCACTTAACAAAGAATATATATATATATATATATATATATATATATATATATATATAGTGCTTTTGATTCTAATTTCTTGTTGTTTAACCTGACAACCATCTCCATTCTGCTGCCTAGACTCACTTTATAGATTAAAAAAAAAACACACACAAAAAAACACATTTTTCATTTTCATTTTCCTTCTCTCATTTGATCTCATGTGATCTCATTGCTATTTCTGACTTCTGTTAGGAAATGGAATTTCTATATTCAATCTACAATGCCCTGTATCTTCAGCAATTTTGCTTTGATGATACACAAATCTGGAAACTGATGACTGCAGCCTGTCAGGAAGAAATATCTATGGTTCATTTTTATGAGAAGTTTCCTAATGAATTTCTAGGGCACATATTTTTTTTTTCATTCTTAGCATCAAAGTCTATTATTCTCATAAGCAGTTTTGAGAATGGTATATCCACATGTGAAACTTTGATAACATCCTTTATTATGTTCTTAACAAGCGTAGAACTCAGTTATTTTAAATCATTTCAATTAATGCTCTATTGCTTTTTCATGTGAGTCTCTCAGTATTTTAAGATCTTTGTGGAAATAACAGAAGCTTAAACCACATAATACTAGGTGCTTGAGGAGGGAGTATGTTTTAAAAGGCTCAATTCTCCAGGCAAAGTAGTTCTGAAAACTCTTTTTATTTTCTTAATGATAATCCATCAATTTCTACAGTCCTTAAAATAATATAAAGCAGTTAAGCCATGGGGTTTAGAGCCTCGCCTACCCCTGGAAGTAAGCTTAAGTCCTGTTTGTAAGGATGTAAAAACATTCTTATATAAAGAAAAATTAATAACCTCAAGCATTTGGGTAAGGACAACATAATCCATATGTTCTGATGTTTTGGTTTACTTGGGGAGCCATCACAAAGTATCAAAAAAGAAAAAACAAATATCTCAAAGATACCTTGAAAGGAAAATTCTAGAAATCAAATCTTTTTCCTATAATGACATCTATTCACTTACTTTAAAGATAATGTCAAAGATTTCAGAATTGAATGGACTGTTCCAGCTCAACAATACCAGAGAAAACCTCTTTGTTGGGTAACTGCAGAAATGGTTCAAGAAGCTAGGGAACAGAGACTAGGATTCTCTTATCATCTCTCAGAAATTTCAACAAAAGTTTATTGTAAAGAAACAATAATCATGGCCTTCTAGAGCAGAGGCAAAGGTCCTGGATCTTTACATGAATTATAAAGTAAAAGTTCTGTCAAAGAATCTCAGAGTTGAAATGATCTCGCTCAAACCTCTAAATATTTCCAATGAAGTGGCCCTTAGCCCTGTGCATATACTTCTTTCGACTGAGAACTTGATTTTTGCAAGGGAGCCCAGTCAAGTGGGTATTTGTGTAACAACCACTACAAACTTCCATTTCTATAGTATTATTAAGTGAACGCCTTCTGTTGTCAAGTACAAGAAGTTCTAGAATATAACAGGCAATCTTTTAAAAGTATACATATTGCATGTGTTTTGTGCATGCATTCAGATCTCCCAAGAGACCAAAACTAAAAGAAATCTGGAAATCCAGGGCTGGCATGTGAGTTGACTCCACAGAAGCTACATGGAGGGTTATTGCTCTCAGAATCCAAGGGATTTAGGATTTAAAGATTGTAAAAAGGAAGAGATGTTATCACATGGAGTCTTGAATGAAGACAGGACTTTTGAGTGGTTATTAAATCAGTAAAATGCTATTAAACGAGTTACCACTTAACAACTCATATATGGAGGTGAGAAAAAAAATGTGTGGATTCTTTTTTTTTTTCTTTGAGAATTCATAGGTCAGAGGTTCTGATTATAATCTACTTGCTTGATCTGGACCACACCAAGCTGAAACATTAATATTAAAGAAGCAATGATCATCATTAAAGACATTTTTCAGAAGCAAACACAAAGATGAAGTATTACAAATAAAGGTCTTCTAATAATAAGCCCACAAAAGACAAAGTTGCAGAACATTCAAGGAAACAATAGACCAGGAAGAAAGTCAGTAGACCAAACAAACACAAAAATCTTCAGATAATAAAGATATCAGAGTTCAGTATTTTGAAATTATTATATTCATGAGAAAAGAAAATTGAGGGCATAAGTTATAATAAAAGAAACAATTTTAAAAACCTGACAAAATTTAAAAAACAAGTTAAATTTCTGAAAGTAAACAAAATAAAATCACTGAAAGGAGAATTTGAAAACTGTGCATGTAAAGAATAATCCAGGAATAAGCACACATAAATAGAAGAACACTTGGAAGAAAAGTTAAGTGATATGGAGGATAGAATGAGGCTAAGTCAGTGGTTCTCAACCTTCCTAATGCTGTGACCCTTTAATACAGTTCCTCATGTTGTGGTGACCTCCAACCATAAAATTATTTTCGTTGCTACTTCATAACTGTAATTTTGCTACTGTTATGAATCGTAATGTAAATATCTGATATGCAGGATGTATTTTCATTGTTACAAATTGAACATAATTAAAGCATAGTGATTAATCACAAAAACAATATGTAATTATATATGTGTTTTCCGATGGTCTTAGGCGACCCCTGTGAAAGGGTCGTTCGACCCCCGAAGGGGTTGTGGCCTATAGGTTGAGAACCGCTGGGCTAAGTGCATACTATTTAGTAGTCATACACAAAGAAAAGAATCCAAAGAACAGGAAAGGGGATATACTGAAGATTACAACTGCAAGCTCTCCATAACTGACTCAGCAAGAATCCTTTGCCTTGGGAAATGTACAGAATACAATGGAAGCAAAGCAAACCAAAATCCACCCCTGGATTCACGGAATTTAAAGACAAAGAACAAGTCTTAAAAGTGGCTAAATAGAAAGAAACATATTACCTTAAAAAAAAGACAATTATATTTTTAATAAAATTTTAGTAGCAACAATAAAATACAGAATAGATGGAAATAAAAGTAAAGTATTAAAATAAATTGTTGCTAATTACTACCCAGTTGAACCATTATTCTAGAATAAGAAAAAATAAAAGCATTTTTAGTCAAGAATGAGAGAAAGTTTGCTATAAGAACTATTTAAGTATGCATGTCATGGAAGAGGACGTTAAACTCAGAAGGAACACGTAGGGGGAAGGAGTGGGGAGAAAAGAAAGTGGTGTGTGGATTGCTAAATCTAAAGAAGCAATGACCAGATCTCTCAGTCTGCTTGGGCTGCCATACAAAATAACACAGACTGGGTGGCTTAAACAGAGGAAATTGATTTCTCACAATTCAGGAGACTATAAGTCCAAGATCAAGGTGCCAGCAGGGCTGGTTTCTGGTGAGATCGTCCGTCACCTTGCAGAAGGCTATCTCCTCTCTGTGTCCTCACATGGCCTTTTATTCCTGTGTGTGTACATTCCTGGTGTCTCCTCTTCTTCTTATAAAGACAACAGTCCTATTAGATTGGGGTCCCATCCTTGTAATCTTATTTAATTTTATTTATATTTATAAGAAAGACAGGGCATGGGGAAGTTCACATCATGGGGAAATAGAGAGACCAGTACAAAATGGAGATTTTTTTTTTTTGCTTGACAACAGACCAGATCTCCTCACAAGTCAATCTATATATTTAAAAGGCTAATATGCTAGGTGTCTGACCGTCCAAACAGTCACTATGATGCACACTGACCACCAGAGGGCAGATGCTCAATGCAGGAGCTGCCAAGGTGCAATGACTTGGCAGTGGCGGTTCTCAGATGACACCCCCCAAAACCAAAGAGGAGGGAGCCCGATTCCTTGCAGGGCCGCACAATTCCACATTGGGCTGTGGGTTATGTTGTTTGCTGGAGCACTGGGGGCCCAAATCTGGTTTACTGCACACTTGCGTTTGCATTCCACACCCTGTATGATAGCAACTTTGCAGAGTGGCCTCTTGCACTCCAGGACCCCTTGGGGGATGTTGGAGAGCCAGTTTCAGCCCAATCTCCATAGGCCAGGCTGACTCCACCTGCTGGAGGAACCCCGATCACTCTGCAGAGGCCAGGGAGGGACCATGGGAGGTTGGCTTGAGGGCATGTCCCACCCATCTCGCCCACTCCTGCCCCACCCGCCACCTTCTCATTAATTTCCTTTCAATGTGCATGAATCCGTGTACTGGGTCACTAGTATTATATAAAAGAAAAGGAAAAAGAAATGTGAGGAACTATTCTAAATTAAATGAAACAAAAAGGAAATTCAACTATGGACTATATTTTGGTGATATAAAAGAATTATTGCTAGTGTTCTTAGGTATACATAAGAATTCTTTGTTTTGAGACTATGCACACAACAATATTTAGGCATAAAGTGGTCTTATGTTTGTAATTTACTTGCAAATGATTTAGCAAAGACAGATAAATGTACAGAGAGATAAAGTTAATGTGACATGTATTCCCTAAAATAAAAATCAGTTTCAAATGTTCATCTGTTAATGCTGATCTGTAATGAGATTTTACCAATTTCATCTTTAAAAATGTCTTTTCACAGAGATAGGTATTGTCAAGTGCTAATACCAATTCATGAGCATATAATTTTAATTGAGGATATTCATTATTTGGAAGACATTTATAAATTCTGTTAGATTCTTCTCTTGGTGTTTGTCTTTTGGCATGTCATTACAATGTAAATTAATCACTTCCACTGAAAGGTTAAGTGGAAGCTACTCAGTTATACAGTTAAGTGGATTTTGAAACATGGAAATTTCCTTTTCACTTGCACTAAGGTCCAAATATGCTGCTAGATCTGTAGCATGAGCTTGAAAAATATATCTGTTGTAAATATATGCCAGATTGAAGATCTTACTTCTTGTTTTAACTCCTAATAATACAGAAAGTATAAAAAGATGCTTGACATTACTTTGATTCAAGCAATGTTAGTTGTCATCAAACTATCATTATTGGAGAATAATTTTATATATAAGTGCTGCTTTGCTCTGTAATTTTAGTTTGAATTTATTACACAACATTATCAAGTCTTCAGCAAAAACAAATTAATCTCCAAAATGTGCAGTGTTGCAAAAACAGTTCAAGATGGTTCTTCTTATTTGGAAAACGTTTAGTCTCACTCCTGAGCTCAAACAAGTGCAGTAAAACTTTATTCCTGTAAGCTCATCAGACTCCTGAGTGTAGGGTAAGTCATGATATCTAACTTCTATTTTTGACAAAAATTCACAAAACTGATGACGGTTAAGTCCATGAGAGTGAATGCAGTTCACCAATGAGAATACCAGATTAAAAACATGTGATAGATTCAAATATTTTCTGCAAAGTACCCACCAATGAATGACACAATGAATAACCATGCTATTTAAACACTTCATATTTTCACAAGCTTTTTAAATTTGTCCAATTAAATCTATTCCTGCTCCACACATATTTTTAGCACCTTCGATTATAACATATCTTAGCAGATTCCACTTCATTCAGTATTGAGTTAGTGCTTTCTTACAATCTTTTTAAAAAATTCTTGCCTATAAATATTCCATGCGAACTAACTCTTCAGTGACTTCAAACGCAGTGTTGATTCCTCAGATAAATAACTGAGCAGTAGGTAACATCTGTCAACTCACCAATAACCAAAGAAATCCACTCAAAATTGTTTGCCTTACTTTATAATTGACTTTTGATGTTTTTCAAATTACCTCAACTCTTTAACTGTTCTCTCTGAAAAGCTAATATAGCCTTAAACAAGTCTATTATCTTTAAACTAGAGGCCCATTGCAGGAAGATTCCTGCAAGAATAGGGCTTCCTGCGGCTGGAGCAAATCAGAGAAGGGAGCGAAATCCACTGAGGCAGGCTTCGCTCCCACTCCCAGCCACTGCGGCTGTGTTTCCCCTGCCACCCCCAGTCACTGCGGCTGTGTTTCCCCTGCCACTCCCAGCCACTGCAGCTGGGTTTCCACTGCCGCCTCCCGTCTCCGCAGCCTTGGCTCTGTTCCTGTCTCCGCCGCCTCTACTTGCTCCCTTCTGTAGCGCTTCACTTCCATATTGTCTTCAGTCTTCATTCCCAGCTGGTATATGCAAATTAACTGCCATCTTGGTTGGGTTGATTTGCATATAGCCACTCTGATTGGCTGGTGGGCGTGGCTTAATGCATAGCAAAACTACAGTCAATTTGCATGTTTGTCTTTTATTAGTGTAGATACATTTCTTTGGCTGTTCCAGTCAAACTGATGTGATGATTAACTCACTATCAGTAAGTCACTTTTCTTGTCTAGTTAACAAATAAGTCATTCTAAAGTTGGCTGTTTGCAGCTTCACGTTTCATTTTCACTGTTGTGAAGAATTTCTACTGAAATGAGATACTCCTGTAACACTTTCTAGTTTTCCTGACCATTGCTTTCCTGTGCATTGGGCATATTGTGATGAATGCTCATTCTGGTAATACCATCACATAGGGTAGTCTTTTACCACATCTATCTTGCCACTGCATGATAAACATGACTTTGGGCATCTAATTCAATAATAAAATAATTCACACTCCATTGTGCTTTAAGAGTATAATAGATGCCCTATGTTAGTTTTTTTGTAGCCTCTGTAACAAATTACCACAAACTAATTTAGTGGCTTAAAGACATAGATTTGTCCTCTTATAGTTCTGGGAGTTAGAAATCTGAAATAAATCTTGTGGGGCTAAAATCAAGGTATCAGCAAGCCCAGTGCCTTTGGGAAGCTTTGGAATGAATCCATTTCTTGTTTCTTCCAGCTTCCAGAGGCTGCTGGAATTTCTTGGCTTGTGACTTGCATCACTCCAATCTCTGCTTCTGTGAGCCTCTCTGACTTTCCTGTATCCTGCCTGTGATTACACTGGACACACCCAGATAATCCAAGATAATCTATGCATCTCAACATCCTTAATTTGATCACATCTACAAAAGCCCTTTTGCTATATAAGGAAACACAGAAGTTCCAGAAATTAGAATGTGAATACCTTTGAGATGTTTTCAGTCTATTGCCCAAAGTTTACTTTTCTTTACTCATTTTTATATGATGAGCATGCACTGATAATTTTGAAACAGCCTAAGTGCCCATCAGCAAATGAGTGGATTAAAAAACTATGGTACATCTACACAATGGAATACTATACTTCAGTAAAAAAAGAAGGAATTCTTACCATTTGCAACAGCATGGATGGAACTGGAGAGCATTATGCTAAGTGAAATAAGCCAGTCGGAGAAAGATAAATACCACATGATCTCACTCATTTATGGAATATAACTAACAACATAAACTGATGAACAAAAACAGATCCAGAGACAGAGAAGCATCGATCAGACCATCAAACCTCAGAGGGAAGGTAGGGGAGGATGGAGGTAAGGGGGAGAGATCAACCAAAGAACTTGTATGCATGCGTATAGGCCTAACCAATGGACACAGACACTGGAGGGTGAGAGCATGAATGGGGGGGTGGGGGGAGAACAATGAGGTCATAAGGACACATATGTAACACCTTAATCAATAAAGAAAAAAATTTTAAAATATAATAAAAATATAAATAAATATTAAAAATTGTGAATGGGAGGGAAGAAAGGGGGAGAAAATGGGAAATATCTGTAATACTATCAACAATAAAAAATAGCCAAACCTGTTTGGCTCAGTGGATAGAGCATTGGCCTGCGGACTGAAGGGTCCCGGGTTCAATTCCAGTCAAGGGCACGTACCTTGGTTGCGGGCACATCCCCAGTGGGAGGTGTGCAGGAGGTGGCTGGTCGATGTTTCTCTCTCATCAATGTTTCTAACTCTCTATCCCTCTCCCTTCCTCTCTGTAAAAAATCAATAAAATATATTTAATATATATATATATATTTAAAAATAAATAAAATACACATAATGCAGTGAAAAAAAGTAGATTAATCAGACAATGCATAATAATCTGCATTTTAGGTTTAGGTGTTTTTTTAATATATTTTTATTGATTTTAGAGACAAAGGGAGAGAGAGATAGAAACATCAAAGATGAGAGACAATCATCGATTGGCTCCCTCCTGCACGCCCCCTATCAGGGATCAAGCTTACAACCTGGGCATGTGCCCTGACCTGGAATTGAACCATGACCTCCTGGTCCATAGGTTGATGCTCAACCACTGAGCCACGCTGGCAGGACTAATACACATTTTGAAATGCTGTCATGTTATGGCAGCATCATTACACTTTATAATAAACTAAACACGATGAGAATATAGTCTTTCATGTAAGTACTCAACTCTGCTCCTGTAGCACAAAAGCAGCCATAGAAAGTATGTAATTGAATAAGTATGACTATATCCACACTAAAATTTAAATTTCATATAATTCACATCATAAAATATTAATCTGATTTTATGTTTCCAACCACTAATGAAGTAAGTACACACATTCCTATATACAAGGCCATACAAAATTAGATGGCAGGCTAGATTTGGCCCCGAGGCTACAGTTTGCTGACTCCTGGCGAAAATCAATAGACAACACAACTTCCAGACAAGATGTGCTCTTCTCAAAACTTCAGCACAAGGACATTCTAAATATTCAAATATATAGGAAAATGTGGTTTTACAATTAAAGAAAAAGAGTTGCCTTAGTTATTATGACTCTCTCTTTTTGTCTATGAAACAAAAGTTATGGCTAATTTTAGGAGCTTTTTTCCCTTTGAGTATACTTACACTGTTCCTGGAATTTTCCCAGATGAGAAAAGGGATTTTCGTATATGTCTCCTTGCTGTGCAGCAGCCAAAAAGACAACCAAATAGAGATGGAAGTTTCCTCACTCACAAGAAGCCTCCTTGCCTGGATCGTATCTAACCTTCGCATGATAATGTGAGGGGTGAGCAGGTCTAGAGGTGTAAGCTCAGGACCATAAGCTTTGCTGTTGATGGCTCCAATCACTCCTCCTAAGTCATCTTACATGCTTTAGACCATTTATAAAGGGTCACAAAAAATAAGCACCGGTGTATTTTTAAAATCACACCTAGGTGAGAGTGGAGGTGAATTTGCCTGTGCGTCTGCATGTACTGAAATGATACCTCTTTTCAGAGTTCTAGGAATGTCACAGATACAAATTTTACCTTTTCTCACATCACACTTCCTTCTCCTAAACTGTCCATACTCTTATTTGAACTGCTTTTTCCTACCCTGTGACTAGAATTACATTACATATTAAAAAGCAATAAGAAATTTTCGTGTGTCTCCACTTGAGAAAAAATACAGGAAGATGTGCTTCTCTAGTCACTTCTGATTAGCTCTCATCTGGCTCTCCAGAGGGAAGGGACACGGCATGAAACATCGAGTCTCTCTATTCAGAAAGTTGATCCTTAATAGCAGTGAGGGGAGAAAAAGATTCTTTTGATCTTGTGTTTTAATCTTAAATTTTAATTTGCACCATACAATTTTAATAACTGTCATCTAGGTTTCAAAGCGAGTAGAATTGAGTATTTTGCGCACGTTGCATATTACACATGTAACTTCAGAACCCTTTGTATCTGCAAGAGCTCTGAAGAGTGCTTATTAAATTAATAATGACCACCAGTCAAGGGGCTGACAACCTCTCTGTACGCTCATGCGCCTTGGTCACAAATCAAACGTAGATGTTGAACTCCTTTTTGTACCCAAGCATAATATAATGATATGGCCATAATTAATAAACTCAATATTTCACATGAGACGGTAAGTAGCCATACTTCTTGTGTTTTCCAAGCTCTGCTTATTACACACAAATAAATAAAGATGCCAAGGGATTGCTTATACTGCCAAAAGTCTAATAGTTAAGTTTTAACACTGCAAAAATGGAACCACTTCTGAACAGTATGCTCCTAACCCCATTATTCTAAATGAAAGTTAATGCTCCTTAAATGGAAAGACATCAGTAGTTCAAGCCTATGTAGAAGTGACGATTGCACTTTTCATCTGCCTTTTTGTCCTATGCAAAGATTAGATGGCATTTAACATTAAAGAGTACATCTGTAAGAAATCACATCCTGCACTTCTTGACTGCAACTGAAATAATGAATCGAAGCTTATATATTTACAATTCAATTGGAAGCAAGCACTAAAAAGCCACAAATGCATAGTACAATTGGCAAACATTTATATTTTTCCAAGAAAGTACACTTCTTTTCATTAGTTCACTCAAGAAAAATACACTGAGAGTTTGTCATATGCTATGCACTGTACTGGGAGCTGAGGAGATACAAAACAAGGAGATTTGTTCAGTAATCCACTGTTTACTAGGGAAGATAAAAGGAATGGAATACTGCCAGGAAAGCATTGCAAGTGCAAGATTGGAGGCCAGGCAATGGGCTAGAACAAAGGTGCAGGAGCTCTGCCTTGAGGGGGCAGGAAGGTCCTGTGAGGACAGAGGCTTGACCTAGAACTTGAAATATAAGGAGAAACTCCTCAGGCAGAGAAGTGGAGCACGGGCATTCCAGGTGGGCCAGATGTAAGGAAAAAGATACAGAGGTAAGGGAGGTAAGAACCAAAGGCTTTCTGAGTTATCACTATTGCTAGATGATAAGTGGGAGAAATAGGAGATGATGCTGGAGAGGAAATCAGGATTTTGTGTGTGTGTGTGTGTGGTGTGTGTGTGTGTTCATGTGCATTCATATGCACATATATGAATATGCATCACAGTTTATGAGGATTAAAGTGGGTACCTTAATTATCTCTGTATATTTAAAACATAACCATATAGGAAAAAAGAGTAAGAGATTGCTATTATGTTCTCCTCCACCTCAATGCCTCAACACACCCACCCCCAACACACATACAAACAACAATTAAATTGGCCCAGAATAAAATATTCATTGAATATAAACCACAGCTAATGATATGGTAAAATATAAATAATAATAGACTGAAGCCTTTATTATCATGATGATTAACGCTAATGTTGATTCAACACATTGTCTGATATACTTTGTTTATTGAGTTATAATATACACATTGTAAAATTAGTATTTTTAGTGTAAGGTTCTCCGAGTTTGAAAAACATACACAGTTGTAGGAACATCATAACAATCAAAATATAGTACAGTTCTACCACCACCAAAAAAGTCCTTGTGCTCCTTTTAATTACTCCCTTTCCTATACTTCCCAACCCCCAACCAATGGCAGAAAATCATGTTTCTTGCCTTTTCAAGAATGTAGTGTAACTATAATCACACACCTTCCAGCCTTTGGAGTCTGGCTTCTTTAGTTTATTGCTTAGGAGGTTCATTCAAATATGTTGTATGTTCAAATATACATGTATCAAGAGTTCATTCGTTTGTATTGCTGAGTAGTTTTCCATTGTATGGATGCATCACACAGTTTGTTTATCCAGTCATGAGTTTAAAGATATTGGACTTATTCCAGATTTTGTCAAATATTAGTAAAATCAATATAAACATTAAAAAAGTTTGTGTGTGAACATAAGTTTTATAAAGTATGCTTATAACTATGTAAGTGACAAACTCTTTCCAAAGTGGCTGTACCACTTTGCATTCCCACCAGCAATAAGTGAGGGGCCCAATTGTGCCACATCCTCAACAGCACTGGGTTTTTGTCATATTTGATTTTAAGCCATTTAGTAAGTATCTAATACCACAGTGTATTTTTCATTTGCACTTCCCTAATGACTAATAATATTGACTATTTTTTTCATTACCCTTTTGCCATCCATTTATCTTCTTTGCTGAAGTGGCTGTGCACACCTCTGCCCATATTTTCAGGTGGGCTGTTTTCCTATTACAGCATTCCTCATATAGTCTGGATACATGTCCTTTATCAGGTATAAGTTTTGCAAAGAATTCTCTCAGCCCACAGATTTTTCATTCTCTTAGTAGCTAGCATCTTTCACAGAGCAGATGTTTTTGATTTGAACAAAGACCAATTTATCATTTTTTCTTTTTAAATTGTGCTTTAATGTGATATCTAAGAAATGTTTACCTAATCTAATATTACAAAACTTTTCTCATTTATTTTCTTATAAAAAAGATTTTAGGTATAATTTTAGGTTTTACAATAGGGTTTAGGAATCATTTTAAGTTAATTTGCTTGTAAGATGCAATATATGGGTCTATGTTCATTTTCTTGCACATGGATATTCTATTCTTCCAGCACCATTTTTTATATGTTTCATGTTATTGATTTCAGAGCGAGGAAGGGAGAAGGAGAGAGAGATAAAACATTAATGATGAGAGAGAATCATTGACTGGCTGCCTCCTATATGCCCCCTACTGGGGATTGAGCCCACAATCTGGGCATGTGTCCTGACCAGGAATAGAACTGTGACCTCCTGGTTTATGGGTTAACGCTCAACCACGGAGCCACACTGGCCAGGCCTAGCTCCACTTTTTGAAAAGACTCCTCTTTCTCCATTCAGTTTTCTTTGCAGCTTTATGTAATATCAATTGCCTCTATAGATAAGGCTGTTTTTTTTAAAATTCTTTGACATATTTTAAGTGAAATTAATAAAATGATGGAACGCACTATAGTTCTACTAAGCAAGCTACCTAAAATACACATTAAAAACAAGAAACCCTAACAGATATATGAGGAGATAGGAAGTCAGAGGCTTGGAAGAACCCCAATCTCGAAGGACCTAAAAACATGAGATGCTCTAGATCAGTGATGGCGAACCTATAACACGCGTGCCAGAGGTGACACGAGAAGTCATTTTTTTGGTTGATTTTTCTTTGTTAAATGGCATTTAAATATATAAAATAAATATCAAAAATATAAGTCTTTGTTTTACTATGGTTGCAAATATCAAAAAATTTCTATATGTGACACGGCACCAGAGTTAAGTTAGGGTTATTCAAAATGCTGACACGCCGAGCTCAAAAGGTTCGCCATCACTGCTCTAGATGGTAATACAGAAACATCCTTCTTTGTTAAGCCATTTCTAAGCATCTGGGGCACCTCTCTTTACTAGAAAGATCAGGCTAGATTATTTTCCATGGAATCGGTGACTTAAATTGAAGCTGACACATCACCTAGAAAAGCAAACAGGAGGATCTGACCCATGGTGGACAGATCCATTAGAAGCCAGCGCACATCGGTACCAGGACATAAGTAAAGAACAGCATTTTCTAGCTCTGTGCACAGATCTTGCAGTGCTGTTTGTTTTCTTCCCTTCTCCTGGCTCACTTTACATACACATGGATCTGTCTCTCAAAGAGCGTGCCACAGAAAGGCAGTTCCCCAGGTTCAAAACCTTTGTTGGGAGGCAACAGTGTTTGATACTTGAACTGTCCAAATCCAAATCCTCAACTTTGTCTGTATGTCATCCATGTTTCTTTGTGTGGTTAAGGACGTCATTCATAGAAAAGTCCTCTCTCTCTTGCACAGGCTGTAATTCTCCTTTAATTAGATTGTAATTAAAACCAAATAAAGAAACATGCAGATGAATAACTTCATATCTTTTCTTCCACCTGGAAAATAATTATTTTTTGCTTTGACAATCAGTCTAAAATAGAGTCAGGAAATGGTTTTGTGCATTTTTATAGTAAAACACCGGTGTGTGTGTGTGTGTGTATGTGTGTGTGTGTGTGTGTGCATTCCCCTGAAAGGCTCTCACACAAAGAGTATTTTAATTTTCCATGGTACTGCTATTTTGACCTCTGAGACCTTGCAAAGTAAAGTATTTATGATCCTGGGCTTTTTTTATGGTATTGTTTCAATATTTTTGAAACATTTGTATTTCTTGCTGATGTTTTTGGCATTAAAAATCACTCAAGCTGTGCTGAAATATAATGGTATTCACTGAACCATACCATGGGAGGATAATTCAGTGCAGTGAGGTTATTCTAGCTCATCATGTACACAAAAGATTGAAAGAAATTGTAGGAGATTCTCAGTTCTCTACATGGGCAGCATTGAGTCTGTGTTTTTCTTTCTCTCTAATAACCTGACATAGATAAACCTCCACATGAATATAGAAATATCTAGTTTTATGTCTTTAGAGCAAACCAAAGGAAAAATGCAATGGCCCGAGGTATGAGGAAGCAAAGGACTGCTGAACGGTTGCTCTGGATCAGTAATTCCCTTTACCTGTTACCCAGACAAACATCAAACCTGAGCAAACAGCTTCCTCTCCCAATTTCAACACATCCCTAGACAAGCCCCCAAAATGATGAGACTCAAACTTTAATTAGAGTAGTGGAGAGTAGTATTACAGATAAAAACCAGGGATGATTTAATTTCCATATATTTAAGTTGTCCTTAACTAGGAATAGTCATAATGCCTCAGATTGACTACAACGTTTGTATCATTTTATATATGTTTGTTTTTAATTTTCTGCCCCAAGAATAGGTAAATGCAAAACCTTCCTGTCTCCTGTCATCCTCAGCTTTGAGATGTCAATTACAACAGCCCCCCATATTGTATATTTTGTATATTTTCTCCTTGATTCAAGTTTGTGTTTGAGAACACAAACTCATAAGAGAGGAAGTACAAAAGAGGACAGGTCAATGCACTATAAAATAATATTGACTCAAACAAGATAGAAATTAATTTTGCTCTCAAGTGACATACTGAGCATAATAGTCTAATATAGAAGCTTTATGGTGCCAGGTATATGGCTCATTCTATCATGTGACTCAGCCATCCTCAATATATAGCTTCCATATTTTGGTCAAAAAATGCTGCTTAAGCTCTTGTAATCATATACATGTACCAGGCAGCGGAAAAGTGAACAAAGGAAGAGGAGGTGAGGTACACTCTAAAAATGATCGCATTCTCCACTCTTCCCTGGATCTATAGTATCTCTGTAACTCTGTAGTATCTCCCATGAAGTAGCTTATGAGACCCTTGAATCCATGAGTGCCTTATGACTTACTTTAATCAAGAGAATGCCCCCAAAATGACATATGTGACTTCTGTGTCTAGATCTCAATAGCCCTTGTACTCTTCCACTTGTTTCTTGGTAGCCACTGTGTGAACAAGCCCAGCCAGGGTAGCCCTCTGGATGAAGAAAGGTGTGTAGCACAGCCATCCTCGTTGTTGTAGCTGATGGTCAGCCCCCAGTCAATCTGATAGCTAAGCTCGGATAATGCCAGAAGAACCTATTAGCTGATCACACCTCATATTGCCAACCCACAGAATTATGAATAGAAATAAAATGTTGTTGTTTTAAGCCACTAAATTTTGTGGTGGCTTGTTAGGCAGCAAATGATAAAAGAAAAAGACATCACTTCCCTAGGAGTGCCATGACCCAGAATTTGTATGTTATCACTTCCACTCTTGTGCCATTGGTAAGAATTTAGTCACAGTACCTGCAAGGGAAGCTTGGAAATGTAGTCTTTCACTGGATGGTTGATCATGTGTCTAGCTCTAGCTAGATTCCTATTACTAAAAAAAGAAAAAGGGGATCTAGGTCATCTATATTGTGGGACAAGTCTCTGATACCTTTAACTCTTCAGCTGGTTGTGAAGATTAAATGGGAAATACATGTAACAGTCTTGGTCTAGCAGCTGGAACCTACAAAGGGCCCAATAAATTGTCTTTTATATTCAAAATCAGAAATAGTTACAATTTATTTTAAAAATTCTAAAGAGTAGTTAGGAGTGTCAAATTCTCCATACCTATTTCTCATGTGTCCATTATCTTCAAGCAACCTTCCTTTTTTCCAAAACTAAAGTCAGGAACCACAGTGGAGGGGGTCGATAGAGAGAATATAAAGAGTGACATTGAAACACGATGTCTACTGATATGACGCAAACAAAGTCTGGATGTCTGTTAGGAAAGATTAGATAGAGCCTATGGCATATAGCCAGGGGACAGGACTAAAGAAAGTCCTTTCAATTCTGTCACTGTCGCTGGGTAATAGAGGACATCACTGGGCAACTGTCAGAAATTGAAGTGGAAATGGCTTTTCTTCCTTTTCTTTCTTTTTTTTTTTTTGGTACTAGGAGTTTTGTTAAATATTACTACTACTAATAATAATAATAATAATAATAGTAATGTAGTGGGCAGGGTTATAAACTATTTTAGCCTTGAGGTGAGGAAAAGAAAAACCACAGGTGTCCATTTCCTGCAGCCAACTTGTGTGTCTATTTCCAATTTTAATGCAAAAGAAATGAAAGACAAGAACAGAACAGGGTTGTAGAAAAGGGACTGAAAAGAAATCTGAAATAACAGTTTTTGAAAACAATTTGATGGATGTATGCAAACCCCACCCCCATAAAAGATGATCATCACTTATTAACCAGATGATTACCTAATGGTAAAGGCAGAATAAGTCAGAAATCTTTGAACAAGTTTTAGTCAAGAACACATGTTTATCTGTATTTTGGAAACTGATATTTGGAGTTATTCTCAGTCTACTAGATGGTCTCAAATTGGGTAAACTGTTACTATTGTTGAAATCTGGGTGAATCAGATTTCTCTCTTTCCTTCCAGAGTTGCTGCCAATTCAGAATTTGCTATTTCAAGTCAAGTCCTGAAACAACCTCCCCGCCCCCCAAAAAAAGTGTAACTGAGGGACCCTGGATAGAAGAGAGATTAAATAATCAATAAGTGACACATGCACAAAAGAATGAGACAGCAGTGAGATGCAGGGCAGGTGTGGGCCATCTTGTGAGTGGCAGTGTTTACAGAATATGTCCAACTGAGATGCGAGGAAGGGCTCAAGGTCAACAGCAACTAGAAAAACAGAACGCCACAGAAAGAAGGTTTGTTAGGAGCCATATATGGACAAGGCCTAACAGCTGAGAGAAGGGTGCTCCAAGGTGAGCCAGAGAATGCAAAGGCCATTTCAAAGGAGAACGACTTCAGAATGGAAGAAGGATCATAGACCAAGATAATGGCATAGAGGAGAACAGGGAAATAAAGAGCTCCAAAGCAGCATCTTTAGAAATATCTGTCCTATTTAAAGTGATTCAGAAGCAAACACCCATGCTACCTACAGCAGTTGATATTTTAAAATATGAGAAATTGTTGGAATAACCCTACCAAAGAATTAGGAATTTTATGTATGTATGTATGTATGTATGTATTTATTTATTTATTTTCATTGTCTAAAGTTTTACATATGTCTCCTTTTCCCTGATTGGCCTCTCCCCCCCCAGACATTCCCTCTCCGGGCAAGCCCCCACCACCCCGTAGGAATTTTCTATGTAAGGCATAGGAATAATCCAATCAGATATTAAAGTGTGATGCCCAAGAGACATAAGTCAATCTTTTCAGAGGGTATTCAAAGGACTATGAGTCTCTCTTGAGGGTAATATGTATTACATAGAAACAATAAATATGAAAATGACCAGGTGACATGTGGTTGTATGGGTTTCTTTTCTGCAGAGAATATTCAGAGTTAATGAGCACTGTGATGTCCTAAAGGGAGGTGTGTGGCAAATACCCGTTCTTTGTGCCCCCATCATCACCTAGCTTTTCCTTTGGGAGCAACATTCTTGCATTGGGATTTTCCATCAGAGTGCTCAGGGTACACTTCCTCCCAAACTGCTGGGCATGTGACCAACTCCGGGCCAATCAGGTTCTTCCTCCTAAGAATGAGCTGAAGACTGGAAGCGTAACAGCCTGTGCCATCAGCATGATTGCTTTGTTCCTGCTAATAGGCTTCCTCTCCCTCCCAGGGCCTGAGGGTTCAGGTGTCCTTCAATGTTCTGAGCCACCTCAAATCTTTCTAATGAGTTCCACTCACCCTTGATACCCAGAGTTCTTTCACTTGCAACCAAATTGCTCTGAGGGGAGGAGTTTACAACACTTCACAGGTACAGTTAACTATGGTGTGTGTGTGTGGGGGGGGGGGGGGGGGGCGGCGGTATTCTTTTCTCTTTTTTTGGTAAAGAAACACCCTGCTCTAGAGAATAATAGCAGACTTTTGGATCATATTAAGGAAACATAAACTGTACTCGATGCTTGTATTTACTCATGGGAAATCAAGCAAGGAGCAGTAACACATCCAACGCTGCGTGTTCTTGCCACAGAGCACATTACAATGGCCTTGCTGATGATGGAGAAGTCACCTCGCAAAGGTATTGGCACTAAGACTATCAAGGGTCAGAAGACTCCTAGTCTGAGGAGAAATATAGTGTCCTTAGCAAAGTGCAGGGTTTACCAGGGCATTTAGAAATGACTATACAGGGGAACTTGGAGCTTACCATGAGTCAGGACCTTCCTGGACAACAGTAAGACCTATCTAACCTAACAATCTCCCTCAAGCTGGAAGGGTGTGAAAGGGTAGGGGAAATACCCCTCACAAGTCTCCTTCCAAAGCTTAGTAACATGGTGGTATAAACAACTTTGAAGAAAAAAAGTAGCTTTGTAAGTATATTGACGTAAGAAAAGTAAACTTTCCCTAATATAAGCACAACAACAAAAACCCCTTCATAGAAAAATAGGAGAGAAGAGGAAGGTCTAAGCAGAAAAAAAGGTGCTAAAAGCACACACCCAAATCATGTTAACTCTGTTTGTGTTTCTACACAATTTGTACAATGAGTCCAGAAAAAACAATAGTTTTCTTTTTCTTTTTTATTGATTGTTTACAGAGAGGAAGGGAGAGGGATAGAGAGTTAGAAACATCGATGAGAAAGAAACATTGACCAGCTGCTTCCTGCACACCCCCTACTGGGGATGTGCCTGCAACCAAGGTACATGCCCTTGACCGGAATCGAACCTGGGACCTTTCAGTCCTCAGCCCGACGCTCTATCCACTGAGCCAAACCAGTTTGGCACAACAATAGTTTTCATAATAGTAAGAGAAAATACGAATAATATGATTCAGATTCTATTTTATTTACAGTACAAACTCTATCATCCCCATTATACAGATGAGAAAACTGAGGCAGGGGGTAGGTTTTACTGTCCAAGAGCCTGCATCTTCAACCAATTTAACTTCTCAGCTAATTCATTTGCCCTAATTGTTTTCCTCTCTACCTCACAAGAAACGAAAACATGTTACAATTCATTAATAATAACGTCAATCAAGGAATTATATATAGGGTTATAGGCACATAGTTATATACACATATACATACTTATACATATTCAAAAGCTGCAGGAGAAGGATGAATAATAGAAGGAATATATCAATGGAGCGAGGTCCTGAAGGGGATAGGAAGGAGAAATTAAGAACATTCTTGAAGACCAGTAGGGAACATATATTTATATATAAGTCTGGATAACAGTAAAAATAGAAAAATTGATAACATAAATATCTCCTCTCCTATTTTCCTATTAAGGGATTTTTTTTGTTGTGACTATATTAGGGATATTTTACTTTTCTTAAGTCAATATACTTACAAAGCTATTTTTTTCCTTCAGGTATCAAGAATTTTGAGGAAATTCATGCCTGAAAGTAGTTTTTGGAGAAATATTATGCAGAGTAATCTAGGAAAAGAACATTTTGGGTCTGTTTGGTGAGTCTATTGGACTGGGCTAGTTTCCCCTTTTCTAACAACCCTTCTTTTATCCATGTAGGATATAAATATTCATCTATGATGAAAGTTAAATGAATGTTTATGGAGCAAATCAATCGTGTGGTTGTACTATGTTTACATAAATCCTAACTAGCAGCTCTTTCCAACTCTCACAGAATTACTTTTAGAAAAGTTATGATTTCATCATGAACTTTCAGTCAGACTTTATCAAGACTGAATAAAGAGTGTTGGCCTCTGCCCAAAGGGTCATGGGTTCGCTTCCCAGTCAAGGGCATGTACCCGGTTTGCAGGTTTGATCCTGAGCCCCAATCGGGGCACATGAGGGAGGCAACCAATCAATATGTCTCTCTCAAATCAATGTCTCTCTCTCTCTCTCTCTCTCTCTCTCTCTCTCTCTCTCTCTCTTTCTCTCTCTTTCCCTTCCTCTTTTCCACTCTTTCTAAAAATCAATGGATAAATATCCTTGATTGAGGATTAACGGCCCCCCGCCCCCCAAAAAACAAACAGAGTTCCAATGTCTTTGTCTTCTCTTTATTCTAAAGTCTTGAAAAATATTTCAAAATTAGAAGTTGTCTAGGTCACATGCCCCAAACTCACATAACCCCAGAATCTAGGCAAACAGCATTGAGTGAACGATGAAGCAATCTGTGTGTGCAAACCAACTGTGTGGCCATCTTGGTCTGCCTCTCATTTACCCACCTAATTTGGTCACTTTTTAAAAATATATATGTATATATTTTTATTGATTTCAGAGAGGAAGGGAGAAACATCAATAATGAGAGAGAATCATTGATTGGCTGCCTCCTGAATGGCCCCCACTGGGGATCGAGCCCACACCCCTGGCATGTGCCCTTGACCAGAATCGAACCCAGGAACCTTCAGTCCACAGGCCAACGCTCTATCCACTGAGCCAAACTGGCTAGGGTCTAACTTGGTCACTTTTTAAAAAGCATCTTTGTATTTTTCTTTAGTGCAAAATCACTCAGGTCTTCCCTCCATCCTTCCTGCCACTTTGTTTTTGTCTGGAGGCTAGATCCTCAAGAATCATCCACACTGCATTCATCTCTACAAGCCTCAGCCGAGCCCTGTCAGCTATTATCTTTTAAGCAGAGGATTTAAATTCTCTTGTTTTTCCCCAGGAAAGATAACATTTCTAAAAATGTGCTTGAGGCCATGAACTGGGTATATTCTTTCAGCATTAAACTCATACCACCACTCCCCCCAAAACAAATGAATAAATGATGGTTCTACTTTAAAATGGAGTAATTTCTACACAGTGTGCTGACTAAGGCCAAATTCCCATGAAATCTGGGTAACAATGGTCTCCGCCAAGCACAAACAATCTAGGATAAGAGCAGACAGGCAAATTCTAGTAGGGCGTGTGTCCATTCATTTAGAAAAGCATCGTTTCTCTTTCACAGAGCTGCTGAAGGAGAACCCATACTGAAAGTTGTGCTTATTGTTTTAGCTGGGATTCATAAAGAGACTAAACAGCTGCACACTTTATTAGGTCTAATCTAAATACCTGCTCCTTGTATTTTGTGCTGAGAGATATTTATGTTATCAATTCAACTTTATACTAACCATCAGGAAGAATGCTCCCTGTAGCTCTGCTGACTCAAAATAATGACTTGTAAGGGAGCCCTAATGACAGAACAAGGGGCAATTATAGACGCAGCATGAGACTTGGAAGAACTGTATGATGTATTTTGTGCACTTGATTGACCTCATGTTCAAGTTCGTTTGTGCCTCACTGTGGTAGATAGGACCTATGCCTCAGGGTATATGCCTTGTTAATTTCAGTATAAGAAGACAGAACAGATTAGATCAGATGGCTCATACAAAAAAACAAAGCTGCACCAGAGCTTGGCAGAAAAGCGATGGCACCTTAGGGTCTACCAGAAGGAACCATCAAATATATTTCAGGGAAGGAGGAGAAGTTAGAATAATCAATATGGAGTGTTAATTTATTTCTACTCTTGGGATAACTAAAACAATGTACATCTTCTCATGTCTTTACATAATTGTGGTGGCTGCTGGGAGAACTTAGCATCTATTAACATGAGGGAGGGAGAGGAAAACAAAGGGAGAACAACAACTCATTGTAGAATAAGGTTACTGTGAGATGTCGTAGATTGCACTGTTTTACAGAACACCATGTGGCAGCCTCTTCTGTGCCTATCACTGAAATGCATGCCTGCTGAGCTGTGATTTACTGAATACGGAGGGCGGACATCTTTTCCGTTAGGTTGTTTATAATCCCAATTCTAAACATGCTTACTTCAATGGGGGAGGGGACGCAAAGTAAGGGTGTGCAAAAAAGGAACAGTTGTTTGTTTGTTTTTTATCAATTTTAGTGTTTACAAAAAAATAAGAAACACAAATCCTCTTGTTTTGCTGTGTACAAAAATCATAGAGGGAATTCAAGCACATAATGATATTGCAGGCTGACTTGAAAACAACATGGAATAACGGGCACTTATGCAATTTCTCAGATATACAGCTTTGATTCTAAATTGGATGAAAGGAGGCGTTCAGAAATAGTCGTTTCATCAGGCTTGGTTGTTTGCTAATAGTAACCTAGTCAACTTCGCCTACTTTTCGAAAGTGGTTGTTAGAAAAACCTGCAAAAGCCTTGGTGAACATTTGAAATCGATGTTTCCTAAATGATACTGGGAACCACATCTTTGCTCTTCCACTGTGAGACATGTAATCTTTGAGAAAGTGCATAACTAATATCTAATATGGAATGAGGAATCTCATAACTCAGAATATAAAAATAAATCGCCAACCTTACAAGGAATACAGGCAAACAATACCAAGTGATTACAAACTGGAACATCGGGAATCTATTCCATAGTTATCTGTACTGAAAAAAATGTAGGATTGAAATGGGTCATAATTAAAACTATATGAACGTAAAAGCTATTATAGGAAGGGACAAGATGCTGATGTTTTTCACACATATTTTTGCCTCTAATGTTAGGTAAAGAGTAGGAAATGTGTGCTTAAACAAACAACACTTTTTTAAAAACTGATTTTCAATAGAGCAAGTTTTAAAAAACGAATATTAGTAAACTAGAGGCCCGGTGCATGACATTCGTGCACTTGCGGGGGAGGGTGGTGGTCCTCAGCCTGGCCTGCACCCTCTCACAGTCTGGGAGCCCTCAGGGGATGTCCAACTGCTGGCTTAGGCCCGCATAGCCAGGAGTCAGACATTCTTAGCACCGCTGCAGAGATGGGAGATGCTCCTGCCACTGCCACTATGCTCACCAGCGTTAAGCCTGGCTCAGGGCTTCTGGCTGAGCAGTGCTCTCCCTGTGAGTGCGGACTGACCACCAGGAGGCAGCTCCTGCATTGAGCGTCTGCCTTCTGGTGGTCAGTGCATGTCATAGCAACCTGTCGTTCCACTGTTTGGTCAATTTGCATATTACCCTTTTATTATACAAGATTCTATTTAAGACACTAGTCCGGTAAATATACTGATTTTAAACAGTATAGAGAAAAATGAATTTCCAGATTTCTCTGAGAAAATAGATTCCTAACTGAAAGTTCTTTCTTTAGGAAATATTTTTTCCCCACTTATTTGGAGTAACGAATAAGATGCAGGAAATCCTAATAAAACAAGTATAGCACATGTGACTGAGTCATTCATTTTAAATCACCACCTTTTAATGTTATTTTAACAAAACTGCCACCACATTTCCCAAAATTAAACCAAAGAGAAAATTCTCAGAAAGAGGACAGATAATGGTATTATTTTATAGTGCAGTTAACCCTGAACAACATGGGTTGGAACTGCACAAGTCCACTTATGCGTGAAATTTTCAATAAGTACCGTAAATGTGTTTTCTCTTTCTTATCATGTTCTTAATAGCATTTTCTTTTCTCTAGTTTATTTTATCGTAAGAATACAGTATATAGTACATATAACATAAATAATATGTGTATTAATTGACTATGTTATCAGTAAGACTTCTAGTCAACAGTAGGCTATAAATTTTTGGTACATCAAAGTTGTATGTGAATTTTCAACTGCACAGAGGGTTGCTGTCCCTAACTCTTGTGTTGTTTAAGTGTCAACAGTACATGTTTTTTAAGTCAACAAGTTAGAAAAGTAAAGCTATTTTCATGCAAAGACTTTTTTCCCAAATAATATCACATTACAGGTATTAAGGATTGGTATTTGGATGTATTTGCGGGGAGGACACCATTCAACCCACTCAAATACAAAAAATACATTTCTTTTAAGTCAAAGGAAGAAATATGTAAAACATTTGGGAATGTCTAAAGCACCATTGCAAGGAACCAAGTTTGAAAATCATGACTGTAATTTCAAAGACATATGGTTATTTTATTGTAGATTGCTAAAATTTCATAGAATGATGAAGAACTGAGTTTAAGCAGGACCAATAGATAGAAGAAATTAGTTTATACTTCAGGTATTGTATACTCACAGCACAAGCCTACTTAAAACACTTGAAATGACTGAAAAAATCATTTTGAGAGTCCCAATACTTGAGATGTGAGCCTCCATCTCCACACATAAGGAATTTTTATTTTCATCATGCCTTCCCTGAACCATCCTTACTCCATTTACAGTGTGAATTTCAATTTATATTGCCGTCCTGCATGCCTGAAGGTGACTCAGTAGGGAATAGAGGAGGGAATCACTGTAATATAGACAAGCTTGGTGATATCTGTCAAACAAAAAGAGCATCCTGTGAATGTTTACTGACTCTGTTTCTTATGTCGCATCCAATTGAACAATTGAGTCAAAAAATAATTATAGGGAAATAGAGATTAGAGAAAACACTGAAAACGCAATATATGGTTATTCTAATTTAAAACTACATTTAATAGCAATTTTCATTTCAGCCTATAAATGTACATAATAGGCCCATACTCTTAACATGGGGAATGTTTGCATATCCTTTATGTTGGCACATTTCTAATTTCATGCCTAAGAATATTGTGTTAGTCAGAATAATTTCTGTTCTAAGTAACCGCAAATGCAACTCAAACTGAATTTAGAAGGGAAAAAAAGGCAAAAACAAAAAGAAACAACAAAAGAAGATAGTAACTTAATGAGTCCCCAGTTTCAAGTATACATGGAGCCAGGTCCCTAAATGACCAAGTCCATAAATGACATCTCTCTGGATCCTAAATTTATTTTCCTATGCACTGCCTTCATTCTCAAAAAGGGCTCTCTCCATGATGTAGTCCTGCAAGTCTTGAGTTACATTTTATATTTCTTTCAGGTTCAAATCCAGTAGAAGACTAAATGTTTCTCCCCCAACACGCCATCAAAAGTCTCAGGTTTATTTTAGCATGGTCATTTGAAGCCAATTTAGGAAATTTAGGTTGCTCTCTTTTATTTTAATTATAGACATCTCTTCAAGGAATATCCTTATGTAAGTCTATATATTATTTTCTAATTATCTTATAGAATAAATTTGTAGAAGTGACATTGCTGTGTCAAAGTTTATACATATATTTTGAAACTTTTTTAAATGTACCAAAATTGCCTTCCAAGAAGGTGGTATCAATTTCTATTTCAATGAGTAGTGTGTAAGTTTGCCTTCACATAGTCTCATCATATATGAATATTATCATTTTCGCTAATCTTTCCCACATTAAAAGAAAAACAAGTTAATTTATGTTTATATATTGTTGAGCACACACCTTACTTTTGTTGAAACTTTTGAAAGTAAATTGCAGCTATCAAGATACTTTTTATATTTCAGCAAATATTTCTTACATAACCAAAATTCCATAACCAAGAAATTTAACTTTGATGATAATATTTCATAAAAAGTCCACATTCAAATTTTTCCAATTGCAACAAAGTGTCCTCTATAGGTTTGGGTTTTCTTAGATCAAGAATTCAATTGGATCATGAATTACATTTACTGCCGGGGTCCAACCCCAGCAGGTCCAGGGGTTCCCAAAGGCGTAGATGGAGTCGGCAAAGAAGGAAGGACACAGAGACAGTGTTCAGTTGATCAGCAGCCTAGCCAGGATCTCCAGCCAGGATCTCCGGCCAAGTTCTGGTCTGGATCTCCAGAGAGGTTCTGCCCTGGATCTCCAGCGAAGTTTTGGTTAGGATCTCCAGCCAGGTTCTGTATCCATGTTCTCTTGCTAGGTTCTCCAGGTTCTCCAGCCAGGTTCTGTAGCCATGTTCCCTCGCTAGGTTCTCCAGCCAGGTTCAGTCACCAGGTTCTAGTCAGGTTCTCTTGCCAATTTCTGTAGTCAGGTTCAGTCCAGGATCTTTTGCCATGTTCTCTCCAGCGAAGTTCTTCTGTCTCTAGGTTCTGTGTAGGTTCTGTCTTCTAAGTTCTGTCTCTCGCTGTCTTGTTACATCTGTATTTATACCAGTTGATTCAATCCTATCAATCTCTATTATAAAGGTTAGGGCGTTTCTTATCTCCATTCCAGGGAGTAAAGATTATGTAGCTTAAGCATGATTGTTCGTAGTTAAAGTGATTAATTACCCGCCTGGCACTTAGTTGAGGGGTTTTATTCCCTCCCTAACTTCAGGGGAAAATCCCTACCTGGGGAAACAACCTTTCTCAGAGAGGAGACCTTGGTTAAAACACATAGTGCCAAGAAGGTGAGCAAACATATTAAGAACAGTATGCCATATATGCCAGGTCCTTTGAAACAGCAAGGATGGACCGGCTCCCGGCAATTTACAGATCATGACTCTTTACTTCTTCCTTCCCAAACTATGTAACTTTAATTTCATTTTCTTGTATTATTGCATTGGCTAGGACTTCCAGTATGACATTGAAAAGGAGTAGTGAGGGGAAATATCCTTGCCTTTTTCTTATATTCAATAAAAAATTTTGAGTTTTTCACTATTAAGTATGATGTTAGTTGTAGGTTTTCATAGATATTCTTTATCAAGTTGATAAAGTTACTCTCTATTCCTAGTTTACTGAGAGTTTTTATCATGAATGGATATTGGATTTTGTCAAATGCATTTTCTACATTTGTTTATATGATAATTCTTTTTCTCCATGTTGATGGGATGGGTTACATTAATGGATTTTCGAATGTAGAACAGGTCATGCATAGCTGGGATAATCTCATTTGGTCCTGATGTATAATTCTTTTTATACATTGTTGGATTTCTTTTTACATGTTGTTCAATTTACTAATGATTTTGCTAAGGATTCTTTTATCTATGTGCATGAGAGCCATTGGTCTGTAGTTTCCGTGTTTTGTAATATCTTAATTTGGTTTTAGTAAAAGAGTAATGCTGGCCTCATGAAATGAGTTCGAAAGTATGGCCTCTGCTTTTATCTTATAAAGAAATTATTAAAAAATTGGTATAATTTCTACCTTAAATATTGGTAGCAATGAACCAATCTGAGCCTGTTTTTTTCTATTTTGGACGATTATTCACTATTGATTCAATTTCTTTATTACATATAGGACTATTCACATTGTTTATTTCTTTAATATATTTTTATTGATTAAGATATTACATATGTGTCCTTGTCCCCACGTTACCCTCTACCCCCCCCCCCCCCGCTCATGCCCTCACCCCCCCCCCCCTGTTGTCCGTGTCCATTGGTTAGGCCTATATGCCTGCATGTAAGTCCTTTGGTTGATCTTTCCCCCTTACCCCCACACTTCCCTACCCTCCCTCCAAAGCCCGACAGTCCAATCAATGCCTCTCCGTCTCTGGATCAGTCCTTGTTCATCAGTTTATGTTGTTCATTATATTCCACAAATGAGTGAGATCATGTGGTATTTATCCGCTCTCCAGTTCCATCCATGCTGTGGCAAATGGTAAGAGTTCCTTTTTCTTCTTCCTCTTCTTAAAGAATACCTTTCAGCATTTCATATAATGCTGGTTTGGTGGTGATGAACTCCTTTAGCTTTTTCTTATCCATGAAGGTCTTTCTCTGACCTTCTATTCTGAATGATAGCTTTGCTGGATAAAGTAATCTTGGTTGCAGGTTCATGCTATTCATCACTTTGAATATTTCTTGCCACTCCCTTCTGGCCTGCATGGTTTCTGTTGAGAAATCAGCTGACAGTCGTATGGGTACGCCCTTGTAGGTAACTGACTGTCTTTCTCTTGCTGCTTTTAAGATTCTCACTTTGTCTTTTGCTCTTGGCATTTTAATTATGATGTGTCTTGGTGTGGTCCTCTTTGGATTCCTTTTGTTTGGGGTTCTCTGCACTTCCTGGACTTGGAAGTCTATTTCTTTCACCAGGTGGGGGAAGTTTTCTGTCATTATTTCTTCAAATAGGTTTTCAATATCTTGCCCTCTCTCTTCTTCTGGTACCCCTATAATTCTGATGTTGGTTCGCTTGAAGTTGTCCCAGAGGCTCCTTACACTATCTTCATATTTTTGGAATCTCTTTTCTTTTTTCTTTTTCAGTTGGGTATTTTTTGTTTCTTTGTATTTCAAATCTTTGACTTGATTTTTGGGATCCTCTTGTCTGCTGTTGGATCTCCGTAAATTATTCTTTATTTCAGTCAGTGTATGCTTAATTTCTAGTTGGTCCTTTTTCATGTCCTCCATGGTCTCACTATACTTATTGAGGGACTCATTAAATTTATTGGCGGTTTCCATAAAATTCTTGAAAAACCTTATAAACGTGGCCTTGAACTCTATATCCAGTCATTTGCTTTCCTCCATTTCTGCCATTTGTGACCTGTTTCTTTGTCTCCGCATTTTGGCTGCTTCCCTGTGTTGATAGAGTGGCTTTGTGTGCTAGGTGTCCTGTAGGGCCCAGTGGCTCAGCCTCCCCAGTTACCTGAGGTGGACACTCTTGGTGCACCCCCTCGTGGGCTTTGTGCACAGTCTTGTTGTAGCTATGCCTTGGTTGTTGTAGGATCACTGGGAGGAATTGACCTCCAGGGCAATTGGCAGCGAGAATCAGCTGCCCTGATGATGCTCAGCTGTGTAGCAATGCAAGCCGCTGTGGGGCCTGGGCCTTCTCTTGGAAGCTCTGAGTCTATCTGGCCTGGCTGTGGTTAGGTAATTACAGGTTGCAAATGGCCGGGGCATTCATATGCAAAAGCCTCTGCCTCAGCCTGGGCGGGGCGGGGTCTCAAGAAATCAAAGGGCAGAGAAAGCAGCTATGGCGGAGCCTCAGCCCTGCCCTAAGGAGTCGCGAGTCCCAGTGTCCCGGCAATGGCTGCAAGCACCTCTGAGGGAAAGCCGCTCTCAAGCTCGCCTGCTGCCAGACAGTCCAGTATCTCCCCGTATGAGTCCTGGGTCCCCAGAGACTTCCCGGAACCGGATTTCAGAGCCGTCGGGAGCTTGTGTCTCCCTCCGGATTCAAAAAGACAGCCGCGTCCTCAGGTGCCAGACCCTTTCCGTGCGCGAGCCTCCGTACCTCTGCACGCCACCTCCGCAGCTCCTCCCGCTCGCAGTGTGCTTTTCTTTCCTTCTAGTTGTAGAATTTACACTCAGCCAGCCCTCCTGTAGTTCTGGATGATGTCCACCTTGTGTTTTTGATGCATTTATCGATTGTTGTGGGAAGCAGAAATTTCCCGGTGTTTATCTATGCCGCCATCTTAGTTTCTCTCCCCACATTGTTTATTTCTTGTGTGAGTTTTGGCAGATTGTGTCATTCAAGAAATTGGTCTACTTCATCTACATTATCAAATTTGTAGGCATAGAATAGTTCATTGTATTCCCTTACTATCAGTTCAATGAACATAAGATCTATAGTAATGCCCCACCTTTCATTTTTACCATTAGTCATTTGTGCCATCTTTATTTTTTCTTAACCTGGCTAGAGGCTTATACATTTTATTGATTTTTAAAAAAAACAACAAATTTTAGTTTTGTTGATTTTCTCTGCCTCATTTCAATATCATTGATTTTTGTTCTATTTTTTATTATTTCTTTTCTTCTGTTTTCTTCAGATTTTATTTGCTCTTCTTTTTCTAGTTTCCAAAAAAGGAAGCTTAGATTATTGACTTTTAAATCAATATATGTATTCAATGCTCTAAATTTCCCCCAAAACATGGCTTTCACTGCATCCCACAAATTTTAATAAGTTGTATTTTCATTCTGTTCAAAATATTTTTTTTTAATTTTCACTTCGGAATTCTTTTTTTTTACTTATGTGTGATTTAGAAGTGTTTGGTTTCATCTCCAAGTACTTTGGGATTTTCCAGCCATCTTTCTGTTATTTATTTCTACCTAATTCCTTTACCTAATTCCATTGTGTTCTGTGAGGAGACATATCTTTTCTACACTTTTAAATTTGTGAAGGTATGGTTTATGGCCCAGAATATGGCCTTTCTTGGTGAATGTGCCATATGAGCTTCAGAAAAATGTGGATGTCAATTATATCCAGTTGATTGATGGTGCCATTGAATTCAACAATGTCCTTACTGATTTTATGCCTGCTGGCCCTGTCCATTTCTGCTATAGGGATGTCAGAGTGGTTTCATCTGTTTCTCCTTATAGTTCTATCAGTTTTTACATAATTTATTTTGACACTTTGTTATTAGGTGCACACACATTAAGAATTATGTCTTCTTGGAGAATTAACCTCTATATCATTATGTAATGCCTCTCTTTTTCCCTGACAACTTTCCTTGCTCTGAAGTTGGAGGGTGTCTAAATTAATATAGCTACTCCCTTTTACTATTAAATAGAGCTAGCATGGTGTATCTTTCTCCATCCATTTATTTGTATTCTATACTAGAGGCCCATTGCACAAATTCATGCACATTGAAAGAAAATTAATTAGAAGAAATATTTTAATATATTTATTAAATATATTCGCCCCTTCTCTATAATAGAAGTGTCAACCAAATTCACAATTGACAATGACAGATTGAAACACGTGCGTGTGACTGGCGCCAGTGAGAGCTTTCTATGTATCACGCATGTGCGAGTCAACTTAGCCTTTTATATATATAGATAAACTTGCTTAATTAGACCTGCTTTCTGATGTAGCTAAACTTTTCCTACCCAGTGAAGCAACCCAACTTCTCTTTCAGGTAATTGTCAGCAACACAGCAGTAAGTATCAACACGAAGCTGATTATTATTATAGATCATGCAGCGAGAACAAAGGGTAAAATATTTAACTGCAGCAGTGTCTGACTGTATTCTGCACAGTGAGAAAACCTAAAGTCATTTTCAAGGTCCACCATTTCTTCTTTTCCGTCAGGTCAAGTTTATAAACTTTCTAAATCTCCATTTTCTGGCTAATGAATAGAAAATAGGATTCCACCAAGTCTCCTATCTACCTACTCCAGGACTTCTGTGAGGATCAAATGAGATGAGGCATGGGAAAATACTTCACAGACATTTGGTTGAAGTGTGAAATGTTTGAAGTTGGCTATAAAGCAAGTCATGTTCTTGGGCTGAAGAAACTGTAAGGGGGCTAATCGTCACTAGGGAGAGGAAGATCGGTCGTTGCTATGTGATGTCATTACCCGGTGCCCACAGCAACCATTTCTGGGCTGGGCTGGGCTGTGGGCCGCATTTTGTACCCTGAGGTCTCAGCAGCATTGTCTGTGATTTGGTGGGCAGTCACTCCAGGATGCTGGCAGGCCTGTGTCCCACTTGGGGGAAGCCAAGTGTTGCTTTGTAGGTGCCAGGTTTGCAGTGCCATTTCTCTGTGTGCATCATGGCAGCTCCTGCATTGAGTGTCTGCCCCCTGGTAGTCAGTGTGCATCATAGCAACTGGTCAGATGGTCAAACACTTAGCATATTAGCTTTCTGTATATATAGATGTGTCTTTATATTTAAAACAGGTTTCTTTGTCTGGCCAGTATTGCTCAATGGTTGAGTGTTGACCTATAAGCCAGGAGGTCACAGTTCAATTCCCAGTCAAGGTACATGTCCGGATTTCAGGCTTGGTCTCCTGTGTAGGGTATGCAGAAGCAGCCGATCGATGATTCTCTCTCATCATTGATGCTTTCCTATCTCTCTCTCTCTCTCTCTCTCTCAAATCAATAACACTATATATTTTTTAAAGTTTATAACTATAAGTGAATAATAAATAGCAGGAATCAAAAAGAGAGAGAGAGAGAATAAAGGCTCTGGTTTTGTGAAAATGCTCCTTTCACTCTAGGTGATGACTAAGACTAGAAACTAAATTTTGAATGTGATTTGTGATTTATTGGTACCATTGTATTTTGTTTGTTTGTTTGTTTGTTTTTCTTAATTCTCACCTGAGGATACTTTTCTATTGATTTTTTAAATTTATTTTTAGTTTTTTAGAGAGAGTGGAAGAGAGAGGGAAAGACAGAGAGGAACATCGATGTGAGAGAAACACATAGATTGGTTGCCTCCTGCACGAGCCCTGACCAGAGCTCAGGCCAAGGAGGAGCCTGCAACAGAGGTACGTGCCCCTTGACCAGAATGGAACCTGAGACTCTTTGGTCCACAGGCCAACCCTCTATCCACTGAGCTATACCAGCTAAGGTGCTACCATTGGTTTTAAACACACACACACACACACACACACACACACACACACACACACACATTTTCTCCTAAGGTATGTACTTGGGTATTATAATAGTTAATAATTCATAAGTGTTGAACTGCTATGAAGTTCATTTTCACTATTATTATTTTGAATGCAAAATAATAAATATAAAGTTGTTCTAAATGTACACAGTTGTGTGTATAACACAAATTACAGAGTTGATAAAATCAAAAGTAATATGACAGGACATGTAGTCTATAGGAAATTACAACCATACAATAGGTGCTATGCGTATACAAAGACTAAAGGTATTTTGATAAAAAGTGTGAGGAACAATAATCTAAATTAAAAGTCTTCTTACATTTAAAAATCACTGACATGGAGTACAATGGAGTACAACAGAAACTACATCTAATGAAGAAGTCCCTGAGCAGGGATCATTAGTGTTAAATAAATATTCAACGTTCACTTTCCACAATATCTAAATGCTGGCAGGCTGAATCCCAATGGCTCTGCAGAGCTATCTCTCACAGAAGCGTGGTTTTGAATTAACAAAATATTTAGAGCTCAGTAAAAGTCCTTTAGTTCTCAGGCCCAGGGGGCCATATGAAGAAAAGAGGAAGATATGCTGAGATGTCAGGTATTGCTTCTGTTGTCATCCCACCCCCATAGAGATAAAAGTAGAAATCACATAGCATCCTCTATACACCAAACAACTTTGTGCATTTTACAAATATTTACTGAGCTCCTAACAAATGTCGGGTGCAATTTCCAGATGTGTTTTAAAGTTTCAGTTCACAGTACACTGTGAACTCCTCCAAGACTCTCAAAATAACTTTCATAAATGAGATATCAGGTTGGCCAAGGAGAAAGAAGACAAAGGTAAAAGGTAGCTTTAGTTCTTGGGGAAAATCTTCTCTAAATAACCAGAATTCTAGTATACAGTAATGGAGTAGGAAGCACATGACATGTGGAGTTCAGGAAACCTGAATATGAGTCTTGACACCCACCAGGTGCAGTTTATAAACTTGGGTCAACTTGCTGAACTTCTCTGAGCTTGAGTGTGATCACTCATAAATGGGTGGTCACTCTAACTTCATAGGTTTGCTTAGAGAAAATATTCTTAATCTAAATTTTGAAGAGATTTCTTCATTGACCTAAAATTATGTGGAAAATATATATCTGTGTGTGCATTATTTTGTGCTACTCTTACTGGTATACCATTGTTAAGCACTTCAATAAGCTAGCATATGAAATCTTGTGTATCTTTATATTTCATTTTTAAGTATATATGGTAATTTATCATCTATTCTCTTTTTCCAAAGGGGGTGGGCGGGGAACCATAAGTTTACTCTGACTATGCTTTCAAGAAATGTCATGTATCTGCAAGTTTCTGAGTATCAGTTGAGGATTTGGAGCATAGAATTTCCAAGACCCAAGAGATTATTTTCACTTTGTCTAAAATATCTTATCCAGTAAGGACGAGAGGGGAAAAGAAACTTTTCCATTTAATTACTTCTTCGATTTCTATCAGCTGCCCTAGCTTTGTTGCTGATGCCATAGTTAGAAGACTGGAGAGGTGAGATATAACAGAAGAAGAGATTCTGTATGGCTTACAAATGCAAAGCAAAGCATCTTTATTGATATTCTTTTTAAAGAGTTCACTGAGGTTCAGCTCACAGTTGTCAAATGGAATGGAAAACAGAAATCCCTTTGAAAATAAGAGATAGAATTCAAGGTCAGTTTCCCACAGGCCATATTCCCTCTACCCTCACCATTTTGGAAACAGTAAACCACTTATCTGGATTTTTTCACTGCATGCTGATGGTATCAGACCGTATCACTGTCTAAAAGGAAACTTCACTAGCATATTTTTAAAACAACAATTTATCTTCTCTTGTGCCCTAAAGTAAGTTGAACCCCAAAAGTCTCACTGGAAAAAAATGTGTAAGTTGCAATGGTTTGGATAAAAGTTAAAACTTTCTTAGATCTACCATTCAAAGTTAATGAGTAGCAGGTACATTTAAAATAAATACATTTCTCTTAGATGAGTCCACTAGGCCTATGCCAATAATAAATTTTTCAGAATATATTCACAGCATTCAAGATAAGAGGAGAATTATCACATTATTCTTATGGATGACAACATGTTTCTGGTCATTTCTCCATCTCTTTCATGCTGGGTCTCTCATGAAGTGAAACACTGGTAATAAGTGGCCGAGACCATCATACAACCCTAGCACAGGATGCCTAAAGCCAGAACTACGTACTCAAACTTTAGCTCCATCCAGATTTCTGATTCAGTAGGTCCGGGATGGAGCCAAAAAAACTGCATTTCTGACAATCTCCCAGTTGATGTTGATGCTGCTAGTCTGGGGACCACACTATGGAAATCACCAGCTTAAACCATCCTATCTAATAATAGACAAACATGGTAATTAACTGTACCTCCAACACACTTCCCATTGGCTAATCAGGGCAATATGCAAATTAACTACCAACAAAGGTGGCAGCCAGCAGGCAAGCAGCTGAAGCGAACAGGAGGCTTGCTTGCTTCCAGTGAGGAAGCCAAGGTTCCCTGCCTGCTGCTGCTGGCCTCTGAGCTGCACTCTAAGAAACATTGTTACAATTATAGAAGCTAAACAAACCCCAGAAACCTGCTTTCAGCCAGCCAGGCCTCAGAGCTGGAGCTGCAACAGTGTTTCAATTATAGAAGCCAAACAAACCCAGATACCTGCTTTCAGCAGCCAAGGTCTCAGAGCTGGAGCCGAGCCTCAGAGCTAACGCCGGCTCTCAGTTCCAGTGACAGCCATAGAAGGTAAATAAATCCCAGAATAAAAAAGAAAAGAAAAAAAGGAGAGGTTGGGAGCTTCAGTCACCTGCCAGCCTGAAAACAGCCCTCAGCCCCTCACCCAGACTGGCCAGGCACCCCAGTGGAGACCCCCACCCTAAAGGGGGTGTGACCAGCTGCAAACAGCCATGATCCCCTCATCCAGGCTGGCCAAGTACCCAAGCAGGACTCCCACCCTGATCCGGGACACCCTTCAGGTCAAACCAGCTGACCCCCACCCGTGCACCAGGCCTCTATCCTATATAGTTAAAGGGTCATATGCAAACTGACCCTAACAGCAGAAAGACTGGGAATGACTCATCACTATGACACACACTGACCACCAGGGGGCAGACGCTCAATGCAGGAGCTGCCCTGTGGTGGTCAAGGCGCTCTCACATGGGAGGAGCTCTGCTCAGCCACAAGTCAGGCTGATGGCTGCCAGCACAGTGGTGGTGGTGGGAGCCTCTCCTGCCTCCTCAGCAGCGCTAAGAATGTCCAACTGCAGTTTAGGCCTGCTCCCTGCTAGCAAGTGGATATCCCCTGAGGGCTGCTGGGCTGCCAGAGGGATGTCTGATTGCCATCTTAGGCCCAGCCCCCCGGGGAGCGGGCCTAAGCCAGCAGGTGGTCATCCCCTGAGGGGTCCCAGACTGTGAGAGGGCACAGCCGGGCTGAGGGACCTCCCCACCCCCCGAGTGCACAAATTTTTGTGCACCGGCCTCTAATAAAAGCCCGGCCTCTAATAATAAAAGCCTAATATGCTAAGTGTCCAGTCATCTGGTCATCCATTCAACCAATCAAAATGTAATATGCCAATGATATGCTAACTCCACTCAACCACTCGCTATGACGTGCACTGACCACCAGGGAGCAAACACTCCAACTGGTAGGTTAGCTTGCTGCTGGGGTCCAGTTGATCAGGACTAAGCAAGATGGGCTGGACACACCCTGGAGCCCTCCCGTGGTCCCTCTCCAGCTGGCCAACCTCTCACATCCCTTCCCGGCCCCGATCATTCACCAGTGGGGTCCCTCACCCTGGCCTGTGCCCTCTCGCAATCTGACTCCTAGGAGGATGTCAGAGAGCCGATTTCAGCCCGATCCCACAGGCCAGGCCAAGGGACCCCACTGGTGCATGAATTTGTGCACCAGGCCTCTACTAGAAAGATAAATTCATTAATCATCAGAACCAGGATTTTAAAGTATTACCTCATTAAAGATTAAGGTATTTCTAAAAACACTTGAGCTGTATAAAACAGAGCAATATCTGTATCATATCTGTCACAAAATCAGTTCAGTGAGCAGGATATTTTTAGACTATTAAAATAGGGGTATGCTACAAAATGTAAGATTACTTTTTCTGCAGGCACTTAAGATAAAAAGCACATACAATTATGGAAAAAAAATTTTTTTTGCACACCTAAGTTCTATGGCTGGAATCATTGTTAAAGGGTTGGCTGAGGCACATTAAAACTGTCAAGAGTTTACTTGAGCACACATGGATTCCAATCAGGCAACACCAAACCAAAGGTGTTTGAGGAACATTCTACTGACAGGAGCTGAGGGAGGAGTATTTATAATGATGTGGAAGCAAAGTAAGGAAATTAGTTGATTGGTCATAGCTTAAGCAGTTGCCTTATTTGAGAAAGCCTAGTTGGCTACTTGTGATTAGTCATTCTTAACTTTCATTTTCTCTGATTTGAGTACATTGACTCTGGCTTAGGTTTTGGTTTGCTTACATAGGCTACCAAGGCATGAGAACCACCACTATCTAATTACCTCCTTGTTCAATTACTTTATCAACATTACAACTATTTCATTTATTTTAAGGGGACCAGTATTTATTGGTGCTTTCCGACGGGTAATGCAGTAATATTCTATCTCTGTGCCAAATGTAATTAGTGCATAAATTTCATATTTGTTTTGTCATACCTTGATCCAGACATAAAATTTACATTTTCTTTAATTTGAATATTCAGATGGTTAGACAACTCTAAGTGTTGCTGTGAAAATAGAGATCAGCGTACATATTTCTACAAATAGGTAAGAGGCAAATGTAACCTCAAGTCAAGACCAAAAGATAAAACAACAACAACAATGATAAAAGAATTCATATTTACGGGAAAGTTAAAGGGCTTCGTATCAATATTATACAGGACTGAGCTGAGGGGGCAGTAAACAGTTCTCTAAAATGAAATGTCCTAAAGAACAAACAAGAAAAGAGAATAATTCCTAAAAACATTTAAATTAAAAGCAAGACAAAAAAAGAAGTGATTAAGCTTGGCTGGCGAGGCTCAGTGGTTGAGTGTCGACCTATGAACCTGGAGGTCACCTATGAACCTGGAGGTCACAGTTCAGTTCCCAGCCAGGGAACATGCCTGAGTTGCAGGCTCTATCTCCAGTGTGGGGCGTGCAGGAGGCAACCAATCAATGATTCTCTCTCATTACTAATGTTTCTATCTCTCTCTTCCTCTCCTTTCCTCTTTGAAATCAATAAAATATATAGGTATATTTTTTAATGTGATTAATGTAATATATCTCCCACAGTTACAATTTAATATTTTGAGTCTTTTAAGGTTATCTTTCTCCCAAATCTAGTATCATTCAGGTGCCCTAAGAACACAGAGAAGATCAGAACTGTAGACCTCGAATTGAATTGCATGATTTAAACAAATCAAAATAGGAAAGATAGAGTAGACACCCCTCAAGGGTAGTGGGTATTGCTTGCAAAAACTAAGGATAAAAAAAACCAAAACAAACAAACAAACAAAAAACACGCGATTGATTAACTCAGGAGTGGGCCCAGGAAATATATTTATAAATGATTATGATCAGAACCAACTTGGAAAACTCTGAAAGAGATTGTAATCTTTGGAAGGTTCTTTCTCTTCTATGCCTTGCTTCTTACTCTACTTTAATTTCTTTCCCACCCAGGATTACATATCGGATTCACCACTGATCACTAGACTTACAATGAGCTACGTTATTGAAAATAAATGTTATACTCTATATACACTCCCAGTCTTGTAGACATTCTGACAAGGAAAATTCATACACATCAACTTCTTTAAACTATTGTTTTTAGCCCTGGCCAGGTAGCTCAGGTGGTTGGAGTATTGTACTGATGTGCCAAGGTTGCAGGTTTGATCCCTAGTCAGGACGCATAACAAGAATTAGCCAATGAATGAATAAATGGGTGGAACAACAAATCGATGTTTCTCTCTCCCCCACTTCCTCTTTCTCTCTAAAATTAATAAATAAAAAGTGAAAAACAATGCTCCCTTTAAAAAGAAGACATTTACAGACAAGCAGTTCAAGATGTCCCTGTCTCTGAAAACCTTGGCATAACACCAAGGTTTGCCCAAGACTTTCTCAGTTTTAGCACTGAAAATCCCGCAGCCCAGGAAGCCCTTCACTGATAACCACTGTGGTTGGTAACCCCACCAATCACTCTGTGATTGAATGTTCATGTTTCATTCCCAGATGCCTATATAGCAGCCGAAGCAATAAAAACAGACAAACAAAAAACTTTCAATCTAGAGGTTTTTTTCCCTCCTTTTTCAATTGCACTCTTGCTTCTATTTTGCTGATACCCTTCACATATTTTTTCAGAACAAAAAAACAAAACATCAAACAGCCAGCAAATCCATGAGTGACCTGAGGGCAAATATAGCATCACATTCAACTTTCTCTCCCCAATGTCTAGCCGAGTGCCTGACACTGTGAGAAGCATTTGATAAACTTTTAATGAATGAAAGAGGTTGGAGGATTTTAAAATATTGTTTTCCATATACCAGAAAGAAGTCATTTCCTTCTGTGAATATGCTTCGAGTCAGTTCTCCTCATCCCCATCTACCAACAAATGTATTTTAGCAATCTTAAGTCATGTTTTAGGTATATACTTCATTTGCAAACTAGGCTTGCTTCTCCAAATGCTCTTTTTAAAATAATAGCTCTCAAATTTATTTGGAGGGGCACTGTTGAAGTGCCAGAGAAGAGATCTACTTATCTGTTGTGAAGTTTGCTTTAGGGAAATATAGAAATGCAGATATTTGCACAACCAAAGATTGGGACATTCATCCCAAGCCTTTGTTTTTCATCAACAAGGATACCCGAAAAATCAGATTAAGTTCAGACACATTTCTCCTGATTCCTAGTGACAGCTGGGAGGCATGTAACAGCCATTCTGACAGTGAGGAAACTATGATGGAGAAAACTATAAGACCAAATGCCAAGCTACGGACACTAAAGTGAACACTCCAAGCTTTCTGGGGATTTTCCAGTGAGGCTTAGGAAAAACTTCTGGCTCTTATTAGAAACATGTATCACAGAAACATCAGCAACAATTAAAAATTCAGAAATCAAGCCCTGGCTGGTTTGGCTCAGTGGATGGAGCATCGGCCTGTGGGCTGAAGGGTCCCGGGTTCGATTCTGGTCAAGGGTACATGCCCAGGTTGTGGGCTTGATCCCCAGGATGGGGCATGCAGGAGGCAGCCAATCAATGACTCTCTATCATTGATGTTTCCATCTCTTTCTCCCTCTCCATTCCTCTCTGAAGTCAGTAAAATATAGTCTTAAAAAAGAAAAAAATTCAGAAATCAGTAAATCCATTTCTCCATTATCATCACCCCATATCAACTAAAGTTATAAAGACTCCAAATACCTAGAGAGGGAGTGAGGAAGTCAGGGAGGGGGTGGAGAAAGAGAGAGAGAACACATCTGGGCAGACGTGCTTAAGTTTGGGAAGGAAATATAATAAGACTTTGAAGAAGATGGACATCCCATTCCTACACAAAGAACAAATAACTGTAGCTGGAAGTTCACACTGATATCGCTGATTTGGGAAACTGTATTAATGACTCTTCTCCCCAAATCTTAATCTTCACCCTTGTGCCAATTTCACAGTCTCCTTTACATATTTCAGTCACCCATTAATAATAATAAAATGCCCTTGGAAAACATCCTTTGAGACATAGCCTTTCAACATAGTCTTTTGAATATTCCATTGCTCCTGCCTCCACCACTCACATTTTTCCATCACCTCTGCCTGCAACATCAAGTTCAAGGCCTTCCCTCTCCATCCCACCAATGTGTCATCACTTTGAAGCCTTTCCTAGCTCCTCCTGCCCTGACAGACTGAAGAAAGACAGGAGCACATGGCTTGTACAAAGTCTTTTCACTTAGGCAATATTACAGGTGATGTAGCCCAGCCAAATTCTCCCAGAGAATTCAGTAGTCACTGAGGACATTTCTACTATTTCTTCCATTTCACAGCCCATCTCTCTGTGCTGACAGCTGGCTTTGACAGTGTGTATCATTTTAATGTCACCCAAGGCATGGGAGTGTTATGTCAAAACTTTAACAAGAGTGATTCAATCCAGATGATGAGGAAACACATTTTTATTCAGTGTATATTGACTTGATAATAGCCTAAGATGGTGGAGCCATTTATTCTTAAACCCAAACACATCGTAAACAGAGCATTCTACCATTAAGAGCATTGCATTTATTTTGTTTTATTATGCTTTGGGCGGGGAGAGGGGAGGGGAGATTTTTGTTTTTATTTTGGTCTTAGCACTGGGTAATGTTTTGTGATTTTTCTTGGAAGAAAATTTACCATTTCCAATTGTGATTTTTTTCTCTATGTTTGCATTTAACATAGAGACTAGATATATTCCTAGTGATAGCTGGGAGGCATGTAACAGCCATTCTGACAGTGAGGAAACTATGATGGAGAAAACTATAAGACCAAATGCCAAGCTACGGACACTAAAGTGAACACTCCAAGCTTTTGCATTTACCAGAACCAACTTGGAAAACTCTGAAAGAGATTGTAATCTTTTGAAATTTTTGATTGTAATGTTTGGAAGGTTCTTTCCAAACATTTACTGTGGAGAATTTATATCTACATCTACTATAGGATAAACATATTAAAACTAAAAATTAAATTGAAATCTCTTCAGACATTTTTACCCAATTTAAGAGCATGGTATGTTTGTCAATTAAAATTGTCTGGGTTTTTAATGTAGAATTTACCATTTCCAATTGTGATTTTTTTCTCCATGGTAAATGTTTGATTGTAATGTTTGGAAGGTTCTTTCCAAATATTTACCATGGAGAATTTATATCTACATCTACTATATGTTAAACATATTAAAACTAAAAGTTAAATTGAAATCTCTTCAGATATTTTTACCCAATTTAAGGGCATGGTATATGTTTGCATTTAAGATAGAAACTAAATATATACACATTTCTCCTGATTCCTAGGTCATAAAATTCAAGACTAGCACTACCCACCAAAATTGATCCATAGATTATCTTTGAAGTTTTTCTTGCAAAATATGTCATTAGACTCTCTTGGGCATTCCCATGCTAAATAGCAGTTTGGGTTAAAAGAATAAATAAATAAAATTTATATGCACTCTGCAAAAGACACTGTACTTCACATGTTAGATATTTAAGAGTAAGTCCATGATTCCTTACCATTACAACTATAAAATCATCACAGAATAAGAAACACCTTGAGTTGCAATGTATCTTATATGGATTATAGGCTTGTGTGAGTCGTGAATTTTTATAGATTTAGACATGAAGCCTTTTATGCTTTCATGCAGACTGGTTTAGGCAGACAGAAAATGCCAGGTCATGCAGAGAAGTGACTGCCATCGATGAGAAGAGGTACAGGACTTTGGCATCTGCCTGTCCACTCTTCACCATCCACCCTCTACTGGAGGATCAAACTGGTAAGTGACAAAGACCAAACTCTAGGCAGGTTCCTCTGAGCTCTTTTCACTGGGTCCTGTCTTTGGGCATGTCCTTAAATTCAATTTTAGCAAGAATCCTGTCCAGATGGATTAGCAGGAATCCCCCCCCCCACACACACACACCCTTGATAAATCTTCTCATCCCTTCCTATACCACAGGTGATGTCAGATCGCCTTGCTGGGCCTGTTAGGTCAGTTTAGCCAGAATCTTGTCTTATCCCTGGTATTTTTCTCTTGGCAATTTTCCACCTGCTTCTTGACTATAAATTCCCATTTTCCTTGTGTTCAGCATGGAGTCCAATCTCAGTCCCTACTGCAAAATCCAATGGTCCCTAGATCTATGCAATAATTCTTAATAAAGTCTGCTTTATTTTCCTTTAACAAATGCCATTAATAATTTTTCTTCAACATAAGACTCTCAAAAGATATTTTAGGAAGCAATTATTATTTTGTTAATTTAATGTTTCATCATACCATGAAGTTTATTCATCTGTGAAAAAACTACATTGATCTCCCTGGGTATATTTCAGTGGTCCAAGGAGAAAATGTGGTCCCACCCAAGAAAAACAGACCTGGAAAAGAAAAGCAACATACCCCTGAGGGAATGCTAGAACAGCAAAAGGCAGAGCAGTGAAAGTCAGAGGTAAAAAAAAGATGAAAATTCATGATCTTGGGGATAGAGAAATCTGTCTTGCCCAAAAAGATACTCTGGGTGATTATTGGGATTTATGTATCTATGTAAAAAAATGATGCTGATTTGGAAACCAAAGGCTGTTGCTAAAGTTCAAGTGGCATCTATGTCAACCCTCATATTTGATTAGAGACTACAGTTTTGAGAGGCTGTTCCAATTTTCTAATTCTCTTTTAAAATTAAGAGAATAATTTTAATTCTCTTTTAAAATTAAGAGAAAAATTAAGAGAATAAATTCAAAGCACACAAATGAATCAAAAATATGGTGGATCACACCACTGCTGAGTTCACATTGTATCCCTTGCCTCAGATTATATTTGGGGGGGATTCTTCATTCAATTTTAAGTAATGTTTGGATTTCCAAAGTGAGATCATATTCCTCGGTTGGAGTACACGCTTGTGGACGGGTGAGACGAAAGCCCAGATCACTGAGGACACTCAGTCCTTGGCTCTCCCACGGCCTGTCACTATTCTGAATTGCTGGAAACACATTAAAAGAATATCTATGCTGTTCATGCTTTGGAGGTCTATTTTCTCTCTATTACACCTTTACCAAGAAGCAGCTTTGATTCACTTCCATTAATTTCTCCTTACCAAAGCCAATACTCAGAGCCAAGATCACTTTTGATTAACCACAGCTGTTCTAGCCCAAGCTTATTCCAGTATTTTCCCATTTGAGCTGTTTTCAATATCTAATGTTAATTTCATTGGATTTCCTGAATTACTTTAGGGAGGATGGAAGGGAATACTCCCATACACTACAAAAGTTTATTATAGGATGATAATTTGCATATACAGATATAGAGATAGAAATATATAGATATAAACACACAACATATACATAATATATATGTACTATATCTATATGTCTATATATGTGTGTGTCATTCACAAAATAATAAAATGTGGGTCAATTAAAATGTATTACAAAAATAATCTTTTATATTACAAAAAAAATGTATGCATTATAACTTTTAAATGGTCCTTTTGCTGAATTTTTTTCTAAAGGCTTTTTAAATAAGTCTCCTAAAATCTCTCTTTTAATAGGGAACATAAAATGTGAAGTGTTGATCCTTGATGTGGAGTTGAATAGATAAAATATACACATTTAAACCAACTGAAGAACAATAAAATCAAGTTCAAGTTTCTATGATACAAAGTTCAGAAGTGCACATAATCTTATTCCATAATGCCCTCCAGTTTATCAAATCATAGAAAAGATATTTGACTCGAGTGTCCAGACAACAGTGCAAGTAAGAGATCCCATGTATGCAACTGCACGGAGGAGGGAACAAGCATGGCGTCACATTTTAATATCCTGTTGTACACAGGCACCAGAGCCAGTTGAAGAAATAGTGAGAGAGAAAGCTTAGAAGGGAGGAGAATTTATATCTACATCTACTATATGTTAAACATATTAAAACTAAAAATTATATTGAAATCTCTTGAGACATTTTTACCCAATTTAAGAGCATGGTATATGTTTGTCAATTAAAATTGTCTGGGTTTTTAATGCAGAATTTACCATTTCCAATTGTGATTTTTTTCCCCCGTTTGCATTTAGCAGAATCTATGCCAGGTGTCCCCAAAGGTAAGAGTGGGGTATGTATATTTTTTTCATCTTAATTGTTTAACTGACAGCTAAAAGAACGCTCTCATTTCTAAGAAAATGAATGAGTGAAGTTGTCCATTCTAGCTCTGATTCCAGTCAAAAGCAGCTGGAGTTTATACAAGGTTCACACAGTTCAGCCCAATCAGAGAAGGTTATTTTCCTTTTCCACTTCTGACTGTGAAAGACCCGGTTATCATTTCCAGAAAACATCTATGCCAGAAAAACCTGCAGATAGAGACTTTTTTTTTTCTCGTTCTGAATTGTTAGTCAGTCTCTCAGCACATTTTGAATGTAACCTTTTTAATCCCTGCATTTGCAATTAGAGATTAAAATTCCATTCCAAGAGCCATTCGGCAGATGGCATAGCATGAAAAAAATGGAGGTAGTTTAAAATTGTATTTATACAGAACACCAGATGAATTTGCCAGCCTGTTTCTTCCTGAGCTTATACATTTGCTTGTGAAAATTGATTGTTTAAGATGCAAATTTCATTTGCTGGGATTTCGCATTTTTATAGGATTTTAAAGCATCAATTAATCCATCTCTTTTGTTTAGCACAGTTGCTTTTAATATGGAAGTAAAAATCTATATTTTAAGAAACTGCATCTTAAGAAGATTAAGTCACCTGTGCCAGGGTCACCAAGGTAGGCTCGGAAAGGCCACATGATAATGGAATGGACAGGCCACTGTATCAACACACCTGTTAAGCAGAAATCTCATCACTTCTTACACCATTTAAGCAGTTTGATTCTTAATTAAGATTTTTCCTTTAGCTTCCTCCAAGAGCTTTTTAAAAAATCCTTATAACTATTAAATGCTTATTGATATCTAAAAGATTCAGAAATGCACACAAATCAAAAGTGTATAGCTTAAGGGTTTTTTTTTAAATGAGCATACCTATGTAAACACCTCCCAGATGAAGAAATCAAAAATCGCTCACTCCCCGGAAGTCTCTCTTCTGGTCCTTCTCAACATAACCACTATTCTAATTCTAGCCCGGAAGATTAGTTTACATCTTACTGAAATACATGTAAGTAGAGTCTGTATTACTACTTTGTGTCTGGCTTCATTCACACAACAGTCTGCTTCATCCATTCACCCATTCTGTTGCATGTAGGAGTATTTGTTCATTGCCGTTGTTGTATATATATTTTTTTATGAATATGCCAATGAACTTTGGGGACTTTTCTAGTTTGGGGTGATTACAAATAGTGCTACTATCATTACTTTTATTCGTGTCTTTTGTGAACATATGTAGGCATTTCTGGTAGGATTAGACCTAGCTGTGGATTATTCACAATTCTCCAAATTAACCACATCCTCCACCAGGGTATGAGGGTTTCAGTCGCTCCACATCCTTGACTGAACCTGACAATGTCAGTCTTTTTCACTTTAGCAATGTCATGGCCATGTAGTGGTTTGTATTATCATTGTAATTGACACTTCCCTGGTGACTAATAAAACTGAGCCTGCTCCCATATTTATTGGTCATTTGTGAAGTGTTTGTTGAAATCACGTGACCATTATTTAATTGATTCATTTTTTTATATACAATATGTGTGAATCTCTTATGAGGTGCATGTATTGCAATCAATTTATATTCTCTAGTTTCCTTTTCCACCCTCATGGGTCCATAATTTTTAAAAACTTTAATTCATTAATATTTTTAGCTTTTTATGTTTTGTTGAAGAAATCTTTACTTCTCTTAAGTTCACAAAGTGAACTATGCTATCTTCTAAAATCTCTATTATTCTATCTTTCAAACTGGGTTAACAATCCAAATTTATTTTTGCACATGGTGTCCACAGGGATTAAATCATTCATTTCATTTATATATATATATAATTGATCCAGCAACTTTTATTAAAGAGACCACACTTACCCCTTACCCGCAATGCACTGCAATGACATCTTTTTCATAATTCAATCGATCCTGTACATATGGGTCTATTTCTGAACTCTATTTGTCTCTCCTTGTATCAAGAGCACACCAGTTAATTGTATAGTTTTAGAAGTCTCAATATCTGGTGGAATAACTTCTCCAATTTTGTTCTCTTTCAATAATTAATTTCTAGGCTATTTTAGTGCTTTAAATTGCCACAAGAAAATGTAACTTGCAGGAATTTTGACTGAAATTTCATTGCCAATAAATTATTTTGGTGAGAACTGACATCTTCTTGATACTGAGTCTTCTGTTAATATGGTATGTCCTCCTACTGACATTTTTAATTTCTCTCAAAAATGTATTGCTACATTCTGCGTAGACTAAATATACATCATCTAATAGGCTTCCTCTAGTTCTTTGCTTTGTTTTGCTATTATGCAACTAAACTATTGGGTTTTTTAATTGGTACTTATTTTTAAGTTCTAGAATTTTTGTTTGATTCTTTGTTGTTCATTCTAATGTTTAATTCTCCATATTCTTTTCTATTTTCTTGAACATAATGATAAACTATTTTAAAGTCTGGAACTCCAGTTTTTGCATTGCTAAAGTAAGGATTCTGATAGAAACTCTATTTAGATTTCTAGCCTCCATTCCTTCCTGCTTGCCTTTTTAGCCTTCTGCCCTGCCCAGAATATGAATCAGTAAATGCCTCAGTTGGGAAAGAACCACAGAATGTCAGGTCCATTTGATTATTGTTGATCCCTACTCTTCAGAATCTTGACCTCTCAAGTCTTGACTGCCTGAATGCCATCTTTTACCTACTCAACCACAGTGGACAGCCAAAAGCCTTGAGCCAGTATTCTCTGCCCATAAAACTTATGAAGCAGAGAACACTTTTAAGGAAAAGTGGAGAAGAATGTTAGGTTTACCCCACCCTTTTCTACAGCACCTTAAACCCTCCAATCCTGGATATTTTGGTTGCTTTACTATGCTTCTTTATGACTGTTCTCCACAGAGGGTTGGTCAGATACAGCCCTTCTATCATAGCCAAAAGCAAAAATATATTGCAGAGCTTAACAAAACTTCAAAGTTTGAAGCTGTAAGTGAGACTTGGGAGAAAAATCAATGTATCTTTGGTCCTTTCTTGCCATTTAAAAATATGTGGTATTATAGATTCAAATATAAAGTGAAAGATTGCTAGACTCAAATTAGTAATTAACTTACTCATTATGAGAATGGGCGGAAGGGAGGAATTATGGGATGTGGAATAAAAGTACTTATTTTTAAATCCCATGAATGAGATTCACTAGCTCTAGGTCCATGGCTAGTCACATATGTTTTCTGAGTGTTGGTTTTCATCCATAAAAAGAAATAATAATTGAGGTTAATATTTTAATCTGAAAAAACATTTGTAAACTGAAATGCAAGAAGAAAATGTGATACCAAAGAAATACAGAAAAGTTAAGTCATATTTATATTTAAAAGTATCAGAGCATGAAAAGTGAGAATTGACATATACCAACCTGCTCCACATAGAAGAGCCAGGCTTTTGTTGCTCTGAGAAGCTATTTTTTCAAAGGCTCTTCATTTAATAAAAACATACCTAACTAAAACATGATCTTTATAAAGGGGAATTTAAGATATGAATAGACTATGATAAGTAAAGAGATTAAGCTAGTAATAAAAAAATACCCACAAAGAAAAGCTCAGGTGCAGATGATTTCATTGGTTAAAGAACAAAAAGATATAAAATAAGAAAAATATAAAATAATATCTTTTATAAATATAAATCTTCAAGAGAATTTTAACAGACCAAATGCTACATACAGCATATAAAAAAAATTATACACTGTGACCAATTGGGATTTATGCCAGGAATGCAAGATTGGTTTAATATGCAAAAATCAATTAATGTAATAGACCATATCAACAAGTAAAATTAAAAACCAAAAGCCACCTAATCACCAATAAATTGGAGAAAAAGCATTTGACAAAATCCAACACTCTTTCATAATAAAAAATCAAATCATTTGGGATAGAAAAAAACTCACTTGACATGATAAAAGGCATCTATGAAAAACGCACAGTACACATCCACTTAATTAGAAAGACTGGATGCTCTCCTCTAAAGATCATGAACAAGACAAAGATGTCTGCTCTCTCTACTTCTATTAAACCTTATAATGACAGTTGTAGCCAATGCATTAAAACAAGGAAATGAAATAAAAGGTATCTAGATTGGAAAAGAAGAAATAAAACTATTTCTATTTGCAGATGATCTGATCTTGCACAAGAAAATTCCAAGAAATCTATAATTAAAACTAATTAATGAGATCAGGAAATTGTAGAATGTAAGATCAATACAAAAATCAATCACATTATTATACTCCAGCAATGAATAATCCAAAACTGAAATTAAGAAAACAATCTCACTTACAATAGTATCAAAAAGAATAAAGTGCTAGTTGGAATAAATTTAACAAAGAAAATGTAAGATTCATACTCTGAAAACTACAAATTGCTGAAAGAAGTTGTAGAAGTTCTAAATGAGGGGAAATACATACCACAACCATGTTCAGAAGGCTTAATATTGTTCACATGGCAAATGTTCCCAAATTGACCTGCAGATTCAATGCAATCTCTATTGAATCCCAACTAGCTTCTTTGTAGAAATTGACAGACTGATCATAGAAAATCAAGGGACTCAGAATAGCCAGAACAATCTTGAAAAAGTAAAAGCTTAAAAAAAAATAAAATAAAACCGTCTGATGTTAAAAGTTGCAACAAAGCAGCTATAATCAAGACAGCATAGTACTGGCATAGGATAGACATACAGATCAAAAGAATAGAATTGAAATCCAAAAATAGCTCTGGATTTGGTAGAGGTTTCTTTAGGCATAACACCGAGCACAAACAACAAATAAAAAAATTAATTAAACTTTATCAAAATAAAAAACATTTTGCTGCAAAGGACAGTATTAGGGAAGTAAATGCACAATCCACTGAATGAAAATATTTGCAAGTCATATATATGAAAAGGTAGCTGTACCTAGAATATATAAATAACTCTTACAACTCAAAAAATCATAAGATAAATAACAATATAGGCTAAGGATTAAATAGACATTTCTCCAAAGATATACAAATGATGAACAGACACATGAAAAGATGTTCAATATCATTAGTTATTAGGGAAATTCAAATCAAAACCACCATCAGATTTACTCACTTCACACCCACAAGTATGGCTAGAATCAAGAAGTCAGATGCTGTAGCTGGGTTGCTCAGTTGGTTGGAGCATCATCCTGTATACCAGTGGTTCTCAACCTTCCTAATGCCGCGACCCTTAAATGCAGTTCCTCATGTTGTGGTGAACCCAATTTCATTGTTAAAAGTTGAACATAATTAAAGCATAGTGATTAATCACAAAAACAATATGTAATTTATATGTGTTTTCCGATGGTCTTGGGCAACCCCTGTGAAAGGGTCGTTTGACCCCCCAAAGGGGTCGCGACCCACAGGTTGAGAACCGCTGCTGTATACCAAAAGGTTGCAATTTGGATCTCAGTTGGGCATGTACGGAAGGCAACTGATAATGTTCCTTATACAACTCTCTCTCTCTCTCTCTGTCTCTCTCTCTCTCTCTCTCTCTCTCTCTCTCCAGTGTGTGTGTGTGTGTGTGTGTGTAGGTGTATGTGTGTATCTCTTCCTCTTTCTCTAAAATCAATAAAACATATCCTTGGGTGAGGATAAAAAAAAGTCAGATAACAACAAGAGTTTGTAAACATGTAGAGAACTTGGAATCCTCATGCATTGCTTGTGAGAATACAAAATGGTACAGCTGCTTTGAAAAAGTTTGGCAGTTCTTCAAAAAGTTAAACAGAATTACTATTGTACAAAGCAATTTCACTCCTAAGTTTATATTCAAGAGAAATTAACACATATGTTCACACAAAAAACTTACATTCAAATATAGCATTATTCACAATAGCCAAAATATGGAAACAACCTAAATGTTCACAATTATGTGGTATATGTACATAAACAAAATGTGGTATATTCTGAAATGAAATAGTACTCAGCAATTAAAAACTAAAATATTGATACATGCTTCAACATATATTAACCTTAAAAACATTATGCTAAGTCAAAGACTTATAGTCATAAAAGAGTACATAGTATTTGATTCCATTTTTATGAAATGTCTAGAATAGGCAAATTTATTGAGACAGAAAATAAATTAGGGATTTCCTAAAGATGAGGGAAGGTGTGGCAATTGGAGAATGATAGCTAAAGGATTTGGGGTTTCTTTCTGGAGTAATTAAAATGTTCTGAAATTGTGGGGATGCTTGCACAAGCCTGTGAATATACTAAAAACCATTTCATTTTCTAGATGGGTAAATTGTATGGCATGTAAATTATCCTATCTAATACAGAGGGAATATGCTAACTGACTCTCACACTGTCACAAAGATGGCTGTGCCCACAGCCAATAAGGAGGGAATATGCTAATTGACTGCCCTGCCCTCAAAGATGGTGGCACCCACAGCCAATAAGGAAGGAATATGCTAATTGACCATCCCACCCTCAAAGATGGTGGCACACATAGCCAATAAGGAGGGAATATGCTAATGGCTACCCTGCCCTCAAAGATGACGGCACCCACAGCCAATAAGGAGGGAATATGATAATCGACTGCCATATCCTCAAAGATGGCAGCATCCACAGCCACAAGATGGGGGTTCCCATTTCCCTCAGCCCTGCCAGGGTGGCAGGCCTTGCCACATGCCTGCCTCCGGAGTCCTCCAGTCCCCTCAGCCCCCCAGCCGCCCAGGGCTGGCCCAAGGCGCATGCAGGCCTCAGATGTTGGCTGCCTAGCCGCCCAGGGCCAGCCTGAGGCAAAGGCAAGCCTCAGATGGCAGCTGCCCAGCTGCCCAGGACCAGCCAAGGCTTGCTCTGCCAGCAGTGGCAGCAGCAGAGGTGTGATAGGGGCATCACCTTCCCCTGATTGCTGGGTCACCTCTCCGGCCCTGAGGGCTCCCGGACTGTGAGAGGGGGCAGGCCAGGCTGAGGGACCCCCCTCCAGTGCATGAATTTTCATGCACTGGGCCTCTAATATCTTAATAAAGCTGTTACCCCTCCCCCATCCAAAGAAAGGGTATATGTAGTCAGCACTGATACTAGGTACTATGAGGACTTAAAATATATTAATTCCCACTAAATGCAATAAGATCTGTAGAAAGAATATATAGATACATTTCATAAATTAAACATCACACCAACAAATATGTATTTGCCTTCCTTTTAGATCCTAAATATCAGTGGCTTTCAAAATCTTACCATATCTACAAATAGGCTATATCTTTCCTTTGTCAACAACTTAGAGTCATATAAATGTTGAGGAATGTAACGGAAAATCATTTGTATTATACAGGTCAACCCACATTGTGAATTCATGCAGGAAGCCCCATGCTTCTGCGGCTTGAAATGGTCAGCGAAACCTTTGTCAACATTTCTGCTCAAAGAAGCCTTTGAAGAATAAGCAATGTACAGATTGGGGGAAGGAGGGAAGCAAGAAAAGAATTTTTCAAGCACTTTTTATGCAATTTCTGCAGATGCCCAATACTTTCATTCCCTTTTACTTGTACTTCTGTGCCATGGCTTTTTAACATATTGGATGCACACATCTGCTACATATAATCATTCAAATGAAGAATGAGATCCATGTCTTTTCCTTTTATATGTCACACAGATTACCAGTACAAATATTTCACACCATTCAAGATAAGATGGATAAAAACAGAAGATTTTTAAAAATAAATGGTGAGGTGAGGGAATTACAATGAGGCTCTGATAGTCTATTGTCTTTTCCAATCATGGCCAACAACTGTATTTATATAATATCAAATTCATAGTGATTTTACATTTTATATAATTTATTTCATCCTCCTCAAATATTCAACTAACTAATCCCACAAAGCAATACAGGATAAGCTCAGGCATTCATTCCTTTAAAAACAAAATAGAATAGTGTAATTGTTAAGAGCTCAGTCTGGGTTCAAAGCCAAAACTTTGTCATTACTTTGTCAGTTGTGCGTGATACCTAACTTTGAGTTTCCTCATCTTAAAGTGAGAATGATAATATCTATCTTTGGGGAAATGGGTTTGTTTTCATGGTCCTTGTAGGAACTCAGTATCAAATCACCAGGTAAAGGACGGTTACACCAGACTTAAGGGAGACTTCAGGGAAACGGGCCTCTGTAGTTCATACAAACTGAAGGAAGCTATACATCTACTTTCTGCTTTCAGACAAGGCTACAGATTTGCTATTACTACTAAGTTTGGTTTCAGAATCACAACTGTCCCATCACAGTAAAGATTCCCTTCAGAGGGAGCACAGATATTGTTAGTACAACTTTCTGAATGGTCACACAAAAATGACTGTGGCAAAGATTTACTCTCGGGTGTGACAAGATCCTACCTTGTCAGTAATCTGAGTGATCTCCTGTTCGGGACTCAGACACAAGAGAGGCTATGCTAAGATCTGCTGAAACTGGTTCTGCTGTCTCTCAGCATCCACCTCACTTACACAACGATTTTGTATCCTTGACTAATTAACTCAGGGTCACAATATAACCTACAGAGGATGTTTTTGTAAGCACAGGCCTCTCCTAGGATCTGTAACCTCATAGGTTGGTGTGTACACATAATCATATATAATACATTTAAAGTGCTTAGTAGGATATCTGTTACAGAGGAAAGCCCTAAATAATGATGTTGATTATAAAATGACTAGAGGCCTGGTGCATGAAATTCGTGCATGGGAGGGGGAGTGTCCCCCAGCCCAGCCTGCACCCTCTGTAATCCGGGACCCCTCAGGGGATATCTGATTGCTGGTTTAGGCCCGATCCCTCTCACAATCCGGGACCGCTGGCTCCTAACCACTTGCCTGCCAGCCATTCTGATCCCCCTAACTGCTTTTCCCTGCTGGCTTGATTGCCCCTAACTGCCTCTGCCTTGGCCCTGCCACCATGGCTTTTTCCGGAAGGACGTCCGGTCTAATTAGCATATTACCCTTTTATTAGCATAGATGAAGTCAGTATTCTATGTGGGTAGGTGATCAATAGGAACAGAAGTAGGGGAGATGTTACTTTTATTCCCCAATTAGGCACTGACATTAAAGAATGGGAATTTTAATCAGTTCCTAGAGAATCTTGTTTTGTTTTGTTTTCATTTAAGATCATTTAAGGCAATAAGACAGTCCAGAGATTACACAAAGGAGTATTTTTTCCTTTGTCTTTAAATTCAAAATGCAGTGATGGATATTAAATGAAGTTGGAATCTGACATTCTAAATGCAGTCTTGTGTGATTCAGAGGGATTCTGTGTTCAAAGTTCCATTCAACAATGGTTCCCTCACTTAGTAGACAAGCCTGCAAGATCATCCTGAAAGACGCAGATGGAAGATCTAAAGGCCCCTGGGAGTGAAAGTAATGCAGAGAGATGAAACAGCCTCTGTCTTCTCTTATAGTAAAGCTAGGCCTTTATCAGCTCTGTGGCCTTAGGCAGATACTTAATCTCTAAATCTCAATACACTCACTTGTAAAGTGGGGAAGTAGAAGCCACCTCATAAACTGTGTGGGCACTATCAAAATGTCTTCATTAGAAGGAATGGAAGAAAAGGAAGCCAAGAATAATCCCAGGCCATGACCTTGTATCCATCTTCCTTCCTAGCTTCCTCTTTGAAAGAGCCTTCAACTCTTCCTACATTTCAGAAACATCCAGATATTAATTTTTCCTTAAGTACATCCTAACTCATTCATTTTCAAACATTACTTAAGCACCTACTAGCATTCACAGTCCTGAAATACAACGATGAAACAAGTTGGACCCTGTCCTCAGAATATTTACAATCTGGTAAAAGACCATTATTTGACATTTATCCCTTAATTAAGACATAACTCTCTACTACAACCTCGATGCAGGAAACATTTTCCAATACACCCAAACAGTCTGAATCTATCAGCCCTTCTCTTGTTACATTTTTCTTTAATCTTGAATATGCACTTAAAACACTGGCTCATACAGAACAGTTAGTAACACTGGCTCATACAGAACAGTTAGTTGTAATTCTATTATGGAAAGGATACTGCTTTTTTTATACAGGGCCTCCTTTCTCTGTACCTAAAAGCACTAGCAAGCTGTATCTATCCACAGACATTACACACAAGTATATATACATGCACATAAATAATAATACTTATACTCCTTTGGCATTTTGTATGTTCAAAATGCTTTCTCACAAATCTCTTCTGTTAACTTTACAGCAACTTCTATAATGTATTGATGCAAAAGAAACAAAAAACTGCTTGAATGAGTCACCAAAAGTCACCAAAAGATAAAGCTGGTGGAGTCTGGAACAAAAGACTTGCAACTTCTGTTCCAGGGATTTTACTACCATGATCCCACTGCCTTCCAATGCCCTCTTTCAATGTGTCCATTTTCAGATGGACTTCAAGGAGACATGAAGGCAGAAGATTTGAAGCTAGATGTAAGAAAGATCAGGAGAGTGAAGGACTGCCTACCTTCTTGAGAAGGATGGAAAGCTATTTATTGTTAGCAAATGACAAGCCTACATTTGTCATGTAATTCTAAATCCATAACTTCTAGCACTATCTACCTACTAAGATATAACTTAAGTCAAAACCTTTTCACTTGTGGGAGCTGCCAACACCCTTTACTTCATCTTCCTAGCACTAGGGTTCAGGGGTATGTTATTCTCCCATTAATAAACCTTACCTTATTGGTTACTGTGGTCATAAAAGACATGATTGGTTTCCCCACATATGTATGTGTATATACATTGTGTGTGATTCTGTCCTTGTACCGAAGCAGTGCCAGATAAGCTCCTAGTTCAGAGAGCTCTCTCACCAAATATTCTACACTTTCAACATTATGATTCTCACTTGGAAAAAGGGGCAACTAGACAGAATCCAGTGACGGAGGCTGGAATTCATGAACTATCTTCTTTGATCCAGCCAATTATTTCTGTCATCTAATCTTTCCTCTTTTTTTTTTTGGTACATTCATTATGATTTAAACAATTATTTTTCAATTGTATGATTTTCTAGTTGATATTGGTACTAAATACATGTGCTGAAGTAGACGATAAGGTCAGTCAAGGGGGACAAAATTGCCCAAAACAGACTGGGCTGAAGTTGTCAGGCTTCTCCATTATCAAAGACCAATAGATAGGAGACTATTCTGAATTCCACTGACCTCTATTTCTCTGCGTGGCCATTACCTCCACAGCCATTTAGATAACCCCACGCAGTGAAGCAAGAACTTTTCACTGATGCTGAGCTCATCTCTTTCTCCTAAACTCCAGGGTGAAGGAGGAATGTTATTTTATTGTCTGTAAAAAAAAGGGGGGGGGAAGGGGAGAGACAAAAGGACAGCTTTTAAAGCAAGAAGATGTCCCTATTTGTTGAAAGTTGTTAAGTTCAAAATGTAGGCCCCACACGCACTAAATGTACTCTTTATTCTCCCTTCACAACTTTGCATGTACACTTTCTAAAAGTCTCCTGGTGTTTGTTTGTTTTTTATAAGCTCTCCCAAGGTTTAATTATCAAGTCACATGATAGGTCTAAAACCAAGTGCAGAACCAGATGTATTGCTGTGGGGACAAGGCTCTGTGCATAAAATATCAGTCCCGGTGGCCAACTGGCAGCTCTCTTTGTTTGCACACTCTTGCAATTACTTCAGGTCATTAGGCCCATCTTGAGTGGATATTTTATTGTCATTAAGAAAAGTGGTGTAATGACATTCAGCAATTTCATGATTACAGCAATAACAGAAGGGGGGAAGGTGATGCCAACAGGGAAGACCTATAGGCATTGACTCAGAACTATATTTTATATGAAAAATAAATTAAGAAAAAAAAACAGCATTTCCATACATCAATTATCAATAGATTTGTTTCATTAACAAAAATATACTAGGGCCTACAATGAGCCAAATACTCTTTTAGGTGCTAAAGGACAGAGCTTTGCATAAGACAGACAAGACCTCTAGCTAACAGAATTAATTTTTAAGTGGGATGAAAGACAAATGAACAGATGTACCAGAAACTACTAGCTAGTTGTAATGAAGAAATTAAACTAGGTGATATAATAGAAAATGACCAGGGATCAAATAGATGCTCTTCCTAATACAGAAGTTAAATCTGAATGACAAAAAGTACCGAGTCATTTGGAAATCAACTAAATGTCAAGACAGCTGGTACAAAGGCTATGAGACAGGAATAAATTTAGAATGTTTTAGAAACAATGTTTATAAAAATAAAAAAAGGCCAATGTGTATAGAGAATATTAACCTGGAGGAAAGTGCTAGAGAATTAGTTAGGTCTAGATTATGTAAGACCTGATAAGACCAAATAATTGTATAATATTTACTGAAAGCCTAGTATGTGCCAGGCACTATTCTAAACTCTGGGAATGTATCTGTGAGTGGGCAAATTTCCTGACCTCAGGACCTCGCTTTCTGGTTGTCAGAGACGGATAATAAGCAAAATGTTAAAACTACAAATGCTATGGAGAAAAATAAAATGGGATAAAACAGATCATTAGTATGTGGTGGGGTGGGAGGTGTGCTATATGATATAGAGTAGTGTGGTAAATGAAGAAAGACTGCAAATTCTTTGCAATTCCTTGCATTGAAACATGAATCTGATCCCCTTGCCCTGGAACCTGGGCTACCTTTGATGAGTTACATGAACCAAAGAGTGCAGTACAAGGGATTTTCTGAGGGTTGAGGCCAGAACATAAGAACTCTTGCAGCTACGACCCAATTCTCTTGGAATAATCTCCCTAGTCACTCTGAGGGCACCAGGCTGGAGATGTCATATGTAGACCCTCCGGCTGTGGTTGGCAGCATCTAAAAATCTCAACATCCTAATATTCATAACCTTGTGTCCCCCCTCCCCTTGAGTATGGGCTGAACCAGGTGACTCACTTCCAGCAAAGACAATACCACAAACACATTGAGATGTCACTTCCAACTTTAGGTTACAAAGAACTAGATTTTCTGTGAGGTGGTGTGTTTTGGGGGGGGGGTTTTGTTGGTTTTTTTTTTTTTTTTTGGTGTGTATTTTTAGTCCTCACCTAAGGATATTTTTTTAATGGGTTTTTATTTTTTTAGAGAGAGAATAGAGGGAGGAAGGGTGGAGAGAGAGAGAAACATTGATGTGAGAGAGACACATCAATTGGTAGCTTCCCCCTGCACCCCGACCGGATTCAAGCCTGCAACTGAGGTACGTGCCCTGGACCAGAAATTGAACCCGAGACCTTTCGGTCTGCGGGCTGATGCTCTAACCACTGAAACCAGCCCTGGGCTAGATCTTCTGTTTTGTTTGACCTCTCTTGCTCTCTCTCTCCCAGAGTTCTCACTCCAGAAAATGCCAATTTGCTATGTTGGAAGGTCGGCCTGGTTGCAGGAAACTCAAGTCTCTGAGCAACAAGCAGCAAGGACTTAAGAGCTGGCAGTAGCTGAATGAGTTTGGAAGCCTCTCTTCCCCAGCTAAGTCTTGAGATGACTAAAACTCCAGAAAACACATTGATCACAGCCATGTAAGAAACCCTGAGCCAGGGGACTTTGCCAAGTCCCACCTGGATTTTTGACCCACAAAAACTGTGAGCTAATAATATTTGTAATTTTAAGCCACTATGTTTTGGGGTAGTTTGTTTCACAGCAACAAACAACTGATGCACTGAAAGACAATCCCAGCTGAGGCCAGTCTTCCATCCATCCCTGCCAAAGTGCTAGGCATGTGAGTATAGCCTCCTTGCAAAGCCATCACCCAACTAAACACCATTGAATGATCTCTGTCAATGCCAAGTGCAATAGAAAATTCATCCAGCCAGACCCTGCCCAAATTTCTGACCAAAAAAAAAAAGTGCACTATAATAAAAATGGTTGCTGTTTTAAGTCACTGTGTTTTGGGGTAGTTTGATATGCAGCAATAGATCAAAGGAATAGGTAGGAGGTCAGGAATACCTCTTTGATAAGGCAGCCTCTGAGCAAACATGTGAAAGACATGCCAATGTTAGGCAAAGGAAATAAGTAGGAAAGGACCTGGTGAAAGCGTGCTAGTCAAGTTCAAAAACCATCAAGTGGCCCTCTGCCAAAGTAGAGCACAGAGTGGCAGGAGATGGGCTCAGAGTGGAAACAGACTAGCAGATCAGGAAGATCATGTCGAGGACTGACATTTACTGGGAGTGAATTGCAGAGTTTTGATCAGTGGGCTCAAAGTTCTGAGCAGAATATTCTGTCATGAAATTCGGTCTCTGAGTTGTCTTCCTTCACTTCCAGTAGTCGTCCGTGTCCAAGTGGTGAAAGCCTACAGCCAACCCTTCATGGCATCAACACCCAATAACAACTGGTCATCTTCCAACTGGTCCCAAGAGAGGGCCTCATGGCCTGGAGCCTGTGTGTGGCCAGTGCCTTCCCCTCCCTCCACCCCCCTGCTTTGCCTGGCCATATCTGCAGTTCAGTGTCAATGCTTTCATTTTCTGAGTGTTTACATTAACTTGAAGTGGTTAACGCAGTTGTGTTGCAGAATGTCTCAGACAATGCCAGAGGCTATAAATAAGTAACAGTCACTTCAGGTCTGCCAGGCAAACAAGCGCCTGGATTCTGTGGAGACCCCCAGAGACTGAGACGGCTGCGGTGCTGAATAGCTCAAACAGGGCTAAAAGCTGACAAACTCCAGGTGACAGTTACATCTGCCATCGACACACGTCTCCTGATTGCCACCAGGACCAATAAATGGTGATGGAAGGAGACTTGATTTGGGGTGGTGAACACACAATACAGGGTACAGATGATGTGTTGTGGAACTGTGCATCTACATAATTACATTTTATAATCTGTGTCATCCCAATAAATCAATAAAAAGGGGGGGGAGAGTTAAAAATGTCACCCAATCTGCATTTACAAGCATAGCAACAAAATTACATAATATACTATAAATTTGAATTAAGGCAAAGTCTTAGATTCTAGGTAATAATTTTCTTTACCTAATTTGATTTCATTAACATGTTTTTGGACTTAACTCTACAAAGGTAGTAGAGAGAAATATCCTTTGATGAACTGCAACAGAACAGGGTTGTAAAGGAACAAAATATAATATTTTAGGAAAAAGGGAAAGAGGATAAACTAATATTAACATGGGGACTATTTACAGTTTCACTAATGAATCTACCCATCTTTTAATAATTTTTCCTTCATAACCATTTTCACATTTGCCTTTCTTAGGGACATACACCAGTCCCTGTAAACAAGCCAAAGTGCAAAATTAAACGCTATCACAACATCTAATTACTAAGAATATTTTTCTTATAAACAAAAGAACATATTACTGCTAATCTTTAGTACTGAATCTGCATCAAAATGTTGACTATCTTTTTGCCCAGATTAGCTGAGTACACCCATTTCAAGCCCCTGCCTTTGTTCTATAGCTGGTGTTAGAATTCACAGGTTACCTAACTGCCCTCTGCGGGCTGAGGTTGGACTAGGAATCCTCACCCGCTTTGTATTCTGTGAAACTCTTGACAGTACAGGTTAATGATCTCACCACACCTCCCATAACTACTCACTCCATTAAATACAAATTTGAATGGAAAGAGCAGTTTTCTTCCCATGCAAATGTTTGGTTTTAGCCTAATGCACTTTCCAAATAACTGGTTGCCATGGTGGCAGGCACTTTGGACAAAGTGACACAGAGTGGGTAAAATTGACTAATGGTCGTGGGATAGGAAGCTGCTATTTTTATGACCAAGTGAGAGCCAGGATTTGCTGTGCAGATTCCATATACATGCACATAAAGTAGGAGAGAGGTGAAGGTGAAGAAAAGAATGTTTTCTTTTATCCTTCTTCCTCCCTAGCAGGACGCTTTTTGAGAAGTATATTATAGGCTACAAAAATTGCTTGATCCTCTTGGTTACCTGAGTACCAATTACTGCTGTTTTTTGAGACTATCCATCCAGTGTCTGTCCTTTCATGGGTCAGTTGTTTGGGATGTCCATGAAAAGAGTGCAGCCATGGGGAGTTCAGCCATTAATTAGATTCTACTGTTTTCCCTCACCAATTCAAAACTCATGATTGTATTTCCAGAGAAATGTTTTCACGCACAAGGTCATAAAACACTACCAATTTCTGTTTAACCTGCCTCTTCAATTGACTACTTAAACTGACAACTCTAATTGTCTACAAGTGGGCACGTTTATGCATTAAAATGTCTAGTTACATTGTTCTAAACCAAAGGATAAGCTGACTTCGATTATCAGGTCTGAATTTAGAGGCTAATTGCATCTCATCCTTTAACCTTTAAAATGAGTTGACCTTATAATTTAACAGGATCCTCTGCACATTTGTCTAAAACTATAGGTTCCAAAGAGGATGAAAATGAAAAGATTATTATCTGTGACTGAAGAGTGACAAAGCAATGACCCCCAACACAGCCCCCAATTCTTCAAGTTCAAATGGGTTTGTGAAATCAATGTTCATATTGCGTACTCACCAGATTTATAATTCTTTCATTGACCGTTGCTCTCATTTGTGTGAAAAAAGGAGGGAAAGGTCAATATGGTCCTTTTCAAATATGTAAATTTCGATTCCAGAAAGCACTGTTAAATGATGACATCTTTCTTTTCTTCTATCCATCTCTTCCTCTCTTCCTTTCTCCCTCTCTCTCTTCTCTCTTCTCTCTCTCTTTCTCTCTCTCTCTCTCTCTCTCTCTCTATCTCTCTCTCCCTCTCTCTCCTTTCTCTCCACAAGATATAATCCCATAGTGTAGATTTGTGTTTGGTTTCAGAAAAATCCAAGTCTTGATCCTAATACTATCCTAAGAAGTCAAATAACCCAAGGAAAACATTAATCTTTTATTCAATATTATTTATTTCCTGATTGTAAATATTATTTTTACAACCTACTCTGTTTAACAGATAGTTCATTAGGTGTTTGTTTCTTGCCATCATTTGGTACATTTATACTAGGCTAAATAGAAATAAAATGAATTATGTTTATTAGGGACTACAATCACTGTCCTCAAAGAGATGATAAGCATACATCTATTCAGCTTAAGGAAACAATTAAAATGCATCCTCAGAGATAAATCCATATGTAAATACTAGAGACCTGGTGCACAAAAATTTGTGCACTTGGGGGGTCCCTCAGCCCGGCCTGTGCCCTCTCGCAGTCTGGGACCCCTTGGGGGATGTCCACCTGCTGGTTTAGGCCCGCTTCCTGGTGAATCAGGACTAAGCTGGCAGTCAGACATCCCTCTGGCAGCCCAGGAGCCCTCGGGGGATGTCCACTTGCCAGCAGGGAGAAGACCTAAGCTGCAGTCTGACATCCTTAGTGCTGCTGAGGAGGGAGGAGAGGTTCCCACCATCATCGCTGTGCTGGCAGCCATCAGCCTGGCTTGTGGCTGAGCAGAGCTCCCCCTGTGGGAGCACACTGACCCCTGGCGGTCAGTGTGTGTCATAGTGACCAGTCATTCACAGTCATTCTGCTGTTGCGGTCAATTTGCATATTACCCTTTTATTATATAGGATAGAGGCCTGATGCACTGGTGGGGGCCAGCTGGTTTGCCCTGAAGGGTGTCCTGGATCAGGGTCCCACTAGGGTGCCTGGCCAGCCTGGGTGAGGGGCTGAGGGCTGTTTTCAGGCTGGCCACACCCCCTTCAGGGTGGAGGTCCCCGCTGGGGTGTCTGACCAGCCTGGGTGAGGGGCTGATGGCTGTTTGCAGGCTGGCCATGACCGCAGGCTGGAAGCAGGTATCTGGGATTTATTTAACTTCTATAATTGAAACTTTGTAGCCTTGGTCCCCCTGGAAGCCTGGGTTGCCCCTGGCAACCCAAGGTCCCAGCCCCTCCTTGAGCAGAGGAAACAGCAGCTGAAAGCAAGTATCTGGGGTTTATTTATCTTCTATAATTGAAACTTTGTGGCCTTGAGTAGAGCTCAGGGCCTGCAGGGCAGGTGGGAAGCTTGGCTTCCTCCATTACTGGGGGAACTTACTGCCACCAACTTAGTTGGGTTAATTTGCATATTTTCTCCTGATTGGTTGGTGGGCATGGCTTGTGGGTGTCACGGAGGTATGGTCAATTTGCATGTTTCTCTTTTATTAGATTAGATCAGCTCTTATTACTTGCTTAGATTACTCTACCAGTTGTTTATTCTGCTTTTTAAAAGAACCAGTAACTCGAAACTCATGTTTATCCTCTGATTCCTGGACTGACTCTAAATTGTAGTTTCTATTCACATTCAACACAATTTTCTATTGGGTAATATTGGTGAAAAAATGATAATTCTAAAAAAAATAAAGTACAAAATGTGCTTATTTATGCCTATTTGATTGCACCATTGAATTGAATATAATACCCTATATTTGAATTTTTTGACATTTTGCCAATTTGAATGGAATGAAGAAAATCCCTCTTGTCCAATCAGAACTGCTCTGTCAAAAGTAAAGAAAAAGCCAGAGGAGAGGAGAGTTGCTGGTCAATAAGTGTAAAATTTCAGTCATGCAAGATGAAAAAGTTCTAGAGACCTGCCTATCATTAATAATAACTATAGTGTACATCTAAAATTTTGTTGAGTAGATCTCATTAATTTTCCTACAATAAAAAATATGGAAAGTCTAGAAAAGTCTCTACTCCATGGGTGATTAAAAACAATGAGATCTGAAGAAATAATTTGAATAATCAGCTATTTATCATTCATATATTTAATGATAACTTGCTGACCTTTTTAAGTGCAAGTGTATTATTGCGGTCTCTTTACAGTGAGCAGACTAGATTTGGGTTGCTTGTTTGACAAGCAGTTTCTAGGACTCCCTGAGATTCTAATTCAGTAGATCAGCCATCCCCAATATCTGCATTTGTAACAGTACTTCAAGGACTCATAGGCAGGGGTCCACAGAAGTCAGGGGTGGTGTGCCCCTTCTACATCAAACACCACCGATGAATCTGATGGACTCCTTTATAATACCTTTCCCAGTCTCTGTTGAAAAATGCACTAAGAAAACATTGGCCTGGATATACTTGGAAGCTTAAACAGTATAACATTGAGGGGTCAATTCTAGAAACAAAAATCTATGACTCTAGCACTATTAATACCAATAACTAGTTGCCATGATGACAGGAACTATAGCCAAAGTGCCTCCATAGAATGTAAATTTCATTAAAAATGACTAATACACCATCAACAGGAAATTTACTAAAATAGCTATAATTCATAGTTAAGTTAACATAACAAAGGAAGAAATAAAGAAGAAAAACAGCTACCCTCAGAGCCGGTATTTTTTTTAAGCTCCTTACAAATATAATGAGACATCTGAATGGAGAAGCATCAATTGCAGCCATTCCTTTGGCTTTTAGTAGGGCATCACGAACTGTGATTAGAAGATTAAAATTCCAGGAATTATTGCAATTTTAAAAAAAAAGGCTGATGATAACAAAGACATGGACAAAATATATCCCCAGGCCATAGGATATTCCAAGTTTACAATTCCTTTTGCTTTTATTAGTAGGAAAACCTTTTTCCATTCAAAAATCTTTAAATTGCGCAATGTTCATGACATCTTGGCATTCTTAGAATATCCATCGTTTCTATGTATGGTCCAATGATTACATATCAAAACCATCAAATAGAATCATACTCCCAGACAATAATTTCCTGGATAACTAACCTTGTATACTTTAAGATGTCTTTGAATATGTAAAAATCCTCTTTCCCTAATCAGACTTGCTTCAGGAGGAGTCTAGGCAAGTCTTTCATACTATGGGTGATTAAGAAACCATTGGTCTCTTTACAGTGAGCAAACTAGATTTGGTTTGCTTGTTTTACAAGCAGCTTCTAGGACTGAATGTGAAGGGAGGATTTAAATAATACAACCTCTGTAATGCTGGAATGTTGTCAAATCATCCACAGATCACCTGCATTTTGTATTCTTCTTTCTTTGTATATGTGAACTGTAACAACACTCATAATACCAAGTTATCAAGCAAAAAAGTGAAACTCAAGTGAATTTTATATATAGACTTGGATGGATACACTAGACTGGTTAATTCAGATCTGTCAGCATTTTAAAAAGTTTGTCACAGTTTTCTGCTTGTCAAAAATACAATACTGCCATCAAAAGAGAAGTTGCAAATTATAAGTACTGTAAATGGAGTCCAAAACCCATGTTCCGTCTCTGCAATCCAAAGAAATGATTTCACACTAAAGACAACAGTTTGAATAACTTAGGGATTTTGCTTCCATTAATGTAGCAGATTCTGACTAAGTAATTACGGGTCTTAGACTGCATGTCAATAGAGACTCAATGCTAAACAGAAGAAGCTTGCATTGTAGCAGGTCTGACCATCACAGGGCCAGGTTCAGCCAAAGTGGTGAGAATCACAACCCAGGTGTGTGAAAATTGGGTGGACGCATAGCTGAACATGAGAGGGATTCTGTCTAGACTAGTCACTATTTAGTAAAATACTTATTTTACAAACCCCACTCTGCCCCACAGCAGGAGTAGATCCTGGGTAAGTAGAAAAGAATCAAATGTATGGGGAACATTTGTCAAGTGAGTGGACTGCATCATAGGGCTGAAGAATGGAGTAAATGGTGGGCATGGCAGGAGGTGATAATCGAAAAGTCTTTCCAACCACAAGTTTATCTTTTTCTTCAAGTCATCTGCATTTTTTGAGGGCCATCCATTTTCTTTCCAGCTGTTTCATGTTCACACACTCACACACAGACACAGACACACACGAAAATATCTGTATGGCACAATGAAGTAAAAAAGTCCCTTCCAGGACTGAAAGAAGCAAAATTCCAGCATATCTGAAAGTCATTCCCAGCCCACCAATAGGAAGGTCCAAGTTAAAGAAGAGCAAGCCCTGGTTAAGGATCAGATGTCTCAGAATGAAACTCTCTAGATTCAAATTCTGATTCACTAGCTGGGCAAGCCAGAAGAACGCTCTTAACCTGGTTAAGTTTCTGTTTCTAAGTCCGTAAAATGGAGTTGATAACACTTAATTACCAAGTTGTGAGGATTGAATAGTGGACATAACAAAATATATGTAACAACAGCTCAACAACTCTTAACTACTAATACAGTGGGGCCTTGACTTACGAGTTTAATTCGTTCCGTGATGGAGCTCGTAACTCAAATTACTCGTATGTCAAATCAAAAGTGAACGAGTGAGACACGTGATGCTGGGCTGATGTTGTGGCGTTCACTGTGACGTTCGCTGCGCCAACTAGCAGTGAGGTATATGAAGCTGGCTCGTAACCCGAATTTTAGCTCGCAACTCAAAGCAAAAAATCGGCCGAGAGACGGGTCGTATCTCGAAAAACTCGTTAGTCGGGACACTTGTAAGTCAAGGGCCCCACTGTATTCTCATTATTAGTTACTATAGGGCATGCAGAAAAAAAAAATAAGATAACTATTATATGCTGAACTCCTACAAAGAGTTAAGAGCTGTTTAATCTTCATACATCCTACTGAGGGAGGCATTATAATCATTTCCCTTTTACATATGACAAAACTACAGCACAGAGAAGTTAAATAATTGCAGAAGGTTGCACAGCGAACAGTAATAGTCATGTGAAGCATGTTAGGAAAATTGTTATTCCAGAGAGACCTTCTAGCCAAGAAAAGAAATGGGTTCTCTTCAATAAAAAAAAAAAAATAGGTAAATTCTCAGCTTCCCTTAAGAGGCATCATGCCATCTTTTAATTTATCTAAACCCTCTGTATGTTCATGTATGTTTTCTGCTCAGCTATCTGCTAGTGATTCCGTACTTTTTCCTTTATTTTTTCCTACATTTACTTCATTCAAATCACACTTCCTATCTCCGTGGGTTGACATTTCCAGATTTAAATAGAAAGTACATTTTCCCTTTTGACTAACTCTTGTTTCAACTCAGAATTCTTACAGTAACCCCTGTCCCCAATCCTTTAATAGAGCATTTTAAGTGATTGTCTTTTGAGGTATATCTGCTAAGTTACACCCAGTATTTCAAGATAATTTGGGAAGTTGTGTTGAGTTGTGTAAGTATTCAGTCCTATAACGACAGACAAGTTTGGCTAGAGTGAAATATTCACATTCAAGACGTGTTTTTGCAAAACAGAGCTCCTGGCATTTTTTTCACTATTGTGTTGCGTGGTGCAAGCATAATCAAGGTGAGACATCTGGCTCACTGACATCATTAATTTCTCACTTTGCACAAATAATTTCTATAAATTAAACTGACACCCAGAGAAAAATTGTGTTGTCTGTTCAATGGAAATTACATTTGACTTTATTCAAAAAGGTTGAGCTATAAATTAATTTTTCAAATCACCAAATGAAAACTAGGGATTGTTTTCTGAAAATAGACTGAACAGACATGCATGATAGAAACTTTCCAAATTGTCATCGTTGCTGTAGCACACCATTCCCCCCAAAAAATGTATGAAGGATTATCTTGTCATTCAAGAACATGGACGTAAACCACAGATGAAACAGCTAAAATAGTTTAAAATTGTTTTTCTGAAGAATAATGTAAGGGCAGGAGGTTGGTAGAAAGGAGCAGGGGTAGCTGTTTTTAACTGTGCCTACTGTTGGTACTTGAACACTTGTGTAAAATTACTTTGTCAAAAATATTAACATTATTCAAATAGGACATATCTTTTCCATTTAATACTCACTTGCTAAAATCTATAAGCACAGAAATGAATATTTAACCTGAGGATGATTCAACCATGTTATACAGCTAACACTGGGACATGGTGTCTATTTAATGTTTGATTACTAATAAAGTATCCACCCTCTACTTACCAAGCAGAGAGTTTAGAATAAAGTCACTGAAGGCAAGTCTAAAAAAATTCAAAATATTTCTAACACTCCAATCACTTTGAATGGGGTTATCCCCCTTGAATTTCAAAATATAATATATCTTCTTCTTCCCTGTGGTATTTATTATTTGTGTTATTTATCAGACAATCCTATACAACCAGTCCATAAACTCTGATGGAGGGTCCATATTTTCTGTAATTCTTATTACAAATAGTCACTCATACTACAGGTGCACAATGAAGGAGAACAGAAAGGAGGCGTGGGGGTGGTTAGAAGAAACAAGTGGGGAGATTCTTATTCAAGGTTTTTCCTAAACAAAACCGTTTAAAACCATCTTGAACTCTGGCAGCATTGATTTTCTGTTCTCTGGGTGTTTTTATTTAATTATACAAGAATAACCTCAGACGCCCATGATTTCCATTTATCTGATAGAGAAAGCTAAAGAATTACCCTTCCTGATATTTAATTAAACATTTCTATCAATTACACCAAATAAGTATACGGTCATAACAACCACTAATTCAGGTGGCGTCTAAAAAGACAGCACATATTAAAGCCCCAGTTTGGCTGTGGAACACATTAGATCCAGGTAGCAAACATAGCAATTGTTTCTCTGAAGAAAATTGTTCCTAAGAGAAGAAAATTTGCTCTTCTCTTAGCACTTGACATTGTGTGATGCAAAACAAACATAAAGCAGGTACTTCAGATTGTCCCTCAGCTCGATCAGTCCAGATTCAGAATCATGTAATTCAGAATAATTTCTTAAGGTTTTATTTACTTGCAGTGAAAGGATAAAACACTACCAGCAATTTTGGTAACTGGAAAAGGTACTTTATCAATGAATTGTACTACTTAGAAAACTCCTATAGAAACCATTGACTTGATTTGTTAGTCAAGTCCATGACTAACAAATAAAATCTGCAGTTATGTATTAAGATGAGTGTTGCAAAAACTGTCACATGGAAAATGACTGATTCCAACACTGAAGTAAAAATAAAGAGCATGGGTCTTCAGCCTAAGGTCATTTCTCAGAACTGGGAATTTATTTTTCTCTTTGAAATACTGCAATTAGCTAATAAGGGGAACTACTTTTAGTTTATTTTGATTTTTTAAACTAATCTCTGAGTATAATATAACTGACCTATGCTTCTATTATAGTTTTACAATATTGAAATGCTTCTCTCTCACACTCTTTCTCTCTCTTTCATGCAGTAAGTGCTCACTTAAAGTCATCCATAGGCTCTCTGACTTTAAGCAAAATGACATGTAACAAAACCAATTTAACCATAGGCTCTAGTGGCATCTCATCAACGTTATAATGAAACAAGTGGCCCGGTGCACAAAATTTGTGCATGGTGGGAGGGGTGTCCCTCATCCCGGCCTGCACCCTCTACAATCTGGGAATGCGGGCTCCCAACCACTTGCCTGCCTGCCTGCCTAATTGCCCCTAACAGCTTCTGCCTGCCAGCCTGATCACTCCCTAACCAATCCCCTGCCAGCCTGATCAACGCCTAACTGCTACCCTGCCTGCCTGATTGCCCCCAATTGCCCTCCCCTGCTGGCCCAATCACCCCTAACTGCCCTCCCTTGCCAGCCTGGTCGCCCCTAACTTCCCTCCCCTGCTGGCCTGGTCACCCCCAACTACCCTTCCTTGCAGGCCTAGTCACCCCCAACTGCTCTCCCCTGCAGGCCTAGTCACTCCCAACTGCCCTCCCCTGCAGGCCTAGTCACTCCCAACTGCCCTCCCCTGCTGGCCTGATCACCCACAACTGCCCTCCCCTGCTGGCCATCTTGTGTCCGCATGGGGGCGGCCATCTTGTGTGTTGGAGTGATGGTCAATTTGCATATTACCTCTTTATTATATAGGATGACATTATTCAAGAACCTGCTGTATTTTTAACTCATACCCTGGATCCGCTTTTGTTTTTAAATGAGAATTAGAACAAAGAATGTTCATCTGGTATTCCTAAATCATCCAAAAAAAAGTGTGATTCTGGTGGAGTTTTCTCTTCAAGTTAAAGTTAGCAGAAATTTTAGAAGCTCTGGAAACAAGTCCTCCAATAGAACCACTTCCAGTGGAGACTAAGTATAGAATTGTCAGCCTATAAAATAGATGGGTAGCTAAAATTCTTGATGAAAAATTCAATGAAACAATTTTATGGTCTAAACTAGATATTTAGAATTCACTGGATGTTTTTTACCCATGACTGAAAGTAAGAAAAGTCCACCCACACCCAGAAAAAATGTGTGTATGTGTGTATGTGTGAAAGTTAAAGGAATAGGTCACAAAACTAGAGACACGAAGTTTATCTTTCTTCATGAGAACCCAGAATTACAAATCAACAAGAAACTACCCCTCTGTCCACCCCTCCTTTATAGTTGCCAGTGCCTCGGCCACCTGCCTCGGCCACCTGCCTCATATCTTTGTCCCTTTCCCCACATTCCTTCTGACTCTCCTCTCTCCACTCTCTTCTCCATGAAAGGAGCATCTCTCTTTTTATTCTGAACAAAGTCCTAAAGTCACTCCTTCATTTTGAAAAGAAAAAATTTGAATGTCTAAAGTTTGTTTTAACAACTAATAGGAAAATCTCTGCCAAAACTCTAATGGGATTGACAAAGTCAGTGGGCATTGGGAACCCAGTTGACAAAGCATATGAAACAGATACTATTCACAGCAACATCTGTGCTATCATGGGTTCAGGACGAGCAATTACGGTCATAAAAAGACTCTGCAGGAACTCTGAAACCTGCCTGGCTGTGGTCTGTGTGGCCATTTGCCTTGGGTCTTCTGTCCATGTCTTTGATTCTATGAACTGCACCTTTTTCTATAAATAAAAAGTCATTTTCTTCTTAAATGAGTCAGTAGTAGTTTCAGTTGTCTACCACCAAGCCACCTCAATGATAAGGAAAGAACTCAAATTTTTAATAACTGGATGGTCAGGTGAATGAACTGATATACAAATAATTAAATCAACAAATAAATGACTAGAACAAAAAAATCAAATGAAGACTGGGCTCAATTTCCATGATAGTTGCCATTCTTTCTCTCCTTTTTCCTATGGTCTAGCCTCCCCCAATCTTCTCCTTAACAACAACTGATTTTTAAAACAAACATTCCAGTTTCCTAGAATCCCTAAGGTCCTTACAAAACTTATAATTATGATTCCTAAGATATTGGTTTAGTTATTTTCAACTAGACTGGGAACTCGTTGAAGTAGAAGCTTTATATCCTCTCCTATAAGCTCACTTAATTGTTTTGAAACTAAGAAAGAGATTAGAAGAAAGGAAATGAGCATCTTTGCATTTATAGAAACTAGCTGAGCTTAGTACTATATTAAATTTTGAGCTTCAATAAATAATTCCACTTGTGATTCTAAATAGCAATTAAAAATCTTCCTGTGAATTTCCCTCAGGTACCTTAAATTCAACATCTTTAAAAATTAATTTACCTCTTTATTTCTAAAGATGGTTTAAAACTTTGTTTATTCTTCAGGTTCCAGATAAAAATATGAGCCCTTATATTGACCTACACCACTTTTTACCTTCAAATGTCCTTAAAATTAGGGAAAAAAATGCAGTTGCACAAATCTGTATTACAACAAGAACAAAATTTTACACTCTTTCATACAAATGCTAGATGTTTTGAGTCAATTCTAAACAATGGAAGGAAGGACTAGAGAGTAGAATTTCATTGACCTCGCTAAGGAGACTTCTAAAGAATGTTTGAGATGCCATTCTGACCTGTTCTAGATACCTATAATAACATGAAAGAGCAGAGCAATGAGTCAAAGCATAAACTCTTCAATTTTTGAATTGGATTTGGGAAATATAAAGGGCTCCAGACATTCTATCCAAGCAATTCAATGCTTTCAAAGATATAGCCCAAGGAAAAAGGTCAAATTCATAGCACTGCAAATAAAACACAGCCTCAAGGAACCCAAGATTTGGCTGTAAGATCCTTTCTTAAGAAGTGAGAAAGACTTAAGTAAGCACCTCAAGCATTCTTTCACTAATACAGAAAGGCCTCTCAGAACATGGAGAGCATGCCTCAGAGACCCTCTCAACTAGACAGTGGTGCTTCTGAGACTCATAAGAACCCCCAAATCTATGACAGAAAACAAACTAAGAAAGCTGCAATATTAGTTATGTTTTAGGTGAAGAAGGTATTACTAAGAGGGCAGAACCAAGAGTTGCAGAGAATCATGCCCAAAGAGCAGGGTTGAGCCCTATTCATCAACTAATAATATGTACACAGATGAAATTCGGAATTGCTCTACTAATGTACCTCCTGTTTCTTCCTTTTTGTTCTTTTTTAAAAATATATTTTATTGATTTCAGAAAGAAAGGGAGAGGGCTTCCTTCACAACCCCCATTGTGGATTGAGCCCGCAACCCGGGCATGTGCCCTGACAGGGAATCAAACCCTGACCTTCTGGTTCATAGATCAATGCTCAATCACTGCGCTGCACCAGCCCAGCCAGTTTCCACCTTTTTGGACGAAGAGTATCTAGTGTCTCTTTTCAATCACTGTACCTTGCCTGTGTGTGCATATGTTGGGAGGAGAGGGAGGCAAGAAACTGCTTCTTAAGTTCTCAATTCTTCAGAACAAGAGAAATTGTGCCCAAGTAACTAGATCAAAGAGCTTCATCTATTCCTGGACATGATTTAATATGTAACCAAGAGGAATGACTTCTTTTCTGCCCCTATTGGATGACAGGCACTAGAAAAAAATTGTATCCAGAATTCTAGTTGGGTGAAAGAAGTAAAAGGATTCAGCAAAAACAAAACAAAACAAAACAAAAAACTCATAGACGCAGACAAAAGTTTGGTGATTACCAGAGGGAAAGGTGGGGAGGGGATGGAGAAGAGGGTGAAGGGGGGATAAATGGTGACAGAAGAAGGCTTAACTTTGGGTGGTGAACACACAATAGAATATGCAGATGATGTTTTATAGAATTATACATCTGAAACCTTTATAATTGTATCAACCAATATTACCCCAATACATTCAATAAAAATATAAAAATGAATAAATAGAGAATACTCTTGTTTCTAATGCTGTCATGTTGACATTTGTAAATACTCCAGCCAAATATATTTAGAGGTACTGACTTTCTGCTTCCATTATGACTATATTTCTTTATAACCATTTTTACAAAATAAAAATCTTCAAATAAATCTTCTCTATTTTTATATATGTTTATGTTTTTCACAAAATATAAATGCTAAAAACTCATAGAATACTTAAGCCAATCCTTTCCAGTATAGAATATAAATTTATTCCATTAAAAATGGGAGCTCCATCAAAATATTTTTCCATCCTTTGAAATATTCCAATGTGCAATTAGAATTTCAAATTTAAAACTTGTACACCATTTGAGGAATAATATTTAATTTGTTCTGAATGTCCCTTGTTCTTGGAGAGATTCATTGCAACAGTTTCCTGTTCTTAAGTTTTGTTTTGAACAATTACAAATTGCTAAAAAGCATTAAGAGCTGATGTTTCTTGGTGCTCCATTAATAAATATATACATTGATTAAATATTTCTGAGCTGATTTTGAATAAAATATAATAAAAATTTTAGGCAACTCATAATAAAAAAAAGCTTAGTATCATAGGAGAGCTGTTAGATTTATTTCTAAAGTTTTTAGAGCCTAAAACATTTCTAACATTTTTCAATGGTGGGCAGCAGAGATGGAAAGCACATCTGCCAGCTAAAATTCTTTTTTTCTTATTCAGAGGAGCTTCTCACATAAAAACAAACTTGTAGCTCAGTTACTCTTAATTGTGCATGAGTTTAAGACTATAAATTTGAGCACTCTTGCTTCTGTTACCATTAATGGAATGAGAATAATGATATGTTATGTGCTCACATGATGCACACCAAGAACATTGCTACAAGTCTTCTTAATTTAATAAAAATAGTGTTTTCCTGTGATACTTTACTCCACCATTTTAGTAATGCAGCAAAGCCCAGTGATTTTATTGTGAATGGTGAAACTTTTAACTAAATTTTATTAAAATGTCTACCACAATAATATTTCACATTTGACAGAAGGAATATCCAAAGCCTTGACTCTGATTTCATAAATTGGGTGGGGAAAACAAATTGTTCCATTATTGAAATTAACTAGTTTTCTGTTTGAAGGATCTGAACGTTCTGATATAAACCTGCCATCATTTAACTATTGGAGATATTCTTCTGTTAATGCAGCCAACACGGTCACAGCTACTGCTTAAGTTTTCATACATGCACAAAAAAGTCTGAAATAAAAATTGCATAAAAGCTATTTTAAACAGTCATTTTATCTAAATGATGAATGATGTTTCACAGAGTGATATATAAACATACCATCCGCAGCTGCATATTAAATCACAGTCTTTGCACACATTTTTCTTAATATAATTATGAATGTTTGAAGTAAATTCTGATGCTTCCTCAGCATCTTTGTCTTCTGTAGTCATTGATATCATCATGGTCCCCTAGCAGGGAGTAACTGTCAACAAATATTTTGCTTATGCTAAATGCTCTTGATCAACTTTTTTGAAAATCAGAAATGTGTACTTACTTTTTTAAGTATGCTCTTTTAGTTTTTTGGTTCATTGCACCCAAAAGAATTAATTCCAACATTAAATGTATCGCCAAACAATGACATGCATCTTTGTATATTTTTCCATATAATAACTATCACTATCAATATAGCAGTAATGTTTAGAACACTCTCAATATTCTCACCCTTGCCCTCTTGCACATTTAAACCAGTAACTGTTCATTTCACCCACTGATTCCTCCAAATGGTGACCTGATGACTTCATGCATCTCACTCCATAGCGCAATTTCAAATTAAAGAAATAATGTCATATATAATAGCATCAAAACAGAAAACACCTAGGGGTAAATTAAATAGATAATGTCCAAAGGCGATACAACAAAACTACGAAGTGTTGCTGGGAAAACTTTTCAAAGACCTAAATAAAGACAAAAGATTATGAACATGGTTTAGAAAACTCACTGTTGGTAAGATGTCAAGGCTTCAAAATTAGCCTATAGATTCAATGCAATCCCAATCAAAATATTGACAAATTCTGTGTAGAAATTGAGAAGCTGATTCTAAAATTAATATGCAAAGACACGGGATATTTTAAAACCCCCAATAATTTTGAAAATGAAAAAAAGAGTTGGAGAAGTTACAACAATGGATTTTGAGACATCTTAGAAAGGACAGACACATAAATCAAGAAACAGAATAGAGGGAGTAGGAAATACACATGTGTCTTTTTTTTTAATATATTTTATCGATTTTTTTTTTTACAGAGAGGAAGGGAGAGAGATAGAGAGTTAGAAACATCGATGGGAGAGAAACATCAATCAGCCGCCTCCTGCACATCTCCCACTGGGGATGTGCCCGCAACCCAGGTACATGCCCTTGACCAGAATTGAACCTGGGACCCCTCAGTCCGCAGGCCGATGCTCTATCCACTGAGCCAAACCGGTTTCGGCACATGTGTCTTTACATCTGTGTAAATTCATTCCTGTGACATTCTGAAAAAGGCAAGGGCACCCTGGGCCTGACAAGTGGGAGTCACAAGGTTCCATTCCCAACAGTGTCCAAGCTGATTACCCAGGAGTATGGGGGCACGTCGTTGGTTGCACGCAAGAGGGCGCTGGACAAGAACAACAGCCACATCAAGCTGGTGCTGAAGGGCCTGGTGAGCCAGGGCACCCTGGTGCAGAACAAGGGCACCAGCATCTGGGCTTCTTCAAGCTCAGCAAGAAGGCTGCTCATGAACTCACTAGGTCAAGGTCAAGAAGTCCACTTCTGCCAAGACCAAAAAGCTGGTCTTGTTCAAGGAGTCCAATCTCCAAAGAGAACCAAGACCAACAAGAGAGCCCAGAAGCCAAGGGCAACAGCAGTTCAAAACTCTGCCCAAGGGGACATGAAGCTGCAGGAGCCAAGGCAAGCCCAGCAGAAGAGTCCTGGCAAGGTCAGGACGGAAAAGCCCACAGCTGGGAGATCCAAGTTGGCCCAGCAGAAGACCAATCCCAGGAAGGCAGCACCTAAGATGAAGAGTCCAATCTTCAAAAACATCCAAAGGTTCTTTTAAGAGCCACCCAAGTAATATTAAAATAGCATAACACTGTCCTAGAAGGTTAAGACCCTACAGGGCAACTGTATTTTCTGCTAACAGTCAACTTGTGATGAAGTGAAAGAAAGGATTTTGTCACACGTGCACAGATCTACAGAGATTCAGATACTTAAAACTACTCTAATATTGCCCAATCCCAACATGCTAGGTTGTACTCTCTAGTTAGAATACCGCTATATATGCCTTGTGTAAACTTATACTTTATTAGAAATACCAGTGTTATGCAAAGGAAGGAGTAGAGATCAGCTCAGTGCCCAAAATACTTCCATTTTCTGTCTTTTTTTTTTTTTTTTTTTTTTTTTACAAATGTCACATTCAGTTTTACACTTTTATATGGTACCATTCTAACAGGGTAGTTTCTTAGATTTGGCATCCATGGACTTTGTAGGGGTTATAAATAGAAATCAAGGTGTCAGAATATGGATTGTAGGAAAAATTTTTACCTGTTTATTTCAAACTTTAACTGAAGTTTTTTTTACACTATGCGTGTGACTAGCCAGTAAAAATCATAAATATTCATAGTTTGCAGTTGCTTCAAGAATATTGAAATGCTATGTATCCTCATTATTTACAAAATACTAGTTACCATATGTCATTTATATTAAGCACATATATCGTCACGTTTAAATTTTCTGGTTTGATGATTAATATGATTGCTCTAATTATAATTCCATGTGCTTTATTTATGAAGAGAGTGTATGGATGGTGCTCCACAGCCAGAAAAATGCTAAACCTAACGCCTTTGTGGAAATGTTGGAGGTTACACAGTTGTTAGGGTCTGAATCAAACATTTGAAAACAAAAACTGCTTGTATTAGAAAACGCTCAGGGTCCAAATTAATGCACGTTTCTCCTTTTAAACAAAATTAGTTTATTTCCATTTTCACTTACTTTGTGATTTAGCATTCTTATTTAAAAATCATCGTAAATATTAAATTCATACCGTTGTTAATCCTATTTTGGGCGTTGGTATGTGAGTGCAAAACAATGTAATGCATTCTTTCAATTTGAGCATCTTCAGGTGACTCACAAGGACCTAGTCTTTCAGAACCATTTGCATAATTGGGCCTCTGAGGAAAAAAAATTAATTGTATCCTAACTGGAAATAATGGCTTTGATTTCTACAAAACCAGCTCCAGTCCCTGCCTTGCTTGAATATGGTGTCCAGTTTCCCTTGAGGCTGGAGCTTTTCTGCATCAGAAATAGGCTTTGCTTGCCTGACAAGCGGTGGACTGACCTCAGGTCCTCATACCCTCAAATCACAGAGGAAAAGGATGAGCTGGCTTTGTCCAGCCAGCAGCCACCAGTCTCCCAGTGTTGCTCAAATCGCCTAGAATCAGTTCCACGGGGCTATGCACCCCGCTCCTCTAGCCTTTCAGGGCCTGGCACACACCAAGTAAAAAACAAAGTTAACCACCCAACATCTTTCCTCCAGTTCAGGGAACAGCAATTAACCCCTGCCTTTAGCCATGGGAAATGGGCCTGTGATTCCATCCTCCACAATTTAACATGCTTTTCCGCACAGCACCCTGTATGGCCCCCTGGAATCTTGTCTCCAAGGGGCTTCATTTACATACCTGTGTGTGTCAGGCCATAGGAGTAGACCTTTGTGCCACCTGGGCCACTCAATATCCCGCTAAATCCGAAGGACCTTACTTGGAATTTTGCTCCTGCTCACTTTACACTCCTTTTAAAAAGACCTACTTCTGTGTTTTGGAAAAAAAAATGATCACATTCCATGCTACTTTGGGTGAAACAAGACATTATAAGTGCACACATGATTTGATGCAAATTTTCCAGATTAATACACATCAACACTCACTCTTCAAATATTCATGTCTCCAAGAACTTACTACCAGGAATGCCTTCTAAAGAAATAATCTTGTCCTACAGAAATCTGGAGAAAGACTTATGTATATAGATGTCTGTATTACCAAAGCTATGGTGACACATTACAAGCCATCTGGAAAATAAAAATGACTTAATTAGACAATAATAGGGGGAAAGTATGCTTAGTATACTACATACACATCAACATTGATTAAGGAAGAAATACACCGAATTTTAACAGTGAATTCTCTCCATATGATAGGACTGTAGTTACTTTATTTCCCAAACTGCCTAACATGCATCTATATTACCTTAACAAGCAGGGAAGAAAACTCTCATATTTTACCTTGAAAAAAAAACTATTTCAAATGTTTAAGAAAAAAGAATAAAGAAAATAGAGTTAACACAACTCCTATAGTATCTTTCCTATACACATTATGGTTTATTCCATAACTTTAGAATAAAACTGTGTGTGTACTGCTGGTTATCTAGTTGCTATCGCTATTTTGAAATCAGTCTAACATCTCTCTAAATACCAAGTGAAGAATGGCTTACCTGATGTGCTGAGGCAGAGTCCTCTATATTCTGCAATAAGCACTATGTAAACATGGAGAGAGATATTTAATTTGTGTATGGAAAGATGGATTACACAGTCAACTTCTTTAACTTTTATTTCCTACTGTGAATCAACAAAAGCCACGCTTTACTGCCTCCCGGGATAAGTAATAGAAAATGCCACAGAGGCAAACTGCTGAGTTATCTTCACCCTTGTTCTTTTATTTGATATTATGTCCATGTTATTTTATTTAATGAAAGATACAAGGCCTGAGAAAACACAATAGGGTGTCTGAGCATGTAAAGATATAGGAGAAATCAATTACAATACAATAGAAAGTATTACATATTCTTACATACATTTTGTTTCAAGTATTAGGGGAAAACCACATGGTATTAGACCCCAAAATATATTTACCTTAATATAAACTCCGCTATAACAAAAGAACAAAACATGTATCACTGTTCTAAGATTACTATTAGATTTTCATTTGAGATCTCTCTCCCACATATCTGCTTTTGGCATTATTCAGTGTTAAAGTTGGGAACCATAATTAAATACAAGCCATCAAATATTTTTACCATACGGTTCTCTCCTACCGGGTAAGTGCACAAAATAACATATTCATTTAGGAAATTGTGTTTTGTGCCTGACATGGTCTCTCTCAATTGCCCTGTCATTTCCAAAAATCTTCTATGTTAATAAAAGTGTAATATGCAGATCAACCGAACGGCCAAACAGTGGAACAACTATCTGGACGAAGCCGGGGCCACGAGGGCCACACCTGCAAAGGCCTACTCTTGCACTAATTTCATGCATTGGGCCACTAGTATAAATATAAATGTTGGATAACTCTAAAAAGAGTTTTAAAACATAACCTATAACAACAATAGTAATATTAAACAGCTAACATTTGATACGTAACTATATGTGCTAATTAAGTGTTTGACATACATTATCTCAGTTACTCCTGCAAACACCGCCTGAGGGATGTACTTATGCCATCCTCATTGGTGGATGAGGAAACTGAAGGACAGAGGAATTAAGAAAGCCATGCGATGACTCAGCTAATAAGTGGTAAACCCGGGGTTTTAGTGAAGGGCTCTCTTACCCTTGGACCTAAGCTTTTAAGCACTCTATTATGTTGAATCTTGAGTATAAGCTGCTTGTTGGTGCATTTTTTTTTCCTAAAAAAGCATGCTTAATGGTCCTATGAGTACCCACAAAAACACTGTATCCATAAAAAAGTATGACTACTGTGATACAGAATCTGACCATAATCTGTAAAGTTGCTTCTATGAGACAATCTATTCTAACATTTTTATTCTCAGCATAACAAGAATAGATTTTTTATCTATGTAATTGGACAAGAGACTCTTTTCCCTCTCCCCTGCTCCCCATTAAACCTGAATACAGCTGATTATGTGGGGGTTTGTGATAAGAGTAAAAGAAGAATCATTCTCACCATTGAGAGGACAGAGATAGACAACTGAAGAAAGACTAAAATAACTACAATGGGTGGAATAGTAAATGAGAAGCAAAATTTGTTTTCAAAAAAATATATTTATATCACACATTTGTGTACCCATAGTGTCTAAACCCTTGCTACATATTTTATTTATTAACTTTCAATTATAGTTGACATATAATATATTAGTTTTATGTGTAAAGCATAGTGATCAGACCACCTTACAAAGTAATCATATTTTATAGATATCACCTCTAATTCACACAGCATCCTTGTGAAGTAGATATAAAAATTCTTACTTTATAATTTAGGGTCAGTTGAAACTAAAAGTGGTTCACACAGCCAGCAGGGAAGCAGGTGAATCAGCCTCAGAATTCCTGGAATGTGTAGATCCAAAGTCTCTACTATGTGTGGTCATTGGTGATGAAAAATTTCTGAGAAGTCCTGAAGGTCAAGATTGTTCCACAGTCATATTCCACATGGTGCACATGGTGTCTTAAGGAGTTTTGAACTTAAGTTCCTATGCTCACCAATTTGTTAAAGTTCCCCCACACTCCATCTCTTCAACTCAGCTTCCAACAGTTACATTAATTTCATGGCTAATGAAGGAATTTTAGAACCCTGGTGGAAGATGATGAGGATAATGATGATTTCAAGAAATCACAGAAGCACTTCACTAAATTTTTGTTGTTGTTGTTAATCCTCACTCGAGGGTATTTTTAGGGAGAGTGGAAGAGAGAGGGAAAGACAGAGAGAAACATCGATGTGAGAGAAACACATCAACTGGTTGCCTCCTGCATGAGCCCTGACCAGGGCCGGGGCCAAGGAGGGGCCTGCAATCAAGGTATGTGCCCTTCACCAGAACCAAACCCAAGACCCTTTGATCCGCAGGCCTATGCTCTATTTACTGAGCCAAACTGGCTAGGGCTTCACTAAATTCTTTACATATATTATCCCACATTTAATCACAATAGCCATCCAATGTGTTAAATATAGTCATTCCCATTTTATAGATAAGGAAATTTATTAATTTGCCTACGGCAGCAACTTTCAACCTTTTCCATTTCACGGCACACAAACACTAATTACTAGAACTCTGCCACACACACACAAAAATAGGTATAATTTTGATTTATTCACAGGCTATTGTTGGGGTGGCTATTTTCTTTCTCTCTTTTTTTTTTCTTTAACAGTCTAAGGGAAAAGAGGTCAGTGCCCCTGATGAAATAGTCAGATATTACATGTTTCTTTTTTTTAATCTGTACTGTTGAAAGGTACTGCATGTTTTAAAAATTCTTCCGCACACCAGTGTCTCTTGCAGCACATGGGTTGAAAAATCACTAACCTAAGGTCATGCAACACTCAAGTGGTAGAACTGAAATTTGAATCCAAGTCTATATTACCCAAATTGTGTACTCTAACTACTAACTGTATTGCTTGTAGAGGACTATGTTTTAAATGTTTCTATGAAAAACAACTCCCCAGCAATAGCTACAAGCATCAGGATAGGCTCTAAGAGCTAGCAAAGAAAGATGTTTACCGTGTTCATGAGTGAACTCTTTCCCTTACTTCCAAAAAGAATCAGCCTAATTTTCAATTCAACTCAATTGCAAACACCTCATATTGAGAGAACAGGTTCACCGCAGGAGGTTGGCTTCATTGTCCAGAAGATTTGAGGCTAGACTGTCCTTGGATTTCACTCTTAAATCAATGGCCCTCAAGTCCTTCTCTCACTGTGAAGACTACAGCTTCTCATCTCTAGACAGCAGAAGAGCGAATGTGCCCAAAGGGAGGTTTGCTGATGTATTAAAGAGAACTGCAACCTGGGCAGAGGATTGATGGTGGCTTCAAGGGAATGTGCTCTCCCATCCACTCACAAATGTAATTTAAGGAGGATTTTTCAAGGCATGGATAGACACCATTACTCACATCAATTCCCACTGCCTTCTCCCTCTATAACTCTTTACAGATTCTGGTCCACAGCTACTCTGCCCTGTTTAATCAACAGCATGCATTTCAGGACTATTCTCCAGCATCCCCAAATGAATCCCTTATAACGCAAATTGAGTGAAGTGGTGAAAATGATAAATATGTCTGCATGCAACAGATTTGTTCTGAGCTGCATGATCTGCCTGAGAGTAAAAGGGACTTCCCAAACCAACTATGCCAACCTCAGATTTGAAATGATCTATTTTGACCATGATCTTGCTCTGTTCCCATGAATATTTTTTCTGTGAAATGTTTTGTTTTGTTTTTACCTACAATGTTTTATGATATTGAGGTCAAGTCTTTGCTTGGAAAGTAAAGATATAAGTGAATTCAAGGACAGGAGTGTATGCAGGACAAACATTTCAGACACTAGGGTGCATTTGTGATTTCTGATGTTTTTCTAAGCCTTTCCCATATAACCATTGTGGTAGACATAATAACATACACCCTAAAGATGTCCAAATCCTAAATCCTAGAACCTGGGAATATGTTGTGTTACGTGTCAAGGGTATTAAGGTTGCCAGTCACGTGACCTTGAGACGGAGTCATTAACCTGGATTACCTGAAATAGTACAATGTAATCCCAAGGGACCTAATAAATGACAGAGTCTGGAAATTATGTGTCAGAGGGAAGTGATATGAGAAAGAAGGGCCATGAGCCCAGGAAGGTGGGCAGCCTACAGAAACTGGAAAAGGCAAGAAAACTGATTATCCCAGAATCTCCAGAAAACAATGCAGCCCTGCCAACAACTTAATTTTACCAAAAGAGATCCTTTTTTAAGATGTCTGACCTTCCAAATGCTAAGACAATACTTTTATGATTTTTTTAACCCACCAAATTTGTGGGAATCTGTTATAGCAACAAAGGGAAACTTAATACAAACTTTGGTACCTGGAAGGGGGGTAATGCTATAACAAACATCTAAAAATGTGCAAGTAGTTTTGTAATTAGGAAATGGAAATAAAATGGAAAAAAAATGGGGGATAGTGATAGAAAAAGCCTAGATAGCCTCAAACACAGTGTTAGTAGAAACATGGATGATGATGACTCAGCTAGTGAGGAACCAGAGGAAATGAAGAGAAGTTAGAGAAAATATTGTCTCAGAGGAAACATAAATTGCCATGAACAGACTACTGTCAACAAAGCTATATTACATTGTTAAATGCCTGTCATGTGTGGGAGAAAACTTTAATATATATACAAACTCATTAATCCTTTCTAAGAATTATTGAGAGGCCAATAGGAATATGGTGAAAACTTAGGAAATAGAAGTTCGCAGGGTAAGAAATCAAAGGTATAATTTTTTAAAAATAGGTAAGTTGCATTATAGAACTCCAGTTCTTTTTTTTTAATATACTTTGTATTGATTTCAGAGAGGAAAGGAGAGGGATAGACAGAAACATCAATGATGAGAGAGGATCATTTATCCACTGCCTCCTGCACATCCTACACTGGGGATCGAGCCTGCAACCCTGGCATGTGCCCTGACTGGGAATCGAACCATGACCTCCTGGTTCATAGTTTGATGCTCAACCACTGAACCACACCAGCTGAGCTCCAGTTGCTCATAAAGAGAAGGCCTCACCCAAACTCTGTTTCCAGAGGGGTTTGTGTGTGCAGGTTGGAATCAATGTTTGGAAGATCAGAACTACTCTGTATAGCTATGGGGTGGAAATATGTTGGGGGTGTGGAGACCTCAGAAAATGGGCCAGGTGGTGGGACAATGCATGGGAATTGGTGGGGCGAAGGGGGGGGGGATATTTGAAGGCACTGAGCCAGAACAGGCCAAAAGAGACTTTAGCCAATAAAAATACTAAAAATCTGAAAACATACCTAAATAACCAATATAAGTATGGAAAGGTGCTGGACCTCATCAGTGATCAGGAAAATGCAAATTAAAATCAGAACTAGATACATTGCACCAGTTTAAAAAAAAAAATTGACCGTATGAGGGTTAACAAGAATGGGGAACCATGGGAATTCTCACAAGTGGCCTTTAAGAAGGAAACCCCACAACTCTGACTTAGCAATTTCACTCCAAAGGTTTGATTCCCAGGTTTGATTCCAATCAAGGGCATGTACCTTGGTTGCGGGCATATCCCTAGTAAGAGGTGTGCAGGAGGCAGCTGATAGACGTTTCTCTCTCATCAATTTTTCTAACTCTCTATTCTTCTCCCTTCCTCTCTGTAAAAAATCAATAAAATATATTTTTTTAAAACTTAATTGTTTAAAAAAAATAAAATAATGGACTAGATATCTCACATATGTCCATAGAATGCAGTATTACACAGCAATAAAAACAAGTGAAATGCAGCTACACACAACTTGGTTATTGAACATATACTCACAAACGGATTACTGAGCTAAAGAATCCTGATTTAAAAAAATAGCATATGGTGTGTGATTATCCATATCAACTTGGACAACAGGGGGGAGAAAGCTATTCTACAGAGTTTGGAATGCATACTTAGGTGTAAACTTAAAAGGAAAAGCAGGAAGTAATTCCCACAGAAGTCAGGATGCTAGTAACCTTTGAGAGACATTGAGGAAGGGGGGCGGACTCATGGAATCCTGGTGATGATCAATTCCCTTGACCTAGGCACTGGTCACACAGCTTACCCATCTTTGTTTTGTGTACTTTGCCACATGTGGGTTATATTTCATAACAACAATAATGGCAAAGAAAACATTTAAAGCTGCAAGTAGATTACAGTGCTAAGGTTCTCAAAACCACCACAAATAATTGTTTACCTCTCAGCTACTTTTTCCCAAACAACATGGTTTCTGAGCTCAAGTCATCATTTTTACCCCATGGATGTAAACCATTACCGATGTGCATTACAACGCACGTGAAATGACTTGCCAGAAACGTGCGTGTATGTCTCTGTCTCCTTATTTTTTTAATATATTTTATTGATTTTTTACAGAGAGGAAGGGAGAGGGACAGAGAGTCAGAAACATCGATGAGAGAGAAACATCGATCAGCTGCCTCCTGCACACCCCCCACTGGGGATATGCCCGCAACCAAGGTACATGCCCTTGCCCAGAATCGAACCCAGGACCCTTGAGTCTGCTGGCTGACGCTCTATCCACTGAGCCAAACCAGTCAGGGCTATGTCTCCTTTTAAAATATTTAATTCAGAAAGCATTCCAGACTTAGAAACAGCAGCACAGACTGACAGCATTCTAATGCATGCCACTGTGTCCTTCGTCTCTGTGAGGCTGGACCTGGCCGCTCTAGTTATGGACGCCCCCTCCCCCCCGCCCCGCCCCGACCTAAATTACGGAGGGAGAAAAACAATACATTTTTAAGCCATCTTTCTTCCACATATAGTGTGCTTGAATAAATGAATGATTATAGACTAATGGAATCATACTTATTTGTCCTAAAAGTTACTGCAACTAATTCTTCCACATTTCACCAAATAAATATTACATGACCATTATAATCGCTAGTAGCAGTTCCAGGTGCCCAAAGAATCAACCCAGAAACCTAACCCTCTGATGAGGCCTTCAGATGTGTTTCCTTGGTACAAGGGGATACAGTATCTGTATTCCATGTGTAAATAAGTTCAATTAACAACGAGTTATAATTGCACAGGGAGATGAAAATTAGTTTAACAAGTCAATTAAATCATAAACATTTCAGAAATAAGAGGATGTGTTTGTAATCCAATTAGTGTGTTAATATACTAATAAATTTGCTGATTTGAATGGTGTCTTAATTGTCTGGTAGGGCACCAGACGAGAAAAACAGTATATCTTAATTGTCATAAAGGGAGCTTTGGCTGCAGTATGACTACATAAGTTTGGAAAAAATTATCCATGTTAATGAGATCAAAATGCTTCTATGTAGAATAATAAATAAGGTTACTTGGTGGTTTGGCTAATAAAAATGCATCCAAGGGACAGGCTACATGACTGAACACTGTTGTCTGCCAGATGCTAATTACACTAAGTTCCTGATGGGAGAGAATGGGGCATTTTATACCATGACCAAAGAAACCGCTTTCGTATTTTAAACACTTAGGTAATCATGGGAATAAAATATTCCAGGGATAATTCTTTATTGCTACCTCAATTACCACAAATTAAGCTGATATTAATATACTTTACTGCTGCTCAGCCTTAAGTGAAATCAGTTGCACTTCATAGATAACTCGAGGGAATGAGCTGATCTCCTATTTCAGCGTAATTACCTATAATTTATGGAGCACAGAGAGACCTGTAAGCAGCCTACTCAAGGTCGCCTAAGAAGGTTGAATCGCATTGTTTTCTATCACCATCTGTGATCTGGGCTGAGGTTGCCACCTCCCCAACTGCCGCAAGAGGAAGGGACCCCTCCCCAGCACAGGAGTCACAAGACCAAATCCTCAGGCCAAGGGGCAGAATGATCATGAGCTCTATACAAAGTGCGCATTTTAATGAGTACATAGCATTTTGATGAAAATGCTGAAATAGATAAATAATGGGTTTTAGTGCTGATTGCACCATTTTAAATCAATTGGAATGCCTGAAAAGAATTTTGAGAACACACTTTGGATGAATTCCAACTTCTGCAAATTTGTCAGCTCCTCAAGCCTTCTTCTCTAGTGCTATCAGTACCTATAGCATCCTCTCCAGGTTTCTCCAATTTGGTAAAATCCCCAGCTATTTTTAACATCACCAAGAGCCATTATTACTCCACTAATATTGCTCAGTACTTACCACACCGAAAAAAATCTCATTGTGAGGATGTTCTGTTTGCTTTTATGCTGTTTTCTTGCTTTAAAAAAAAAATCAGCCTGGCCAGTGTATCTCAGTGGTTGAGCATCAACCCATGAACCAAGAGGTCTCTGGTTTGATTCCCAGTTAGGTCACATGCCTGGTTGTGGACTTGATCCCCAGTAGGAGGTGTGCAGGAGACAGCCAATCACTGATGTCTCTCTCACATCGATGTTTCTATCTCTCTCTCCCTCCCCCTTCCTCTCTAAAATTCAATAAAAACATTTTTAAAAAATCAAGTGAGAAAGCATTTGGGAAATAACATACAAGGTAAATCACCCACTCCAGTGATAAACTGGGAGTAGCTAAATGTGAGAGAAAAAGACAATCTGGGTTTCTTGGTGAGCACTATATGTAAAATTTTAATAAAACAATTGCATTTTTAAGCCAAAATCAGGAAAATGAGATAGAGAATGATCTCATATTACTTAATTTAACAAAGATGTAATAAGCACTTGCTTTGCGCTGTCCACTAGAACACACAAGGCCCCCAATGGCCTGGAGTTCACAATTACAAGTTCCTTGCTTGGAAGACAGGTGGTAAACAAATAAACAAGAGCAAATATAAAATATAGACTAAGTGAAAAATAAGACAAGGAAGAAAGGGAAAGTAGTGGGGGGAGAGAGAAACATTTATTTGTGGTGTTAAAAGAAGGCTTAACTAATAAATATTTGACCACAAGTAAGAGAGAGACTATTAAAGAAGTAATGTTTCAGGCAGTAGGAGAATGTGTGAGGTTAGGCCATGATGTGAAGGTGTGCTTGATATGTTTGAGGAAGTGGAAGGAAGCCAGTACAGTCGAAGTTTAGAAAGCACAGGGGAGAGCTGCAGTACATGATTTCTCAGAGATTACAATGGGCCAGATGTCAAAAGGTATTATAAGCCACTATAACAAAATTTGCTTTTGTTCTGAGTGATATTCCTGTATCACTGGAAGCCACTGGAAGATAGCGTAATATACCCAGTTTGGCTCAGTGGATAGAGCATCGGCCTGAGGACTGAAGGGTCCCAGGTTCGATTCTGGTCAAGGGCATGTACCTTGGTTGTGGGCACATCCCCAGTAGGGGGCGTGCAGGAGGCAGCTGATTGATGTTTCTCATCGATGTTTCTAACTCTCTATCCCTCTCCCTTCTTCTCTGTAAAAAATCAATAAAATACTTTTTTTAAAAAAAAAAAGATAGTGCAGCATAGTATTCCATCGTGTAGATGTACCACAGTCAATGAAGGAAAAATACCACATGATCTCACTCATTCATGGATAATAGAGACCATTATAAACTTTTGAACAATAATAGATACAGAGGCAGAGCTGCCTCAAACAGATTGTCAAACTGCAGCAGGAAGGCCGGGGAGGGTTGCGGAGCAGGAGGTAGGGGGGTAAGAGATCAACTAAAGGACTTGTATGCATGCATATAAGCATAACCAGTGGACATAAGACATTGGGGGATAGGGGAGGCTAGGGGACTGTCTAGGGCGGGGGGATAAAATGGACACATATGTAATACCCTTTGTAATACTTAAGCAATAAAAAAAAAAAAAAAAAAAGATAGTGTAATATGACATATTTCAAAAGAATCATTTTGATCACTGGATTCCAAGTGGGTGTTAGTGTGTCAACATAAGAAAGAGAACAGTTAGAAGGCTATTGCAATAATCCAGGGGAGAAATTATGGCTGTTAGAGAACATGTTGGTGATCACCAGAGGCAGTGGGTGGGGGTTTGACAAAAAAATTATGGTTGTTGAATCAGTTAGATAGCAGTTGAAGTAGTTAGAAATAATCAGGATTCTGTATATATATTAAGAGTAGAGCCAAATGGTGGAGGAGGATAAGAAAAAAAGACAAGAGTGATAGACCAATCCAAGACTTTGGCACAAACAATTGGAAGGATGGAGTTATTCTTTACTGAGATGGGGAAGACAAGAAGAAACAGGTTGAGACAGAGAGAAGAATTGGCAGTTAAATTGTAGACAATACATATTACGTTTGTGATGCCAATTCGCCATCCAAATGGAACCATTGAGAGAGCAGCCAGATAGATGAGTTCATATTGGCCCAAGCTCGGGATATAAATTTAGAAATCAACAGTTTGTAAAAGCAAGAGTCTGGATGAGCTCCCTCTGGAGTGAGAGTAAATTGAGAAGGGAAGAGATCCAAGGACTAAGATGGGAATGAAAAAAAAATAGCAAAGGAGATGGAGAAGAACCTAGTTTCTAAGACAGTGATGGTGAACCTTTTGAGCTCGGCGTGCCAGCATTTTGAAAAACCCTAACTTAACTCTGGTGCCGTGTCACATATAGAAATTTTTTGATATTTGCAACCATAATAAAACAAAAATTTATAGTTTTTATATTTATTTTACATATTTAAATGCCATTTAACAAAGAAAAATCAACCAAAACAAGGAGTTCACGTGTCACCTTTGACATGCGTGTCATAGGTTCGCCATCACTGTTCTAAGAGGACAACAGCCCAGGATACAAGTGTTACATCTGAGGTCAAGAAAGATGAGAACTAAGATGTGACCATTGGATTTAGCCACATGGAGGTCACTGGTGATTTTTGACACAGACAGTATAGGATTTTAGGTTGGAGAGTAGGAAGCAGTGGGGGTTTCACTGGATGATTTCACTTTTGTCTCTGTAACCACTCATACCAAAGTAACAAATGACCTTTCTGCTCTTAAATCCAATGGACACTTTGCGGCTCTTGTCTTCTTTAGCCTCTTAGCACCAAGTCACATGTAGACTGTACCCTGTTTCTTGAAATGCTCTTGCTCTTGACTTCCCTGACATTTCATTCTGCTAGATATTTTGTTGTGCTTTTTCATTTCTTTAAAGACAGCATGCCAATTAAAACCTCAATGAGATAACAGTACGCATTAGTAGAGTGGCTAAAAGTGAAAAGATGAACATAGTGCAGTGTTGGTGAGAATGTGGAGCAGCTAGAATTCTCAGACTATGTGGACAGGAATGTAAAATAGTATAGCTGCTTAGAAAAGTCTAGCAGCTTCTTAGAACTAAAACATACGTGCTCCCCATGACTTAGCAATTCTACTCATAAGTCTTTACTCAGAAAAATTACTTTGGCCCATAAAATGAATTACACATGAATACTCACAACAGTATTATTTATAATAGTCAAATATTGAGGAAGAAAAAAATTTCATCAGCATGTGAATTAAAAACCAATCATGATGCATCCATACAATGGGGCACTAAGCAGCAATCAAAAGAACTAAACCACTGGCATGTGATCTCAGTGGACAACATGGATACATCTCAAAAACATTATGTAAAGCACAAGAAGCAATGGGAAAGAGAGTATTATTACATTTATATAAAATTCTAGAACAGACAAAACTATTCTACAGTTTCAGGAAGCAAGTCAATGGTTGTTTAGGGCCAACGATTGGGATATGTAGCAAAGGGCATGAGGGAAGCTTATGGGAAGATGTGTGTTCAGCTCTGTGCTGCTAAATGCTTAACAACCAGCTCTCTGAAAAGAAAACTTATGTGCATATGCAGATGTAAGTTTTACGATATAAAAAATGTACAGCACACAGCTTACAAATAAAATATACAATACAGTTGATAGTAAATTCCACATAGCGAATTAATTCTCACAGAAAGCTTTCATTGATTTTGCTCACCTCTTACAGCCCTAAGTCACCTACAATTCCAATTTACCAAGTTTTCACAAATGAGGTTGCATTCCAATTCTCTAATTCTTTTCCCAATAAATTTATTTTCATTACATCTGATATGTGACATAGTGTTAAACTCTTTCTCATTCTCTTGAAAATTGCATTTATTAAGCTTCAGCATTATGTATGTTGGAACCTGACTTGTTCATGAAAGACATGAGTGATTTCCTTGCTGAACCAGATAATAGTTTTCAAATAGAGGAAGAAAATATACTTAATTTTTGTGTTATTTATAATGACAGCTACAGACAGGGAACTTTTACATTTAATCTACATTATTAACAGTTTATCCTTCCCTTACTCGTGTCTAGACAACTAAAAATTAAGTCAAGCCCTGCCCTACCTGGTTGGCTCAGTGGATAGAGCATCAGCCTGTGGACTAAAGGGTCCTGAGTTTGATTCCAGTCAAGGGCATGTACCTCGGTTGCAGACTCAATCCCTGGCCCGGTCAAGGTGCATGCGGGAGGCAATCTATCTATGAGTCTCTCTCACATCGATGTTTCTCTCTCTATCTCTCCCCTTCCTTCCACTCTCTCTAAAAATCAATGGAAAAATATCCTTGGGTCAGGATTAACAAAACAAAAAAAATAAGTCAAGCCCTGATTTGTAGCGTTTGCCAAATTCCATGAAATAAATACTCTCCCGTGGCTCAATTCTAGTTACCAACATGACATCACTGAACACATACCAATATGTGGTATCTCCTCCGTTCAAATAAAACACGTGTAAATAACCCCAAGATCACAGATAGTGTTAAATATATAGAAAATAACTAGGAAGTATCAAGTTTTAGAATGTTTTGTTTTTAATATAATTGATTTAATTATAAGATCATATACATATTTTGAAATATTTTTGTTTTTTAGAGACAGAGGAAGGGAGAGGGAGAAAGAGAGAGAGAGGCATCAATGTGAGAATGAAACATCCATCAGCTGCCTCCTGCATGCGCCCCCTACCGGGGATGGGCATGTGCACTGACCAGGAATCAGACCAGCAACCTTTCTGTGCACCGAACGATGCCCAACCAACTGATCCACACTGGTCAAAGCAAGGTCATATAATTTTTAACTAATGACTGTATTTAATAACCAGCATCCAAAATTCCTAAAAATTAAATAATCAGAAATTGCAAGCTAGATCCAGCACAACACTAGGTATTTCTGTATCTCAATTACTGTGTTGGTTACAGGGTGTACACATTTGTCAGTCATTGAAATGTTTGCTTAAAATGGGTGCACTTTGTTATATATAAACTAGAGACCTGATGCACAAAAATTTGTGCACTCGAGGGTAGAGGGTCCCTCAGCCTGGCCTGTGCCCTTTCGCAGTCTGAGACCCCACGGGGGTGACCACTTGCTGGCTTAGGCCTGCTCCCCGGGGGATTGGGCCTAAGATGGCAATCAGCCATCCCTCTGGCAACCCGGCAGCCCTTGGGGGATGTCCACTTGCCAGCGGGGAGCAGACCTAAGCTGCAGTCAGACATCCTTAGCGCTGCTGAGGAGGCAGGAGAGGCTCCCACCACCACTGCTGTACTGGCAGCCATCAGCCTGGCTTGTGGCTGAGCAGAGCCTCCCCATGTGGGAGCACACTGACCACCAAAGGGCAGCTCCTGCATTGACCGTCTGCCCCCTGGTGGTCAGTGTGTGTCATAGTGACCAATCATTCCCAGTTGTTCTGCTGTTAGGGTCAATTTGCATATTACCCTTTTACTATATAGGATAGAGGCCTGGTGCACGGGTGGGGGCCGGCTGGTTTGCCCTGAAGGGTGTCCCGGATCAGGGTGGAGGTCCCGCTTGGGTGCCTGCCCAGCCTGGGTGAGGGGCTGATGGCTGTTTTCAGCTGGTCACACCCCCTTCAGGGTGGGGGTCCCCACTGGGGTGCCTGGCCAGCCTGGATGAGGGGCTGATGGCTGTTTGCAGCTGGTCACACCCCCTTCAGGATGGGGGTCCCCACTGGGGTGCCTGGCCAGTCTGGGTGAGGGGCTGAGGGCCGTTTTCAGGCTGGCGGGCGACTGAAGCTCCGAGCTCTCATGCTGCAAAGCCTCAATCATTGGTAGTCGATATAAAATACACTGGGGGCAAAGGGAGAGGATACGTGTGTCAGATGAATTTTAGAATTGACCAGGCACACAGTAAATTGTTTGCAAGCATTTTTTTTTCTCTTCTATATTCGGGCCAAGTACAATCTGTATACCAAGCTCAGGGGCAGAAATGAAATCCACAGCTGCCACCTCTCCACTCCAATATGTTCATACATCAGACCCAAATTTTTTCCTCATTGTTACATTTATTTGTTTTGTTTGAAGTGGGGTTGGGCATGTGTTTGTTTAATACAGAAAAGTCCCTCAGGGAGAAGAAAGAAGGAGTACCACCACACCTGCTCCTGTAGTGAATAAGCCCATCATTTTCCCCATTTTTATTGGAAAAGGAGCCTGTTTCTTGCACTTCTCAGTGTAGAAATGGAGGCAGGCAGATAGGCCAGCACAGACTCCCTCATCCTGCGGGCACACCAACCACACACAACACCACTGCCCAGTGGCCCTTCTGCTGCTTTCACTGTTTGCATGAAAGAAAAGCTTGAAATAAAATTTACTCTTTGCTCTCAGCAAGAACTAATACTTATCAAATGCCCTGGTCAAATACAATAAAATCATACTGTGTAAGAAAATTGCTTTTGTAATTGATTTACTCGTTTTCATGGAGGGAAATGCATTTTAGTAGCATTTTCATGAAATTGCTTGTCTACATCAACCAAAAAATATCTAGTTTTCAGTTTTTAAAGACCCAGTATCTCTGTCATTGGGATTTTTTAAGTAATAGAATAAGGGGAAATAGTAAACCTAATGGTGAACTGTATGGTAAATAAAAGATCTGGACATGTCATGTTCTTCATCCTAGAAAAGCATAAACCTAGAGATTATTTGTAGGAAAAAGTGTTCTGTTTTAGCTGCTTTAGGCTGAAAGACAGGACACTAAAGTGAGAAAGCAGTAGTTTGGCTTTGTTTATATTTTAAAAGTGCCTTAACCCACTCCCCTGAGCCTCGAAGGTTCCGGCAGACTAAACAAATTCCACCTCTCACATTCTGCTCCCCTGGATTCTGTATGTCACTCGAGGCCCCATGATGAGCCCAGAGGCGCCAACAGAAAAGCTTTTAATCACTTAAAATGCACTTGGTTCAAAAGAGATCAAGGTAATGAACTACATCCAAGTTTCCTGTTGGTGAATTTATTTTGTGTAAAACCAAACTACTGAGACTTTGGATAAAAATGTGTATTTAGTCACTTCCATATTAAATTGTAAGCACCGTAAGACAAGGTTTGTGTGTGTGTGTGTGTGTGTGTGTGTGTGTGTGTGTGCGCAGCTGTGTCCCCAGGGCCAACCAGAGAATGTGGCTCACAGTTAATATATGCCTTTTGAATAAATAAATGAATTATAATTTCCCATTGAATCAAATAAAATGTGTTTTTGAATGGATGTGAAAACAGTGTATCTTTCGCCATTCACTTTTCAGGCTAGAAATCTTCCCAAGTTCCCCCTTGCTCTCCCATTTTTAGGGAGCATCAAGAGGAAGAGGAAGAGATTGGGGAGCCAGGATAGAAAAACGGGAGTAGAAAGAAGAGCTATAGGAAATGGGAAAATGTCATGTGGCACCATCGCATCAAAAGCTTGAGCTTCAAATCCCAAATGGCAACCTTTGCTTACCTATAAATCTAAATACTGTTGATTAAACTGTAGCTAGATTTAGTGAGCACTGCAAGAAGCTAGCTAAGTAGAGAAATTTCAGTAGGACAAGGTAGAGTATTTTAGGAAACTCAGTTGATATGCTGACATAACGAGAGCATTCATTTATCCAACAAATATTTAAAGACCTGCTAGATGCTCAGCACCGTACTATGAGCTATGGATTCAACAGTGAACCTCCAATGCACGCATAAGATTAGTTTTGAAGGCCCTGCATAAATTTAAGAATCTGATATATAGGACTTCTCCCCCTGTCCTGCATACAATTTCAGGGGAGTTATAGATCCACCAGACAATTCACATACCCAGGTATATACACGTCACAATTCTACCTATTCTATTGCCCAAGCAATAACCTAGCGCACTGCTGTATTTTGTCTGGTTGCATTTAAACTGCACTCGGGCTGTGTTCTGAACAGAAGTCTCTTGAGGACAACAGTTACAAATGAAGGCTGCGGAGACAGGGCAAGGTGGCGGGTGATCTCAGCCCTCTCCCCATCTTAGGGAGCTTTCTGATGTCGATTGCAGACATTAAATCATTTTAATACAGTTTCTAGAAACCTTCCCTACCTTGATGAATCAGCTTAGAGTACTTTCTAGTTCAAAGGTTTTACTCACTTAAAATACGTTTGCATTTTAATTTGTAGGTAACAAGCCGTATACGATGCAGAATTTTTAGGAGAAATCAAGCTGAAATGTCCAATTCCACATAGAAAGAAAACAGTAGGTTAACACTAAAAATATCTGTTTGCACAAAGGACACCTGAGTGCGTGTGTTTTAAATTAATTATCCTACTCTCACTGGCTTCATGCATTATAATTCATGGATTACTGGAATTCATAATTGACTAATATGTAGATGTCACCTAGACGTGCTAAATTAATTCTGCTACTTGGAATTGCCTGTCTAAATAAGAACGACACTAACTTTAGCATTTTCCCTCTGATTAGAGACCCTATAGATCTGCAGTCGCCTCCATGTAATATAAATCAATAAAGAATAATTTTCCAGGCAGTAAATCAATTGTCAGTTCACAGACCCTAATACCCTTGTGCAGGATTTATTGAAAAAATGAATGGCAGGCTTGTTAGGAGATGTACAGCATGCTTTATAGGGACATAACAGTGTAAACCCCAGATTATTACATTCACTATAGTGAGGGATCCAACAGAAATAACCCTTTCCTTTCCATGGAACACACACTCCAGTGGATTTTCTAGTGACAAAATGAAAAAAAAAAGAAAAGAAAAGATGATAGAAAGGTATTTCTCTAGAAGGGCATGCTGGTCTGGGGGACACTGTATCCCCTTTGCTGGGACTTCTTGCACTTCCGGTCTGGTGGAGCTGAAAAGCTGATATTCTAAATCTTTGCCATCCAATAGGTTACCCACCAGCCACATGGGGTTTTGAGTTCTTGTGATGTGTCTGGTCCAAACTGAGATAGACTGTAATGTAAAATAAGCACTGGATTTCAAAGACTTAGAATTAAACAAAAAATATAAAATATCTCATTCATAATTTTACACTGGTTATTTTTAAATGGTAATGATTTAGTTATATTAAGTTAAATGTGTGTCTTTTTCTTTTTTCATGTATTTTTATTGATTTCAGAGAGGGAGAGAGAGATAGGAACATCAATGATGAGAGAAAAATCATTGATTGACTGCCTCCTGAACACCCTACACAAGGGATCAAGCCCACTTCCCAGACATATGGCCTGACCAAAATCGAACAGTGACCTCCTAGTTCAGTGGTCGGCAAACTGCGGCTCGCGAGCCACATGCGGCTCTTTGGCCCCTTGCGTGTGGCTCTTTCACATAATACCGACTTCTGCGCATGGCCCACGAAGTTTCAATCACACTGTACACGTGCCCGCACGTGGTATTTTGTGGAAGAGCCACACGCAAGGGGCCAAAGAGCCGCATGTGGCTCGTGAGCCGCAGTTTGCCGACCACGGTCCTAGTTCATAGGTCGATTCTCAACCACTGAGCAACACCGGCTGGGCCAAAACGTATTTTTAAAATTAATTTCAACTGTTTTTTATCTAGAAAAATGTTAATTACGTATGTAGTTTGCATACTCTTTCTGTCATGGAGATTTGCTCTACCCAGTAAAGTGGCTCAAGAGACTTATTGAACGTTATACACTGGTTCTCCGGCAATGAACCAGCAAATACCCAGTTGAGTAAGGGAATGACAAAATGAGACTCCACTTTGTAGAAGGGGACAAAATGTGGGTCGTCTGAAAAGCAGGAAGAAGACAGAAGATGTTCCTGGGTGGGGAGGCGGGTCCGCAGGTCATATGGTAAGTAATATTATGATTTAAAATGCTTGGCAAATGAAACTAGAGAACCTGAAAGGAAAGAAATCTCCAGATCTGCTAGTGGCTACGTAAACAGATTTCAGCTAATGAGAGGTACAGGGAAGAGGACGCCAAGGGAAGTTTGATTAATGCCATACAAAGATATTTTAAGTTTGTTTGTGTCCAATGTTATCTTTGGTTCAACAGTTACAAGCAGTCTAATTTATTATTAGACCAGAGGTCCGAAATTCATGCATGGGGTTCGGCCCTCACAGCCACAGCTTTGTCTGGAAGGTCGTCTGGTCTAATTAGCATATTACGCTTTTATTATTATAGATTCCCAAAATCTTACATAGGGCCTGACTTTAGAAAACAATAAAAACTTTGCTAAATAAAAGAATGAATGAGATTATTAAATAGAGAGAGAGGGAAAAAAAACTAAGACCTAACACCTACTGTGCTAAACTAGCAATGCCCATGAAGCAAAGCGGAAAGATTGGAAATCCAGACAATGAAGAAGGAATTACTAAAAAAAGGAGAAGAATGATGGAAAGGTTTTAACACATAAGAGTCAGGGAAAATTTAAATGCATAGTAGTATTAGTGACTTTTTTTCTTTTACTTTTTTTTAATCTTTATTATTGAAAGTATTACATATGTCCCTTTTTTCCCCCATTGATCTCTTCTAGCCCACCCCCACCCCCTGCCCCAGGTCTTCACCACCCTATTGTCTGTGTCCAGGGGTTATGCATATATGCATAGAAGTTCTTTGGTTGATCTCTTCCTATCCGCCCACCCTCCCCCACCTTCCCTTTGAGGTTCAAAGTCTGTTCCATGCTTATTATGTCTCTGGATCTATTTTGTTCATCAGTTTATGAATGAGATCATATGATACTTATCTTTCTCTGACTGGCTTATTTTGCTTAGCATAATACTCTCCAGGTTCATCCATGCTGTTGCAAATGGTCAAAGTTCTTTCTTTTTTACAGCTGCATAGTATTCCATTGTGTGAATGTGCCACAGCTTTTTATCCACCCATCTGCTGATGGGCACGTGGACTGACTCTTAAATCAGTGGAAGAGAGCCCAGCTAGTATGACTCAGTGTATGAGTGTCCACCTACAAACCAGGAAGTTACAGTTCAGTTTCCGGTGACCAGGTTGTGGGCTTGATCCCCAGCACAGGGCCTCTTGGAGGCAGCCAATGGATGATTCTCTCTCATCAATGATGCTTCTATCTCTCTCTCCCCCTCCCTTCTTCTCTCTGAAATCAATAAAAACATTTTTTTTAATAACGTAACACCTAAATACATTATTCACCGCTGGCTGTCCTATCTCAATTATCACTTTAGAAGTTTTGCTAGAATTCCTCTTAAGAAATCATCTCTAAGAAAATGAGAAAAATAATTCAAATTTATATGGGAGATGTATGGGCATTTTATGATGAGGAAGTAAAAATTATGCTTTCTTCTATTATAAGTAAAAAGACCTGTCATTAATTTAGACTGGGTTCATTTCTTTATGTTTAATAAAACCTGCACACAAGCACCTAAGGAAAAAAATAGATAGAAAATGTATCCATTAAAATATTTACCCTTCCAAGTAACCTAAAGTGGTAAGAAATATAGACTTAATTATCTTTGATTTCCAGCTAGCACAGGAATTTTCAGGCCTACAATCCTTGAAAAATAGAGAACACATTCAATACCAGATTTAAAACTACTGCTTTCAAAATACTTGCCTTTGGGCTGCAGACTATAATCAAGTATTCCATATCACCATCAGTTTTAGTACATTAATGTGATGTAAAAATGCTTTAAAGATAGATTCATGATTTATAATAATTGCAACTCTCAGAAACTAATAGCCAGAAGCATTTGACTTTTACCTTCAAATACACTAACTCAAATCCAGTTAAAACACTGTCCGAATTAGCCTAAGAGCTTTTAGAATAAAATGCTCGAAACAATCAGCATTTTTTAAAAGAACTCTGCTATTGTGTTCATGCTTGATGTGTTACTCTTCCCAGATAACATATATTTATTTTGATATTATTACATTAAGGATATGCTTCAATAGAATTCTAGTGGTAATATTTTGAGAGGCCCAACGCTGCAAAGCATATACTGTATATGTATATTTGGGGGCGAGGTAGGGGAGGAGGAGAGGGAGACTTATTTGAGTGCCTCACCACCTGAGGCTGCTATAACCAAGTACTACAAACTATGCAGCTTAAAACAACAGAAATTTATTCTTTTACAGTCATGGATGCTAGAAGCCTGAATCAAAAGGTGTCAGCAGGGTTGGTCCCTTCTGCAGGCTCTCAGAAACAGTCTGTCCTGTGCCTCTATCCTAGCTTCCGTAGCTGCTAGCGATCCTCATCAGTACCTTGGCTTGTGGCAGTGTTTAACCCCAGTACCTGCCTCTGTCTTCATATGTTCATCTTCTTTATTGCTCTACTTCCTCTGTGTCTGTGTGTCCTCCACTCTTAGGCAATAGTCATTGGATTTTTTTCATTCCGTAATGATTTTATCTCCAGATCCTTAACTAGCTACCTCTGCATTTCTATATCCCTAACTAATTATAGCTGCAAAGACACTATTTCAGCAGTTCTCAACCTGTGGGCCGCGACCCCTTTGGCGGTCGAACGACCCTTTCACAGGGATCGCCAAAGACCATCCTGCATATCAGATATTTACATGATGATTCATAACAATAGCAATATTACAGTTATGAAGTAGCAACGAAAATAATTTTATGGTTGGGTCACAACATGAGGAACTGTATTTAAAGGGCCCGAAGTTTGAGAACCACTGCCCTATTTCCAAAGGGCACATCCTGAGCTTCTTTGTGGACATCAAATTTGGGGAGGATACTATTCCACCCACTACGCTCATCATACCTTATTTGTGGTCAACTACTTGGTTTAAATGAAAGTCTGTCTGTGTCTCCCTCTGTCATTTTTCTTATGGCTCCAAGCCTGAAATTACATACAGATAATTCTTCCCACAGACCCATTGTCTCATCTATAAATGGATGTCAATGAAAGAATGCAGACTGACTAGGAATAAATTGGTCAATGTACCAGTTTGGGCTTTTTCAAATTTTAGAGCTTAGTGATTTAACGTCTTAATGTTTGTGTTATCAGGAAGATAAAATGAATTAACCATGATATAACACAAGTGGTATTTGATCCTAGCTCTTTCACAGAAGAGCTGTTTGACTTCAGACAAATTATTCACCTTCTCTTAATCTCAGGTCCAGTATTTCTATAAGCAGAATAATGTAATGTTGATTTTAATGATAAAATAAAGATCCTGTGTATGAATATGCCTACCAGTAGATCCAGTGTTTAGCCTGATGACAGATTTTGTTTGGCCAGCACAACGGACTTTATTTTTTATTTGAATTTAAATGACATTTAAGCAGAGAGAGAAAAATTTAACCAACTGGCCATAGGTACCACTCTTCACTGCCTTCAAATAGCTTTATCTATCCTGGGAAGACTGAGTTTATTAGTACAATGCAGATAACAGCAAATATTCAATAAATGAGAATGATAACAAAAACCACTTGCCTCAATACTGACTGTCTAATTCTAGGTAATAATTTACTACCTAGCCCTAGCTGGTTTTGCTCAGTAGGTAGAGCATCGGCCTGCAGACCAAATGGTCCAGGGTTCGATTCTGGTCAAGGGCATGTACCTAGGTTGCAGGCTCCTCCCCAGCCTGGCCCTGGTCAGAGCGCATGCAGGAAGCAACCAATCGATATGCTTCTCTCACATCAATGTTTTTCTCTGTCTTTCCCTCTATCTTCCACTCTCCCTAAAAAATCAATGAAAAATAACCTTGGGTGAGGATTAACAACAACAAAAAGAAGAAGAAAAAAGAAGAAAGAGAGAAAGAAAGAAAGAAAGAAAGAAAGAAAGAAAGAAAGAAAGAAAGAAAGAAAGAAAGAAAGAAAGAAAGAAAGAAAGAAAGGAAAAAGAAAAAAAGAAAGAAGAAGAGAAAGGGAGGGAGGGAGGGAGGGAGGGAGGGAGGGAGGGAGGAGGAAGGAAGGAAGGAAGGAAGGAAGGAAGGAAGGAAGGAAGGAAGGAAGAAAGAAAGAAAGAAAGAAAGAAAGAAAGAAAGAAAGAAAGAAAGCAAGAAAGAAAGAAAGAAAATTCACTACCTAGAGATAGATCTAATTCCATTTTTTAAAATAACTCCATTTTCTGATAAATTCTTCCTTCTATTTCTATGAGTTTTATTCACTGACCTTAATGTTTACTCCTAAGATAATATTAAATAAATCAAATTCTGCATCGAGTCAACTATCTCTCATTTACGGGAACACATCTATTGTGACTCCCCAATACATGAGGTCATTTTGATGACAGCATTCAATTAGTATATATTGAAGATGCTAACTTGGAACTATTAACCAGTGGGCATATGTCAAGAATCCAGAGCACTGGACAGGGGCTCTGAGTCAGCCCTGGTATTCCTGATATTCAGAAACACATGAAAGAAACACCAGTCACCTTAGATAGCGACATCTCACATGAAGGCTATAATTGCCAAGCGACCAGATGTCGATATAGTCGGCTTTCTGCAACAGTTATCGAAATTCTATAAGATCTGGAATGCGGAGATACTTATCATGTTGACCACATAAAAAAAAAATTTTTAATTCTACAATCACCAAGCCCTTGATATTTAGGTGCTGTAGAAGCTAATTCTCTTTAAAGATATAACAATTCAAAATGCCCTGTACAAAAACTATTGCCAATAGGAAAGATAAGGATGTCCTTGCCAGTAATTTCCAAAGAAATAATCTTCTGATTATTAGCAAAAGTCTATGAAGTTAGTTGGATTGTGTTAACCTATCGATTACAATTTAGAAAACAGACTCTGGTATGAACATAGGGTTTTTTAATTAATTTGTTTTACAACTCACATAAAAACTACATGTGCATTGTATACAAATACAGCAAAGCAGGAGAAAAGGGGATAAAAATCACTTATAATCTGAAGCATGAGAGGTAACAGATGGTGAAATTTTGAATTTTGCACGGTACCTTTCAGATAAGCAGACTTATAACGACGGAAAGTAAAATGATTATCAGCCCCATAAGACATGAATACAGTTCTAGTCACGGCAGCATTTTTCACAATCATTCTCTCCAACTGGACGTTCTGCCAACGGGTCAGCCTTGCGGATTTCTCCTGTACCGATGAGCTACCTATATTCTCCAAACTTCCTGACCTTTGTTACCATGTAATTCCTCATACATTTAGAATGGCTAGTAAAATTAGCCTACAGTCAACCACATTTTATTATATGCAATAACTAAACTCATATAACTCAGCCTCAAACTCCTCGTGTTTAAGAAATTCAATTCAATATAAATGAATTTGGTCCAACTTGATGTTTGACACTCAGTGCATTTATTTAGTTTTTTTAGAACAAGAGATCCTTATAAGGCAAATGTAATCAAATACATTGCAGAGATTTTAAAATGTTAAAATAATAAGTGCATTGTCATAGTAACTTTTCTTAAAGAAACAAAAAAACTAACCAAAATTATTCTCAGTTCTAGTGTGCTGATGACAACAAGTGACAACAGGTGAAATTTAAGAATTAAAACAAATGGCTTAAAAAGACTTGGCAATTGTAGTTACAGGCTTTTGGAAAATTATGTATCTTCAGTTCAAAACTTTCAGTTTATAATTCAAAGAGAAGATGAATCAACCCTAAAATGGTATTTAATGGTATTTAATAAATATCAACCTATAACTGTTCTAAAAATAAAGTTAATCCATTTAATAAAAAAGTGAAAGCAAAATAAAAGCTTTTTCGGATATACAACAGTTGAAAGAATTCATCATCAGCCAATCTGCACTACAAGAAATGTAAAGGAGATCCTTTTTAGGCAGAAATACTGGTAAATACCAGATGGAAATATGAATCTCCACAAATGTGTGAAAAATGCCCAAAATGGTAGCCATATAGGTAAATATGGAGACCTTGTTATTTTAAAATATATAAATGATTTACTGCCTAAACAAAAGTAATAATTACCAATATAGTCCAAGGTTTATAACATACTTAAAAGTAAAAGTTATGACAAAATATTTCACAAAATATATAGGCTGAAACATTATGCGAAGAGGCATATCACTTGAAGGTATACTGTGAAGAGTTAAATATGGATGCAATAAATCCTAAAGCAACCATTAAAATAATAAAGCAAAGTATCATAGCTAATAAGTAAGTAAAGGAAACAAGAGGGAATCATAAGTACTACCCAATTATTATAAAAGTAAGGATAAAAGCAGAAAAAGGAAAGAAAAAGCAAGTGTGACAATAGCAATATGATAGATTTAAACTTTATTAACAATAACATGAATATAAATGTTCTAAGAGCTACAAGTAAAGGCACATTTGGTCAGACTCGATACAAAAGCAAAACTCAATTATGTTCTTCATATAGGAAATGCACTTTAAATAAAAAGTCGCTAATACATTAAAAACCATGACAAAAAGAAATGATGGTTTTGTCATGGTAACTCTAATTAAAAGAAAGCTGGTGTGACCCTGTAATATTGGACAAAATTGAGACCAAGGAAAAGAATAATACCTGGGATAAAGAAGTTGACATCAAAAGATAAAGAGGTGATTTCGTCAGGGATATCTAATGTGCTAAATAACTTTGCACTTAAGAAAAGAGCTTCAGAACACATTATTAAAAACTAAGTTGCAAGGAGAAATACAAAAATCCACAATTTCAGATAGAGAAAAACTGTTAGTATATAGAAGACAAAAAACCACTACAATCAACTTGACCTAATTGACATTTATAGAACACTTCACCCAGCTACAGAACAATACACATTATTTTCAAATGCACAAAAAAATTAACTATATGTCATATTCTGCATAATAAAACATTATAAACTTAAAATTATTCAAGTGATACAACATATTGTTCCTGGCCATAATAATACTAACTCAAAAGCAGTAAGAGATCTTAGAAAAATCGTCAAATATTTGGAAACTAAATAACATACTTATAAATATTTTGTAAGTCAAAGAAGAATGTATGGTATGTTAGTTGTATCTCTATGAAGTTGTTATAAAAAATTATAAAAGAACATTATGAACAACTTCATGGCAATAAATGTGAAAACAGATTAGATGGGCAAGTTCCGTGAAAGATACAAACTAACAAAAACTAAGAAAGCTCACTCAAGAATAAATTGATGACTTCAATAACCCTATGTCAAAAAAATTTCATCGATAGTTAAAAATCTATGCAGAAAGTAAATACCAGTCACAGATAATCTGGTGAATTGTACCAAACAATTAAGGAACAAGCAGTCCAAATTCTACACAAAACCATCCAAAAATTTAACAGAAAAAATACTTCCCACTCACAGATATTACAAGGAAAGTAGATTACAGACCAGTGTCTTTCATGATCATAGGTGTAAAAATCCTCAACATAATATTAGTATATCAAATCCCACAATACATAAGAAGAATAAGCCCAGCCCATGTGTCTCAGTGGTTGACCATCCACCTATGAACCAGGAGATCATGGTTTGATTCCCAGTCAATCCCCAGTGTGGGGTGTGCAGGAGGCAGCCAATCAATGATTCTCTCTCATCATTGATGTTTCTCTCTCTCTCTCTCTCTCTCTCTCTCTCTCTCTCTCTCTCTCTCTCTCTCCCTCTCTGAAATCAATAAAAATATATTTTTTAAAAAAGAATAATACACATGACCAAATGCAATACTTTTTCACAAATCAATGTAATCTACCATATTAACAGTGTAAAGAAGGAAAAAAATCACATGGTCTTATCAAATGATGCAAAAAAATATTGGACAGAATCTAACATCCATTTGTGATTTTTTTATATTTTTTTACTGATTTCTTAGAGGAAGGGAGAGAGAGATAGAAACATCAATGATGACAGAAAATCACCCGGTCAGCTGCCTCCTGCACACCCACACTGGGGACCGAGCTCTCAATCCCGGGTATGTGCTCTGACTGGGAATTGAACCGTGACCTCCTGGTTCATAGGTCGATGCCCAACCACTGAGCAACACTGGCTAGGCCATCCATTTGTAATTTTAAAAATTTCAGAACTAAAATTAAAAAGGAACTTCCTTCATATGTTAATAAAAGCAACTAAAAATAATCTGCAACTAACATTATTCTTAAAGGTAAAAGACCAAATAAAAAATGCTCTCCACCTCAGATGAGTAATAAGACAAGGATGTCTACCCTCACTATTTCTATTCAATTCTATTCAACATTGTACTAGAGGTTCTAGGCAGTGCAATCAGAAAGGAAAAGAATGAAATGCATCAAAATTAGAGAGGAACTAATACAACTTTTCACAGCCAACATGATTGTCTATATAGAAAATCCATTGGAATCTACAAAGAGGTATTAGTTTACTACAAGCAGATAAAAGATCTGAAATACAAATGTGAAAAACAATTGTATTTCTATATTCATCAGCAACTAATCAGAATTTTAAATTTTAAAAAATACCATTAACACCTAAATAAATATTTCTCCTACAGATGCCAACAGATATATGAAAAGATGCTCACCATCACTAATTATCAGGGAAATACTAATTAAAACCACAATGAGATAATATATTAATTTTTAAAAATTAAACCAAAAGCAAAGAGAAGAAAGTTCTTATTCAAAGTTAATTTAATAGTAAATATTATAATCAACATCTGGGAATATGCCAGGGCTAGATTAAAATGCAATAATAATTTTTAATTGATTAGAGTGTTGAAAAGTTATAGTTCATTTATATTTACTTTTAAAAATTACTCTATCAGAAACACCTGCTTCATCTAATTAGGAATTCATAGGTTCTGCTATATTTATAAAAACTCATTATTTTAAGAAATCAAAATCTGGCCTACAACCTGACAATTATAATATTTTACTTCTGGTTATTAGCATATATTTTATAATTTTTATAGACATTTGGAAATACAATTCTAATTTATGTTTTTTTATTTTTAAGATTTATTGAGTATTTTGTGTCAAGGGAAATCTGATCCAAGCACCTAACATTTTGTAATATGTATTATACTTTAATATAGATAATTCAATTTATATGTTTAAAACCATCATTCAATGTAAACTGAATACAAATAAATTTCACCTTTACCCACCATGTTTCTGTATTTTATGTAGATGGAGAATTGGTTATGCAGTGCATAGGAAAGATTCCCAAAGGTAAAATATAGCTGTCTTATAAATTTCCAGGTATTTAATATGTACTTTTTATGTAAAATATTGTGAGCTAGCAGCTATCTGGCCTCTATAAAATATAAAATATATTCTCTGCCCACAAGGGGTTTGTAATCTAATAGAGGAAATAAGAAAAACACATACTAGTAAAATCTATAGAACGGATAAAAATTACTAATGTTATAAGTGGCCAATGAGTAAGCTCTATGGGTTCGGAGGAGCTACTAGTAAAATGGTTCAGGATGGTTTCCAGATGCAGAGATGGAACTTTACCACATTTTACCATAATTGCCTACTTACTTGTGAGATTGCCTGGTACAATGTAAGTTCCTTGAAAGCAGAGATCCTGTGATGGTATAAGCTGAGCACTAAACACATGGGTGCCCAGCTCAATCCTTGCATATACCATGCACTCAATAAACAGTTTATTAATAAAATGTGAATAACACAATAAACCATAAAGAATTTAGGCATGTAGAATTTGAAAACACAAGACAATTCAATTTTTGACAGAGCTAATAATGTTAAGCAAAAGCACATGGTTGGGAAAGCAAGAATGGGTAGCCCAACTAGGAGGGTAAGATGCAAGCAAAACCATCAACTGAGTTAGAATTGAAGTGGTTAATACAACCCCAACTGAGACTGAAAGGAATAGCCTCAATTAGTGGCCAAAGAAGACCTAAGCCAAGGTATGGACAGTGGAGAAGGAAACTAGTTGTAACTAACATCCATTAGAAAGAACAAACTGTGCTCACCTTGGCAATAGGTATTAAAACTGGAATGACACAGAGAAGATTAGCATAGCCTTTGAGCAAGGATAACATGCAAAGTCATGAAATGTTTCATTTAAAAAAAAAAAAAGAACTTCCAACATTAGTTGACTGAGGTGAGAGGGAGCATAAAGTGTGGAAAGTCAGGATGACCAAGTCTTCCAGTTGGGGCAACAGGAAATACAGGGTGTGCCTTTTCAACATCGGATGGGAAATTAACATTGTGTACATCAAACAAAAAGTTTCAAGGAGAAAATGTGAAATTTAAAGGCACACCATTGGAGAAATTAGAATTAGATATATTTTCTTATAGAAAACATAAATCAGGGCTTTGGGCTCAATCCAGAAGACTACATCTGAGCTGTAGTAAATATCCATAGTATCAGGGGCAACTAGAAAGAAAAGACCAATGGGAAAAGAAGGAAGACACTCAGGATATTGGAGCACTTAGGAGGCTAAAGAGTGGTCTTCAGGAAAGGACTGATCATGGTGCAACTACCAGAAGATTAAAGAGAAACATCTGCCCTCTGTGGAAGACATTGGTAAACTTTAAGACTATAATTCAGGGGTAAACATTAGGTTCCTAAGTTTAAAGAAGAACAAATAATAAAGAATTTGATTCAATATAATATGTATATAGTACTGCCTCAAGAAGTATAAAGATAACAGAATTTTAGTGCTTAGTGATAACAGCAGAAATAATGGGGAATTGTGTGTGTGTGTGTGTGTGTGTGTGTGTGTAAGACCAGACAAGGAAGGGATACACAGATGAGTAGGAAATGATGCACATTTTAAACACAAGAAAATATGCTAACAACTAGTGGCCCAGTGCACGAATTCATGCACATTGAAAGGAAATTAATTAGAAGAAATATTTTAATATCGCTATTCACCCTTTCTCTATAATAGAAGTGTCAACCAAATTCACAACCAACAATGACAGATGGAAACACATGCATGCAATTGGCACCAGCAAGAGCTGTATATGTATCGCGCGTGCATGGGTCAACTTAGCCTTTTATATACTAGTATATAGAATAAATTTGCTTAATTAGACTTGCTTTCTGATGTAGCTAAACTTTTTCTAGCCCAGTAAAGCACCCCAACTTCTCTCTCAGGTAATTGTCAGCAACACAGCAGTAAATATCAACACGAAGCACATTATTATTCCAGAGCACACAGGGAGAACAAAGGGTAAAACATTTAACTGCAGCAGTGTTTGACTATATTCTGTGCAGTGAGAAAACCTGGTCACTTTCAAGGTCTACCATTTCTTACTTCTTTTCAGTTGGGTCAAGTTGCTAAGTTTTCTAAATCTCCATTTTCTGGCTAATGAAAAGAAAATAGGATTCCAATGAGTCTCCTTTCTACCTACTCCAGGACTTCTGTGAGGATCAAATGAGATGAGGCATGGGAAAATGCTTCGCAGACCTTTGGTTACAGTGTAAAATGTTTCCACCTGGCTATAAAGCAAGCCGTGTTCCTGGGCTGAAGAAACTATAAGGAGGCTAGTCGCTAGGGAGAAGAAGCCGAGCGTTGCTACGTGACGTCATTACCTGGATGGACACTTAGCATATTAGCCTTTAATATATAGAGATAACAATTCAAGAGGAAAATAATCTAATTGGCAAACTGCATAACCAGATGATGACTTTTTGAAAAGTATTTCCTCAACATCTTATTTTAAAAAAACCTGCTCTGTCCAAAATGACAGCCCTTAATAAACACATTTGGCTATTTAAATTTAATTAACTTAAAATAAGTTTAAAATTCAGTTCCTCATTTCAACTGCTCTTGACTTTCCCAGATTGTTCACTAGAGTATGAGTGGCAAGAGAGCAAGAGTTTGGCCATTAGTTCATACTGCTATATTAGCAGCGCCTAAAGAGAGTGCCTAGAACTGATTAGATAGTCACTCAATATTTGTTGAATGAATTAATGGGCTGCATTCCAGTAGAACAATGTTTCTCCAACTTCAGCACACATCAGAATCACTTGGAACACATCCAAAACATAGATTGTTGGACCTTACCCCTAGAATTTCTGATCAGTAGTTCAGGGGTGTGGCCCATGACTATGCATTTCTAACAAGCTACTACATTAATGCTAATGCCACTGGCCTGGGAACCACATTTTTAGAACCACTGCTATAGAAAATATCTCTTTAAACTTTTCTCTTGCTTCAATAACTCCTGCTTCAAAAATGAACACTGTACTAGGCAGTTCTTTTGTATGATACTTAATGCACCTTATTGTTTATTTGACAAATAATCTTCTTATGGTATTATAGGAACATTTCAGCTTGAGTTTAGATTACTCAAAATTCAGACACTTTTCCCATCAATCAAGCCAAATATTTACCATAAGCATTTTTCTCCCTGCCAAGAGAAGCTAGAATTCCACATTAGCAGCTCAGCATACTACTCCTCCAGCTCATATTTGCACATTTGGAAGAAGGCTGTGAAAATACACACTATCTCTTCACTGCATGATTGCTCCATGAAGCATGTCTGCCCCCAGAGAAATCAGGTGCCTCGTGCACTGCAGAAATTTATGTGAAAGAAAGTCTGTTTATGAGAGACGAATGTGTACCCAAATTTATCTCCTAGTGACAACTTCTGAATCTGAAAATTTCCAACTTCTCCCCTTGTGACTTGCCTGAAATTGCTGTTTTTCAAGTCAAGAACACCTGTTTAGTGTTTTTCTCCTCGCCCTCCCTGGTGAACAGAGCTGCTAGGAAAACAGCATCTGAAGGTTTTAATGAATAAGAAATACAAAGTATTGACAGATTTCAGCACATTATACAACCCTGACCCTGTCCCCCTAATGAGGGAAGATCAAAAAGGAGGAAAGCAGTTGTGCTGCTGGGTTCTGAGTTTGTTTTTAAACTGCTTCTAATGAGCTCAGAAAAAGGACCATCCTACTGAGTACAGTCAGAAGCAATTTGCATGTTGCTGTGAAATAACATATACAGACATGACTTTGGTAAGTGAACAACTAAAGGTTCGATGTTCAGCATCAGGCGCCCTTCCAAATAACTTTCCATCTCAGCTACATGACACTCTGGCAATCAAATTTCCACTTGGGCTAAATCTCACTATACTAGTATATGGTGTCCCAAAAGAATGTATAAACACACTTTGAATACTTATAAAGGCAGTGATTATTAAAAGACATTTCATTTTCAAAATTAAGCTATCAGCTGTTAAAGTGTGTTCACTATTTGGGAGAAAAGGGGGAAGACCAGAAAAACATGTGAATATAGAACAGCATGACAAAAAGATGTAGAAATACATATACTTTGACACCATCAGTAAAAATGAAAAAAGGCAGAAACTCACTGAATAGAACTGAGAGCTGCTGATTGCTATGTTTAGGAATTAAAAGTCAACAGCTGGCCTAGCATCAGGCACCATGTCTCCCACCCTTACAGTCTGACCTCTGCTCACCTCTCCACGTCAAACATGCAATGAATGTCTTAATCTTACAACTTACCTCCTTCCTCACTCTTCCCCCCTCTCCAACTGCTTTTCATCCCATATTCAACTCATCCAACAAAGCTCCCCTTAAAATTTTTTTTTCAGGTAAATTAACATCTTCTGCCATCCTCTCTCAGATATCATGGGTGGGTACCACAACCACCACCACCACCACCATCAGCACTATTCATGTCACACTACATGCTAATTGCCTTGTGTCAGTCTCTCTTACACTGCAACAGTCCTGCCTTCAAAAGTTTGTGTTCACTGTTTTGGGGGAAAGAGGGAAGAATGAAAAGAGGAAATAAGGAAAGAAACCTTCTCACACAATACATTGTTCTGCCTCTGCATTCTTTGTCCAGTTTTCATCACAGCAAGTAGAACGGATAAGTGTTTTGTGGTTTAAACCATTTGGGTCTTCATCTACCACTTCCTTAAGAAACCCAACTGCCATTAACAACTTTGTTCTTCTGGACTATCAAATTATTATTTGATTTTTGTTGATGTATTATGAACACATCCAACCTTACTCACTCATCTCTAATGAGAATGGTGTCCTTGGTTGGCAACTAATTGAGGCTGCTCAACGATATCTATTTTTCTTCTATTTGTAGAAATGGGTAGGGGAAGGAAGAAATCAGTAAGTATGCCATTACTACTAAAGGTTTTTCTTCCACAACTCCTATCCGTAACACATCTCATCGGACATGGGAACCATTTTCTCCAGGCCAATCAGGTCATTGGTACTGAGTTTCTCTTCACAGCAAGGTATCCTAATAGCATTTTGTTCTTTCCTTCGCGAAGGGAGCCAGATTATCTGCCTCATTTTCTCCAAACTATTTACATCTCAGCCAGTGTCAGATTATTTCTTGTTCTCATGCTTGGCTACCTCCATGTTGTTGACAATAAATCAAACTTCCCTGAAAGTCCCCAAATGTGGCCAGAAAGAAGAATCTGATTTTTTCTTTTGTAATAAGCACCCACTTGCCAATCACTGAGACTCCTTTGCACTTCCAGAGCTAAGGAGGCATTCCCATTACCTCACAATGTCCCCTATTAGTTCTCTGGTTTTATTAAAACCTTTTCTCTTTCATTAAAATAAAAAGCCTCTGAAAAACTACAGTTACAGATTTTCTGAAACCCACAATTTATGGCTGCTACTGGCAACCTTCAAAAGCTTTTAAAAATAGTATGGGCTCTATTATTCTATATTATGGTAATTGTAGTAAAGATTTAAGAGGCACTTTAAGACTTTTTAGCTCTACAGTCTATTTCTGTTCCAATTTCTTGCTTAGGCATTTGGGAAAGAAGTCTTATTTAAAAGCTTTACCCTCTGCCCTCTGATATACAGCTTCCCTCTTAACTACAGTAACTAGACCTCACCACACAATTAGGGAAGCTGGGTGTCCAATTAGAGCTCAGCAAAACGTGGGGCAAAGCACATCTTTCCTGAAGCCCATTGCATTTATATGCACCTGACAATAATCAAAATGTGTCTCCTGTGCTATGGACCTTTGACCCTTTTGTTATGCTTCACATCCTCTTGTTAACTCCCTATCCCTCCTCTGGTCCCACAGGAAATCAGTGAAGATAATCATAAGATTAAATAACTCCAATGCCACTGCTAAAACGTTCAAAGCCATTAATATAACAAACGCCCAAGTGGCCACAGGGATGTATGTGGTATTGAAATTAAACTGACCTCGCCCTGTCCTCCACATAGATCTGTTCTCGCTAGTTAACCTGTGTGTTTCTCTTCTTGTCTAGTCTAGGATGGTTACAATTCAAAACAACCGAGGAAACAGCTAAGAGATTTCCACAACCCTGAGCATGCGCAAAAAAATCCCAGCCTAACGGTTGTCCCCGCTTTGTCCTTTGTGTTCAATGCTCCAAATGGGATGAGCATTTTAAACACAATTCCCTCCACATCACACTGCTCAGGCATTTTTCTTGGGCACATACCATATGGAAAACCACACATTCTCTGCTCCTTCATTCCCCTCCTTGAGGATTTCAGCAGCATCTGGACAGCATAACTCTGCAACAGTCCCCACCTCTGCTGCTGCAAAGGACAGAGCCAAATCCCAGACCTTCCTCGTTCTGACAAGAGCCCTCCCACTAGAGCCCCAATATTTTATTGTGTCAACAGTTACAGCTAGGGAGCTTTTCACAGGAACTTCCTCACTGAGCACGCCATCCCCCAACTGCCAGCTTGCTCCCAAAGCAAAGGATAGCTCTATTCCACACCCGCGGTAAATAATCGTAAGTGTTTCTGCTTTGTTTCGCCTTGCTCCAACTTCCCATGTAAATTTCAGAATAGTGAAACACACGGTGCTTCCTGCCCGCTGGTATTTTATGATTTTAATTTGCTCGAAAAGCTCTGAATTTCATTATATTTTCCCATTTGGTGCATGGGATTTTTACAGTTAACAGATGTTCACTTAATAGAGCCTCCTAGTGAGCAAATCCGTTTTTTCCCTCTGGTATTCATGTAACTTTCTAGTCCTGCGGTAGCTGTTTCTGGGGCCTGCCAAGTTTTCCCGGCAGCGGAAGCACAAATGGAAACGTGAAGCAGCTCTTTGAAAACGTATATTCTCAGTCCTTCAGTCTTGCTCATCCACTGAACTCCTTCCTCATTAACACCATGCGAGAGAGCCTGCAGGGGAAGCACCAGCTTCAGACACTAGGCAGGTCTCGCTCACAGATGCAAAGGTGTTCTGCACCCAATAAGTATTTTCTTAGCCTGCGGCCACTGCAAATGCCAAAAATTTTTAATGCATCCAAAAGACTAAGAGTTTCCCAAACAACTGGTCCTGACCAATCTCTAACTAGTGAGTCATTTGGAGCTTTTTACTCCAATATATCTCAGGACATTAAAATAAGTCACAACACAGAAGCAAGGTTCCTATCCCAGAATTCTGAGATGTCGCTTAAAGTTTCTTACTTAACTAGGAAATTCAGGTTACATCACCACCTAAAAATTTGAATATCCAATGTCCCATCAATTTGATTCATGATACAAAGAATGAATTCTCTTGAGAGTCCATTTGAAACCCCCAAATTATCCCAATAAGTAACACAATTACACGACAAATTTTTTATAAGAAAACTGAGATCTCAACTTGCAAAAGGTCCTCTGGGTTACTTCTTGGTCTGACTCTTAAGATTAGGGCCTGTGACAAGGAAAGGATAAAAGGGGGGATGAGCGGGACTTGGGGATGTCATCAAATATTTTTTATTGATTTCAGAGAGAAAGGGAGAGGGAGAGAGAAATAGAAACAATGATGAAAGAGAATCATTAATGGCTGCCCCCTGCAGGCTCCCTATTAGAGATCAAGCCCACAACCCAAGCATGTGCCCTTGACCAGAATTAAACCCGGGACCCTTCAGTCCGCAGGCCAATGCTCTATCCACTGAGCCAAATTGGCTAGATTTGTCATCAAATCTTATTCCTTCTCTCCTGATTGAAGATCCCTAAACATTGGCAATGGACTTGTTGACCTCGGAGGCCATCAAGAGCTGTCTGGCTTTCTAATGTGGTCTATGCTAATGCTCTCATCTAGATGTTTATAGGCCGACCAGCTTTCCATTCTGGCTGTGACACTGACAGTCTCTAAATTAATCATCCCTCAGGGCTCGGGCAAATGTCCCCTTCATGCAGTTCCCCAAGATCCCCACCACTTACCCTCAATCGAATTAATATGCATCTTTTTTGTAGCTTAGAAACCCATTATTTTCCAAATGCCTCGCTGAACAGGTAGATGTGCTGAGGTTTTTAGCATTTTCATAAGCTGTGTGACCCTGGGCTGGTGAATTTTCCTCTCTGAGCCTCAGTTCCCCTGTGAGTAAAATGAAAATAATAGGACCTACCATACAGGGCTGTTAAGAGGACTAAGTTGGATCAGTTACATAAAAAAGATAAGATGATGCCTAACACAGTTCAAGTGCTCAATAAATATTAGGAGAGATGATAATAATAAATGTTCAGAAAACCATTCCTTGGGAAGAAATACCTCTTTCCACAGAGAAACCAAACACAATTGCTCCAGCAATAACTTGTGGTTGTGTAGTGATTAAACAATACGTTGGCAGTAACGAACCAGCGACCTGGGTCATCACCAAATCCCAGGGTCTCTACTGCTACTATTGGGGCATTTAGATGTTTGTGTCTTTGATGTTTTTATAGGGGGGGGAGCTTTTAATTGGCAACACGTTGATAACTCTAAATTATAAAGAACTTTATCTGCACCAGCTAATCAATATTCTCTCAGCATGCTCAGCTCCTCGCCTCTCAGACGCATAAAATAAATGGTTGGTCAGCAGCACAATTTAGTTGTGATGGCGGCGGTAATTTTCCCCCCTAAATTATTCACCTTCTCAAAAAGCAATTTGATAAATGTTTATTTCTTCATAATAGATTCTAACAACCTCTGATTTGTGACCCTTGCCTCAGACTGAATTTAAATTGGGGAGGAGGGAAGGACTCCAGGAAAATGCCAAGACGGGGTCATAGACGAGGTCTGGGGCTGCCTCCTCCTTGCTCCCTGAGAGTACGCCGGCCTCCTCCGGCAGGAGGGCACTAATTGGATTTGAGAGAGTAATGAATGAGAAGCGCACAGGAACACAACCTACAGGGGGAACGCCAGCACCTCCGGCTTGGCAGGAGATTGGGGAGCGCAGCCCGGGGAGGAGCCCCCCCGGCCAGGCCAGAGACCAACACGTGGGGTTGTCCTGACAGAGATCCGGGTGATGAGGAGACAGGTGAGAGGTGGGGGAGGCGGAATTCTGAGTGCTTTCTGGCATCAGCAAGCTTTCTGACCAGGAGACCTCAACTTAAAAAACAATCGTGTATATATGAGGTGGTTCTCTTCTTGCTGCCTCTTCTGAATAATCTCTCTCCAACGCCCCAGACTACCATTTAGCATCTAAACGGTTCCTATTTGAGAAAAAGCAAATGCTTCTTTCAGGTTGCTGGGTAGGAACGTGGTACACCCTAAGAACCCTTCTCCTGCTTCCCTATCGTCTTGATCTCCTTGATGGCAAATGACTGAGGGTTTCCACAGCCTTTTCTCCACACATCTAAGAAGAGCGTTATTTTCCTGCACAGGAAAAAGACAGGCGTTAACGCATGCTGTTGGCTCTTGTCCCAGCCGTGTAACCATGTGATAGAAAGTCCCTCTCAGCGAAGGCACAGGGCACACCCTGACTTCTGTCCTGCCTGCAGCGTGAACAGATTGCTGGGCTTCAGCTTGGTTGAGACTGCAAACTTCTAATCAATCACTCACCTTCCCCAAATTCAAAGTCTCTGGCTTGGAAAATTCTGGAAAAGGACCCACATTAAATTCTTTAATGTAGGTGATCCTGAGCTTTGACACTGTTTTATTTTTCCAACCACCATGTTTAACATACATAATTTTTAAAAGAAGGCAGAATTTAATCCTAAGCGAGGCAGATTCCCAGGATTTTGTACTCATGGTCACTATAATTTTAGGGCTCATCTTTGAGATAAAGGCTGTAAACTCAAATACCTACAGTGAAGGGATTAAGCAGTACAAACTGGCAGTTATAGAAGAGTCACAGAGATTACAGCATAGGGACTATAGTCAATAACATCGTGATAAATATGTATGGGCCAGGTGGGTACTTGAAGCAGCAGGGGGACCACTCTTTAAAGTACAAGATTTTCTAACCACTTTGCTGTACATCTGAAATGGATACAGAATAAAAGGAATGTAAACTATAATTTGAAAATGTTAATGGGGAAAAAATGCCTACAATAGTCAGGAAAAATAAATGAGCGAATCCACAGGGCAAATGCAGCCATATGTCAGGGCTGATAATCACACTCACCCTCTCAACCTAGTGTTTTTAAGCTGAGTACCAACTGCATAACCAGACCCAGCAGCCCTGAGTAAAGCCTGAGTGAGTTGAATGAATTGCTCAACATCAGAAAACTGGGAAGAAAGATGTAAACCACAACCGAGATCTCCAAAGGTCCATGACAACCTAAGGGGCAATTCAACCTTCTCCTGGGTCCTTCCCACCCAGCACTGCTCACACACTCTCAGTATTATAATTATCTGCATCATGTTTTTACTCCAGACAACTTCACAGAGTAAAGGCAGCGAGTAATGACGGACAAACCTAGGGCTTTGCTGTCTGGTTTTAATCCCACCTGTTTCTCTTGCTATTTGTGTGGCTTTGAGCAAGTTGATGAAGTGTCTAAGCATCCATCTGTTCTTCTGTAAAGTGGAAATGAATGTCTAATCCATTAGGATGTTGACATATAGCAAGAACCAAACAAATAGCAGGTCTTCCTTTCCCTCTTCTGCCCACTCCCCAGGCTCTCAGCTGAGCTAGACTTTCAGGACAAGGCACACACCTTGGGAGCAGTCAGCAGTGAGGATCCCCTGACTCCTTGCTCTGATTAACAAGAAGCATGCAAAGCTCAGTGGAGCTATGGCTAGGGCGCTTGGCTATACCGAAGGCATCCCTCCCTTTTCTCATTTATATTTTACAAGACCCAGATCTGTCACTCCACATCTACTTTGCTCCCACAGGACAGAGGTGACCTAAAAGTGTAAAGTGAGAATATCAGTGATCATTTTGCCAGATATAATAGCAATGATTAGTCGGAGAAGAGAAAGGGTACTTCTCAGCTGACAGGAGAGGGCAACTGGCAAAAAAGATGGAATAACGAAAAATACTCTTAGAACCTCCAGATAAAGTAATAGAGAAGTTCAAGAATCTGGTTCAGTGCTATTAGTTTGTATTCGAGGAGGGAAAAAAATAAAATAAAATACCTTTCCAAAGCCCTGTATGGCAAGTAGCACTTTTTCTCCGACAAAAAAAAGACAAAAGCAAAGATGAAAGTAAATGTGATTCCTTTTGAAGGGGAAAAAAGAGTATATTCACTCTTTTTCTTTTTAGCTCCACTATGTGCTTTCTGTGGTGCTACATACAGGGTGAGGCAAAAGTAGGTTCAGAGTTGTTCCTATGGAAAACAATACAATAATTAGTGAATAATAATGCAAGAACAACTTGTTTCACATACTCACAACTTTAAACCTACTTTTGTTCTACCCTGTATAACACAAACTGCTCCCCGTGCCTTATGAAACCAATGCTTAGATGGAGAAAGAAGACAAAAAGGGAAGATTATTAACTTCATGAGAAATATATTTAGTCAGCAGACACTTGATAAATTCAAATGTTACTGAAGACAACCTGATAGAAAATTCATTCAGATCTCCCCTCCTCCCTTCCTTTTATATATACATCCAATCAAACACATAACCCCATCTTTCTTCCTCTCCTCCATGTCTCCCCAACTCTTTCTTTCCATCACCACTCCCCTAAATTGGGCACCAACATCTCTAGCCTTGACTATTTCAAGAAGCCTTTGTGGCCTCCAGACTTGCCCCTCTCTATCTTTAACTTGGAAGGATGTTTTTCTAATGAAAATTGTGCTTCAGCCACATTGGTGAAGCTGCATAAACTTCAGAATAAAATCAAAATAACTTTAAACAATATGAGAGTCCTTTATGCTTTGTCTGCCTCTTCAGTCTTGTCTCCAACAAACTGTCCCTGGATTCAAGGCCTAACTGAAGGATGAGTCTCCTGCCAGTCTTTGGAATACTCTCTTCTCTCTGCACAGAATAACCTCACTGTCGTTCATTTTCTTATATCTGGGTTATTCCTGTTCACTTTTTGGATTCAGCTTTAGATGTCCATCTCCATGGTATCTCTGACCCTTCACACAGACCGACATAAAACTAGTCCCTAGGTACTCTACCTGGGTACTCCCCAGAATATAGTATTTACCCTCATCATGATATTATATTGGAATGTCTGTTGACTTCTCTGTCTCTCCATTAGACTCAAAGGTCACGGAGGCTGGGAGTTCTCATTGTAGTAGATTTCCAGTGACTAAGACACGGGGCAGTCTAAGAAAATCCTTATTAAATGAATGAGTATATTAGAGTTACTGGGTAAGATGTTAGGGAGGAGATGAAGTTCTCAATAAGTTTCAGAGGAACTTAGGTAAAATGGAATGGAGAGACATCCCAAAATGTTTTACCTTCAATAGAGCTTCCCAAAATGTAAATTCCTTAATGGTTAACACCAGAAAGTATTAATTTTTTATCACGAAGAATGTTCCAATTTAAAGTTAGTCTCCATATAAAATAAAATAGAGTATTGAAGGGGATAAACTTTTGGAGGGTAGAACAAAACTCATTCTTTTTTTATATACTAGTATATATTTTTTAATAAATTTTATTGACTTCAGAGAGCAAGGGAGGACAGATAGAAACATCAATGATGAAAGAGAATCATTGATTGGCTGCCTCCTGCACACCCTGCACTGGGGATTGCAACCTGGGAATTGCCTTGACCTGGAATCAAAATGTGACTTCCTGGTTCATTCATTGATGCTCAACCACTGAGCCATGCCAGCCTGGGAAAAGTCATTTCTAGACTCCTTCATTTTAGTCTATTTACTCAACCAATCAGCAAAACTATACTTCAGTTGGGGGGCAAATGCCCTAGATGAGAAAACATATTTGTTTCCAAAACATTAAGTGCTAGATGGCCATGAAAATAAAATTCATGCTCCACAGAACAGTATTTAATGGCTTACCACTATAGCATGAGCCCAAGTGTCTTAATCTGACACTTTTAATATCCCCACCTTCTTTTCCTTTCTTGTCTCTTTCCTGTTATCATTCTTTCTGTACCTTTTGCAGTTCCATGGGATCTTAATTATTCCCAGATAAACCATAGGTTATTTTTATACCTCTGCCTTCCCACATCTTGCAACTTTTTCCAGAATAGCCTTTTCCTTTCCTGAGCTGGTGCACTCACTCGTTAGTGCTTGGTTCAAATTCTTACCTCCCCTGTGAAGCCATTTCCATCCCCTCCAAAGATGAATTAATTCTCTCACTCCAGTCTAATACTTTCTGGGGAGCACTAGTTTTATGGAATGTCAATAGGTTATATAGGGAACAAAGGTTCCCATTATCAATAAGTTGTGAAATATTTGGCTCATGATGTGCCATGTCTGTAGCATGTCTTAGTTCTTATGTGCAATGTGAAACTTAAAAAGAGATTATGGTTTAATATAATTTTCAAATGTATGTAACATAAAATTCTTTTTTTTTATTTTTATTGCTTAAAGTATTACAAAGGGTATTACATATGTGTCCATTTTATCCCCCCGCCCTAGACAGTCCCCTAGCCTCCCCTATCCCCCAATGTCTTATGTCCACTGGTTATGCTTCTATGCATGCATACAAGTCCTTTAGTTGATCTCTTACCCTCCTACCTCCTGCCCCGCAACCCTCCCCGGCCTTCCTGCTGCAGTTTGACAATCTGTTTGAGGCAGCTCTGCCTCTGTATCTATTATTGTTCAAAAGTTTATAATGGTCTCTATTATCCATGAATGAGTGAGATCATGTGGTATTTTTCCTTCATTGACTGGCTTATTTCACTTAGCATAATGCTCTCCAGTTCCATCCATGACGTTGCAAATGGTAAGAGTTCCTTCCTTTTTAGAGCAGCATAGTATTCCATCGTGTAGATGTACCACAGTTTTCTAATCCATTCATCTACTGATGGGCACTTAGGCTGTTTCCAGATCTTAGCTATGGTGAATTGTGCTGCTATGAACATAGGGGTGCATATATCCTTTCTGATTGGTGTTTCTGGTTTCTTGGGATATATTCCTAGAAGTGGGATCACAGGGTCAAATGGGAGTTCCATTTTCAGTTTTTTAAGGAAACTCCATACTGTCTTCCATAGTGGCTGCACCAGTCTGCATTCCCACCAGCAGTGCACAAGTGTTCCTTTTTCTCCACATCCTCTCCAGCACTTGTCGTTTGTTGATTTGTTGATGATAGCCAGTCTGACAGGTGTGAGATGGTACCTCATTGTTGTTTTGATTTGCATCTCTCGGATGATTAGTGACTTTGAGCATGTTTTCATATGTCTCTTGGCTTTCTGAATGTCCTCTTTTGAAAGGTGTCTATTTAGGTCCTTTGCCCATTTTTTGATTGGATTGTTTATCTTCCTTTTGTTAAGTTGTATGAGTTCCCTATAAATTTTGGAGATTAGGCCCTTATCGGATATGACATTGGCAAATATGTTTTCCCACACAGTGGGTTTTCTCGTTGTTTTGTTGATGGTTTCTTTTGCTGTGCAGAAGCTTTTTATTTTGATGTAGTCCCATTTGTTCATTTTCTCTTTCGTTTCAAGTGCCCTAGGAGCTGTATCAGTGAAGAAATTGCTTCGGCATATGTCTGAGATTTTGTTGCCTTTGGATTCTTCTAGAATTTTTATGGTTTCCTGTCGTACATTTAAGTCCTTTATCCATTTTGAGTTTATTTTTGTGTATGGTGTAAGTTGGTGGTCTAGTTTCATTTTCTTGCATATATCTGTCCAATTTTCCCAGCACCATTTATTGAAGAGACTATCTTGGCTCCATTGTATGTTCTTGCCTCCTTTGTCAAATATTAATTGAGCATATTGGTTCGGGCCGATTTCTGGGCTCTCTATTCTATTCCATTGATCTATATGCCTATTCTTGTGCCAGTACCAGGCAGTTTTGAGAACAGTGGCTTTGTAATACATCTTGATATCTGGTATTGAGATCCCACCTACTTTGGTCTTTTTCAGGATTGCTGCAGCTATTCGGGGTCTTTTTTTATTCCAGATGAATTTTTGGAGAGTTCGTTCTAGATCTCTGAAGTATGCCATTGGTATTTTAATGGGAAGTGCATTGAATTTATAGATTGCTTTGGGTAGTATGGACATTTTAATGATGTTGATTCTACCAATCCATGAACACGGTATGTTCTTCCATCTGTTTATGTCTTCCTCTATATCATTTTTCAACGTCCTGTAGTTTTCTGAGTAGAGGTCTTTTACCTCTTTAGTTAAGTTTATTCCTAGGTAGCTTAATTTTTTTGGTGCGATGGTAAACGGGATTGTTTTTATAATCTCTCTTTCTGAAAGTTCACTATTGGTGTATAGAAATGCCTCGGATTTCTTGGGGTTAATTTTGTATCCTGCTACATTGCCAAATTCATGTATTAAGTCCAGTAGCTTTTTGATGGAGTCTCTAGGGTTTTGTATGTATAATATCATGTCGTCTGCAAATAAGGACAGTTTTACTTCCTCTTTTCCAATTTGGATGCCTTTTATTTCTTCTTCTTGCCGAATTGCAATGGCTAACACTTCCAGTACTATGTTGAAGAGGAGTGGTGAGAGGGGGCATCCCTGTCTTGTTCCTGTTCTTAGGGGGAATGGTGTTAGTTTTTGTCCATTGAGTATGATGTTGGCTGTGGGCCTGTCATATATGGCTTTTATTATGTTGAGGTATGATCCTTCTACTCCCACCTTGCTGAGAGCTTTTATCAAAAATGGGTGTTGAATTTTGTCAAATGCTTTTTCTGCATCAATTGATATGACCATGTGGTTTTTTTCTTTCAATTTGTTTATGTGATGTATCACGTTTATTGATTTGCGGATATTGTACCATCCTTGCATCCCTGGGATAAATCCTACTTGGTCATGGTGTATGATCTTTCTGATGTACTGCTGGATCCGATTTGCTAAGATTTTGTTGAGGATTTTGGCATCTATGTTCATGAGGGATATTGGCCTGTAATTCTCTTTCATTGTGTTGTCTTTACCTGGTTTTGGTATTAGGGTGATGCTGGCTTCATAGAATGAGCTTGGAAGTGTTCCTTCCTCTTGAATTTTTTGTAGTAGTCTGAGGAGGATAGGTTTCAGTTCTTCCTTGAATGTTTGGTAAAACTCCCCTGTGAAGCCGTCTGGTCCTGGGCTTTTGTTTGCTGGAAGCTTTTTGATGACTGCTTCAATTTCTTCCATAGTTATTGGCCTGTTGAGATTTTTAGATTCTTCCTGATTGAGTTTTGGAATGTTGTATTTTTCTAGGAATTTGTCCATTTCCTCCAGGTTGTCTAGTTTGTTGGAGTAGAGCTGTCCATAGTATTTTTTAACAATCATTTGTATTTCTGTGGGGTCTGTTGTTATTTCGCCTCTATCGTTTCTGATTTTGTTTATTTGGGTCCTCTCTCTTTGCTTCTTGGTGAGTCTGGCTAGAGGTTTGTCAATCTTGTTTATCCTTTCAAAGAACCAGCTCTTGGTTTCATTGATTTTCTGTATTGTTTTTTTGGTCTCTATGTCATTTATTTCTGTTCTAATCTTTATTATCTCCTTCCTTCTGCTCACTCTGGGGTTTTCTTGTTGCTCTCTTTCTAATTCTTTGAGTTGTAGAGTTAGATGATTTACTACCATTTTTTCTTGTTTTTTGAGATAGGCCTGTAGAGCTATAAACTTCCCTCTCAGGACTGCTTTCATTGTGTCCCATAGGTTTTGGATTGTTGTGTTTTCATTGTCATTAGTTTCCAGGATGTTTCGAATTTCTTCTTTGATTTCATTGGTAACCCAATCAATATTTAATAGCATGCTATTCAGCTTCCAGGTGTTTGAGTATTTTGGGTTGTTTTTATTGTAGTTTATTTCTAATATTATGCCATCGTGGTCTGCGAAGACGCTTTTTATGATTTCAATCTTCTTGAATTTGGGGATACTTTGCTTGTGACCCAATATATGGTCTATTTTTGAATATGTCCTATGAGCATTTGAGTAGAATGTATATTCCCTGGCTTTCGGGTGAAGTGTTCTGAAGATGTCTATTAAGTCCATCTGATCTAGTGAGTCATTTAGGATTGCTGTATCTTTGCTGATTATTTGTCTAGAAGACTTATCCAGTGCTGTCAGTGGTGTATTAAAGTCCCCTACAATGATTGTATTGTTGTCGATCTCTCCTTTGATATCCTCCAGGAGTTTTTTTATGAATTTGGGTGCTCCTGCATTGGATGCATATATGTTTACCAGGGTTATATCTTCTTGTTGTATTGATCCCTTTAGTATTATGAAGTGGCCTTCCTTATCTCTTGTTATGGCCTTCACTTTGAGGTCTATTTTGTCCGATATAAGTATTGCTACCCCAGCTTTCTTTTCCTTTCCATTTGCCTGAAAGATATTTTTCCATCCTTTCACTTTCAGTCTGTGTGAGTCCCTTCTAATGAGGTGGGTTTCTTGTAGACAGCAGATGTATGGGTCATGTTTTTTTATCCATTCAGCCACTCGATGTCTTTTGTTTGGAGCATTTAGTCCGTTTACGTTTAAAGTTATTATTGAAAGGTACTTGTTTGTAGGCATTTCTGTTTTTGTGTGGCTGTTTTCTTTCTGAGCTTTTTATTTCTTATTTTTATACCAGTCCCTTTAGCATTCCTTGCATTGCTGGCTTGGTGGTGATAAACTCCCTTAGCCTTTTTTTGTCTGTGAAGCTTCTTATTTCCCCTTCAAGTTTGAATGATAGCCTTGCTGGATAGAGTATTCTTGGATTCAGTCCTTTGCTTTGCATCACTTTGTAAATTTCCGTCCATTCTTTTCTGGCCTGATGTGTTTCTGTTGAGAAATCATTTGACAATCTAATGGGAGATCCCTTGTATGTAACTTTCCGTCTCTCTCTTGCAGCCTGTAAGATTCTCTCTTTGTCCTGAACATTTGCCATGGTAATTATGATGTGTCTTGGTGTGGGTCTTTTTGGGTTCACCTTGTTTGGGACTCTCTGGGCTTGTGTGACTTTTTTCTTCCCCACCTCAGGGAAGTTTTCTGATATTATTTCTTCTAATAGGTTTTCTAATCCTTGTTCATCCTTCTGTTGTTCTGGTACCCCTATTATTCGTATGTTGTTTCGTTTCATGTTGTCCCAAAGCTCCCTTAGGCTCTCCTCCTGTCTTTTCATTTTTTTCTCCAATTGCAGTACGTTTTGGGTGTGTTTTGCTTCCTTGTCTTCTAAATCACTAATTCGGTCCTCCGCTTCTCCTAGTCTACTGTTGATACTTTCAATGGAGTTTTTCATTGCAGCTATATCACTCTTCATTTCTTCTTGGGTCTTACTTAAGTTGTTGATTTTTTCATCTGTTTCTTCTAGCTTCTTGGAGAGGTTGTCGATTTTTTCCTCCATCCGGTTTATGCACTCTAGGACCCTTATTCTGAATTCTTTTTCTGTCATGTTGCATGCCTCTGTATTACTTAGCTGCTTTTCTGGAGAGTCCTCCTTCTCTTTCCTTTGGGGGTTTCTTTGTCTACCCATGTTTGATCTCGCTGACATATCTAGACGTTGAGTCGTTCAGTGGCTGCTCCCTTGGTGGCAGTGACTCCTTGGTCTGTGGTTGCTCTTCGGGCGGTTGCGGTAGCAGCTGCTCTTCAGTTGGCAGCAGCTCCTCTGGTGGGTGCTGTTCACAGCTGTGGTGGCTCTTCTGGCTGGTGGGGCAAGGTTTCACGTACAGCTGCTGTTCCTCAGCAGAGGGTGTGGTGCTCAGGAGGTTGCTGTTGCTTGGATCTGCTGCGTTGATTTAAAGGCACAAAATACAACACAACAAGGCACCACGTACCAGGCACTATACACAAATATATTCACGATATGAATAACCCCAAATAAAGGTGACCACCTGAATTAAGAGAATTAGGGGATAAGGAAGAAGGAAGAGAAAAAGAGAAAAGAGAAAAAAGAAAAGAAAATTAGGGACCAAAAAAAGGAGTGCAAAAATGAAATTGGGAAAAAGGAGGGGGGAAAATAAAAGCGAGAAAAGAAAAGAAAAGAAAAAAAAAGAGCGAAAAGAGAGAATGAAGTGGAAGAGGGGAAGAGACTTTTTTATATGAGGAGAATACTCCTATAGAACAGCCATTAATCCCAACAAATTCCAGCAATAGCTCCCTGGAGATGAATGCAAACTAGAAACAACCAATAATATAACGATGAAAATAGAATGGAGAACACTAATCCCAAAATAAAATAAAGAGAAAATAAAATGGCACTTTAAAAAAAAATGGTAAAATGGTAGCAGTAATAATACTTAAAAATAAGAAGGTAGTAATTAAAAGGGTAAAATCAGGTGATGGAAAAAAGAAGAAAAAAAAAGAAAAAAAAGAAGAAGAAAAGAAAAAAAAGAAAAAAAAAGAGAAAAAAAAATTGGTTTCTTAGTTAAAAGGTGAAAAAAGAAAAAAAAAATATTGCAGTAGTGAAGGTCCTTCGGTTCTTCTATTCTTCAGTGTGGCTCGCCTTAGACCTTTCCAGGGGAGTTCTGCTCTTCCCGGCTGCAAACCGTCTCGCCAGCTGAGGAATTTCGCCAATTCGGGGTGGATGTTACTAGTTTCAGCTGCTCACTCCATTTGCTCAGGGACACGACCTGGGACGCGTCTGCCTATACCGCCGCCATCTTCCAAAAGCCTAACATAAAATTCTTAAAGCCAGGAATTCCTTCCTTCACAAAATAGCTTGAATGGCTAGTGTTCTGACGAATATTTAAGGAATGTGACTTATTTTGTGTTATCTACATGTCAGTTTCCCCAAAGAATCTGTATGCTCATTGAGAGAAGAACTGATTTCTTACTGGTCTTTGCAACCAGTAATTATTATACAGTAGCAGTAGTTAATGTATATTTCTTGAATTAATTTATAGAAAGAAGGGTGCTAAAAAAAAGTAGTAGGGATGGCCAGCCTCATATAGCACTCATGATAGAAGTAAATACACACTTACGTATACCCACCCCCATCCAAGCCAATGTAATATGACTTAGTTGCAAGTGACAAAAACCCAACTCAAACTAACCTTTCCAAAAGAGAAATATGTTGGCAGTGTAGCTGGAATGGTGGAGTAGGTTAGAGAACTGATGGAAGGCCACAGAAATCAGGACCTCAGGAAAAGAATGAGTAACTCCATGCTGTTGGGACACACATATTCTCTCTATATTCATCTTCCATCACTGCAACACTATGTCCTCTTTGCAATTCTGTGTCCTCTCACTGAAATAGGGTAGTCAAAATAGTAGGAAAAACAGGAACCATAGCCAAACAAGTACCCTCAGCAGAAAGCATGAGCCTCTTTCTCCCAGTGTCTATATATCAATATCACTTAAGCACTCTGCTGGTCTTTGCACAGTCCATGAGCCCACCCATGCCTGGGACCAATTTCTATTGGCAGGGAGATGGATAACAGAACCAAGGCCCAAACCCCAATTCCAGCCATCCCTGTGTTCAGGAGCCTTGGTGAGTTACCAATAGGGGAGACTGAAAAGCTTGATGAGCAGACCAGTGAAGTACTACTACCTTCCACTCGAGCTGGTTAAACATGACTCACCTCTAAGGCTGTCCAGATACTCTACCCTTGTAACACGGGAAAAGGACATATTGTTGTTGTTATTGTTGGGAAACCTCTGTCTTACATTTTATTTTGGCTGCAAGCATCTCTCCTCCACTGTGAAGGAAGAGCTTTCAAACAGCAGAGCAAAGGGACATAGAGAATATATACTTAGTTTATTGAAGCAGAAAGATGCTATGTTTGACTTTAAAATGCAAATATCTGAGCTCTTTTAAAACCCCTGGAAGCTAGGTAACAAGAGAAACACCTGTTACATATACACAATGGAATACTATGCTGCGGTAAAAAAAAAAAAAAAAAGGAACTCTTGCCTTTTGCAGCAGCATGGATGGAACTGGAGAGCATTATGCTAAGTGAAATAAGCCAGTCAGAGAAAGATAAATACCACATGATCTCACTCATTTGTGGATTATAGAGAACAACATAGACTGATGAAAAGGGACAGACCCAAAGCCTGAGAAACAGCGATCAGGCTATCAATCCCCAGAAGGAAAGTAAGGGAGGGCGGGGGTAAGGGGAAGAGATCAACCGAAGGACTTGTATACATGTATATAAGCCAAACCAATGGACATGGACAACAGGGGGATGGGAGCATGAGTTTGTGTGTGTGTGGGGGGGGAGGTTGGGGGTTAATGGGGGGGATGAGGACACATTTGTAATATCTTAACTAATAATAAAAAAAAAGAGAGAGAGAAACACCCATCTGATAGGTTAATCATGTGAAGGTAGGCCTTTATTTCATGTGTCTTTCTCTGGTAGAGAAATACAATTTGTCCCCCAGACTACCCATGAAATCTGGGTAGAAACAGGCTGAGTTACATACAAGACTAGTACAATCAGCATAAATCTAACATTATTTAATATTTATCTTTTCCACTATATCAGGAAAAAGTTTGGCAGAACCACTTTGATCCTACTTTCCTATGCTCCTTATGTAGAGGTTTCTAGTCACCAATGGAGCAGTTTGATTTTTTGAGAGACAGAGAGAAAAATGAAGAATTAAAATTATAATTAGAAAAAATGCCTCAATCAGAGTTGCACTTCAAGATGCTTGAATGGATGGGCTAAGTAAGTTCAGACATCCATTAGTTCCCAAATTGAATTAAAATATATTGAGTGCTAATTTGGAAATCTAAAAGCAGCCAGCTGGAATAGAATGGAATTGTCTGGGTCTAAAAGGGTAGTGCAGGCAACACAAAGCGAGGAAAGATGATGGCATGTTTGCTGACCTGAAAGAACAAAACAGAAGTCTTAAAAACCACTGGTAATTTATTACAGCCCATTATACTAATATTGCTGTTTACTCCAAGCCTGCATAATGGGGGGTCGCTTTTGATTCTGCACAGCACAATAGCCCAGGCCTAACCCTCCTCTCGGCTCCTTCCACGGGAAGCCCTTCTTCTCTGCCATTTGCTGTGTGCAGCACAGATGACCTGTGGTAATTGCGGAAGACATTTTCACCCATATATTTCAGCAAATGTAATTTCCTTTTGATGCCACCACATCCTGTCCCCGCCCTGCTGTGCCAACGAACTCCAATAATCACAGGACCAACATTCAGATAGAGATCAAGTAATGCAGCCAGCTGTATCACAACTTTTGACTTTCAACTTTGTACTTATTCGGGTGCACATATTATCATTTGAGAAAATGAAAAACATTTTTTTTCCCCTCTCATGAAAATAGCTTTTGGCCTGGTGTGAGGTTGGTGGAATTGTCCTGAGTTTTAAAAAAATAATAATCTTCATATAATTTGGCTCTAACAAAAGTCCTTTAAAAAATAATGAATGCTTTTCTTCACATTTCAAAAGCACCCCGTGATTAAAATATTCATTAATTATGGTCTTGAAAAATGAGTCCTTATTTTTAAGACTGTCTTCCAAAAAGCTGAATCTTTAAAGTGGTTTACTTTTTGAAGGAAGAAAAGGGGAGGCTGGCCAGTGTGTCTCAGTGGTTGAGCGTCAAACTATGAACCAAGAGGTCATGGTTTGATTCCCGGTCAGGGCACGTGCTCTCGTTGCAGGCTCAATCCCAGTAGGGCGCATAGGAGGCAGCCAATTGATGATTCTCTCTCATCGTTGATGTTTCTATCTCTCTTTTCCACTCCCTTCCTCTCTCTGAAATCAATAAAAACATTTTTTAAAAGGGGGGGTGGAGGAAAAAAGTGGGGGGTGGAGGAAAAAAGTGGGGGGGAGTATTGCATAACAAGGATTTCATTAAAAATTACTCCAAAACTTAGAAGCATAAAACAATCATTTGTTATCCTCATGGATTCTTTGGGTCAAAACTTTGGATAAGAAACCATGGGAATGGCTTATCTCTGCTCCCTGTTGGCTGGAGCCTCTGCTGGAAGACTTGAAAGGTGAGGTTTGGGAGCATCTGCAGGCTTACCCACTTGGCTAGAGTCTGGCAGTCAATGGTGGCTATCAATTGGAGAAACAAGCTGCTGCTGGTGTCAGCTAGAATACATACCCATGGCCTTCCTTCCTCACACAATGGTAGTTTGGGACCAACACAACGTGACCCCAAAAAGCAAACCATGACATGCCTTAATATCACTTGCCCAGAGAGACACCTAGTGGACTGATGGACTAATTCTCATTGGAGACCAGCCAACAAACATAATATATCATTTGAACCAAGGTCACGCCACACATATATCATCTTAGGAAGGAAGGCTGCCTAAAAAGAAAAAAATAGACTTGGATAAATTCTTGGACTTTGAACTGGCTGAATATTTACCCAACGAAGATTGTTTTATACCCGAGTTTGAGTTCATTTTAAACATGAAGTTTAAATATTTCCTGTTGTCAACAGAAATGGAAGACCAAGAACAAGACAAAATTAGACAAAAATCATAGAGAGCCACTTTATTTTGACGTCTAACTTGTAATACATATATATTTGGCCCCAGTGAACTAGGAATCTATTTAAACTTTTAATATCTTAAAAAGCAAGATCTTTCTTGGGCCATAATCCACCTGAGGTGATGAACTGTGTCATCTTTCATCTTTCATCCACTTAATCAATTTTGATTGAATATCTACAATGACCAAGGTATTCTAGTAGGGACTAAAAGAACAGAAAGAATGGCCCAGTCCCTTCCCTTAAGAAGCGCAGAGGCTACAGTACAGAAAGAAAGCAATTATTTTAATAGGGGAGCTCCATTCACAAAACAGGGATCCCATACATGTTTTTAAAAACCTCAGAGAGAATGCAGGAATCATCAAGTTTTACACAAACTAGGAAAATATTACTAATAAATAACAAATGGTCTATTACTATCTGCTTTGCTCAGTCAGTCAGTGCAGAGTAGTAATAACGTCAAGGTAATAGATTCATTTACCTTGTGATCTGGTTCACTCCACACATGACAAACAGACCCAAAGTTGTAATTATGTTCCTACTTCCAGTTTCCAATTAGAAGGAAGACTGACTCCTAAGTGTGTATGCTTGAAAGGCATTCATTCCCACTATCAGAAAAGACCTCAACACTTAAGAGCTTCTGACTGTTGCTCTGCTCCCTCAAGTCACCATGAAGCTAGAGAGAGCAGAGAGATGTCAATTAGGAACCATTTGGAAACTGGGACATACCATATTTTACCAAATCTAAAACAATCAATTATAAGACACTCCTTTTTTTTATTTACCACTAGGAAAGACAAATGGTGTCAAATAAACTATGACGCTACTCTATAACATTCTCACATCCCAAATTCAGAGAATGTCATAGGGCAGGAAAAAAAATATATTTTCTCAATGTTAAAAGAATGCCTGGTATATAATAGACATGGCATAAATATATTTGAATAAATGGCATAGTCATCTAAAAATGGAAAAAGAGTTAAGGTGCTTAACCCAATCCTAAGGCTCTGATCAGTATAAATGAAGAAAAATTTTTAAATATGAAATTGGGTTATGCTACTTGAGTTACCCTTCAACAGAGCTTCTAGAAGATTTCTTTTTTTACTTTTTCATGGTTAAGGACAATTTGAAATTGGAAAAGCAAATCTAGAGCTACAACATAAGGAGTACCTATTGAGGAGCCAAATTAAAGTGTTAATTCTTGTGTATAGAACTTTCCTTTTACCTCCACCTCAGGGGACTCAATACCTCTGGCTTTGGGAATAACCAGGTCACCACAGAACAAGACAGGAGAGATGACAATAAAGTGATAACTTTTAATGCAGTGAAATAACAAGGATCATTTGAGGATTAGAGAAAGGATATGAATAAAGGAACAAGAAGATCCTTCCAGTAAATGGGCCCAGGACTATCCACCATCATGAGAGCAAACATTTTCTAAGTGCTTACAGGTACCAGGTACTCAGGTGCTACAGAATGACTTGGGTGGGTTAACTCCATTTCCCACCTCTATTAAATATTCTTAGTTTGCACCTGTGGTTTAAGCAAGTCAAACAGACTTTAAATAAGGGACAAAAGGGGGTGGGGGACTCATTTATTTGGTGTCTCAAAACAAAGGAGAAAAAGATAGTAATATTGCCAATTCACCCAGCTTTCATCCTGGGTTTCAAGAATTGGACGTGTCATGTATTGAGACAGATGTCATTGACATTGTTATGATTCTTCTAGAAACATCGTTCCCATCCCTGAGGGAGCTGAAGGATTTGAGAAGGGTCTTGGGACTTTTTCTTGATGTAGTGGGTCTAATGAAAATGTCAATAGCTCCAGTCTGCATCTAGATTTCAGAGCATTTAAAGGACCTCTCACAACTTCTGTCTATCTGAGCAGAACCAGCTTCTCCCAAGTGCCTTTTCTCCAAGGATAACACACCAGAAAGAATAGTAGGGGGAAATTCTCAGAGGGTTATTTTATCCTAAGATCCAGGAGGAAAGAGAGAGGCTGTTATAAAAGGAGACTTGACTTCGGGCGGTTAACATACAATACAATATACAGGTGATTGCCGGGGTCCAACCCCAGCAGGTCCAGGGGTTCCCAAAGGCGTAGACGGAGTCGGCGAAGAAGGAAGGACACGGAGACAGTGTTCAGTTGATCAGCAGCCTAGCCAGGATCTCCAGCCAAGTTCTGGTCTGGATCTCCAGAGAGGTTCTGGTTAGGATCTCCAGCCAGGTTCTGTGTCCATGTTCTCTTGCTAGGTTCTCCAGGTTCTCCAGCCAGGTTCTGTAGCCATGTTCCCTCGCTAGGTTCTCCAGCCAGGTTCTGTCCAGGTTCTCCAGACAGGTTCAGTCACCAGGTTCTAGTCAGGTTCTCTTGCCAATTTCTGTAGTCAGGTTCAGTCCAGGATCTTTTGCCATGTTCTCTCCAGCGAAGTTCTTCTGTCTGTAGGTTCTGTGTAGGTTCTGTCTTCTTAGTTCTGTGTTCTAAGCTCTGTATTCTAAGTTCTGTGTCTTGCTGTCTTATTACATCTGTATTTATACCAGTTGATTCAATCCTATCAATCTCTATTACAAAGGTTAGGGCGTTTCTTATCTCCATTCCAGGGAGTAAAGATTATGTAGCTTAAGCACGATTGTTCGTAGTTAAAGTGATTAATTACCCGCCTGGCACTTAGTTAAGAGGTTTTATTCCCTCCCTAACTTCAGGGGAAAATCCCTACCTGGGGAAACAACCTTTCTCAGAGAGGAGACCTTGGTTAAAACACATAGTGCCAAGAAGGTGAGCAAACATATTAAGAACAATATGCCATATATGCCAGGTCCTTTGAAACAGCAAGGATGGACCGGCTCCCGGCAGGTGATATATTAGAGAATTGTACACATGAAACCTATATAATTTTATTAACCAATACCACCCTCAATAAATTCAAGTAAAAACATTTTTAAAATAGACAAAGGCTGGTATTATTGATTCTGCTACTTTATCTTATTTAGAGATTCGGGAGGAGAAAAGCAAATATTACTCTGGCAGTGTTCTGTTGTCTGGCACTAAATTATTTTTAAATTCTTTGGCAAATCTGCCAAGTCACCACCAACAGCCCTGCATTTGAAGTACAGTGGGGCCTTGACTTACGAGTTTAATTCGTTCCGTGACAGAGCTCATAACTCAAAGTACTCGTATGTCAAATCTTAAAGTGAACGAGTGAGACACGTGATGCTAGGCTGATGTGGCATTCACTGTGACATTCGCTGCGGCAACTAGCGGTGGGGTATCTGAAGCTGGCTCGTAACCCGAATTTTAGCTCGCAACTCAAAGCAAAAAATCGGCCGGGAGACGGCTCGTATCTCGAAAAACTTGTTAGTCGGGACACTCGTAAGTCAAGGCCCCACTGTATTACTAATTCATTTTCTTACATCAGGAGAAAAAATAAACTATAGAAGAAAATTCTCTTAACACTGGGCATGAGGAGTGGGGAAAATGTGGGCTTAAACAGTTTGGTTTCAACATGAAGCACAGTTTGTGGGGAATTGGGAGGTGTACCCAGTCATTGCCCAGCTTACCTCCACCTCAAAGTCCTGTTTCTTCCTAAAGGAGAAGGGAAACTGCTTTGCAGGTGGGTTTTGGGGAGTCTCTTAATAGCAATTATTCAGACACAAAGAGAAATTCAAGAATTAACAATCACAATTATTGGCACTCTTTCCATTTGGAAGATGGGAGCATGTTCCCAGGGCCCCATAGGCAGTAAATAGCAAAGCCCAAACCCAACACAACCTGAGCTGTCATATTCAGGGGAAGCACACCAGAGAGAATTTAGGTCAAGGGCAGAGAACAAGGAGGCTTAAATCAGCCGCTTGCAACTTTAGTGTAACAATTCAGAGCTCTCTTGGGGGCATGGAAGGGACTAAGAAAGGTTTTGGTGATGGGAACCAGATTTTAAATATTTCAACCAATTATAAATCTACAATTCAAACACAACTCCAGACTGTTTGCTCAAGAGCCTCTATACATCCTGGAGAAAAAATAGGAATGAATTTTAACTATCACCCCTCTCCCCCAACTCATTGTTTTAATTGTTGGAAAGTGATATTGTTATCATAAAAAGATTTATCTAGATAGATAGATAGATAGATAGATAGATAGTGTGTGTGTGTGTGTGTGTGTGTGTGTGTGTGTGTGTGTGTTATAAAATAAAAACTCATGAAAATAGGTTTGGGGAAGAAAAGGATTATCATTAGGGATTAATATTATTCTCATTATTTATTTTATATATTATGCACTCTATAATGCTTGAATTTTTGACATTGAGCATATATTACTTTTCTATTTGGGGAAAAACAAGGTGGATTTGATTTTTCAATCACTGCAAGAAAATGAAAGACCAGCAAAAATGTTTATAATGTAAGAGTCATTTTAAAAAAATAAAAAGATTTAAGAGTTTAACAACAGAAGTGACGATATTCGAGCCAAGGAAAGAGAACTGGTATTTTAATTACCAGTATTCTTGCTTTTTATTTTTTGGAAAAGTTGATAAGGTGCAGTGCAAAGGACGTAAGAAGGGAAAAGCCATTTTCTTATAACGTAGAGGAAGAGGGTTCAGAAAGAACAAAGGAGCTCATTGACAGGTCTAACTGCAGACGTGTTATTAGAAGGGGAAGAAAAGGAGAATTCAGAATCATAGAATTTTGTTTTAGCTGTCACACTTCCTCTTGACGGAGGCACAGTACATTTGCAAGCCAGCTACTAAAGAAGAGTGGCCACGTAAAATAGAGGGAACAGGAACCAGTTATTCCCCCAGGAACTCAGTCAATTAAATGCAGCCTGGAAGGGATCTAATCTAATATCAAAGAGGCTGTCGGGGAATCAGTTCCCCAGAGTTTAGGGTTAATGATGTAGAGCATGGCAGCCTGGCCAGGAGCAGAGAAAAAGAAACCTCACTGAGATCTGGTGTGACTAGAAAAGACCAAAATAAAATAAAATAAGCATTTTCCAGAGTAATGGAGGACCTTGGGCAAAACCTTCTACAGGCATGATACCTCCTGCTTGTGGCAGTCTTCAAGGGGTTGGGTTCTCCAAGATTTAGCATGCTGTGCTTGGAATCGTAATTTCTGTACCTAAAATCATAATCATCATTAAAGAATGACCTCCCTTGATAGCATTCAGAATTCCTGGGATTTTAATCTAGTAGATTCCAAAGTACCCTTCCACCCAGGGTATAACTGGAAACATTATATCAATCCTGAAGTTTTTGCACAAAAGATCTTTGAGAGGAAAGTCACTGGTAAAACTGTACCTAGAAATCTGAGTGTAAATTAATTACCTACCAGACTATTGGTAAAAATCAGTGACCAACACAAAGACAAGGTGAACTACTAAATACTGGGCCTTCACTAGTTGTGGTCAACAGAGCCCTCCTTCTAAAGGGCTGTGAATTTGTGAAAAGATTTTCTCATTATTTCACAGGTCAAGCGCGAGGTGAAGTAAGAAAAATATATTATTCATTCAAATGAACAGGCAGACAGACTACCGCCCATGCTTTGTATTTAATCTTCAAAAGTTACTAAAATTCATAAGCAACTTGCCTTTTGGTTTCATAAATTTTGTATCCTGCAATGTGGCAGACTAGATATCTTAGTTGTCTTTAAAGTTCATTCCTCCTGTTCATCCCTTCCCTTTCTCTCCTTCTTTCTAATCACCATCCAGGAGTTTTCCTGATAATTAGTATTTCTTTTAGCTGTACAGGCTGATTAAATTTTTAAAAAGACCCACGATGCCCTTTAAGCCTTTCAGATATGCTATGCTTTTCATTTTATTTAATTCTTTTATTTAACTTTTTTATTAAACTCTTTGATGATATAACTTTTTCATAATCAGTAAATGTTAAGTCAGATAATAGAAAGGCAATATGAGAAACAGAGAGGCCTTTGTTAACCTTTGCTGGAATTACTCTTTTTGATGGAAATCAAAGAACAAATAATTTAATGATAGAGCTGTAATAGGCTCTTCAGAGAGAGAATTTAAAAATAAAAAAAATAAAAAAACAGTCCTGACCAGAGTGGCTCAGTTGGTTGGGCATCATCCCAAAGGTTGCCAGCTCCATTCTTGGTCAGGGCACAGTAGGGGGCATGCAGGAGGCAGCAGATCGATGTTTCAATCTCATATATATGCTTCTCTCTCTCTCTCCTTCTCTCTTCCCCTCTCTCTAAAAATCAATAAAAAATATTTTTTTAAAAATAGTGTATTCCTGAAAGCAGTCATAGAAGCCGTACCATTACTTTGAGTTTAATATATCTAAAAATAGTAGAAAGAAAAAGATAAGCTACTTTTCCCTTTTTGTTTGCTTCTTTAAACATTTTTAAATAATTTATTTGTTCAAATCAAGATCAAACTCAAATTCATTAATTATAATCAGCCAATACATTCTTTAGAACTTTAAAATACATATTTTTATTGATTTTAGAGAGAGGGGAAGGGAGAGGTATAGAGAGATGTAAACATCAATGAGAAAGAAACATTGATCGGCTGCCTCCTACACACCCCCTACTGGGGATTGAGCCTGCAACCCAGGCATGTGCCCTGACTGGGAATTGAACCAAACCAGTAACCTGGTTCATGGGTCAATGCTCAACCACTGAACCACCCTGGCCAGGCTCTTAGGTCTTTTAAAATATATAAGACTCTCTCTCTCTCTCTCTCTCTCTCTCTCTCTCTCTCTCTCTCTATATATATATATATATATATATATATATATATATATATATACTCTTACTTTTGTCTTGTTCCATCTCCCAAAGTCTATCTGGATTTTACTACTTTACTAATTTTCCCTAGATTTCCTGCCAATTGGAAGTTAGAATTAGAAGTTTGATCAGGTTCAGGTTTGATTATTTTGGCTTAAATAATCATAAAAAAACACATTATCTAGTTGTCACTCTTCTTATGGTGCTAATGTGACTGACAATCAACATTCAGACCCAATGATTTATTAGTGGATGGAAAATGTTGATACCCCTTCCTGTTAGCATTTATTCATTTATTAGCTGGAATGCTTTCTATAAGTTGACTCTTCCCCTCATTATATGGGGGAGCAAAAGTAGGTTTATAATACAAATAAATAATAATACAAATAAATAATAATAAACAAGTGAACTGTTTTGCACACGCATGACAATAAATCTACTCTTGCCCACCCCTGTATTTGGTTCCCTGGGTATGATTTATATTTATACTAGTGGACGGTGCATGGATTTGTGCACATTGAAAGGAAATTAATTAGGAGAAATATTTTAATATTACTATTCGCCCTTTCTCTATAATAGAAGTGTCAAAGATTAAAGAAAATTAGTAAAATGTATATGAAAATAATACATAAATTGATTAATAAAATAAATAAACAACATGCTATAACAACAAATACATAATATAAAAACAAAAAATGATATAAAAACAACATTGATAAAAACAATGACTGATAAATTGATTAAACTTATTCTAATATCTCCCTGTATACCACATTAAGAGTAAAAACACTTTAAGAGTGCTTGACTAATTTCCCTGTGATGAAGAATTTACTATTTTAACGTCACACACTCTTTGAACTCGAGAGAAAGCAACACATAACTGACCATGTTCAAAAACGGGTTCAGGTAGGAATATTCCTACTCTGTCTAGAGTTTGTCCTTGTGATTTATTAATAGTCATCACAAATGCTGGCATCACAGGAAACTGTCTTCGAATTAATTTAAATGAGAGGTCAGTCTCAGACAGGGACAAATATCACACATGCATGAGTCAACATTTATTTTTAAATTACCAGTGTGTGTCATATGTACTGGCCATTCAGTCAATCGGACGGTCAGACAGATGGACAGTCAGTCACTTAGCCTTTTATATATGTAGACAGGAAAACAGGATAAATACTTGTGTGCATCCTTACATCTGAAGTGGGTCTCTAATAGGCAGCACATACATGGGTTTGAGGGGGGGGGGGGTGTTTTTGTTGTTGTTGTTATTGTTGTTTTTCTTTTTGTTTTTTTAAGCCTTGCCGAAGCAAGGCCACCCAAAATTTTCAGCTGCCTCCCAAAAAACATTGGGAGGAAGAGAGAGATGGGGTTGTTGTTTTTTATATCTATTCAGCTACTATATGTCTTTTGATTGGAGAATTTGGTTCATTTAAATTTAAAGTAATTATTTATAGGTATGTATTTATTGACTTTTTGTTTTCTGGCTATTTTGTAGTTCCTCTCTGTTCCTTTCTTCCCTTGCTTTCTTACTTTGTGATTTGATGACTTTCTATGGTGTTATGTTTCGGTTCCTTTGTCATTAGCCATTGTGTACGCTATAGATTTTTTGCTTTGGGGGTCACCACACTAGGAATGGGGTTTGGGGTGAAATCATGTTTCTGCCTCTCCTGCCAATGTTGATGTGGCCATTTTATTCTCTGTTGTAGAAGAGCTGTTTACCTGGTTTTCATGTCTTTTTCACAGGATGCTGTTCCATCCGTAGCTGCAGAGTTGTGCTCATGGGAGGAGCTGGGTTCAGGACCTTCCCACACCTCCATCTAAAACCAGCTCCTCTACTTTGCCCTTTGGGAAAAAAAGCGTTAACTCTTCTAGGATGTCATTTAGAAATCCAAGGGGGTCAGTTCACTCAATGGTACGTAAGTAAACTCTAAAAATTAAAAGTCCTCTCAGAGGTTGCTACTTATTATTACCTGACACTAAGGTCTAGGACGAGGCATTGTTGAGGGGAAGAAAGGAGAGGAAAACAAATGCTCACATTTGCAAATTAAAATGAGTGCGAAATTTGCCATAGACTATTATCTAATTCTAAGCGTACCCATGAGTTTTGTGGATGACAATTTTCTAGCACATACTAAATGTCACACATCGGGCTCCTCCCCCTACATTCGTTAGCATTTTCAATTTTTACAACACTGTGTAGAAGTTACCTCTAGTATCTCCACTTTACAGAAGGAAACTGAGCCTTAGAGAAATTTTAGAAGTGGTCCAACAAATCTTCACAGAGGGAAATTTATGAGCATAAGGGGGAAAATTACATAATGAGAACACAAAGCATTTCTGCTTCTGGACAACTGATCAGAGGCCAAAAAGCCATTATGCCTTGCAAGATTGTATATGGCAACTCAAAAATGAATAATCGCGCCCAGCTGGCATGGCTCAGGTTGAGCATCAACCTATGAACCAGGAGGTCATGGTTCTATTCCTGGTCAGGGTATATGCCCGGGTTGTGGGCTTAATCCCCAGTGAGGAGCATGCAGGAGGCAGCTGATCAATGATTCTCTCTCATCACTGATGTTTCTATCTCTCGTTACCTCTCCCTTACTCTCAGAAATCAATAAAAATATTTTTTAATGAATAATCTCAGGAACACTGTAAATTCCAACTACAGAATTTAGCATAAACCACAATAACAATGGAAAATTTAACACCAAGGGGAAAACCACAAGCAATTAATATTAATAACTTCACATGGACATTTTATAAAACCATATTTATGAGACTCAGAATCACAGACACTCTGGATCATGACCCCAGAAGTTTTTGTGATGGCAATAAAGCAGGATCTGATTAATGTGAAACTAAACTGTCATACTCATGCCCTTTTATTTGACAATCCATCATGTAAATGCAACAGAACTAAAACAGAGAAATTTGTCAATGTTCACAGTATTTGGCTTAGAACTTCTCTACAGAATCAACATTCACAAAATCTGTTTAAAGTTTCTAACAGTCAAGCTCCCAAGTCCTTAGCCTGGCAAAACGCAGAATAAAGAGAGTAAGGTGGTCATTGAACCTGAAGTACTCAATTTTCACATTCACCTAAGTTCCTTTGAACCAGTCATGGACTCTCTAAATCTCAGCTACTATACTTGCTCAAAAGATTAAATTATTTTTAACAATTTAATTAAAAATAACAGGATGACCTGGCCAATGTGGCTCATTTGATTTGAGCATCATCCCATGCACTGAAAAGTGGTGGGTTTGATTTCCCAGTAAGGACACATGCCCAGATTGTGGGTTTGATCCCTGGTTGGGGTGCATGCAGGAGGCAACCAGTTGGTTTCTCACATCATTGTTTCTCTCTTCTTTCTCTCTCTCTCTCTCTCTCTCCCTCCCTCTCCCTCTCTCTTAAATCAATAATTTTTAAAAATATGTCTTTGGGTGAGGATTATAAAAATAACAGGATGAAATACACACATATCCATGCATACACATGCATGCATATATGTATACATGTCTACTTGCATATATATATATGTAAAAGAAAATGGCAAACCTCTGCATGATACCAATTTCATGTGTTTGCATAAGCAACCAACCAAACCCTAAAGGTTATCCCCTTCAATTGCCATTGGCAGCAAAAACATCATCCTTGTTTTACTTCTCCATATTGTGACCTATGTGAAGAGACCGCCTATGTGAGCACAATGTGCAAAACTTTGGGAGCCTGTGAAAGAACATTATCAAAAATTTAAAAATTTAAAAATCAATGGCATGTACAAGATAATAGAGTCATTTAAATTTCAAATTGCTAAAGCAAAAACACTATTGAAATGTAAATGGTTAAGCACATGAAAAATAAAAGCATTACTTCATATAGGATATAATAATCTTAGGAAAATAGTTACATCTTCCCCAATCAAAAAAAAGAAGACACAAATCTATTCAAGACAAATAGATTCATATACACCGAGTGGCCAGATTATTATGACCAACCCATCAGTACTTTGTTGGGCCACCTTTTGCCTGCAATACTGCGGCAATTCTTCTTGGCATTGACTCCACAAGATGTTGAAAGATGATGCAAGAAATCTGACACCATGTCTGATGACTAGCACTGTCCAGTTCTGTGAGATTTGCTGGTTGTGGAACCAGCTGCCTGATGGCTCTTTTAATTTTTTCCCACAAATGCTCAATTGGATTGAGATCTGGTGATTGTGGGGGCCACCTAAGCAAGGTAAAGTGTCCCTCATGTTCTTGAAACCACTCCTGCTCGTAAACAATATGAGCACCGTGGCATGGCGCATTGTCTTGTTGGAAGAAGCCATCTCCATTGGGATACGCCATCAACATGATAGGATGAAGTTGATCAGCAATGATACTTAGGTATGTTGTGCTATTCAGACATGTTTATAATGATCTGGCCCTCTAGCAACTTCAGCGCGAAATTATAGCTAATTTGCCTACAAACGTCAGGTGGTCATAATATTCTGGCCACTCGAGATATGAATATTCATATGTATATGTATATTTATATATGGAAAATGGGATATGCCTGTTGTTTAGGGTTGAAATTAATCAAATATGTCAAGTAGTTCTAACCATTCCTTGAGCTGTATTGGCAACAGCATTCTAGCATGGAAGGATTATGGTCTGACACATGCAGCAATGCCTACCTATATCTTTGTGCCCTCCCATCCATTAGGAGATATTTTCCTGATAATACATTTAAAAACCTAATCTAAGTCAGTTATAATAGTAAATATGCAAAGAAAGATAAAAATTTATTCCACAAGAAAATAGAAAAAAAGAAGAAAACAAAAACACCAAAGATATATGCACCTTCTTGTTCACTACAGCATTATTTGCAAAAGTGAAGATAGGGAAACATCTCAATGCCCATTGGCCAATGACCAGAAACTGTGGCATACATACAAAATGGAATATTACTCAACCATAAAAAAGAATGAAATCTTGACATTTACAACAACATCAATGTACCTTGAGGGCATTGTGCTAAGTGAAATAAGTCCGAGAAAGACAAATACCATGTGGCCTCACTCATATGTGGGATCTTAAAAAATCAAGCACATGGATACAGAGAACAGATTGGTGGTTGCCAGGCAGGGGTTGGACGATGGGATTAAAATGGATGAAGGGAGTCAAAAGGTACTAAACTCCAGTTACAAAAGAAGTAAGTCCCCTTTCTTGATAAAAATCCTCAGCAAAGTGGGAATAGAGGGATTATACCTCAACATAATAAAAGCCTTATACGACAAACCTACAGCCAACATCATACTCAATGGGCAAAAACTAAAACCATTTCCTCTAAGAACAGGAACAAGGCAGGGATGCCTACTTTCATCACTCCTGTTTGATATAGTACTGGAAGTGCTAGCCATAGCAATTAGAGAAGAAGAAGAAATAAAAGGTATCCAAATTAGAAAAGAAGACTTAGAACTGTCATTATTCACAGATGACATGATACTGTACATAGAAAACCCTAAAGACTCCATCAAAAAATATTAGACTTAATAAATGAATTAGGCAATGTAACAGGATACAAAATTAATACCAAGAAATATATAGCATTTTTATAAACCAATAGTGAACTTACAGAAAAAGAGATTAAAAAAACAATCCCATTTACCATTGCATCAAAAAAATTAAGATACCTAGGAATAAACGTAACTAAAGAGGTAAAAGACCTGTATTCATAAAACTACAGGACACTGAAAAAAAGAGATAGAGGAAGACATAATCAGATGAAAGAACATACCATGTTCATGGATTCATAGAATCCACATCATTAAAATGTCCATATTACCCAAAGCAATCTATAGATTCACTGCACTCCCCATTAAAATACCAATGGCATATTTCAAAGATCTAGAACAAACTCTCCAAAAATTCATCTGGAATAAAAATAAGACCCCAAATAGCCACAGCTACCCTGAGAAAGAACAACAAAGTTGGAGGGATCACAATACCAGATATCAAGCTATATTACCAAGCCATGGTTCTCAAAACTGCCTGGTACTGGCACAAGAACAGACATATAGATCAATAGAACAGAATAGAGAACACAGAAATTGACCCAAGCCATTATACTCAATTAATATTTGACAAAGGAGGCAAGAGCATACAATGGAATCAAAACAGTCTCTTTAATAAATGGTACTGGGAAATTTGGTCAGATACATGCAAAAAAAATGAAACCAGATCACCAACTTACACCATATACAAAACCAACTCAAAATGGCTAAAGGACTTGAATGTAAGATGGGAAACCATAAAAATCCTACAAGACTCCGTAGGCAACAAAATTACAGACATATATCGTAGCAATATCTTTACAGACACAGATCCTAGGGCAAGAGAGACTAAGGAGAAAATAAACAAATGGGGCTACATCAAAATAAAAAGCATATAAGCATAATCAATGAACACAGACACCAGGGGAGTGAGGGCATGAGCCGGGGGGGGGGGGGGAAACGTGGGGGGGGGGGGCAATGGGAGGATAAGGACACATATGTAATACCTGAATCAATAAAGAAAATTTTTAAAAAGAGGAATTAAACTCACACAAAAAAAAAAGAAAGAAAGAAGTCATGGGATGTAAGGTCTTAATGTGCTTGAAATAAATCAATTCTTCAGGGGTTCAGCTATCATATCAATAGGGTAAGAAATGATTTTAATTATCATTTCTCAGTCTACATTACACCCAATGAAAAGATATTTTAGGCAGAAATTTATTTATAATTAATATGACTTTTTTTAAAGGCATGGAAAATGCCTGTCAGTCACCTTTGAAAGACCCGACTAAATGGCTCTTTAAACCTTCCTGTTAATCCAGCCACGGGGAGTATTAAATATTTAGGACTGTGGTGGCATCTAGTTTATCAGAACAGCTCCATTTAAATGATGCTCCCCTGTTACCAGTTGTAGCTGATGATTTAATTAGGTGGAGGGAGTGAGTCACAATGATCATTAATAAGCTGCATTAATGTCATCAAAATTCCTATTCTCCAGAGTTAAAAATAACTGCATCATGAGGAAGATGGCCTATTTCTCACAAAATCCATTCTGGGTTTTTTTTCCCCCTTCAGTTATTAGCCTTGTTTTGCTGGGTATGTTCGCACTAATTACAGCAACAGCTTTATTTTGTTTTGTATAAAAGATTGCTTTACTCGATTACATTTGCAGGGAGAGTCAGCATTGTGTAGCTATCACAAAGTGTACACAGGGGCTAGTTTGTGTTCTCTGTCCAAGGTATTTATAATAGCTGTTCTTATTATTAAAACTGTGTCAAATATAGAGAATATAAGAATACTAATATGTAAATAGAATGGTCTTTAGAGACCATATATTGCAATGACCTTTTAAAAACACGTTATTTTGGAGCCCAGATATGGACTCCAAAAAACAGTGTTTCCCATCTTCTAAATGAAAACAGAGATGGAAGAATGCTTCAGACTCAGCCAGTTCCAAGAGAACTTCCCTGAATCTTGCTCAGAAGACAGACAGACAGTCCTGGCCAGGTAGCTCAGTGGGTTGGAATGTCATCCTGGTATGTCAAGGTTCCAGGTTCGATCCCCAGTAAGGACAACATACAAGAATCAACCAATTAATGCGTAAATGGGTGGAACAACAAATCAATGTTTCTCTCTCTCCCCTTTTTTAAGAAAAAAGGGGGGGGGAGGCAGATAGACAGTGATATTGAGTGGGAAGATGGAGTCCCATATCCAGCTGTGGCAAGACCCATGGTGACCTACTGATCCCGGTGATCCCAAATGGCACCTACAAATGAAATGTTTTCACTTACCATCAGTTAAAGTTGAATTCAGCAATGAGGAATTCTATTTCCAGCTCTCCAGTTATCCATTTGCACATAGGGACATAGGGTTAGTCCCATGAAGAAGCAGGCTTGAGGGATCCTTTCAAAAGAGCCCATATATCTAATGTAACTCCCTTTAAACAAAACAAGAAACTCCCACAAAGGATTCATTATTTATAGGAGTCTCTGCATTGAAATGGATTAAGACTCACTTGTCCTCAAAGAAAGAAACATTAGACAACTAATTCAATAAAAAGGATTAGTTTATCTCTTGAACCAATTAAAGCCGCTATCACCTAGAAATAGTAAGGTGACCTGGAAAATGCACCACAAGGCTGGCAACTTGTATTGGGGGGGTGGGAGGGGGGAAACATCAAGAAAATCACACGCAAAGAAAACAATCACAGGACACACTGGTGGAGTCTGCTGATGACAGACATGATGGGCATTTGTTCGTTTCCATTATTTTTAACCAAATATGCAATACATGCAAGGTTCTGCACTCGTACTCAGTGGGAAAAGGAGAGGATGTGATGTTGGATGAACACCTCTATGTGCCAGTAGCTTTACCTGGGTTACCTTGTTTCTCTCTCACCACAGCCCCATGAGCTGGGTTTTCATCTTCATATTACAGGTAAGGAAATAACGCACACAGCATTGACCCCTTTGCTCAACATCACACACCTACAAAATGGCAGAAACAGCATCTAAACTTATTTCTACTGATTCAAATCCCAAAGCAAGTACCCATAGGAGAAATATGGACATCATCTGCCCTCCAGAAACTGTCCCCTGACCCAGGGAGAAAGGGTGCAGATAGAGATTGCTGTCCTAAATGTGTCTGTGGCAGGCTATGAGGAAGGGCACATGTAGTGCATTAAGGTTTGAGAAATGAGGGGAGATTTACAAGAACTGAAATGTAAGTTGGGTCCGTGGTAGATTTTGGCTTGTGATGCATGAAGCATTGCAGAAGACGACAAAGTATCAACAAAGGAACAAACAAGTGAAGCATAATGTAGGTTTGGGACACAATGAAGGATCGATTTTGACTTCCAAATAGTGGACAGATAAGCAATGTCCACTGGGTGAGTTATAGCATCAGCTCTGGGGTGAGGCTGTCTGGACTCAAATTCCAGCTTCACCCCTTGTTAGCTGTGTGAGCTTGTACAAATGATTTAAGCCTCTAAACCAAAGTATCCTCATCTGTCAATTAAGGATAGTAGTACAGCCCTAGCTGGTTTGGCTCAGTGGATAGAGCATCGGCCTGAGGACTGAAGAATCCTGGGTTCAATTCTAGTCAAGGGCACATGCCCAGACTTGATTCCCAGTAGGGGGCAGGCAGAAGGCAGCCAATCAATGATTCTCTCTCATTACTGATGTTTCTATCACTCTCTCTCTCTCCCTCTCCCTTCCTCTCTGAAATCAATAAAGATACATTTTTTAAATAAAAAATAAAGGATAGTGGTACATATCCCTAGATTTGTTTCAAAGGTTAAATGACATGATACATATCAATCCCTTAACATGATGCCAGGCACACGGAAAGTGCATAAGAGTTGACTATTGTTATTACATAAGGAGGTAGTGGGAGAAAGAAGGCTGAAGACCACCCCCTCCCCCAAGTTCCCTTCTCTGAGGCTCTGAAAAGCACAATATTTACCTATTTCTTAATAAACTACCGAAACACTTCAGAAACAAGTAGCTCACAAATCATTTTAAATTCATGTATTGCCTGTGCATGAGAAATCTGATAAACCCAAAAGATAGATCTATTTTTATATGGCTGCTAGACAATGTATTAAAGGCAAGAGAGAGAGAAGATGATGAAAGTTTCAAAGCAAGGCATTTCATGATAAGAGTTAGACCTCTGAGAAAATAACGTGTTAGTGGTATCTAAGAAGAACTGCGGGGTGGGGGGGGGGAGTAGCATTAGTAAATGAATTAAAACAAAAGTCCAATAAGAAAAGGTACAGGAAGATACCAGAACCATCATTGTGGGAAGAGCTCAGGAGATTTATCTCAGTGCAGTGGCAGATGCAATGGCGTGAGCGCACTCCACCTATACAAGCTTCCTCGGCACACCGGGAAGTGGCAGCGCCCGCATGAGTAAGCCCCCTAGAGTCCCTACATATTACCCTATCTTTCCTACCATTGGTTGCCCTAAGGATGGTGTAAACTTCTGATTGGTCTGGAATGTTATATATGTTGCTGCACTTAAACAATAAACTCAGATCTGCGTCTTGAACCGGTCTCCAGAGTCGGGCATGTTTCGTTAGGACTCCGTCGGCCTCACCCCCGCGGGACCCCCTGCCTCACATCATCACCACCTAAATGGCAGAAGAGAAGTAAATCTAAATGAAGATACCAAAAATATTCCATAATTATGTAGAGAATTAGTCCTCACATCCTACTACAGAGACAGTCTAGGGTTAATGAGGCATGGATTCATTAATTCTATAAACTTATAGGAGATGCAGTAGTGAGATCCTATGACAATAACTATGTAACTCTGCAAATATGAATGTCTTAAGTTTTTAGGCTTTGCAATGGATGTTTGGGATACAGAATTGAATATGACCTTATCTCCATCCTCAGTGCACTTGGAGTCCAGTATGAGATCTAATGGTATATTATGTATTAGTTGCTCAATAAATGGTGAATGAAAAAATAAAGTGTGATACATTAATGGCATTTCTGAGACCTGTTAACATTAAGAGTAATAAAATATTTACAAAGTTCTAAAAGAAAATAACTGTTTATCTATAACTTTAAATTTAGCAAAATTTATGATTTTAAGAACAAAGGACAAATAAACACATTTTTTTCAGACAAAATGTTTACAACCATCCTATATATTCACTAAAATTATTAAAAATGTACATCAGGAAATTGGAAAATGATTGTTGATGAAGTCTAAAATGCAAGAAGGAATGTTGATAAAAATTTACTCTAAGGTATAGTGATGATGATGTCATCAAATTAGTGTAATAAGAAAAAGTAAAATATAAATAACATTCATTGGAAGTGGGCAGTTAATATTGAAATGACTTTGAATCTGAGTAATGTTTGAGAAAAAGCAGAATTTATTTGCTAAATCAAATTGTAAAAATAAATCTAAACTTATATGTTGAGCAAGAAATAAGATTCCCAGAATTCCCTTCCCCAAATGGTTCCAACTTAGAGCTGGCCAAAAGTGGAATGTGTAAAATATTTGGAAGACAGAAATGAGGCAGCTGCCATTGCTCTCTGAAGGTTGTCAGTCAGATGTGGAGACAGACCAGTGGCATGTTGGAGCCAGCCTGTGCCAGTTCGCATGAGCTGATTATGCTTATTTCCTCACAAATTTCACAGAGACTTCATATTGGTAGAGTGAAATCAGACATGGTAGCAATATTTACACCACAGAAATCGGCAAGTACTTAAATCAGGACGTTCCCCCCAACCCAGCCTGTTGTTAAATGTTTTCAGGACAACACTATGATAGATAGAAAGGTGTCAATAGACTCCCTGCTAATTAACAGTAACCCTGGGCCCATTATCAGATGCTATGAGAGGAAAATGATGTCTACCTTATTCAAGAAATTTTAGAAAAGATAAATAGAATACACACTCCTTAATTATATTACAAAGCTAAGTATTAATCTAAAACCAAATCTGAACACAAAATGACATCATAAAATCATTTTAACATACGAACATAGATCCGAAAATCTTAAATAAGATATACACTAACTGCTCTAATTCTATATTAAAATCTCTACATCCCAGGAATGTAGCAACTGTAGCATCAGAAAATTTAATCAACATGATGCACCAAATTAATGGATTAAAGCAGAAAAAAAATGACATCATTTCATTTCAATAGATGCAGAGGAGGCATTATACAAATCTAAATAGTTTGTAGGACAACAGTTTTTTAAAAGTAGAAAACCAGAAACAGCAGAGGCCTTTCTTAACTTAATAAATATCTGCCCAAAATTCCACAGTAAATACATAATCAATGGTGCAAGTTTAGACAAACTACCTGTACCATCAGACACACTGCTATTCTTCAACATGGTACTAGAAGCCATCTATATAAGAAAGCCTAAGCTACCTTACAGCGAAACGACCAGAATGACCAGTAGCTATGATGCGCCCTGACCACTAGGGGGCAGACGCTCAAGGCAGGACTTGAGCACTCCCACAGGGAAGCGCCACTCAGCCAGAAGCGGGGCTCATGGCTGGAGAGCACAGCAGTGGTGGCGGGAGCCCCTCCCACCTCCACAGCAGCGCTAAGGAGCAGCAAGCAGAGCAGTAAGGAGCAGCGAGCAGGCAGGAGGTAAGGAACAAGGGGTCCCAGACTGTGAGAGGGTGCAGGCCAGGCTGAGGGACCCCCTCCACCCACAATGCACTGATTTCACGCACTGGGCCTCTAGTAGACAATAAGAAAGCCATAAGCAGGGGAAAGGAAGATGGTGGTGTAGGTAAGCATCTGTACTCGCCGCTTCCCACAACCACATCAAAATTAAAATTAAAATACAGAACAACCATCATCCAAAACCACTGGAAAGCTGGCTGAATGGGAGTCCTACAACTAGAAAAGTAAAGAAGAAAGCACACTGAGGCTGGTAGGAGGTGCAGAGGCAAGGAATGGGCTGGGCTGGCACCTACATGTGCTGCTTTTTGAATCAGGAGGATGAACTCTGCAGAGGCTTCAGAAGGAGCAAGGGGTCCCAGCCCCACACCAGACTCCCATCCCAGGGTCCCAGAGCTGGGAAAAGAAGTCCCTATGTGCAGTAAGAACTACTAGCTGTAAAAACCAGTGTGGATTGGGGCTTAGTGACACAGAGCCTGCTAGAGACTCAGCTGTTTCTCTTAAAAGGCCAGCACCATGAACCAAACTTACAAGGTCCTGCTTCCTCTGAGCTCCAGCACCAGGATGAGGCTCTGGGGGAGACAGACACATACAAGGAGGAACTGGATTGTCTGGCATTGGGGCAGGAACTCGGGGGCGGCTTTCTCCCAGATAGAAGTGCTCGCAGGGATCATTATTCTTATGCTGGGAATTCCCAGGTTGCAGGGCTGACTGGCAGCCATTTCTGTTTGCTCTGCCCTGGTGATTCCCTAAGACCTCACCTCATCCAATTTACAACACCACCCAAGCTGGGTGCAGCAGCTTTTGCATATGAATGGCCTGTCCTTGCTAAGGTTAAAATCTCTCAAATAAGCTGCAGCTGGGTTAGGGAGTCCCAAACTTGTCAATAAAAAGCCCAAGACCTAGGACCAGCACCAGCCTACCTTGCTTCATAGCTGGGCCTCATCTCAGCACTTCCACAACTGATACAAAGAGAAGGAATCTCCAGATCTCTCTGTAGCTCCTGCTGTGTGGCCCCAAGCAGTGGCTGACTTTTACCTCCCTGGAGACCCAAGAGCCAGTGTCAGACCATACCAGATTACAACTCTACATATCCTTAAGTGACACACTCAAGGAGAAGACTCAGTGAGCACCAAAGCCCCACTGAAGCAAGTCCTACTCCATAGGGAGGTCTCCTGCACAGCAGCTCTCCCACAGTAGTCGCAGCTAGTCCTCATAGGCAATTGGCCTGGAGGTCAATTCCTCCCAGTGATACCAACAGCAAATCAAGTCTCAATTATAACAAAACTGTGCTCAAAGCCCACAAAGGGGTACACTTAGAATTCCCAGCTCAGGTGACTGGGGAATCTGAGCCACTGGGCCCTTCAGAACATCTACTATACAAGGCCACTCTACCAACCCAAGGAGACATAGCAGCTCTACCCAGTACATAGAAACAAACACAGGGAAGAAGCCAAAATGCAGAGATAAACATGTCATAAGTGAAAGGAATGGAAGAAAGAGAACTATTGGATATCAAGTTCAAAACCACAGTTATAAGGTTATTCAAGAATCTTCTAGAAACCTCCAAAAAAATGGAAAAGGACTAGTCAGAAATTAAGCACACACTGATTGAAATAAATAATAGTATACAAGGATTCAACAATAAAGTAGAGGATTCTGAGAATCAAATCAACAATTTGAAATATGAGGAAGCAAAAAACACCCAACCAGAAGAGCAAAGAGAAAAAAGAATCCAAAAATAAGAAGATAGTGTAAGGAGCCTCTGGGACAACCTCAAGCATACCAACATCCAAATTATGGGGGATGAAAGAACAAGATATTGAAAACCTATTTGAAGAAATAATGACAGAAAACTTCCCCTACCTGGTGAAAGAAATAGACTTACAAGTCCAGGAAGCACAGAGAGTCCCAAACAAGAGGAATCCAAAGAGGACCACACCAAGACACATCATAATTAAAATGCCAAGGGCTAAAGACAAAGAGAGAATCTTAAAAGCAGCAAGAGAAAAGCAGTTAGTTACATACAAGGGAATGCCCATACAACTGTCAGCTGATTTCTCAACAGAAACTTTGTAGGCCAGAAGGGAGTGGCAAGAAATATTCAAAGTGATGAATAGCAAGGACCTACAACCAAGATGACTCCACCCAGCAAAGCTATCGTTTAGAATTGAAGATCAGATAAAGAGCTTCACAGACAAGAAAAAGCTAAAGGAGTTTATCACCATCAAACCAGTATTATATGAAATGTTGAAGGGTATTCTTTAAGAGGAAGAAGAAAAAGAAAGAGATCAAAAATATGAACAATAAAATGGCAACAAATACATACCTATCAACAGCTGAATCTAAAAATCAAAATAAATAAGAAATCTAATGAACAGAATAAACTGGCTAATAAAGTAGAATCAGAGGCGTGGAAATGGAACAGACTGATAATTCTCAGGGTGAAGGGAGGTGGGGGGATGGGAAGAGATTACACAAAGATCTTATATGCATAGATGCATTAACTATGGACACAGACAATAGGGTGGCGAAAGCCTGGGGCGGGGCGGAAACCGGATGGGAGGAGCAATGGGGAGAAAAAAGAGGGACATCTATAATAATCTCAACAATAAAGATTTTAAAAAGAAAGAAAGCCATAGTTAATGTGATAAAAGAAGAGAAATTTAAAGTATGAGGATTTTGAATAAGGTAAAAGTTATTTTTATTACATAATATTATCTCGTACATAGCCAGCATATGAAAATTAACAAAATATTTTATTAATAAGAGTTGAGAAAAGCTTGCAAGTAAAATATGAACATGAAAATGCATAGATTAGTCTTTAACAATAACTAAATGATAAAATATAAAACAAAATACTAGCAACAGCCAAGAAACAGTACCTACCAATTATCTAGGAATCACCCTAAAATAAATGGGCCCTGCAGGAAAAATTTTTAAACTGAGTGAAAAGTTATACTATGGATGGGATAAATAGTTAAAATATTAATTAGCCCTTAGATTACTCTATAAATTTCATGTCATTCCAAAAAATATTATGAATAAAACTGAATGCAATTTGATTGATTCTTTCTACAATTTATATGTAAGAACATAGAATCAAAAGTAGGTAGAACAGCCCTAGCCAGTTTGGTTCAGTGGGTAGAATGCTGGCCTGTTGACTGCAGGGTCCCAGGTTTGATTCCAGTCAAGGGCGCATGCCGGGGTTGCGTGTGGGCTTGCTCCCCAGTAGGGGGTGTGCAGGAGGCAGCCAATCAATGATTCTCTCTCACCATCGATGTATGTTTCCATCTCTCTCTCCCTCTCCCTTTCTCTCTGAAATCAATAAAAAAAATTTTTTTTATGTAGTTAGAACAAGTTAGAAAAGAAAAGAAAAAAAATGATGGTCTTGCTCTAACAAATATTATAAAACCAAAGATAAATGACAGTTATATTAGATACATAGGTAGATGATAGACAGATAGTAATTAGTGCAAGAATAGACAATTAAGACAATGGGAAAGAATAGAGGAGCTTTGTAATAGAACTCCCAAATCTCCAAAGAAGAATAACTCATAGATCACACATTCAGTCAGGGGATAAGCTTAAAATAGAAGTAAAATGAGGCATAGTTTGTCTAGAGATTTTTTTTTTCTTTAGAAAACATAAACTACTCTGCAATTATATTGAGAATAGAAAACTGCTACAGATGGCTTACTAAGACTATTAATACCATAAGACCATTATATGCAATTTTGTCATTAACTGCTAAAATCCCATTGATTTTAATCTACAAAAGTAATAAATCCTACATACCATAATTGCATGTATTTTTAAACTGTAAGGGATTAAATATTTAAAATCTTGTCTCTGCCATGAACTAGGGAATTTTAATATTAGAAAATAAATTTGAAGGTTCTGCTTTGAGGATGCAGACATAAATTTTCTCAGGAAAAAAACATAAAAATAGAAGAATTTACTTTGCTCTATTTACTTCACTATAGGGTTTCCATAAAAATCTATAATAATAAAAGTGTGATATGCTAATTAGACTGGACAGCCGAATGACCATACACGGTTCTCAGATCAAATAATATTGCAATCTTGATATATTTTGGAATATGTTTTTGTTGTGTTTTTGGGGGGTTTTTTGTTAATCCTCACCTGAGGATATTTTTCATTGATATTTTAGAGAGTGGGAGAGAGAGGGAAAGACAAAGAGAAACATCGGTGTGAGAGAAGCACATTGATTGGTTGCCTCCTGCACACGCCCTGACCAGGGCCTGAACCAGGGAGGAGCTTGCAACCAAGGTACATGCCCTTGACTGGAATTGAATCTGGGACCCTTTGATCCGCAGGTCGACGCTCTATCCACTGAGCCAAATCGGCTAGGGTGGAATATATTTTCTTAATTGTGATTATTGTTATATATATTTATTATTGTGCTTATGTCTCAAAATAATGTAATTTATATAAAAACATTTTAGTCCTAGCTGGTGTGCTCAGTGATTGGAGCATCTCCCCCCACAACACACACAGCACAGAAGGGTCATGGGTTCAATTCCAGTCAAGGGCACATACCTGGGCTCTGAGTTTGACCCTGGGCCCTGGTCGGGGCACGTGGGAGAGGCAAGGCAATGGGTGGACGTGTCTCTCACATTGATGACTCTCTCTCTTTCTACTCTACCCTCCTTCCCTTCCACTCTCTCTAAAAATCAATGGAAAAATATATCCTTGGGTGAGGATTAACAAAAAAAAAATTTAAATATACAGTCCCAATAATGTAAGCAGTTTTAACTAGGTTTAACTTTACACTTTAACAGTAGTCAAACATGGAAGTCTTAATAATGGTTATAGAACAAACTGCATATTTAATGTTAAAAGATACACAAAAGAATGGAATTAAAGATAAATACTTAAAGACTAACTTTCAATATTAAATCATTCTGAATTATTTCATTTACTTAACATATGACAGAACTATCATTACATATTTTTATTATACCACTTATTCAATAAATGGTGTTGAGACAACTAGCTGATCATATGGAAAATAAATAATCAAAAGGAATCTCTTCCATTATTCACAAAAATCAATTTCATGCAAACTAAAACCATAAGGAGATATGCCTAAAATTAGTAAGACTGACAATATCAAGTGTTGGCGAAAAAATAAAGAAACTAAAATTTTCATGCATGGTTGGTGAAAATACAGAAAGGTACCACTACTTTTGAAAATACTTTGCAGTTTTTAATAAAAGTGAACTTGAACTTACCACTTGTAATATTTTCCCAAGATAAATAAACATATGTCCACAAAATGACTTGAATACAAATCTTTACAGCAGCATTATTCACAATAGTCAAAAACTAGAAATAATCCATCAGCAGGGAGATAGATGTACAAGTTGTAGAATACCCATGCATGAAATGGACTAGAACTTGGCAAAAAATACATAAATAAATAAAGAGGAACCAACTACAACTACTTGCAACAACATGGATAAATTTCAAATACATTTTGCTGAATGAAAGAAGCCAGGTGCACAATAATACATTCTAGTACTTTATGGTTCCATTTATAGGAAATTTAGAAAAGACAAACTAATCTTTGAATTCAAAACAGATCAGTGTTGGTTGGGGCCAGGCAGGCTGGAGAGACTGACTGTAAAAAAACACAAGGGAGCTTTTGAGGTGATGAAAATGTTCTACATTTTGATGTGGGGATAGTTACATGAATGTACACATTTGTCAAAATCCAAACAGTGCACTTAAATGGATATGTTTTATGTGAATTATACCTCAATAAAAAATATATATGCCCTGACCAGATTGGCTCAGTGGATAGAGCGTCAGCCTGCGGACTGAAGGGTCCCAGGTTCGATTCTGGTCAAGGGCATGTACCTTGGTTGCGGGCACATTCCCAGTAGAGGGTGTGCAGGAGGCAACTGATCAATGTTTCTAACTCTCGATTCCTCTCCCTTTCTCTCTGTAAAATAATTCAATAAAATATATATTTAAAATAAATATATATTTAAATATATATATATATATATATATATATATATATATATATATATATAGCCCTAGCCAGTTTGCCTCAGTGGATAGAGCTTCGGCCTGCAGACCGAAGGGTCCTGGGTTCGATTCAGGTCAAGGGTATGTACCGAGGTTGCAGGCTCCTCCCTGGCCCAGGCCCTGGTCAGAGTGCATGCAGGAGGCAACCAATCAATGTGCTTCTCTCACAACCATGTTTCTCTTTGTCTTTCCCTCTCTCATCCCCAGTCTCTAAAAATCATTGAAAAAATATCCCCCAGTGAGGATTAAAGAAAAAAATACATATATGACATATATGTATGTGTGTGTGTGTGTATATATAATTTTAATATGAATTAAAAACTTAAACATTAAAGACAAATCTTTAAGCACCTTCAGGGGGAAAAAACAGAATAGCTCAATGTTTTCTTGGAAGAGAAAGATTTTTTAAATAAATTGCAGAAATAAAAATCATAAATGAAAAGATAGATTTGATTATATTAAAATTATGAACTAATTTTTTTCTAAGATTCATGACAAAGAGTGATACAAAATTATAAGCAGAAAAAAAATAATCTTCTATAATAAAAGGGTAATATGCAAATTGACCCTAACAGCAGAACCACTGGGAATGACTGGTCACTATGATACACACTGACCACCAGGGGGGCAGATGCTCAATACAGGAGCTGCCCCCTGGTGGTCAGTGCGCTCCCACAGGGGGAGCTCTGCTCAGCCACAAGCCAGGCTGAGGGCTGCCAGCACAGTGGTGGTGGCAGGAGCCTCTCCCACCTCCTTAGCAGCACTAAGGATGTCCGACTGCAGCTTAGGCCTGCTCCCTGCTGGCAAGCGGACATCCCCCGAGGGCTCTCAGGCTGCCAGAGGGATGTCTCACTGCCAGCTTAGGCCTGATGCCCTGGGAGCAGGCCTAAGCCAGCAGGTGGACATCCCCCGAGGAGTCCCACACTGTGAGAGGGCACAGGCCGGGCTGAGGGACCCCCTCCCCCCCCTAGGGCACAAATTTTTGTGCACTGGGCCTCTAGTTGAAATATAAAATGCCAAAGGATTCAAACACAGAATATTTTAAAACCCCTATGAATCAAAAAAGACAACCCAATCAAGAAATGGGCATCAGATAAAAATAAGCAATTCACTTTAGTGCAAACATGACTGCCCAATTAGTATATGAAAAGATTAAACCTCATTAGGGATATTCAAATTAAACCACAACTGGATACCATTTCACATCCACCAGATTTATTAAAAAATTAGCTGATAAAGTTAGGTACAAAGCCAGTAAGACTTCCAGTAAGACTTGTGGCAGTTTTCATTGGAACAACTGATTTACAAAACTATTCAGTATTGCCTAATAAAATTGAATATGTTCACACTCTATGACTTAGCAGTTCTCCTAGTAGTAAAATATTGTAAATAATTAATACCAACCTAGGTAATTTGGGTGCACTAAATTTCCATTAGAGCAGTAGTTCTCAAATCTTAGCAGGAATCAGAATCCCCCCTGGGGTCTTCTTAAAACACAGATAGATTGCTGGGCAGATCCCAGAGTTTCTGATCCAGTAGGTCTGGGCTGGGGGCTATAGAATTCACATTTCTAACAAGATTTCAGATGATACGGATGCTACTGGTTTGAGTACCATCCTTTGAGGAGCACTGCTATAGAGTAATGTGCTGTCCCAGATTTATATCTTGAGTATAGACGTATTGTAAAGAAATACTTCTTTGGCTTAGGAGGTCTCCTATAATATTTCAAGGAGATGCATTATCTATGAGAAACAAAAAATCAAACAGAATAGTGAAACAAGTTTACTCTAACAAGGAGTGTGTCTCAAAGCAGTTGGCAGCCCTTGATTTTATCACATGGTAGGTTACTTGCTTTATAGTCCTAGAAACTGAAAATATGACACGAACACTTTTTACCAGCTTCAACAAACTAATCAATCATTTTCTAACTGGGAGTCTTCGCTGCCAACATTTCTATTTACTTACTAATCTGTATGCTGCTTTTCATAGAATATTTAGTAAATTATGCAAGAGATTTAATTATACCTATTTTTCAGAAGACATGATGAGTAAACTGTGGACTTAAATAGCAAGAAATAACATCTGATTTTAATTTACTTTCTCTCAACATCAGAAAATTCCAATTACAAGTTACATTGGCAAAATCTAGTTCCTACTGGCAACCTCTAAACAATATTTCAAAAACAATTGTTTTGCAATTCCCAAACATATTTCCGCTGGGATTTTTCATGACAGTTTTAAAATTATAAAATTAAATAAAAATTGTACAAGGCATACAATGATGGACCAGATTTGTCATTCTATGCTATAGCTTCATCAAGCAATTTAATAGAATCTAATAACCTTCCATGACAAATAAAAGGAGATACATGGTTATTCAAAGAGATTTGAGGGTTTTTAATAAAGAATTATATTATATAAAACAGAAAACGCATACATATGAACTTTTCATGTGTCTGAATGCTAAAAAACTCAATTAAAATCTACACTAATAAAAGAGAAAAATGGTAATTGGCGTACGGCGCTACCCTTTTCATTGGCTAATCAGGGCTATATGCAAATTAACTGCCAACAAAGATGGTGGCTAATTTGCATATGTAGGCACAATGCAGGGAGGCGAAAGGGAAAGCAGGAAGAAGCCCCCTGCCACTGACAGTGATTGGAAACCCAGGGGGGAGCTAAGAGGTGGGGGGTAGGGCAAAGGCGGCCCTGGGGCCATCTTTGCCCTGCCCCCCAGCCATGATTGGAGAATCAGGCGCCTTTGCCGCCCTGGTCAGTGATAGCAGGAAGTAGGGGTGGAGCCAGTGATGGTCGAAGCTGGCAGTCCCAGGAGCTAGGGGTCCCTTGCCTGGGCCTAAAGCAGAGCCCACGATTACGGCGCCCCCCGCTGCCACTGCGGGTCCCCGCTGCTGGGGCCGGATGCCTAGGCCAGAGGCATTAGGCCTGGGCAGGGGTGGAGCCTGCAACTGCGCGGAGCTGGGGGTCCCCTGCCCAGGCCTAATGCTTCGGCCAGAGGTGTTAGGCCTGGGCAGGGGCGGAGCCTGCAACCCCAGGGAGCTGGGGGTTCCCTGCCCAGGCCTAATGCCTCGGCCAGAGGTGTTAGGCCTGGGCAGGGGCAGAGCGGGAGATCGCGGGGAGCTGGGGGTCCCCTGCCCAGGCCTAATGCCTGGGCCAGAGGTGTTAGGCCTGGGCAGGGGTGGAGCCTGCAACCGCGGGGAGCTGGGGATCCCCTGCCAAGGCCTGACACCTCTGCCGGAGGCCTCAGGCCTGGTCAAGGGGCCGATCCGGTGATTGGTGATTGGAGGGTGATGAGGGTCAACTCCTCTGGCCGAGGCATCAGGCCTGGGCGGGGAACTGGGGGTCCCCTGCCCAAGCCTGATGCCTGGGCCAGAGGCATCAGGCCTGGGTGGGGGGCAGAGCCGGGGATTGGAGGGATATGATGGTCCCCTTGCCCAGGCCTGAAGCCTGGGTCAGAGGCGTCAGGCTTGGGCGGGGTGTGGAGCAAGCGATCAGAGGGAGATGGGGGTCCCCTGCCCATGCATGATTCCTGGGCCAGAGGCCTCAGGCCTGGGTGGGGGTCAGAGCCAGTGATCGGGGGGGAGATGGGGGTCCCCTGTCCAAGCCTGACACCTCTGGCGGAGGCGTCAGGCCTGGGCAAGGGGCAGAGCCAGCAATCGGAGGGGTCTGGGGGTCCCCTGCCCAGGCCAGACGCCTGGGCCAGAGGCATCAGGCCTGGGCTGGGGGCAGAACCAGTGATGGGGGGAAATGAGGGTCCCCTGCCCAAGCCTGACACCTCTGTCAGAGGCGTCAGGCCTGGGCAAGGGGCCGATCCTGCGATTGGAGGGTGATGGGGGTCAACGCCTGAGGGCTCCCAGTATGTGAGAGGGGGCAGGCTGGGCTGAGGGACACTCCCCCCCACACACACACACACACACACGTGCACCGGGCCCCTAGTTAGTTTAATAATTATCATCTAAAACTAATTTCCTCTAAAATATATATATATATATATATATATATATATATATATATATATATACACCCCCAGCCGTTGTGACCCAGTGGTTGAGCTTTGACCTATAAACAAAGAAGTCACAGTTCAATTCCTGGTCAGGGCACATGCCCGGTTGCAGGCTTGATCCCCAGTAGGGGGCATGCAAGAGGCAGCCGATCAATGATATTTCTCTCTCATCAATGTTTCTATGTCTCTATCTCTCTCCCTTCCTCTCTGAAATTATACCAGTTTCCGTGAACAAATAGTAATTGCAATCATTGTTAGTATAATAACTAAGAAAATTATTTCATGTGAATAAATCAATGAGGAGAGAGATAAGCCTGATACATATGAGACTGTGTAAACAAGTAGTGGGAAGGAGGTACAACTTGAAAGTCTTCACTCTTTCTACTGAATCATACGTAATAATACTTTGAAGATATTGTAAAAGGTGTTTTGAGAAGTCCTCCAAGGCCTGGACCACAGTCTAATGTTTGCATGAAAGTTCATAATGAAAAGTAGAATCCCACTTAAAATATATAAAATTAAAGTTATTCTGTGCGGTGAGAGAGTTAAATTGAGGCTATTTTTGTTCATTTTATATTTGTAGAAAAGAATAGAAATGGGGTTGTTTAAGTGACTGAGTAAAATGGGGGTGAGAAGATAGTGAGAAACTGCATCTACAATTCCTAACTCAACATACTTCACCATTTTGCCTAAGGCCAGCCCTGAATTATCATCTCCAAAGACCCTAGAAATAAGATTTATCTCAAAGAATCAGCAGTCCTCATCAAATATTGATGAACAGGAAAGAGGACATGTGAGAATGAAATAACCCAAGTCCTATTTGCCCAAGGCAAAAACTTGGAGAAACACTATGTGAGGCCATTTTCTTTTTTTCTGGCCTGTGACATAATTCTGGATGCAGGCATTTTGACTTTCAAGGATTTAAGTTCAAAATGTCGAATTTTATCATTGCAAATAGTTAATGTGACTTATATAAACCAACCACCCCCTTCATCTCCAATACTTCATAGAGAAAACAAAACTACAGCTTAGTAGCTCTCTTTTGACTACAGCCCTACCAAGTACTAACTGCATTTGAGCAAGTAACTTATTCTCCCTATATCTTAATTTCCTTCTCTGAAAAATGTGGATGACAATAGGACTATTGTTGTTGTTAAATGATTTCTTAAATGCTCAAGTCCTCCAACAGTATTAGCAAAAATGAAGTTGCCTTTGTAATTAGCCAGTCAGTCAAATGCTTCTACTTTCACTCTAAGATGACTGAGTATGTACTGCTTTACACTCGCCAAAGAGTAACAGTTTTCTTTTTTCCTAATCTAAAGTGTTTAAAGCAACTTTGGCCCACCCCCTCATTTATCCTCTGGGTGCTGTATATCACCCATCTGTTCATCAAGATGGTCATTATCAGTTGTGATCTCTAGGGCAGTAAAACACCTCTTTTATGAGAATGCTGGAAGTACTACTATAGTAACAATTAATGGAGATAAGGTCCTCATCACTACTTGCATTATGAATCCTTGCATTCCTGATTGGCCAGATGTTTGATAGACAGTCACTTCACTGCTCAAACCTCCACGGGGGGTGGGGGGGGGGGGAGACAGACTCCTATAATGAGCACAAATTTGCCTTTACCTGTCTGCTGAGATGATAAAGCAAATAATTAACAACTGTTCACCAAGTGCTTGGAAAGAGATAATGGCACTATGTAAATGTTACAGATTATTGCATCCTAAAACTTAAAACCATGATCAACTCTAAAATGGGTTAATTGGAAAGGTAACAAAAATTCTCTCAAAAAGAGGCTCCTTTCAGAAGAATATCAAAAAAGCATCACTTTCCTGTGGCTGATAACTCAATATAACTTTTGGACCTCATCCACATCCTTAGGGGAACGAGGATAATAAGAAGCTACATGGTTATAACTGAGTAGGGAGAATAAAGAATATTGATTTAAAAAATAAACATTCAAGTCACTCCCAATCCTGAATTAACCCAGAGATACAATTTGAGAGGCCCCACTTTAAACTGGGTTACCATTCTAGGGTGCCACAAACACAACGCAAGGCACAAACAGCATAACATGGAAGGCAGTGTGCACAGTAGTAGAGAGCATGCTCCCAAAGTTATACCTCCAACATGAGCCAGTCAATCCCAGTATCTTGCTTATCATCCCCACTGGATATCAAATGAGCATCTTAAACCAAATATTCCCAAAACCAAGCTCCCAATCCTCCCCAGCCAGTCTTTCCATTCTCTGCAAATAGCAACTCTATCCTTCCACTTGCTCTTGCTCCAGCCAAAAACCTTAGACTCATTCAACCCAACAGTAATACCTAAAAATCTGTCGTAAAGAACCTCATGGCACAATCAAGTAAAGATACCAGGAATGTGGTGGACATGCTCTCAGACTCCCAAATATACGACTTCTGAGCAGGAAGATACTAAAGGGTAAAGTTGGAATTTGATTTTTTTCCATAGAAATACTCGCTGGCTCTGATTATAAACATATCCAGAATCAGACTTCTCAGCACGTTCACTGCTTCTGCTTCAGTAGTTCTCAACCTTCCTAATGCCGCGACCCTTTAATACAGTTCCTCATGTTGTGGTGACCCCCAACCATAAAATTATTTTCGTTGCTACTTCATAACTGTAATTTTGCTACTGTTATGAATCGTAATATAAGTATCTGATATGCAGGATGTATTTTCATTGTTACAAATTGAACATAATTAAAGCATAGAGATTAATCACAAAAACAATATGTAACTATATATGTGTTTTCTGATGATCTTAGGCGACCCCTGTGAAAGGGTCATTCGACCTCCAAAGGGGTTGCAACCCACAGGTTGAGAACCGCTGTACTACTTCACTCCAAGCCACCATCTCCTCTTGTCTCAATTATTGAGACAGCCTCCTAACTGGTCTCTCTACTTCCTCCCTTGCTATCCTTCAGTATATTCTTCAAAAGTTGTATCATGAAATTCCTGTGCTAACAATCCTGAAATGACTCCCCACTTAACTCCAACTAAAAGCCAAAGTCTTTATAATGGATTCATGCACATTAAAAGGAAATTAATTAGAAAATGGCCAGCGGGGCGGGACTGAACCACACAGGCCTGACATGTCCTGGAGCCAACCTCCAATGTTCCAGTCCCAGCTGGCCGCACCTAGAGTAGCGCCGTGGCTCAAAGGGCATCTGCGGAGTGAGTGGGGTACCTCTGGCAGGTGGGGTCCCTCGACTTGGTCTGTGGGGATTGGGCTGAAACTGGCTCTCTGACATCCACTGAGGGGTCCCAGATTGTGAGAGGGCGGTTCTCAGGTGATGCACCCTGGAATCAAGCTCCCTCCTCTCTGGCTCTGGGGTGCATCACCCGAGAACCACCACTGCCAAGTCACAGAAGCTCAGCAGTTCCTGCATTGAGTGTCTGCCCACTGGTGGTCATTGTGCATCATAGCTACTGGTCAGACAGTTGGATGGTCACTTAGCCTTTTATATATATAGACTAGGGGTCCAGTGCACAAATTCATGCACCTTGAAAGGAACCGTGGGCAGCGAGGCTGTGGGTAGGCACAGGGGTGGGTCTCTGTCCATCCTCCATGCCCCGCCCAGCCCCTCCCACCATGGCCCCCTGGTCCCCTGTCTGCTGGCAGCCCTGCTCCTGCCACCACCACTCCCACACACTGACGGCACCGGCCCCACTTGCACCCGCTGATGGCGTGGAGACATTGAGGCCAGCGCCAGCAGCAATTGCGAGCAAGGTCAGTACTGTCAGTGGGTGTGAGTGGCAACTGCTGCCCCAATCGCCTCTCCAGAGCAGGGGGAGGTAGAGAAGCCCTCAGGGGTGATCAGGGCCGGCAGCCATAGCTCTCACCTGCTGATGGCGCCAAGTGATCAGGACCAGTGCCAGGCACTAGCAGCGGGTGCGAGTGGCGGCTCCATTCCAGGTGTGAGTGTGAACGGGGCCAGCGCTGGCAGTGGGTGCAAGCAGCAGCTCTGGCACCAGCAGCAGGTGCGAGTGCCAGGCAGGACCATGGCACACGGGAGCAAAGAATTTTCAGTAACCAGCAGAGGCTTGCCCCAGTGACAGCAACCAGCACCCCACCTTGGTCTGGCGCTCCCACTCACGTGTTCCACTATCCCACCACAGCCAATGCCTTCCATGTTCTACACACACCCCCTGGTGATCAGCACATGCCATAGCGACCAGTTGTTCAGTTGTTCGGTTGTTCTGCCATTTGGTCTATTTGCATATTAGCCTTTTATTATATAGGATTATGACAACCTACATGATCTGGCTCCTTCATCTTATCCGAGTTCCACAACTCTTCCTTCCTCTCCCCCTACTCGAGCCACACTGGCTTCCCTACTGCTGCTAGACCATGGTAGGCATGCACTTGCCTCAGGGCCTTTGCACTTACTGCTCTCGCCTACCCAGCTATTCACATTGACTTGCTCCCTCCCTGCCTTCCAATCTATACTCAAAAATTACCAGCTCAGTAGTAACTTTCCAAGCCAATTGTTTTCCTTTTCACAATTGCAAGCCTCACTCACCCCCATTGTGACTATCCCTTTATCCCTTTCTCTACAATTCTTCTTCTTAGTGTCTGTCACCACCTGGCATTTATTGTCCAACACTGTCCTGCATTTAAATGGACTCTATGTGAGGACAGTAATTTTTGCCCTTCCATTTCTTTTTTGTTCACTTGACCTCTCCATCTTCTAGGAAAGTATCTAATGCAAACAAATGACTAATAAATATTTGTTAATTTATTTTTTGCCACCTTGTTGGTTCCTGAAATCCAAAGTGCCAGAATTAATGCATACTCAAGTAAAGATACCAGGAATATGGTCCACATGCTCGCAAATTTCCAAATATATGACTTCTGAGCATGAAGACATTAAAGGGTAAAGTTGGAATTTGATTTTTTTTTCCATCATTATTAATATTGAACACTAGCTCTCTAATCATAAAATGCAAGGCTGGCTTTTACTCGTGATTCAAGCTGGAGGGGAAGAAATCAAACCAAGATGTGCATTTCATACCCTGGCACCGTCCCTTGGATATAAGAGACAGTTTTGTTCAAGAGCTAAAACAATGTTTTTAATGTGTAAATTCTAAAAGAAAATTAAAACTGGCAGCTACTTGATGTTAAAAAAAAAAAAAAAAAAAAAAAACCTCCTGTTCAGCAATCATTAAGATCTAGAGCTGCTGTAATTCGCTCCAATAAAAAATAATTTATGATTTTCTTGGAGCTGAGAAAATGACGGTGAACCTGAGCCTCTGATTTATAAAAATTGCATTTCCAACTCTTTTTTTCAACTGCATCTTTATTTCAGTTTTTTAGTTTTCAAGTCAAAGCAAATCATAATAGTAAGCCCTCTATAAGAAGGTGAAGGTCACAGGAGGAGGAAAGATACTGTTAGGTTCGCCAAAGGAGGAACGCACAAGGCCAAAAGGGGTACGGAATTATGAATTTATTAGGTCATCTGGAAAACCAGATGGGCTGAGCCCCAAAACGGCGCCAGCAGATGGGCTGGGCATCAGAGATTTTAAAGGATTCTAGGCGGGCCATTTCTGGGCAGAGAATTCTCTGGACCAAGTCCTGAGGGGAAAGATAATAGTCTTAGTGAGTGGAATGTGGTTTTAGCTAGTGAAATGTGGTCTAAGCAAAAGGGAAGGTTGGTTGTGAAGTGGTCTAAAGGTCAGTTCCCAGGGGAGAGAATATCGATTCAATTATTTCATCAGACCTAACGGATACAAAAATATAAATTGCAGGAAGGAGCAGGTTTACAGAACTATCTTGGGAGGCCCTCTGACATGTGACACAGTGGCCTTCCCTGACCTGAAGTGTCCCCAAACCAGCTTCTCCCAATTATCCAATTGAAGTGTTAGCAGAGCACTCATCGCTGTCTGGCTGTGTATTACCCCCTTCGGGACTCTAGCAGATCCCAAAGACAAGGGCCTGTCTGTCTGGCCCACCAAAGTACTCACACTGGCAGGAATGGCACCGGGCAAACAGTGCTTCGGACAAATTTGCTGCATGAATGATTATTAACCATTTGGTCCAAGGAGGAGGCATGATTCCAAATCCTGCCAATAAATGTTAATCTCAACAGCTCTGAAGATTTGAGAGACATATGTGCTTTGTAAGGTCTAAGTTCTCCCCATAAAAATTGGTGCCAGGAGAAAAAAATGAGTGCCATCTTAGAGTCCTGTAAGAGTAAGCCCATGCCAGCTCCCCTCTCCAATGCCTAATATAATAAATAACAGGTACATTTCTGTTGTCTTCTACTTGCTGGTGACATTTAGTTTTAATTCAAACCAGTCTTCATAAATTCAAGAACTGTGCACAATATCTTAAATGGCTCTGTTCTTTATTAAAAATCATCCCTCTCATTCCCAGAATTGTAGGACATAGATCTTCTAAAAGGGAAATAAAACTATTTCAACAACAAGCCAACTATTTCAGCAGTTTTTCAAAAGGTATTTCTTTCATTCCCTTGGCTAGAGTTTTCGTTTTTATGCTTGGAAAGGTGTCTTATATATACATGTATTTTAGTCCAAATGGATGTGACATTTTTTTTGTTATTGTTGTTGATTTCAGCTTTTCTATTTTCCACTTCAGTATGTTTGCAAAACTTCATATTTCTCTGACTCCTCCACTTGTGAATCTCTGTTATTGAGCCCATGTTCTCTTTTAAAGGAAGAATACTCAGGATACTCTGTAATTCACATGCTCCCCATGGGGGAAAAACTCAATTTATGCATCAGAATATTTATAGCATATTATAATCTCAAATGACCTTTCGTTTTCTATAAACTGATAAGGAGTGACTTACATGCATAAGACTGTTTCTTAATTTTTTCTTCCCATGTATCCTAAATATCAATTAGAGTATCCTCAGAAGTATAACCTAGCAAAGGACAATTATATACTACTGGAGGCCCAGTGCATGAAATTCGTGCATGGAGTTGGGGGGGGGAGGGCGGGTCCCTCAGCCCAGCCTGCATCCTCTCACAATCCAGGAATGCTGGCTCCTAAACACTCGCTTACCTGCCTGCCTGATTGCCCCTAACCCCTCTGCCTGTCTGCCTGCCTGATCGCCCCTAACTGCTCACCTACCTACCTGATTGCCCCTAACCACTTCTGCCTCGGTCTCTGCCACTGAAGCTTCGTCCGGAAGAATGTCTGGAAGGTTGTTCGGCTGTCTGGTCTAATTAGCATATTATACTTTTATTATTATAGATACCCACAAAGTTGGAGGGATTACTGAAAGGATCAAAAATATTTCAAAAGCGGTGGTTCCTCACATGGTCTCACTCATATGTAGAATCTAATGAACAAAATAAACTAATGAACAAAATAAATCCAGAGACAAAGAAGAATGGAACAGACTGATGAATTTCAGAGGGAGGGTGAAGGTGGGGCTAGGGGGTAGAAACATATGCATCACCCATGGACACAGACAATAGTGTGGTAAAGGTCTGGGAGGGGCAGGTGCAGGGTGGACGGGGTCATGGGAACAAAAACAAAGCGGACATCTGTAATACTCTCAACAATAAAGGTAATTTAAAAAAAAAAAAACACCTGTGGTTCCTTCCTTCTAATCACCATTCCCTTACTGCAGCCCCAAGCCCCATGGTGACTTAAAATTTAAAGTAATATTAATTCATTCTAAGGACACTAGAACTGTACACAGAATGCGGGTACAAAAGGGTTTATGATAACATTGTTCTATGATTGTAGCAAAAATGTATACACACATGTATATTTGGAAAGAATAAGAGACTGAAATAAAATAAAACTATTTAATACTATGATACAACTCTGAATAAAGTGTCAGTCATTCTTGGTTTCTTTTTTATGTCCTTTGTATTAGGAATGTTATGTACAATAGCTAATACCTGGAAACAGCCCAAGTGCCCATCAGTAGATGAGTGGATAAAAAAGCTGTGGTACATTTACACCATGGAATACTATGCAGCAGTAAAAAAATAAGGATGTATTACCCTTTGAGACAGCATGGAGGGACCTGGAGATGATTATGCTAAGTGAAATAAGCCAGTCAGAGAAAGACAAATATTTCTATTTTTTTTAAGTTAACATGTAATGCATTAAAAATTCAGAGTCTAAAAATGTGTACACCTGAAAAGTATGTAATGTTATTAACCAATGTTCCCCCAATAAATTTAATTTTTGGAATGTTTTTAAAAATCCTTTTAACAACAAAAAATAGAAAACTCTGATCATAACTGTTTTCTTTTTTACATTTTGTATCTGCCTTAATTATCAGATTAGAAGGAGCAAGGTGGCAGCCTAAGAGATATTGAAAGGTCTGGTACCATACGGGGAAAATATACTCCCTACAGGCCAACGATCAGTGAGTTTGGGGATACAAAAAGGAGGAGGAAAAGAAGGAGGAGAGCTCGCCAATGCTAATCATCTCCTAACCTCACCCATTGTTTCTCTCCTCTCTTAGAAGCCTGTGAAGCCACAAGTGAGTTCTGATTGATTACATTTATCGGTCAACCTGATCTCTTAACTATTTTTCCAGCCAAATCTCTTGACAAATGAGCATCAACCTTACAGCTTTTTGGAATTATAAAAATAAAAAATAAAAAACACAAACAAACAAAATTACCTGAAGTCCTCTTTTTCCCGTTTTTATTTATTCTTTACTAAAACTCTGCACCAAATTTACTATCTGACATATTAACTGCTTTCATTTTTGTTTTTCATGTCAGTCCTCATCTATGGACATTTCTACCTCATGGAGTTGTAAACATGTTAAAAGATTTTGCATTCTGCTCCCTTAAATTTATAGAGGAGATTCTTATTTTAAACCACTGTATTTTTTAATTTGAAGAGAAAACAATTCTGTGCGATTTTGACTAGACATAACTCTCCCCCAAAGTATAAACCCTAAAAGTAAATACAGCTATTAAAATTTACTCCACCAAATTGCTTGATAAGCAAGGTAAACAGCAAATCCAGGGCCAAGTGCTAAAAACTTGAGTCAATTATCAAGCTATCTAATAAAAGCCTCCAAAAATCAATAATCCTCTAGCCTTACTTTTATGATGACATTAAAAATAACAATTTTTTATATAAGGACCAATCTCCTGAAAAGATGGTCTGTGCTAATCTTTTAAACCTATTATCAACATTTTATGCATCATTAACCCTAGCTAAACCTGAAAGTGTATGGACATATTTAGGTGCTCCCAACAATAGCACTTTCTAAAAGGGTCCCTGCCAGGCAGTAGCACCATTCATTTACTAAATATTGTCTGGGGACCTAGCCATGCATGACTCACATTAATGCAGATGGGAGTTTCATAGTCATAGCCAAGACCTGTGGAACTAGAATAACCCATTATTGGGTTTTCTTCTCTCATATATATATTTAACATGGATTATAAAAGTAAGTAAACAAAATTGTTATGCATTGCTCAATTGCCAAATACCATTAGGTTCATATTTTCAGTTTGTTTTCCTGTGGACCTATGTATCATTTATCCTCATGAGTTCACAACAGGGGGAAATCCACCCCTTAAGCCATTAGTATCTAATAATATTTCTTGATCAGCCTTCTGTTTTTTTTATTTTGTTGGCATAATCACAAGTAAAGGAAAAGTTGTCATATAGGATATAAACTTGTAGCCTAATTATACCAAATATTGCCTATACTCACACACGAGTAGGTGACGTCTTACAACAGAGTAGTGTGTCACCTTGACTTCCTAATATTATTCACGCAAATCATGGTGCTCACTTAGCACTATACAATAAGCAGCACTTTTTTTGATTCTAAGCCTTCAACAATATAACAAAATATAAAATAATATGACAGCCTATCCACCCAAAATGATATGTAAAAGCGATTTAATATGACGTGTTGGTCCATTTCATTGTCCAGGACATATACCAATTAAAAAATAATAATAAAAATAGGTCAATATGGCATACGATCCAATATTTTCTATGTATATATTTTTTAATGGAGCACAAAAGAGGGGAGAATGGGAAATATATGTAATACTATCAACAATAAAAATATATATATTTTAAATAAACAAATAAGTAAATAAATAAATAAAATGGAGCATGAAAGAGTATACACAAAAATCTTACCAGCGGTTCTCTCTGGGTGGTTAAAAATGCATATAAAGGCAACAGATGGTGGTTACCAGAGGGAAGGGTTGGTAGTAAAAGGTAACGAGGGTCAAATATAAGGTGATGGAAGATGATTTGACTTTGGGCGGAGGGCACACGATGCAATTTACAGGTCACGTATCATACAAATGTATACTTGAAAGCTATGGTTAAGCTCTTATTAACCAATGTTACTCCAATAAATTTAATAAATAAAATGCAGTCATGTAAGTCTTTGGTGAGAAAATACAAATTCTTAAAAAAAAATGAACAAAGAGTACATGTGAGGTGTTTGCTTCTTTTTACCTGTCCATGTTTTCTATAATGACCTATGTAACTCCATATGCTCAAAAGCTTGGGGGAGTGTTTTTTTAAGAGACACAGAGAGAGAGCCAGGTTGGGATCAAGAGAGATGACAATCTTCAGTTCAGTAACAGACACATAACTGCTACTTCGTATAAATGACAACTTCATTGATCTGGGTAAAGAGTCTAAATTTAACAATCAGTTCCCAACCTCCAGGATACACAGTTAAGCCTCGGAATGCCAGAGTGTCTTTGCCATTCTCCGTCCTGTGCCGCAGACTAGTTCCATTTCCTTACCCACATGTCCTCCATTAATTGCCTTGTCAATGGATTACTAATAAGTTTTTGATGTTAAGCAAACATCAATGCTTCTATGAAAGTGAGACCAAACACTGTGACTATTTGTTTAATAACACAGTCTGAATGAAGGACGGAGTTCAATTAGCACCGGAGCCGAGGCAGGCTTCATTAGGAGGCAGAGGCAATTAAAAAGCGGAAGGCTGCAGGAGGCTCTGGTGCGCACACCATGCAGCAAGCAGAAAAGGACAAGCGGCCCACAGTGCCTTTGAAAAAAAACCGCAACCTGAAGACTTCAGACAGAACGAAGGATCATTAGCACAAAATTAAGCATTCTAAGAGGGTGATCCTTGTCCCGCTAGCCCCAGAAGAAATATGAGGCCAAATCACGTAATCTAAATAAACTGCAGGGTGTCGGGACAATTGGAAGGAACGGAAATTATCCAGCAGGTAGAACTTCATTTAGTACAGAGTTTGGTTCATAGACACTGTTCAATGGATGCTACTGAGCACCATTCCAGGAGTCCGGAGATCCATCTGTACCCACCATTAACTAACTGTGTGACCTTGAATAAGTCATCCAAACTCTGTAGACTTCTGTTTCCCTTTTTTATAAAATTAGGGAACTAAAGAAATGAGCTCTTCTCATTCAAAAATTGCATAATTTTATTATTGGGATTAATCACTGTTATCATGGTTATCCTAGTAATGGAGGAGGCAACGCAAATCACGAATTATCTAAGAATCACCTGGGTGGTGTGGCACACTTGGAATATCATCCCATGCATGAGAAGGTTGTGGATTTGATGCCCAGTCAGGGTATATAACTAGGTTGTGGTTTGACCCCACAGGAGGAAACCTATCTATGTGTATATCCCACATCCATGTGCCTCTATCTCTTTCTCTCTCTCTCCCTTCCTCTCACTCTAAAAAAATCTATACTAATAAAAGCCTAGGTGGTATGCACACCCTCACGTGATACCCTCACATCGCCACAAGATGGCCAGCAGGGGAGGGCAGCTGTGGGTGAACAGGCCTGCAGGGGAGGGCAGTTGGTGGTGATCAGGCCAGCAGGGGAGGGCAGCTGTGGGTGAACAGGCCTGCAGGGGAGGGCAGTTGGTGGCGATCAGGCCGGCAAGGAAGAGGTTAGGAACCAGGGTGGCAGGCAGGCAAGCGGTCAGGAGCCAGCAGTCCCGGATTGTGAGAGGGATGTCCGACCACCGGCAGTTGGTCATCCCTCTAGGGGTCGCAGATTGGAGACGGTGCAGGCCGGGCTGAGGGACACACACCCCTGTGCACGAATTTTGTGCACCGGGCCTCTAGTATATACATATGAGAATAAATATTCATATTATTTTCTTAAAAGGATGTGGGTAAGGATAAGCAATTTTTTTAAAGGTACACATAAACAGGGGATTTTATTTAATAACTATAACCCCAGGATTTCTATGACCTATTCCAATTTCAAAATATGTTCTAGAAATTTTAAACCAATATGATAAATCAGATCTTTTTGTGTAACTTTTCTTTGTGGTATTGAATAGTTACAACTTAGTGCCGGACATTAGAAGAGAAATAAATGTGACCTAAGTATGAAGAGGAGAATTTTCATCTATTAAAAAACTGTTTAATGACAACTCAGTCATAGGCTGTGATTTCAAGGTTATTCTTGAAATCACAGCCTTGTGAAGAGGCCCCTGGGCATCAGCCCAGCTGCCTGGTGCAGTTTTTCCTCCAGAGCTCCCACGAGGGGGAGAAAGAAGCCAGTCTTCTACAGTAGAAACCACTGACAGACTCAGAACCATGTTGAAGAGGGGTGTGAGAATAGTAAACTAACGTAGGCATGGGTGTAGGTAGATGGGGTGTAATAACAAAAGAAATGCTTGCATTCAGTGCAAAAGTAAGCAAGTTCACTTCTAGAGATTTATTCTACAGAGCATTTATTCAAATGGATAAGGCTATGTTCATTCAACATTCACTCGACAAACATAAGGCAACATTTGAACAGACCTAAAGGTGAAATAAGGGAGTGAAGGCAGGCAGCTATGGGGAGGGAACGTGAAGGTTTCTAGGCAGTGAGAACAATAAATACAAAGTCCCTAGGGAGCAATTGTACTTATTACATTCCAGAAACAGCAACTATTTGAATGTGGCTAGTGTGCAGGGGAAGAGTGATAGAGGTCAAGGTCAGAAATGTAGGATGCTTGCTCATTGCGGGGGGGCTGGGAGGGGGGACTTAAAGACCACATCAAAAACTTTAGATTTTGGTGAATTAGATGGATAGTCATTGAAGAGCTTTTAGCAGAGTGATTTTTATCTGCATTTTAAAAGATCATTCTTGGTAGCTGTTGAGAAGTGGAAAGGCTGCTAGAAAGTGATGACAACAATCCAGATAAAAGACAAGGATGGTTTTGACCAGATGGTGGTGGTTTGAGGTGCTGAGAAATGGCCAATATCTGCATATTTTTAAAAAATAGAATCTGCATATATTTAAAAAGTAAAATCAACAGGATTTGCTGATGGATTTTTTATGGCGTGTTAGAGAAATAGAAGTATCAGGACAATGCCAATGTTTCAGAAATAAGCTGAAAAAAAATGAAATTGGCATTTACAGAGATGGTAGAGACTAAAATACTCATTTGCACATAGTTTCCTATTTTCTCATTACAAATTTTAGATTACAAATACTCTAAATATTGATGAATACTAGAATGACTAAATAAATTATAGTGTGTCCATATTATAGAATCAATAAATTATGGCAGAACTACATATCTTTTTATGGAAAGACATCCATGACATATAATTAAATCAGTCACAAGTTACAGGACATGTATGTGTATATATATATTCTCTTGGTGATATTATTTATTTAGCTAATTTACTTCTACCAGAAAGCAATATGTAAATAAGTACCTTATGAATATCAAACAGAATCATGAACTCAGGGGAGAGATCACTTGTGCCTAGACTGGTCAGAAATACCTTGAAAGAAGCTCCAAGTTTCCATGCATGAAGGAAGAAGATGCTGCAGAGAGCACAGGCAGCCAATGTCAGAGGCGAGGGGAAAATTAAGCTCAAATTACTCAACTTGGAATAGAAGCAACCAACTGACAGTAAGGAAACAGCCAAGAGCACTGAGGGTGTTCCTTCATCCAAGTCCAGGGTGACCAAAGCTTGTCCCTTTTAAGTTATTCCCATTCTGCTCTTCACACATCCACTTCTGAGATGAAGACAAAAGCTATCCTCCCCTTCGCCTATGGCTCGTGCTCTGTCAATTATCTGTCTGTTCCTTTTCTACCTGCAAGTCCTTTAACAATCAGTAAGCGCACCTGCCCTTGCTAAGTGTAGGAGCAATAGATCATCACGTCTAGAAGAAAGAAATGCGAAAACATTTCTCTGTACCAGGTGCTCTAGTAGAGCATAGGCTGAGAAATCAGCCTTAAGTTTGTATTTCCTATTCTCACTTATATTTTAGGACCTCAGTTCATACATCTGGAAAATGGGGTGGCAACATGTTAAGAATATTTCATAAAGTCAACAAGGTGCTTCATGTAGCTGGCATAGCATCAGACATCAAACTAGAAATGGGATGGTTATAAAAACAAGGATGAAGAAAAGGAGGTAAATGAAAATAAAGGTAGAGTTTCATTGCAGTGTTGTGTTTTGCCAACCCTTGGTTTGAAGAGACTCAAAAACAAATGGATCATTAAAAAACCAAATGAGAAAAAATGCATTTCAAAGTTGATCTCTCCTGGATCCTAATCTCTCTAAACATTTTTATCAACAGATCTGTACATGTCTATTTTATAGCTTGAAATTTTTTAATTTCCCCTAATCACTTATTCAGAATCAGCTAACGCCCATACTATTTAAGTGCCATTATATTTTGATGAGAGAACCTTATTCTCCTTATACTTAATTGGCAAGGGCTTGTAAGGTCCTAGAATTCTTTTTCTGTACACAAATGTTTATAGCCACTTTATCTGTATTAGCCAAAAATAGGAAACCATCTAAATGTCCATCAACAGGTGGTATATTCGTACTACTCAGCAATAAAAAGGAACAGAATAGTTCATACAAAACACGGACAAATCTCTAAAACATAACTCCAAGTGTAATGACTCAAACCTGAAAGACTACATGTAGGAGTTCATTTATATGACATTCTCAGTAAGACAAAGCTGCAGTGATAAAAGTCAGATCAGTGGTTGTCTGAGGCCAGGGACTAGGGTCGACAGCAGGATCATGAAAACGTTCCTATGTCATGATTGTGGTGGTGGTTACACGGCTGTATACAATTACAAAATTCAAACTGGACACTCAAATGCATTAACTATAAATCACATACATCTCAATAGCTTGGAGAGGAGAAATCTAGAAGGCAACTCCTGCTTCCTAGCAAATAGCAGGAACCTTCGCAGTTTTAGTAAACAATGACACAATGCCAGCAAAGGTAAACAACGTCTTGGTATTTTTTTCGGTGTCATTCAAAAAGTTTACAATATGCCCCAAAACACTTGCCTACTTCAAATGTGAAGAGAGCACCACATTCACCTCTGTTTCTGACTCCAAGGTTTGGGGAGTTTCTAGCATTCCTATAAACTGCTGCTTTCCATATAACATTGGCTTCTCCTTCTCCTCGTATCATTCATTTTGCTGTGTACGTGGACTCAATTAAATGACGAAAGGCAACTTTACTAACACCTTCTATCTCCACCAAAGGTTCCTGAATAAACATTAAGAATTTGTAGAGAAACTTACTGCAAGCAGCCAAAACAGCCTTGAGGTCCTCCAAATGCCGGTCTGCCCTGGATGTTCATTCGGCCTGGACGGGAACATCTAATGTTGGCCAGGGACTCCTGAAGGTACTCACACCATCACCTCTGGCCTGCATGGCCATGGGGTTACTGTGGACATACTGCATCACCACATGCGCTGGGACTGACTCGGGTGCCTACAAGGTTCAGACCATGGAGGGAGGGGACAGGCCACCCCACACGCTCTCCTGAGTGTGAGGCAGAGCCAACCCGAGCTTATTAGGCTTTTCCAAGGGGCAAGGCCCACGTGTTTCCTTCCATCTTCCACTCACCCATGCCTGACTCCAGGTGTGAATACTTTAGACCCAAACCTCAGAATTAGCCTTGCAACTTTTTCTGACGGACTCCACTTTGCCTCCAAAGGAACTGTGCTGGTTTCTAGGGCTATAACAATGACCATAGGAGAGGCGGGCCCTGCCCCCTGATGTTGCAGTCTAGTGGGATCACAGGTAGTTCACTGTCTCCAGTGACGGCAACAAAGGGACCAACACTGAACACCTGCTGCACGAGGCACCAGACCTGCATCCTCACTTAACCCCGCAGCAGACAGAGGAATGCCCTAAATTTACAGACAAGGACTGTGAAGCCCAGAGAAGGAATTTTTCTAATACACTCGCAGGGTCAGCCATAGACAGAAAAATAAACGTGACTGTGACATAGCTGGTCAATGGCACTGTCTTGCCCACCTCTTGCCACACAGAGCCTCAGATTAGCCTTTTTTCTAGTTCCTTAAAACCACTATATGAAGAATCAGCCACTCAGCCAAAATGGTGCCCATTAAAATTTTAAGTCAATGAGTAACATTTCCCTAAAGTTCAGTGGTTTTCAAACAACAGCACATTAGAACCGTTTGAACAGCCTGGCCAGCATAGCTCAGTGGTTGAGCATTGACCTATGAACCACGAGGTCACGGTTCGATTCCGTGGTCAGGGCGCATGCCTGGTTGCAGGCTCAATCCTCAGTAGGGGGCTTGCACGAGGCAGTCGATCAATGATTCTTTCTCATCATTAATGTTTCTCTCTCTTCCTCTCTGAAATCAATAAAAATATATTTTTCAAAAAAATGCACCATTTAAACTGCTGAGTAAATCACAGCTTGCTGGACCCCAGCCCAGCATTTCATTTAGAGCAGTGGTTCTCCACCTTCCTAATGCCGCGACCCTTTAATACAATTCCTCATGTTGTGGTGACCCCCAACCATAAAATTATTTTCATTGCTACTTCATAACTGTAATTTTGCTACTGTTATGAATCGTAAATATCTGATATGCAGGATGTATTTTCATTGTTACAAATTGAACATAATTAAAGCATAGTGATTAATCACAAATACAATATGTAATTATATATGTTTTCCGATGGTCTTAGGCGACCCCATGAAAGGGTCGTTCGACCCCGGGTTGAGAACCGCTGGCTTAGAAGGTCTAGGGAAGGGCCCAAGAACTGGCATTCCTACCAAGTTCCCCCAGGATGCTGATACTGCTGCCTGGGAACCACAGTCTGAGAATCACCACTCTAAAATAAAAGAATACGTAAGCCTTCTAGCCCATCTAATAGAAAGGGTTCAACATTAAGCACAGAAATCTACAAAACTCTTTGTTACCTACTTAAAACATGGGAACAGAAATGAGACCACGTGAGAGACATTCCTCTCTTAAACCATTCACAGGTAGAGCAAATGAAGTTCAAACAAATTATGAGGACCTTAATGAAAACCATGGGCTTTGGTGAGTATGGTGTGTCATTGTAGATTCATCTATTGCAACAAATGCACTACTCTGTTGGGGGATGCTGGTAATAGGGGAAGCTGTGTATGTGTAGGGTCGGGGGGAGGGATATGGGAAACCTCAATTCCTTCCCCTCTAGTTTACTGTAAACCTAAAGCTACTCTAACAAAAGAAAATCTTAATTAAAAAACAATATGTGGTTCTTGATTATGACAAGTGATAATAAGGCCAAGGCCTGGAGTCAAAAACTGATTTATAGACCAAAGAACACTCTTATCCCTGTGCCAGTTTCGTGCCTGGAGAGGAGTAAATACATTACTCCTCTAGTGCCCAGAACGGTGGAATGGAGGGGTTTTGGGATGTCCTGGACCCCATGAATAGCCTCTCCCAGACCAAGTCCAATTAATCTCTTGAGTTACTCTTATACACTGACCAATACCTATGTTTGGAAATATGTAGGGCCCAGAAATCTGCATTTCTCCTATGACACTGAATTTTGAGAAAAATTAGACGGTTGTTAACACCTTGGAACATATCAGCCATGTGCAAACAATCCTCTCCTTTGTCATTACTTCAATTGTTCTCACTAGGCGTTAAGTGCTGGGATCAACAACAAGCCCGGCAGGCAGAAGCCCCCATCGCTCAGTTTTCCACATGGTCAAGAAGCTTTGCAAATCAGACTCATATTGGATCAGTGGATATTTAATCTCTTAGATGATCTCAACTAGAACGATGGCCCAGCAGCCAACCAATACTGAATTAATTTCCCTTAAAATCTGTATTCCACATATCTGATCACCCCTAATTTTCAATTAATGTGACCTAGCTTCATCCAGAGTGTCAGCTCCCCCCAAATAGTTCTATCACTCAAGAGACCTGAGTTTGATCAAGCCTTAAGTAGGTGTGTGAATGTGAACAGATGGAGGAAAAGGGGAGTTTAATCAGTGTACATTAGAAGTTAAGAAACAGTTTTCCTCCCCAGTTCATGCACTCATCGACCAGATGCCTATACTGTATGTGTGCTCTGTGCTAGACCCTGAAATCCAAAGGAACCCAAATCACGGTATCCGCACTCATGCAGCCTACAGTCTAGGGAGCAAGAGTCTGCTCTTCAGCAGAAGCGGGAGGGAACAAGCTTGCCTTTTGTACGCACATACGGGTACCCAAAACAAATAAAACCAACTTGGGAAAAGATGACAAATTAAAAGTTCTAAAGTAACCTTGGCTCAATTGGTTGGGGGTTGTCCCATGTACTGAAAGGTTGCTGGTCCCATTATTGATCAGGGCACATGCCTGGATTGTGGGCTTGATCCCCAGTGGAGGCGTTCAGGAGGCAGCTGATAGAGGTTTTGCTCTCAGATCGATGTCTCTCTCTCTCTCTCCCCTGACCTTTACTCTCTCTCTTAAAAAATCAATTTTAAAGATCTTTATAAAAAATAAAAGTATGTCATTTTTTAAAAATCGCTTAAGAAGAAGTTGTCTAGCAGATGGATTTAGCATCTTCACTTTAGAGAGGAGGCACTGTGTACTCTACCTCAGCAACGTAACCCAATGGGTGGTCCACGTTTCCTTTCTATCTAGGATTCAGGATAGCCCTGATCTGATCAGACCTGCAGCTGCCCAAAATCTCTCCCACAAAACAGCTGTCATGCCTGAGTCCCTCCGTTACTCATCCCCTCCTCTGGGTTATGCTCTTTCCCCTGATCCTTCCATAAACACAGTTACCCCTCGGAAGACTTCGGTGAGTATAAGAATTTCTTAAAGCTCTTTCAAAAGTGTAGATTCCTGGGCCTCTCCCTGAGTCATTCATCTAGAATAAGGTCCAGAAAACTTCATATTTAACAAGTACCTTGAGTGTTTGATTCTTCTGATTCCACACATGCGGTATTCCATTTATTGCTCAAAATGGCTGAATTAACAGAAGGGGACAGGAAGTGCAAGGAAGTCAAATAATTTGCCTAAACATACACAGCAAGGAAGTGGCAGATCAGGGTCCTAACAGAACTCCCAGACCTCCAGACCCAAGGACAAGCCAATCCAAAGCTGAGAAGCTGAATGCCAGAGGCAATTAAACTCAAAACTAAGGGGAGGCAGAAGGAAGGTTCAGGTCCAGGGAAAGGAAAGGTCAGCAGTGAAATCAGGAGGGGCTCAGAAGCAGGTGTTCCCAGCATCTCAGCTTAGCCGAAGGCCAGTTCCACGCCTGCTTTAAGGCCAGCAGCAGTGCACGGCATAAACAAGGCAGAGCAGCTCCTGTAAACGCATCAGGAAAACACCTTGAGGTTTTACATGCAATTAATTGCAAAGACATTTCTTAATGGCAGCCTTCTCTTGCCTTCCCAGATTAATGAGTCAGAAAGGCACTGCTCTCCATAGCATCTTTAGAAGTGGGCAAGCCCCCTCCTGGGCTCCCATTAAAACAGAACACAGGACCTTCAGCTAAATGCTGCAGCGTCCTCCAATTTAGAAAGTCATCTCAAAGCTGTAAAAGTCTATGCACAGATTCCTTCCTCAAATCCCTTCTGGTCCCAGAAGGAAAAGAGAGGTGGGGAGAGAGAAGATGTAACATTTTGGGCAACATTTCATTTGGGTAACACTTTGGATAACACTCGAGGTAGTGAGCTCATTTGAAAGCTGGTTCTTTCTATAAAAGAAAAATGTCCTTTTTATGACGAATTTAAAAGTATACAAATAAGGAGGGTGGAGATGGAGGGGGGAAAAAGTCCAGCCAGTGTGCCTCAGTGGTGGAGTGTTGTCCTGTGAACCAGAAGGTCACAGTTTGATTCCCGGTCAGGGCACATGCCCGGATTATGTGCTCAATCTCCAGTGTGGGGCATGCAGGAGGCAGCTGATCAATGATTCTCTCCCATCATTGATGTTTCTATCTCCCTCTCCCTTCCTCTCTGAAATCAATATAAATATATATATATGTTTTTTAAAAAATACCAAAAAAAAAAAACAAACACCTGAAACTACTGAATGCTGAAAGCTTACTCAACAATAGCATTTTTACGTTCTTTATGTTTTTACTATAGATGTCTGTGTGTGTCTGTGTATCTCTGTGTCGGTATTTGTGTGTGCCTGTGTATGTGTGTGTGTAACATACTGAGGAGGAACTACTACTGAACTAGGGATATATCTATAACATTCAACCTATAAATAGACTAGGTTGGGGGAGGAGGGGACTGTAGCCTATCCCCAAATTAAACTCCAAGTTAAAGGCCTGGGTGGCTACCTGGCGGTTTGCATTCTGCAGAGCCTTGCTTTTCAAATAAATGAACCAACAAGCGCCCACCTGTGTTTATTACATGTCCCTCGGATAATTAATGCTCGTAATCACACCTAAGTGTTAGCACACAAAGCACCTGGAATTCGACTTGCTGCACACATTCTAATCACCTCGGCCACCCAACTCTCCCAATGACCTTCTTCAAAACAATGACTGTCTTTGAAACCACAGAAGCCAACCCAGGAGGAAGCCTTTTCCAGGATTAGGCTGGGGCTGAGCAGTTCTTAAAGCGACAGTGGCACCAAGTGGTTAGGAAGGGAATTAGGCTGCCAGTTTGTATGCACATCCTCTGGCCAGCCTGCTGGTGTGTGGACCCGACACTATCCCCAGGCAGCCCAGCTCCTGGGAGTGGGAGGAAAACAAAGCCCCAATACCCCTGACACCTTAAAGGTGATTCTGAAACTCACATGAACCCTAATGTCCCCAATTTTAAGGAGTTTTATATTTTCTTGAACACCAAAAGGATGGGGGGAGGGGTGGCAATTAGAATCACCTATTCCATATCATTGTTTATAGCATTTACATCGTATCTTATATTTTTAGTAAAGCCTGTCTGTGTCACTGTGCCCCACAGAGATGATGAGAAATACTGTTTCCATATTACAGATTAGAAAGGAGGGTGAAATGACAGGAACAATAGGAAGAGGACTAGTCAGAGAACGGTAAGTGCTCTATTTAGTGGCTTGTTCAACTGCAGAACCAGTATCTGCTCCTATCCATTAGCCTATCAGGATCCCAACCGATTTGTTTCCTTTCTCACATGCATAATCTCCCCCTACAACACTATCACTCCTCCATGTTCTGATTTTCTCTTCTTTTCAAAAAAAATAATAGTCATACTTTCTTCTTCCTGTCCGTCCCACCCCTCCCCCCAATGACTCAGACTCAAATAAGTTGGGTGGCTTCAAAGACAACTCTCAGAAAGGGTTTGTCCCTCCTGTGGCTTCCTGTAATTACAGACAGATCATGTTCCCATAATGCTACTGCATCGTTAATCACTCCAAATGCAGAGAGAGCCGGGCAAGCGTTTCTGTGAACAGAGAGCTCAGGGTCCCATTTCAATTTGTGATTATATCAATAATCCTGAGACTGCCTTATGTGAACGAACCCTTTATTTCTGGGAAAACTGGAAGGAAACCGCTAAAACTGTATTGGCAGACCCTTGATGACACCGGGGGTATATGTCTGTAAGACATAAAGTCCCAGATGACCCTTGTCAACGGCTTTCTCCTGCCTTTCTAAGTGGCAAAAGGGCAATTGGGCCTTTCTTGTCGGGACATTCATGTGAAGACTCATGAGCACCTCCACCCTTAAAAGCACAAATTATCGATGGATCTCTCCCACACACGGCAGAGGCCAATATGAATGCAAACTGCTTACCGCTCAGAACAACAACAACAAGTTAATCCTGATGTACTCTTCTAAAATACTCTAGTGTGATTTTCATGCTGCAGCCCCTACACCCCGAGACCACAAGCAAATCTCGTAGCAATTTCACAGATAATCTTACGGCAGATTGGAAAGATTAGAGGAAGCAAAATTTCTAAAGACATTATTTTCATAGAAAAAAAGAGCTTAACATAAATATTGTCATTTGTAGTCATTATTTCTCATGAGTTCCTTTTTAACCAGGTGATCTCCAACCACAGAATAAATGTATCACACATTGTCTCCAAGCAGGAAAATCCTTCTATTGGGGGTTAATAAATGAGGAATAACACATACTGCTATGGTCAAATAGCAAAACCACAAGATTTCAAGAAGGAATGCTGAGATACAAGTGTGCCTTGACAGAAACTGCATTTGTTTGTTTAAAATGTTTGTTGAGCACAGGCTGATACCATTGTAATTAACCTAGTTATTAATAACAGGAAAGGAGCAAAGGGAAGGCCAAATATTATAGTCATATCATTTGGGCAGCTTCACCAGGAAGCTACAACTTTACACTCCCCAGGGGTCCCTCAAAGAGAAGATAGATGCAAGCCCAGTAAAGTCGGGGTTAGGGGAAGGTACTTTTCTGTCAGCCACACCTGGGAATGGGTCATTGACCAGAATGGGCGTGGCCACCACAAGTGTGGGAAGATTTAGGATACTTAATTCCCTGAACAAGGAATCGCTCTCTTGTTCTCTCTTGGCTCTCTTGGGACTCTCTTTGCAGGGGGCCATACTCTCTTGGCACCCCTCCATTCACCCACACGGTCCACAGCCATGTGTACCCCCACACAAAGGACTAATGGACTGTAACTAGCCTGATGCTGAACTGGACCCAGCTGTAATATGGAACGGAACCTCTGGACACTGGCTTTGCTTTTAGCTCTACTAAAACCCCAGCTACTCTTCTTCTATGACTGGAATAGGATGTTGAAAATCCAGGTATATAATTCCACCCAAATAAAAATCACTCATTCTCCTGTGTGAGTCTCAGAAAATTCTTTTTCTCAAGATATTGTAAGGACTCCATCCCTAGCATCTAGTAGGGAAAGGGATACCCCAGTATCCCTGATAACACTGCTACATGCCAGATACAATCCTCAGGACAGAAAATAAGACTTTATGGATGGTCCATTCTAGTAAGAGAACTGTGAAGATTGTGCTGTGTAAAAACAATAAACAGGTTCATCATGTCAGGTAGGTATCGGTGCTCTGAAGCAAAGTCTATCTGTTGAGAATTACATTATTCCAGCTACAGCTGTGTCTGGGTGGTGGAGGGAAAGGAGGACTAGGCCTCTCCAAATACATAAATTTGCGGGTAATGATCTATGATCAGCTACAAATTTTAGGATTTAACCCTAGTAGCAGCCAATAGAAAGTATCAAAAAAAGAAGAGTCTGGCCAGCATAACTCAATGATTGAGTGTCAACCTATGAATTAGGAGGTCACAGTTTGATTCCCGGTCAGGGCACATGCCTGGGTTGTGGGCTCAATCCCCAGTGTGGGTGTGCAGGAGGCAGCCAATCAACAATTCTCTCTCATCATTGATGTTTCTATCTCTCTCTCCCTCTCCCTTTCTCTCTGAAATCAAGAAAAATATTTTTAAAAAAAGAAAAGAGTGGAGGCCCCCAACAGCTGGGGATGCCTTTAATTCCATAGGAACAGAGGAGAAGAATAACGAATCAGGAGGAATCATAAGTGCCTATTTCTCAACTTCCTAGAATCTCAGTGCTTATCCAATGCCTTCTATTTTGGCAAGGGAAAAGAACAAGGGTCACACTAGACACAGATCATCCTTGACATTTCACAGTGGCTGGAATTAATTGCCATGAGATAATAGCATCCAGACGTAAGCTTATAACAAATGTTGCTTTCAAATCAGTTATGCAAATACAGCTTTAAGAAGCCTAATATATGTAGATTTATGACTAGTTCCTTAAAAGTACCCATTTAAAAATGAAATATTTTAAACTTCTCTAAATTCTAAGAGGAATTTATCATATAAAATAAAAATCAGAGAAAAGCAAACAATGGACCCCTAAAGTTTTTCAGAAAAAGAAATGTAGCTTTTTCTACTGGAAAGAATCATATAAACCCACTGATTTCTTTTCTCACAGAGCATATTTTAGTGAGCTCTTGCATCCATCAGAAGGCAAAGGCAGACAGCAATCTGGCATCTCATAGATGGCATCTCATTTTGAATAGATAGGTCCTTGTGCTGTGGAATTAACAACTTGTAGATTGTTTTAGTGCAACCATTGAGCCGTTGCATTTGAATACGATGCACATTTTTAATTTAAGTAAAATGCATTTAGTATTGATTTTTTTCATCCATATTCAGTATCCCAACTATAAAATATACTGATGATATAAAAAGTCCCTTCTGAAGATTAAAAAATCTTCTATGGTTCTACATGAGGTTTCATTTATACTTAGTACAAATTTGCCACTCCAAATTTCCTCAGCCTTCTGTAGTCCAATCAATAGTTGTTGACAGTTTATAATATAAAGTCTTTCCAAGTATATTACACAATACTAACCACATATATTACACAATGTGCTCTTTGAGATTCTATAGAGATATTAAATTTACTAGGAATGTAAAGCAATTGGTGCACTACCTAAAAGGCAAATTTCATAGTTGTAATAAACATCATGTTAGCCTATACATTGAGCATAACCAAAGGTGAATATATTTAAGACTGCCTGGAAATGTTGAAGGACCTACAACAATGGAACATTTTCAAAACAACTCCTTAATAACATAGGGAAAGCAATGTAAGATTTTTTAAAATATTTTTTTTATTGATTTCAGAGAGGAAGGGAGAAGGAGAGAGACAGAAACATCAATGATGAGAGAGAATCAATTGGCTGCCTCCTGCATGTCCCCCACTGGGGATCAAGCCCCAACCCAGGAATGTGCCCTGACCAGGAATCGAACCATGACCTCCTGGTTCATAGGTCAACGCTCAACCACTGAGCCATGCCAGCTGGCCGCAATGTAATATTTTATTAGGAATTAAATAAATGTATTCATAGTTGATGTGTATGGAATTTTACATAATCCCATCCAGATTATAGATGAGAAAACTAGCAGACAAATATATAAATGGCACCATCATGTCATGTAGATCATTGGCGAGGTTTTTGCTTAAGGTGGTGACTACATTACTAACAATAAATAAAAACTCAGTTGGGACGATCTCTATTTTTTTCGCCGGAGATTTTTAAAACTTCTTTTTAAGGTTTCCAGTTTAATAAAATTACAAGAAATAATGTACATGCTCTTATTTATAACTATAACCTCTTTCTGAATTTTATGTAAACTCAAGTGAAAACTTTTACTAAAATGCAGAAAAGTCAGATCGTATAGCACAGAGAAGCAAAAACCATTTAGTTTTAAATGAATTTCACAAAAAACTTATAATTTTCTGATAGATCTTCTCCTGTCATCTTCAAAGACCATCAGTGAAAGTTTTATTTTCATCATTTTAAACAGAAAATCCTTAATCATTATCAAAAGAATTTGAACTTGAGGTACCCATCTGTTGCATTTTTTCAGAGGCTCCAAACACCCTTCGAAGAGAGAAACCTTGGTTTTGAACTTCAATGATTAAACAGTGATCTCCTTTGTACAATCTGCTTAGACTGCTGTTAGATAGCAAGTATTTTATTGCCAACCTTCAGTCAAGAGCCTCTTGTCCTACAAGACACTCATTAGTCAAGGAAAAAAATATCATCTACATTTAAATAAATGAAAGGAGGAAATCTGTGCTCACACAAGTGTTTTATGTTGTATGTTTTCCTTTTTAATCTCCAATTCAGAGACTTTGCAATCACCAGAATTGCGAACTTTTCTCCTCTCTGAAATAATAAAGAGACCACTTAATTATCATCTCATGGTCATTTTGCCTGCTACGTGCAGGCTGCAAAATCCAATAACAACTCTGAATGAAAGGCATTTCTTCATGGCCACAATCTCTTTATACCTGGACTATAGCTTTCTGAAGATGATTATATGGTTGCAGCAAGAAGGTCACCACACAAGGCCAAAGTCACAATCCAGACCCCAGAATTCCTCCCAAGCACCTTACCAGCACATTGCAGAAAGTGGATGGCTCCAAAGGATGGAGCGGTTTATAAAAAGAGACCATTTAAACATTCATAATGCTTTGAAAAGACAATTTTAAATAAACAGAACAGTACAATGAGGTTAAGATGATGGACTGACTTTACAAAGTTTACCAGCTTGGAATTGGAATTAAGAATAGTGGCCAGCCTGGCCAGCCTAGCTCAGTGGTTGAAGATTGATCTATGAACTAGAAGGCCATGGTTTGATTCCCAGTCGGGGCAGGTGCTGGGTTGTGGGCTCGATCCCTAGTAGGGGATGTGCAGGCGGCAACCCATCAATGATTCTCTTTCATCATTGGTGTTTTTATCTTTCTCTCTCTCTCCCTTCCTCTCTGAAATCAATAAAAAAATATATTTTTTTAAAGAATAGTAGCAAAAGATGAAACTGATATTTTATAGTAATTTTCACCAAAGTAAATGAAGCAACGAATTGATGGAGAACCCAGGAAGAATGCAGCGTTCTACCCATCAATTTTGTATAAATGGCAGCATATGCTGTGTTTTATTTTGAATTCTCTGGTAAATGAATGTTTATCCTGGGATCAATGACTCTGGGTGAATGGCAGATTGCAGCAACAATTGTTTTCTTACCAAGAGAATTATCTTAAATCAGATCGCCTTTGTTTGATGAAACCTAAATTGCAGAGGGAATATTTAAACATTGAAGGAGAAAATCCATAGATAAGCTAACACATGGCTCCAAGATGCATTTACCAGAATTAATTGTCTCTATTATTCTTTTATTCTAAAAGCTACAGGTAGAATATACAAGTGACATAGCAAAATACTGTATCATTATAAGTGCCCTGCTAAGGGACAATAAACCACTAAAATATTTTCTTTCCTTTAAGTGATATTGAGGGCTGGGGCAAATGAGACAATTATGTCCATGGCAAGTCCAGCTAAAAATAACTGAATTAAGAATAAAAATGCCTTCCCTTTTCTGTGTCAGATTTTTGTGAAGCTAAAGAAAGCATAGAAGGTATCGCTTCTGCCTTGTATCTGTGGCCACAAATGTACCCAGCATGCCCTGGGACCAAGAAGGCTCTCTATTCTGTAGGTGACCACATACCCATGGCCTCGATGAACGTGATGGAAAAATTAACCATAGTTAAGGGCTCAGCCCTGCAAGGCAAATATTTTTTGTTTGAATCCTGCGTGCTACTCACTAGATGTACAATCCCAGGTAGAGTACTGAACCTTTCTAATGCCCCTTTTTTCCTAATTGGTTAGCTACAGACAATAAGAATATGCCAAGTATTAAAGTACTGTCTCACCACCCTATTCTTGTCTCTCATCCTCTTCACTGCACCCCCCACCCCCGCCTTCGTATGGCTTGTTGACTCCCCCTCCACTGAAACAGCCCTCCTTCAAGTCACCTTGGTCACTAAGCCCAGTGGCCACTGTTGTACCTCGTTCCCTCAACAGCCTCTAACACTGTTGGTTGTGTGGCCTTTCCCTGCTTCTTGTAACATCCTCTTCCTGGAGAGAGAGAGAGAGAGGGAAAGAGAGAGAGAGAAAAGAAAGAAAGGAAGGAAGAAAGGAAGGAAGGAAGGAAGGAAGGAAGGAAGGAAGGAAGGAAGGAAGGAAGGAAGAAAGAAAGAAAGAAAGAAAGAAAGAAAGAAAGAAAGAAAGAAAGAAAGAAAGAAAGAAAGAAAGAAAGAAAGAAAGAAAAAGAAGCCGCCACATTCAAGAGACAGCTGTTGCCTGCATTTCTTTTGGTTTCGGAATCTGGTCCCCAGTCTCCTGGTCTGCGTTCTGTGACACGGTCCTATATGCTCACTGTGAATTTCCCTTTGGGGGCACCTTAAAAGAGCAGGGACACTATGCAAATGGGAGGCACCACCATCTGTAAATAGAATTGAAGTTTTTCTCTTTCCTCTCCAGCATCATGTATCCACCCCCACCTGGATTTCGTAAACTTTGGCCGCAAACACACCATATGTGCATGTGACCTGTGCTGAGAAGCAGCAAAAAGAAACAGAAAAATCCATGACAACACCATCCATCCTTACGCCCCTTGACGGTGGTGCTCTTGGAGGGTTCTGGCAGGTCAGGTGTGGGAAAGGTTTCCTTGAATTTACAGGACGCTAACTTAGACCAGCCCTGGGCCTGTGATATCTCTTCGCGCCTTAAGAGACCCATTTGAAAGAAATAGACAAGGCTTTGTCTCTTTGCCATCGCCTTCCCTACTAGGAGCTGAAACCAAGACAAATAGCTCTCGCCCCTGTCTCACAGCTAAGGATGAAATGGCTCCTTCGAAGAATCACTAAATCATACCATTCTCCTGGCAAAGGACAAATGGAGTTTGCCACTCGCCACCGGCTCAGACAGGTATAGACAGGACTTGGAAGCAAGCCTCTCATGTTCCTGCTTTGCTCGAGGCCCCTCTGACCGCCGCTGAAAGAGGTCCCTGCATCTCTTAGCATCCACCACAGCACCCCGGTGGAGAGATTCGCTGCTGGATAAATGCAGAGACTCCGTGGCTGTCAGGGATGCCTTTGCTAAGACAAAGACTGACAAATTGCCCTCCTCACATTAATTCTCAAGTGCATTTTCAAAGCACATGCCTCTGATGAAGTATTTTGAATAGGGCTGTGGATGTCAAGGAGACATTTAAAATATCTCACTCGTGATTTTTTGAAAATGTTCCTCATTCAAAGTTGTCACAGCCCGACAGCTTGGCTCTGTTTCGAGTGTATTCTTTTACAGCGTACTACAAACTGATTGAAGAGCTGACAAATCTGACTGAACCCAAACAAGAATCTTTAACTACGTCTGATCGAAAAGAATGTTTAATGAAAATGCAGATACAGATATTACATCTAGCATCTGACTCTTTTTACAGTCAAATTACACAATTAAAATCATTACTGAAAATATGCCTCTACCCCCCGCTAGACAAAAAGAAAATCGCTCCACTATCTATCGAGACAAAATGCTGAAGTTATTAAAAATATCTCTGATAAAATATTTATGCATTTTTTTATTTACAGAAAAGCCAGGATTTTATGTCCTGCATGCATCTTTAAACAGTGTAATACAGTTATTGTCCAACTTATCCATGCCTTTGAGTCCAGTGATTGATCGTGGCTTGTACAAACAACTTATAAGGAGTAAAGTACTGAAATCAGGTTATTATAATTCTTCTGGAAAGTAACCTTTTAACTATTAAATTAAAAAAAAAAAAAAGAGGAAAAACAGAGAGCTGTAGATAGATAAAGGGAGAGAAGTTGGTGTGTGATTCAGGAGGCAACCAGGAGTTTGAGTTCTTAGTGCAATGAGGATTCTACCCAAACCTCCGCAAGCAAGGCAAGAAACTTCCACAGACAGCAGCAGAGCAAAGAAGAGAAGCTCTTCTGAAGAAACACAACCATAAAGTTATCTTTCAAAATATTTTCTTTGGTTTTGCTAAAATACATGTGGTTCCCTGAATTCTTTTTTGCTTTAAGATTATGTCACTAAATAGAACAGATAAAGAACAAGCCATAACATAAGACAAAAAATTCCTGCCAGGGCCAGTGAGGAAGTAGAGATCCTTCCCAGGGCTAGGAAGGGATAAAAGAAAAAAAGAGCCCAGCCAGTGTGGTTCAATGATTGAGCGTCGACCTATGAACCAGGAGGTCACAGTTTGATTCCCAGTCGGGGCACATGCCTGGGTAGTGGGCTCGATCCCCAGTAGGGTTCATACAGGACACAGCCAATCAATAATTCTCTCTTATAATTGATGTCTCCATCTCTCTCTCCCTCTCCCTTCCTCTCTGAAATCAATAACAATAATATTTACCAAAAGAAAGAGAGAGAGAGAGAGGGAGAGAGAGAAAGGACAGAAGTGTCCTATCAACTTACAACCTTCAAGGGAGAAGCAGATTCAGAAAGACCAGGGAGCTTGTTGGAATTTGAGAACATTGGGTGTAGGTGCCTAGTTGCCGGGGGTGCAGCTAAGAAGCCAGGAGCTTCTCATAAAAAGCCCAAGTGTTCATCGTGGCACCACCATCCACATGGCATGAAAGGTACAAAGCGACCTCATGCTCAGTGGGCAGATACTTAAACTGGGTACTTTGTGGGGAGTTTAGAGCTCTGGGCCTGTTAGGAGGAAAATCTGAAGACATGGACAAGATTTTTCCTTCATGTGGGTCTCCAGGGACAACTCTACACACAGACTCCCACTGTTGGGAGTTCTTGGCTCTCCTCTTGGATAGACCTCTAAACAGGTCAGGGACAGGCCTACTCCTCACATGGCCCACATTTGGTCCAGGGAAATGTGCCTTATCTGTTTGGCCATTAGCGGACATGTAATTATTTCCTAAATGCAGTCTTCTGGGGTCTCTCTCTGCTTTTATGCAGGTTTCCCCAGCTCTTTCTGACATTAATCAGGCCCAGCTATGAGCTCTCCTAGTAGTTCTCCATAATTAATTAAAAGTGAATCTCATCAGATTTAATGTACTGTTTTAATCACAGAAGGATAAACTCAAACATTACTTAAGATTTTCAGAGTTGAAAATAAAAAGAAGAGGACACCTAACTCCCAGCTAAGCAAAAATAAAAATATCTCAATATCCAGAATACCCCATCCTTCCAGCAGTCGCCTTTATCCAAGTTTTATTACTAAGTCCTGATTGTACTTTTGCAAATCGCTTACCACATCTCCAGTTCAAAGTTTTTATACTGGCAAAATCATTTCAACCGCATATAATTTGATAATGTGCTGTTAACAAAGAAGAACTGTTACTGCAACTGATAATACAAAAAAAAAAAAAAAAAGCCACTCATAATAAAAGTTCACAAAAAAGTTAAGCCCAGGCAACTTAGATCTTTTCATGGGGAATGCATCTAGTTTCCCATACAGCCTAACCCAGAATTGAGAAAGAGGGAAGGAAATGTAATACAATGGCCACCGCCCAAAAGCATTCAACATGATGTAGTCCATGACACCCACAGCGGATTATAGTGCCCAACTGGCTTTAGGGAGCTGGTGTCCATGGTCATTGCTACTTGTTAGCTTTGCAATTTCCCACAGATATTTACACAAATAGAGCCTCACATCATTAAATCCTCATCAGGACTGCCACTCTCTGCCTCTGACCACACACAATGCTAAAGAAAGAATGGTATTTCACAACTTCATCTTTAGGGGACAGAGAGGTTACAACTGTCCCTTTTGGAGCACTCTGGCTCGAGGGTGAGATTCTCCTGGACATTGGTCTTTAGTTTCTCTCATGTATCCTTTGTTCAGAAAGGTCACAGTCTGCTCCTCATAAGCATCATGCCAAGCCTCCTCTTGGAGACATACACATTCTCTCTGATCCTGCTTACAATAGAAGCAACCTTGAGCATCAATGCTCAGAAAATATTCTTGTCTTAGTGAGGTTTAGTTGCTACAGCAGAATACCATTGTCTGGGTAGCTTCGACAACAGGCTTGTATTTCTCACAGTTCTAGAGGCTGAGAAGTCCAAGATCAAGGTGCTGGCAGATTTAGTTCCTGGTGAGAGTCCTCTTGCTATGTGCTCACATCCTCACATGCTAAGAGAGGGACAGGCAGACAGACAGACAGACAGAGACAAGTATACAAGAGACAAGTGTGCAAGTATGTTCTTTTCTTATAAAAAGACTTAATCTCATTTAAGGGCTCCACCCTCTTGACCTTATCTAAACCTAATCATCTTTCTTTTTTTAATATATTTTTATTGATTTCAGTGAGAAAGGGAGAGGGAGAGAGAGATAGAAACATCAATGATGAGAATCATTGATCAGCTGCCTCCTGCCTCCATTGGGGATTGAGCCCACAAAGTAGGCATATGCCCTTTACCGGAATCGAACCTGGGACTCTTCAGTCCTCAGGCCGATGTTCTATCCACTGAGCCAAACTGGCTAGGGCTAAACCTATCTCTTAATACCATCATTCATATGTTAGGATTTCAACATATTAATTTAGAGGGGATACAAACATCCAGATCATAACAATTTCCCATCAGTTCCTATCTCCTATCTCAAAAGGGTTTCCTTGTACCTAGACAATAGCCACATCATCATCCTCTTTTGTATTACCCCCTCTGGCCTGGCAAAAGGAAAACGTTGATAACAAGGTAAGTAGTATTTTATGATCCTTCCCTTCAGCTTATATGATGCAGAGAAAAATCAAAGATTAAAATGAGACAGAATGGCTTAAGTAAAGAAATCAGTGTCTGAAATCAATATGTTTGATTTTGTATAAAATGCTTAATCTCATTTCCTCCTCTGTCAAATTGGGTAACAATAATACCTGCTTTTCAGATTGTGCTGTGAATATTAAATGAGATCCACTTAATCATTCACCATAGTATTTACTGAGGGCCTATTCTGTGCAAATGTCATTGTAGAGACCTAGAATGACACAGTGAAGAAGACTGTCAAAATGTTTGCATTCCATTTGGGGAGATAAACAAATATATGTGCACTTTACTAGTATGGTCAGGCAGTGTGGAGGACTATGACGAAAAAACAAAAGCAGTGTGGAAGGCTAGAGAGTAATAAAAAGTGCTACTGGAAATAAGGGTGGCCAAGCAAGGCCTCCCTTGGGAGATGAATTTGAGTGGAGACCTATTAAAGTGTCAGAGCAAGCCATGCATCTATGTGGAAGACGAGAATTCTAGAAAGACAAATTTTATGAGACAGCAACATGCTTGGGGTCTTCAAGGAACAATCAGGGGGTCACTGTACCTGGTGTACGTGATGGTCATTGTGGCCAAAGGGGAGAGGAGAAGGAAATGAGATCTGAAAAATGAGAAGAAAGAAGTGGAGGCTGGTTCAGAGTAAGAATTCAAAGGGAAGCTACTGTTAACACATCTCATCCCTGTATTTTTGTTGCAGGTTAGGATTAGATGATCTCCCTTAATACTTCCAAAACTTAACCTTTCAAAAAAGTAAAAACAAAAACACTTGCTGAACAGATTATGGCCCCATATTTTCCCCACAACATGATCAGTACAGTTTTGGGGTTCTCATTGATCCTGGGCTTTCAGTAAATGGCTACTGCTTCTCCTCTATCCAGGGTCCTGTTCATCCTAATGAAGATGCATCGTTGGCACTTGCTTCCTGCATGGCTGGGAAAAGTAGAACCAAAGGGCCCCATCCAGATGGAGGAGCTCAGGAGAACATCTGCCTTGCGTGTCTGCCACCTCCCTACCTCCTGCCACTGTGTTAGCTGCCAGCCACTGCAGCAACTCCTGAGTCAATTGCCCTCGTCTTCTGGTGTGCTCTTGGAGCCTTAACAGATGATCTGCACAGCCATTCCCAACAGCATCATGCCATCTTTCTTAAACCTGCAGAAAGATCCTGATGGAAATCTTAGTCCTTTAAATAACTTCACTATTATTTGATCCCCAAAATGGGATCCATAAAATGATAGCCATGCCTGTAAATTTCACATCAACTGGCATTAGGCAGCTAAGTCATTGCATCAATTACATGGATGGCCTCTAATGGTCCATTTGACATTGAAGAAATGAGGTAGCTATGGAGGACACATTCATCTTCTCAATCCCCTCTACAACCACTCTTGTCCAAATCACCCTCATCTCCTGCCTGGACTATTACAACATCCTTATAACTGATCTAGTCCAAGCCACCTTAGTCTAAACCATCACTTCCCTGATTATTATTAACTAGTAGCCCTGTGCACGAATCTGTGTACCAGTAGCTCTCTGCGGGGCCTGGCTGCTCCATGCCCACTGCCCAGAGGCTCTCCGTGGCCCAGAGGCCCTCCGTGGCTGGGGTGGAACACTTGCCTCGTAGCCGCAGTGACGAAGCAGGCATTCTGCCAGGCCGCTTACACTGCCTGCTGTCAGAGGCTGCCTCCTCCCCCACCACCACCACTCCCCACCCCTGAGGCTGGGGGACTCCGGCGAGGCTAAGAAAACTGGGTGGTGCCATCTTGTGACTATGGGCACCGCCATCTTTGTGACAGAGTGACAGTTAATTTGCATATTACCCTTTTCTTAGATAGGATAGCAAATAACCTCCTAATGAGCCTGTTTCCACTCTGGCTCCCCTGACCCCACTTGATTTTCCACATTTGGGCATGTGAAGTGACATTTTAGAAACCAAATTCTGAGTTTTGTATGAAACCGTTCTATGGTTTCTCAAAGCTGTTAGGAATTATTTATTATAGATATAGATCAAGATTTCTATTGGTTCCCTTAAGGTGACATGTGATTTAGCCTTTGCCTACCTCTTATCAAATAACACTTCCCCCTTGTTCTTGTTATCTATACTTTAGTTCTATTGGCCTTTTGTTGTTGCTCTGCCAATATACTATGGTTCTTTCTGCCTTAGAGATTTTTAAATACTATGATTCTTTCTGCCTTAGAGATTTTTAAATACTATTACCTCAGGCTGGAAATTGTTCCCAACCTCATCTCACTTCACCTACTAAACCAGGGGTCCTCAAACTACGGCCCACGGGCCACATGCAAATACAAATATTGTATTTGTTCCGGTTTTGTTTTTTTACTTCAAAATAAGATATGCGCAGTGTGCATAGGAATTTGTTCATAGTTTTTTTTTAAACTATAGTCCGGCCCTCCAACGGTCTGAGGGACAGTGAACTGGCCCCCTGTTTAAAAAGTTTGAGGACCCCTGTACTAAACTATCAACTCAAACACCACTTCCATGGGGATACCTGCCCCACGCACCCCTGACAGAACCACCACTCTCTAATCCTCTCTTACCTCTTTCTACTCTACTTTTGAAGCTCTTGTCATTTGCAATGTCACTGTGATTATTTCATTTAATACCCATCTACCCGCATTAGACTGAATTTACCAGGAAGCCAGGGACTTTGTTTGCTTTTCTCACCTCTTAAGTCCCAGGACTTTCTGGCTCCAAAGCTAGTACTCATTCCACTGCTTTCTGGACAGATTTATAAAAGAAATAACCATTTAAACATAAATGGCTCTTGATATAAAGGCTGCTTGTTTAGGTTTCCTAAATCTGTGCAATTTGACTCGTTTTTCATAATAGAAATAATAGCAATAGTATTTTCAAACATGAGTTTGAGCTAAGAACTAAATTAAGAGCTGAGACACTCATAATATGTTTTTGAGTAACATTTTGCAAAAATACTTTTATCCACCCTTTTCTTCTCACTGAAGGTATATCCAAAAAGCTCAAATGTGGACATAAGCAACAAGGTAAAAATGAAACTAGCCAATCTTCTGCTTCTGTGAGCTTACCAAATTTGTTTAGGGAAAATGAATATCTATTTGCTTCCTTCTGATAGGTTCTGCTTGAGTTCATTGTTACCAATTCCATATTTTAAGAAAACTAAAAAGGAAGAATCTTCCTCTGTTATAATATCCCTTCCTTTGAAAAAAAATAAACTATTCATATAAATGTATTTAATAACAGAACTTTAAACAGCTGAGTTTCTTTTTTTAAAATTCATGTTTCAGGAAAATATATCATATTTAAGGAAAAATAGAATATCACCAATCTAGCTCAATTAAAAACTCCCATGAAAAGTAACAAGAAAGAGGGGGAAAGACAGAACGGCATAGAAAGCTAAAATAACATTAAGAAAGCAGAATAGCCTGGTCAGAGTGGCTCAGTGGTTGAGTGTCAACCTATGAACCAGGAGGTCACGGTTCAATTCCCAGTCTGGGCACATGCACAGATTACGGGCTCAATCCCCAGTGAGGGGTGTGCAGGAGGCAGCCATTAAATGATTCTCTCTGCTGAAACCGGTTTGGCTCAGTGGATAGAGCGTCGGCCTGCGGACTGAAAGGTCCCGGGTTCGATTCCGGTCAAGGGCATGTACCTTGGTTGCGGGCACATCCCCAGTGGAGTGCAAGAGGCAGTTGGTCGATGTTTCTCTCTCATCGATGTTTCTAACTCTCTATCTCTCTCTCTTCCTCTCTGTGAAAAATCAATAAAATATATTTTAAAAATAAATAAATAAATAAATAAATAAATGATTCTCTGTCATCATTGATGTTTCTATTTCTCTCTCCCTCTCCCTCCCTCTTTGAAATCAATAAAAATATGTTTTTTTAAAAGAAAGCAGAATAATTAGTCATAAGTCTTAGAATAAGAATTTTGTGCAAAATCATCTACTATCCCCTACAACTCACCACTAAGTTTAAGGATTTAAAGCCCATAAAAAATATTTAATATTCATATATCGCCATATCAAAATCCTACCAAAAGGTAGGCAGCAACTGCCCTAGCCAGTTTGGTTCAGTGGATAGAGCGTCAACCCTCAGACAGTCCCGGGTTCAATTCCAGTCAAGGACACGTACCTCCATTGCATGTCGCAGGCTTGATCCTGGCCCCAGTGGTGGAGCGAGTGTGGGAGGCAACCAATCAATGTGTCTCTCTCACATCAATGCTTCTCTCTGTCTCTCCCCCTCCCTTTCACACTCTCTAAAAATTAATGGAAAAATATCCCTGGGTGAGGATTAACAACAATAACAGCAAAAAAAAGGTAGGCAACAACCTTATTTCTTTAATGCAAACAATAATGCTTGTTGATTATTTACCATATGCCAGGCAGTAGGTGTAAACAAAATGCAAGATCTCTGTCTCCATAAAATTTAGATATTAGTAAATTATCAATAAACAATAAATATAATCAGCATATTATATAATTGTTTGAAAGATAAAAATGCCTTAAAGAAGATATCAAAGAGGAGTTAAGAGTGCTGGGATGGGGGGTGTGCAATTTAAAAGTAGGTGAAGGCAGTAGGCCTCATTGGGGCAGTGACATATAAGCCCAGTTTGAAAAAGATGAGAGAGCTAGCTACATGGATGTTTATTTCAGGTAGTACATTTATTTGAAGTAGGGAAGTGTATTTCTGGTAGAAGTCAAGACTGTTATCTGGGGTATTCTAGGAAACGCAAAGCTGTGTGTGTGGCTGATGAGAAGCAAGTGAGACAGGGAGATGTAGGAGAAAGATTCAGAGAAGTACTAAGGGGCCAGATTATGTATTTTCATTTCACTGTTGGTTAATAATGTTGAACATCTTTTCAAGTATCATTTGTTTCCTTGCATGAAGCATCTGTCCAAGTCTTTGCAAATGTCAAAATTAGTTTGCTTGCTTCTTTGCTATTAGGTTTTGAGAATTTTAATATATTTTGGATACAAGTCCTTTGCTGGACATGTGATTTGTAAATATTTTCTCCCAGGCTGTAGTTTGTCTTTTTATTCTCTAAATAATGGACTCTGCAGGGCAGAGGTATTTAATTTTGATGAATTCCAGTTTTTCAACTTCTTTTATGGATCTTGCTTTTGTGAAAATACTTTACTTAACCCCGGGTCATGAAGATTTTCTTCTAAAAGTTTAATAACTTTAACATTAGATTTGTAATTCATTTTGAGTTGATTTTTATGTAAGGTGTAAGGCTGAGATTTAGGCTCATGTTTTGCAAATGGGTTCAAATGCATCCAACACTGTTTGCTGAAATATACTTGAATTGTTTATGCACCCTTATAAAAATCAAATAGCAACCAAACAATGGAATATTATCTAGGAACAAAAAGAAATAAACTATAAAGTCATAAAACATGGATGAATCATATACGCCTATCTTTAAGTGAAAGAAGCCAGTCTAAAAAGGCTTCAGACTGTCTGAACTATAGAGACAGTAAAAAGACCAGTGGTGCCTGGCCAGTGTGGCTCAGTGGTTGAGCGTCGACCTATGAACCAGGAGGTCATGGTTTGATTCTTGGTCACAGCACATGTCCAGGTTGCGGGCTCCATCCCCAGTGTGGTCATGCAGGAGGCAGATGATCAATGATTCTCTCTCATCACTGATGTTTCTCTCTCTCTTCCTCTCCCTTCCTCTCTAAAATTAATAAAAATATGTATTTTTAAAAGGTAATGTACAATTTATATTTATATGTTGGCTATGAGGACTATAAAATAAGTAAAGGACAAGAGTTGAATAAATGAATTAGAAAAATACTATAATCCAAATTATGAATAGATGGCAATATTTATATTATGATTTTAAGGATTCAAAAGAAGAACTTTTTAAAACATGATTTCCCACAACATTTAGAACAATGCTATCCACAATTAGATGTATGACATTTATTTATTTTAAATGTCATCAGTTTATGAACCTATAGAGAAATTTTTTTTAAATCCCATTCACCATTGCACCAAAAAAATTAAGATGCCTAGGAATAAACTTAACTAAGACCTATACGCAGAAAACTACAGGACATTGAAAAAAGAGATAGAGGAAGACATAAACAGATGGAAGAACATACCGTGTTCATGGGTTGGTAGAATCAACATCATCAAAATGTCCATACTACCCAAAGCAATCTATAGATTCAATACACTCCCTATTAAAATGCCAACAGCATATTTCACAGATCTATAATGAACTCTCCAAAAATTCATCTGGAATAAAAAAAAGACCCCGAATAGCTACAGCAATCCTGAGAAAAAAGAACAAAGTAGGAGGGATCTCAATACCAGATATCAAGCTGTATTACAAAGCTACTGTTCTCAAAATTGCCTAATACCAGCACAAGAACAGACATATAGACCAATGGAATAAGAAAGAGAACCCAGAAATCGACCCAAACCACTATGCTCAATTAATATTTGACAAAGGAGACAAGAGCATACAATGGAGTCAAGACAGTCTCTTCAATAAATGGTGTTGGGGAAAATTGGACAGATACATGCAAAAAAAATGAAACTAGACAACCAACTTACACCATACACGACAAAGTAAACTCATAATGGATAAAGGACTTAAACATAAGACAGGAAACCATACAAATTTTAGAGGAATCCACAGGCAGCAAAATCTCAGACATATCTTCACCAATACAGCTCCTAGGGTAATAGAAACTAAAGAGAAAATAAACAAATGGGACTACATCAAAATAAAAAGCATCTGCACAGCAAAAAAAACCATCAACAAACAACAAGAAAGCCCACTGCATGGGAGAACATTTTGCCAATGTTATCACCGATAAGGGCTTAATCTCCAACACTTACAGGGAACTCATACAAATTTAACAAGATAAACAATCCAATAAAAAAAAAATGGGCAACTGACCTAAATAGATACGTTTTGAAAGAGGACATATATCGATCCCAGTCAAGGGCACACAAAAAAAAAATGAAAGAGGACATATAGAAAGCCAAGAGACATATGAAAACATGCTCAAAGTCCCTAATCATATGAGAGATGCAAATCAAAACAACAATGAGGTACCATCTCACACCTGTCAGAATGGCTATCATCAACAAATGATATGTGCTATCTAGGATGCAGAGAAAAAGGAACCCTCATGTACTGCTGGTGGGAATGCAGACTGGTGCAGCCACTGTGAAGAACAGTATGGAGTTTCCTCAAAAAACTAAAAATGGAGCTCCCATTTGACCCAGTGATCCCACTTCTAGCAATATATCCCAAGAAACTTGAAACACCAATCAGAAGGGATATATGCACCCGTATGTTCATAGCAGCACAATTTACCATAGCTAAGATTTGGAAACAGCCTACTGTGGTACATCTACACAATGGAATACTATGCTGCTGTAAAAAGGAAGGAACTCCTACCATTTGCAACAGCATGGATGGACCTGGAGAGCATTATGCTAAGCGAAATAAGTCAGTCAGAGAAAGATAATGATCTCATTCATTTGTGGAATGTAATGAACAACATAAACTGATGAACAAAAACAGATCCAGAGACAGAGAAGCATTGATCAGACTGTCAAACCTCAGAGGGAAGGTAGGGGAGGGTGGGAGTAAGGGTGAGAGATCAACCAAAGGACTTGTATGCATGCATATAAACATAACCATGAACATAGACACTAGGGGGATGAGGGAATGAAGGAGGGGGATGGGGGGATAAGAACACATATGTAATACCTTAATTTAAAAAATCATCACTTTAGATATCATTAATCATTTTCAGAAATCTCAAATCTTTGTAAATAAGTAGGCAATTATCTCATTAATCTGAAACATCCAATATATTTCTTTAAAGACCAGTCACCTAAACTAAATTCTACAATACAGTTAGTTGATTCATATTATTTAGGTTCCCAGATAGATTATCTGTGATCCTACAACATGCTGGCTTACTTGTCCTATGTTTCAAATTGACATTTTTAAAAACTGTCCTGAAGAGAAATATTCACCTTATATACTTTTAAAACTCATCTTTCATATTAGCACAGAGTTTAGGAGCAAATGGGAGGGTGAGGAGAGGGAATTATATTTTCTCTTAAAGCACTTATGGTGAGCTGGTCTAAACACTCTTATTTCCCAAAAAGACTTGTTTAATTCCCTCCCTTGCAAGCCCAGAAACACTCCACCTGGCATTTGGAAGATGCCACTTGGTAAGGAAGTGATCTCCTACATACTGAACTCTCAGAGCCCCATGAATTAGCAGGTGGGAATGAGGAGAGGGAAATGACAAGATGAGAAGGAGTCCAATTGCAGGAGACAGAAGAGCAGTAGATGAAGCCAACACATTCAGCCATGATTTATGCAATAACCAAGTACTAACTCTCCAGCCAACAGCACACTTCCAGATGATATGCAACCTCCAAATTACCATAAATTAAGCTCAGGCAAAAATAAGGCCATAAAATGGACATTTTGCAGTGGCTATTGACTGTGGTATTCAGTTTGCATTAAATCTTCTGAAACGTTGTTACTTTATCAACGGAATTAGTAATCGGTGTCTTCTTGGGAGGGAAATATATAATGCTTTAAACTCCATATATATTACTCACCACAATTAAAGTCACTTGCAGTAAGAAGCTGCTGTCTATATGCGTCAGACTAATTATTTTGTGCTTTTTTACTAAGATAATGGGACATTGCTGCCAGTGGGCAAATCCTGATCATACGTTATATCATACTTCCCAGCAATTTTTGATGAAAACTACAGGTGGAGACAGATTATAATGGGAACATCTCATTGAAATTCATCTCCATTTTGCTTCAGATGGAAGGCATGCTGCTTGAGCCCTTAAACATATTCAATTTCATTCAAATTGGATGCAGATTTTTTCAGGCAAAACTAAATTATACACACACACACACACACACACACACACACACACACACTCTAGAGGCCCAGTGCATGAAATTAGTGCACTCGGGTGGGGTGTCCCTCAGCCTGCCTGTGCCCTCTCGCAGTCCAGGAGCCCTTGGGGGATGTCCGACTGATGGCTTAGGCCGCTCCCTGTGAGCCTGGCACAGGGCTTCTGGCTGAGCAGTGCTCCCCCTGTGGGAGCACACTGACCACCAGAGGGCAGCTCCTGCATTGAGTGTCTGCCCCCTGGTGGCCAGTGCACATCATAGTGACTGGTCATTCTGCCGTTTGGTCGATTTACATAATAGCCTTTTATTATATAGGATATTTTATTTTTTATTTTTTTTTTATATAGGATATTTTAAGGGATCTTGAAAGAGAGAGAGGAATAACATAAATGTTGACCACTCAAGTTGATTAGGCTACTGCTTCCCCAGGTAGGAATAGAGAACTGAACTCCTACTAAAGGTCATTGTCTTTGTTAGACCACATTCCATTCACAGTTAAACTCCCAGGCTTCACAAAGACAGTGAAGGATACTGTTCAATCCTGTAATAAATTTACCTAACATTCCACAGTCAGGTCTCTTCCTCGGTGTGCAGGTCCCCACTGTATTCTTCTTTTGTGTCCTGCCGCTGATACTGCCTCCCAGGGAAAAACATGGAGATTTTCCAGTGAGACATTGAGTAGAAAGCTATCTCCTTCCTGGGCCAAAAACATTTTATACACAAATATGCACATGTATGTTCATATGTTAGATATGTATGCATTTATTTAATGTCTGTGCACGAGATGAATAGCCCCTTTTTTCACTACAAACCAAAACATTCCCCGGTGGCAATAAGGCTAGTAAAATGCTTAGCAAAGCATCAGATAAGAACTCGATAAAATATTACTTACAATAGAAAATCTTTGAGTTGTTTTTGCTAAGCGTTAGGCAATATAATTCTTTTTTAATATAAATTCTTTATTGTTTAAAGTATTACATATGTCTCCTTTTTCCCCCATTGACCTCTCCCTGGCCACTCCCACCCCCCAGCACATGCCCTTCACCCCTAGTGTCTGTGTCCATGGGTTATGCTTATATGCATGCATAAAAGTCCTTTGGTTGATCTCTTACCTCACCCCTACTCCTGCCTTCCCTTTGAGATTTGACGGTCTGTTCGATGCTTCTATGTCTTTGGATCTATTTTTGTTCATCAGCTTATGTTATCCATTATATTCCACAAATGAGTGAGATCATGTGATATTTCTCTTTCTTCAACTGGCTTATTTTGCTTAGCATAATGCTCTCCAGGTCGGCAATATAATTCTTAAGAACAATTGATTTACTCATTAATCTGATACTCACTTATTTAACCAATATTTGTTGAGTACCACCTATGGGCCTTGTACTAAAACAGGAACCAGAGATCCAGCAGTGAACTCTCAATAGTCTGAACCTTCCAGAAGGTTTTCTCTTCATGTGGGGAAGAGGAAAACAGGTGAATATGTCAGGTGCTGATATGTGAATGAGGGATAACAACAGAACAGTGTAAGAGTAATGGTGGGTGCTATACTTGTGGTGGTCAGGGATGGTCTCTTATTAAGGGTGGTATTTTAAGAGACCTGAATGAAATGAGAGCATAAGCCAGGCAGATAACTGGAGGAAGAGAATTCTAGGCAGGAAGAAGGGCACATGCAAAGGCTGAGAAGCAGGAGCATGCTGTAGATGGAATACAGTCAGAGAAGGGGCAAGTTAAAGAGGTCAGAGAGCAAGCCCAGGAAAAGCTGATGTTCAGCCTAAGAAGCTTTGGTAATGGCTTTGCCTTTCACTCAGAGTGAGATGGGAGCCATTGAACGATTTTGTACAGAGGAGCTACAAGATCTGACCTTTTGCAAGGCTTTCTCTGCTTGATCTGTAGACAAAAGATGGCAAAGAGAAGGAGAGAAGCAGGCAGAGCAGTTAGGAGGTGACTGCACTAATCAGAGGAGAGATGCTGCCGACTCAAACCTGAGCACAGCCAGATTCTGGGCATATTTTGAAAATAGACACTACAGGAGTTGCTGAGAGAGTCATGTGGTCTACAGGGAAGAAAGGAATCAAAGTTTACTCCAAGGTTTCTGCCTGAGCAACTGGGAGAACTGAGTGAGTGGCATGTGGAATGCCCAGGACACATGCAGCAGGTGCTAAAAGATGCTGGCAATCATTATGCGCGTAATTCCCTTGTGTGAGACCAGTGGCTGTCCTTTTTACCAAGCACAGGTGGCCCGATGAATGGCTGTAATGGAAGATTTTGTCTTTGAGCTGTTCGTTTCTATCCTGAAAGGGGATTCTAAATGCCAAGAACTTCTTCACCAAAGGAGGGAGCTTGAGTCTTAATACAGAAGCTACAAATAACTCTTCAGGTGTATCATAGACAATTTCTACAAATTTTCTTTTAATTTTGTGTTTCAAGATGTACTAAAATCTTCACAGGCCACATACTCAAACCAAAAGTAACCCAATCCTTCTCAGATGGAGTTATAATTACAAATAACTATAATTACAAATGACTATTAAAAGTATGCTTTAAAAACAATGAAAGAAATGCATAACATGAAACCAAAACAAAGCAATACAGCTGAATGCAATCTTTTAGGCGGGATAGCAGTGTGGTTTCTTTAAGAAGCTACATTTAGAATAGTCAACATGAAGACTGCATTGGTTACAAATATAAATAGGTTCCTGGAAAGTATAAATAAATTCATGGAATATACAATGACAGAGTCATAATTACCTAATCAGAGAGAATAAGGCAACTGACAGGTATATTGCTAAATTTAAAGTTGACAACCTGGAAGACAATTATGATCTTCCCAAATATTCTCCTTGAAACCCTTTTCAGAGACAAAATATGAACTAGCTGAACCATGCGCAGGACACAGGAAGATAATTCTAAAGATGCCGCCCCTAGTCTTTAAGAGTTTCCAGTCTCTATGATGAAATTGTATAGGCGATTTTACACCAAGAAAAGAAGCACATCGTGGAGCAACACATATCCATATATTTGCCATCCACAAATCGGCGCACAGATGTGCAACTAGGAAATGTTGTCTATATCTGCATGTGCTAGATATTCTCTGTCTGCCAGGTCCATCCTCCAGCCTTCTCCAGCCTGTTCTGTGCCTCAGAAGTCTGACTTTTATAGACTACATCACCTGAACACCCTGACCCTTTGGCTTTGGCCAACGGAAAGCACCAGAAAGAGTTAAGAGGGCAAAAGGAGAGCAAGGTTTTCCTCCCCATTGGACTAAGGGTTGACAATGGTTGTCTGTAGTTCCTGTCCAGTGATCTTCTCTTGCACCTATAAGTCTCACCAGGTTCTTATTATCTCTCTCTCCCCTTTCACCTGTTCCTCACTCTTGCTAGGTGTGGGTACCTCACCATCCCTTAACAGTTTCCCTTAACCTTGTAAACAAGCCATTATTAAAATATCTGTAATAACCCTTTTGAGTTTACTATTTCCTGCTCCCCAACTGATACACAGTGATTTTGAAACTTGCTTCAAAATGTAGATTCCCAGATCCTACCCAAGACTTAATAAATCAGAATCTCTATAATTGGAGCTAAAGGACATATAATTTTAACAAACAACCCAGGTGATTCTGACGCAGCCAACATGGCAACCATCCTCAGACCAGCATTTGAGAACCACTGCTGTCCAGACCCTGCGATGCCAGACTGAAGCAAGTGAAAACAAGCACGATGCTTCCAGACTACAACCCCAGCTGCCCTTCCCTCTACCACCAGAGCAACCAGTACTCAGACAAAGGAGTGCGTTCTCTGTGGGGCATCCCAAGCCGAGAGAAACAAGCGTACGGTCTGCAGTGATAGAAGCGTCTGAGCACATTAAGTCAACGCTCAACTACCCCTTTCACATCTGATTAGATCTCACTTTTCAACCACTTTCCAGGAAAGGAAATCCATATCCACCTCCATCTGGTGCCAAAATGAACAAAGTGGAAAAGGCCAACCAACTTAGGCCTGTCCAACTTCAGCTCAGAGTGGGCATTAAACCACTCGGGGCCCGTCAGCCTTGGGGAATGAGGCCCATTGATTCCTGAAGACCCACAGACTCTGCTAGGACCAGCAGATAAACAGAATCAGGAGCCCAACCTGCTGCCATCCCCGAGATCTCCTCTCCATTCCGAAGCTCAAGGCGTCAGGAGATGGGTTAAGCTGACCATCTGTTCTTCTCTCTGATAATATGTAATTAAGTAACTTATTTATTCAGCACTTGAACCCTCTCCTCTTGCCTCCCATTAGTCAGGGATGATTATGTGAGACCCAGCTGCAGGTAGCATATTGCACACTCAGGCAAGCACTGAGCTACAAGCACTCTGCTAGCCTCCTGGCCACGGCCACCTCTCAGACCCGACCCCAGGAGTGACTGCGTGAGGCTTGCTGCTCTGCTGCCTTTGCTTTCTTCCCCAACGATTAAGCAGCATGTTCCTGCTGTGCATTAAACCATTCACTGTGCATATTTAATTCATTTGTTCAGAGATGAATTTACCCACAGCCTCGGATCACTTCCACCAGACCAGCGTCCTAGCGAGGCAGCATCAACGGATTTTTTTCCATTTGGCAACTTTATCTAAGATATAAACAAACACACGTGACTATAGAGCAATAGGAATGATTCCAGAAGCGTCCAGCAAAACTATGATTACATACAGCATCTGCAATGTTTTGTGTATTCCATGTAATTTGTTGCAGATTATTCTTGTATATCATGGCCTGATCAATAATATTTCCCTTTTTCTCATAGCAGCTTCTTAACATTTTAAAGGAGAACCATCACTCCTTACTCTATGTCCTTGTAGTTTCAGTGGAAACAGCATGTGATCAGGTAAGTGTTACTTGGCTGTGTTTTGTACAAACCTTTATTGTGCTTTTCCATGTGTTAGCACCTTTCTCATCCTCACTTCCATCTATGGGTGGGGGTGGGACTAAAGTTAGGGCTTCACTAAGGAACTAAAAAATCACCCATCCTCACAGATCTACTTGCTGTACATCTAGCCATGTTCTCTACAAAGAGAAACAGCAGCTAAAATGTCACAGCGGTTGTGAAAAATACTAAGACCCTACTTTAGCTCTGAGCGTACGTGGGGGGAGGGAGCGTGAGGACAATTTTTAAGAACAATCTCACTTGTCTGGTGGGACTCACGCTTCATCTCAAATACAAATGCGCTAATAGGTGAATCTAAAATAACTGATACAAATCTCTCTGCTGAGCCAGTGGGAAATTCCAACCTTTATAAGTTGGGAAGTGCTAAACCAGCAACCTTTTAGAAAAGAGTATCTATCTTTTTTAAGCTGTTTCTGGGGAATTGCATATAAAGCATTCTGAAAAAAAAAAGAAAGAAAGAAAGAAAAAAAAAAAAAAAAAAAACCTTATCTTTCCAGGATCTGTTTTGCCAGCTTGATATGAGGCTGCCTGGGACAGATACTGTCAGGGCTCAAAGTGTTTTCAGAATTACATTCACAGTAAAAATGTTTTCCAATATGGTGTCTGAACATCAAAACCAAAACAGCCCTTGAGGGGATGAAAAAAAGAAAGCATTCTGTAATTTTTTAGTCCCTATAAAATGTCTAAAGGAATTTATTTTCTCTACCAACATTCCTATCAGTTAATGATTTGACAGTTCTTTCTGAAAAAAAAAAAAAATGTCTTTAGGAGATTTACATTTAGAAGAACTAGGCAAAACATTTTGATTGACTACAGTAAGCTACAAAGTGACATATCCTGATTGATTTTAGACAGAAAAGAAATACCATATGCTAAATGTTTCTGTCTTCTTATGGATGGAAGAGCAATTATTGGTCAGGTCCCAGGGGTTTCTGAAATGGTTAAGCATCCAAGCTTCAATTTCTAGTTAAATCTTTGAGTCATTCTTCTGATGATTAATTCAGCTTTGCAAAAGATACTCTTGTGGCAAGTTCCTTGGAATAAGAAGTCAATGACAAGCCCTGGCTGGTTTTTCCCAGTGGTTAGAGCATCAGCTTAAGGACTGAAGTGTCATGGGTTCAATTCCCCATCTAGGGTATGTATCTCAGTTGCAGGTTCAATCCCTGACCCCCGTATGGGCGTAACTGGGAAGTAACCATCAATATTTCTCTCTGTCTCTCTTCCCTCTCCCTGCTCCCTTACACTCTCTCTAAAAATATATGGGAAAAAATCCTCTTTCCTCAGGTGAGAATTAAAAAATAATAACTAACAAATTAATATATAAAATATTTTTTAAAAGAAATCAATGACAAAACCTTAATTTACTTTATTAGGCTTATATTTTGACACGACTGTCAAAAAAATAACTCAATTTTTTAAGTAAAGATTAATTTATACATGATAAATCCAAGAAAGACTGCTAAAGGGGAGTTAAGAATGTTTGGAGTATATCCCTAATCTTTGGAAACTGTATGAACTAAATGCTTGGGTCCTCACAAAATTCACAAGTTGAAGTCCTTATCTCACAACATGATGGTTTGCAGAAATGGGACCTTTGGGAGGTACTCAAGCTAAGATGAGGTCATGAGGGTGAGGCCCTCATGATAAGATTAGTGTCCTTATAAGGAGAGACACCAGAGAACCAGCCCTCTCTTTCCAGCCCCGCAAGGCAAACACGGAAGAAAGGCCATGTGAAGACAGTGAAAAGGCAATTGTCTGTAAGCTAGGAAGGGAGCCTCACCACAAGCTGACCATGCTGGCACCCTGATCTCTGACTCCCAGCTTCTGCAACTGTGAGAAAATGCATTTCTGCTGTTTAAGCCACCCAGGTTACAAAATTTTGTTATGGCAGCAAAAGCTGACTAATATAGGAACCATAGTCAAGAAAAAAGTATCATGCTCTAAAGTATCATCCTTTAGCTGATACCTTTGGGAGTATGCCTGCCTGGCCCATGTCCCCACTGCTGAGACCTGACCCCCCTTCACCCACAGGGTATTAGTGGGCTCACTCCCCTGCCCATAACTGACTGTCCTACAGGTAGATACACCTGGTGAGCCAGGCTGCTCTCAGCCATTCGGGAGGAAAAATCAATAGTGATCCTACCTTTATTTAAAATTTTGCATTTTGTTTAATATGGGATTTTTTGCATTGATTTTTATGTTTAAAAATATTACATAGAAGTCTTATTTTTCTGGATTATTGCATTTTTAGGCACCGCATTAAATTTTCCACCTGAGGCTTCACTCGCCTTACCCTAGTCCCATCCCTGCAGACAAAGCTAGGTGTTTCCTGAACTTGGGACATGGTCTAAGAAAGACTGGTCAAGGGATCTTAAACTGGTAGCCTCAAGACTCCATTTGGCCTGCCGACTGTGGCTATGTTTAGTTCTGCCATTAATATTATTTAATTTGAATGCTTTTAAGCAAGAAATGCACTCTGCATATTGACATTTATCTCATCACTTTCTATTAATTAAAATGTGGCCCAACTCCCAAAGGTCTTTGATCTGACCCTGGTCTACTGGGTGGGACAGGTCACTGAGTTGAGAAGGTATAATCTGAGACCCTGTGAGGCCTCCATATGCTGAAAGATACAGGCCAAGCTGAACTGCAGCAAGAAAAAAAATGAAGCAGATGTGTAGAGGAGCAAAATAGAGACCACTAGGGGAGATGACAGGGAAGCCTGGCTGTGCTGGCTTTGAACTTCCCCTTGCTGTCACCCAAGGGCAGGTCTAAGTCTACCTTCGGTCTGAATGAAACACCCACGTCCCTCTCCTTCACCTTCCTGGACTGAACTCCTGATACATGGAAACAAGTCATTCTAACCCAGTCTCCTCTACAGGAAAAAGCATTGTCCTTCCTTACCTTCCATTGACTATAAAATGAGGAGATAAGCAATTCGCTAAGCTCTGCCCTGCACGGACTCCCCGAACTGTACAGACAGCAGCCAGCTGAAAGGAAGAATGATCTCCCACTCTGCAGTCTTTGTTGTGCTGTTCTGAACGCCAGCTGCCCCTCAGATACAATCAACACCTGGAAACCGGTGAGCAGGGAAAGGCCGGATGAAGACAGCCTCCGGGAGCTGTACAGAACGCTGCCCAGTCCCATGCTGTGACTTACTGTTGTTATAATTATTTGGAATCAATTCTAATCAGGGAACAACACACCCATTGAAGTAAAATAAAAATAAAGCACCAGGGAGGAAACCAAAGTTTGATTCCAAGCAAAACGGAAGACTTCAGCCTTTACACAGGAAATCTAATTCTGTCAAAACTTAGTACATTTTACATTAATTTTGCTCTGATGTATGACTAGGTCTCCTGGGTACCAGTGGTAGAGAGAAAACCATTAACTCTGTGGAAGCAATTGTTAGTTTTTATAATAAAAAATGCATACTGCTTATACCATTATTGCTTAGGAAATTAGGGAACACAGCATCTAATACCCTGTGTGTGGAATACTGTAGCAAACCACTTAACTTGCAATAATAGAGTATTGACTGGGTACAGTGATCTGCGGGACACAGCCATAGTCAGATTAAGCTGCCATCACTCTGTGCTCGATGGAGCCTCCCTTATAATTCATTTATTCCACCGTAGCCGAAGACTTCCAAACAGATTAGCTTTTTTAAAAAAAGGGGGGAGGGAGGGGCTAAGAAGCTCTTCCTATAAGGTACACATTATTTTCCTCTTTTCACTTTGTTTTCAAATGCTTAATTAAAATACTGACTTCTTTTCTCCTCCTACCTACAAAATCTTTAGGACTTTGCAAGACTGAGCCTTTGACTTAAGCGATATCTGAATTCAGAGGAGGTGTTTCTGAAGCTAATTTCATGTTTACCAAGATAATCATCATCCCAAAAGCTCCGGTTATCATTTGCAGGTCTTGAGAGTATGACAGAATAAATTGTAGAGCTTTAAAATGCCTTTCAAGTGAGCTATTACTATCCTGACGTGTCAAAGCAGGCCAGTGTATATGTTCATTCTGAATACAGGCTGCGATTGGCACCCTTTTCCTCTCCTTCCCCCTCTTTCTCCCTCTCTCCCTCATCCCTCTCTCCCTCTTCTCTTTCTCTCTCCCTCCTTCTCCTCCTCCTCCTCTTCTTCTTTTTCTTCTTCTTCTTCTCCCTCCTCCTCCTCCTCCTCCTCCTCCTCCAGGGTCCAGCCCCAGCAGGTCCAGGGGTTCCCCAAGGTGGGGACGGAGTCGGCGAAGAAGAAATGACAGGGAGGGAATGACAGGGAGGCAGCGTTCAGGTGATCATCAAAGCCAGGTTCCTCATTTTATTGTCCTCTTACATCTGTATTTATACTGTTTGATCTTAATCCTATCCATTCTATTCCAAAGGTTAGGGCATTTCTTATCTCCATTCCAAGGTTACTCTATTGTTCTATTTAAACTACAAGGAAGTAACTGAAGGAGATTATTCTAAGTAAAGATTATGTAACTTAAGCGTGATTGTTCCTAGTTAAAGTGATTAACTACCCGCCTGGCACTTAGTTAAGGGGTTTTACTGATAAAAATCCTCACCTGGGGAAACAACCTTTCTCAGGGAGGTGGTCCTGTTTAAAACACATAGCGTTAAGAGGGGGAGCAAACATATGCCATATACACCAGGTCCCTTGAAACATAAGCTGTGCAGATGTTTCTTCCCTGCAGCGACTACATCAAGCAGCAAGGGTGGATCGGCTTCCAGCACTTCTTCTTTCCTTCCTTTTCTCCCCTCTCCTCTCTCTGGTGCACACACCACACACACACACACACACACACACACACACACACACATACACACACACACACACTCACATATGGACTTGTCATCATTCCCTAGTTAATCTGAAGCAATCCAGTATAGTCCACAGGAACAGGATAGGATATCTTCTGGTCCCTGTCACAACTCTTTAATGGTCACTGAAATATTTAGTCAGAAACCTTTCCTTTGCATCCAAATTGCTGAAACCTATTAGCATTATGGACAGATCCTAAGCATTTGTGCCAGATGAACCTAAATAATAAGAGAGAAGAGACAGAACCCTGGAAAATGAATCCCCCATTGCAAGCCACTGGAAAAAAGCCTCAGTGGGTAAAACTCAGGAAACAGACAGACAAAAACAGCATGCCTCCAAAATACTTTCCCCTGGTTATCACTACTGGAATTACGCCTTTGACCTGAGGCATTACCTACCTGCAATAATTACAAAACTATGAGAATTTGAAACATACTGTTGGGGGAGAAACTCTTCGGGGGTCTCACACATTCCTAGAAGGCTTCTGAGATGAAGCATTGACAGTTTTTCCCGGGACTACCTTCTCCAGGATGTTTGAATAGCAAACAGCCTTGAAAGGTTTAGTGTCCCCCTCTGGGGCAGAGGACAGATTTATTTCCTGACCAGTGTAAGACAAAATCACCCTCCAAGGCTAAGGTTGGTCAGGTTTGCTAGCAGCCCCTTCAAAATTTGGGGTTTCCTAAACTTGGGGTTCCTCAACTTGTGACACAAAACCACGTTGTGCACAACATTCCCCAAGGGCTCACTCTGCACCATTCTACAGACCTGGGGGGTAGGGGGAACCAATGTGGCCATGAAGCTCCTGCTGAGCTGTGAATAATAAAGCCCTCGTCTCTACCCAGGGGCCTCATGGTTTCAGCCAGCATCCGGGAAACAGTTGTAGAATGATCATAGCCTGCGAGGAGGGTAAAATTCCCAACCTCAGTTCTGAACATTCACCAAACTTAATGAATTAGCATGTAACTTGAATATAACCAACTCTTCCCTAATAGGCATAACAAATTGCTTGGCTCGTGAATTTCAATGGTTTAAGAGGTCTTAAAATATTCCTTAATCAGTATTACCCTTGAGGGAATGCCCGTGAACCAATGTATTAACTATGGTCTCCACACAAAACTGCCTTCTTCTCCCTCTCCTGTGCCAACTTCCCTGCACAGGTGTTTTGAGCTTACCTCTGGCAACTGTTGACCACATCCATCCTATTGGTACCAGTGTCGTGCATGGTCTCCAGAGAATCCTCCAATCCCAAAGGTGACCAAATAGTGCTTAGAAACTTCCCTCTCTTCCATTCTGTGCCACACTTGGATTCTGAGGCCCAGGAGCACCACTACTTGGACACAGAGTCCCTAAAGACTAGCATTAAAATAAAAATAAATAAATAAAAACAGCAGCAACTTCTGACCATTGTCCCATTGACCAATTAACCCATTCCATTGTATAAGAAAGACAGAACAATACCCTCATGGTTTTTGTCTCTCCTCCTCCTTGTAACCTTTATTGTAACCAAACTCCTCCCTCCAATTCAAACTAACAATCTAAAGCTCTTATATAAAGAGATACAGGGAGCAACTAAGATGGCGGCATAGGTAAACACCGGGAAATTATTGCCTCACACAACAATTGAAAATTACCCCAAAGGACTGAGCAAACATCATCCAGAACAACAGGAAGGCTGGCTGAGTGTAAATTCCACAACTAGAAGGACAGAAAAGCACGCTGAGAACCAGAGGCGCTGCGGAGGTGAAGTGCAGAGGTACGGCGGCGCGCGCGCGCGAGGAAAGGGGGTGGCGCCTGAGGACGCGGCTGTCTTTTTGAATCACAAACTCCCGACGGCTCTGAACTCCGGTTCCGGGAAGTCTCTGGGGACCCAGGTCTCACACGGGGAGAAGCTGGTCTGTCCGGCAGCGAGCGAACTTGAGGGCGGCTTTCCCTCAGAGGTGCTTGCAGCCGTTACCGGAACACTGAGACACGCGACTCCGGGCGGAGAATCGGCCATGGCCGCTTTCTCCGCCCTCTGACTCCCTGAGACCCCGCCCCACCCAGGCTGCGGCAGAGGCTTTTGCATGTGAATGTACCTAACTGCAGCCGAACCAGGCAGACCTGGAACTTCCAAGAGAAAGCCCAAGGCCCCGCAGCGGCTTGCATTGCTTCACAGCTGAGCCTCTTCGTGGCTCCTGCTGTGTGGCCTCAGGCAGAGGCTGAATTAGCACCTCCTTAGATCCAGGAGCCACTGTACCCAGTGGTCAGAGGGGGTCCATCCAGACTGCAACTCCTCAGATCCATAAGGGACGCACTCAGGGAGCAGACTCAGTGAGCACCAAAGCCCCACTGAAGCAAGTCTTGCCCCAGAAGGGTGTCTTCAGCACAGAAGTTCTCCCACTTTAGACACAGCTGATTCTCACAGCCAATTGGCCTGGAGGTCAATTCCTCCCAGTGATTCTACAATAACCAAGGCACCAAGAGTGCACCAAGAGTGTCCACCCCAGGTAACTGGGGAGGCTGAGCTACTGGGCCCTACAGGACACCTGGCGCACAGGGCCACTCTATCAACACAGGGAAGCTGCCAAAATGCGGAGACAAAGAAACAGGTCACAAATGGCAGAAATGGAGGAAAGCAAACGATTGGATATAGAGTTTAAGGCCACGGTTATAAGGTTTTTCAAGAATTTTATGGAAACCACCGATAAATTTAATGAATCCCTCAATAAGTATAGGGAGACCATGGAGGACATGAAAAAGGACCAACTAGAAATTAAGCATACACTGACTGAAATAAAGAATAATTTACAGAGATCCAGCAGCAGAAAAGAGGATCCCAAGAATCAAGTCAAAGATTTGAAATACAAAGAAACAAAAAATACCCAACCGAAAAGAAAAAAGAAAAGAGATTCCAAAAATATGAAGATAGTGTAAGGAACCTCTGGGACAACTTCAAGCGTACCAACATCAGAATTATAGGGGTACCAGAAGGAGAGAGAGGGCAAGATATTGAAAACCTTTTTGAAGAAATAATGACAGAAAACTTCCCCTACCTGGTGAAAGAAATGGACTTACAAGTCCAGGAAGCGCAGAGAACCCCAAACAAAAGGAATCCAAGGAGGACCACACCAAGACACATCATAATTAAAATGCCAAGAGCAAAAGATAAAGAGAGAATCTTAAAAGCAGCAAGAGAAAGACAGTCAGTTACCTACAAGGGAGTACCCATACGACTGTCAGCTGATTTCTCAACAGAAACCATGCAGGCCAGAAGAGACTGGCAAGAAATATTCAAAGTGATGAATAGCAAGAACCTGCAACCAAGATTACTTTATCCAGCAAAGCTATCATTCAGAATAGAAGGTCAGATAAAGAGCTTCACGGATAAGAAAAAGCTAAAGGAGTTCATCACCACCAAACCAGCATTATATGAAATGCTGAAAGGTATTCTTTAAGAAGAGGAAGAAGAAAAAGGAACTCTTACCATTTGCCACAGCATGGATGGAACTTGAGAGCGGATAAATACCACAGGATCTCACTCATTTGTGGAATATAATGAACAACATAAGCTGATGAACAAGGACTGATCCAGAGATGGAGAGGCATTGATTGGACTGTCGGGACTTGGAGGGAAGGTAGGGGAGGGTGGGGGTAAGGGGGAAAGATCAACCAAAGGACTTATATGCAAGCATATAGGCCTAACCAATGGACATGGACAATGGGGGGGTGAGGGCATGAGCGGGAGTGGGGGGGGTGGGGGGTAGAGGGTAACGTGGGGACAAGGACACATATGTAATATCTTAATCAATAAAAAATATATTTAAAAACAAAAAAAAGAGATACAGGCAAATTTGGGACAAGTGTCTAAACCCTCCTTCCATCCTGTTAATGGTCCTATTATAAACCCTTTTAGTTTATAAGGATATAGGCCAACCAAGAAGCAGAGAACTATACCAAAGAAAATGGAACATCAGTTAGATAAACACTGTAGAAGAAGATAGAGACCAAAAAAAAAAGATGAAAAGAAGTGGACTAGACTTTAAAGATAATATGGGAAGTGTGCACCTCGGCATTGAACAAGTTCCTGGCAGAAATGACAAGATTGTCAAGGTCATTTCCAAGCTTGGGCACCTCTATTTAGAGCAATAGTTCTTTGCACATGTACCCCAGGCCTTGAAATTGGTCATGCTTTTTATCTAGGTGTGTTTATATTCAAATATGCTAACTGGTAGTTATGAAGGTCAGTACATGCACAACATGACTGGACTAGAGTAATTACTGCTCAATATGAAGTTAACCAAAATCTGACTCTCTCATTTTTCTGTCTTCATCTTCCAAAACAGAAGAAAATGTAGACTTGCAAGGGAATGAGAAAACCATCTGGATCAGAACGCCTCCCAAATTTCACATTCTGCCCTGCCATCCAAACAAGGATTTAGAAGTGCTTTCCCTAAACCAATAATTGAGTGGTAGCTGCCAATTTCTCCCAGAACTTGGCTTTTCTTAACAAGCCATTCCACCGCCTTTATCCTGTCGTTTCTTTGTAATGAAAATAAGAGAAACCAGATGAATTGTACACAATCATCAGGGATATCATGGAGGCAGAAGATGTGTAATAAATTGTATTTAAACAGGGAGGAGGGCTTTTCTGAGAAAAATACACAAAAAAATATCATCTAGAAAGCTGACAGTTTTATAAATTTGTCCATAAAACAGTAATGGTCAAATATTTTTTACTAGCCCAGAAATTTTTAAGGTTTGACAGAAATGACCCAAGTAGCAAGGCCTATATTTCTATAAGGAAAGTGGTAAATATATAAAACATAGCCAGGACCAATTTTTGTTTACAAATGAAGAAACTAAATTACTTCTAGAAAAGAATGAAAATTTGGGGTTTCCTAAACTCAGGGTTCCTCAACTTGTGACACAAAACCACTGTGTGCACAACATTCCCCAAAGGCCCCCTCTGACATCTAACACAACTTAGAAACGATTTCCTTACGAGAGGTTTCTCAGGAAGGCAACACTATCACCCAGACTTCCAGATCTTCCGACTGCCATGCCCCATTTCCATAACTTCAAGTTTGATCCTTGTTTGGTCACGGAAACAATGTTCAGACTACCCATAGTTCGAAAAGATCTAAGAATAAGAGAGCTCCCATTGAATCTGAAAGAGGAGTTTTCAGAAAATATCTCAACCCTGTGCAACAGACCATCTCAAGGCTGGATCTATTCCCTGAGAGTAAGTTAAACTACCAAGGAAGTGTTCAGTGCTCTGCCAGATCATGTATCTTGGGGTCAATAGCACAGGTTTGGTGGAGGCCCGTCTCAGGTTCAAATTCAAGCTCTGCCATTACTGTCCAGGTTACCTTGGGAAAGTTATAAGATATTCCTTAGGCACAATATCTGCATCTCTAAAACAGGGATACTAATATTTCCATGCATGTCCTCCATAAATAAAACGTTGATGATCAACCATAATAGATGAAATAGAACCTAGCTATGTAGCACAGATCTCAAAACTTTAACACCACAAGAAAGAAAGCATCACCATAGAGCAGCGGTTCTCAACCTGTGGGTCACGACCCCTTTGGCGGTCGAACAACCTTTCACAGGGGTCGCCTAAGACCATCCTGCATATCAGATATTTACATTACGATTCATAACAGTAGCAACATTACAGTTATGAAGTAGCAACGGAAATAATTTTATGGTTGGGTCACAACATGAGGAGCTGTATTTAAAGGGCCAGAAGATTGAGAACCACTGCCATAGAGTAACAAAACTTTGATTGACACGAGATACTTTCATACCTGCAGAAGAAAAAAGAGGGATTAAAGAAGAAAACAATTATGCGCTTCTCTTTATGGGGGTATTTGTTTTACTTCAATCCCTAGAAGATGTTGAGGCTTCAACTCCTTCTATGAATAGGAGCTGACAGGTGTTGAAAAAGGATGCTCAGAACAGAAGCTATAGGTCATGTATTCAGCACTGGCTGAGAAGCCCTGAAACCTCACCCTGACTAGCTGTGCTTGGAGCACTCTCTTAACCTCTCTGAGACCCCCAAATCCTCAATTGTAAAATGAGAGATTTGAATGGCATGGATCCCAGAAGGGTCCACTGAAGCTGATGAAAAACATTCTAATTGTCCACAATTCTACTAAATCAAACACATAGATGATGGGGGAAAGATTGCAAGTCAGGTTACCTTTTCCCCCAGAGAAACTGAGCTCACATTCCAGGAAGCTCACGCCTTGTTTGGCAATGAACAACCAGATCCATTGGGCCGGGCATCCAGGTGATCCACATTTCTGTACAAATGCTTCCACTGGTGCCAAGGGCTGCATGTGGCCTGGAACTATTAAAAAAAGAGAAATTAAACTGAAGGCATAAACACCTGCCTCAAAGCCTGTGGGGAGCTCTAACCATCCTGACAGGCCAGTTGTGGTAATTGTCCTGTCTTATCCAATAAACCGGCTATTCAACCACTGAGAGGTTGATGCCTCCTGTCAGTTGACTGTAATTCCAACACCTCCATTGCACATATATGTTTTATTTGCATCGCACCTGTACCACCACAGACCAGGAGAGACCAATTAAACTATGATTAGCACATATGCCACCTAAATATGACAAACGGTTGTTCTCAATGAAATCAAAGAACTGTGTTAGGGAAGGCCAGATGACCACTTAGACATGGAGGGTAGTACACAATGACATTGAGAATATGAGACATACAGAAATAGACCTAAAAGAAATAGGTTTTGCTATTTGCATTTCCTATTGCAAATGATGGATGAACAATTTGGATAGCACATATTCAAAGGAGTGCACTCCATTTTAGACCCGTGCTAGGAAATAGTGGCAAAAGAATAGGATCATGTGGCTTGACTTCAATCACTACCTCAATTGCAGGGGCATCTGGACATCATGTGGGCTACTGAAACACAACCCACAAATACAGACAAGGTCATTGATGTAGCTGATGCATCATTTCAGTTTGCCACCCTGACTGTATTAGTTAGGACCATGCTGGCTGCTCTTAAAAATAAAATGAATTGTTAGCATCCAATGAACATGTTCCTAGTGGGCAGGCCACTCCCCTCCCCATAGAGACTTTTTTAGTTGAATTTATTGGGATGACATTGGTTAATAAAAGTATATAGATTTCAGGTGTATAATTCTATAGTACATCACCTGTCCACATGGAGATTTAGAGACCCAGATCCTTCCATCTCCTCCCTCTGTCAATCTCAGAATCTCCTGTATCCATTCAGGTGACAGGAGAAAGGAGGATAGAAGAAATACAGGCTGCTTGCAACTCTGACCCAGGAAATAATACTTCTGCTCCTCTACAAGAATGGTCACAAAGCCACACCTGGAGGCAAGGAGGACCAGGATATGTCATCCTTAAACAAGCAATGTATCCCCAAAGTTGATCCTGTACCATGGAAGGCACAGCACTAAGTTTTGGGTAAGTCAGTCTCTTCTATAATAACATGTTTGCTTATATAAACGTGTCTGCTTAGGAGCTGTTTTCAGGTCCCAGTTCTTTCAACTTGTACTTTATCACTGACTACAAGTGAGTGTTACATCACATCTTTCTACTTTCTCATAGTCAGTAATTTTGTAATGTTATCATGCTAAAAAAAAAATTCAAGGTATTGGAGTGGATCCAACCAGACAGCAAAGATGCTTCACAGGTGTACTATTAGGAACAGGAATAGGGTAGGATTGTCTTTCTCATGAGGAAGGAAAAACTGCTGATTTTTTTTCACATTTTTATACCCAGTATGGTGACAGTGTGGTTGTAGTGTCTAACTCTGCCTCAGGAATCTGTGTTATGATGTGAGTACAAAACCTGCTTTGCCATCAGCATCAACAGTTGCTTCTTGCTCAGGCCAAACTCAGGGTCATGACTCATGGCAGTGGGAGAGGAGCATGGATGATAGTCAGATGCTGTAGTCAAAGATAATAGACAGCATAAGACAGAAGGAAACAGATGTCTTAAAAATGCCTTCTCCGGCATGTCAGCTAAAATATCAAACTCCTGATTTGCTGACATTTCTTAGTCAAACAGAGATGGCTGGACTTTGTTGTGAAGAAAGACCATTAACTCATAAATATAAAAACAAAACAAAAAATTTAAAAACTTGTCATTTATAAGAACTGCACTGAAGGAAGCAGGAGAGTATTCACTAGGCAGGTGATCAGAACCATCACTCCCCAATCCCTTAATACATTGAAATGATAGTGTCCCTTTGTCCCTGAGTATAGCTAAGATGCCACCAAGCAGATGGAAGGAGCTTATGTCACCAAGGTAGAGAAGAGGAGACCATGTAATATTCAGCAAGGGGCAAGAGGCAGATTTTGTAATCATAAGTTAGCAAATGTAAATTTTAAAAAAAAACTCTTTAAAAGTTCTAACATTTGTTCTGATGAAATAATAATATTTATGCCATAAAGCACAAAATCTATGAGCTGCAGCTTTTGTCCAGGGGTGTAAATCATTAAGGATCTGAGCTGAGATTTTTATCTTCCAAAATGCACGATGTGAAATTTTGGTTGATTATGGAAAGTCTGATTTTCTAGTCAGCATCCACCAAAAGCAGCAACAGAAAATGCCTCTTAGCACAGTTCTGCTGACTTATGAGCTTGGCTTTGCCGACTCTCATCTGCTTCTAGGCACAGCTGTTTTCAAATGGAACAGAGCTTTGTGCAAACGGTGCCAGGCTGGCCTCAGAGCAAGAAAGCCCAGAGTGGAACAGTTAGGGAAATCAGTATTTTATAGCTGGAGCCCAGAATTGGACCATCACCTGCAATTTCAGATACCTGTGATCTTACATGGCTCCCTCATTGCTGAAATGCACAGCCTGAAGCAGTTCTTAGAGAATCCAGTTCTCCAGGTCCTTGCAAACTTCTATGAGCCTGCCAAGAAGATGAGCAAATGGAGAGATAATAAAGAAGGTTGTGGCACATGCTGTGCCTCCTCTATCTCTGCTCAACCTCAAGGAGAAAATTGTACCCAAGCTGATAGTTACAAGATTAGAATCCATGTGAGTTTTTTTGCTTTGCTATCGAGTTCAACAGTGCAGTTTCTATTTAAAACACACACACACGCAGCCCTGCTGGTGTGGTTCAGTGGTTGAGCATTGACCTATGAACCAGGAGGCCACAGTTCAATCCCTGGTCAGGGCACATGCCTGGGTTTCAGGCTTGAGTTTGGGGCTCGATCCTCAGTAGGGGGCATGCAGGAGGCAGCCGACCAATGATTTTCTCTCATCATTGATATTTCTACCTCTCTCTCCCTCTCCCTTCCTCTCTGAAATCAATAAATATATTTTTTTATTAAAAAAACAACTAAACATAATTAATCCCTTCTGCAGGATACTTGGAAGACAGTAGAATTCCAGAAACAACAAGCTATGCATCATGAAGAAGAGCAGGACCTTCGGGAAACAGACCCCCACCCCCTCCACTCTCTGCCAAAGGTCAACACTTCCCTTGGGAACCAACAGAATGTTCCACAATTAATCTCCTCTGCTTGGGGCGCCAGGCTGATAGCTACCAACTGCTCTACTCCTACATCTTCCAGACTTCTTAAGGCCAGGATTTAATTCAAAAGGCCAAGTATAAATTGGAGTGTTTAAGAACAAAGATTTTGAATTAAGTCTGCCTTGCTTTATATCATGGCTATACCACTTACTGTATAACCGTCAGTAAGTTACTTAACTTCTATTAAGTCTAATTCACACATGGGAGCAAAAGAGCTAAAGGTATATAGCTTTAAAGTTAACAGTGGTTATCTCTAGGTAGAGGAATTAAGCATTAAGTTATTTCTATTTAATTTATCTGCATTGTCTAAAAGTGTTTACAATTGAGCATATATTATTTTTGTAATAAGGAAAACATGTCATGTAATAGTAAACTTAACTAAGGAAACTGGAACTTACATGAAATAATCATTTTAATAGAGTAATTGTTAATGAATCCCTACAATAGTTAGATCCCAACTTTTTTGTTGTTGTTATTGTTGTTAATCTTCACCCGAAGATTATTTTTCCATTGATTTTTAGAGAGAGTGGAAGGGAGAGGGAGAGGGAAACATCGATGTGAGACACATGATTGGTTGCCTTCCGTATGCACTCTGACTGTACTGGGGACCAAGCCTACAACTGAGGTACGTGTCCTTGACCAGAATCAAACCCAGGACCCTTTAGTCCACAGGCTGATGCTCTATCCAAACCTGCTAGGGCCCAACTTTTTCCCTCTAAATATTGTTTAAAAAAAATGCCCAAAGTCCATTTAAAATAAATTGATGGGCTTAATTTTAAATAAAGGGAAACAAAACCAGGGCACAATATAACAAATTAAAATATAAAACCTCCCCCATCTCCCACCTGGTCACTTAATTCCATTCCTCCAGGCCGTGGCTGGCATAGTAACTGGCTCCCTTGACAGTCCCAGGATGCCCACTGCACCAGACGCTGCTGTTACCCAGATATATGCTTCTCAGGCTTCCCACGAAACCATCCTTCAGAAAGATTTCAGCAAAATAAAACATTCTGCTGGAATGTTTTTAAACAAGTGATTGAAACACAGAAAGGACACTGCTCTCAAAGTTTTAGCCTGGTCCAGGAACCCTGTTGAGATTCTTGGCTTGTTCTCCCAGAGCCCTGACACAAAACTCAGCTGACAGAGGCAGCCCGACTTCGTGATGGCTGACTGAGCACAGAAGGTACATTGGCCAACCTGATCATTAAGGAACTTCTGGAAGATAAAAAGCACATGTCATAGGATTGACAGTGAACTCCCACAGAACTGAGAAATCTACAACCCCATGCAGTCGAAAGAGAAGACCGACAAAACTACAGAACCACCTCCCAAGTAAGAGAGTCGGGTACAGTAGGCAAGCCCTGGCAGAGACAATAAATCTGTGCTTGTCTGTGAGCAAATTCTAGTTGCTGGAGAAAAATCGCATCGGTTCCCTACTTTCAAAGTGATTTCAATAGATGTTGAATGATAAACCTTAAAATATACCACTCTAAATAAAATGGAAAATATGTCCCCAAAAGACAACTCAGGTGAGCATGGGAACACGGGCTGTGTGCATGAAACTCTTAGCATCCAGAAGTTAGGCTGCTTGTGCACCTATAGTGAAGCTACACAGCCAAGTATTGCTCTATCCCTCTGCCCTGCATAGCTTTAGAGCCACGGATCCTATCATCATAACTGATTTATCTATCAAAATATTACATCCGCTGTTAAATATTAATTATCAGCTATTTTCCTACGTGAAGAAATCCAACTCAACTGTTAGTCCTATCAATCAAGATGTCATTCCTAGCCTGGCCGGTCTGGCTCAGTGGTTGAGCATCGAGCCATGAACCAGGAGGTCAGGGCTCCATTCCTGTTCAGGGCACATGCCTGGGTTTCAGGCTCCATCCCCAGTAGGGGATGTGCAAGAGGCAGCCAATCAATGATTTTCTTTCATCATTAATGTTTCTCGCTCTCCCAACGTCTTCCTCTCTCTGAAATAAATACAAATATATATTTATTTTTTAATATATTTTATTGATTTTTTTACAGAGAAGAAGGGAGAGGGAATAGAGAGTTAGAAACATCGATGAGAGAGAAACATCGATCAGCTGCCTCCTGCACACCGCTTACTGGGGATGTGCCCGCAACCAAGGTACATGCCCTTGACCAGAATCGAACCTGGGACCCTTCAGTCCGCAGGCCAACGCTCTATCCACTGAGCCAAACAGGTTAGGGCCAAATATATATTTATTAAAAGATGCTATTCATACATGTAAACAAGAATCCCAAAATAACAAAACTTAGAAAAACTACCAAGAGAATGAGACACTGAGATGAAAACAAAAATAACCAGCCCCCGTAAACAGGGCTTCTGAACAATATGTAATAGGAATGAAAATATAAGATAAACATCCTTAAGAGATTTAATAAAATGTTACAGATCTAAAAGAGCACTATGAAAAGCAGTAAGAAAGGTCTGCAAAATGAATGCTAAGACTTTTAAAAAACTAAATGAATCAACTTAATGCAAAAATAGACATCAACTGAATTTTAACAAGCTAAAAAATCTATCAAATGGACAAAGAGATAAAACTCTTCATAAGAGAAGTGACAACTGTCATGAAAGATAGATCTTAGAAAGCCAATACCTGTCTTCCATGAGTTTCAGAAAAAGAATGAAGAACAGAGAGGGATTATAAAATGAAACAAATAAAAATCAATTTTTCTTAACTTAAAGACATTTTCCACAGGACATGGCCCCTGTAGGAAAGACAGCTCATTGTCTATCAATATCCATTCTCCCTTTCTTCTTTTAATAGAACCCCCAAGACTTTTAGCTGATTACAGAAGACCAGGCTAAATAATTTCCCATTCTTTCTCGAGAACTGATCACGTGACAAAATTCTGACCAATAAGATGTGGATTAAAATGATAGGTATAATTGTGGGCCATGCTCTTAAAAGAAGACCTTCCACCTCATCTCTCCGCTACCCATTAGCTGGTATACAAATGTGATGGAAAAGATGTTTTAAACCAGTGGTTCTCAACCTTCCTAATGCCGTGAACCTTTAATACAGTTCCTCATGTTGTGGTGACCCCCAACCATAAAATTATTTTCGTTGCTACTTCATAACTGTAATTTTGCTACTGTTATGAATCGTAATGTAAATATCTGATATGCAGGATATATTTTCATTGTTACAAATTGAACATAATTAAAGCATAGTGATTAATCACAAAAACAATATGTAGCCCTAGCCAGCTTGGCTCAGTGGATAGAGCATCAGCCTACAGACTGAAGGGTCCAGGGTTCGATTCCGGCCAGGGGCACATGCCTGGGTTGCGGGCTCCCCAGTGTGGAGTGTGCAGGAGGCAGCCAATCAATGATTCTCTCTCATCATTGATGTTTCTATCTCTCTCCCTCTCCCTTCCTCTCTGAAATCAATAAAGAAATATATTTTTTAAAAAACACAATATGTAATTATATATGTGTTTTCTGAAGGTCTTAGACAACCCCTGTGAAAGGGTCATTTGACCCCCAAAGGGGTCGTGACCCACAGGTTGAGAACCTCTGTTTTAGACCAATGATCAGCAAACGCAAACATGCCCATTTGTTGACTTCGTCAATGACTGCCTTTGCACTACAATGGCAGGTTGGCCCATAAGTCTAATATATTTCCTATTTGGCCAGTGACAGAAAAAGTTTGCCAACCCCTACTTAAAATTTTTAAAAGACTGACAATACTGTTGATAATGAAGCAACTGGAATACTCAAACATGGCCATTTGGACTGTAAAGTGTTAGAAGCACTTTCTAAAGCTATTTGGAAAACAGTTTGACAAAATTAAACATACAGCTGCCTTGTTACTCAGCAATTCCATATCTATGCATTTTCCCAAGATGAATAAGTATTTACTAGTATATCCACAAAAAAAGACATGTTCAAAACTGCTCAGAGCAGTTTTATCTATTATAATCCAGAATGGATAAACAAATTATAACATATTCATACAATGAAAAACTACACTACTATAACATCCAACCACATGAATGAAACCCCAAAACATATTGAAAGACACAAAAGAAAATTCACTATGTGACTTCACTCATGTGAAGTTCAACAAAAGGAAAAATTAATTTATGATGATAGATATCAGAATGTTGAAATCTGTAGAGGGTGAGTATTGGCTGGAAAGGGCATGAGGAAGCTTTTTTAGGTGCTAGAAAGTTCCATGACTTGGTCCTAGTATAGCTACAAATGTACATTTTTAAAAATTGATTGAGCTATGCACTTAAAGTGTATGTACTTTATTGTATGTATAACAACTTTTTTAAAAACGCTGAGGAGGTAAGCAAAAAGTAAATAAATATATCATGTAGTTAATACAGAATAATTGTTGTTGATTAATTTTTGGCCAAGCAGCAGATCATAGGATTAAATATATTTTCTGAAAAGGTAAGGCTTAAAAATGTAATAGGCTAGAGAAACAGATAAGCATTTCTAAATCATGAATAAAAATAAATCAACTACAGCAGTATTCAACAAATATTACAATGTTTAGCAAAAAGAATAAGGCACCAGAAATGCACACAGTGTGAGTCTATTCACATAAAAATTAAAAAAACAGACAGGTTGAAAGTAGGAATGTATGCTTAGGTGGTAAAAGTACATTAAGAAGGCAGGGAAGTGAATCTCATTAAGTAAGGAGATTACTCACCTTAGGCAGTAATAGAAAAAGGGTTGTGATGAGAAAGTAATGGAGGAGAGGGGTTTCCTGCATGCTGGTGAAGTTATTTCTTGATCTACATGATGACTATACTAAGGTTCATGTTATTGCTATGTTGAACTGTACGTATGTTTTAAGCACTTTTCTCATAGCAGAAGGTTTAAAATGAAGATATAGGGGATTTGAATACAAAGAGGTTTATTCACTATTTATTACACATCTTCTCTCTTCATATACAAGATGAATCTAAAATACCCATATAGATTCAATATAATAAATACATATGAACATAATATATAGTGTATATTTACAAACATATATGTATGTTTGCATATGTATGTACCAGAGATGATGCATTCTTTTCTGTGCTGAGCCAGCTCAGCCAAGGGTTTGAAAGCCTGAGTGAGGCCAGTGAAGGATGAAGAAATGACAGACAGACAGAATAAGCTGGGTCTAGGTGGATCTTCCTGTGCCTGGCTGAGGCCACAGTGAGAGATCCAGAGGCAAGCTGAGCCTTTATTTTATAGCCAGAGGTAAACAAGGTAGTGGTCACCATAGTTACAATGTTCTTGTGAGTTTCACTTGTTTTAGCAGCACTTGCTGCATCTCCCTCAGCCCATTAGCTTCCCAGATAAGATCTAGGGAGTGTCATAAGGTCAAGCCCAATTATGCTAAGAGGGCTGTGCCCTCTGGGACTTGTTTGTGGCTTTGCCAGCAGGTCAGTCCAAGGCTTAACCCTAAAGCCGCGCCCTACATTTTCAAATGTCCATATCTTTTTTGAAAAGTCTGTCATATGCTAGGTCAGGGATTATTTCATCATGCCAGCAGATCAGTGATGGCTGTGAGTTTCCCAAGCTTTTATTTTCCAAGATGGAGTTTGTATGCGAGTGTGATGATACTGTCATTTCTTATTAAGTGTATGGTAGGAGCAGGAAAGATAACTCATCTTTCAGTTCACATGTTGTAAGGCACAAGGAATCAAATCCATCCACATTTGATGTAGACAGTGCATTACCCAGGAAGCACGGGCTTTGACCTGGATACAATAACTGAACTTGACTCCGATTGTCTTTCTTAGAGAATGGCATGAGAAGAAAGGTGGTCTTAGATATGTGGTAGCCAAAGGAACAAACTAGGGCAAAGATAGATAACAGACCCCCAAAAATCTGTGCTGCGCTTCCCCCAATAGTGTGGAGTTTGCTCAGAGAAGTGGCAGGCTAGCCAGGGACTACATTTCCCACTTTTACTTACCATTAGATGTAGTCATGTGACTAAGTTCTAACCAATAGATTATGAAAAGAATTGAAGAGTATTACTTCCAGAATTGATGCCTAAAGACCTCCCACACAGTATTCCATCCATCTTCCTTTCACCTTTCAGCTGGCTAGAATGAAGGTAATCCCTCATGGTGACTTTAAAAACTATTTCTTGAAAACAGCAAAGCCTCCACCAACCCAGGTTCCTGAATAACTGCATGGATAAAATGCCACCCCCTCTAAGCTTTTCACCTACACAGTACTATTATGTGAGCAAGGAAGAAACTTCTACAGTATCAGAGCCATCATTCATTTTGGATCTATTTGTTAGAACAGTTAGCCTACGCAACTAATGCAGAGAATAAGAATAGTACCTACCACACAGTGTGGTCATGGAAATTAAATGAAATCAGGAAACTTAAAAAAACACTTAGAGTCTTGCACATCATAAGTGCTCAGTGTGTGTTAGCTCAGTAAGTACCCAGGAAACTAAAACAAAGACCTTAAAGTCTTCAAAGTGATTAAATTTCAAGAGATGAGCTCTTGAAAATAAAGGGAAGTGACTGATGACAGGCTCCATAGTCCATTTCTTTCCTCCTCCCCCAACAACCCCCCCACTCCCCTATCCTTACACCCCCCCCCCCCCCCCCGCGGTCCATTTCTTCCAGCTAATTGCTCCTTCCTCCAAAGAATCTTCTGGGCTCGGTTATATATGAGTAGCACAGTAGGCAACGGAAGCACATTTGAGTGATAAAGCTGTGAAACAAGCTCAATATGCTAACCATCAGGGGCAATGACAGACCAGATGGAGACTCTGAGATGAGTCCCTAACATCAGTGAACAGAGAGGAGGAAGTTATACATAAATATATGTTCAAAGGTAAGGTTATTCCTGATTTTTCTCTTTCTACTTGCAGCAAACACACACACACACACACACACACACACACACACACACACACACACTTTCTCTGATAGATTGCTGCACTGAAAGAGTATTGGTGATTTTATTGATGAGTCTCTCAAATCATCACTAAAACAAAATAAGCTGTTCACTTCACAGCTGGAATCAAATGGAGTGCTGACAGTTGTCTCACCCTTCTCTGATGATAAATGAGCCTTCCCCTCCTTACTCAGGTCCTTGACCCAAATTCAGAGTTATTCCAGTGACCCAGGCAGACCTTTGAGGAGAAAAAAAAAGCCCCACTCCCAAATGCCTAATGAAGCTTGTCTCAACTATTACTATTGCACCATGTCATTCTAACTATAATTGATTTGCTAAGGTATCTTATTTTTTTCATAATCAGACCAGCAGACAAAAATGCCTAATATAAACACATCTTTCTCCCTGTCACATATCACCAGTCCTGCTATCCCATGTTTATTTTCAGCTTTATATAAAACTTCATATTCTCCTTTTTTGTGTTGGAATTAAGCAAATAAGTGTTTGGTCTTTAAGAAGATCTTTGGTAAAAGGATCGTAGAATCATGTAAAGGGAACTTTTTGTCCCCTCAACAATCTTTTTTCTTACAGCACAAATTTCAATTGATTGAGAGTGACTCTCTTGAACCCTCTTTAAAAGTGGTTTGGGCCCGATGATGTGGCTCAGTTGGCTGAGCGTCATCCCATGCACCAAGAGGTTGCCAGTTCAATTCCTGCTTAGGGCACAGGACATGGATGTGGGCTTGAGCTCCAGTAGGGGACATGCAGGAGGCAGCCAATCAATGTTTCTCTCTCATTGGTGTTTCTATTTCTCTCTCCCTCTCCCTTCCTCTCTCTTAAAATCAATAAAAAACATATTTCTTTAAAAAAAGAAAATTCCAGATAGCAATGTATCTAGCCTAACGTATAGAATAGACACAGACATAGATATTGATATAGATATTCTAAATCTCAATCCTTCAAAGAAAAGGACACAGCCACGTTTGAAAGCCCATTCCCAGGAATTGTTTGTCCTTGGTTGTTTTCTACAACCATCTACCTTCAACTCCTCATGTTGCAAAACATAGAGATAAAATTAAACAAGTTACACAGAGGAAAAAGGAAAAAGAGCTCTTAGAAGCAAAGGCCTGGGGTTTCTGTGTTCCTTTCATGGAACCGGACTCCCTGAGAGATCCTCAAGCCTAAGATTCTACTGGATGCCGCGTGCTCTGTGACTGCCTGAATGCCTTCCTTCGACAATAGGAAGGTGTGTGTTAACAGCCTGTAGTAACAAGACTCCATTATTTCCAGGACATAACATCTCAGAAGGACTCCCAGCTACCCAGAGGGGGGCAGAGAGTTCCATTTACCACCACCTCTGCGAGGGGTGACCACCTGACCCAGGATGAAAGCGGAGGAGCCCACCCTGGGGAGGAAGGGCTTTCTCCCTTTCAAGTTTCTAAACTTTTCTAGGTCGGTGGAGGTCCAAACCACAGAACCAAGGAAACTCAAAAGGAAAGCAACAAAGGAAATGACAAATCAAAAGAGCCCTCTCCACTGAACAGCTCCTGCTGTTCTGATTTCATTAGGCGCCGGCATGGGCTGAATGGAGAGCGACACCTCAGCCTCCTCAAACAAAGTCAACACATGGTATCGATGAGTGTGTACAACTTGCAAAGGAGTGGACTGGCTGCTGGCTAAATTGTCCAGTTCCTTTCAGTCAGTGTCCCTCCTTGCTTCTTCTCTTTGTGGGGGCAGGGACCTGGGGGTTTTCTTTGTCTATGACTATGGTGCCTTTGGGATAGCAATGGTCACTGTAAGAACCCCTGTATACACCCATGTTCATATGAGCCTTCTCTCCCTCAATTGGGAGCCTTATTTGCCCACTCACCACACAAGTCCTCTTCTCCATTCCTCTGGGCCCCACTCCATCACTAATTTCATTGAAGGTATTCATGTTAGTCAAGGCTCTCTGGGTTGTATGAAACAGAAGCTCACTTCCAACTAAGGGGAAGAAACTTCTGGAAATCATGGAACTGGGTTCTCTCACAAAAATAAAGCAAGACCCAGGTTTTTGTAGGGCCCAAGTTTTGAATAATGGTGGTTAGGGGGGCAGATCTCTCTTTTATTTCAAATACAAATTAAGAATGTGGCAAATATTGCAGGTCAACTCATGTAATATTTATACTAATTCCCTTTCCTTCCTCTCCTATAGAGACTAGAGAGGTACAAACCCACTTTTCCAGAGACATCTGCTACTCAGGGTAGCCGTGTGACGCCTGAATGACCAATGAGAAATAAGCATATGTCTCCTGGGAATTTCTGGAAAACACTACCTCGTCTGCTGGTTCCTGCCTGGAATACAAATGTAATGGTCAGAGTGACAGCAGTCATCTTGAGACATAAAGGAAAAAAGTCAAGAGAATCGTAAAGACGTCACCCCCACGTCCTTATACCACTGATCTAATACTGAATATCTCACATCCTCAGATATTTCTGCGTGAGAAAAAAGAAACCTTTTTATATTTACGCCTATGACAAGTTCAGCTTCCTGCTACAGAATACAGTCTTAACAGATCCATCCACAGGTCACTTCCTAAAGTGGTTTATTGCCTCCAACTAAGTATTTACTTCCTGATGTCCCTAAACTTGTTTTCTTTTTCTCCCTGATTTTACAATTTGGGAAAATACTGGTTACCTGATGGCTCTGGAAAATTGAAAATGGTTACCAAAAATAAATCACACTAGGCTTCTCAGACCCAAAGCAAAAATTAATATGTTCTGTTTGTAAAAAAAAAAAAAAAAAAAAAAAAAAAAAAAAAAAAAAAAAAAGTTGTATAAAAAAAGGCAAATGAAATAAAATCACCAACCTGATGAGTATTATAAACAGTAACTGGGGGAAAAGTTCCTTAGAGTCAATAGTCTCACATTTAAGAAGCCCTATGTTGTCCACCAAACTTCCTGCGTCCACCAACCAGCTCTGCCATATTAGAGGAAAAGGCCATGATAACGTGAAAAGGCCACTAAGTCCTGACTTGAGGTTTTGTCTCCTAGTCTATGGCCAGGAAGGTTTCTGCAACACCCCTCCCCAAACAAGAGGAGTACGGGAGAGATGAGGCCATGAAACGGTAATGGACAGAAGACAATCTCACAAAGATTACATCCCATAAAATGGAATTGGCAACATCTGCTCAATCTAGTGTAGATAAACAGTGAACTATTTTCCATCTCATTAACTGAGAGGATGAGATATTAAATAAACCCCAGGGGCCTCATGCTTTGTTATCACGTTTAAGACTGGTCCCAGAATTGCTGCATTAGCTAATCCTTATAATGGTTTAGATCCCAAACCCTACAGTCTCTCTCTCTCTCTCTCTCTCTCTCTCTCTCTCTCTCTCTCTCTCTCTCTCTCTCCCCCGCCCTCTCCCTCTCCCTCTCCCTCTCCCTCTCTGTTCCTCTCTCTCTCCCTCCCTTCTTCTCTCTCTCTCTCTCTCTCCCTTTCCCTCACTCACTCTCTCTCTCTCTCACACACACTCACACGCACACACACCGCACACATACACACAAATTCCCAAATGGCTTAAACCAAAAGTTCCTGCTTAATCTGACTATCTCTCTAATTACTAGTCACTTAGCTTAAATTATTAACCATGTCTTCAACTGTGATATATGATACCTGTAGGTCTCCAAACAGGATTCAAATAGAATTATCTAATTCTATTAACTGCAAACAACTGCCCATTAAATATTTATTAGCCAGCTTGCATTTATTGAAGATAGATTGGAGTGTCAGCAAACCTCTGGGTTCCCTCTTCCCAGAGCTCTGTCAAGGAAGGCTCAGCCAAACCAGCTCATCAGAATTGTGACTATTGATCAACTGCCAATTACCTGTTTAATCAAAATCAATGGAAATAAAAAGAGTGTAGAAGAACTTACAAGGTATGGTATGGATTTTTTTTAAGTACTTGGTTAAATGAGTAATTTGGTTAAAATCCAGCTAACTTGATTGTAAACATGGTAAAATTTATTTTACCACGGGGAAAACGGCTGGCAGTTAAATAATTAGATTTTCTCTTTCAGACGGGTGAATTGTATTTTTAATAAAGGCGTCGAAGAACTGTCAGTTCCAGCCACCCAGGAGAGATGCGTTTTGTTGCCATGTTTTCAGATTAAAATGCCTTCTTTCTTAAAGCCTTATGAAAGATAACCTGACACCCTCCCTCAGATGGTAAGCATGTGGGCAGTTTCAGACAATTAGATTGTGCAAGATGGCAAGTGTTCATTCACTAAAAATGCAAGAACCATCTGGATTCTCCCAGAGGATCTGGAGAAAATGAACAAGGAAAGTCATTCCTCTGTTCAAACCACTTTATCATGAATCATTCAACCCAAATTTTAAATCCATTTGACACAGCGAAAGGCCACCATGAAGAATAAAAAGGAGACTAATGTCATCTAATGCATGATCAACTAGTTTCTCAATAATCAAAGGTAGTTGGGCAAAGGAAAACAGAAACTGCTGTAGCAAAAAGTAAGTAGTGGCATACACAGGGTATCCCCAAAAAATGTATACACATTTTAACAGCTGATCACTCAATTTTGAAAGTGAAATGTGTTTCAATGAACACTGCCTTTATAATTATCCAAAGTGTATGTATACAGTTTTTGAGGACACCCTATATTTTTGCTTCCTGGTTGTTTTATTTAAGGATTCAACCTTAGATAACTGCCCTTTAAGTTGATTTTGAGAAAATACTCCTGAATAGAGGCAAAATCATTAAGATTGACATGAAAATCAGTATTAGGAATGTCTGGTAATTAAAAAGAAAGCAATAGGAAAATAACTTTTGTTATATTCATACACTGGAAATAAAGTATTGCAATGCAAATGGACAATTACAACGTGGGAAATGGATTGATTTCATAAATGTGTTGAATGAAAGAGCCAGACCAAAAAAAAATGGATTGTTTATTATTTAATTAACATAAAATTTTAAAACAGCAACATTAAGCTATATTTTAAGTAGAATATGTAGTATGTAGTTACCGTGGGGAGTGGGGAAAAGAAAGGGAGATTTTGAAGTGCTTGGTAATGTTCTGTGTGTGGTCTGCACGCTGGTTAGACAAATCTAGTCACTTGGGGGAAATTTTTGGACTTTTCTAAATGTAGGTTATTCTTCAATAAAAAGTTTACTTTCCAAAAAGTAAAGCAACAGGGCGGGGTGTGTGTGTGTGTGTGTGTGTGTGTGTGTGTGTGTGTGTGTGTGTTTGGGGGTGGGGAGGGGGGGAGAGGCTTAGGAAAGTCAATAATCACTAGACCATGAAGTTTCTATCATTTTTAAAATAAGCATTAGGCAAGATGGTTTTAAGATTTCTAATGCAAAACATTCTTTGATTCTACAAAAGATCACTAGTCTCACAAGAACAAAATGGATCAATAAATCTATAATGACATCAACCCCATTTTTAGCAGTCAAAAATCTCCCACTATCCCCTCAGCCCATTCTTCACCTTTTACTTAAATAGTAAAAAGCAGTTTTTTGGCAATATACATCCATAGAGAATCCTCCCTCCAGGTACATAAATTGATTATAGGTAGATAGATACATATATTCATTCACCCATTCATACATGTATGCATGCATGCAGACATACATACATAAACATATTCTCACAAAACCAGACAAAAAGGAGGGGAGAACTTTCTCACTCTCAAGAATCTGCCCTTGGAGTTTCTTTCATTTCCTCATTCACATGGAAATATTTAATCTTTGAGTTGTTTTAGCCCCAAAGAGTCCATGGTTCTGAAATTAGATGGGAATGGGCACCTGAGAAATATAAACAATTCCTGCCCTAGAGTATCTCCTCAGTACAGCAACCTAAGTGCCTGATGTTCCCACCATTAGAGCATCTTCTTTGTTGGTCATCTGTAAACATAGCAGAGAACTGGCCTCTGAAGAAGGGAGACAGCACATAAGTTTTGTCCTAGTGGAAGAGGATGGTAGAGGTCTGGAGCTTGGTGCATCTCTAGAAGAGGGGATGCTGACCTTCAGTCCCAACATGGCATTTCCTGACCAGCCCAGAACCAAAAAGCAAGAGAAGACTATAATGGATGGGAGTCAGGTATTCTCTCACTGCTCACTTCCCATCTAACACCAACTTATTCCTGATTTTCCTCATGTCTCTATAGGAAAAAGCCTTGTGAACTCCATCACAATAGGAAAATAAAATTCCACCAATAGCCTCTTTTCCCTGCACAACCGTAAGTCACCAAAATAACTGTTCATTTTCTAAACTATTATTTATATATAGAACAGTATAGGAGGACTGCTCAAAACTTCCCTTCACTCATTGAAGGAACCAGAGCAGAGATCTCTCTGCTCATAGAGTTTTGTAAAGATATGCTGGAGATTCATCAGGGAATGAGAAAATGTCACCAGTTTACAGGCAAAATAATGGACAGAAAGAACCTAAATCCCTCCAGTACGAAATCGTACAACTTTTAAATTCCTTAATAGTGTATCTCTTTAAAAGACAAAATAGACTACAAATTAAGAATTGTTCTTCGGAGGAATCTTCCTAGATGATGTTGTCAGAAAATAGACAATATGTCATTTCTCCTTAGCTCTCATGGCAGTCGATGTGCCTGGAGAATATGCAATGAGCAATGTCCCTGCTGCTGCCATTTACAAATCTTAAACAGAGACTGGAAGCAGTCGAGTTGCTTTTCCTTAACAAGCTGCAGGCATCTCTAGAGAGCACACCCTCACCAGACAAAAAGAGCTGCCTGTAAATGTCTCTGTTTTATGCACTCCCAGCTGGGACTGGGGTTATGCTTCCTCCTTTAGAGGCAAAGGGCTGTGCCATTCTCTAGGGAAAGAATGGGGCAGAGTTATATTTTGAAGGTATATGTCTAGGTGTCAAGCTGCTTCTCTAGTCTATAAAAACAGAGGTAATTGTGCAAATACTACTTTCCTCATAAAAAATTCCCCTGACCTAGGCCAGTCTAGAAAGATCGTGTGATAGAACATTCTTTTCCAATCCCAGAAGGTAGAAGCAGATTGGGAGAAGAGACAAGAACACAAAGTATGAGAGGAAAATTAGAGCTGTGACTGAAGCCAGAATCATTCCATAAAGAATTCAGAGCTGCATAGATACAAGAGGCCACTCAGCTTGCCATCCCTTGAAGACTATTGTGCCTGAGATGTCTAGTCTCCCTCCCCATATCTACTTTTCTACGTAAATATGTTTTATCTGTGTACATGGCTTCCAGGTTATAGATTACACTTCCTAGCCTTCTGTAAAGCTAGATGTGGCATGTGACCAGGTGATAGCCAATGGGAAATATGAGCACAGGTTACTTGTGCAACTTTCTGGTAACACCCTTAAGAAATAAGGTGCATGCAATTCTATCCTTTCTTCTCACTTGCTGGAATTCTGGCATAGTGGTGGAAGCTAATGCACCCATCATAGACCAAGAATAAGAAGGCACATGCTACAAATGCAAGAGCAGCAACCTTCTATGCAAGCCCTAGACTGCCTACAGTCACCAACCAAACAAATATCCTAAAACTTGCAAGCACCAATTGCTATTGATCAGTTCTTTACCACCTTCTGTCTCATTTGGAGTGATGATTATCTCTGCCTCAGATATAGCCCAGTGCCCCCATCAAGCATGGATAATCCCTCATCTAACGGCCTGGCACAATGGTAATCTCACGTCACCACTACCACTACCAAGAATGGGGTTACCACATACAGACAACTTGCAGGGTCATGGTAGCTTGAATCAAGATCCCTGGCCTAAACAGGGTGGGGTCACGATGAGTCAATTTGAAATCATCCACTGAGCCTGGTCATCCAAGGCTCTAACAACCCTAATGCCAGTCATTAGCCTTTCTCTCCAGCCAGGAAATTTGAGAGGTATGCTGGAGCTGAGTCACTTAAATAGATTGCACCTGCCAAGACCCTGTGACTGAATAAATAAGTGCATGTAGAATGAAAATTAGGGGGCTGGACCTAAAATAAATTGAACAGACTACCTCTTGTTTATGTGCTTCTTTTTATCAGCTGGTTTCATGAGATTTTGCTTTGCAGAGGAGATGTGCCTCCTGCGTGTGCTTACCAGAGACAGATGCTGGTGGGGCTTGTTGTTTGTGGTGGGGGTTTTTAATTCTATCAGACAGGGATCTGCAAGAAATTTGTAAGAGAAGAAATGCCGATGGAAAACACGACTGGAATCAAGGCAGATTTGGGGGGAAAGTTGTCCAGAATTTTTACACTCAGAGTTCCTAAAACCCTTCTTAAAGACTTAAAAATAAAAGGTGAATCAGAGTGTTACAAATAAAAGAGCTAGAGATCATCTAGTTCAACTCTGTTTTCCTAGATGAACACTTAGCCTAGTGTATAACACACGGTTGGCAATCGATAGAGTTTTTGTTCTTGATGAATAAATGACCGCATGACTAGAGCATTAGAAAGATGAGTGACTGGTCCAAGATTACACAAGAAGGATTCAGATAAACAAGATGTCTCAATTCCAAACCCACTATATTTTCTATGCTGCCTTCTCCCATATGTTTTTAAATGAGCTCCAAAATCCTTTACCTGACGTCTACATCAGTTGGGCCAACTTTAGTTATGTGTAATGGGGAATTTAGCAAAAACTAGCTTAAGTCAGAAGATTATTTTATTGCTTACTTTACAAAAACCTGAAGATAAATTACAAAAACCAGGCTTGATTTTTGAAGGCTCAGCAACAACATCAAGGACCTAAGAACATTCCATCCTTCCACTTGCCACACTCATGTGTTGCTTTCATTTTGGGCTTATTTCCTCATGGTTGTGAAATAGTTGATGCATTTCTTTTTATCTTCTGTGAAAGCACCCTGGGAGAAGTAAAGGGACAAGGATAAAATGCCATACCACACTCACGCCATTCTCTTAATAAATTTTAAAAAATTATTCCCCAAATTGTCAACATGCTCCCCCTTATGTTCCATTGGCCAGAAGGGAGTCATATGTCCAACCTTGAACCAATCACCAGCATAAAGGAATGGAATTGTGATGATTGGCTTTTTAAATTAAATTTACTGGGGTGACATTGGTCAAAATGAACATATAGGTTTCAGGGGTGGGTTTCTACATTACAAGATCTGTATATTGCACCATGTACCTACCATCCAAAGTCAAATCTTCTCCTGTCACCATATATTAGGAAGTGATGACTGGCTTGGACCAAACATGATTCACTTACAGGAGGCAGACACATTCTATGCCAAACAAATGTACTAACAAGGAAGAAAGGCAAATGGCTATCTAAAGATGTCTATGAGATTCTGCCACATACACACAATGTGGCAGCTCTACTCAAGACTAAGCTCACAGGTATTGTAACCCAACAGTGCTAGACCATGAATTCAAGTGCTTGTCAATCACTTTCTGTTTACCAGTCTCCACACGGACCCTGCAACTAAAATAATAAAACTGACAGTTTTCTTACCTTCAGGGAGGTCACTATACAATGGCAGTTGAAGAGCACTAAACAGGCTATTACAATCCCATATGATGTCTGTTCCGATGGGGAGAGTGCCTACACCTATGGGTTAATAAAGAAGACATAACTAGGCCATAAACAGACAGTCAAGCAAGGCTTCCAAGAGCAGTTGCCAACAAAAGAATAAGTAGGAGATCGCATGGAGATGTTATGGGACAAGCAGAGCATGTTTCAGGTAGAAGGCTTCGCACAGGCCAAGTGCAAGAGACAAGTAAGAATACAAAGAGTCCTGAGGCTGAAAAAAAATTCAGTATAAGTCACTGAACATAAAGATCAAGGCCGAGCAATCAACTGAGACTAAAGAGATAAGAGCTGGCATGAGAATTAGTCCTATTTCAAGTTTTTGCCAGTTTGCTAAAGGATTCGCCATGACAGCTGTAGGTGGAGTCCCAGGTCTGAAAACAGAGAAAATGCATCAGGCACAGAGGCGACCTCCCTGGAGGAAAAGGATCCCGACATAGCTACTTGGTGACTTGCAGTTCCCTTTGCTGGTTTTCCATCTATTGAGGTTATTACAGAGCGGGTGGAAAATAATGTGCCAGTTCAGTGTGTCAACAGCTCCCCAGCAGAAGGGCACACGTGGGTAATGAGTGTGCGCTGACAGCCCAAGGTCAGATATTTAACCATATTCCAGAGTTTAAGTGTGGTACACTGAGCGCTGTTTTAGCTCCTTGCTTGAAAGGCTCACAGCTGCTAATATTTACAGAAATAGGAAGCAATTACAGTTCGCTGCCACAGGAGGAACTTAAATAATTTAAGACTCATAATGCTTCTGATTCTTTTCAAGCCATCTTTTCTCCAGAACCAGCTGCTTCTGGCTCTCTGCGAGCCCTCTGTTCAGAAGGAGGAGTTGCCCTGATGCAGGGCACTGCTTTCGCTAACCCCCAAAACTCAAGCACGCAGCTTTTTGGCATCCACGGCATTTCTCCCACACTGTACTTCATCTCTGGAAAGGGCCCCTCTTCTCACCAGCGATGAAACTCCACAGCCATCTGCCTGGGCTAATCTGGGCAAACAGAGAGAACCATAATGTGATTTCACAAATTAAACTAATTTATTTCAGTAGCCATTTTCATACCACGGATGTGGTAGGACAAGAATAGAGAAGAAGAAAAGGGAATGGGGAAGAAATCGAATACGTTGAATGCCAAACAGAAGAAAGTCAAAATTTCAGTGCCCAGACTTTCCACATTGAACAACCACCAGAGTCTCTCCTTATGGCTCCGTTGTGGACTCGGCGCTTTCCCAGTGGTCCACAAGCTGATGAGTAGGGTAAGAACATGTGGGCAATTGTAAATTTGTTTAATTAAAGTTTAGACTAATGAATTTCTAATGTCAACCAATACAGTGATCTTTGCAAGAATGAGGAAACATTGAGGGATCTGCTCCCATTATAGAGTTTTAAAATATGACTCAGGATGTAACTGATAAGGTTACTTCAACTGGGCTAGACGCTCTTTATAGAAAAGGTGTTCCAGGATCTTTGGCTTCCACAATCTTACATTTATCATCACAGCTTTTCTTGGGAAGACATCAGATGTTTTCTGGAACCCAACACATTAGCTTTCAAATCCCAGGTCTACACCTTCTGTGGCTCTGAACTCTGGGAGTCTCTCCATGTTTCTGAGCCTTGGTTTCTGCATCTGCAAAATGGAGGTGACCTTATAAACACATTTTAATGAGAATTAAATTATTTTGAATGAAATAACCTGGACAAAGAACCTAGAAGTGTCTAGCCAGCCGTGGGCAAACTACGGCCCGCGGTTTGAAATGAATAAAACTAAAAAAAAAAAAAGGACCGTACCCTTTTATGTAATGATGTTTACTTTGAATTTATATTAGTTCACACAAACACTCCATCCATGCTTTTGTTCCGGCCCTCCGGTCCAGTTTAAGAACCCATTGTGGCACACCGGTCAAAAAGTTTGCCCACCCCTGGAAGACTATAGAAAGCATCCAGTGAAGCCTGGCTACTCACTTCCTTTCTCCCCCAACACCTGCTCTTCTATTTTTCTCATCAAGATATTATGTGTAGCCCTGACCAGTTTGGCTCAGTGGATAGAGCATCAGCCTTCAGACTCAAGGGTCCCAGGTTCGATTCCGGTCAAGGACATGTACCTTGGTTTCGGGCACATCCCCAGTGGGGAGTGTGCAGGAGGCATCTGATTGGTGTTTCTCATCGATGTTTCTAGCTCTCTATCCCTCTCCCTTCCTCTCTGTAAAAAATCAATAAAATATTTTTTTTAAAAAAAAGATAATATGTATAACTTTCCATTGCCTGGAGCCTGTGGGAGAATGCTAGTCAGTTGCTCTTGCTTGTACCTTGAAAAACACCAAAACACTTTTTGTATCAGAAAAGGCCCTGTTGTGGGTTGAATTGTGTCCCCCCACAAAAAATTTATTCATAAAAATTTTCACTCCCAGCACCTCACAATGTGGCCTTATTTGGAAATAGTTGTTGCAGATATAATCAGTTAATATAAGGTCATATAGAGTAGGGTGGGCGCCTAACATAAAATGTCTGGTGAGCTGATTAAAAGGACACTATGTGAAAAGACAGGCGCCCAAGGAGACCGCCATATGAAGATGAAGGCAGAGGAAGGGAGAAGTAGAGAGAGATAGAGATATCAATGATGAGAGAGGATCGTTGATTGGCTGCCTCCTGCATGCCCCCTACCGGGGATCAAGCCTACAACCCAGGTGTGTGCCCTGACCAGGAATGGAACTGTGACCTCCTGGTTCATAGGTTGATGCTCAACCACTGAACCACACCAGCCAGGCTGTACCATAGCTTTTTGATCCACCCATCTGTTGATGGGCACTTGAGCTTAATGCTTGCCGGGATCAAGGCTCTAAGAATATGAAAGTAGTGATTCACCAAGCCTGATTCCTTGGTGCCAAAATGCAAGAAAATCCAAGCACAGTTTAATTTAAAATAACAACTAAGAAACTTAAGATTTAACCATGTCAACTGAACAATTACCTTCTTTATTTGAAACATACAACACATTTTAATTACTTACTAATCATTCTATCCATCTTGCACAGTGGAAGTTTTTGAGTTATAACAGCAGCTTTTTAAAAATATGCTAGTACTTTTAAACTTTTCTAAACATAAGAAATTATATACTTGAGGGCAAAGGAACTAAATAGACACTTTTCCAAAGTGGACTTACAGAAGGTCAAAACATATGAAAAAATGCACAAAGTCACTGATCATCAGAGAGATGCAAATTAAAACGACAATGAGGTATCACCTCACATCTGTCAGAATAGCTACCATCAACAAATCAACAAATGACGAGTGCTGGTGAGGATGTGGAAAAAAGGAAACCCTAATACACTGCTGGTGGGAATGCAGACTGGTACAGCCATTATGGAAAACAGTATGGAGTTTCCTCAAAAAATTAAATATGGAACTGCCATTTGACACAGTGATCCCACTTCTAGTAATATATCCTAAAAAACCCAAAACACCAATCAGAAAGAGTGTATGCACCCCTATGTTCATAGCAACACAATTTACAATAGATAAGATATGGAAACAGCCCAAGTGCCCATCAGTAGATGAGTGGATTAAAAAACTGTAGTACATTTATACCATGGAATATTATGCAGCAGTAAAAAAAAGAACAATAGCTTACCCTTTGAGACAGCATGAAGGGACCTGGAGAGTATCATGCTAAGTGAAATAAGTCAGTCAGAGAAAGACAAATATCACATGATCTCACTCATATGTGGAATCTAAGTAACAAAATAAACTGATGAATGAAGTGGATCAGAGTGCAGAATCTCAGAGAGAAGGCAGGGGAGGGTGGGTGGGTGGGTGGGAGGTAATCAACCAAAGAACTTGTATGCATATATGCATAATTTATGGACACAGGCAATAGGGCGGTGAAGGCCTGGGGTAGGGGAGTGAGGAGAGTGGGGGCAGGCTAGGGAGGTCAATGGGGGGAAAGGGGACATATGTAATACTTTCAACAATAAAGAATTATTTTTAAAAATTATTATTTCCACAAATCAAAAAAAATACCAAACAAAAACAATAAAGATTTTTTTAAAAAAAGAAATTACATACTTGATAATATAGGTAAGAATGACATAGAAAGCCCTTGAGACCCAAAGCTTAGCACTAACTCTCATGTTTTTTCTTCCACATTTTTTTCATTTAAGATCATATATAATTTCTGCCGAAACCGGTTTGGCTCAGTGGATAGAGCGTCGGCCTGCGGACTGAGAGGTCCCAGGTTCGATTCCGGTCAAGGGCATGTACCTGGGTTGCGGGCATATCCCCAATAGGAGATGTGCAGGAGGCAGCTGATCGATGATTCTCTCTCATCGATGTTTCTAACTCTCTCTCTCCCTTCCTCTCTGTAAAAAAAATCAATAAAATATATATTTAAAAAAAAAAAAAAAGATCATATATAATTTAGTTCAAAACTGGGATCCTAGACACTGTTTTAAAACTTGATTTTTTTGCCCAGCCAGTGTGGCTCAGTGATTGAGCTTTGACCTATGAACCAAGAGGTCACAGTTTGATTCCAATTGCCAGTCAGGGAACATGCCCAGTTTGTGGTCTCAATCCCCAGTGTGGAACATGCAGGAGGCAGCCAATCACTGATTCTCTCTTATCCTAGATGTTTCTATCTATCTCTACCTCTCCCTTCCTCTCTGAAATGAATAAAAATAATTTTAAACTTTAGTGTTTTCATTTTCTTTGTCTTGCATGCCTATAGTTTTTTAAATCGGATAAAACTTAAATAAATATTACTAGTATTTTTCATAAGCAATGAATAATTTCATAATTTGTACATTTCAACACCCCAGCCAAGCTGGGGCAAGGTACACAGAGGTGGATCTCTGTTCAGAAATATATTGAAACCTAAAACTCAGATATTATACCAGAGCTCTAGAGACTGTCTACAAAAAGTTGAAATTGCTAATACAGGCTGACCCTAGGTGACTCTGACTGGCCCAAACCTTTCACTTACAAGATAAAAAAGAGTCTCTCTTATCATATCAGCTCACCAGTTGGGATGCTGACTATCTGACATGAGGGGTGATGGTGGGAGCGGAAGGAAAGAAAACACTACACATTCTGACATTGTAGTAAATTACCAGCAGATTTCCAGACATACTATGGCATACAAGCCCATCAATTACATAAACTGCCAGCAAGTTAAAAAAACAACACAATACACCAAAAAAAAAGGTCAACATATAACAACAAAGCAAGTCAGGGAAAACAGCTGCGCATGTCAGGCAATGCCTGATCCAATCTAAGGTGGGAAATATCAGAAGAGATTAAAACTGCTTTCACTTTAAATCTTCTGGCGGTGCGTTCCCTCTGAGAGCAGCGGTGCCCAGAAAGGCAGCCATCAAAACCAGTAACCCAGTGGCCCTTTCAGCCATGGCTCACCCTCCCCAAAATGGCTTGTCAACACGTATTTGTGGTCTCAGAAGCCTGGAGTGTGGGTGATGGTCTGTGAAACATTCAAATGGGCTCCTGATAAAACACATAAGCTAAATTTGTGATTTACAAATTCTTCCTGAGGCCCTCCTTTGGGAAAAACCAATTTAACCGGAAGCTCGGGTCCAGAATGAATCTCTGTCTCAGGTGACACAGGGAATGATTAAGTTTATGGTCTGTCTGAAACGCAGATAAACGATCATGGTATTTGCAGACTTTGGTTTCAGGGACTGGTGTAACCTCTTTGTTAGAAGCACTCTGACTAGGAAAAAAAAAGCAAGGCAATTAAAAATTGAGGTTATTGCACCTTTAAATATTGAGATAAATATTGTATACTATTAAAATGTTTTCAAGTTGAGGCCATACAATTCCTGCTACTGCCCGGCCTGCGTGGCTCAGCGGTTGAGATTCGACCTATGAACCAGGAGGTCACGGTTCGATTCCTGGTCAGGGTACATGCCCAGGTTTCAGGCTCCATCCCCACTGTAGGGTTCTCAGGAGGCAGCCGATCAATGATGCTCTCTCATCATTGATGTTTCCATCTCTCTCTCCCTCTCTCTTCCTCTCTGAAATCAATAAAAATACATATTTTAAAAATAAAATTAAAATTCCTGCCACTAACATATACGTGTCCCCCCAAAATGTATACATACTTTAACAGCTAATAACTCACTTAATTTTCACTCCTTTTCAGGTTTAACTGACAGTGACTTTATAATCATTCAAAGCATTTATACATTTTTGGGGTACACCCTGTATTTTGAGGGCTTTCACTCATATTCCTGAATGTTATACTTTCTCCTAATTACCTGTGTGTACCTTCGTCATGAGAATTGATGGGATCATTTCTTTAAATATATTTTTATTGATTTCAGAGAGGAAGGCAGAGGGAGAGAGAGATAGAAACATCAATGATGAGAGAGAATCATTGATCAGCTGCCTCCTGCACACCCCCCACTGGGGATCAAGCCCACAACCCCGGGCATGTGCCCCTGACCAGAATTGAACCCGGGACCCTTCAGTACCCAAGCCAACACTCTATCCACTGAGCCAAACCAGCCAGGGCTAATGGGATCATTTCATTCCCCTACTTTTAACACTTCAATGGCACCAAGTCCAAACTCCTTATCATGTCCAGATAGGTCCTTCCTGATCTGGGCATAGCCTCAGGACCCCAGTCCTCACCAACCCTCCACATACAAGGTGCATTCAGCCATATGCTGCTCCTTAAAAACCCCCAATTTATGCCACAATGTTTCTCAACCCCCATCTTTGCACATGCTACTCAGTTGGCCAGGCAAACCCTCCCGAAGTCCACAACCTCCCTCAACCCCACCGTCTTCCAAGCAAACCTTACCTCACCTCAGCTTCAGGAAAACAGCCTCGAAATGGGGCTGCCTTTGGAGCTAGCAAACGGGTTCTACCCTCCAGTAGTTCCTTAACTTCTCTGGGCCTGGTGTCCTCAGCCCTGAGGTGTGAAAAGGATTAATACCCAGAGATGGTGAGAAGTTTAAATGTGAGGTAACACTTTAATCAGATACTTTAGAGAACATTCTAAGTGTTCAAATGCTATTAGCTATTGTGGACTAAAGGGGCCACATGCTGACCTGACAAGCTCAGGGGAGGCCTGCATGGCAGTCTTGCAAACTCAGAGACCTAAAGTAACCACAAAGGATGGTCTGAAATTAAACTTTAACTAGAAGCAGTTATGGTGGATCGTTACCTCCTAGGCCAGTATCTTTGCTGACAAGGTCAACTTTTACCTTAACTGAGCCTATCTGTCTTTTTGCATCTTGTGACTTCCCTTTTTCTGGAGCCCCTGGGGCACAACCAAATGTGCTGGGCTCCAGGACAGATACCACAAATTCCTTCATCATCATGTTAATTGTTCCTGCACCCACCTAAGTATGTGTCCATCATTTCACTTGTTATCCAATCCCAGGGGTTTCCCCTGCTTTGTTTTATCCCTCCTCCTTAATCTATCACCAATGAATTTCATGTAACTCACCTACGTCCCTCCTTTGATTGCAATGTATAAATACAAATGTAACCCACCATTCTCTGGAGCACTATCTCAATTCATTGAGGTTCTGCTTCCTGGCATATGTCGACAGTTTGGCTCAAATAAACTCACAAAAATTCTTTACAGGTTTCAATGTGTTGTTGTTTTTTTACGTTAATACTATTATCACTATCATCATCATTATCTCTTAAGACCCCCAAGTCCAAACTCCTTATAGTGTCCTATTAAAGCTCCTTTTTTGGTTAAAAACTAATACTAGTAACATAAAAGTAAAAATAAAAACCTTTGCCAAATACCTCTTTTCACAAATTGATTACTTTCTGTTTTTTTGTAACACCCTGAAACTTGAAGGTGCTTTGAATGCGGCTCTCATTCTAAATCACAAGTTGTTTTTTGTGTTTGGTTTTTTTACGTATCTGTTCCCTCCCTGAAAGCTTCTCAAGAACAGAAACCACACCTCATTAATCTTGTATTCTCCATGCCCAGCACTGCCTGACACCCGGGAGATACAAAAATAAATATTAGCAGAATGAATCAATAATTAAATGAGTTCCTCAACAACCGAGTGAAAACCAAATACTGATCAATCAAATCATGTTTAACTGCACTAAGGACGTCTGATATTCAGAGAAATCACAAGAAAAATTCAAGGAGTGGGTGAAATAATGGGATGCGCATGAATTTAGAAGTCAGGCCTGACTCCTGGATTAGAATCCCAGCTGTTTCTCTTGCAAGCTCTGTGACAATGGGCCAAGTTATTTAACCTCCGGAAGTCTCTGCTTCCTCGTTTTGTAGGTAAGAAGATAACATCCATGCCCAGCCAGTGTGGCTCAGTGATTGAGCATTTACCTATGAACCAAGAGGTCATGGTTCAATTCCCATCAGGGCACATGCCTGGGTTGCAGGCTCCACCCCCAGTTTGGGGCATGCAGGAGGCAGCCAATCAATGCTTCTATTTCATCATTGATGTTTCTATCTCTCTCACTCCCTCTCCTTTCCTCTCTGAAATCAATAAGTATATTTTTTTTAAAAGATAACATCCATCTCCTAAAGTTAACAATGAATAAGTACATATGAGCAAAGTACCTTAGCCTATAAACATGTGCTCATTCATTTATCATTTCCCTTGGCCTTTTATGAAAAAATATTTTCGTAAATTTAACCATTACTACCTTAATCTTTGTGTTAAAATTTGATCTACTAAAATGCTCATACAACTGTACAATCATAGGGGTGAAATTTTTATTTTCTTGGCCTATAGCCATGTTCTTAAACACCTGGACATACCCACCTGCCATCTACAAAGGGACCTAGTTCATGGATTTTTTGCTTCAATTCTACTGCTTTATTTTGCTTCTGCTCAAACCACAAATTTCAACTTCAGAATTTGGAGGGTTAATTAGTAGTCATTCACCTAGGTTCCAGGTTTGGACATAACCCTGAGAATTCTAATTAATTTTTCCTTTTGCATGGCTTTACAAATAAATGGATCAGCTCCATATTTGTAAGGACAATAGAGCTGCAAAAAGAGACAGACAGACAGAGGTAAAGGAAACCCACAAATCTCATCTCTTTTGTTCATTTGACTAGATCTGACCATGATGTTATAAATCCCTCCCAGTCACTCAGGTTTTAAACAATGGATTAAACATGTTTTTACCACCAATCAACCAAGAGAACATACATATCAATGTCAAGATCACCATAATCTTCTTTGTTCCAATAGAAACAGCATAAATTACTCTTAAATTCTTGGCACAAGAATAGAGAGCAATGAGAAGATGGTATCAATGTTACTATTCAGAAGCTGAATTAAAACCACCCCAACTTTTAATATCCACTGAACAGATCTCAATCACACGTCAATGTCAAACCACTCATTTAGCCCCTAAAACCTGGTTGTAACAGAAGTGCAGGGCGTAGGAATGGAAAGCCCAAATAGCTGAGTATGGACACAGAGTGTCGTCTATCTTATGATGTGATGCAGCACCACCCATAGTAGCCACTGCAGATGCAGGAGTCTTTAGAATTAGAATGCACACAGTCTTCTTTCAGCTTCCTCCAAACCCCAAAAAAACTCACGATTGCGCCGGAACCGGTTTGGCTCAGTGGATAGAGCGTCGGCCTGCGGACTGAGAGGTCCCGGGTTCGATTCCGGTCGGGGGCATGTGCCTGGGTTGCGGGCACATCTCCGGTGGGAGATGTGCAGGAGGCAGCTGATCGATGTTTCTCTCTCATCGATGTTTCTGACTCTCTATCTCTCTCCCTTCCTCTCTGTAAAAAATCAATAAAATATATTTAAAAAAATAAAAAATAAAAAAAAACTCACGATTGCTAAAAGTGAAGCTTGCCTTCACACCTCTCCAAGTCATGAGGGCACCGACAGACACACGGGCTAACATCTGCACTTGGCTTATCAGAGGGACAGAGAGGAGAACAAGCACCTTTGCAGAAGTAACTAAAACCACACTAGCGTCTCCCACATAGACTGTAGGTCCAAAGAAATGCCACTTTATTTAAAGCATAAGCTATGAAATAAATGAGTTGGCACAGCAATACTATATACAAAAACGTAATCAGGCTGAAGAAAACAACAGTTGATCTGTCTTCAAGAGAAAAGGAGGGGGGAGTGCGTAATATCTTTAATATATGGACGGCTGGGTAGAGTAAATGACTGTGGCACAGAAGGTTTATCTGTAAACACTGCAGTAAGTCTGGGTTTTTAACCACAATAAATGGCTGCTTTCAATCAGTTGCTGCTAGCAGGAAATCCATGGCCCATAGGAGCAATTACCCATCCCTCCACTAAAGCACAGGGCAATTACAAGCCACCCAAGTACACTCACAATACCGGAGCACTTGACTGTGTGGTGCTAATGGAACTGAGACAAAGAGCAGTGGTTTGTGGCTACATTTCGCAGTTTCAGCCCCTCCCCAATCCCTTTCATATTTCTCTTATCCCACAAGGCAGCAGCGTAGACAGAGAAACTGTGGTCTGCAAAAGCAATATCATCTTCCCCCAAAACAGAGACATCAGGGCTTTCTCTCCCCTGCACCCGCTACAGCCCTTTAAAATAATTACACTGGCCCGGCTAGTGTGGCTCAGTGGTTCAGCACTGACCTATGAACCAGGAGGTCGCAGTTCCATTCCTGGTCAGGGCACATGCCCAACTTACAGGCTCGATCCCCAGTGTGGGGTGTGCAGGAAGCAGGCGGTCAATGACTCTCTCTCATCATGGATGTTTCTATCCCTCTCTCCCTCTCTCTTCCTTTCTGAAATCAATAAAAAAAAATATATTTTTTAAAAATTGTAACACTCATCCAGATTTTTCAAAATGGATCATGCCTTCGTCTGTGGTTTCGCAAATTTCTTCCCCGAGTCTCCCATTCAGCATTTGGTGCTCATTATTGACTAAATCAATTAGCCAAATTAGGACTTCTGATCCTAAGAGAAGAGAAACTTGTCCAAATAATAAGTGGGAAAATAAGTACTCTTTTATGTCACTGTGAAAAATATGTCAACTGGGTGTCCTTACAGATATAATCTCTCTAAGATTAAGGAAAAAAATATAAAAGATAGTAAGTGGGCTATTAAATTAACCCTCCATTCTCATTCCATTTATTTCTAACGGGTAGCATTTAATCAAGATCTAATGTGCCAAGTATTGTATTATGTACTTTAAATGCATTGTCTCATTTAAGCCTCACAATAACCCCAAAGTAGATACGAAGGCCATTCTCAACTAAAGAATGAAATAATGGAGACATTGTTTGAGTAATTTCCTCTGGACACCACAGTTAAGTACATTGTGGATTCGGGACTTGAATCTGATCTGGAGCAGTCCAAAACCTAGCTCTTAAAACACCTTATCATCCTGCCCCTGCTAGTGGGTGACTCAGTGAGAAATGGTGAGTAATTGGCAAAGCCACCCCGTTGTGTGGCCGTGATAGCAATGAATCCCAGCATCCTTCCCCATCGCGTGGAGACAGGGCCACATAATCCCTCTCATCACAGCATTTCAGGAAGCCTACATCGAAATGCACGGTTTCCACACTGGCCCTCGATAACTAAGTACCCTCAAGGCGGGTGGAAGCAACAGCGTGTCTGGTATAGTTTCTAAGGAGTACTGCAACAGAGGCCTTTTCCCCCATTTTTGTTATTCTCCTCTATTCTTAAGCAGTTAGAAAAGCAGAGACGTTGCTCTACTAGACAACTCTCCACTCATCCAGGAGATCAGATCTGGACAGAGTGGGCAGCAGGGAGTTAGATGCATAAACCCACAAGCCCTGCAACACCCATGGCAGGTCCTCTTCCAGGCTTTCCTGGCCTTAGAGAGTTGATGCAAAGAAGCCAGAAACATCCTAAAACTGAGTCGTGAAAGAGCTGATGGGCTACCTTTCCCTTCACAGAACAGGTTTGGGGAAAAAACAATGACATAAATATATGGGGGGAAATGTATACTACATTGCAAGGGGTCCCAAAACTATTAGGTTTACTGCAATGGTCAACACCTCTACCTCTCTTTCACATCCTCTTTTTCCCTTTATCATTGTTGCTTTTCTGTTTGGCAGTAGAAGGGCATACCATGCTACTGTGCAGTTAGGGCTTCTCACTGAGGCCTAACCGCCCACCCCACCATTGAAGCTCCCCTCTGGCTGAGATCACCTATTCCTGATTCCCACTAGGTTTATTTTATAGATCAGAAATGTTTCCTGCTGAAGAATCCATAGATGCAGACTTTATGGCAATATGATAACACTTATTCCAATATTTGTAATATTTGGGATCTTTAGAACACTAACTGCTGCCCTGGCCAGTGTGGTTCAGTTGGTTGGAGCATTGTCCATACACCAAAAGATTGCAGGTTCAATTCTCGGTAGGGGTGCATATGGGAAGCAACCAATCGATGTTTCTCTCTCATATTGATCTCTCTCTCTCTCTCTCCGCCTCTCTCTCTCTCTCTCTCAAATCAATACTCATAACCTCGGGTAAGGATTTAAAAAAAAAGATACTGCTGAAAAGGTTTTCAATTATGATATGATTTCACTTGAGTTATTGAAAACAAAACCAATAGAAACATGCTCTGATGGATTTTAAAAGGTCAAATACCTTTTGTGGCACTAGGTATTCAACACTGTGATGATTAACCTCATTTTGAAGATAAAATGTTAGTCTTTTGTTCCTTGGTTTACAGATGCTCTCTTCATTCCACATTTACCTTCAAAAGGTGGTCTAGTATATCACTCTGAACTCCTTGGTCTCCTGGCTGCCTACCCCTTTCCATTGCCTTCCAGAAAAGTAGCCATAAAAGTAAGAGAAAATACTCAGCATAAAGGGCAAGGATTGCCAGCAGAGGAAAAAGAGTGGGAAATAAACTACTTCAGACCAAAAGCAATTATATTTTGAAGACAGAGCAGACATCTTCTGGCAAAACTGTCAAGATGTTACAAAAAGATTAAAGGAATTTTTTTTTTTTTTGTCATTTAAAATCTGTTTCTGGGCCTCAAAAGAAAAAGTTCTGCTGTTCAGCTTGTGATTTTTAATAAGATTTCTCACTAGACTCCTTTCTTTAAAAAGAAAAAAAAAAGTTTAAGGGTGAAAGAAGCAAAGTCGAAGCCCACACAGCAAATACCACCAGGACTTTGATACAGTATCATTCATTTTCACTATTCTGGTGGATTTAGACAAGATTTTAGTGGGGGGTTATATACCCCATACAATAATCTGTCAACAAAATATACTTATTGCAGAGACTTTTCGGGATTTAGGCTTCTATTGGGGTTAAAGTAGAAACACCAGGTTAATTCCTTTCAAAACTTTGGGAACTTTTTGTGCAAGGGGGCAAAGGATGGCATTTTTCACTGTTAACAGAGTGCAATCCTCTCCGTAAGCCTCAAATGTCCAGCTACTATTTCATCCCCATTCTTTGGGTACTGGCTCCCTCAGTTCTCAAGCTCCTGCTGGAGAGACATTTAGTTGGGGTACCTTGGAGACTTAACTAAATTTATTCAGTCAAAGGGAGCATGATGTCTAGTACATCCTCCACTCTGCTCCCCACGTTTATGACATGGACCTTGTCCCCTGTCCAAATTGTCATCCTGGAAACTGAGCCACCACCAATCTTCTGCCACCTTTCACATTTTCTCCATCTTCACCCCATTCTTCATCTCTTCTGGCCTTCATCTTTTCAAGCCTCCTGTCCATCCATTTCTGTTGAAGGGTCATGGCCTTGGCCTTCACACATTCGTGAGGTGAGGGATACTGCAGATAGAAGACAGGTTCGTGGCTTCATTGTCTATCATCCTGTCTATGATTTGCCAGGATTCCTTTCTTGCTGAATGCATTTATAGAATGGGGCTGGAAGCCATGGGAGGCCACCTCAAATAGGTATGTGAGATGACCCATCCACTCAAGTATTTTACAATATTTGGGGTGGAGGGGAGTATAAAACAGGACCTTTATTTGGAAAACAATTAGAGGACAGTGTGTGATGGCTATCAATGAAGGCTAACTCACTTGCCAAATGGTATAATACGTATGATATCCACTGGCTTTCAGAAATGGGGGAGGGGAAGACATGCCTCTACTTAATCCGGTCCTTACATTTATTTCTCATCCTATGAACTCATTCAGATGCCAACCTGCTATGGCAAATTTAACTTTGAGGGGAAAAAACACGAACAAGTTCCCTCCTCTGATTTATAACACTGGTGACCTTTCTCCTTTTATTTCTCCTTACAACTCTCTACCAAAATTATCATTTGATACAGAAATCTACTTATAGTATATCTAAAATAGAAAATCAAATACATTTCCATCTGTTTATATTTTGTCCCTCAGTGTAGCTGAGCCTAGGAGGTCCCCATTAGAAGAATGTCTGTTTGGCACCAAAATGTGTTGGGTGTGATTACTCTGGAAGGACCTTATGACAATGATTGGCTGTTTTGAAGAGTCAGGATAGCACAGTAAAAGCAAGAGTCTGATTTTCCCCCTCCTTCGTCATTGCCTCTGAGGTCTCCCTGCACATCCACAGGCAAAAGCTCAACCACCAGGAACATGGAGGAACGGGAAAGCCTCACCCATCAAGGCAGAAGGAGATCAAGTGGGAAGTGTAGGCTCATCCATCAATCTGCATTCAGCACAAATCTATTCATGTCCTGGTAACCAAGTGACAGAAAGAATTCCCGACAAAAGCCTGACCACAAAACCAAATGGTCTTAATTCCCCAGGGCAAATGGACCTGCTCGGTTGATCTAACTGAGAGGAAAGGTTGACAAGGTACAAGCAAGAGAAAAAAAAATGTGCTCTGAGTATTTTGTATTTCTCAATGTGCAGTTGGCATTGGGATGACCTGCTGTATTGGAATGGGACTAGCTGGGGGGAGGGGGGCTGCTGAAAAGAGAGGAGAATGGGGAGGATGAAAGTGAAACAGACAACTCAGAATTTTTTCCTTTTAAATTTCAACCTGTTGGATAAAAACAATAGCAAATGAGGCACTGCATATGCATGAGGCAGGGGAGGTATTTTTAAGTTTTTCAGGAGACAGCTCGCTTAACGGAATTGCTAATTATGTCTCACATTGCTCTGTCCAAATCAGTTAGCTTGATTATGGCTGAGTTGTCAACTCCCCGGCACTTGAGGTTCCACAGTCGCAGCCCATTCTGAGGCTTAATACGAAATTAGAATTATCATTCTCAAAAAAAAGAAAAATGTTTTCCCTCACGAAAGAGCTAGCTTTACCCATTGTGACAACATAACCTTTCTCAACAAAAATAAAATTAAAACCTCCAAGGGTTCAGATTCAAGGGTTTTGGGAGTTGGTGGAACATCGGGAATGTAATCACAGCTGTGACAATTACAAATTAAGATTGAACAATGAGCCAAATTAAAAGGGTGAAAAGGAGCAGAACACCATATGGAGAATCTCGTTGCTACCCCCACAGGATATCTTTGATTTCTTAGGATAAAGAGGATTTGCTAACTGAGGGATGGACTAAATAGAGCCCAGAATCTCACTTCCCGCCCCCCCACCCCCCACCCCACACACACACACACACACAACCTTCAGTGACTGCCTAAGCTAAAGTAGTTAAATTTCCCATTTCCTTTGCTTAGTTTCTTCATCTCTGCAATGGGACAAATCTCACTTTGTAATTGTGCTAGTTCAGGAGAGGAATGATGGGTGGAGTAGACATCCTAGCTGGACAGTTAGATGAAGACCAAAGGTTGTCTGAAAAGTCAGGACCTTGGGAGAATTCACCCTAAAGATAGAGAGACTAGGGCACAATACGATTCATCAAATAAAATATCATTACATTCATTCAGTAGGGTACCCTTCATCATATTCATTCATTCCAAACCACACCCATGCTGGACTCCTGTCTGAAATGGATGAAGAACAACAAAAGGTGGAGAAAGGTGAATAAAATGAGGACATAGTGGTCTTGCTTGAGGTCCCCTCTGAAACAGCAGCCTAAAGAAGAAAGGAGCGCCCTTACCAGTTTAGCTCAGTGGATAGGGCGTCGGCCTGCGGACTCGAGGGTCCCGGGCTCGATTCTGGTCAAGGGCATGTACCTTGGTTGCAGGCACATCCTCAATGGGGAGTGTGCAGGAGGCAGCTGATTGATGTTTCTCTCTCATTGATGTTTCTAACTCTCTATCCCTCTCCCTTCCTCTCTGTAAAAAAATCAATAAAATATATTTTAAAAAATAAAATAAAAAAATAAAGATGAAAGGAGCATTGTTCCCACCTGCCACAGAGAGCCACATGGCTTTGAGGACACGAGGATCCGATGCATGAATGAAGGTATAAGGTAAGAGATGGCTACAATGGCAACTATGCCCATGCTGGAATACACAGGAGGGATAGCCAAACACTGCAGCAACTGGCAGAGCAGGACATTTCAATGAAAGGGTCTTTTCTGAGAACATTTGTGACACATCCACAGGAAGTACAAGAACTGGTCCAGGGAAGTGGGGTGAAATATTTCTTAAGGGGGTTGAGTTTTGTGGTAACTGGTTGGGAAGCTGATAATGCAACATAAGAAGCCCAGTCTGCCCTGCTGAGGAGCCGTGCAGAGGAGAACCAAGCCACCTTGCCAACTGCTGGGCATGTCAGAGGCCATGGGAACCAACCAGCTGACCACAAACACATGAGTGAATCCAGCCAACACCACACAGAGCACAGATGAGCCAGCCCAGCTGAGCCCTGCTCAAATCGCATGCATTTGAGTAAATAAATGAGTGTTGTTAGTTTGGGGATGATATTGCATCCTATATAATAAAAGCCTAATATGCTAAGTGTCCGGTCATCCGGTCATCCATTCAACCAATCAAAGCGTAATATGCTAATGATATGCTAAGGCTGCTCAACCGCTTGCTATGATGTGCACTGACCACCAGGGGGCAAACGCTCAATGCAGGAGTTGCCCCCTGGTGGTCAATGCACTCCCACAGGGGGAGCGCCACTCAGCCAGAAGCCAGGCTCACACCTGGCAAGCACATTGGTGGTGACAGGAGACCCTCCCGCCTCTGTGGCAGCACTAAGGATGTCTGACTGATGGCTTAGGCCCGCTCCCTAGGAGCCTAAGCTGTCAGTCAGACATACCCAAGGGCTCCTGGACTGTGAGAGGGTGCAGGCTAGGCTGAGAGACCCCCCCCCACCCCCTGAGTGCACAAATTTCGTGCACGGGGCCTCTAGTAGTATTATATAATTGATACAATCTGTATATAAGACCTTTCCTTCTGGTGTCCCCCATTTTTAAGACCAAAAAAATATTTTTCCGCTGTGTCAGTTGACCATGAAAACAATCTTAGTTACTCCCAAGTGATGTCCGCTACTGACCTTAATCAGAGGCATTAGAGAAGCAACAATCATCCTACTTGTTAAAATTTAGCTGTAGGCCATCATTCTGTCTAAGCAGAAAAATCATGCAGTAGCACTTCAATGCCCACATCTGCTTGCCCTGAGTAGGAGCAGAACAGGGTAAAGTACGCACACTTCTGCCTCAGCCACACACCAAGCCCCCAGTGGGTTATGGGTTCAGGGTATCAGTGCAGTCCTACAGGCTTGGTTATTTGACCTACAGAGTTGCTTTCATAACCATTCCCTTGGTCCTCCAAACAACACCTTTAGGAAAAGATAAAAATCACATCTTTATAAATAAAGCAGCCAAGTTTCAAAGAGAGGGAAAGGCAAGTCAGCTTCTAAAAGGCATGAAAAACAAAGCACACAATATTATGAGATGGCGCTATTTTCCAATAGGGCAGATATCTCAATTATTCTGCCTGCATCAAGAACATAACTGGGAGATTACTTTCTGTTAAACCCAACTAAGTGGAGCCCTGGCCCACTGGCTCAGTTGGTTGGAGCACTGTCCTGTAAGCCAAAAAGGCTGTGGGTTCGATGCCCGGTCAGGGCACATTTGGGATGTTTCTCTCACACTGATGTCCCCACACCCCTCTCTCTCTCCCTTCCTCTCTAAAATCAATAAACATATCCTTTGGGTGAGGAATTTTTTAAAATACAACTGAGTGGAGAAGTTACCAAAGAGTAATACTACTTTTTTAAAAAAATATTTGAAATGTTCCTTTTTTCTCTTGCTCGTCTTCTGTCCTCTTTCCTCCTAAACTCAAGCATCTCTTGGTAGGGTGAAAACAGTTTCTTAAGCAGCATTTTCTTTCTGATTAAATCTTTCCTGTTCTCACACAGTCCCACTGCTTCAGCTCCGATAAGCCTCAGGTCAGTTCTATCTCTGTTTACAATCTAATTTGAACTTTCAGTGATCATGGAAATATAGATATTTCTTACTTTCAATGATAGAAGATTAAACTGTCATCCCCTGAGCAGCCAAGATGGAGGAATTAAAATCACATCATGAAATGCAGAAACTATTTATTCACTTGAACTCTTTCTCATAGATGTTTTAGAGACAAGTACATCAAAATGTTGTATATAATTTTTTTAAAAGTTACCACCCAAAATGCATCCTGGTACGGATGATTGTTTATGTGCTCCTGATGTCTGCCTTTCAGAAAAAAAAAATGGGTTTGTTTCAATAGATTTGCCTGCTTGCTGTGATAATCTGTGCTGGTTGCAAGCCTCAACTTTAAGTTGATGGTGTTCAAATAGGAAATGTGTTTCCATGGTTCCAAGTCAAAAAGTTCAACCTTTTTTTTTAAGTCTCAACACATACAAAGAAGCTAAACTAAATTTCATGTTTCTCATTGTGTGTTAATATTGGCCTCTATCTCTACAGACTAAAAGAAAAAATCCAAACTAAGGTAAATCCTGGGGAGATAAAAGAACAAAAATGTAGGTGTGGCAGACTAACCAATAGGAAGGGAAGAAATTAGAGTTTTGTGTTCCTCTAATCATGGTTAAGACTAACCATTTGAACCTGGTCAGTGTGGCTCAGTGGATGAGCGTAGACCTATGAACCAGGGGGTCACGGGTCCATTCCCTGTCAGGGCATAATCCTGGGTTGTGGGCTGTGATCAATGATTCTCTCTCATCATTGATGTTTCTATATTTTCCTCTCTGGAATCAATACAAATATATTTTCAAAAAAGAAGTAAGAAAATGGATGACAATTTCATTAAACTCAATTTTAAAATAAATTTTTTTAAAATGGCTCCCAAGAGCATGGTGATTCAGAGTGGAGATCTGAAGGAAAAGTGGGAGTTGTTTGGGTAAAAGAAGGGCAGTTCAGGCAAAGGAAACAGCATACACAAAAGCTGTTATCCTTTGTATGAAGAAAGTATATGGATGGAGGCAGGGAGAGTGGTTACAAAAGCATATGCACATTATACTATTTTGCATGCACACACACACACACACACTTAAGAATCAGAAGGACTATCAAAATATTAATTAGTTGTTTCCAGTTAAGGTGATATTTGTCCTTACCACCCTCACCATTTTTTGTTTTCTCTTTTATTTCTTCTTTATTAAATTTATAAATAGAAAAACAAAATAGGACCAAAAACTTCATGGTTGGTTGTTGATACCACCCCATTTCCATGTGTAGAATGTTGTGTTACCTAAGCCAATCCCATCTCAGGGGGCGGTGGACATCTCTTAACCAGAGAAAAAGTTAAGAGAAGCTATAAACTCCAGACTAAGCCCTGCTTTCTCACTTGCATATCTTTAGTTACAAATGACTACCTGTCAGTTGGGTTGAGAACACCCATAGGTTTTCCTTTGAAGTGAACCTCTTGGATTTAAAGAGATTTTTGTTTAAGCTGTTGAAGGTTTTCTTGATCTAAAATCTCAGAGACGTTTGAAGTTGTGACTTAATGGAAGATTATTTTTATTCACAGTGATCAAGCAGTTAATGAGATAAAGTAGTGAGGAGACAAACTTAATAGAATATGTGGTTGCATTGCATGTTAATCTTTATAAAAGGCAGAATGAAAATAACAGGAAACCAGGAAGAAATTGGGACAGATGGCTGAACAGCTCAAAGATAGGAAAAACAACTTTTCCCTGCACGGGGTTTTCAAAAGCAAACCCCTCTCATGTTGAGTTCAATAGATAAAAAGGTGACCAAGAATGAGAAAATGAAGAGCCAAGACTAAAATTTTCCTCGTGGCTGTTCTCTGGAGAGCTTCCCTTAACCCATCCTCAACTCCTTGCCTAACCCTCCTATGAAGGGCAAAATGTGTCTGGGGCAACGACAAGATTTCAATATGGAAAGAAGATAAACAGTAAAGAACCTTGCCATCTGCCTCAATGGCCCTTTGTGCACCTGTTTAACCTCCATCAATCATAACACAATGAGGAGGCCTCTGCAGCCTGGAGACTCTGCAGAAAGGCACTAGGAAGGCCGGTGAAGCAGAAGAGGGGCAGAGAGTGTCCCTTCCATCGTCTCCCCATGTTGGTTCACTGTCATTATTTGTTGCTATCTGCTTGTTTTTTAGGCCAATGGAAAACTAATAAAGTCTAAATAGTCACAGAGGAGAGAAAAAAATTTATCCTCAAAGGGTATCCTCCCAACGCACTAATGTAGAGGTGGAAGAAGTGTGGATACCTTCAGTATCTCATTCTTCCTTTAGTGGCCAATGGAATACATCTTGGAAAATTGGCAAACCTACATTTCCCAGTGGGTTCTCTGAGGGCCATCGGCATCTGCATCTTACTCTTTTGGGATGCTACCTTAAATGCAGATTCCCGGGCCTGCTCCAACTATTGAGTCAGTGGGACCCAGGAATCTGCACTTTTCAAACATTTTAAACACATTCTGTGTCTTATATCCACTATCTGAAGTCCTTGGACATCTATATTTCAACTGGGTATTATTACCAATGGACTTGGAAACTAAAGTTAATATTAGACTGAGTTTTGCCCTAACCAGTTTGGCTCAGTGGATAGAGCGTCGACCTGGGACTGAAGGGTCCCAGGTTTGATTCCAGCCAAGGGCACATGCCCAGGTTGCGGGCTTGATCCCCAGTAGGGGGCATGCAGGAGGCAGCTGATCAATGATTCTCTCTCATCATTGATGTTTCTATCTCTCCTTCTCCCTTCCTCTCTGAAATCAATAGAAATATATTTTAAAAAATATATTAGACTGGGTTTTATTTATAGAATCCATAGACACCTGGGCAAAGGGGGCATCCCTGAAAAGGAAAATTCCTTGGTATCTGCCCTCCATGCCTCAATTCCACCAACCCAGGCATTCAGATTGCTTTCAAGGCTTGGGTCTTCGTGGATCACACAAGTGGTGTGAGGTCATGAATGGGAAAATCTCTGGTATAATCCACAAGGGAGAGTCTACCCTCCCCGCTCCTGGAACTCAGACCAAGGGGGTTAGTGTCCTTGACACTTCCCTTTTGTCTGCCTTTTTAATGAGGAAGAAACGCTTTAGGAGAAATGGATGTTTGGGGAATCTCAATTCTCACTCTGCACCTTGGGTGAGCATCAGACCTTGTCTTCGGTTCCTCTCCAGCCTAAAATACATGACTCTAGCTTATTGTCCCTTGAGGCCTCTGTGGCTTTAGTACCTAATTACTTCTCCAAGTCACCGCTGCCACTTCCAGTTTCTGGCCCTAGGAAATGTCCTTTCCTCATCACAAGCTCAGTTATGCATTTCTAATGAGGTCGGTTATCCTTTACCCAGCATTTCTCAAGAGTTGTGTAATGGGAGAGTTTTTCAGACTGCTGCCTTAAGTATTCCTGAAAATAAGAAGTTCTCAAAACTTCATTCTTTGCAAGCACCACAAATAATTCCTAGCCACACACTAAAGTTTGAGGACATCGTAAATCAGCAAGTAGTGAACTTTATAGTTGTATAACAGTAGCTTTTAAAAATGTTTTTATAGTCATTTATTTCATTTCATCCTTGAAACAACCTTGTAAAATAAGCAGAAGTAGTATTTTTATTCCCAGCTTTCTGATGAGAAAGCCTAGTCAGGCTAAGTTTCTTGCCCCAAAGATAGAAAACTAGTTAAAGAGCAAAAATAAGGGCTAGAGCCCATGTCTTCTGTCATTTGATCTATTGCATCATACTACATTATTCCCAGGGTGATCATTTAGGATTCTAGGAGATCATTATCGAGCACATGACTCCCAAATCACAACTTTCCATGCCCATTTGAAGGTGGAAGAATCAAATTTTCCTTGGAGTCTATGGGTCTATGTTTTCCTTCTCTGTGTGTCAAACATCAAAGCTCTACTACCTGGCAATCAGTTGTTTTAAATTTTTTAATTGATTTTTAGAGATAAGGGAAGGGAGAGAAAGAAACATCCATTGGCTGCCTCATGCACATGTCCCAACCAAGGCATGTGCCTTGACCAAGAATCGAACCAGTGACCGTTCGGTGCCCAGGACGACACCCAACCATCTGAGCCCACACTAGCCAACACCTAGAAGTCAATTTTAAAATGTTATCTATAGTACACTGACATGATTTATAAGAGGACCCTTTATTTTCAATAATTACCATTCAACTTTGTAAGAATCCTACATTGTTGTGTCCCTAGAAGGGTCCCTACAAGGGCCTCTCTGCAGTAGAAAGCTCTCCTAGCTTGCACCTGGCTGCTAAGGGGTGAGACCCCATTTGAAGTACTGTTTATAGTCCCCACACTGCAAGTCACAGGGTTTCCTTGAATTTTGAGATCACTTTTCAGCCTTTAAGGAAGACTCAGTGGGCTGCCAACCATTCTACAGAGCTCATGATCCGCATAGTTAGTGGTAGGCTCACCGCAAGATCTCAGGCACACCTCTGCTTCTAGGTCTGCATTTGGTCATTTATCCCACAGCCATATCCATTCCACAAACATTTGAGATGCTACAATGTGCCTGGAAACAAACTAGAGACCGTCTCATATCCAGCCTATGCTCTATAATATTCTACCGGAAAATTATACTATGGGACCAACACTGTAGTTTCAGATTGCTTTCAAAGGCCTTTTGGCAAACAATCATGCAACTAAAATACTTTTCTGCTTCACTCAGTGTTAATAGAGTTTTCCCTTTTCCTCCTATCTTTAGGGTTTACAGAGAGCAAGTGAGCAAGTGTCTTCCATTTAGAAGATATGCCAAGAATTCTTTTCACAAGCACAAATTGCCATGAAAACTTGAAAGAATTTGTTTAAAGAGAAAGTAATTAATTTTCTTTTACCATTGTTGTTCAAATGCCTTTGAAATATCTGCCTTTTTTGGGGGGTGGGGGGGGGACAAGCTGATTTTCTTTAGTCCCTCTGGCACATGTTGATTTACATGAATGTGAAAATGTTTCATCTGCATTAATGTCCTAGAACTTGACTAGTCTGGATCCTCATGAAGACAATTAGATCAGCCAGTTAGCCTGAGTGTCCATCAGTAGGAGGGTGGACACCTCATTCAAGAAAAAACTAAACTGCCATCTAAAAACTGAGGTGGATTTAAATTAAACACACCCATATGCAAAGTTCAAGCTATATCATTAAGTAAAAAAAAAAAGTTAAGTTAGAAAACAAGGTATAAAGTTTGATCCATTCATGTAAATGCTTAGAAAGTGGTCAATTTTGAGAAAGAAAATGTAAAATTAAGAAGATAAAAGGCTCTCATTTTTTAAAAAGTCAAAAATGCACCAGTGCGTAAGAAAAATGTGAAAGCATTCAGGTATAATACTTTTAACAATTATATCTAAGCCGTCAGATAGCCCTTCGTGACTAGTATCTATGATTATCCTCTAAAATTACCAGGTGAGGAGACAATTCCTGAGTTCTTGCAAAAATGCTTGAATTGTCTTTCTCCACCTACAGAAATCACAGAATAATTTTATTAATTGTTAACATGTACTGCGTTCTTACGGGGAACCAATCACAGTGATAGCTCTGAAGGTGTTAGCCAGAAAAAGAAAGAAAAGAAAACACTATAACCAAAATATGTAGGTTATAGCTGCTCCAGAATTTCTACCAGGCAGCGCTTGCCAGAAGCCATCTGAAAGGGGCTGAGTGAAAAAGTGAAGGAAATAAGTAACTGTACCGTGATTACCAGAGGAAAATGGGGGCAGGGGAAGTCCTAGAAGAGAGTAAAGGGGGGATAAATGGTAAGTAGTGATGGAAGGAGACTTGACTTGTATATAAAGATGATGTATTATAGAGTTGTACACCTGAAACCTATATAATTTTGTTAACCAGTAACACCCCAATATATTCAATTAAAAAAAATTTTTAAATATGTAAACAAGAGCATTTTGGTACAGCTTTGAGTTAATGAATTAGATGAATTAGGATAGTACTCAGCATTGGGGCCCTATAAGGTCCTAGGCAAATGGTGCCAATTCCATTTGAAGGCAAACATTTCTATTAAGGAGCAGAAAAGCCTTCCCTCAAAATCTAAAGATTCCAGACAATCGGTCAATTGGTGGGACTGAGGTTGGGTGTAAAGTTGTAGTACAAAGGCAGACTATAAAAATATCTGGTACCTATGGGGAAGCTTTTGAGGGTTTCAGTGGGGTATGCTAAACAGAAAGCTTTGGGATTCCGAAGATACCCTTTGTCATATCTACATTCCTACACCATTTGGAATTTATCTAAGAGTGATGAGAAGCTATTGGAGAGTTTTCAGCAGAGAATCACATGACCTGATAAAAGTTTTAAAAAGATTTTTCTGGGCCCTAGCTGGTTTGGCTCAGTGGATATGGGCTGAAGGGTCCTGGGTTCGATTCCGGTCAAGGGCACATGCCCGGATTGTGGGCTCAATCCCCAGTAGGGGGTGTGCAGGAGACAGCTAATCAATGATGCTCTCTCATCATTGATGTTTCTCTCTCTCTCCCTCTCCCTTCCTCTCTGAAATCAATAAAAAATATATTTAAAAGAAGAAAAGAAAAGAAAGGACTTGTAGTCAGAATATACATAAAGAGCACTGTAATTCAATAGTAAGAAAACAACCAATCAGGGGAGGGTGGGGGTAAGGGGGAAAGATCAACCAAAGGACTTATATGCAAGCATATAGCCTAACCAATGGACACGGACAACAGGGGGGTGAGGGCATGAGCGGGGGGGGGGGGGGAGGGCGGGGGAGGCGGGTAGAGGGTAACGTGGGGATAAGGACACATATGTAATATCTTAATCAATAAAAAAATATATTTAAAAAAAAAACAACCAATCTTAAAAATAGGCCAAAATGTTGAAATACACTTCATAAAGTTAATGTATAAATAGCTGAGAAACACATGAAAATATGGAAAACATTAGTCATCAGGGAAATGTACATTAAAACCATAAGCTACCACAACACATAGATTAGAATGGCTAAAGTTTCAAAGATATTCATACCAAGTAAAGAAAAGGATGTGAACCAACTGAAACTCTCATAGATTGCTGAAAGAAATATAAAATAGTACATCCACTTTAGAAAATAGCTTAGCAGTATTTTTTAATTAAACATTCACCTATCATATGGTGCAGCCATTCTATTCCTAGGTGTTCACTGAAGAAAAATGAAAACGTATGTTCACACAAAGATTTGTACATAAATGTTCATAACAGCTTATTTTTAATAGCCAAACACTGCAAACAGCCCAGATGTCCATCAACAAGTAAGTGAGAAAACAAACTGGGATATATCTATAAGTGAACTAATACTCAGCAATAAAAAGGAATGAAGCATGGGTTTAAATATAGAAAACTATCATTTTAATTCATCATATTAATGGTTAAAGGAAAAAGGAGGATTATGATCACCAGTCAATGCAGAAAAAGAACTTATAAAATTCAATATTCAATCAGTCATTAAAAACAAAGCAAAGTAGGAGAGAGAAAGACACTGCCTTAATCTGATAAAGAGTAGCTTGAAACAAAAACCTACAGCAGAATATTTAATGATGAAAAGTCAGAAGTGTTTCTTTTCATGTCAGAAAAAAGCCAAGGCTGTCCAACTACCACTCTACTCAACATTGAACTCAAGGGAAGACAACTCAATAAGAAATAAAATGTATAGCATTGGAAAGGAAAAAAGAATAACTGTTATTATTCAAAGGCACATTGTGCACATAGAAAGTCCAGATTATTCTATGGAAAAACTATTGGAACAAATTTTTAAAAAGCAGAAACTTGCTAAATAGAAAATCAATTCCTTTTACAGTTGTGTTCCAAGATATCAATAAAGAAACAATAATAAAATTTTTAAAAGAAACTGTTGGTTTGCAAATGCGGGAGCTTCCCGGGTGATATCTAAAATGGGCCCTTGTAGTCAGAGGGCAAGGAAAGGCTAAAGAAAGAGGCCGTCCACTCTAGATTGGCAGGTGGCTCTTTTGAATAAGGGAGGGAAATTATACACAAGGCTTATCTTGGGCAGTTGCAAGATAAGTACATCTCTTCACCCACCTGCCATAATCATCAAAGCTTATAAAGAGGGCTTAAAGGATTGCAGTCACGTACACAGTCCAGGTGCTCTCAACAACACGCTACTCTCTCAGGGCTACATCCTTGAAACAGTTGCTCATGTGGGAAGGATGGGGGAAATGTACATTCCAAGGACAGGGGACGGGGGGGGGAGAAGCCTCTGATTGCCCAGGTCCAGCTCATGGTTCAACCAAAGGCAATGTCCTCTCAACGACTTCCTTCAACAGAAGTATGCTGTTGCAACAACAACAACAACAAAAGAGTGAGAAAGAGAGTGAGAGAGTAGTCAGGAAATACGTTGAAAAATCCTGTAGACCAGGCATGAAAGTAAGACTTTTGCTCAGGGCAGTATCTTGGGGCTCTGAGGAGTCTGACTCAGGGGGAAACGGCAAACAGATTGACCTTGGAGGAAGCTCGCTCTAGCTGCAGCGGATTGCCAAAAACAAGCAAGGCCACAAACTCTTTCTGAACGGTGACTACACTCCTCAAACTTCCTAAGATAGCTACGACTACAGAATAGCCAGCTGAAATCAACAGGATAAAATTTCCATTAGTGAAAATCAAATTCTGCCTTTCAATGCAAGAGGGAATTTAAACAAATATGAAACCTGATAATAGTTTGTGAAATAAAGATTTGAAAGATCTAGTGAATGTTGACTTTATTAGAAGCCCACAGTGGGTGATAGTTATTGGGGAAACTATTAGGAAACAATCAACTGAAGATAAAAGAAAATATTACAAACAACTAACTATATACCAACGATTAGAAAATCTGGACAAAATAGATAAATTTCTAGAAACATACAATCTTCCAAAACTGGATCCAGAAGAATCAGATCATCTGAACAGACAGATTACAACTAATGAAATTGAAGCAGTAATCAAAACACTACCAACAAATGAAAGTCCTGGACCAGATGGCTTCACAGGAGACTTTTACCAAACATTCAGAGAACAAGTAATACCTATCTTTCTCAAACTAATACAAAAACTCAAGAAGAGGAAAGACTTCCAAGCTCATTTTACAAGGCCAACATTATTCTAATTCAACAAAATGAAAAGACAACCCAGTGAATGGGAGCACATATTCGCCAATGATATATCTGATAAGGAGTTAATATCCAAATTTATAAAGAACTTATAAAATCCAACACCAAAAAGAACCCCAAACTATCCAAGAAGCCCAGCTGGCATGGCTCAGTGGTTGAATGTTGACCTATGAACCAGGAGGTCACAGTTCGATTCCCAGTCAGGGTATATGCCCAGGTTGGGAACTCAATCCCCAGTGTGGGGCGTGCAGGAGGCAGCCGATCGATGATTCTCTCTCATATTGGTGTTTCCCTTTCCCTCTCCCTTCCTCTCTGAAATCATTAAAAATTAAAAAAAGAAAAAAGAAATGGGCAAAGGACCTGAATAGATACTTCTTCAAAGAGGAGAGTAGACATATGAAAAGATGCTCAGTGTCACTAATCATCAGAGAAAGGCAAATTAAAACAAAAGTGAGATATCACTTCAACCTGTCAGACTTGTTATCAGCAATAAATTCAATAAAAATAATAATACTTTTAAATAAATTAAAAAGAAAACACATTGCTGCTATATGCAAGGGTCAGTCTCCCAAATAATGCAGCCCTTGCATATCTATTCAGAAAGATATAAAATTTCATTCACTTGGGGGTCCAACTTAGGCTTATCATCAAAGTGTTAATATTAAAAAGTACTGAAATAACAATCAATTGGAATGCTTAATATATATATACAATTTGTCTTTGAATCTTTCTTCATTCCTGGTGGGGATCAGGAGTAACGGAGAAGGTTGGGTGGTTGGATAAACAGCTATCTGTGAGGATGTTTTCTACAGGGGCCTGGACCAAATGACCCTTCAAGGTGATTTGTTATCTTTTGAATCCACAAGATATGTTTAGATCCAGTCCCAGATCAGATAAGCTTCACTAACCACAGAAGTTGGGACAAAAGCCAGATGCATCCCACACATCCTTGTGGTCCTCCTGCCTTCTGGCAAACTCCAGGACCAGACTGGAAAATCTGTGCCCAGTTTGGGGGCCAAGTTTGGCATGATTGTGGGGATGATTTATACAGCTTTGGTTGGATTCCACATGATCTGTGCTACTTTGGCCAAGTCTAGCTTTAGGGTTTCTGACTCGTTTGAAATAAAATGTATCAGGTGGGGACAGATGGGTTCTCCAACTGGAATCAGGCAGGTCTCATCCAAATCTTGTGGGAAACCAGGACAACCGAATATCCCACCTCTCTACTCAAAAGTCCAAAACACGTGCTACACAGATGGGGCGTCGGGGTGAAGGAGTTGGATAGACAAGTGCTTTCCAGGATTTGCCAAAAGTAAAAATAAATTGCTTTTAATTTCGGACAGGAGAAAGGCTGGGTTGATCTTACTGGCTCTCCTCTAAACTGCCATTTACATGTTGAGATTGTAAAGCTGAGGATGAGCTATCCCTTCCTGTTGATTTGAAATCTGTTGATTAATTTCAAGTTGATGACCTTGTTCCCCTACAATAATAGAACTTTAATTCATCTCACTCAGGCTGCCTCTAACTAGTTTTCAACAATAACTAAACAACCAGTAAGTGGTGGCTATTTGGTGGATAAAATCCTTTCCCTATTAATAAATACAAATTAACTGAAGCATATTAAAGGAACCTGATCCTTGTATCAAAATGAATAGGATTTTCTCAGAAAACTCTCAAATGCTCCAAGGCAACTCTGACTAGTAAAAAAAAAAAAAAAAGGAAGCTACAAATACGAGCCACTAAGTAACTTTAAGATTTTCTAGTAGCCACATTAAAGCATAAGAATAGCCCTAGCTGGTTTGCTCAGTGGATAGAGTGTCAGCCTATAGACTGAAGGGTCCCAGGTTTGATTCTGGTCAAAGGCATATGCCCGGGTTGTGGGCTTGACCCCCAGTAGGGGGCATGCAGGAGGCAACTAATCAATGATTCTCTGTCATCACTAATGTTTCTATCTCTCTCTCCCTCTCCCTTCCTCTCTGAAATCAACAAAAAAATATATTTTTTTAAAGAAAGAAATATCTTGAGGGCAAGGACTCTTATTCATCACCATCAGCGCCAGCACCTAGCACAGCACCTAGCACCTTCCTCTCTGAAATCAATAAAAATATATTAAAAAATAAATAAAGGATATGTAACACAGAATGTACAAATAATGAAATATATAATATTCTTTATAAAAAACAAACATAATAACAGGCAAAATCAATTTTTAAAATTTTTTTATTTAACGCAATATATCTAAAATCTTATTATTTCATCATGTAATTAATATTAAAAGATAGATGAGAATTTTTACAGTCTCAGACATAAGCTACAAGAAGCTGAAGAATGGCTTGGATCTCACAGAAACGACAACATTTTGGAGGCAGGTGGTCAGAACCCTGAGGAAAGCCTGCCCCAAGCTTTGCCACCACATGCCTCAGTTTCCCCCTCTGTAAAAGGAGGACAGGAGCTCTAGCTATCTTATATGGCTTAGTGGGTTAAATTAGTGAATACAAGTAGAGTTCTTGGAACTATGCCTGGCATATCAGAATAACCAGCAAATCTCAGCAAGAGGATGCTGGTCAGAAATATCTTGAAGCCCGGACAGTGTTGCTCAATGGTTGAGTGTTGACCTATGAACCAGGAGGTCATGGTTCCATTCCCAGTCAGGACACATGCCTGGGTTGTGGGCTCGATCCCCAGTGTGGGGCGTGCAGGAGGCAGCCGATCAGTGATTCTCTCTCATCATTGATGTTTCTATCTCTCTCTCCCTCTCCCTTCCTCTCTGAAATCAATTTAAAAAATATATTTTTAAAAGAAAGAAATATCTTGAGGGCAAGGACTCTTATTCATCGCCATCAGCACCAGCACCTAGCACAGTCCTGGTACATAGAAGGTGGCCGATTAACATTTTAAGATGTTCAGAGTAGTAGATACTGTGATGTGCGGCTCAGATCCTACTTTCAGAAATAAAAAGGAATTTTACCCAGCTTGCTGGGAATGCTGCCAGCAAACAGTGCCCAACTAGAGAAGCTTAAATCAGGCCCCTTTTCCAGGGTTGTCTGCTTACAATGCACTGACATGGGCAGCTCCCTCCTCCTCAGGGCAGACAGCTCTGAAAGGCCATCCAGCCCCAGCCCCCTCATTACCCTGTATGTAGCCGTGGGCATGCATTGTGGCTCACCTTCTCTCACCTTAACTCCAACCTACACCCTACCCCGCCTTCCATGGGTGTCAGCCTCCCTAATACATAGTCTGCCTGTTAATACAAAACCCAGCTGGTGATCGTAGGCAACAAGAACTGTCTGTTGAAATTGGAGTTAAGACAATGAATAAATAATATTTACCAATGTTTTCCTCACAATTTCTATTAACCAGGACAAGAGTAAGTGTTGCCTGTACACCCGTGCCTCATGCATTGTCTCTTTGCGTCCTCTCACCAGGAGCTCATTTGTTCCTGAGACGCACAACAAAGCAATGACAGAAGAAATGAAAAGAGCTTCAAGCACCGAGACTTTTCCTAAAATGCCTCTTTCTTCTTTAGGTTTAGCCGAGACTCCCACACCAGGACCAGACACACACGCCGAGTGAGGCCAAACCACCCAGCTCTCGCGCATTCTCGGACTTTCAAATTCTGAGATTTGCCCTTTACTTAAAAAAGTCAATGATTTCGCCCAGAAAGTTTGATTAGTTTCTTTTACTTTCTGTAATGAAGTGCCATCCTTTTTACACTTGAAAGGATCTTTGTAATAATGCAACATTGATCTTTTGAATACAGATGAGCTAACCTAGATAATAGGATTTAGAATGTGAAAGACCGGACTGCGGTGATAGTTAAGGCTCCAGTGCCATCAAGAGGCATTTCGGCATACAACATCTGTTTCCGGAGACTGCCTGGTGCCGCATTAGCAAAGGTAGGATCCTGCTTCCTCCTGCACACGGTTTTTATTTTGTTCGACATCTTTAAAAAAAGCAAGATACTGTGTCCCCAAATGTCAATCACGAGCGAGAGGGGGGGAGGAAGTGAAGAGGGGAGAGAGAGAGAGAGAGAGAGAGAGAGAGAGAGAGAGAGAGAGAGAGAAAGACTGAGCTCTCAGATCTGTCTTCTCTAGCCTGCAGCTTTAAGCCCCAAAGGTTGAGAACTGAAATTCAAATCCGGTACTAGAAAGCAGGTCTCATAAAACTTTAGACATAAATGGGAGGTCGTTCTGTTATCGGGGAAGTTGGGGTATCATCTTCCCCACTGAGTGTGGGGGTGTAGTCCTCTTGATATATCGAGAAAAGGAATTTTCTGAGACTCGCCTGGGAGGATGAGTGGTTTTTATTTGCATGGAATTACATCCCTGGGTCTCAAAGTCCCATTTCCCTCAGTCCAGTCCTATTAGTGTAACTGGGGCTTCTGTAGAGCTAACAGCAAAGCCAGTGTCCAGAGTTTCTGTTCCATGTTGCAGCCGGGTCCAATTCAGCATCAGGCTAGTTACAGTCCATCAGTCCATTGTGTATGGTGCCCACATGGCCCTGGGGCACATGGGCCAATGCAGGGATGCCAAGAGAGTTCACCCTCTGCACCAAGAGTCCTGACAGAGCCAAGAGAGTGAATTCCTTTATTTAGGTGATTAAATATCTCAGATCTTCCTGAGCTTGCAGTGGCCACGCCCATTCTGGCCAATGACCTCTTCCTAGGTGTGACTGACAGACAAGAAACTTTCTGACGTCACCCCAACTTGACTGGGCATGTGTCTCTTTGCCCCTGTCCAGTCTCTCCCCCAAGTCAGTGATCTGTGGAGAATAGACCAGGGGCTCCCTGGGGAGTGTAGAGCTGTAGTTCCCTGGTGAAGCTGCCTATAATATTTGGCCTTCCCTTTGCTCCTTGCCTGTTACTAATAACTAGGTTAATTGCACCAGGCTCAGTTAGAAGCCAGGGATGTAAGAATGAATGAAAAGCAGTTCAAGCCCTTGAAGCACAGACGAAGGAAGGTAGGAGAGTTTAGTTTTGAAAAATGAAGTGTACTCTCCAGAAAGCAATTCGGTAGGCTGCTGCTCTTCCATCTCCCCATCCCTTAGAAAAGAGAGACGTGACCACCCTCCTGGTGGCCCCACCCTCCAAGAGCGGCTAAGCAGAGACATCCTGTCTGCAGCCTCCCCTAAAGGGGTGGCCGGTGCTCCTCCTCACAGCCAGTGTCACACCTCCCAAGCAGGGAGACATGCCAGACTTAATGTTAGGACAGAATGAAGAACTATCACAGGGACCCCACCCAGTGACAAGTACCAGAGGACCCACGCTATTACTCTCTATGCTTGTGGCAAAACTGGGAAAACAAGAACCTCACCCCCAGGGTAACCTTTCCTCCCTTAGCATGTCACTGGTCATGCGGTTTGGACCCCCTGACCTTCTCCTCCCTGAAGAGGACACCCAGGACTCAGTTGTATTTCAGCTCCAGGCCCAGAAAAGCAGCAAAACCAGACAAGTGATGCCGTGGCTGCCTCAGGACCAGCTACCTTGACTAATAACCCCCTGCCCTGGTGCCGACCAATCAGGGGAGACCATGACCCTGAAAGAGCACGCCTGGAGAGTTGATGAATATTCTATTAAGACCGTCCCCTGAACCTCCCCTAAGATTTCCACCTGCAAGAGAGAGATAAATATGCTCAGGACAAAGGACCTAGAGAGTGTTCTCCCTGCAAGGAACGTGCCTACACATTCCCTTCCCTTCTTCTCCCACCACAGGCAGCTATCCCCTAACTTCTATGGGCACTTGAAACCAGAGGAGCAGCAGGTAGCAGCAGCTAGTCCCAGGTTACCTCCCCGAACCTGTCTCCAAAGCTGCCTTTTCTCTGACTTCTCAGTGAGCCAAGGCAGCCCAGCCGAGGCTTTCCTGTTGCTTCTTCTGTGTCCTTCCTTGCCTCACTGCCCTACGTATATTGTTGCTGCCATTGTGGACCCAATACCTTTTGACTCACTGCTGTGCAGCCCTTCCCTTTGGCTATCTCCATCCCTCAACCCCTTTTTCTTAAATAAATTCAATTTTTCTTTACTCACCATCTGAGATGGCTATTTAGCCTGACTTTAACAGAAAGTGCCAGGGATTTCAAATCAGGCATTTCTATTTGCACATCAGCACTGTCATTCACCTCCTGGGTGACCCTGAGTTAGGTGTTTCCCTTTCCAGCAACAGGGAAACAAAGGAACACAAATTTGCCCAACCTTCCACAGCTAAAAACACATCACAGTCAGGATTCAAGACCAGACGGACCTGCCTCCAGAACCTTTGGGCTTGCCCATGGTGTCAGACCATCGCGAAGATATTTTCACCTTCAGCTCCTCAAGGGCGAGAAAGCCAGTCACTCACCCAAGCTCCCCGGTTGCCTGGTGCCTCTAGGTCCCCCTTCCCCATCAGTCAGCTTGCCCCACAGGAACCCTTCCATTGGAATACAACGTTACCTAAGATCTGTGCTCTGGTTTTTTAAGATTTCATCTAACTCCATGTTTAGCCTACATACAGTATTTTTGTTCCAGACACTATTGTTATGGTTCTTTTATTTCAAGTTAACAGATACACCGGAGGCAGTTATAGCGTTGGCCACGGTTCAGGTGACAGAGCCCACACCACGCCTTAGAGGTATAGTGAGTGGATTCTATTCTTTGAGCAGCCCTGCTTTAGCATCAGCCAGCAGTGACCTACGGCCAGCACCTGTCCATTTCCACCTCACTCTAGAGCCTGCAGGCGAGCAGACCCCGGTGTGCAGGCCTGGCTTCCCGCAGCGGGCGGGGTGGTGGTAGTGAACCGATTCCCCACCCAGCCGGGTTACCAGAGCCTGCTATGTGACTCCAGGTCCAGCCCTAGGCCCGCAGGCAGCACCCCTGAAGGTGAGCGCCCCAAGAAAGCCCATCTGAGCCTTGGCTTTCACTTGTAAACAGAGGCTTTGAAAGAGCAAAGTTGCAAGTTTGTCTCCAAGAAAGCAAGCTTTGGGCGTTTTGCTGATATACCCGCAGAGCAAGAATGGATTTCCTGTCCATCCTCCAAACACCCGGCCAGCGTGGCTCAGTGACTGAATGTGATCTAGGAACCAGGAGGCCCCATTTCCATTCCCCGTCAGGGCACATGCCCGGGTTGTGGCTTAATCCCTAGTATGGGTCATGCAGGAGGCAGCTGATCAATGATTCTCTCTCATCATTGATGTTTCTATCTCTCTCTCCCTCTCTGAAATCAATAAAAATATATTTAAGGAAAAGAAAAGGAAAATTTAAAAAATAAAGAATAAAAAATAAACCGGTCACCAGAGTGAGGCCCCGCACCCAGGTCAGCCCCAGGCCTGCCCACCTTCAAGGCGGAACCTCCCAGGGGAGAAATCAGGTGGTCGGGGGGCCAGGGGTTCTCCAAGGGCTGCAGCGGGGAGTCTGCATCCGGGCTCATTGTTCTTCAGACACGTGGCTCCCTCGCTGTGTCTTTTCGTTTTCTACTTTGAGACAGACATGGGCACTCAGTTCCCGCTTTTCTCTTTATTGTAACAAAAACTGTGCAAATGTCATTTTTTTAAATATTTTTTTATTGATTTCGGAGAAGGAGGGAGAGGGAGAGCGAGATAGAAACATCAATGATTGCCGGGAGCCAGTCCATCCTTGCTGTTTCAAGGGACCTGGCATATATGGCATACTGTTCTTAATATGTTTGCTCACCTTCTTGGCACTATGTGTTTTAACCAAGGTCACCTCTCTGAGAAAGGTTGTTTCCCCAGGTAGGAATTTTCCCCTGAAGTTAGGGAGGGAACATAACCCCTTAACTAAGTACCAGGCGGGTAATTAATCACTTTAACTACGAACAATCATGCTTAAGCTACATAATCTTTACTCCCTGGAATGGAGATAAGAAACGCCCTAACCTTTGGAATAGAGATTGATAGGATTGGAATCAACTGGTATAAATACAGATGTAACAAGACAACAGGACACAGAACCTAGACAGAACCTAGACACAGAACCTACACAGAACCTAGAGACAGAAGAACTTCGCTGGAGAGAACATGGCAAAAGATCCTGGATAGAAACTGGAGACAGAACCTAGAGACAGAACCTAGTGAGAGAACATAACAAAAGATCCTGGACAGAAACTGGCCACAGAACCAACACACAGAACCTAGACACAGAACCTACACAGAACCTAGAGACACAAGAACTTCGCTGGAGAGAACATGGCAAAAGATCCTGGACAGAAACTGGCCACAGAACCTAGAGACAGAACCTAGCGAGAGAACCTGGCTGAAGAACCTAGAGACAGAACCTGGCTACAGAACCTGGCAATAAAACCAGGCAAGAGAACCCAACCATGCTGATCAACTGAACGCTGTCTCCATGTCATTCCTTCTTCACCGACTCCATCCACACCTTTGGGGACCCCTGAACCTGCTGGGGTTGGACCCCAGCAAATGATGAGAGAGAATTATTGATTAGCTGCCTCCTGCACGTCCCCTACTGGGGATCAAGCAGGGCATGTGCCCAGACAGGGAATCGAACAGTGACCTCCTAGTTCATAAGTCGAATCTCCACCGCTGAGCTACCCCAGCTGGGCACAAATAGGCTCTTCCTCCGTGTTGGGGAACCAAAGAAAAGACCCCCGTGTGTGGTGACTACATGTCGGCACAAAGGACGTGGCTACCGCGAATTGTCACCTCGGGACTGTACATACCCAACTGTCCAGTGTTTCAAGGAAAGCAAGAAACCTGGATCTTTTGTTGTTGTTGTTGTTGCTGCTGTTAATCCTCATATGAGGATTTTTTTTTCCCATTGCTTCTGAGAGTGTGGAAGAGTGGGAGGGGGAGAGAGAGAGAAACAATATCAGAGAGACACATCAACTGGTTGCACACACCCAGATCAGGAGCAGGGAGCGAACCCTGCAACCCTGGTATGTGCCCTTGACCAGGAATCGAGCCCGCGACCCTTCCCTACGCAGGCCACGTTCTAACCACTGAGGACACAAGCCAGGACAAAACCTGGATCTTTAATAAGAACTCGGCGTTTATGTGTTGGCAACTAATTTATATATATATATATATATATATTAAACACTGTATGGGCCAATACAGCATGGCAAACCAAGTATGCTCATAGGACAGATGCTAGAACTGTCCGCCCTTGTGCCCAAACCTCTGCATTATCCTACCTTTACAAGAGTCAGCTGATTTGCTCTGAGTGAGGAACTCCCGCCTCTGTGCGGGCCTGGGAACATTCGGAACCCAACAGGATTACCCAGGAAAGAGACACTTCAGGGTCCCTATGATCCTGGGGTTTAAGGAAAGGACACACGGTTCCATCTTCAGAGGAAGCTGTGGCTGGATTCTGCTTACTTAATAGCAGAGAGAAAGATTAAATGCAAAATTTTCCTGATGGCAACAGCAGGATTTAAGTCATAGCTAAGAGTACTGAGGATTCGGAGGAAGGATGGGCTTATGTATTATCTTGGTGACATTTCCAATTAAATGCAAAACCAACAGAACATCTTCTGCCAGGGTCTGACTGCGGTAATGAACACTCCACCCCAGCTTGTTAGCACACCCATCCCTCAAAACAGCAAAAGCGAGGATAAATCAACTGCCTCTGCTACCTTGATCAGCATAAACAAAGAGATAAAAATACGGTATAAAATTTTAACTATCTTCCCCCATTCTACCTGCAAATGTGAAACTCCCCTGTGCTTCAATAAAGGAAAAAATACATCCAATGAAGTCTAACAAATGTGCCATCTGTTCCGAAAAGCAGAAGGCAGGCATCTTTCACATGTGACACCACTGCCCCCCTGTGGTCAAAGCACATAATGCAGCTGTTTTCTAAAGAAGCTGGAAAGGTTATCACTGAAAAAAATGTCTTTCTCCTACTAGTAAATATAAGTCATTCATAAGACGGGGCAATATAAGAAGAAACCTTCATTTTAATAAGCACAAGGGTCACTTATCATAAAGCCTCCACTCAAATCAGACCCTGGACTTTGAGTTTCAGTCCACGCTGGGCTTTCTTATGAAAAGGAGAAGAAACAAAGAAGAAGACATGTCATTAGGGAGCAGCTGGATAGCAAGGACGCGCAACTCTCAGGCCTAATGATGACATCAGTCACTTCCCTGCCACAGCGCCCATACCTGGCTTCCCACCTCACTGCCTTCCTGCACAGGGTGGGGAGGGGGGTCTTTTACTTTCCCCTCTCGTTTTCATTGGCTCCACACCATTAATTTACACCACCACCTCTGGCGACACCATTCAAGTCCACGGTGGCAAGATAAGGCCACAGGCTATTCCTGGGTAGGCGGCCTCTGAGAGGTGGCAGGAATCGGTGCCCAGACAGGGAGTAAAAAGGGAAACTTTTTAAATTTTAAATCAATAAAAATGTAAAAAGAAAAGAGATTATACCTAAAATTTAATACCTCTGATTTCTTCTCTCTTCCACCAACTACTATAGGGTGTGTCAGTCAGTCAAATAACAGATATTTTTGTTTGGTTGGTTGGTTTGTTTTTAATGACTTTTAGAGAGAGAGGAAGGAAGGGTGATAAAGAGATAGAAACATCCATGAGAGAAAAATATCATCGATTGGTTGCCTCCTGCACACCCTCTTCTGGGGGACGAGCCCACAACCCAGGCATGGGCCCTGACTGGGAATCGAACCGGTGACCTCTTAGTTCATGGGTTGATGCTCAACCACTGAGCCACACCAGCTGGGGAACAGATAGTTTAAATAGAATGTCTAATAGACATAAAGCAAGGCGCCGGGCACTCTCTGGATAGAAAACCCCTGAGCCAGCTTTCTTGACTGTAGAACAGGATAATGCCTCCTACTTAATCCTACCATCACCCTACACAGGGGTAAGATACAGTAGGCTTTCTTCCCCTGAGCATCAAAGCCCTCCCCCCAATGTCGGTCAAAGCCTGTAGGCTTTTCTCATAATGTTCTAGCTTGAATTTAGGTACAAGTGTTCGAGTTCAATTTCATGAATGTTTAGATGGTAATCTGAAAGCTGAGTGGGTTACATGAATTTTGTGACCCAGCCTTTGATTGCCTGGCTGCTCCCAGTAAGGGTTGAAACCTGCCCAACTGGAGTGTGACATAGCTGCCAGGTCCCAGCTGCCAGGTAGTGGTGGGGACTGCGTGGCCAGCCATGCTGGGTCCTAACCAGAGCACTTCTGAGGGCTGCAGGCCGCTGTGACAAATGCCCGGTCCCAGCTCCCACCCCTGCCCCATACCCTGCCGTGTGATCCTTACCCCCAGCAATGAGCAAGGAACAAAATCCTTTGTTTATTCTTCTCAGGCATGTCGCTGCTCTATGTGAGAGCCCACGCAATGAGGGAAAGAATTCATCATTTAGTCATACCACTTTAGAAGTAAGGGAATTAATCTTTAATCAGACCTACAGCTAGGATGGCTTACTAAGGATTCACGTGGGAAAGACGGGAGAGCAGTTTGAGAAAATGGGCTTTGGCATCAGAAACAACTGAGTTCGCTCTAGCCAGTTTGGCTCAGTGGGTAGAGCATCAGGCTGGGGACTGAAGGGTCCTGAGTTTGATTCCGGTCAAGGGCACATGTGGGGGTTGCGGGCTCGATCCCCAGTGGAGGGCGTACAGGAAGCAGCCAATCAATGATCCTCTGTCATCATTGATGGTTCTATCTCTCCCTCTCCCTTCCTCTCTGAAATAAATAAAAGTATATTTAAGAGAGAAAGAAAGAAAGAAAGAAAGAAAGAGAGAGAGAGAGAGAGAGAGAGAGAGAGAGAGAGAGAGAGAGAGAGAGAAAGAGAGAGAGAAAGAGAAAGGCCAAGTTCAACCCTCACCTCTGCCACTTACTAGCTGTGTGACCTCACCCAGCAGGTGAATCCACCTCTCTGAGTTTATACCCCAATCTCTGGCACAGGATCATGGGTTGGTGTGTGAATGAAGCCCTGCTAGGAAAGATCTTAGCAAAGTTCCTGGCCTAGCACACCTGCCGAAGAGTGATAGGAAGGCTGGCATTGTGCATAAGTGAAGCAGACTTTGAAGGCCGGGTGCATTTTAGCTTGGGGTGAGCAGAAGCCTCTGGGTGTGATTTAGATTTACTGGATATGAGGGTTGCAAACTCTCCAACATCAAGATCAAGGGCAGGACTAGGAAGTCAGACAGGCTGGCCAACATGACGCGCAGCCATTTGTGAAACATTTACTAGCTCCCTTGGTACCTGTCAGGGACCACTATTGATCATTTTCCTCCCCTTCTGAGCCACCCCAGCGCCCGGGCTGACAAGGGTGAGCGGCGAAGTGATGGCTCCTGAAGGTTTTCGCGACGTTTCTCTGGCCTCTGCTTCAGTCTTTTTGCATCAGGGTGACTGGCCCGGCCCTGCCCTGAATGTTTCAAATGTGGTCCCTACCGCTGCTGAAAGCAGGCCCACACCTCTTTGTCTCTTTGCTGTCAAGAACAGGGCAGAGGGGTTAAGGTTCCCGTCCCTGGACTCCCTTCAACCTCGTAGCCATTCTCTACTTTGTATTCCAGGCTCTTTTATAGTCCAATTCCCGACAGGAAACTTGGCCCTTGATCCCTCATTATTTTTTCTCTGAGCTTCAGTCCCAACTGTTTTGTGTAAATCCACTGTTTCTTTCAATCATTTTGCCATTACTTTGGAATGTGTATGTGTGTATTTGCCAAAAAAATATAGTCCCCTTTGACCTTCCTCGCCCACTTAATTTCATCCTAAGCCCATTATGCCCATATATATATACATATATATATATGTATATATGTATATATATACATATATTTATATATACTGTATGTATATATACTGTATATATATATATTCTTCTAAGTTTCTCTGAATTCATATAGAAATATTACCTACCACTTTTCTTTATATAATGGGGTTCTATGTTACACCATCACCTAGTTTACATTGAGGGCAGATTTATCAATGTACTTCTGCATAATTTTGCATACATTTAAAATATCATTGGTGGGGGGGCATGGGGAGTGACTGCTAATGTGTATGGGATTTCTTTTGGGGGTGACAAAAATATTCTAAAATTCGATTGTGATATTACACAACTTTGTGACTACACTAAAAATCATTAAATGCACACTTCAAATGGGTACATTGTATCGTATATAAATTAATATCTCTTTTTTTCAAAAAACATATATATCATTTTTAAGGTAATTGGATTTGTCTGTCTTCCCACATGATGTTCATTGCTCTAAATTTGTCTCAAGTATATTGATCTTTTGAGGACCTGTAATTGCACTGAATTCTGATTATATTCATGTATTTATGAAGCACCCACTCTGTGAAAACATTACACTGTTCGGGGATTTCATGACAAGTTGGACAAGGTCTTGCACTGAATGAGCTTAATTTAGTGGGCAGACATGGATGAGACTAAAATATTGAGTTTCCCAGACGTTTCCAATTTATCCTTTTCCCTCAAATGCAACAATTCTCATACCCAAATTTTTATTTTAAATGACAAGGTCATAAACACAAATATCCATCCAGTCGCTGCTAGGCAGCTCTTTATCCTGCTCATCGCCCCAGAAAGGTTCTGTCCAGAACTTATAATAATTTGGAGAAAGAAAGAAATTCTGAGAATGCATTTAAGTTTAATTTTTTTCCCAGAAAAAAAAATGGTGGTGGCAGTTCCAAAGAGATAGAAGATTTATCGAACTGAAAAACAAACAGTTATATAATTATACCCAATATTATACCATTATTCAGAGAACTGTCTGAGCCAGACTCAACTTTGACCCTTTAGGAACTTAGACAGACTCTCATTGGGCCAACATAAGGTATTTTCCTACCTCAGACATCCTAAACAAGGTTATTTTTCTTGGTGTACATTTTATTCAAGGTCAAGATATCAATCCTATGCTCCATTTACAATGGGGAGAAGCCCAGAGGCCCAAACTAATTTGTTAATGACATTTTCTTTAAATAAGCTCTCTTCGTAAGTCCGTAATACATTCAACAGGAAAAGGAATGAAATAAACTCCTCTGACAACACCGAGGGTTACTAGAGAACCAACTCATTACTCTGAAATTTGATCATTTCGAAAAATAATAAGGCCTGCATGTATACTAATATATTTCAAAGCAATGAAAATACCCTTCGAGGAGGAAAGTCCTTCTGTCTAAAAGAATTCCAGCTAAGAAATTCAGAAGAAATTAGATAATTTTTAAATCATCCTTTCACACCCTTTAATGAAATCACAGGATCCAGGTGGCCTTGGTCACTGTGTGAGCTTCCTGGGACCGCTGGGACAACGTACCACAAACTGGGTCACTTAAAACAACAGAAAGGTACTCTCTCACAGTTCTGAGGCTGAAGGTGTCCGTGGGTTGTGCACCTGCTGAGGTTCCGGGGAGCATCCTAACAATGGTGATATGCAGTCAATCCAGAGTTCAGGAACGTGTGTAGCTTTCTTGGGGGTTAACACTAAAGGTAAAGCAAAAGGTGGCCTTTACTTAACCTTCAGAAGAAAGCTTGTGGGAGCCTAAGGGATCCTGCCACCCTGTGGATGACTCCCAGGCTTGAGTTGGGCACCCTTGCATATCTAGATTGAAAGGTGCCAACAAGCTCCAGAATGGGGACCACGGTTCCTGAGTCAACACAGAGGGTCAGTCTGAGGCTCTGTCAGCACTTCAGCACTTCTCATTTCAAGTGATCATTCCCCTCCCTACTCATTTTGGTGAGAGAGCCTGGAAGGTTTTCCACGCTTGGGTAGACCTCTTCCAGAAAGTTCCCACACATAGTCCCTCAGAATCGATCCATCTGCGATGGACTAGATTGTGTGCCCCTCCAAATTCCTATGCCGATGTCCTAACCCAAAATGTGACTCTATCTGAAAACAAGGCCTTTAAGAAGATAAATGAGGTCACGAGGTTATATGAGGTCACCCAGGATGAGGCCCTAATCCAGTAGGACTGGTGTCCTTATAAGCAGAGGAAAAGAAACCAGAGTGTTCTCTTGGCAAATGCAGAGAAAAGGCCATGTAAGAACACAGCCAGAAAGCTTGGTCTGCCAGCCAGGAAGAGAGCTCTTACCAGAAACCCACCCTAACGGCACCTTCATCTGGGACTTCCAGTCTCCAGAACAGTGAGGGAACCGTTGTCTGTGGTTTAAGCCACCCAGGCTCTGATAACTTGTTATGGCAGCTCAAACCAACTAACATGTCACCCTTTCTTTTTTAACCCACAAAAGTTTAACCATGCCACAGCTGAGGAAATAGATTCTAGGATGGTCAGACCTACCAAGTTTTGAACTTGTCCTTCCTAATTCCTTTTCCATTAAGATAGGGCTAAAAGGATATTTTCCTCTAATATAGAATATTCATACCACTTGATGGTTCCCTTTAGTTGACTTTTCTCTGTCTGAGAAACTGCTTATATAAGAATCAAAATAACTTCCCCTGATTACCAAATAAATGTGTAATGAAAATATGCAGGACCCACCTGGGTCTACACACGCCAATCCTAGATATCGTTATTGTTCCCTGGAAGCCTGCTTAGGTTTGAATTACAGAGAAACAATCGGAAAATTCTCTCAGTTGTTTGATTTTGATGCTTAGAAACAGAAAAGGGATCATGGAGATATTTATCTTTGATACTAACAGAAAAGACTTTCCACTGGAAAGGAAAATGCTTTTATGCTTCAATGCTCTCTAAAATGACCAGAAAGTCGCTGTAAAAAAAATTACTTCTGAAAAAGGGTCAGATTTGTATAGACCTCATGGGAGCTGGATTTTGGTTAATTAGAAGCTCATCTATGAAGAGACATCTGAAAATTCAATGAGGGACCATAACAACTGTCCTGACATCTTTCTTTTCAGCTGTTGCCTGACACGGGAGTCAGTATTGGGACCCGTCCCTTTTTCATGAGATACAAAAGTCCAGCTTCTGCCACAACGCACGTTCAGTGCACTGGTACCTTCTAAAGGGCAGGCTTCTGTTGGCCTCTTTTATTGATTTGCTTGACCCCAGAAATAGGCAATAAAGAGCATTCTATTCAACTTGAAACTAGACTCCCAGCACTGTCTATGCCAATCTAAATCCTTCATTGATTAAAAAAAAGGGGGGGGGGCAAGGCACCAACAAAAGAAAAAACCACAAAACACAGTGGGCAGCAAGCCAACGGCAAGATCAGTATAAATAAAATGATCTGCTTTAGAAATGAGGCCTAGCCCGGCCGGCGTGGCTCAGTGGTTGAGGGGTGACCTATGAACCAGGAGGTCATGGTTCGATTCCCAGTCAGAGCACATGCCCAGGTTGTGGACTCAATCCCCAGTGTGAAGGAGGCAGTTGATCAATGATTCTCTCTCATCATTGATGTTTCTATCTCTCTTCCTCTCCCTTCCTCTCTGAAATCAATATATATATATATATATATATATATATATATATATATATATTTTTTTTTTTTTTTTTTAAAGAAAGGAGGCCTAGCATCCTCTCCCTAATTTTACAATTTTTTACAGTTCTCATGCATTAAGCTAATCATCAGATTGTCTCTTCATATGGTAGATAAAAGGGGGAATCAGACCATCAGTGTCTGAGCAGGAAGTATGAGTGCATGTTGACTCTGACTTTGATGATGAGTGTGTTTATAATATAACAGATTTACTCCAATTAAGGCCTACTTAAGTGATTATGACCACTACCTGACATTAACTTACATCTTTATTTGTATTTGTACATTGCCCTTGGGCTCCACCAGAATAAAGCCCATGAAAGGCAGGGTTTGTATCTCAGTCACCTCTGTTTCCTCAAAATTTGCCTAATAGATGAATTAATGAGTGAAATACAGGGTTTGTTGCACTTGCGTTCAGCAAGCCCCAAAAGATAAAACAAGAACTTAGGTGGCCTGGAGGGAGGGAATTAGAACAACCACTGTAGTCAGAACATTATCCCTTGATCATTAGGCGCAAGTTAGGAAAGGCATCTGGTATAACACAGAGAAACCTTTTGCAAGAACTATCAAAGGATACTACATCCCATCGTCAACCATGATATCAACACATTGGAGGCTATGCAGTCATTTTAAAAAATCAGATCACAGAATATATTTTAAGGTGGTGGAAATAGCAGGTAGCAAATGCATAGTGTGGCTCCATTTATTCAATAATCTGAAATCCCACACCAATATATACTCAATAATCATCACTAGATTAATTCTGAGTGATTAGATGTCCTTGTGCCTATTGCTGCTTTTTAGAGGTGTCTGCGTTAGCTATGTGTTAATTCATAATTAGAAACTGCTCAATGGCGCTCAAGAAGAACGACTGTACCCCGCTGAAACTCACAGTTGGACCCCAGGACCAGATATTCATATCATCCACACTTTGGAAACATCATGGGTGAATCGAAGCAATTTTCTCTTTAGAAATCAGGCTCTTTAGCAAAATGTACAAAAACAGGTCTACCTCTTAACCTAGCCTGTCAATATTCCTGGGACCCAACCAACAGCAACACGGCTCTTCCGACTACATTCAGACCCAGATACTTTTGCCTTATGTGTGTATCAGAGTCTTTCCTCCCTTGCCTCCCAGCTGTCCATCCCAGATCTCTGTGTTTTTTACAGGTGCAAAGGCAAGACTCCTATCACAGGTAGGATCAAGTCCTGGCTATGACCTTAAACCTACCCAGAGACTGAGGCTCAAACTGCAAACTAAGCATCACCTTAGAGCTGCACGTGCACTAATGCCTGCCACACAGAGATGTCGCCAGGCCATGGGATAATCCCACAGTTAGGTGCGTTGGGTGGGAATGGGGAGAAATTCCTGGGGATGTCCTCTCAAACTAAACAAACACAAAATTTCTCTGGTGAGCTGGCTAAATGAGAAGTTTGCAAGACCTTGCTCCCAAGATTCTTTGTCACCGGTCTTTTTATTTTTTTTAAATATGTTTTTATTTATCTTTAGAGAAAGAGGAAGGAAGAGGAAAAAAGAGAAATGTGGATGTGAGAGTGGAACATTGATTGGCCGACTCCTGCACACCCCCTACTGGGGAACGAGCCTGAAACCAGGCATGTGCCCTGACTGGAATCAAACTGGGGACTTCTCCATGCATGGGACAATGCTCAACCAACTGAGCCACATGGGCCAGGGCTCACTGGTCATTTTTAATGTGTACATTGAGTAAGTTTCTAAGGCAATTCTGCTACAAATGGCCCACAGATCACACTCTGAGAAACAGTGCCTTTAAATTTTATCTAATGACACAAGACAGACAGTGAGGGCAATGGAAGTGTCTCAAAGTTTTACACCATCTCTGGTTGAACTGAAGTCAGAAGGCTTGCCTCTAGCTAGCTGTCAAAGAAAAAGCCCAAGTGATAAAATAGATTTTCTCAGCATTTGGGATTTATTTCTCAATTTCTCTGTTTAGGAATGTGTCAGCATTCTCACCTGGGAACTTTAGGCAATGCTGTTTTGCATTTATAGTTTATTTTGCTCAGTAATTATTCACAAAGTGTTTTACAGGGTACATTTGGTCTCCTCAGCTTGGTCATAAACTTCTGGGTAGTTGGAAGGTTTTAAACTGTTTTTAATGACATGGAAAGACAAAAATTGTGCTTAGTGCAGTGTTGTTACAAAAGTACATCCAAGATCATTAAGTGTCTATTTTCTATGACCTCAACTCAGTGGACTGATTTCCTGAGCCTGCCTCCATGGCTGAGTGATGAGACGCGCTGACTGCCGCACTGGGAGAACTTTGGAATTCTGCTGCTGAGAGGGCACAAATCCTGCTGTTTCCCTAAGATGTTTAAATCAATGTTTCTCAGAATGCGTCTCTTGACCACCTGCCTCAGAATCATCTGAATGTTTATTAAAAATGCAGGTTCCTGGGCCTTGTCCAGGACCCACTAATTTAGGGGGAGGTTTGCTGGTGGGGACCAGGATTCTGCACTGTTGACAATGTCCCTCTATTGGAAACCACTGACATTGCTAACCTCAAATAGGTAGAATTCCCAGAATCACCTAAAAAAAAAAAAGGCTGCACAAATCCACACTCCAGTAGAGAGCTTTAGCTACCAAAACCTGTAGCCATTTGATCTCCAAAACTCCAGTCTTCGACAAAGAGAAGAATCTATATGCTAGGAGCCTCCTAAGACCATTGTTAGAGATGGGAATGCTCAGCCTCCACCCAGACCTAGTGACTCAGAAGCTCTGGGGATGGGGCACCCTCTGGGTGACTCTGGGGCATGCCAAAACTTGAGAACCACAACTCTAGACCCATGCTATTCAGACTTCAGTGCACATACGCATTACCTGGGGATCTCGTTAAAATGCAAATTCCGTTTCAGAAGGTTTGGGAGCTAAGAGCCTCCCAAGTGATGTTGCTGCTGCGGATTCACAGACCTCACTCTGAGTAGCAAAACTCTAGGTTATTTTTTATCTAATGTCATGAGAAGAATTTCATATTTAAATGAGTCAGAAGCAGGTCCCCAGGCCTGGGCTGAAATGGTTGGTTGATCAGCGTACTTCAGGCATGGAAAGTGAAGCTGCTAGCATACCATCAGCTGGCTTCAGGCTTTGCATACTAAGGATGCATTTATACCGATTGGCCCTCACTGCATCTTCCCCAACCCTGGAAACTATGATCACAAGCATTTATGTGGTTGGGAAAGGAAACCAAAAATGGCTTTGCCAGGATCAAACTCTGTCTTTGCCTAACTTACATTGTCGCCAGTCAGCAAATAGGCTCTGGTTACTTGTACTGTGTCACTGGGCAGGCACTTGGGGAGTCCCTACTTCAGTCCCAGCTCAGGTCACTTGCACTGGACCTTGATTGCCTCATGTATCCAGTGATGGGCTTGGGGTCTCTGCCTATACTTCAGCCCTTGTATGTTACGTGCTATATTGCTGCCGGTGCCTGATGACTGCCCCTGCCTGCTCTTGGCACTGAGAAGTTCAGTGTCAGCACAGGAGTTCTGTTCCTCTGCGTCGGCCTCTATTGCTGATCCAGGGATCACACGTTTTGGCAACATGTGTATGAATTCTGATGCTACATGGCTCTTATGCTTGTACGTTTCACCTTTACCTTGGTATGTTTTAAATTATTCAGCCTTGATGTTCCATCACGCTAAAACCACTGATTTGGAATATGGTCACATACAGGATTCGTTTGCCTGGCCATCAGGGGTTTACTAAGTAGCTCGTGTCTGCGGAGATAAGGTGTGTATAAATCAGAGAGTGAGGACCTGCTTTTCGCGGGGACCTACCCGAATAAATTGTGCAATTAAGGCTCTGAATAGCTAGTAGGTTTACAGAATTTCTCTAGTGTAATTAGGAGACGCATTGTTGTGTAATGAAGAAAATTAATTAGAACTAAGTGTTCAGGGAATGTGTGGTTAGGTAACCAAAGGCATATTTGCAGCCTAATTGTTTTTTGGCAGCTGGAGGCATTTTATACCCTTTCAGGGTGTTTCGTTAATGGGTATTTTAACATGCCCTACTGTTTGCTTTTCCTTAAATTTAAATTATTCCCATATTTTAAAAACCGTCCATCAAAGATTTAAACCAAGTATATGTCCCATAGGAAAAACGCCTCCGTTATCTGGATTTGCTCAGACTATCTGTCAAATGTTAATTTTCATAGGAAGACCATAGCGAGGCTAATTGGCGTGCCCTCCTGCACCACAGAATTAGCTCTGCTGCATGATCATAAAACACAAGCACAAAACATTTTCTAATATTGAGTCAATATTTCTCCTAACCTGTACCCAACTCTCAAGAAGTCTACCTCAAGTCTTCTCTGGAACAAGGCAGAACTTCTAAAAATACATTAAACTTTAAAATAAGATTACTTATCCAGTTGATTGTTTTATAATATACATAAACTGTTGATGTCAAGCAAAAATAGATTCAAATCCTGGCTCTGTTATGTACTGTGTGATCTTGTGGAAATTATTTAAACTACCTAAGGCTTACTTTCATAATCTATAACATGAAGATAATAAATCTGACATTATGGGGCTGTGAAAATGAGACAAAATAAGTATATTTTATTAAATTAGGGCATTTTTTAAATTCAGTTGAGAGAAATCCAGCATAAAGTAATGTAAAATGACAACAAAAGAGGGAAATGACTTAATTACAAAATTTTATTTCTCCAAAGGAATTATAAAAATATTATATAGTTTCCACATACCCTTCACCCAGCTTCTCTAAACTGTCAAGTCATTAAAACCAGGAAATTAACACTGATGAAACACCTTAATCTGCAGATCTGACTCAAATTTTGGCAATTGTCTTTTTTCTGGTCTGGGATCCCACATTGGCTTTGGGGTTTCTATCTCCTTACTCTCTCCTCCAATCTGGGCCAGTTCCTGAGTCTTTACCTGTCTTGACCTTAACAAGTTTAAAAAACACTGGTCAGGGATTCTGTCATGATTTAAATTGAGGTTATGCATTTTGGGTAAGAATATCACAGAAATGATGTTGTGCCCAGCCACTTCTGAGTATTTATCCAAAAGAATTGAAATGAGAATATCAAAGAGGTATCCACACTCCCATGTTTTCTGCAGCATTAGTCACAAAGCCAAGAAGTGGGGACAACCTAAATGTCCATCGACGGATAAATGAAAAAAAACATGGTATGTATGTATATACAATGGCATATTATTGAGGCTTAAAACAGAAGAAAATCCTTCAATATGATACAGATAAACCTCGAAGACATTATGCCAAGTAAAATAAGCCATTAACAGAAAGATAACTACTGGAAAGGATTAAAAATGGTGGCCGAGTAAGTGGATGCTGCATGAACACGCTACCAGGTCCAAACTGGAATTGCAATTAAAATACAGAAAAACTTACTGAATAACCAATGGAAGACTCCCTGGAGAAAACCTTGATAACCGAGGACCAAAAATGGAGACCGCATGGAGGCTGGTAGGAGGGGTGGAGGGCGAAAGGGCTGCCGGGGCCCCCACAGACAGGAGCTGAAGTTCTGGGGAGATATCTCAGCTGTGGGCAGTTGCCACTGAGAACTCTGGGGTCTAATCCCAAGCTGGGCCCCCAGCAGAGGGCACCAGAACTTGGAAGGGTACCCACATAATATCTGGCTGTGAAAAGCAGCAGGATAGCTGTCTGCCAGGGAGAGAAGGCTGGAAAGTCAGGCACCCTCTTAAAGGGCCAATGCATAAAATTCCTTGTGGAGCCACCATCTTGTGCTCTGACAGAGGAACAGCATAGTAGACTGGGACAGGGTGAGCAAAAGCCAGGACCGAGGACTCTAGGGTTAGAGCTCAGAAGACAGATACCCCAGTTTCCTGTGCTGAGCCATTCCCTCATGCTGAGAGGTAGTCTTTCTCATGCAGACAATTGCTATAGAGGTGGCATTGCCTGGGGGGGTGGGGGGGGAAGACAGCTGACCCACCCTATTGGAAAATACCTTGCCCTTTAAGAGACTGAGAGTAATAATGAGCCTCCAGGCAGAAGCAATTACCCTACCTTATAAAAAAAAAAAACAACTCTTGCTACACCTGTGGATGATTGCCTTGAGGGCAGATCAATCCTATCAGTCTACAGCCAGAGGCAGTCTCTGGAGGCTTTGAGTCTTTGCCTGAACAAAGTCAGAAACAGCACTTGACACTGTCCTGCACTAGAGATTGAGAGGCATAGAGGATCTACCTAATACATAGTCACAAACCCAAACAGGCAGCCAAAATGAGAAAACAAAGAACTTCCCAATGAAAGAACAAGAGAATTCTCGAGAAGAGATCAGTGAAGCAGAGATAAGAAATATATCTGAAATAGACTAGAATAATGATAGTAAAGATGCTCAACAGCATGAGAAAAGATATGGTAACTATGAAAAAATAACAGTTGGAAATCAAGAATGACATAGCACAAATAAAGAACACATTGGAAGGAATACATAGCAGATTAGGGGAAGCTGAGGACTGAATCAGTGAATTAGAAGACAGGCTTGAAAAAAAATCACTCAACCCGAGAACCAAAAAGAAAAAACAATTAAAAAACAGGAGCACAGCTTAAGGGAGCTGAGGGACAACATGAAACAGAAAGAGAAATACTGCATGATTCCGTTTATATGAAGTATCTAATAGAAACAGAGAGTATATAGGTGGTTACCAGGGGCCAGGGGCAGGGAGAACTGGGAAATTACTAATCAGTGGGTATAAAGTCTCAAATTATGCAAGATGAGTAAATTCTAGAGATCTGCTAAACAACATTGTCCCCATTATTAAAAATACTGTATTATAACCTAACCAGTTTGGCACAGTGGGTTGAGCATCATCCCATCCACCAGGAGGTCACCAGTTCCCAGTCAGGGCACATGCCTGGGTTGAGGGCTCAATCCCCTGTAAGGCGCATGCAGGAGGCACCCAATGGATGTTTCTATCTCTCTCCCTTCCTCTCTCTGAAAACAAAACACAGTTTTTAAAAACTGTATTATACACTTAAAAACTTAAGAGTGTAGCTCCCATGCTGCTTTCTGACCATCAATTAATTCATTTTAAAGATGATAAAAAAAACCTAGCATGAGGAAGCTAAAGATCCAGTTTCAAATGTGAGTGGAGGAATGGGGCAGGGATGACATCTACTATTACTGGTGACACATGAGGGCACCACTTTAAAAAAAAAAATCACTGCAATACTCTCTCCATATTCAGACCCCTCTAATACTTATGTAGCATTTGCTTGTTATGCTGATATGGCTGTGGCTTAATGAGGCTGATTTTTTAACAAACAAGCCAGAATATAAATCCAAACACATGTTATCCCCTACAAAACAGTTGCAGAGAAAAGACATACACTTATTTCAATGATGCCAAACTTGTAAATTTTTCCCATGAAAAGCAGACTTATTAAAATCAATTAAAATTCACTTACATCTAAGACTAAAGTGAGCAATTCAGTTCCATGTACTGAAATTAATAAAAAAAATATTAAAACAATAAGGTGGTGATAAAATAAATGACTTCCAAATAATTGGATAAGATGAAACTATTAAAAATAATGCAGCAGCCCTAACCGGTTTGGGTCAGTGGATAGAGCAGTGATGGCGAAGCTATGACACGCATGTCAGAGGTGACAGGCGAACTCATTTTTTGGTTGATTTTTCTTTGTTAAATGGCATTTAAATATATAAAATAAATATCAAAAATATAAGTCTTTGTTTTACTATGGTTGCAAATATCAAAAAATTTCTATATGTGACACGGCACCAGAGTTAAGGTAGGATTTTTCAAAATGCTGACACGCTGAGCTCAAAAGGTTCGCCATCACTGGGATAGAGCGTCAGCTTGCGGACTCAAGGGTCCCAGGTTCGATTCCGGTCAAGGGCATGTACCTTGGTTGCGAGCACATCCCCAGTGGGGAGTGGCAGGAGGCAGCTGATCGATGTTTCTCTCTCATCAATGTTTCTAACTCTCTATTCCTCTCCCTTCCTCTCTGTAAAAAAATCAATAAAATATATTTTTAAAAAATAATGCAGTAGTTATTCGTGGTAGCCAAGACATGGAAACAACCAGCGTCCTTTGATAGAGGACTGGATAAAGTAGATGTTGTACATATACACAATGTACATATACACAAATACTACTCAGCCATAAGAAAGGAGGGCCCAATATAAGGTGACAGGAGATTTGACTTTGGGTGGTGGGCATATAGCACAATATACAGCTCTTGTAACATAGAAACCCACACCTGAAACCTAATATGTTCATGTTGACCAATGTCACCCCAATAAATTTAATTTTAAAATAATAATAATGGCCCAGCAGAGGTGGCTCAGTGATTGAGCGTCAACCTATGAACCAGGAGGTCACGGTTCGGTTCCCAGTCAGGGCACATGACAGGGTTGTGGGCTCGATCCCCAGTAGGGGTCTGCAGGAGGCAACCGATCTATGATTTTCTCCCATCATTGATGTTTCTATCTCTCTCCCTCTCCCTCCCTCTCTGAAATTAATAAAAATATATTAAAATAATAATAATAATGAAGCTCATACATATGTGCAGCTATGAAATGACCTACAAAACATATTGCCCAGTGCAAAAAAAAACGTATTGTCAAGAAACATACAAGTCTGTACAGCATGCTATTAACTGAATTTTTAAATAGGAGTGTGTATATAAATATATGCTTAATATATATACAGGCTATCTCTGGAAGAATATCTAAATAATTGGTAGTTTGCAAATAGTTGTTATGCTAAAAATATTAATATGTCAGTGTAACATTTTTACATGTTTGATTATTTGTTCTTTCATTGGATTTCAAGATCTTTTAGGACAAAAATTGCACTTTCTTCTTCTTGAAATTCCTCATGTGCACAGGAAGTTACACATGGGCCTCAATAAACGGTTGTGGGTTCACATGCTCAGATTTACATATAGTAAAGCCAAGTAAAGAAAGGGGTAGAGAAAGATTCATCCAGACTGATGATGGAAATAATGAGGGCTTATTTGAGGAAGTGCTCAAATGCAAGAACCTTCTCATATCTTCTTATCGCGTGTAAACAAGTGTAACTGAAACTTGACAAAGGCCTGCGCCTTCACTCGCTATTGTGATAAGTGTAACAGAAGAGATAAAACTTTCCATCTTCTCCCCGGCAAGTGGAAACCTCGGCCTGTGGATCCTGTAACCCGGTCTGCACACAGCCATCTGCGGTTACATTTGCCACTGGAAAGTTAATAGCCCGTGTGGTTCCCAGAGAGGGTCCAGCTTGGAGGAGGTACCCCCACTACAGAATGTGCAGTTAGAAACAGCTGGCCCCATGCCCAGGGACCACGCTGACGGCTGCTGGAGCCCTGGCCATGGGTCACTGCCGTTCTTGGAGCACCAGCCCAGCCCACCAGCTCCTGTGATGTAATACAAACCCACAAGCAGGTGGTTGCCGCTTCACTCCATTTCCCCATTCAGAACATTTCCTGAAGATCATATCAACGAGCACATGTGCAGTAAAATACCAAAGTTCTGCATTAAAAGTAAGTATGCCGCCCTGACCGGTTTGGCTCAGTGGATAGAGCATCAGCCTGCGGCCTCAAGGGTCCCAGGTTTGATTCCGGTCAACGGCATGTACCTTGGTTGCGGGCACATCCCCAGTAGGGAGTGTGCAGGAGGCAGCTGATCGATGTTTCTCCCTCATCGATGTTTCTAACTCTCCATCCCTCTTCCTTCCTTTCTGTAAAAAATCAATAAAGTGTATTTTAAAAAGAAAAAAAGTACGCCCACCAGGCCAGTGTGGTTCAGTGGATTGAGCGACCTCCCATGAACCAAGAGGTCCTGGATTCGATCCCCAGTGGGCATGTGTCTCTCTCATTGATGTTTCTATCTCTCCCTCTCTTCCCCTCTATCCAAAAATCAATAAAAACATTTTTTAAAAAAAGGCAAGTACACCCAAGAACATGTGACTTGGTACAACCTCAGAGAAGGTGCAGCCCTTGCCTAGGTGGACCAAAGTGTCCAAGAGTCTGCCAATCAGAAATGTCAGGATGCCTGAAGTTACCTCAGGGAACATATTAAGCCACACTCCTCATCAACATACTGACGTCAGCTCATTTCATTTGCCAATTACATAGTTGAGAGGATAGTGAGGGAAAGGGTTAGCGAACACTTTATTTTTTCTCAGGCACCTACTATGGCCATGAACTTTTATGGGGGTTAGCTTTCTTCACACGAATATTCCTATTTTATTGCAGAGGAAACTAAAGCTCAGAAAAGGTACTTCTTATGCCCAAGGTGAAACAGCCAGTGAGATGTCAAGATCTGCACTTGAACCCAGGTCTATCTGACCTAGATCAGCTGATCTAGGAGCCTATGAGAAGCAGAGGTGAATAGTGAGGGCTCTGGGCCAGATGAATCCTGACTCCACCACTTGCCAACTCTATGACAAACAACATGCTTATCATCGCTGTGTCTCCCATTTCTCCACCTATAAAGCGAACACAAGAATAGTTACCTGCCCTAGCCAGTGTGGCTCAGTTGGTTGAGCATCGCTCTGTGCACCCAGGTCACTGGTTCAATTCCTGGTCAGGGCATGTGCCCGGATTGCAGGCTCGATCCCCAGTAGGGGGTGTGCAAGAGGCAGCAGATGAATGTTACCCTCGCACATCGATATTTCTCTCTCTCTCTCTCTCTCTCTCTCTCTCTCTCTCTCGCCCCTCCTCTCTCTCTAAAATTAATAATAACTTTTTTAAAAGTTACTACCAAGAGGGTTATTTTGAGTATAAATGGAGTTATCCATGTCAGGCGTGTACCTAGAAATGTACTTAGAAATAAGCATTATTATGTCAAATGCTGACTCTGGAAACCACTGGGACACACATGTTTTGATGGGAGCTAGAAAGAAATGTGATCAAATTGTAAGTCAGAGGAAGGTCAGTCAAGGTAAGAGAAATAATGGGGAGGCTTTGGTGTGTGGGCCTGTGGTGATATTTGAGGACAGGAGTGGGGAAAAGCTCACCAAGAGTGACTGCGGACCGATGAAGGTGGAATAGAACATTAATGAAGACAAACTTAGAAATCAGAGGTGTCCTGTGGAGAGGGATGCCCTGATGTTTGTTTTTCATTGGCTTTGTTAGCGTTCCTATTCTTTAAACAGAAAAGACATCACTGCATTGAACCATCTCAAAAGGACTTGTGTAAAAAGCAAAGTCTATACAATTTGAACTCCTATGAGGGATTTAATTTACCTTCTCGGGCTCAGGCAAAGGCTTCCGGAAACAAAGCACCAACTTTGATTCCTAAATGAGCATCGGTCCCCGTGGTTCAGTTCCTCCAAGCTTCCGGCAGCACAGAACCTAACGGTTCATGCACCGCAGCTGGGTTCTGAGCCTGGGGCTCCCAATGACTTTTTAGAGAGTTTCGTGATTGGTTTGCTTCTGTGGGATTTGGATCAAGATGAAAAATGAGCCCAAGGTTATTTGGAAACGGCTCATAGTTAAGAGACCTTCAGACACTTCACAAATAAAAAAAAAAAAAGTGGCCTATAAATATTGTATGATAACCCTAGAATAACTTCCCACTTGCAAATGTTTATCAAGGGAGGGAGAGGGGAGGGGGCAAGGGAAGGAATTAGCAATGGGTTCACCCATATCTTAAAGGTTAGGGTAATTTTTTTTAAGGGGAGGGTAAATTTTATTTTATTGGAGATAAAAATCCAAGTAGTTTGGAAGAGTTGAAATCGTTTTACTCGGAGGGGAATAGCAGTTCATAAGGGAAGGAAATTGCATTTGAATTTCCCAGCATTGTGATGAAAGTACTCTATCTGAATGATACCTATTTGTGACAGTATCCCCAGCCGCCAACATTCAAACCACCCACTTCTGTCCCCACCAACTCATTATGGTCACCGTTGGAGCTGGTGTGGTTCTGTGGTCACAGGGATGGGGTGATGCAGATTGAAGATCATCTGACTCTCTTAATTCATAAAGAAGAAACCAAATGCAACACTCTCGCAGGCACTTAACAACTAACATGGTCATTTCAATCCCTGTCCCTCGCCATCCTTTATGGCACTGGGGCAAACCCGCACCCCTCCTTCTGGCGCAGCTGCCTTTAGGCCCCGCTCCACAGTGGTGAGCCAAATGGGCCAATTTTTCATGACAGGCCTGCTGGCTTAGAAACCAGCACTCACCAAGCAGCCTGCGAGGCCCTGAAGAGCCCAGGCAGAAATATAATAAACAATGTTTCGCATTACATTTTGGACATTTAAAAATGCTCTGGGCTCAATTTCATAAGGCATTTGCATTTGTAACAGAGAGAAAAAAAATACATCTCGGAGCTTCCAGTCTCAGGTTAACAGACTCTTTTATGTTGTAAATTTTTGCAGGAGCAATTACAAATCGTACACAGACTCATTATTTCTCGAGTACTTTATCAGGACATTTCCCCATACATCTAATTTGTCCTGTCTGAACTGTAACTTGACATACGGGATTTCCTTAATTGCTTTTGAAGCCCTTCCAAGATCATCAACTGCTTTTTGGAGCACGACAAAAGACAGCAGACAATGGTGCCAGTCTGTCTTAGGATCACGCTGAAGTTTTTGGGTGTGAGATAGCACGGAGAGGCAACATTTGCCTCTTAAACTATTCAGTATCTCCATTTTAATTTGGCTTCCATTTAAATGACAATGTCTGAGAATAGTAAAAAGAAAAAGCCCCATTTGTATCTGTCCTACTGGGGTGGCTGTCACTTTGGGGGTAGATGCAGTCAATATTTACAAAAGAATAAAATACCATCTTTGTTATTATGAAGAAAGAATCTTCACCAAAGATTAAATAAAGATTATAGTAAAAATAAAACAACCAGATTTGGGGAGAAGGAAAACTGTCAAAGGCTGGTTGTTGTGTTTCTGCTATCCCGATTTAACAGTTTTAAGCAAATGATGGAACATTTTTACCTTGAGTTTTCAAGCTGCCATGTCTAAATAATTTCATTTTGTAGTTACAGAACACACTGCATCTAATTTACATGGTAGGCAGGATTATGGTCACCAATAGATGTCCACATCCTGAACCCCAGAACCTTACATGGAAAAATAGACTTTGTAGATATGATTAAGATTACTGACCTTGAACCCTGGCCAGTGTGGTGAGTGGTTAGAGTATCGGCCAGCACACCAAAGGGTCTGGAATTCAATTCCAAGTCAAGGGCACATACCTGGGATGCAGGTTCCATCCCTGCCCGGTCGGGGTGCATGTGGGAGGCAGCCAAACGATGTGTCTCTTTCACACAGATGTTTCTCTCTCTGTCTGTCTCTCCCCTTCCTTTCTACTCTCTCTAAAAATCAATGGAAAAAATATCCTTGAATGAGGATTAACAAAAAAAATTACTGACCTTAAGAAGGGGAGAGTATGCCTGGTTCTCTGGGCTACCCAATCTAATCACATGCTTCCTTAAAACTGGAGAAACTTTCCCAGCTGTGGGCAGAGAGAGATGAGACAGAAGGCTTGGGTAGATTCGACGTGAGGAATTGACCAGCTGAAGCTGGCTTTGAAGATGAAGGAAGAGGGCCCCCAAGACAAAGAATGTGGTATGGTGACCTGTAGAAGTTGGGAACAGCCCCTGCCTTATAAACAGCAGGCGGGGACCTTGTTCCCAGAGACACAAGGAGCTGAATTCTACCAACCCAAATAAGCAGGAAATGTATTCTTTCTTGGTGCCTCCAGGGGGGTCTGCAGCCTGGAGACATCTGATTTTAGCCCAGTGATTCCTGTGTCAGACATGTCACCTACAGAACTGCAAGATCACACACTCGAGTCCTGGCTGGTGTTGATCAGTGGTTAGAGCAGGGGTGGGCAAACTTTTTGACTCGAGGGCCACAATGGGTTCTTAAACTGGACCGGAGGGCCGGAACAAAAGCATGGATGGAGTGTTTGTGTGAACTAATATAAATTCAAAGTAAACATCATTACGTAAAAGGGTACGGTCTTTTTTTTTTTAGTTTTATTCATTTCAAACGGGCCGTAGTTTGCCCACGGCTGGGTTAGAGTGTCAGTTCCCAGTCAAGGGCTCATACCTGGGTTGCAGGTTCAATCCCTTGTGCAGGAGGCAACCAATCAATGGCACACTCTCTCACTTCACCTCCCTCTCTCCTTTCCTTCCACTCTCTCTAAAAATCAATGGAAAACCTGGTGGGGGGGCTCAGTGGTATGGTTCAGTTCCCAGGCATATGATCAGGGCACATGCCCAGGTTGCAGGCTTGATCCCCACTAGGGGGAGTGCAGGAGACAGCCAATCAATGATCCTCTCTCATCACTGATGTTTCTATCTCCCCCTCCCTTCCTCTCTGAAATCAATAAAAACATATTTTTTAAAAAATAAAATAAAAATCAATGGAAAAATACCCTCAGGTGAGGATTAACAAAAGTCAATCAATCAATCAATCAATCAAATTGTTTAAGCCACTACGATGGTGGTAATTTGTTAAAGCCACGTAGAAAATGAATACACTGTCTACAGCAAAATAGTCTATTTGCCACCCAGACCATTCTTGACATGCCCAAATATAAGACATCTAATATTAATTATCTTACTGTGCACTATTCAGTCAGCAACACCCTGAAGCAACGGAAATTCAAATACTGCTTGCTAAAATCAAATTAAATTATATCTCACAAATGGAAAATATAAAGATTCTAGTGTCCTTTCAGGAAGCTGACATTACTAACCTAGAACATTGACTGGAACATTAGGTACAGAATAAAAATTATTAGCTATTTTTTTAGATCAACAATGTTAATACGCTGTGCTGACCCTTCATCGTCTCCCAGGAAATGCTCTTGGCAGAATCAGAGTTGATTGTTCTCTATTTTAAAGCTCAACCTTGGCAGACTGCAATAAGAAGTCCCCAGGAGTTCAAGAAATATTTAGATCTTTTTAACTAAAAGACACTCAAAAACAGTAGGAACCGTGTCTAATGACGGCGTCACTTTTCTCAGGTGATATCCGGGCAATATTAATAACCCAAAATACAATGGTTAATTTGGTGCTTCATTTGTATTAAAGGATGACCTTATCTAAGACACTTAAGTTCCAGTTGTAGTTAATTAACTTTCCCAGAGGCTAATGGCACATAGCAATTCAGGTGAGCCAGATCACCAAACCTGCTATGGAAGATATCAAATTAAAGGAAGTGGAAGGTTCCGCTCATAAGGCAGGTCAGGAAGAGATTCAGATCCAAGCCTATAAAAATCCATGAAAGCCCGGCCAGCATGGCTCACTGGTTGAGCGTCGATCTATAAACCAGGTTTCAGTTCAATTCCCAGTCAGGGCACATGCCCGGGTTGTGGGCTCAATCCCTAGTGTGGAGCGTGCAGGAGGCTGCCGATCAATTATTTGCTCTCATCGTTGATGTTTCTATCTCTCTCTCCCTCTCCCTGCCTCTCTGAAGTCAATGAAAAATAAAAAAATAAAAATAAAATCCATGAAAGGCCCAGCCGGCATAGCTCAGTGGTTGAGCCTCAGCCTAGGAACCACGGTTTGATTCCCAGTCAGGGTGCATGCCCAGGTTGCAGGCTTTCTCCCCAGTGTGGGGCATGCAGGAGGCAGCTGACCAAGAATTCTCTCTCATTATTGATGTTTCTATCTCCCTCTCCCTCTCCCTCTCCCTTCCTCTGTGAAATCAATAAAAGTTAAAGAAAAAAAGAAGGTATATTTTAAAATCCATGAAAGTATGATGTTCCTTTTTAAGATGGTGGTTGGGATACAGTTACCATTTCCTCCCAAAACCCCAGTGAAAAATATTTTTTAAGAAAAGACATAAAATAACAAGAACAGGGAGAACTGGAAAGGAGACCACAGTAACAAGATTCTGGAAGCTAGAAAGGTAAGGGTTCTAAGGTAAAGTAGTTAACCAATCCCAAATGGTTGGGAGTGCTGAGAACCAAAGTAATTTACACTGAAAATCCTGAAAGGTCTCAGATCATATACCTCTGAATCTTGGGGGAAAGAGAAGGGAAAGAGGAAAGAGAAATTAGTGGCATTGGATCCCCTCCCCAACATGTCCAGATTACTGGACCTCTTTCCTTTGGGGAGATTAATGCAGATGATTTCTGGATTGGAAGGAGGGGAGTGGGTGACATGGGCAGGCTGAAGATGAAAGCATTGCACTGAAAACATGCATAATAAATGAACATATGAAAGTTGAATGCTAATTGCAAGACCTGTGAATTGTGTGGGAATTCTAACTTAATCCAGCAAGGACCCCAAAATTGCTTTTCCTAATCTGGGGCCTAGATCTGTATTAGATGAGTTGCACTCTTTGATGTAGGACTAGAGGCCCAATGCACAAAATACTTGCAAGGCCTTGGTCCCCACCTGCTGTGACTTTGTCCGGAAGGAAGGACATCCAGCCTAATTAGCATATTATGTTTTTATTATTATAGAAAGCCTGTTATATAAAAGGCAAACTTGGTTCTAAAAATGGCTCTCTCCACCACTAATTATGGAATCTCTATTGTAATTAACCTAGTAGGAAGAGGATGGTGTGAGAAGCCCTGGGTGCCCAAGTGTGGCCAGGCCCCCATGCCCATCTGGCCCCTTTATCTCCAGCCTCTCAAAATAGCTTACAGGCATGAGAGGTGTTGATTTGCTTAGCTCTCTCCTCCCTAGAGCAATACTTTTTGTAATAGAACTTTCACCCCAAACAGTTTAAGAGTGCAGACCTTGGGCTTCTCTACCCAGCCTCCACATTGCTGGCGGTCAGACCATTGCCCTCCAGGCAGGGGACTGGAAGGCCCTTTTCTGAGAAATCTGACCTGAAAAACTTAATGGCATTGGGGGTTCCCCAACGAAATGGGACCGCTCCCAGGGTCCTGGAATAGCTGTTCTCAGTTGCAATGACCTTGCTCCCAGGGAACATTTGATGTCTAGAAACATGTGATTGTCATGTCTGGAAGAATGTGGCTGGTATCTAGGGAGTAGAGGTCAAGGACACGGCTAATCATCCTGCGACATCCAAGCCAAGCCTCCTGCACAGACACTCAGCAATTCCAATTAGCCTTTTATGTCTCACTCAGTCACGATCAGACAGTCCAGGAGTACTGGACAGCTTAACAAAGCCCCTAAAGAAAACAAAACAGACCAAGTGAGGAGGAAACAGGTATCTTTTCTTTTTAAAGTTTAATTTTATTTTATTTCAGAGAGGAAGGGAGGAGATAGAAACATCTATGATGACAGAGAATCATTGATCAGCTGCCTCCTGCACAACCCCTACTGGGGATTGAGTCTGCAACCAGGGCGTCTGCCCTTGACTGGAATCGAAGCCAGGACCCTTCCACAAGCCAACGCTCTATCCACTGAGCAAACCAGCTAGGGCAGGAAACAGGTATCTTAAAACTAAAAAGTACAAAAAAACTAAACTATCACCTAGCACTAGTATTTCAGAGAAATAAAGAATCCATACATGCATAAAATAGGATGATGGTTTGTTTCTTGTCAAAGGAAACAATGAGAGAACAAAGAAAAGCTCTTGGAAACTCAGATAACAAAAAAGAAAAATTGAGAATTGGGGAAAAAAAATTTTTTTTAAGTTAAGGCAATCTCCCAGAATATAGAGTAAAAAGATAAAGAGCTAAAAAATAAAGAAAATAAATGAAAATCAGAGGATCAGTTTATTAGTTTCCTATTGCTACTGTAACATAATACCACAAATTTGGTGGCTTAAACAGTACAAATCTATTATCTTTCAGTTCTAGAGGTCATTAGTCTGAAATGGGGTTCACTGGCCCAAAATCAAGGTGTTGCTGGCAGGATCCTGCTCCATCCAGAGGCCCTAGGGGTGAATGTTTCCTTGCCTTTTTTATTATCTGGAGACTGCCTAGATTCTTTGGCTTCTGACCTCATCCTGGCATCATCACTCCAACCTCTTGCTTCTGTGACCACATCTACTATTTATCTACTCCCCTGCCTGTGATTACACTGAACCCACCAGGGTAATCTCATTCACGATTCTTAATTACAAAGTCCCTTTTGTCATATAGTGTCATTCACAGATCTGGAGATTAGGACACGGACATGTCGGTGTCGGGGGCATTACTCAACCTACCACCATCAGACTACAGGTGTAATATCCATGAAGTGGAATGAAAGCGATAATGGGTAAGAGACAGCAATGAAATAGTGAAGGGTTTATATTGAAAGGTCAAACGGCCTAGGTTTGACATCAGGGCCAAGGCCCAGGGCTCAGGAATGCTCACCTGGCTCAAGGAGGCCTGGGTGATGAGGGGACCAGTGGGGACCTGGTGTGATCAGAAAATGATTCTTGCCGAAACCGGTTTGGCTCAGTGGATAGAGCGTCGGCCTGCGGACTGAAAGGTCCCAGGTTCGATTCCGGTCAAGGGCATGTACCTGGATTGTGGGCACATCCCCAGTGGGAGATGTGCAGGAGGCAGCTGATCGATGTTTCTCTCTCATCGATGTTTCTAACTTTCTATCTCTCTCCCTTCCTCTCTGTGAAAAATCAATAAAATATATTTAAAAAAAAAAAAAGAAAATGATTCTTATCGATGACATGAACAAATGAATAAAGGAGCTGCAAATATGGAAGGAGGGAAGCTAAAAGAAACCCTCCAGAGCAAGACCAGAATTGGAGCTATCAATGAGGATATCAAACAATTTTATCAAAATTAACTGCTTGAGTTTTGATGGTTATATTACAGTTATGTGGAAGTGAACTCTTATTTTTATAAGGCATTAAGTTGACATACGATAAAGTTAAAGTGGGTGATTTGGCACCATGGCCGCAACTTGCTCTTAAATGGTTCAGGAAAACAGCTAATACTCTCTTCTGTGTATATATACAGAGAAAGAAAAAATGATAAATGTGGCTAAATGTTGACAACTGGGGAATCTGGAAAGGGGAATACAGGCATTCTATACTGTTAGGGCAATTTTTCTGTAAGATTGAAATTTCAAAAAGAGAACAGGGACTTCCTTTGTAATTAATATAAACAAATTCCAAGGTATATTAAATGAAAAAATAAAGTGCAAGAAAATGTGTACTATGCTACTCTTTGTGAAAATAAAGAAGGGATGGCGAGTGTGAAGACATACATGTTTTGCGAGTGTAGTCTTATATACGCAGAACATCTCTAGAAACATACCAGAATCTTATCTAGACTGGTTTCCTCCACAGTTGGAAGGATTGGTGGCTAGAGAATGAGAAAGGTTTTTCTAACTCTAAAAATCTGAATTTTGTACCACATGAAATGAACTTAAAGAAACAGAATGCTTCAAATATATGTGCCAGGCTGGCTATCTTAGAAGCACGTGGGGAACATTTAAAACTAAATTAGCAAACATCAAGGCCAGAATTTCTATTTCAGTGGGCCCAGGTGAGGGCTTAAGTATCGATTGGTGAATATTCCCCTAGTTAATGATAAACATAGATAGCATGGTTTGGGAATTGCTGCTTTAACCAAATCTCCCCAATTGGCTCTTTTCTTTAAACCTCAAATTCTAAGTAAATTAGGACATTTTATCCAATGAGAGAATAAGATCATAATCTAGGGAAAGAATACCCCATGAGTGATACCAGAAAATCTGAAACTAGGATGTGCACGGACCCCCGAATAGAAGCCAAGTCATACCTTCCTAAGAACCAAAGATATTGTTGAGGCTAAGGTCACCTGAGTATAACTTACTGCAGATAATATATTCAGATATTCTGCATTCTTCAGAAAAAACGTTCTATGTAAATATGTAACATATATGTTACTAGTTATTTTAGTAAAAAACAACCAGCTGACACAGTTGACATAATATCTGGAACAATTTAGACCTCAAGTGGTAGTTTCCTGGTGTGTGTTAGTGTTTTGTATTTCAATATATATTTTAACTACGTTCTCTTGTATGCAGCAGATGGTAATAATGTAATTTTTAAAAATTAAAGCAACAAAATAACAATTAGTCTATATGGTTGGTCCTTACATTTAAAAAAAGAAATATAAGAAAACTCAGCATTCCCATGCCAGTAGTACACATTTATTATTATTTTGAATGGTCAAAAGACTTACAAGGCCCATTATTATCAGTATAACCATACATATGAAATATCACTTAGTGACATGGAGTGAAAACAACAGTTTTATATATATTTAAAAATACAGACACATACACACATTCTCTTTCAAGTGTTCACCATACACTGCTACACAAGCAGGAGGCATGGAGCTGCAGGAGTGACAATATACATGACATGTAGAAATATCTCAAGCATAAAAACCACACTTAAGTTGCAAAAATAAAGTTTCTTTCTTCAAACATTTTGATCTGGGCTCAAGCAAAGCAAATAATGAACACCAATGATTTTCATAGTATTTAACACTTTAAAACAGAAAAGGGTCAACAGTTGCAATCGTCCTGAAAATGTAGAGGTTTGAGGAATGAACAATGCATTTCATCCCCACTCCCTCAAAAATAAAGTCTACAGCAGATCTGTTTCATCCCGGCTCACAAATACTGAAGAATCATAATCTACTACATTCAAACAGCAAATTAAGCCAGAACAAACAAAATGATAAAAAGAAGCATCAATTACATCAAGCAAGGCATTACTGACCTCAGTTTCTTTACACGATTTCACTAGTGCAAGGAGCATCGTTTACCTGAAAGATCCTAAGTCCCAACTAAAGAGCACTCATACAAAACTATTTCCTTTACAAAGTGCCACATACTCTACCGTTAAAAAAAAAAAAAAGACAACACATACACTAGTGAAAGACCGTTTGTCTCCATCTCTTATCAATGAGGAAGGGCCAGAGTGACTCTTTGATTCCAATTCGAAACGGTGTTCGCTGGCCAATTCCCAAGGTCTCCAATTTGGAGCAGTCAAGCTGAGAATTTTTTGGACGTTGGGCTCCTAAGACAGGACTGTCAGTTATCTTGAAAGAAAAATAAAAAGAAAACATAAAAAACACACGAAAGGCTACATGTTGAGGTTTTATATTCTCTACTTCATTTAGCCCTCAGTACAAATCTTATTTGATCCCTGGAAAAATATTTATTTTTTTAAAAAAGCTGCTATAATCAAGACAATACATTTTCTATAAATGTCACCAATACTGATTGGCTCCTTTATGCATAATAATTTAGAGAAAATTAACAATATAAATTGCCACATACAAGCGAGGGTCACTGTGATTAATACCAGAAAATGGAAGTTACCAATACTTCCAAAGCAACAAGGAAATGTTATCAATAATACACCCTACAGTGTTAGTTCTGAAATTTCAAAAAGCGAGGCTTTAAATAGCATATACTTACTGGTCGTAAGTGACTGCTGGGGAGGTTGAAGGCATCTGCAATTGCACATGCCATTTCATACTTTGTCATCTGTTCATTTCCAGACCAGTGAAAAGTTCCCTTAATTGATGGATCCTGACAAGGACACAAAATTCAAAATAGTTTTAACTTTCTGATTTGAGTTGAATGGTAGGTTTGACAAGAAAGGTAATCAAAAGGCCCAGAAATTAAAATCTCTCCTTTCTGGAATGTTCTCCACAAGATATCTAAAATCAAGTATATTCCCAACTAACATGAAAAGCAATTTCTAGAATGTAGCCTTGAGTATTTTTTTAAATAAAAATATAGGTGACTATTTTACTTAGCGAGATGTAAAATGATTACAGATTTTTATGGAAGCATAATTCAATATAATGAGTATTTCTAATTATTCTAAGCTAAAGACAAACCTTAACAGAACTATTTTTCAAGATGAGCTAATTAGTTATAACATTATCAAATACTGTCAGAGTACATATTTAAGATATATATAAAATTTTATGTTAAAAGTATAGTCATACTATTATTCTAAAATAAATCAGTCTCTAATCTCTTTATGACTACTCTATTTAGCTCCAAGATATTCAAATTTTAACTCCTAAAGTGGCTGAAATTGTGAATTCCTATGTAGGATCTTCTTCAACATTACACAGTGCTTAATCAAAATTCTTAGGACATTAGATTACTTTGTTACCCAAAGAATACAAGTTTTCAAGTCATCTTGTAATAAAAGAATGACAGATGGGATCTGTAGTATTTGAGAAATGCAAACACAAGAGTGTATTTTTATAACTCATAAATGTAGCCTACTATCTATCTGTAAACTATTTTTGCTTGCTCTCCTTACAGTTTTAAAAAAGCACTTTATAAAGTACAGCATAGGAAATAGAGTCAATATTATTAGAGTAACTGTATGGTACCAGTTGGGTACTGGAAATATTGGGGGAACACTATTTTATTTTTTATTTTGGGGGAGGGAACCCTTTTTAAAGTATATGATTGTCTAACCACTGTGCTGTACACCTGAAACTAATACAAAATAATATTGAATGTAAACTCCAGTTGAAAAATCATAAAAAAATTTAAAAGTAGAAATAAAGCACTTTAACTTCCGCTCATTAACAGGATTTTACTATGATGGAAGTTAGAAAATCTTCCTTGCAAAGATTCTCACCAGCATTCTCTTTTCTGCCAGCTGACGACACACGGAGGCTACGTCTTTGACGTGCGTTGGGAACCTCTGCTGCCAGTGGTCCATGTTCGCTGACTTATTGCTGAACTGCACTTTATCAAACATAACAGTCACAGAACTCTCCTCCAGCTTTTCAACTTCTCCATACAGAATAGGAATTCTCAAAACAGCAGCTCCTAGAAATGAAGCAAGTAATATTTTAAAGCTGATTGGTTAAGTTTTGATGTAAAATCATATTATGTGGATTTAAACAATATTGTAGAAAACTTACAATAGACCAAAATGACACAGCTCACTGTAATAATGCCCATTTAACAAATGTCATCTTGAGTGTTTTTAAATGTTCTTTCATTTGGGGTATTTTTACACATAATTTCTTCATTATTATGATCATTAAAAATAAAACTGATCATGACAACTAAATGTAATGAGTGATCCTTGATTGGATCCTAGATTAAAAAATAAAATGCAATAAAGGACCTTATTGGGACAACTGGGAAAATTCCTATATAGACTCTATATTATATGACAGTAATGTTTAATTTCCTGAGTGTGATAATTACATTGTAATTATGTAAAGAGCATCCTGGTTAGAAGATACCCAGTAAAGTATTTTGGAGTAAAATGCAACTGATTCTTAACACAGAAAAAAAAAATTATGTACAAAACACATGTGGCAAACATTGGCAATTGATGAATCTATATAAAGGGTATGTGAGTATTTACCACATAATTCTTGAAACCACTGATTAAAGAATTATGATGTATTTAGATTTTATGTTGGTCCCTAATGAGGGGTTACAACAGACTAGATAATTGACACTTTAATTGAAAATCAAATAGTTTAATTAAATTAACTTATTAGACAACCATGTATAGATAAGTAATTTGAGGATAATTTACAATACCAAAAAAAAAAAAAAAGCCTGATAAATGAAATATCTATTAGTATCTATACTAGAGGATGCTTCTCAAAGACAAAAGCAATAGTTTTAGTATAGGGATCATTAAATCAAGTACAATGCAGCCATTGATAGGAAATAGATATCCAAGTGATGGCTCCATCTGTACTAAAATGCAAGTAAATGAGGGGACACACACACATACCAAGTACAAAACAACATGCACACATTTTCAAAATCCACAAAAAATGCATGCATACATAACCACACTCAGTGCTTCTCTCTGAGGCAGCAATGGAAGAGAACTTTCACTCCTTACAATTTCAAATTTTACAAAATTCTTCTGCAAGGAGGGTACATACCTTTTATAATCAGCACATACACGTGTATATACAGATGTATACACAAACACACACAGAAAAGAAAAACCACACAAATAACAGAAGACCTCAATCTAAGAGAAATGATATTGGCTCATTTTTAAAACCAGATTACAAAAATTTGTACTGTATAATTTATTTTTCCTATACACAATATGTACATAGTGATACTAGAAAAAAACTGGAAAAATTCACAAATTCTTTAAGATTTCTAAAATTATTTTTCTTTTTTTATTAACTACACTAGAGAGCCACTGCACAAAGATTCGCGCAATAGGTCTGCCTTCCCCTAGCTGCAGGCACCGGTTTTCCTCCGGCACCCAGGACCCAGGCCTTTGGTCCGTCCGCAGCGGAGAAGCCAAGCCTCGAGGCTAGGCTTCTCCGCTCCGGTGGCCTGCAGCTAGGTTTGGCTTCACCGTTCCAGCCGCAGCAGAGAAGCCAAGCCTCTTCAGTCTTCAGTCGTCTTCATTCTTCGCTCGGAGCCTTCAGTCTTCACTCCGTGCCTGAGTATGCAAATTAACCCACCATCTTTGTTGGGTTAATTTGCATACTCATCCTAACTGGCTAGTAGGTGTGGTGGAGTGACAACCAATTTACATATTTCTCTCTTACTAGTGCTGATTCTCTCATTTTTCCCCTGTGACTTGTTCTTTGACCGATTTTTTTTTAAATTACACACACACACACACATACACACACACACACACATCATAAACAAAAAGTAATCCCCAAAACAAATCTGCGGCTAAAGAGATTGTTGTGTCTTACCTAAATTGTTCTCCAGAACAGCCTTCTCTCCTTCTAATTTTGTTTTGCCATATAGATTTAAGGGACTTGGTATATCTTCCTCTCTATAAGGAGGATTTGTTCCATCAAAAACATAATCTGAGCTAATATAGATTAGAAATGCTCCAATTGCAGCTACAAACAAAAAACAAAACAAAAAAAATATTAAAATATAACATTAATCTTATCTGTAATTTTTAATAGCTTATATATGATATTCTCATATGTATCATATATAGACAAATCTCTTATAAGCAATCTATACAAGTCTAATCTTTACAAACTCAGCAATCATTTAATATTTTATAAAATGATTTTATGAAGTAGTCATTACCTGCTTCCTTTGCTAAATTCCCAGAAGCATCCACATTAAGTTGAGCAGCAGCATCTGGCTGATTTTCTACAACATCTGGCCTTCTCTCTGCTGCACAATGCACTATGACATGGGGCTGGAAGTTAAGCATTGATTTTTAACCCAAAAAAGAAATAAAACAGAGGAACCACAGCCTTCCAACAGTGATTTAATTCTAGAACAATGTTAAGTTCAACATTCCTTCAACTAAAGAATCATTGTATTTGTCAAGCTCCCCTTTTTCAAGGCTTGAACTTCCATAAAATTACATGTAGACACCTGGCCAGTGTGGCTCAGTTGGTTAGAGTGTTGTTCCGTCACCAAAGGGTCAGGGTTTTGATCTCTGATTGGGGCTCAACCAACTGACATTTCTCCCTCTTAATAACGTTTCTCTCTCCTCTCTCCCTCCCTCCTTTCCCCCTCCCCCCTCCTGCCCTCCCCCCATCCTTCCTTTCTCTCTGAAATCAATGAAAAACATCCTTGGGTGAGGATTAAATAAATACATACATACATAAAGGCTCCGAAAAGAGCAATTTGGCAATCCCTAGGGAAAATCACACAAACATCTGTGTCAACTACTATATTTAGAAATACATCCCCAAATTCAGATGGGAGAAAAGAGCTATCATTTGTGTGATTAATATGACTTAAATCTTAATAAATCTATGTTAAAGGGAGAGGAATATCAACTGCAAATCAAATTCATAAGTTCAAATCTCTTAGACTATTCATTTGAAGAAAATCAACTACCTATAAAAATTATTTTCCCAGCTGAACATTTAGAATACCACCTATATGCTAAGCACTGTCCAAGGAGCAGGACTTCATCATCTAGTGCAGTGGTTCTCAACCTTGGCTGCACATTAGAATCACCTGGGAATCTTTTTAAAATCCTGGTTTCTGGGCCTCATCCTCCAGAATCAGGATTTTAAAAGGATTCCCAGGTGATTCTAATGTGCAGCCAAGGTTGAGAACCGCTGATCTAGTGGAAAAGAAAGACATATAAAGAAACAGTTTAACCATCACGTGAGAGAAGTCCAGACAGAAATGAAGAGGGTGGTTTGCAGAGAAGGGGCACCTACTTCCCAGAGGAGTGGAGCCACAGCTAAGATCTGGGAAGAACACTGACAGGCAGGCTGGCCTCCCCACATACAAACTGCCCCCTTCTCAACAACTGCTTGAGGAAGCACGGTCTTAGTTGTTCTCAGGCTTGAATGTGCACAATCTATGGTGCTTCTTAAATGTAGAGCTCCGGGTCCCATAACTGACTTACTGAATTAAAATCTCTGGGAGAGTCGTAAGAACAAGTTTCCCAAAAAATTCTAATGCAGGTGTTACTTGATCCATTATTTTTAGAAAAAAAACTAAAACTTCCTATTTGATTAGAGGTAGAACAGAAATTAAAGTTTTCTGGAACTTTACTGTGACTGTGGCCAACATATTCTTTAACATCTCTGAGCCTTTGTCATCTCTAAAATGGAAATACTGTCCATTTTACAGTGTTGTAAGGTTTACAGACATTATTTTTTAAAAGCTGTATATGCCTAGCCAGTGCGGCTCAATGGTTAAACCAGGAGGTCACAGTTTGATTCCGATCAGGACATATGCCCTGGCTGCGGGCTCTATCCCCAGTGTGGGGCATGCAGGAGGCAGCCAATCAATGATTCTCTCTCATCACTGATGTTTCTATCTTTCTCCCTTCCTTTCTGAAATCAATAAAAATATATTTTTAAAAAATACAGTTGTGCCAAGACCGGTTTGGCTCAGTGGATGGAACGTCGGCCTGCGGACTGGGAGGTCCCAGGTTCGATTCCGGTCAGGGGCATGTACCTGGGTTGTGGGCACGTCCCCAGTAGGAGATGTGCAGGAGGCAGCTGATCGATGTTTCTCTCTCATCGATGTTTCTAACTCTCTATCTCTCTCCCTTCCTCTCTGTAAAAAATCAATAAAATATATTTAAAAAAAAAAAAAAAAAAAAAAAATACAGTTGTATCGAAAGTGCTACTTAGCAGAGTACTTCAGAAACATACTTTTTTAAATAAAATGCTTTATATTCTATCTTTTGTCAACCTAATGATTTTAAGGATTTCATATACTCTGCCATGCTTAAAAGTGTACTGGGGAGAGGTCAATGGAGGAAAAAGGAGACATATATAATACTTTAAGCCAGGGGTCCTCAAACTTTTTAAACAGGGTGCCAGTTCACTGTCCCTCAGACCGTTGGAGGGCCGGACTATAGTTTAAAAAAAAAACTATGAACAAATTCCTATGCACACTGCACATATCTTCTTTTGAAGTAAAAAAACAAAACGGGAACAAATATAATATTTGTATTTGCATGTGGCCTGCGGGCCGTAGTTTGAGGACCCCTGCTTTAAACAATAAAGAGTTTTTTGTTAAAAGTGTATTCTATATTGTTGCTTAATAGATTAGAGTCTAAGTACAGTAACTTTCTTGAGAGCAAGATTTTCCATGTCATCCAGATGTTTGTTTTTTTTCTTGATTTCAGAGAGGAAGGGAGAGGGAGAGAGAATCATTGATCGGCTGCCTCCTGCACACCCCACTGGGGATCGAGCCTGCAACCTAGGCATGTGCCCTGACCAGGAATCAAACCTTGACCTCCTGCTTCATAGGTCAACACTCAACCACCAAGCCATGCTGGCTGGGCCAGATGATTCTTAACATGGTTTACGTTTGTTAAAGTAAATAGACTAAACCAAACCTGAAAATCATAAATGATGTGATGAACCGCATTCGCATCCAATAGATTAACATGTTCAAATTTTGGTCTTGCTCTTCTAAAACCACAGCCAACGGTATGCCAATTATTCTGATGAAATTCTTTGTACACAGCTCTGCCAAGAAGCCCAGTGGCACCAGTAATCAGAACACGCCTATTGGGGACATTAACTTCCTCCTAAAAGGTGAAGGGGAAGAAAAAGCATTTTCTTTGAAAATATTCTCTCAACAGTATTAGTCAACATCATCATCCACTAAATACTTCAAGTCTGAGTAGTTTGCTTCATGTCCCATATCTATAAGCCAAGTCTTAAGAATAAAGATCAGTCAACTGCATCGATAAGTACATCACTTAAGTTTTAATAATCTTACCCCCCCCCCCAAATAAAAACTAAGATGATATGGACAGTAATTAGCTAGTCAAAAAGACTGTGATTTCTTACATTAATAAAAAAATCTTAATTTTATAATCAATGATGTCCAAATGAGCAATAAACAGCAACTTTAATTATGTTTTTCCGTTTATAAAATCCACAATTAGGTTTATGCTTATTTTATGGCCTGATTAAATATTTGGGCTTTATTCCACCAATGTTTACAAGTTAACATTTTTGGTTCCCGGTTTTTAACCCCAAGTTTTCTTTAAAATTTCACTGATATATCATATTTTGATAGGTCTGAGTGAGAGAAGTCACATTCCACAGGAATTTATGTGAAGGAAAAATAAATTTGATCCTTATGGCACTAATATCCTAAGTTTAACTAAACTGGTAAATGTTCCTGTATTAAAACTCTAAATGTACCTGCACAAACCAATTAAACTAGTAAACACAGATATAGAGGATAAGAGAAAAACAACAACATGAAAATATTCTCAACTGGTATGTGTTGCATCTGTGAAAAAGAAAAAATTCCTTACACATAAAAATTAAAAGGAACTACTATTTAGGAAATAATACCAAGATGGTAACAGCAAATTTCCTCCTAAAATCTTGAATAAAGTCAGCAACTTAAGTTTTATTAAATTTTATCATCCTGAAGACTTTTTATTTCAAAGTGTTGTTAAAGGCAACTAATTCTGAGATGTCAAAACTTTAAAGATGCGTACACCAACCAAAGACCTTTCATTAGCCCTTAGTTCGGCTGAATAACTCAGCAGACTCTACATTAAAAAAAAAAAAAAAAGGTTACCCAAATCAGGTACTTCCATCAGAGGAAAAACCTGAAATGAAAGGCTGACAGGGACAATGTAAAGGTAAATTCTAAAGGATATTATTTTTTTTCTTAAATCAACCAATTTCATAACTTTTTACAAGTGGAAGGAAAATTCATCTATGTTTTCTGTTGCAAAACTTGGCTCACAGCCAAATGATCTATGAAAATAAGGATTTCAGCCAGCAAAGTATTTTCTTTACATTTTGGCAAGAAAACAGTTCTTCAAAGACTGAACATAAAGAGAAAACATGCCAAGTCTAGCAGAGATACAATCAAAAAACGATTTACACAGGATAAGTACAATAAACATCCCTGGGGAAATACTGTTAAGAGCGCTCCAATGTGGTTCCTTCTAAGCGTCTCACTTTTTACTTCTAAAGCAAAGGAATGAATAGATTTAGGAGCTGCACTTTGAGAACTGTCATCTTGAACTTCAGGAAAGAGCAAGGCTTTTCTCAAAATAAATTTCCCTTATTCAAAAAATTGCCATCTATCTTTCTAGAAGCGACATCTTTCCCCCTTAAATAGAAAAATTAGCCCCGCCAATGTGACTCAGTGACTGAGGTTTGATTCCTGGTCAGAGCATGTGTCAGGTTTGGGGCTCAATCCCCAGTAGGTGCCATGCCGGAGGCAGCCAATCATTGATGTTTCTCTCTCTCTTTCCCTTCTTCTCAGAAATCAATAAAAATATTTTTTTTTAAAAAAGGAAAATTTGAAGTCAAAGAACAAGCATTATGCAATCCATAAAGTAAACAGTAAATTAAGATGTCTGCATACTCCACTGACTCTGAAACATACTTTTCCCTCATTGCAACATCTCATGCCAATGAATAAAATAGAGATGCATCTTATGAATGTCATGGTTTGGCTGTGCTGTCTGCTTTTTAGTGCAGCTTAAAATAAGAGCCAGATGATTTTATAATCGAGAGCATCTTAGACTTGATGAAATGCAGTACTGTTACAAGCACAGAAAAGCTCTTTAGAGAATACACAACTTTAAAAAAGGATGGGAGATGCATGGAAAACTTATACCCTATATACCCTGGGGCAATATGGTCATATGTCAATGCTTAAAATTTTTCTTTTTATTAAAAAAGCAGAGATCGGAAGTGCAAGCACTTCCTGAAACATAAATCATTCTGCACAAACTTATATTTGAAAACCATCAAGTGTCATAAAAACCTACATCATACCTTTTGTTCGTAACAGCCTTGTTAGGCAGGGCAGATAGATTTCCAAAAGGAAGGACCTGAAGTCCAGAGATGTTAAAGGGTTTGTCCACAATAAAAGGAAAAGGTTAAGACTAGAACTTGGGTATTCTTGCTTCTATGATCCAGGCAAAAACATAATGAGTCTTGTCTCAATCCTTTAAACTTATATTTGGTTTCATGACAGTTAAATTTTAGCTGCTCTGCCAAGAACTGTGCCACTGAGAAGTTACTTCATCTCTATCTAACTCCTCATTGGTAAAACGAGGCATTTGGACAAGGTGACTAAGGCTCTTCCGGCTGTATAGTTCTTCAATTCAGACATTTCCCCTATTACCCTTATCACAAAGGGGTCCACAGAGACTGAATTTACTTATATTAAGTTTTACTCTTTTCATAGTCTCTAGAGACTCACTGAGCACTTTCTGTCACCACTATAGGGGTCAAGACAAGATTTCTCCATTTGGATTATAAGTTTATTTGGTGGGTGACAAATAAAATATGTTTCACTCTGAAATTAAAAGATGCCAATCAAAAATAACTTATTTTTGAGTTTCTATATATAAACAGAACTCTACTAAAGCTTTTGAAAGCATACTGTTTTTCTTTTTTATTTTAAGAAGAAAATAAATATTCCTCTGAAAATTACTTTGGACTGTCTGTTACTCTATAAATTTAATCCTGCAAAACACAGGAACATCCAAACACTCTGAGAGACTCAGAATGGAAGAATAAAAAACTGTCTAGTTCCATCAAAACCACAATCAAGAGCTGGAAATATTTTGTGAGCCTAAAAATTCTGTATCAATTTTTATTACCTATAGGTAAATTACATCAAACATTACTTTAAATTAGTCTGAACATATTTCTTTCTCTTATTCTATAGAATCTTAGATGTACAGAATTCACTAACATCAGATGCCACATTTTCAGATACGAAAAAAAATTCTTGAAAAAGTAAACACATCATGTAACTAAACTAGAGGCCAGATGCACAAAATCCCTGCAAGAGTAGGCGTTCCTTTCCCCGGCTGCCAGCACCAGCTTCCCTCTGACACAGGACCAGGCTTCCCTGGCAGCCCCAGCTCATCTGGAAAGTTGACTTCTGGTCTAATTAGCATATTATGCTTTTATCATCATAGATGTGGAACTACCATTATTGTTATGCTATCTAATCAAATACCAAATTGTAAGGAAAGATAAATGGCTCCTTCAGAATAACCCCAAACAGTGATTTCTAACTTAACACACTGGAATTAAGCATGTCAGAGGAAAAGCAGGGTGAAAAATCACTAACAACCTAGAGAGGGATCTTCTTAAATGTTGGTGGTAAATACAACAATACTTTGCAATTCTCCAGAACTTCTTCAATTTAGCAGTTCCATAGTCATGTCTTTCATTGATCCCCACAAGATTCCCCCTCAAGGCAGGTCACTGAGGAGACATTCTGGGGTTTGAAGTGACTTTTTAGGACCCCGTGACTACCTCGTTGGCACTGGTCTCGCTCCGGTCACCCTACTGTGCGCCCCAGGCAGTATTCACAGAAACCACCAGTCTGCTTCGCTCACATCAACTGTAAGACCCTCCTTCCACAGATTTTTGTGTTACAGTGTTTTGTTTTGTTAATCCTCGCCTGAGGATATTTTCCCATTGATTTTTAAAGAGAATAGAAGGGAGAGGGGAGAGACAGAGAGAAACAAGGATGAGAGAGACACAGGGATCGGTTGCCTCCCACAGGTCGGGAGGGGATCCAGCCTGCGACCGTGGTACCTGCCCTTGACCAGAATGGAACCCCTAACCCGGGACCCCCGGGTGGGCAGGCCAAAGCTCTACCCACTGAGCCAAACCAGCTAGGGCAACTCTACACGTTTTGAGAGCAGCAAGTATGTCCCAAGGTTTAAGATGTACCGCTTTTTATTGAAGGAAAACCAGTCCACATTCGTGAGCTCCTACTGTGCAAAGTATACAGATATACATAAACAAAAACTAACACTAGGTAACATGCACCCAGCCCTGTTCGGGGTACACAGGGGCAACATAGCAGTTTAAATAGCCCCCCCTTTTTTTCCCCTAACTCTACCCCCTCCCAAGTCCCAAAGGTATATGAAAGCACGAACTATGCTACATTTCAGAGGAGTTAAAATTCTGCATTGCTCTCTAGAACTGCCATTTCCTCCATCCTTTCTTATATCCGTAAGACTTATTGGTCTGGGCATTTTACCAGTCTCATCCCCAGAGCTAGATAATATTCTGAAGACGGATGAATGCTGGGAAGCCTGAACAGAATACGGACACTGCAACAGCCTTCCTTTTACGCCACCTCCGTCGTAGTTTAAAGCCCCAAGCACCAGTCACAATGCACTTAATGAACACTGACCAAGGGCATTCCCGCTAAGCCTCGATTTTCTCATCCGTAAAATGGAGCCAAACCAATCTCCTAGTGATGAAGATGACAACGCCTAACACAGCGTCCTGTGTAAACTAAGAGTTCAAGATATCACCTCCAACACCGTTATTCCGGAAAAGCCACCTTTCCCCCTTCTTCCTAAGACACACAAGCGGGTGTGACCGAGGGGGAAGAACAAAGGATCCAAAAAAATTTTTAAGAAAGAATCAAAACCAAGGCAGCTCAGAAAACCCCTCTTCTTCCTGGGAGCGGAGAGGAGACACCAAAAGGAACCGATTTCCTCAGTTCCGGACGCAGAGGTTGGGAAAGCAAACAGGAACGGTCGTGCGCCGAGGTAAACAAACCCCATGGCGCCGCCCCGAGCTCCGCGGGCTGAGGAGGTGGCGCGGGGCCGCCCTGAGGCGACTCGGGCCCGGGCGCCTGGAAAACCCTGCCTCTGCCCGGTCCCGCGAGACCCCTCCTTCACCTCCACCAGCTGGCAGTTCCCGGGAACAAAGTGGACGGAGAACTCCTTCTCCCGCCCCACCATGCCTGCCGCCTTCGCGTCGCCGCGGCAGCGATGAACACCGGCTCCAGCCCAGGACCGCGCCAGCCGCCGCTCTGAGGCCTCGGCCCGCCTCCCCTAGGTCCCGGCCGATCTGCTCACAGCTTCCGGCTTCCGCCGCCAAGACCGCTTCCGTTGATTGGCCACGCCGTGCGGAAACCCCGGAAAGGGGCGGGCACGCTGGGGGGAGCTCTCCGCCCATGCGCCAACTGTTAAAGGGACACGCAAAACAAAGGCCTTGGCCTCAAGCCATGAATTCAAGCTTTGTTTGGGGGTGGGGGGAGGAAGGCTGTTTATTTTATGTATTTTCCCTTTTTTTTTCTTTGACTAGGGAAGGATTGAATTGGATCGCGTGGAGTTTCAAGTCTGTAGACTGCGCAGTGCATAAAGAATCAATCTGAAACTAATACAAATACAAAATAATATCGAATGTAAACTGCCATTGAAAAACATAATTTTAAAAAATCAACTGGGCATGTAATACATCAAGTGGGATAAGACGTTTTACAAAGTCATAGCGGGGGGCGGTGAGGCAAGAGGGAGAAGGAAAGCACAATAGACATGCATCCCTGGAGCCTTAGGAGTGTTTTTTGAGAGATTCAGAAGAGACAAGAAAAAGACAAGTGTTGGCAAATGAGCCATTACCACCTCAAGAGCCTGTTTGTCTTTCGGGGATGCTAAAAAGTAGGACCAAGAGTTGAAGAAGGTACCAAGGGAGGGGAGAATAATGCTGAGCACCCTGCATCACGCTTTTTAAAGTGACAAATCAGGTGGCTTTCACTTCAAAACGCTTGTCCTATTTTCAAAATCCTTTTTGCTTTAGAGCCTAAGCAGCCTTTTGCAAAAGTCCTGTGACTTTCCTACCCAGCCCCCCTGCCCCCCAACAAGAACTCATGCCTTATTTGTGGGAACAGTTAATGTTAGAGAGCCCGAGGACCCTCACTTTCCGATTTTTGTTTTCATCCAGACTGTCCCTGTTCATCACTTTAGCATTTATTTCGAGTGAGAGCACTGCCCCAGCCCCAAAGGGCAGCGGGGGACTGAGGGAGAAGATTCCAGATCCTCTTAGTTCTCACTTTAAAAACTGGGGAGTTTTTAAAAGTCTCTAGTTGCCATCTAATCTATGAAACATGAAATTAAGTATTCAATGTGGAGAAGAGTTAAGGGCAAGCCCATGCAATTAGCGCTTTGATTCTCAGAGAAGAGAGAAACAAAAAGTTTACTGCCTGCATTTGAGAATCTAGTTTTTTGATACTTGCAGGAAAAACGTAGGGGTAGTTCTAGGGGTACATGTGCGTGTAATCATCTTCTTTAAAGATGGAAGTTTCTATGTGAAAAAAAAAAAAAAAAGCCATCATTTTACAGGCACTGTCCAAGTTCGTGCTGTGGCTAAGTCTATAAATTTAAAGAGAGCGACCTGGAGCTACAAGTTATGTTAGCAGATTCCATTCACGCCAAGACAAAGAAAGGCTGGAGTGTGCACTGTGGATAAAATCCTCATTTATACAGACCCTGCACCTGCATCACTGCATTTAACCGTGTAAATGAAATTGCTGTTCTGTTCTGCATTCCGCCCCCCCCCCCTCCCTTAATGAGACTTAGCTGAGTTCTCCATACAGGGTCAATAATTAAAGTTAGTTTATTCTTTCATGTCCCAAAGTTCTATGTTTTAAAGAAATGAATGGCACCCATGCATTTCGGCTTTTAGCAGACATTCACCAAGATGCTTTTAAAGAAAGTCTAACTCCAGAATGCCTCATTTCCTGAACTGTTAGCTCTTACCTGTTCCATGTTCTCCGGCATTTCGGGCATGGTTCCAAAATGATCTCAGGAAAACAGATTGGGGGTGAGTTTCAGCCTCTGGTCTCCTCTGGCTGGCTCTTTGTTCTTTCTGCCGAGAGTGCAGGCAGGGAAAACGTGAGCCGCGGTTTCACTCGACCTTTTAAATTAGCATTTTGATGCCAATCCCAGAAACTCGTGCAGTTTTCAACATTGCAGTAAACTGGCAGCTGATTCCCCGTGGCAGTCTTGAAAATACCCAATGAGAAGTTTCCTGTTCCATGGCCAGACTAGTGAGGAGGGTCCATTAGCAAGACCATTAGGAGAACCAACTTTTTTTTTTTTTTTTTTTTTTTTTAAAGAAACAAGAGCAATAAAACCTCTCAGTGAAGACCTTGCAATTTTCTCTTGCAGAAGAAAAGCAAGAGCCAGCCTTTGGAAAGTACTCACACCAATGCAACTGATTCCCGTTTTGAAATATTGTATTATTATGCCTCCTTACAACAGAATCTATTGAGCAAACTTTCCCATTGCGTTTCCCCCTCGGTGCTTTTTAACTATTTCAGAGGTCAGTAAAAGGCAGGTGGCAACAGCATGCAGAAATTCAAATGCAACAGGTCATTTCCACTAATATTTTCCTGCCCTCTGTTCCAGAAAATGGCATGTGGGTGAGCCATAAGTTTGGCCAAACATGACTGACTTAGAGATCAGTGATTCCTAAACCTGTCTGCACCACGGAGCAAATGAAACATCAATCTGAAGGAATGGTGCACAGTGGTCTTACTTTTAACTATTTCAAGGATGATGAATATGCTCAATTAAATTTTGAACCACTGCTCCGGATTATGGCTCTCTAACAATTGAACAACAAAATGGCTATTCAGATAAACCTAAAAATATCACTTAACTCTTGATATATTACCCACTTAGAGTACACACCTAGCACACAGTAAACTCTATGTAGCATGCAGAGAGAGAGAGTCTGAGTAATGAAAAACTTACAATTTTTTAAAAAAGTGATAAGTTAAAATTCAACAACATTTAAAGTTCTGTTCATCAAAAGATATTATTTAAAACATGAATCAGAAAAGCACAGACTGGGAAAATGGTCTTGATACATATATCTGCAAAGAACTAATATTCAGATAAAGAACTCCTACAATTCAGTAATTTTTTAAAAATCATTTAAAAATGAGCGTAAGTTTTGAACAGATATGTCACAAGATGAAAACACAGAATAATCACATAAAATGTAACACAGGACAAGGGTCTCAAGGTCTAGATGGTTCTTACTAAATACTATTCTTGCTAAATATAAAAATGTAGCGCAGTATTTTCCAGACTCAGCTGTAACCAGATGAGCTTGACCAGAACCAAACCTGATACCTTTTGCCAACTCCAAAGAAGTCGACATGTAATTAACCAAATAGTATATACAGTGGGGCCTTGACTTAGGAGTTTAATTCCTTCCAAGACCGCGCTCGTTAACTCAAATTACTCTGTCAACTCAATGCAAAAAATAAGACAGCTGGTATCTCAAAAAACTCGTTAGTCGGGACACTCATAAGTCAAGGCCCCACTGTACAAGCAATGGCTAAGCCTCCCTTCTGGGCGACAGAGCTTTGGATGTGAATCTCCTGTCTCCTTTACTTGCTGCAAGTAAATAAAACTACCTAAGGACAATCAAGTCTTGTTCTTAAATAAAATACCCCAAGCAGCGAACCCCTCGAGTTCCGTACCAGAAAGATGCTCAACGTCAGGGAAAAGTAAATTATAATAACAGTGAAATACCATTACATACTTAACAGAATGGCTAAAGTTAAAAAGACTGATACCATCAGATGCTAACAAACATTTTGAGCAACTAGAATACTCATTCACTGCTAGTGTGAATATAACATAATAAAACCACTTTAGAAAACTGTTCGGCAATTTATTATAAAGTGAAATATATACCTACGCCTTGATCCAGGAATTCCATTTCTAGGTCCCTCCTGACCCCCCCGATTCTCCCCCTCGCCCCCTGCCCCCGCAATATAACATAGTATAGTATAGGATAGGACAAGGATTACATGGGGAAGTAGGGATTACAGGCATGGGGGAATAGGAGGCTGGGGTGGGACTCCATTGTCTGGGGAACAAGGTTGTTAATCTTTCCATGATAGGCAGTTCTTGAATGAGAATGGTTCCAAGGTTGACTCCCAGGTCCTGGGGGCCTACAACTCCCAAAAGGTCAGAATGTCCTTTAACCAACACAAGGCAATCATGGTTATCAGAGCATGATTAATATTTCTCATAACCATAGCTAGTCCCAATATTCTATTTTTGCCCTAACAGTATTAAAGATATCTCCCATTTCCCCATCTTCCCCCTTACTCCCCTCCTCCCAGCCCCTACCAAACACACTGCCCACCGCCCACCCCAAGTCAATAAATTCTTCCTTGCTTTTCTACATTTTGTCTCTTGATTGAAATCTTTCCTTCAAGAAGAAAAGAACAGCCGGAACCGGTTTGGCTCAGTGGATAGAGCGTCGGCCTGCGGACTGAAAGGTCCCAGGTTCGATTCCGGTCAAGGGCATGTACCTGGGTTGCGGGCACATCCCCAGTAGGAGATGTGCAGGAGGCAGCTGATCGATGTTTCTCTCTCATCGATGTTTCTAACTCTCTATCTCTCTCCCTTCCTCTCTGTAAAAAATCAATAAAATATATTTTTAAAAAAAAAAAAAAGAAGAAAAGAACATTGAGTCTTTGTCCTGAGGGCTTTTTATACTTTTTTTTTTTTTTTCTGCAGGCGAGAATCTTATGGGAGGGTTTCAGTAGAATCTTCATCAGCTTTCAAGTGCATTTTCTTTTTTAAAAAATTTCTTTATTGATTAAGGTATTACATATGTATCCTTATCTCCCCATTACCTCCACCCCCACCCCCTCCCCACTCATGCTCTCACCCCTCTGTTGTCTGTGTCCATTGGTTAGGCTTATATGGATGCATACAAGTTTTTTGGTTGATCTCTCCGCCTTACCCCCACCCTCCCCTACCTTCCCTCTGAGTTTTGGCGGTCTGATCATTGCTTCTCTGTCTCTGGATCTGTTTTTGTTCATCAGGTGCATTTTCAATATGCTGATGTATTAAAATGAGTGTATAAGGGAGTTTTAATTATTCTTGCTATGTTTTACTTTTATCTTATGTCTGTTTGGCATTAATGGGGTTTTTGTTGCTTGTTCCCAACTTCATCTGTCCTTGGGTTTAACGGGCACAAATGGCATTTATTGGGCCTTTGTTCTCTATTTTCCCAGACCAGAGTGATTTAAACTATGTATTCTCTGGTTAGGGAGGAGGATGCATACCATTCGCTCTCAAGTGTCCGTGGTTAGGGAAGACAAGGTCTTGCAGTTCACAAGCTGGGTGCCAGCTGCCCAAACTGTTTGGCCTTGTTTAATTTTCTTGTCTCAGTTTCCCCATTCCACTTGCCCAGGGATTTTCTAGCTTCTTGCTATCCTGCTACAAAAGATACTATAATGTTAAGTAACTCGGCTAGACTTAAATATGCATATGGGAGTTTATTAGGGGATAAAGAAAATAATTAAAAAATGAATCATTAAAACCAACAAGGCTGGATTCCTAATTTACTTATACTAAAGTAAGTTCTTGACAGATTAACAATGTTTAAATTAAAATGTGGAACAAAATCACTGAAGGAAGGCTTTGTTAAACAAAACAGTCTTGAGCCCTGGCCAGATAGCTCAGTTGGTTAGAGCAGTGGTTGGCAAACCGTGGCTCTCGAGCCACATGCGGCTCTTTGGCCCCTTGAGTGTGGCTCTTCCACAAAATACCACGTGCGGGCGCGCATGTACAGTGTGATTGAAACTTCATGGCCCATGCGCAGAAGTTGGTTTTCAGCCTGGGCGAGTCTCTTTTGAAGAAGTGGCGTTAGAAGAAGTGGGGGTAAGTTCGCTGAGGTCGACCCCTCAGATTGAGGACGTTTTCAGCAAAGGCCAGCTTAGGAGTACCCTAATTTTAGGAGTACCCTAATTAAGTTAATAACAATGTACCTACCTATATAGTTTAAGTTTAAAAAATTTGGCTCTCAAAAGAAATTTCAGTCGTTGTACTGTTGATATTTGGCTCTGTTGACTAATGAGTTTGCCGACCACTGGGTTAGAGCATTCTGCCAATGCACCAAGGTTGAGGGTTAGATCCCCTTAGGGCAGCGGTTCTCAACCTGTGGGTCGCGACCCCTTTGGGGGGCTAATGACCCTTTCACAGGGGTTGCCTAAGACCATCGGAAAACACATATATAATTACATATTGTTTTTGTGATTAATCAGTATGCTTTAATTATGTTCAATTTGTAATAATGAAATTGGGGGTCACCACAACATGAGGAACTGTATTAAAGGGTCACGGCATTAGGAAGGTTGAGAACCACTGCCTATGGGCACATATAAGAATCAACCAACAAATGCACAAACAAGTGGGATAACAACAAATCTCCCCCCACTTCCCTTTCTCTCTCTCTAATAATCAATCAATAAATAAAAAATCTTGAGTCCAAAAGTTGTCCTGAAAGAAAGGGTTTATTGCCCAGCTGGTGTGGTTCAGTGGTTGAGCATCAACCTATGAACCAAGAGGTCACAGTTTGATTCCCGGTCAGGGCTCAACCACTGAGCCACAGCGGCCAGGCTAAGTCTAACCCTTTTGAGTTGTTTTTTTTATGTATGGTTTAAGATAAGGTTCCCATTTCATTCTTTTGCATTTGGACACCCAGTTTTCCCAACACTATTTGTTGAAGAGGCTGTCCTTTCTCCATTGTGTGTTCTTGTCACCCTTAGCTAGTTTCCGGAGTTCTCACAGTTTCTGTATTGTGGTTGAATCAGTGTGTCCTTGGGGAGAAAGAGGATCCAGGGCTTCCTGATCATCTTGTTGATGTCACCTCTCAGTTTGGTGTATCTTTTCACATCCTTTTATTTTTCCATCTATTTTTGTCTTTATACTTGAAGTGCATTTTATAGGCAACATATAGTCAATTTTGCTTTTTAATTTAATTTGGCCATTTTTTTTTTTAATTGGAGTATATGGACTATTTATATTTAATGTTGACGATTGAAATAAATTTAATTTTACCATATTGCAATCTGATTTCTTTTTGCCCATTTGTCATTTGTTTTTGTTTTTATTGATTTTTTTTTTTTTTTAGAGAGAGTAGATCAGCTGCCTCCTGCATGCCCCCTACTGGGGCTCAAGCCTCAACTAGGCATGTGCCCTGACTGGGAATCGAACCTGGTGACCTATGGTGAATGGGATGACAATCAACAGAGCCACACCAGCCAGCACTGTTCTTTGTTTTCCTTTTTTTTCTTTTTTCAGAAGTGAAAATATATTTTTTTCCAAGAAAAACGATTTTAAATATAAAAATGTTACATGCAATAAACATTAATATTTCAAGAAAAATGATCTTAAATATGTTACATGCAATAAACATTAATATCTCAAGAAAAACGAATTTAAATGTTACATGCAATAAACACCAATTATTAAAGAAAAAATGATCTTTCATATAATATTACATGCAATAAACATTAATATTTCAAGAATAAAAGGATTTTAGGTATAATAATATTGTCAAAACTGTACTAACATAGTATGATATCATAAAAGTTGTGGGAAATATTAAAAATCTGCAAATAACAGGATTACTTCTATTAGATTCTAAAATATTTCCCCTCCACTGGCTCTATTTTGTTCATCAGTTTATGTTGTTCATTATATTCCACAAATGAGTGAGGTCATGTCATATTTATCTTTCTCCAACTGGCTTATTTTGCTTAGCATAATGCTCTCCAGGTCCACCCACGCTGTTGCAAATGGTAGGAGTTCCTTCTTTTTTACAGCAGCGTAGTATTCCATTGTGTAGATGTAGCACAGTTTTCTAATCCACTCATCTGCTGATGGGCACTTAGGCTATTTCCAAATCTTAGCTATTGTAAATTGTGCTGTTATGAACATAGGGGTGCATATATCCTTTTTGATTGGTGTTTCTGATTTCTTGGAATATAGTCCTACAAGTGGGATTACTGGGTCAAATGGAAGTTCCATTTTTAGTTTTTTGAGGTAACTCCAAACTGTTTTTTCTACAGTGGCTGCACCAGTCTGCATTCCCAACAGCAGTGCATGAGGGTTCTTTTTTCTTGTTGTTTTCTTTTCCCTCTTTTTCTACCTTCTTTTGAATAAATTTTTTTTTTCTGATTATTTTATCTTCTGTTTTGACTTCTGGCTACAAGTTTTTTATGTTAGTGATTTTCTTAGGGTTTACCATATACATTATTAACATCACAATCTATTCCTAGATAACATACCACTTTACATATACCTAAGAACTTTACAATCACATACTTCTATTTTCCCCTCCTGAACTTTGAGCTTGCTGTCATGCTCTAATTTTAAATATGTGTAAACTCCAAACTGCGTTATTTTTGCTTAAACAATTATCTTTTTAAAAGAATAAAGTAGTAAGAAAAGACCAAACAAGTCATATATTTACCCATGCAGTTACTATTTCTAGTGCTCTTCATTCCTTGGTGTATTCTTTTATATAAAAAAAAACACACTTTATTGATTTCAGAGAGGAAGGGAGAGGGAGAGAGAGAAACATTATGATGAAAGAGAATCATTGATCAGTTGCCTCTCGCACACCCCTTACTGGGGATTGAGCCCATAGCCCAGGCTTGTGCCCTTGACCAGAATCTAACCCGGGATGCTCTACCCACTGAGCCAAACCAGCTAGGGCATTCCTTCGTGTATTCTTATTTCCACTTGACATCACTTTTCTCCTGCCTGAAGGACCTTTCAGATTTCTCCTAGCGTGGATCTGCTGGTGATAATTTTTTAGTCTTTTTATGTCTATAATAATTTTATCATCTTTGTTCCTGAAAACTATTTTTGTTCTAGGCTTAGTTTTCTTCATCACTGCTTTTTAGCAATTTGATTGTGATGATCATATTTCTTATTCTTAGGATTCATTGTGTTCCTTGGCTCTGTAGGCTTACAGTTTTCATCGTAATTGGAAAATGCTTCCACCAGTAATTCTTCAAATAATTTTTCTGTCCCCTCCTTTCCTCCTCTGGGAATTCCGATTACACATATATCAACCTGCCTGAAGTGGTCCCAGAGCCCCGTGGTGCTCTGTTCATTTTAAAATCTTGTTTCTGCGTTTCATTTTGGACAGTTCATACTGCCGTTGCCAAGTTCACTAATCGTTCCTTTTGCAATGCCTAATCTGCTGTCATTCCCATTGAGAGTACTATTTTTCCATCTCACATATTGTAGTTTTTGCAAGTTTGATTTGGGTCTTATTTCCGTTACATATTTTTACTAGGTTTTGGTATGTATGGTTTTGATGCCCTCTGGTAATTATAACCTCTGTGTTAGCCCTGGGTGGATTATTTTCTTCATTAGGGGTAGTGTTTTCTGCCTTTCTACAGAACTGGATGTTAGAAACTGTGAAATTTACCTTTGTAAGTGCTTCATATTTTAATAATCCTGTAATATTCTTGAGCTTTGTTCCAAGGTGTATTAGCATTGTCTAAAAAACACACAAACCAATGTACGTACCTTAATTAAAAAACACTTTATTGCTTAAAAATGCTAATTAATAATCATCTGAGGTTTCAGCAAGTCATAATCTTTTTGGTATCAATAGACTTGCTTGACATAGGGTTGCCACTAACCATCAATTTGTAAAAAACACATCATCTGCAAAGTACAATAAAGTGAAGTGCAATAAAATGAGGTATACCTATATTCCCCAATACTGAGGCTAAATCCTTCTGTACATCCTACTCAACGCCTTGTACATCCTTAGGTTTGTCCAGCTTGGCTGGTAGTCACAGGCAGTATTTCTAGCCTTGTGTCAGCTTTGAGCACTGTTACTTCTAATTTTGGGGGGGTGCTTCTCTCCCTGGCCTCAAGTAGTTTCCTCACATGTACAACTGATGAAAACTTAAGGGACCCTTGGCTGACCTTGAGTTTTCTCTCTGTGCAATTTTCTCCTTTCTCGTACTCTGTCCTGCCAACTCTGGCCACTTTGGTCTCCTAACATCTCAGCTCTGTCTTTTCAACTCTGGTGCTTGGGTGGGCTCTGCCTGCATTCCCCTCTCCTACATCATTTGAAAATTCTCTCAAGGCTGTAATCAGGGCACAATGATAGGGCTCACCTTGATTTTTCCCATCACTCAGGGATTGTTGTCTCATGCCTAGCATCTTGAAACTCATTATTTTGTATATCTTCTCTAGTTTTTGATAGTTTTAGGGGTGTGTGTGTGTGTGTGTGTGTGTGTGTGTGTGTAGGGTAGGGTGAGGAACAATAAATTTGATCCCTGTTACTCCATTTTTAGTAAAAGCAGAAGTCTTGGAACTATTTGATTTTATTATATAAATTTCCTAATTTCTATATTTCCTCTGAACTTAATTAAAATGACATTTAAAAATTCAACTATGTATTAAGTTCCAATAAAATCATTTATTGTGGCCCTAACCGGTTTGGCTCAGTGGATTGAGCATCGGCCTGCAGACTGAAGGGTCCCAGGTTCGATTCCGGTCAAGGGCATGTACCTTGGTTGCGGGCACATCCCCATTAGGGGGTGTGCAGGAGGCAGCTGATCAATGTTTCTCTCTCATCGATGTTTCTAACTCTCTATCCCTCTCCCTTCCTCCCTGTAAAAAAATCAATAAAATATATTTTAAAAAATCACTTATTGTGAAAAGCTATTCTGATTGTAATAATCTTTGTTGGTCCCTTAAGGGGGAGACATTATTTTAAAAGGTGGATTATAATATACTAACTGTGTAAGTCAGAAACTTTAGATGGAGTATTACCATTCTCTAAATAGTATACTACCATTTGTAATTCTAGAGACAAGGTAGGTCGGGGAGGGCAGAGATAATAAATATACCTTAAATGGAAGCATTATGTAACTTCATATGAGTTAATGACTTACTGTGTGATCTTTATTTCACATTTCAGAAATACTAATCCATCATCCAGTAGTCAGGCCGATGCCAAGCAATAGAAGAAAAACTCTATTTAGACAAGTGCTCTCCCCCTCCTAGGAGCATGCTGGTGCCTTTCCCTTCCCCCTGTTCTTCACACAGGCCTACATCTCCTAAACTCTAAGGGTCCCCATGAAACTTGCAACCAGGGGAGAGTGGGCAGCAACAACTCGTCCTGGGCTAACCCCCTGTACCTGTCCCCAAGGGCCCCTCTCCTCTGACTTCTCAATGAGCCAGAGCAGCCCTGCCGAGGCTCTCCTGTTGTTTCTTCTGTCCTAAACCCTTCCTTATTTCACTGTTCCCAGCTTTAAAAAACAGCCTCTCAAAATAAAAAAAGTTATTTCAGATTTTTAGTGTTTCTCAGGTTTTTATGCATTTAAGAATTAACTGCAGAGTTTGTTTCAAATGCAGATTTGTTTCATCCCAAAACTCAGATTTTAATTTAGTAGGACTGGGATAGAGTCTAGAAATCTGCAAATTATTGACCAGCTCAGTGACTCTGATAAGAGATGACTATGGAATTAGGCATGCCCTTACTTCTTGCTTGAACTGGATAAATGGGTGATGGGTAAAACACACTGAACATTTTTAGGAGAATAAATGTAGAGGCAAGAACAAGCCAAGGTATTTTGTCTTAGCTTAAGAGATTCAGATCAGAAAAGCCATCCAGGATCAAACTAAAAAACTGGGTATTAGGATCTTGAAACCACCTTTAGTTTCAGAATAGGGGAGTAATAACATAAAAGTGATTTTTAAAGGAAGGCTGATTGCTGGGATGAGTTGTAAAGCTGGAAAGCCAAGCAGAAGGTTTACAATGAAGTGACGAAAATGAACATCAGGGAGGAGGTACCAACAAGAGAAAATAAAATGTCAGAAGACATATGGGTAAAAACATTGAACTTGCTTTCAGATACCTAAAAATAGGAAGTTAATATTAAATACATTTTAAAAGTATCCATTACAAACAGCGACAATAACAGCAACAAGAATAAGAATAAAATAATCTTCAACTTGGTTTTTCAGATCTTTACTTGCATGATTCTTGAAACTCCATAGGAGCTCAGTAGCAGTTTGTATTGCCTGGAGGGATTAATAAAAAGAGGTGTTAGTGTCCTAAATCAACACCAGTTCATCAGTCAGTATAAACTAAAAACGGGCACCTGCTATCTTTTGTAAGGTGGACAAAGCAATGTTCACATTCTGTAGCATAGTTTTATTTATATTTCTTCATTCACTGTTTCAACCCATTTTGATTTATTGTCAATGATACCAAGATTCACAATCAAGAGAGAATACCTACTTCTCCAAAACTACAAATTAGACATTGAGGTTAAAATGCTAAGTGTGTGTTACAGGGAATAGTTCTGGTTGGGGGGCAGGTAGGAACAAAAAAGTCAGACAAGGCTTCAAGGAAGATGGAGTTTCAATGGGCTTGAAGGACAGATGGGATCTGGAGACATGGAAAATATAAAGTATGGAAGGAGGAAAGAAAAGGCATCTCACACAAAAATTTCAGAATTTCTTTCATAACAGAAACTGTAAAAAAATTTTTCAGTTCATAAAAATGATTAATTTGCTAAATGTTCTAAAAGCAAATCCAAAGGAAGATGACACTTCTATGCATTCATTTCTTACCTTCTTTTAATGGGGTTTTCAGAACAAAATTTTCTTTACTTTCATGAAGAAAAGCCTTTGAAGGATCAAAGCGTCTGATGCCCAGAACTTTATTCAACTCCTCCTGAAGGTTTCTCTCACTTTGCTTTATTTTAGCAAGCTGAGAGCGGAGCTTTGACACCTCCTGTGTAAAAAAAAAAAGTAGACAATAAACAATTATTTAAGATCACGTTGGTAAAATGTGTAACCAATGTTACTGACAAATTCCAAAGTCCCTCAGATATCAAACCAAATGGCAAAAATCACTACTAGATAGAGGCTTTCAGACTATGAAGTTAGTCCGGCCGGTGGGACTCCATTGGTTGGGCATCGTCCTATGCACCCAAGGGTTGCTGGTTCTATTCCTGGTCAGGGCACATGCCCGAGTTGCAGGCTCCATCCCTGGTAGCGGGTGTGCAGGAGGCAGCTGATCAACTTTTCACTCCCACACCAATGTTTCTCTCTCTTCCTCTCTCTCTAAAATTCAGTAATAAATGCTGAGATCAACTTCCAGCATGAGGACCTGAGGGGCTCCACTGACCTGCTTCCTAGTGAAACTAAACATTAGAAAAAGGCAGAAAGTAGATTAGTGATGGGAGGGAGGAGTGGATGAGAAGATAGGGAGATAATAGCTAAAGGGTAAGGGGTTTCATTTTGAGGTAATAAAAATGTTCTAAAATTGACTGTGGTGATTGATGGCTGTAGCTATCTGTACATATACTAAAAGCCACTGAGTTGTACACATTAATGGTGTGTGAATTATCTATATGTGTGAATTATCTATATATGTAAAAGCCTAAGCAACCGTTAGGACTGGACAACTGGACGACCGGCCAGTAGCTATGATGCGCACTGACCACCAGGGAGCAGATGCTCAATGCAGGAGCTGCCCCCTGGTGGTCAGTGTACTCTGACAGCCAACCTCCCATAGTTCCTCCCCCCACCCAAACTCCTGTGGTCCTCCCCCCCCACCCTCGCCCAGGCCGAGGGACCCCACCCAGGCATGAATTCGTGCACTGGGCCTCTAGTATTTCAATAAAGATGTTAAAAAACTTAAATGCCTAACTAGTTTTGAACACTGCCTATCGTTATAGTATTTACTTACATCAAGGATTTTCCTACTTTACAAATAGAAATGGATATGTAAACCTTTCTGAATCTTTCCAATCATTTTTTAGAGAGGATGGAAGGGAAGGGGAAAGACAGAGAGAAACAGCGATGTCAGAGAGACACATTGATTTGTTGCCTCCCCATGTGCCCCGGCCAGGGCCAGGAACCGAGCCTGCAACCAAGGTATGTGCCCTTCACCAGAATCGAACCTACAACCCTTCAGTTTGTGGGACGACACTCTAACCACCGAGCCAAATCGGCTAGGGCTCTAGTAATTTTCAACATACTAATGTAGTTAGAAAATCTGAGAACATTAATACCCATCTGGTCAACAATGTAAAATAAAATAAAATAAATCCTTAATTGTTAGATGGACTATCACTTTTTTCTGATACCAAAGTCCTTCATTTTACTTAAATGTTATAAATAGAATAAAAAATACCCCACCCCAATATCTTCAGTAGGACTGTGTTATTTTACAAACCGATTTGAGTTGGCTATTTTCATCTTTCAATTTCACAACATGCTTGATTTTTTGCTTTAGATTCTGATGGCCCAATAATTTAGCATAAGAATCTCTTAGTTTATTTAGTTGGTCCTGAGCTGCACCATGTTCATTCAACAAAGCCTGTTTCTCTGCTTCAAATGCATCCAGTTGTAGCTGAAAAATAGGTTTTTTTTATATAAAGTTAAGACTTAAAACTGTTAAATCTTACTTGTCTATATAAATTATATAGAAGACAAAGTTAAAATAAAATTTAAAAATGAACAAAAACAGATTTTGTTAACATATTCTCAGAGCTCTCCATAAATGAGACTTTAAAAAAATTTTTTGTGTTTTTCATTTCAAAGATCATAAAAACAGGGAAAGAAACAAGAAGACTAGGCTGGCCAGCCTAATTTGTATCAACTGGATCATATTATAACCAGAACTCCTAATCTACTGAAGTGCCAAGATTAGCATTTATCCTTTGGCTATCTTAAGATCAGTGTATTAACTTGAGATACACTGAGAAAGATCATAACAAAATAATTATCACAAATTTACATAGATTAATGATCAAAAGAAACTTCTAAGCTATTAACTTTAAGTCTCTTATTAGGAGGTATTTTCTAGATCAGCTGTGGACAAAATACGGCCCGCGGGCCGGATTCGGCCCGTTTGAAATGAATAAAACTAAAAAAAAAAAAGACCGTACCCTTTTATGTAATGATGTTTACTTTGAATTTATATTAGTTCACACAAACACTCCATCCATGTTTTTGTTCCGGCCCTCCGGTCCAGTTTAAGAACCCATTGTGGCCCTCGAGTCAAAAAGTTTGCCCACCCCTGTTCTAGACTATAAAGGCTTTACTAAAATATGTATGCATAATAATTTGACAAAATTTATAAGCCTTCTTTAATAGGAAGTTAAATTGGCACTAGATGCACAGCAAAATGGTCTTTCAGAAAAACCAAGTCACTGTCGTGATAAAGCGAATAACTAAAACAAACATGAGTTACGTTCAGTCCTATTTGACACACCTGAAAAGGCTTTGTTTTATTATATAGCTCTTCATAAAGGAGACGCCACTTATTCATTTCCTCAGTTAATTCTGCCACTGTATTTTCTTTTCCAGCTTTTCTGTAACAGAAAATTAAATTAAAGACACAGTGTATTCGAAAAAAAAAAAATTGAGGCATGTGGCACCTGGGTTCTGAAGCGTGATTACCTTGCTGCTTCCTCTTCCAGCTGCTTCTTAAAGTCTTCACCTTGTTGCTTGAGCTGGTTCTCCAAATCACTTATTTTTTGGAGAGAAGAAACTGTGATTTCTTTAATTTCTGCTTCTTTAAGTGCTGCTCTGGTCTGCAGATCTAGAAGCATCCTAGATGTTTGAGAGAGAAGAGTCCACTAAACATTTTACAACCATTTAATTACTTTTTGTTCTTTTCCTTTATTTTTTAAAATTTAAGGACTTTTTTGAGAACTTTATATTTTTACCTAAATTCTTTTTAAAATACATATTTTGTATTATTGATTTCAGAGGAAGGGAGAGGGAGAGAGAAATAGAAACATCAATGATGAGAATCATGGATTTACTGCTCCTGCACGCCCCACACTAGGGATCAAGCCCGAAACCCAGACATGTGCCTTGACTGGGAGTCCAACAGTGACTTCCTGGTTCATAGGTCGATAGATGCTCAGCCATTGAGCCACGCTGGCCGGGCTTAACTAAATTCTTTATTTGCAGTTTGAGATCACCCAAAGCAAGCCATGAAACGAACTACAACTCCCTGCATCACTTGGTAGCTGGCTTTTAACAACATTGTCTTAATGGTTTGAGGGCCACAAGCATGGTTTTATTTTTACTACATACCTTGCATATTCTTGATTTGAGCTCTCAGTTGCCAATATCTGATGCTGAACATCCTCTGCACTTTTCTCGGCCTTGGCCACTTTTTCCTTAAGTGATGAGTTCTCCAGCTTAAGATCTTCTATCTCACTAGCTGTTAATGCTTTATAGCTTATTAACAAGAAGAATAAGTTAACATACACATGACAAATATGTAGCTCATAAATTTATAGTTTATAAAATTTTAGGTAAGGCAAAAAAAATTTTCAGTATCTATTTATGCACTTATACAAGTAAGAATTCAATGTTCCGAGGTCAGTGCTAATGAGCTTATACTGCATAGGCTTTTCATTCCAATAAAAAAAAAAAATCCAGTGACTCCTATGTGCAGGAAGTATGCATACAGAGATTTAAAAAAACCAACTACCAAACATAAAAATTACTCTAAAACAAAAATCCTACAATCCCTGCACTTTCTGTCAGAGTTCATGGTCTTGTGGGGAAGATAGGAAAATGCCTCTCCAGGTTTTCACAGAATATTTGAAAAAATAAGTATATAATTAAATTTGGGGTAAGAGTTATGAAGAAAAACTACAGGGCTCCTTAAGCTAATAAAACAGAGAAGACTATATTTTGGTTGGTGATTCAGAAAAGGCCTGAGGAATTCAGTTAAGTTGAGACATGATGGATAAGGAAGATTTTGCCAGGCAGTTAGGGCAAAGTATTTCAGAGGGAAAAGATGCTCAGAGGCAGGTAGACCATAGGGCATGAAAAGATGAGACTGGAGTGCTACTAAAATTGGAATGATACAGAGAAGATTAGCATGGCCCCTGTGCGAGGATGATACACAAATTCCATATTTTCAAGCCAAACAAAGAAACAAAAAGAAAAAAGATGAGCCTGGAGCCTAATAAATAAGAGCGGCGAGAGCAGAAGCTAGTGAGGACTGAGGCCACTCATCACTGCAGGGCACCATGGGGTTACCTGAGGTCTCTAAGTGTGTGGACTACTCTGGAGACATGAGGAGAATAGACTGGGGAAGGTGCACAGGGACACATTGGAAGATTAAATACAAGATAACTATCAGTCCCGGTGAGTGAAAAAGGCTTTGCCTAAGGAGCTGGCAATGGAAAGATGTGAGATCTCTTTTGGAGGCTGAATTTTAAAATTCCAGAAATAGATTAGGTGTTAGGAAAAAGGGAGAGAAAATGATCAAAGATGACACTAAGATTTATGGAATGAGAAGGGAGGAAGATGTCACTGACTGATATAAAAAAGAATGAGAGACTAGAGGTAGAAAGAGATAGAGAGAAGATCAATAGTTGTTTTAGACACGTTGCTATTGGAAGATAGTCAGATATCTACTTGGAGATGTCAAGTAGGCAGCTGGGTAGGTGGATACAGAGCTGAAAGGAGACGTGTGATCTGAAGGAATAAATCTTAATGGTATTAGCACAGTGATGGTGAGTGGATTCACAGAATGGCTAAGGCACTATCTTTCAAAGTAGCAAGACAGGAAATTCCTTTACAGGATTGAGAACAACACTAAAACTTGCCTAATATAAAATTTATATAACTTATATTTCTGCTGTGACAGAAAAATTATAATTAAAATAGATACCTACATATATTAGTACATGATATGTGTGTGCATATGTGTATTATATATAATACATCACATGAAGATCACTAGGAAAGAAGGTACTATTCAATGAATGGACACTAGGCAATTCATTATCCACATGGAAAAACAAAAATAAATTTGATCCCAATATCACTACACACAGAAATCAGTTCTAGGTGAAAAAGTGAAAAGAGAAACTGAAACTTTTAGAAGAAAAACAGGTGACTGTCTTTATGTCCTTTGGGGCAGAAAGAAGTTCTTAAATGAGATGCAAAAGTGTTCACATAAGAATCTACAAACTTAGCCACATTGAAATCAAAGGGAAATTACTATACATCCTAAGACTAACATGCAACACTAAATGCCCATTTATGGTTGGTCATTATGGAATTTAAAGTGATTCCAATAATTTTATTTGTGCAATTGATTTTGTTGTTCGGTTTTTCCTAAGTGCCTCTCCCTGCTCTTATTATGTTTGAGAGTACAGGCTCCCAATAAAAATACCTTTCGAACTGAGCAGTAACATCTCCAAGGTTTTGCTCTGCAGTGTTACACCTTTCCTGCAAAAGCAGGGTGGCCTGAGTGTGAGCAGCACTACTTCCCTCCAGTTCAGCTTCTTTCCTAAGAAAAATGGAACAATGAAAAGATAAACTACTAACTACAATCATTGCCCTAAGAAAGAGGTTAGTATTTACCTTTGACACTCTTGGTGTCAAAGGTGAATCCCAAACCTTCCTGTTTACATTAGCTACTGGATAGCTTAGATGTAAATTTATGAACGACTACATCTAAAAGCATGGTTACTATGTAGGACTTCATATTATCTTTCCTGTTCTTTTTTACTTTTGTTGTCATCCTCATTTACTTATTTCCACACTTATCGTTTTATATCACATGTATGTATGTAGTTAAACATTTTTGGGGAAGTAGGATAAAATGACTCAGATAGAATCTTAATAGCAACAGCTAAGAATGTGAATTACTAGTTAGAAAGCATTTGTACTAAATAAAATTTAATTTTCTGCGTGTAGACTTTTAAGAAATAGTTAGTACAGGATACTAATAGTTTTAAAAGTTACAGGATTATGTAGATCTATTTTGATTGTATCAATAACCCACATTATAAATTGTTATTCAAAGATTCAACAACTTATTAAATAATATGTTACAAAATGATGATATAATTTTTAGATATGCATATTAGCTTATGAGATCTTTTAAAGAACATTTGGAACTAAAAACTATAAATAAGAAGCATTATTCACTTACAGACTAAGTTTGACACTGAGACAAGATAACAGCTGGTCGAATTCATTCTGTAATGAGTAGGGGACTTAAAAAAATATACACACAGCAGCTAAAAGCAATCAAATCATACTAATGGGTTTATAACAAAATATTATATTTCCTGCCCCCTAGAGGAATCACTTCCACTATCTTAGTTTTCCTTTTTAGCATAAAATTTCCAGGCTGGAAGAGATGGACCACAGAAACCATCTCATAAAACTATTTTATATATAATGAAATAGAAAAGTATGGAGATTAAGATTATCTTCCTCATAGTGACACAGCTAGTAGCAAAATATTTATCTCCTGACCTCTGGACAGTTCTCTGAGTCAGAATAAATGATTGTGTCCACTTTCTTTCTGAAACTGAAAGCATCTACTCAGGCACTTAAAGCACCTGTCCCCTGAGACTGGCTGCAATATCGAACAATCCCCTAATTACATTTGGTACTGCTCCTGCAAAAGCAGGTATATATATAAAACCTTGGTGTGCTTTTTTTTTTTTTTTTTTTTAAATATATTTTATTGATTTTTTACAGAGAGGAAGGGAGAGAGATAGAGAGTTAGAAACATCGATGAGAGAGAAACATCGATCAGCTGCCTCCTGCACATCTCCCACTGGGGATATGCCCGCAACCCAGGTACATGCCCTTGACCGGAATCGAACCTGGGACCCTTCAGTCCGCAGGCCGACGCTCTATCCACTGAGCCAAACCGGTTTCGGCTTGGTGTGCTTTTTAAAATTTTACTTATTTATTTTACTTTATTTTCTAAAACACCATTTTCCCCCTAACTTTTTCTTTTTTTAAATCACTAAGCATTAAAAAAAACAAAACAAAAAAAACACACACAGAAATTAATAACAAAAGTATCCAACAAGAGATACACACAGTTCTAGACATATTACATGTAGGCTCATGTCTAGTCTACGCTAGGAAATTTTATAGTGATGAAATCCCAAGGATTCAAGTAATATAATTATTTTATTTGTAATTTGGACATTTTAATTTAAGTTAATGTAGTGGAGGACACATAACATGATGAAATCAATATGGAACTGGAGTTAAAAAAAAAAGCATGAGATCTCAGTCTATTTCTAATAATACATTTCTTATTACTTTTACATATGTGTTATTTATTTCAGAGATAGTAAGGAAGAGGGAGAGATAGATAGAAACATCAATGACGAGAGAGAATCATTGATCGGCTGCTTCCTGCACCCCCGCTGTACTGGGGATCGAGCCCGCAACCCGGGCATGTACCCTGACCGGGAATCTAACTGTGACCTCCTGGTTCACAGGTTGACGCCCAACCACTGTGCCATGCCGGCGAGCCATTTCTTATTTTTTAATGTTTCCCAGTTCTGGTTTTTTCCCCCCATTTTGCTTTTTGATGGTTATTTTTGAAGTGTTTGTTCTCCTTCAAAACAGGTAATTAAAGATATAACTCACACTATGTAAACTGATGTACACGTATACAAAAATGTAAGTGTGTCTTATTAAAGGGTGGGAAACTTAATTTTGCGGAGTATTTTTCTAAATCTATTATTATTGTAACACTAATGTCCCTTCACTTTTAGAAAATATGAGAGTAATTACAGGATCCACAAAATTTTGGTCATTTAAAAAAAATGTATTTTATTGATTTTACAAAGAGGAAGGGAGAGGGATAGATAGAAACATTGATGAGAAACATTAATCAGCTGCCTCCTGCTCGCCCTCTACTGGGAATTGAGCCAGCAACCAAGGTACATACTCTTGACCAGAATGGAACCCAGGACCCTTCAGTCCACGGACCCACACTCTATCCACTGAGCCAAACTGGTTAGGGCTGGTCATTTTTGAATTAAAACTCTTAAACCACTGGCTTTAAATAAAGAAAGGGCTTGGCTTCTATTTTGGCTGTCATACTTATCTATATGTACATCCTATGCATGTACTTACTTCTCCTTACTTGCAAAATAATTCTAACCTCACTCACTTGCATGATTGATATGAGAATCTCGAGAATGTTCTGGAAAAATACTTTGTAAAATCTGAAGTCATATGTGTAAAGTCCTATTAATACAAACCCCTTCAGCTTTTCTTCCAGAAGTTTCAGTTCTTCAGCTCTAGCTTTTGTCTCTTCTTCCAGCTGTTTGACCAACTTTTCAGATTTTTCCTCCTTCTGCTGTAATTTATCTAGTTCATCCAGAGCTTGCTTTAATTCTTCCTCAAATAGATTCTTCTCTTTCATCATGTCCTCTTGAAAAGAACAGAGCTTCTGCTGAAGACTAGAAGATAATTCCTACATTCAACAGAAAACCACCAAAATAATTCAAAAGGTTTAAATAACTTAATTTAATAATTTATGAGGTTTTATTAAGGACAGAAAAATGTACAGCTAATGAAGTAAGAATATCAAATTCAAGGTTCTCAAGGAATTTGAAAAAATATAAAGATATCATATTCACTTTGTCAGGGAGTATATCCTATAACTTGTCAACATTGTGATAAATGTTATTTTAGTCTTTTTCCTATGCAACACATATACACAAACCTACTTCTTATAAAACTAAAATCATAATTCTACAACTGGCGTTTATAACATATTTTTGTCATATGACATTATATAAAAAGGACTGTGATTTCAATGTTATATGAAAATATTTTAAAGTTATATGAGTACACACCAATAAAAAGATAAATATAAGTAAATCACAATTGTAAAAATTGTTGACATCATCAATAAAGAGAAAATTGCCTTGACTGCTTCCCATCCCAATCTTACTTTTCCCATTGCAGAGATAACCACTACTTCGATATATATGCTTTAAGGTCTTTACTTATTACTTATATAATACTTCTTAAAATATGAAAGATATATACTGTGTATATAAAAGTCATTTAAAAAACACAAAAATGGTTATTGAGATTTTTAAGTTGGTATATACAGATCTACTTAATTCCTTTAGTCTTTGTAGGTTCCTCAGCAATACAATATTTATATAATATTGTCCAACTCTCACCAAGTGTCTTTTTCTATCAAACGTTTAAATTTGTGCCAATTGTATAAGTGAAAAAGAAAAAAATGATTTCCATTTCTTTGATTACTACTAAGGTAGAACATCTAGTAACTGTTACAGGCTATCTGAATTTCTATTTCTAAGAATTATGTATTTCCATCCTATGCCCATTCTTTCTTAGTGGACTATCTTTTTTCTCATCGATATGCAAAATGTTTTTTATATAATCTGGATTATAAAAAATTGTCACTTTTGTTTCTCATATAATCATATGCTTTTTTTCAATGTAACTGTAAATGCCTATGTAGTACTCTAACTAGAGTGGGCTGGTAAAGATCTTTAAACAGTTTCCTTAATTTTTCTTTCTCTGTTGCTTATAATTTTTTCACATTATCAATACCCCTGCGGTAAACATTAAAATTTTTTTTTTTTATTTCAGAGAAAAAGGGAGAGAGAGAGAGAGAGAGAGAGAGAGAGCAATAGAAACATCAATGATGTGAGAGAATCATCAGTCAGCTGCCTCCTGCATGCCCCCTACTGGGGATTAAGTCTGAATGAAACCCTGGCATGTGCCCTGACCAGAATTGAACCATGACCTCCTGGTTCACAGTTTGACATTCAACCACTGAGCTACACCAGCCGGACATTAACCTTTTGCAGTTAAATCTGCTGCATAAACATGATTATTTCCTCAGGATAAAATTCTAAAAATAGAATTGGTGGATCACAGAATATACACAATTTTAAGGTGTTCTGACCACAAGGAAATGTATGACATAAAATAAGTACTAGTTTTATTTTCATTATAGAAAACTACCTTCTCTTGTTGCAGAAGTGAATCAATTTGCAACTCCTTTTGTTGTAACTCCTTCTCTTGTTGCAGAAGTGAATCAATTTGCAACTCCTTTTGTTGTAAGTCCTTTTCATGTTCTTGTTTTTCAAGAATTAACTTCTCTTTTAAGTTTTGCATTTCAGAATTCAGATGTTCATCCCGTTCTCTGTCCCTGCTGATGAGGTCTTCTAGGAAAGAGAAATGTTAACAACGCTGTATGCAGATATGAATACTAACCTTGGACCCAGATTCCCATTGTATTTCATTATACATACGTTTCATTAACATACATCGCATGTTAACAGAGATCAAGTATTTTCAAAGGAAAAAAACCCTCTACAGTTTATATCATTACTCTATATAATCATATAATAACCCCCCACACCTACATCTATGTACCTACCAATTTTAAATGGCTACCGAATGGAGAAGTCAAATAATGCAAAATTGTATATATTTACAAGGTAAGCAACATATTAAATAGAATATACATTATAAAAGACTAAATTCTCATAACTAGAACAGAATTTTTTGTTATTTACATAATTATTTTAAAAAGTTGTTTTTAAACATAGCAATGCTTTTCTTAAATGCTATATATAGTACTTAGCTGAAGACAGTAATACTACAAACACTTGAATACCTTTTTCTTTTTCAAGCAGCTGACATTTAGCATTCAGGTCTTTTACTTGTTCAGACAACGTAACAATATTTTCTTCAAGAGACTGCTTAAGGCTTAAAACTTCGTAATTCTTCTCTTTCAAATTTTCTTCTAACTGGGCAATGTCTAACTTGTATTTTTCCACTTGATCTGAGGCACAACTGCATTAAAACAAACTATTTTGAAGAGCACATCTATTTAAGCATAGGAAAAATTAACTGAAAAGAGATGAAAATGATGTATTCATCACACTTCAACAAAATGAGGGCTGATTTAAAACTACTATTGATATTACCTTATTTCTTCAATGTATTCCAAGAGTTTTTCCGTTTCAGATTTTTCATCAATCTTTTCTTTCTGTATTGAAACACTAAAAAAAGGGTGTATATATTAATACATACAATGATCACATGATGCTTACTCTGTACCAGATACTGCTGTATCTTGCAGGCTGATGCAAAAGTCTAAACTCTGAACTATTAATTTATGTGACATCTCAAGTTGGCAATTTAACATACGCAAGTAGGAGACCTAAGTTTTTTTAGGTGAGAAGCTTTCCAAATATATACTGATAAAAGGGCTGTGATAATGAGAGTCATCATCTACAGCACTCCAAGTGTCAGAAATAATCTTTTTTGTAGCTTTCCTGGCTTCCCCACCCACCACACATACAAAATAGCATCTGTATGCCATAAAGCCTTTGTTCTAAGCTGCCTTATATGCAATTACTTATGTGTTTACCTCCTCCAAACACCCCAATTTAAGCAATGGGCAAAAGGCTTACATAGAGACCTTACAAAAGAATATATACGAATGGTCAATAAAAATATAATTGACAGTAATAGCATATAAATTAAAACCACAAATGAGATACTACTTCACAGGGCTGAAATCGCACTGACGTCTTCTAATGTTGGTGAGGGTGTGGAACAACTGGAACTATGATACATTGCTAACTGGGAGTGTAAAATGGTTCATCTACTTTGAGTTTTTGAAAATGTTATACACGTACCCTATGACCCAGGAATTCCATTCCTATTTACTCAAGAGAAATAAAAACATATGTCCACAAAAGGGCATACGTAGCAGTCTCATTCATAATAGTCAGAAACTGGAAACCCAAATGTTGATCAACAGGAGAATAGTAAACAGATGGAGGTTTATACACACATGCCTGCAATAATGAATGTGCCCCCCAAAGCCAAACTAATTTATGACAATGGAAGTCAGAAAGTGGTTGTGGTGTGGGGGGCATTAGCCAGGGAGGAGCAGGAACAGCAGGCATGGAGGAACTTTGTGAAGGGACGGCAGTATTCTCTACCATATTCGGGTGGTGGTTATTCAGGTACATACAGCTGTCAAAAGTCATCAAACTGACTACTAGTGATCTGTGTATTTTATTGTATGTTAGTGAGAGCTCAGTAGTAAAGACAAGGCTAGATTTGTGCATTAATCACAGCCTCCTATACCAGTGCTTCTCAATTCGGGTCCACTTTACCACTTCCACAAGATTAGGCTATTAGAAAGCTTATGAGGCCTCTCCTCATCATTGATTCAGAAGATGTACACAAGTAATAATAATCTCATATCTTTTCAGCCTAAATTGTTTGGGAATGAGTAAGTCTCAACTATCACTTGGGAAAAGAAAAAGGGAACGAGAGGCAGGCCATGAGGTAAGTATTGTGGGAACACTTTCTCTTTCCTTTAGGCACTCACAGTTTCCCCTCGAGCTGTGCTACTTTCCCTTGAGACTCTTCCAGATTCTTCTGGGTGGCCTGCAGTTTCACCTCCATGCCTTGTTGTTTGGCCATCATACTCTACACAACAGAAATATGTTGCAGGAAATAAGGAATCGTTCAGATCCACAGAACCAGACGCAGCACATTCAGCAAAGGCATCACTCACCCTCATCTTAGTTTCTCTTTTGTTTCTAAGCTTCATCAGCTCAAGGCTTAGAATTCTCAGGTTCTTCTGGTTACCATCTTCAGAAAACTAAGTACAACAAACGTGAAAGCTTCAGAAATATGTTCTGCTAAGTTATATAACAAATCACTGAAGTATTGATTACTATTGATTAGTACCAGTTACTGGGACTGTTATTTGCCTGCAGCATATTCTAACAGAGCAAACAACCTTTGGAGAACCACAATTACTATTTACACTACTTATTGTTCTTGTCCCTCCTACTTCATGTGACTTTCTGGTTTATTTCTGAAAGTAGTTTGGGTGGTCACCTGCCTCTATATACTGGAAAGTTCATTGCAAGGCTCTAAAATAAACTTCTTGGCAGAGATTTCATAAAGGGTGTTTGCTTAACAAAATGCATTTAAATTGCCTGGTCTACTCTGAAATATGTGAGGGGCACGGAGTCCATCCAAAGCCAACTAAATCAGCCCTTCCTGGATGGGGCCCAGGAATCTGTTCCCTTTCCCATGGTTAATTCATATGCATCCTCACTCCCTTTGTAAGCAAAGACTCCAGCACATAGGCTGTGAATCGATGGCTCTGAAACTGAACAGTGATTTACAGCCTCCTTCTACTTCTGTAAAAAGTGAAATGACCATATTAAGACCTATTAGTATTGATAAACACAATTTATTGATTGAACATATTTATTCATTTTTGCCCTTCATTCCCAAAAGGATTTGAGATGGAAGCCGGCTATCATCCTACTCATTATTTCAAAGAAAGATCTTTAAAGTGACTTCTAGATGCAAATTCTGCAACTTTGATTAATGTCCTTATTTATGGAGGTTACTTTGAAAGAGGGGGAGAAAATGTCAGACATTAAAACAAAAAGTAACGTGTTTGTTTATAAATTCTCATGTGCTAGGCAACATAATAAAAAAGATACAATAATAATTCCTATTGGAAGTAGCTTAATATTTAAGGTACATTTAGTGAGGGGGGAAAAAAGACTAAACTAGAGTCTAAGATTCCCCCAAAAAACAGTGTATGAGAAAAAACATGTTTATTACTTATTCAATTGTCAATATTATCATGTGGCCCAAATACCTTAGATTTGAGTAGCTCATTAGTCCTGGTTAATTCAGTAAGCTGCTTTTCCAGCATAGTGTTGCTTGCAGAGAGAGACGTTTTCTCCCTGACTGCAGCGCTGAGCTTTGCTTCCATCTTCTCCAGCTCAGCTTCCAGATCCTGGAGACGCTTGTCCTGAGTACCCCGCTCCTGCAGGAGGACACGAATCTGGGTGGAAATAGGTGAGGAATGAACGATTCACAAACACAACGCCAGCGTAACTAGCTGCTACTGGTAATTAAAACATTAAAGTTCTAGGAAAATCTCTTACTGTGACACGATGCTCTGTGTGAACAATCATATTTAATTTATGACACATCTTAAAAATCTGTAAGCATTCCCAGCCACTGTGGCTCAGTGGTTGAATGTCAAACCATGAATCAAGAGATCACCGGTTCAATTCCCAGTTCCATGCAAGAGGCAGCCCATAGATGTTTCTCTCTCTCTCCCTTCCTCTCTTTGTATAAAATCATTAAAAATATTTTTTATTTTAAGAGAAAGATCATTTCAGGAGGAAGACATAGGCTTCAGTTTGTTGTGCACTTATATAACTTTAAAATATAAACAGCAAAAACTAACAGACTTAAAAGGGAAATAGATGAATTCATAGAACTAAAATTTTAAAAGTACCTCTTAGTAACTAATAGAATAATAACAGTATAAATATTTGAACAGAACTATTAACCACCTCGAACTGACATATATGGACCACTATACCTAACAAGTGCGTACATATTTTTTCTAGTGCACAGAAAACATCTACCAAACTAGACTATTTGCTGGGTATAAAAGTATCAAGAAAGCATAGCTGTAGTAAGTCGCATGGAAAGTATTTTGCATTTTTACTGGCTTTGTATTCATACTAATCTCAGTATTTTAAGCCAACATTGCTTAACTAAAAATGATTTAAGCAACACTTATGAGAACTAGAGGCTAGGGACTGACTGGGCTTTAAGAGTCCCTACCATCCAAAAAAAAAAAACAAAACAAAAAAAAACAAAACAAAGAAACAAACAAACAAAAAATAAGAGTCCCTACCATAAGATTCGCTATGCTTACATTATTGCTTTATCAGTGGTGTTTTTAGCATAGTATGATACAGTGGAAAAATAAACACTGAGATAATCTATATCATACTTTTTGCAACTAAAGAAGCTTAAGTTAAAAAAAAAAAGGGGGGGGGTTTGTAAACTCAAATACCTACATGGCTAAGCAGAAAACATAAACAAGTGAAGAGAGCCAGGTGAGGGCCGAAGAGCAAATGTGGGGATCTAAAGAGGCAGCCCTGCACAGGCCAGGAGGGGAAAGTGGAAACAGTGTTTTCAGATCTGATTTTGCAACAGAAGGCAGAAATTTGAATTTGTTTTGCATGAAACTTTCCATTTAAATACTGACAACCAATTCAAGTTAAAAAAAACAACAGCAAATATTTTGGGGCTTAAATAAAATAGAGCTTTATTTGCTAAAAATCTCCATTCTAAAAGATTAACTACCATGTAACAGGGCAGCCCCAAGTGACCAGTTCTAATCCTGGCACTGCCACTTACGTGCTATCTAACTGAGATTCACTGATTACTGCCTCCCCCCCCCCCCCCCCCCCGCCCCCCCTCCATTCATCCCTTTCATGTATGCTCAATAAAATGATAGCCTGGCCAGCATGGCTCAGTGGTTGAGCATCGACCTATGAGCCTGGAGGTCATAGTTCTATTCCGGGTCAGGGCATATGCCCCAGTTGCAGAATCGATCCCCAGTAGGGGGCGTGCGGGAGGCAGCCAATCAGTGATTCTCTCTGACCATTGATGTTTCTATTTCTCTCTCCCTCTCCCTTCCTCTCTGAAATAAACTTAAAAAATAAAATAATAAAAATAAATAAAATGATAACCAATATTATTAAAAATAAATACAAAAGGATCAGGTCAACCAGGGCAGAGATTTGCAAAGTTACCTGGACATATTCTTGGTCCTAAGCCAATATTTTACTGTAATCAATGAAAAGCTTTAATAAATCAAAAGAATATGTCCACCAGAAAGAGTCAGTAATGGAAACATGGAGAAATTACTGCCGGAAAAGCAAAGCTGGCAGTGACCAGCTTAGCCCTGCTTAGGGAAGTAAGTGGTTCTTTAGGTCAGCTCAGCTCAACAGGAATTTCTGCCATGGTGGAGATGCACTGTCCAGTATGGTTGCCTCCCCTCACGTGGGGCTATTGAACACTTGAACTGTGACTAGTGCAACTGAAGAACTGAGTTCTTAATTTAATTTCCTTTAAATAGTCACATGTGGTAAGTGAGTACCATGTAACAGGGCAGCCTAAATCATTTTATCCTTGAGGGAGGTGTATGCCACTGGTGCAGACGAATGCATCAGATTAGCAGAACTCCATTTAACTAACCTGCTAGCATTTTATGCTCACTGAGCAATTCCCCAGTTAGTCATTGTCTTAACATGCAGAGTAGCATACAGGAAAAGTAAATACAAACACATATAATTGTAGTAAACCAACATATTGATTTCTCATGATCATTTTTTCATTAAATGGGTTATCCTGAACCTGTCCCTTAGTAGGCTAACAACTTGACTTTGTCAGCATGCCACACAGACACCCAGGCTCTGATACAGGGTCCAAGCCAAGGGATGATTACCCTGTAGGCACTGGTCTGAATGGTATATTTGCCATCCAGTGTGGCTCCTCAAACTGCAACAGAATCCCTGTCTCTTAATTCTATGTAACTCTTTCCATTATACACCGCACATTTGTTTTTCAATAAGTTGAAAGCATTGCTTACCTCTTTTTCCAACATCTTCAAGTCTTTATCATTCTTTTGAGATTCCTTCTATTTAAAAATCAAAGAATAGTGATGATCAAATTTTAGTGCCACAAACATCATAGATGAATTTTATTTTTAGTTATCAGAAAAGATTAAGGATTCCAAACAGTTAATTTCTATTTTAAAAATTTCCCTGAGTCTATTACATACTTTGTAGGTGAGTTAGTAAATGAGGGAAAAAGGTTCTTTAAATCTCAAAATATTTCAGGCTTAAAAGTTTTTATCTCAATAAAATTAGATTTGTGGTTTTTTTTTCTTAAAAAGTCCAAAGAACAGAGGAGGAACTTTATGAATAAAGCTACTGACTGATTCTTTCTAATGTTAAACAGCAATACATTTTGAATTTTTAATTATGCTATCTCATAAAGAAAAGACTCTTACAAAGAGTAATCAACTTAAACTTACAGGCCCAAAGAAGGGGGAAAATGCAAAGAAATAAAGACAAACTGAAATGGTACAGTTCATAAAACAGGTAGAACGTAAGATTACCTCACCTTTAATCCCAAAGTCTTAACTTTTCTTGCTGAAGCAGGCAAAGTAGTATCTTTGTCAACAGTAAGATTTTGTTGAGATTCTGCAATAAATTGTATCAGAGACAAAACACAATTTCAAAATTTCTTATTGCAACTATTAGTGAAGCAATATGTTATTCTTTTCTTGGCTGTACATTTCTAAATAATTAGTTGCACAATATATTTTACACATCTAACATTTTTCTGATTTTCCTAATGTTCTTTGACAGAAGGCTAAGGTAATTAGCAAAAGGGAAATGAGCCCTCGTTGGTTTGGCTCAGTGGATAGAGCGTCAGCCTGTGGACTGAAGGGTCCCAGGTTTGATTCCGGTCAAGGGCACATGCCTGGGTTGTGGGCTTGATCACCAGTAGGGGGCGTGCAGGAGGCAGCCAATCAATAATTCTCTCTGATCATTGATATTTCTATCTCTCTCTCCCTCTCCCTTCCTCTCTGAAATCAATACTATATATATATAAAGGGAAACAACATATCCTTGTAAGTGTTTTGTATAATTTTCCTGATTATACAAGTGTATTGATAAAAGTATTATTCTGTAGTAGACTCTCTTATAAATCCATCAAATACAAAACATTTATTTTTCAAATACAAAAATTTAACTATACCTATAGTTTCACATTTTTAGAAATACCATAACAGCTTTAAATGTATATACTATTATTCATAACTTTAAAACTTACGAGATCATATAACCATTATTGTATTTTGGGATCCAGTACCTTTTTGTTTTTTAAATCTTTGTGATTTCTGAAAGGATACTGGTCCTTTCAATACTTCTGAAGTTTTCACATCATAAGCACCTGGAGATGGTGCACAACCTAGAGAAACAGAAAACATTAATATTTCTTCTAATGTCACTTAGAATCCTAAGTTAAAACATGCAAAGCAAAGTGAGTGATATAAATGCAAAAAATGCTATAAATAGACACTTTGTTCTTTCAAATGTAAAAATAGCACCCATTTGATATGAGAAACAATATCATCTTCCCAAATGCCCTTTATTTCAATTGGGTCAAAGGAATACCGGCAACTGAACAAAACAGCAAAGACAGTCTTGGGATGAACATTATGAAAGAACAAGCAACATGGTTTTCTTTTTAAGGATTGACTATAAGAAATTATATATTTGGAATCAACGCTACTCAGAGTCACTGAGGTTAACTACCATCAGATTCTAGAAATGAAGCAAATAAAAGTGTCTAGCCCTCAAGATTTAGCCTGGAAAAAAATGTATAGTGATAATCCATCTCTGCCTAATATCAATATATCAAAAAATTTATAACACCATAGACTATATTTGTATGTCTCAGAAATTTATATTTTATAATCTCATGTAAGTAACTGGAGTCCCAAATTAAAGGCATTTCAGAGTGCTTATGCGTAGCAAATGTAAGATCTGGCTTTCAGGACTCATAACAAAAATGTCATTAGCATAAAACTTTATTTGATTGGAAATCAATAGAGTTATACTATTCTCTGAAAAGCTATTTCCTTCAGAGTTTCATGCAAATAAATAGGAACAGCAAGGAGTTTGACAATCCCAAAGCAACTCCTACTATCCCCTGTTTTTCAAATGGGATGATAAAAGCTCACTGGTACATCTTCACTAGCATTTTTTTTTTTAAAAAAGTGAAACAAAAGAAAATATCTGTGTACTCACACATAGCAAATTTTTCTCTGAAATCAATAAAAATATATTTGAAAAAAAAACCAATAATCAGAAGCTAACACAGGCAGTCCGGCGATACTTCTGTATGCACATAAACATTCTATGCATTGCATTAAATAAATGCTTCAAACTTCCAGAACTTTTTAGTTTCTTTTCCTTCCACCTCGAATGGCTAGTTCACCTGCCATTTTGCCTGGCTAACTCTCACTTATCCTGCAGATCTCAGCCTGATGTCATCTCTTCCAGTTTTCTCTGCATCCTCCAATCAGGTTATAACCACCACACAGCAGCCTGTGCATATCATTCCTCTCATAGAACTTCCCAGGTTTGCAGCGGTGTATGTACTTATATAGTGTACTTCTCCACTTCCCCACACTAGACAATGTACTTATCCATCTCCCACATTAGGCAAACGGCTTGGAGGGTAGAGACTGTCTTAATCATGACTGTATCCCCAGTATTGAGCTCAGGGCTGAGGTGAGCAGTGTGGTGAAAACACAGAAAGTCACTAGGGATGTGGCAGATGGAATAGGGTTTTGTAATCAGCCAGATTAGGATTCAAATCCAGCTTTGTCTGCCAATCAACAGGCATTACTATGTGCCAGATACAGTGTAGTCATTGGGAGATGGTGAATAAGAACATTCCATTTCCATACTGTCTGACAGAGATTAAAGACAGTGACCTCTAAGTGTATGTTATAATGGATAAATCATGGTTCAGCTCTACCACTTACAGGCTGTTCAGTAGTACAGTTACAAAACCCCTCAGTTCCCTCATCTGTAAAATAAGGACAGTACCAGCACCTTCCTCATTTGGCTGTTGGAAAAAATAAACCAGACCTAGGAGGAAAAATCTTAGCACAGTCCCTGCATAAAAAGTCAGCCTGTAATAACTGATGGTCTTACCAACCACATTCAAGGTTTCTTGGTTGTTGCACGTATGCACCTGCAGTGGTTAAGAGCACCGGATGGATTTCGAGAAGGCCCAGTTCGGTTGTGTAACACAGGAAATGTAAGTCTTTGTCATTTTATTAGTAAAATAACGAATAGGATCACCTCTCCAGGATGCTGGGGCATTAAAACAGAACTAATCATCTATGTAAAGATCGTCCCTATTAACCGCCATCACTTCATTTAGTGTTTCCGATACCACCACAAACTGCCTTTACCAGCCTTCTTTCCTTTATGCCTGAATGGAATATCCAAAAAGAAACCCACACATACAGACAAAAAGCATGGTCAGGTGTTTCCTTTTTTTTTAACCGCAAGGCCTTCCGCACTGGACCATCCAATAGCTACCAACGTTTTGTCACACCTATTCCTTCTCTCTGCTTCAGTGTCTACACAGCACCGTTTATAGGCTGTATTCTTATTATCTTAAGTTATGCTTGGCATGTAGTAAATGCTTAATATGTATTTAAGAAGAAAAAAAAATTAATCAATTGAATGATCCCCATGTCAGCCCCCAAATCGCCTCCAATTGCCCTCTGACAGGGGGAACCGCAGGGGGCAAGGGGCGTGAGATCAACTCCGGTCCCCCAGTCCCTTCCCCCGTACGCACCAGAAGGGTCATTGAATCGCTTCAGGGGCGCCTTAGGAAAGGACATGATGACCACCAGCTCCACAAGCCGCTGGGAACCAGCGTTCCTCCACAACTTCCGGGTGCTGATCCTGGCATTACTGGCTTTCAAATTCAAATCTCCCGGCTCGTTACCCGCCCACCCCGACGTTGGCCAATTGGAAAACCAAAAACCTGGGCACACCAATCCAGGAAAGGAACAGGAAAAGAGCATGCGTACTCAGCTCTCGCCGCATCCAATGAGGTAGCTTGTGAGTCTAGGCTACCAGCCTATAGGAGAGCATAACTGTCTTCGCGCCCCGCCCTCTCCCGTGCCCAATCACGGCTGGCGTTACTCAATTGTAACCTACACACTGGCAGCATTCGCGCAAGCGCACTTCAAATCGGAGAACTTTGAAAGACGACCAGTGGCGTCACAAAGGTGGCGGTGAGTTCCCGCCTCGCTGGTTCCAACCGTCTCCTATCGCTCCTGGAAATTTAAACTTTTTCGGATTTCACTTGTTTAAAATTTGGCCCTGCCAGCGTCCTAAGTAGCCAATGAAAAGGGAAATACGCGCTGAGATGTCAGCTTACATTCCTGCGCATGGGCGGTGACCCGAGCGGAAACCGAAGCCGGGAGGCCGGGGCGTGGCCCTGAGCGTGGGGATTCGGCGCATGCGCTCAGCTCGCTCTGTGCCGCTGCCGCCGGGAGGCACCTGGAGTATGTCGGCCCCTTTCGAGGAGCGCAGTGGGGTGGTTCCGTGCGGGACGCCTTGGGGGCAGTGGTATCAGACCTTGGAGGAGGTGTTCATTGAAGTGCAGGTGCCGCCAGGCACTCGCGCCCAAGATGTCCGGTGCGACCTGCAGAGCCGGCACGTGGCGCTGGCGGTGGGTGGCCGCGAGATCCTCAAGGTAGCGGCCGGTCGGGCTGGTGCCCAGATTCCTCGCGGCCTCCCCAAACCCCCGAGCCCTAAGGCTCCCCATTTCCGTAGGAAGACTGTGGCGAGGCCGTTGGGCTTTTCTGATTGTGGTCTGGTCGGAGCCCCCACCTCCAGGGCCAGTCCTGAGTTGACGCGGAAATTGGAGGAGCCTATTTTTCTGGCTTTATTTCTAAATCGAATGAAATTGCCCCTGTTGTGCCTCTGCGAGTCTTCAGCCGAAGCAACTTAACTAGATCGTCAAAGAAATAAATATTTATATTCCATACACATGCTTCCAGGCGCCGCCCTGTGTGCCGGGATGACAGCGTTGAATGAGACATAACGGCACTGGTTATGGCAAGTAGGGAAGCATAATGAAAGTAGCATTATTAGTAGCATTTATAGTTAAAATCAATTAAATCCAAGCTAGATTTCTTTCTCAGATTAGCTGCTCCAGATGTTTGACGGCAGCGGTGAAGACTGTTTGATGGGATACCTGGTTCTGCCTTTTTTCTAGTTTTGAAACCTTGGGCAAGAGATTTTTCAGTGTCTCTAACTTCATCCATAAAGGGCAGTAATTATAGTAACGTTTTTATAGGACTGTTTGGAGCATAACATGGCATCCATGTGCATGAAGAGCTGGGAGGAGTGCCTGCTATGAAATAAGCACACAGGACATGTTAGCTGTTATTATTCTATTAAAGGGTACCTTTGAGAAAAGCACGATTGATTTAAAAGACTTTGATTTCTATCAACGTGGACCCAAATGACCTTTCTGAATAGTTATTGCAATTCGTAGTTTCCTGAACAGTGGTTTAAGGTTACAATTCAAGTTTCCAATCACTTGGGAATTTAGCAATAACTCTTTAACTGGAGGATTTTAGGTGTATATTTAGACCACTAGGATTTTTTTTTCCTCACACGTATTGACATGTGAAATATATATTTGTTAACATGATATTTTCTAAAACAGATTTGGCAAAGCAACAAATAAATGGGTTTCAGCATATGCATTCTCTTTTAAACTTACATTTTGCTCTTTACTTAAAACCAGTTTCTGAAGAAAATCAGGAACTACTAATCTTAGATCTGTAGTATGTGCTAAAGTAATTTGTTAATGCCAATTTGCCCAACAAAGAATGAGCCAGTTTGTTTTTGATTTTTTTCTTTTTTTTAGAATGAGCCAGCTTTTAAAAGTTTATTTTAAAAGACATAATTTCTTCTTAATTTCATCAGGAGAGCTCTTGTAATGTATTTTAATTCATAAAGCATTTCGGTTATTCATTTTATATTTGGCTAATCAATGATCAGTAGTGTTTTTTTTTAAATTTTGTTTTATTGCTTAAAGTATTACAAAGCATATTACATATGTCTCTCCCCCCCCCCCCCTTGACATTCCCCCGGCCTCCCCCAAGTAGTATTTCTTAGTCTTCTAAAAATTAAGGATCCCTGATCTTTCTTTAAAGAGCCCTGTGTTTTCTGTCATAGTAAATATTCTAAGCAGTGCAAACCAGGCTTCATTTCCCTTGCTAGGAGGAAGCTTAGGGTTGAGCACCTTTCAATGTGTTGAAATGGTGTAAAAATTTATCTCCCTGTTTTAACCAAATTAGACAATTTTATGTGAATTAGAATCATGAAAGCTTTATAAAAATTAATGAAATTTCTGTATTTTTAGTAACATATGTTTATTTTTCAGGGCAAACTCTTTGATTCTACAATAGCTGATGAGGGAACATGGACTTTGGGTAAGGGTAATCTATTATAAATCCTAGGGTCTTTTCATCAGTTAATTTTGTCTTGGAACTTAGTATGTTTTCCCTGTTGCATTAGGTGTTTTGTCTTTGCAGTTTTGAAAGATATACTAATAGAAATGTATTGAGAGTAATTTTGTGTCAAGATTACCTAATGGTTTTTGAAAATATAAAATTGAATGAACTCTAATTTGTGATTTCTGTTTGTTTAGAGGACAGAAAAATGGTTCGTATTGTTCTTACAAAGACAAAGAGAGATGCAGCAAATTGTTGGACTTCTCTTTTAGAATCTGAATACGCAGCTGATCCTTGGGTGCAAGACCAAATGCAGAGAAAACTTACATTAGAGAGATTCCAGAAAGAAGTAAGTCAGATAAATGTATGCGTATGTGTAGTAAAACATATTAGAAACAGAATAAATATTTTTTGAAATTAAAACTCATGAGGTTATAAAAATTACAAAAGTTCTGTAGAGGAATTTTTAAAGTTAAATGCTTAGAAAATGACTGGCCTTTTAATGTATGGGATTTGGTTTTTTTAAAAGATTTTCTTGAGAATTTATGCTATCATGACTTCTAAATTGGAATTTATTTAATGTGCACAGTAATGGCTGAATAATCTCATAAAACTCAATCAATAGAGACTTACGTAGTGTAAAAATTCACCAATATCTTTGCTTTCCATGCCTGTGTGTCAGTCTCATCTCATCAATATATTGACTTGTTTGTTTTGTTTTAACATAAATGGAGACTCACACTGTATATTGTTTGTATTTCTTTTTTAATAATGCGTCTTGGGTCTCTCTCTCTCTTTTAGTACACATAGAAAAACTCACTTCTTTAACTGCTTCAGGGTGTTTTCTAGTTTGAATGTATTGTAATATTTAGCTATTCCCATTCTATAAGATTTAGATTTCCCTATTTATGTCTGCTATTTGAAAGAAAGTTTATACTTTCATCTCTGAAACTATTCAGACATTCAAATATACATCTTTAGCCTAGACTTTTCCCCTGAATTTTGGACTCTTATATTCAATTGCCTATTTAATAACTCCATTTGGCTAGCAAACATTAAACTCAGTACGTACAACATGAGCTTTCTAACATCTGTCTCACATATGTTCAAACTCTAAGCTTCTCATCTCAGTTAATGGACATGAATTGTTCAAAAAAAAAAGTATGTGTGTGTGTATACACACACACGCGCGCACACACACACACACAGATAGTCCTCGGGTTACGTTGGACTCGATGTACATTGTTTTGTGGTTACGTCGCCATCTCCCATTTATTTATATATAAAAAAAAAGTTCTGTCATTTTGATGTATGTACATATGTGCTTTATGTTTTTTATTATTTATTTACAAGTAAAGGTCAGGAATTGTTATCTTTCTTTCCAATTTTTTTACTGTTTCACTTCATTACTGCTGTGTATGTGCTCCATGTGAGTGACATAGGTACTTATGTAGGTGGGTTCCGACTTACAGTGAAAATCGCGTTACGTCACGCCATAGGAATGGATCTCTGATGTAACCGAGGACCTATTGTGTGTGTGTGTGTGTGTGTGTGTGTGTGTGTGTGTGTGTGCCCGCTAATATATATACTAGAGGCCTGGTGCACGGGATTTGTGTGCTGGTGGGGAGAGTGGCTTGTGGGGATCAGCCCGCTGTGGGAGCACTGCTCATCCCCATCAGCTGAGTGGCTATGGACCCACCCTCTGAGCAGCTCCTCCTGCTGTTGGAGTGCCGCTCATCCCAGTCAGCTGAGCAGCACTCCTACTGTGGGAGCACACTAACCACCAGGGGGCAGCTCCTGCATTGAGTGTCTGCCCCCTGGTGGTCAGTGTGCATCATAGTGACTGGTCAACAGTTCATTCTGGTTGTTCCGCCATTCGGTTGCTGGGCTTTTATTATAGGATATATATATCTATATGTAGATATACACACACACATATATTTATATACATATACGTATGGTATATGTATGTGTGTATATATATACACACACACTGATTGACCAGATTATTATGACCACCTGGCGTTTGTAGGCAAATTAGCTATAATTTCTCGCTGAAGTTGCTAGAGGACCAGACCATTATAAATGTCTGAATAGCACAACATACCTAAGTATTGTTGCTGATCAAGTTCATCCTATCATGTTGATGGCGTATCCCAATGGAGGTGGCTTCTTCCAACAGGACAATGCACCATGTCACGGTGCTCATATTGTGCAGGAGTGGTTTCAAGAACATGAGAGAGACTTTACCTTGCTTAGGTGGCCCCCACAATCACCAGATCTCAATCCAATTAAGCATTTGTGGGACGAAGTTAAAAGAGCCATCAGGCAGCTGGTTCCACAACCATCAAATCTTACAGAACTGGATAGTGCTATTCATCAGGCATGGTGTCAGATTCCTCGCATCACCTTTCAACATCTCGTGGAGTCAGTGCCAAGAAGAATCGCCGCAGTATTGAAGGCAAAAGGTGGCCCAACGAAGTACTGATGGGGTGCTCATAATAATCTGGCTGGTAATAATAATCTGGCCACTCAGTGTATATACTAGAGGCCTGTTGCATGAAGATTTGTGCAATAGGCCTTCCTTTCCCTGGCTGCCGGCACTGGTTTTCCTCCGGCACCCGGGACCCAGGCCTTCACTCTGGCCGCCGCCTTTTGTCTTCACTCCGACCGGAGCCTTCACTCCAGCGGGAGTCTTCATTGCGGCCGGAGCCTTCAGTCTTTGCTCCAGCTGGAGCGCCGCTCCTATAGCTCCCTTCGCCCCCTGCCCTTCCCCTCATAGCAGGCGTCCTGCCCTGCCCAGCTGCTCCACGCCTGCATGCATGCTGCCCAGAGGCCCAGAGTGGCTGGGGGGCGGGGCCACCACCATCTTTGTTGGGTTAATTTGTGTACCCACTCCTGATTGGCTGGTGGGCGTCGTGGAGGTATGGTCAATTTGCAACTTTCTCTTTTATTAGTGTAGATGTATGGGGTCCTAGCCAGATAGAGCATCAGCCAGAGGACTGAAGGGTCCCGGTTCGATTCTGGTCAAGGGCATTGTTCCTCGATTGTAGGCTCCATGTCGATCCCCAACAAGGGTATGTGCAGAAGGCAACCAAATGATGTGTCTGATTCTCTCTCTGTGTCCCCCTCCCTTCTACTCTTTCTCAAAAACTGAATGGAAATGTATACTCAGGTGAGGATTAAAGAAAAAGGGGTGTGGGGAATCATCCTCCATTCCTGTCTGTGTCTTACACCCTATCCATTTTGTCAGGAAATCTTATTGGTACTACCACTGCCACCCTTATCTGGACTACCTCTAATGTCTTGTCTAGATTACTTCAATAACCTAATTGTTCCCTTCACATCTACCTTTGCCAAGCTATAGTACTCTCAAAATAGCAGTTAGAGCAGTTCTTTTAAAATGCAAGTCAGATTACATTACTTCTCTTGTCAGAACTTGTTCACTCTAGTAAGACAAGGTCTCTTACAGGGCTCCATCTGATCTGGTCTTCCATGATCTCCCTGACCTCTTTTCTTAATGCTGTACCCCTCGGTCATTCTGCTCTAGCCACACAGGCCATTTTGCTGTTCCTTGAACATATCAGGCCATTCCTTTTCTGTCCTTTTCTTTTCCCAAAGCTTGGCTAACTTCACAGTTTTCAAGTCATTGCTCAATGAGCATTCTTTGAGTTTTGATCATTCTATTTAAATACTGTAACCTCTTCATTTCCCTTATTCTGTCCTACTTTTCTTTCTCCTTCTTTCCTTTTCCTTTTCCTTTTCCTTTTCCTTTTCCTTTTCCTTTTCCTTTTCCCTTTCCTTTTCCCTTTCCCTTTCCCTTTCCCTTTCCCTTTCCCTTTCCCTTTTCCTTTCCCTTCCCTTTCCCTTCCCTTTCCCTTCCCTTTCCCTTTCCCTTCCCTGTCCCTTCCCTCCCCTCCCCTCCCCTCCCCTCCCCTCCCCTCCCCTCCCCTCCCCTCCCCTCCCCTCCCCTCCCCTCCCCTCCCCTCCCCTCTCCTCCCCTCCTTTCTTTCTCTTCTTTCTTTCTTTTCTTTCTTTTTCTATAGTACTTACCAATTTTTAACTTACTGAATACCAACTCTTAATACACTAGATCAGGGGCCTGCAAACTGGCTCATGGGTCAAGTCCAGCCTGTTTTTGAGTAAAGTTTTATTGAAACACTGCTATGCTCATTTGTTTGTGTATGTCTTTCATAAGAGCAACAGCAAAATCGAGTAGTTATGACTGAGATTATATGGTCTTCAAAGCCTAACATATTTACTACCTGGCTCTTTACAGAAAAGTTTGCTGACTCCTGCACTAGATAACTTTAATGGTTTATTATTGGTCGGTCGGTCTCTCTCTCTCTCTCTCTCTCTCTCTCTTTCTCTTAATATATCTTTATTGATTGCAGAGAGGAAAGGAGAGAGATAGTTAGAAACATCAATGAGAGAGAAACATCAATCACCTGCCTCCTGCACACCTCCTACTGGGGAGGTGCTGGCAGTCAAGTTACATGCCTTTGACCAGAATCGAACCTGGGACCCTTCAGTCCGCAGGCCGACACTCTATCCACTGAGCCAAACCAGTCAGGGCTATTATTGGTCTCTTGTTTGAGTGTAAGCTCCACTGAAGCAGGGATCTTTGTCTGTTCACTCTTGAATTCCACATGCCTCTAATAGTGTCTTCCAAACACTAGGAACTCAATAACTGTTTGTTGAAATGAAATGTCCTCCGAAAGACTACAGCCTGGGGTAATGCTTACTTCATAGGATTGTTATGAGGATTAACTCTGTTAATATATGTATAGCTCTTAGAACCCTGCCTGGTATATAGCAGGGTCTCAAATAATGGTATTAAAACCTGTTTGTACACTGATACTAAAGTGTTCAAATAAGAAAAGTGTTTTTTATCCTATTTATTTCATCCTATTTATCTCCTTTTTGCTAAAAAAATATTTTAAATACTCTCAAATGTATATGTGTTTGTCCATACACTTGTCAACATTGTAACATGCATATTGGATCTTCTAAATATTTGTAAGTCTGAATATTATAAAATTAGAGTTTTAAGTTTCATTTTGGTGATTACAGTGAAGTTTGGTACATATTTACATGTTTATTGGCTATTTAGATTTCCTTTTTTTGTCACCTGCCTTTCAAGCTTTTTATCATTTTCCTTTGAAGTTACTTTTAGTTTTCCTCATAAGTTTTGTCATACATTTTTGTTTATATCTTTTAGAATCCTGGTTTTGACTTCAGTGGAGCAGAAATCTCAGGAAACTACACGAAAGGTGGACCAGATTTCTCAAATCTGGAGAAATAGCTGCTATTTTTTGCTGCATTCTGTGGACCCTAGCAGATGTTGCCAACTTGTTCAAAGGAACAGATTATATGGTAGAAGAAAAATGTGGATGCCTACAGTTAACAAATTGCAAAATATATTTAAGTATGGTTCTAAAAATTGCATTCAAATATGATTTACATAGGAAACCTCTTAAATACTGTGGTAACTATTCTGTTAATATATGATAACTTTTTTTGGACTTGGTTTTGCTCAGCATGAAGTTTCATATGATGCATTTTGCTAATTTCATATTTAACCTATATTTTTAATACAAAAATTGTTAGGATATAGATCATAATGAAATTTACAGGGTGCCTTCAGGGAAAGTTAATTTGTTTTCTTCTAATAAGTGTGATGTAGGAGTAATGTTCAATAAACTTTTTAAAATAGGAATTTTGTACCCTTTTGGCTAAGTATACCAGTCCACACAAGGAAATTATATTAATGAAATTTTAGGAAAAAAAAAAATCAACAAGTATATTCTGAGTAAGTGAACTTTAAGAGTTAATGAAAATCTCTGAACTATATATAGTATATTATTTCTTGAGAGATCACTTTATGTCAATAAACTGAAAAGTAGTTAACCTCACAGTAGGAATGGATTAATATGAAAAGAGATTTAGTGAAGTGAGTATGATTATTGGCCAAGTGTATTGTTAGCACCATAAAACAAATTATGGTCAGTGATTATAAATCAGTGATATAATTTTGATCTTCAGTGATCCAGGCATAGAAGTAAGAATTGTCTTGACATTTTATTTCATCCTTTTTATCTTTTTTATATAAAAATAAATTTAAACAATCTCAAATGTATAGAATAGTTACAACTAAAGAACATAGAATTGTTTTTTTTTTCCTCAACCAATTTGTGTAAGTTGATGACATGATGTCCAATTACCTCTGTGTACCTTAGTGTGTATTTCCTTGAAAGGAAACTCATACTACAATACAACCTTTAAAAGCAGGAAATAATCATTGTCACATTACAACTATCCAATTCTCAGACCTTCATTCCTTTCAAGTTCAATTGTCCCAATGTCTTTTATAGCAAAGGGGTACAGTCAGAATCATGCCTTTCCTTTAGATGTCACATGTTTTAACTGTGCTTAAATCTGGAACAGATCCTCATTTTCTCCTTGACTTTTACAGCCTTGGCACTTTTGAAGATTATAGACTGCCGGAAGCCGGTCCATCCTTGCTGCTTGACACAGTCGCTGCAGGAAAGAAACATCTGCACAGCATATGTTTCAAGGGACCTGGCATATATAGCATACTGTTCTTAATATGTTTGCTCCCCTTAGCGCTGTGTGTTTTAACCAAGGTCACCTCTCCAAGAAAGGTTGTTTCCCCAGGTAGGAATTTTCCCCTGAAGTCAGGGAGGGGATGCCTCTCCTAGAAAGGTTGTTTCCCCAGGTAGGAATTTTTCCCTGAAGTCAGGGAGGGGATGCCTCTCCTAGAAAGGTTGTTTCCCCAGGTAGGAATTTTTCCCTGAAGTCAGGGAGGGGATGAAACTCCTTAACTAAGTGCCAGGCGGGTAGTTAATCACTACAAACAATCATGCTTAAACTACATAATCTTTACTCCCTGGAATGGAGATAAGAAACGCCCTAACCTTTGTAATAGAAATTGACAGGATTAAAATCAACTGGGATAAATACGGATGTAACAAGACAATAAACAGCAGAACCTCTCTGGAGATCCAGACCAGAACTTGGCTGGAGATCCTGGCTGGAGATCCTGGCTAGGCTGCTGATCAACTGAACACTGTCTCCGTGTCCTTCCTTCTTCGCCGACTCCGTCTACACCTTTGGGGACCCCTGGACCTGCTGGGGTTGGACCCCGGCATCTGGCGCCCGAACAGGGACCCCTAGGTAAGCACCCCACAGTCGGGACGGATCGGACTCCACCGTAGGAATAGGGTGGATAGTCTTCGCCGACTCCGTCCACACCTTTGGGAACCCCTGGAACAGGATTCCCCTAGGTAAGCCCCCCCCATTGAGAACCCCCACACTCGGGACGGATAGGACTCCACCAGGGTGCTACAGCCCCCCCTATAGAGGATAAGTAGGGTAAGAAGGTGGATAGTACAGAACTTAGATTGAGAAGATGTGCCATACTGAGTCCAAAGAAAGAAGACTCTGTATTGATCTTTAGATTAAGAAGATGTGCCATACTGAGTCTAAAGAAATAAGACTCTGTATTGATCTTTTAACACATATGCTTGCTAGCAGAGGAGTTAAGGTTACGCCCAGTCAGATGGAATGTTTTAAACAAGAAGTATGTCCATGCTTTTCTGAGGAAGGAAAGGTGCCGGAAAGGTAAATGTAAAGGCATGGGAGAAGGTAGGCCCAAGGAGCCTTATCCTTAACCCCACTGCAGCCTTTCCACCCCAGGAAAGTGCAGGATTGGCAAGCTCTCCCTGGGGTGATAGATCAGGACTCAGGTAATAGCGGAAAGCGCCACTCCTACTCTTAAAATGGATACAAGAGAGCATTTGGGGTTTTTCTTTTTAATGCCTGCTTTTAAAAAATAAAAAAGGGGGAATTTGCTGGGAGCCAGTCCATCCTTGCTGTTTCAAAGGACCTGGCATATATGGCATACTGTTCTTAATATGTTTGCTCACCTTCTTGGCACTATGTGTTTTAACCAAGGTCTCTGAGAAAGGTTGTTTCCCCAGGTAGGGATTTTCCCCTGAAGTTAGGGAGGGAATAAAACCTCTTAACTAAGTGCCAGGTGGGTAATTAATCACTTTAACTACGAACAATCATGCTTAAGCTACATAATCTTTACTCCCTGGAATGGAGATAAGAAATGCCCTAACCTTTGTAATAGAGATTGATAGGATTGAATCAACTGGTATAAATACAGTTGTAACAAGACAGCAAGACTCAGAACTTAGAACACAGTCAGAACTAGAACACAGAACTAAGAAGACAGAACTTAGAATACGGAACCAAGAGAGACAGAACCTAGGCACAGAACCTACACAGAACGTTCTCTAGAGACAGAAGAACTTCGCTGGAGAGAACATGGCAAAAGTTCCTGGACAGAAACTGGCCTCAGAACCTAGAGACAGAACCTAGCGAGAGAACATGGCAAAAGATCCTGGACTGAACCTGACTACAGAAATTGGCAAGAGAACCTGACTAGAACCTGGTAACTGAACCTGGCTGGAGAACCTGGACAGAACCTGGCTAGGGAACCTAGCAAGAGAACATGGACACAGAACCTGGCTGGAGATCCTAAGCAGAACTTCGCTGGAGATCCAGACCAGAACTTGGCTGGAGATCCTGGCTGGAGATCCTGGCAAGGCTGCTGATTAACTGAACGCTGTCTCCATGTCATTCCTTCTTCGCCGACTCCGTCCACACCTTTGGGGACCCCTGGACCTGCTGGGGTTGGACCCCGGCAATAGACTTTTTTTTTTTACAACATTCCTCAATTTGAATTTTGTCTGATATTTCTTCATTAGGTTCAGGTTTTGCATCTTTGGTAGGAATGTTAAAGAAATGATGTTGAGTTCTTATTGTATCCTACCATGAGTTAATTTGTTGTTCTTATGGTGATTACTTAGATCACTGTTTAAGTGGTATCTGCTAGTCTTCATTGTACTCTCTTTATGTGTATAATTGAGTACTTTGTGGAAGTTAGTTTCAAATTATTTTGTTATCAAACTTTCATTTTATTGATACCTTTATGGACTCATTATTTCCTACTTTATTCAGCAGGTTAAAATCTATTATTACTTTGATTCTCAAAATTTTTCTAGATTTGTCCAGTGTCAGACCATTCTAGGTGGCTTCTATGTCCTTTTGACATGTCCCCATCATTACCTGAGCAATTTCTTAATCCTTCACAAGGCATATGAGGCTTATTATGCTTTCTCGGCCCTAACCCAAGAATCAGCAATTTTTCCACGGAATCTTGGTTTTCATTTGTGGAGAATGGTTTTTAGAAGTGAGCAGTTACTGTTGGTGTTTGTATAGTGTATACATTTACATCTATATTTATATGTATAGAAAACCATGTGTTCACACTTGGTTTTTAGTATCGTCACTTTCATTTCTAATCTCTTAGGGTCATTTTTGTTTTCTCTCTAACTCCTTTCAGCAACAGTGAGAAACCTGATTCTATTATCCTTAATGGATTTGGTTCCCTATTCTAGGCTATGTTGGTATGAATGAATGCCTTCTCTCACTGTGTTTAGGCTCGAGCACCCTATGCCAAGCAATGATACCCTTCTCACCTGGGACCCTAACCCTCCACAGTGGGCCACTGCAGCCCAGCCACTCCCTATGTTCATGTTACCCAATAACTTTAGGAGTGAAATTATGGGGAAGAGGCTTTTTTCTTTTAATTGGCTTCTCATTTTAACATTTTAAAAATATTTTGTAATTTGAATAAACATAAAGTAAAATGAACTTTTTTGTTTGTAGTTTTGTGAATTTTAACATGTAGAAATATGTTACCTCCAAAATCAGGAGTTGAACAGTTCAATCACAAAAATGCCTTTACACTAGATTTGTCTTTTAAACAAGTCCACATGAGTGGAATCATGTGCTATCTTTTTTTAAAATAGCTTGTGATAAAATTCATTTTACCCATTTAAAGTGTATAATTTAATGGTTTTTAGTATACTCACATATTCAACCATCACCATGGTCCATTTTCATTGCCTGAAAATGAAACCCCATGCCTTTTAGCTATCATCCTCCCCAGTTCCTGACCTAAGCAACCACTAATTTACTTTTCATTTCAGATTTAACTGTTCTGAACATTTTATATTTATGAAATAACTAGAGGCCCAGTGCATGAATTTGTGCACTGGTGGGATCCCTCAGCCTGTCCAGCGATCGGGGCCGTTGGAGGTTGGCCAGTGGGGGGAGGGGCAATGGGAGGTTGACCGACTCTATCGGGTGGAGGCAGAGGAGCTACGGAGCACTGTGGGAGTGCACTGACCACCAAGAGGTGGCTCCTGTGTTGAGTGTCTGCCCCCTGGTGATCAGTGTGTGTTATAGTGACTGGTCAACCAGTCATTTAGTTGCTTAGGCTTTTATATATATAGATAATATATGATCATTTTTTATTGGCTTCTTACACTTAACATAATGTTTTAGAGGATTTCCACATTATGTGCCAATGCTTCATTTTTTTAAAAAGATATTTTTATTGAATGTTTTAGAGAAAGGGAGAAAAACATCAGTGTGAGAGCAAAACATCAATCAGCTGCCTCCTCCACACACCTTACTAGTTCATTTGTAAATTGGGATAACTTCATACATTTTGAATGAAGATGATTCATATAAAATATCTGGCAATAGTACCTGAAAATAAAAACTTATTGCTAACCACAAATATTAGATCAGGAATGTCTATTGTTGAGGTAGTATGTAGCTTAATTGGAAATACAGATAAGGTTCAAGTAACCTTTTTAAAAATAACACTTGTGAGAAGAGAGCTTATTAAATATCTAATCTGAGTTGAGTGCAAAAGGGGACATTTAAGTTTTTCTTTCATCAGTAATCCCTTGTAGTGTCTACTTTGGCTCCTTTATTTAAATGTGAACAGTTCAAAATTAAATATTGTTTTAGTTCAGTAATAACCAGTTGATCTAACACAATACTTGGCAGTTAACTACCACTATCTGGAATACTGTCTAATTAGGTAAAGAGGGTTTACACAAAACTTCAGGTGGGCTGCATCTAAGGGTGAAGTTGTATTAAGGATATCCATAGTAGTGATGAATCCAAATGATAAAAATAACCACAGTGCAAAAAATCAATTTTTAATGCACATTAAACATATTTATCATCATGTCTACTTTAGAAAACCATTAGAGTAAAAGCTTCAAGTAAATAATGGCTACATGATTAAAGAGATTTTTTTTCTGCTACCATCTTTACTGAGTAGAGCCCTGGCTGGTGTTGACCAATGGTTAGAGCATTGGCCCCGGGCACCACAGGGTCACGGGTTTGATTCCTGGTCAAGGGCATATGCCTGGGTTGCAGATTCCAGCCCTGCCCGGTCATTTGTGTGCAGGAGGCAACCAATCGATGTGTCTCATGTTTCTCTCTCTCTTCCCTCCATTCCACTCTCTAAAAATCAATGGAAAAAGTATCCTCTGGTGAGGATTTAAAAAATAGACTGAGTAGAGATAGCTTTTTATTGTGGTTCTGCCATCACATTGCCAAAATAGTTTATTGAATCAGAAGAGAAACACATTAGAAAAACCACCCATCAAAGAAGTGCATTTCAATCACTTTATTGAAATGGATATCCCCCTTAGTACTAAAACACAATGGTAGTTGGTTAGGTTACCTCTGCAAACTCAGAATTAACATGGATGTAATTAAAATATTGAAATGTATCAGCCTGTTGGGAAAACTGAAAAGTTATCTACAAAACATATTGTTTACAAAAGTATGAGATATACTGTGGTTCTTTGGTTTATTTTCCAGTGTATATTTATTCATAACATGATGTCAACATTGGGCACAATTATCTTGGATGGACTCAGGCTACACATTGCACTGAGTGGTTTGTAACACTTCTAACACTGTAGATCTCCTCATATTCACTGACTTACTAGCAAGTCCTGAACACTTTCCAGCAACCTCATGATTACAAAGATGGGTATTTACTTAAAACCTTCTGTTGGCACAGTAGGGAAAATTAGTGAAAGCATAGTCCCTTCATTTTAAACAGAGTTGTAAATTAGAAGCAATGGCAGTTTTATAAAAACAGTCCTTAGTAAAAACTTCTGGAGTGTGAAATGAGCAAGTTTTCAGGGTGATGTTAATTTGAGTCACTAGTACAATAAAACGAATTTTCTCGATGTGACTATATTGAAGCAGATTTTGCATAAAAACTTTTTTCCCTGGACACAAATATCACCTGTCTTATAGAAAAAATGTTAAAGACAATACTCCAAGATTAACAGGTATGTAGTTTTGCTTTATATAAAATGAATGTAATTCCCATGTAGCAATCAAGTCCACATCTCTGGATAATCTATTACTTGCATTATGGGTGCTAAGAAACCATATTCACTGCCTAAAATAGTGACCCTTATAATGTCTTAAAAGTGCATTTGTGAAATATTGGTTTTGATGTAAACCTCATAATTTAAAATTTAAATTAAGTAGGTTACCATTTTTAATACCTCCTAAATTTACTGACCCAATATAGAAAGTTGGATCAATGTTAGAAATGAAGATTCACAGTTTACCTTCCCAGATTTTTCATTAACATTTCACATTATGGACTTGGCTTTGTTTGTATGCCTCAGCTGAATTCAAATTTAAGCATAATTCCACTATAGCATAATGTTAATTAGGCAGTTTTCCCAAATCTGAGAACATCAATGCTAATCCAGTTACGATGTTTTGAGGATTCACAGCTTAAATCCACTATAACACTATGGAATCCATCCTTCAGGATTGTGGCGAAAGGCTTCAGAGAAGTTTTTGTTGCTGTATAATCCTATTTAAACAAACAAAAAATCAAGTTATCAGAAGTTTGCCAAACATAAGTATTACTGTTAAAAATGACTTACTGCTCATATCTAAGATTCATAATCAGGTCACACGTAGGTGTGTTAAATGTTAACGTTGAGTTTTGAATAGGAAAATATCACAGTGAGTTATATTTAGATGGCAAGAATATATGTCAATGACAATCAGGCATGTAACAACTTTTCAGGGTTCCAACTGCTATAGCAATGATACAAACTATAGTGTAACCTGCTGGTTTCCAAACACCCAATGTGAAGACTATCTGGCATAACTTAACTTTTTCTTTAAATACAACATCCAAGACCATACTGATTTTGCATATAAGGTAATCTCAAACTAGTTCATATATGGTTCAAACTTTTGGCCCTATTGTCCTGCTCAGGCTTGTGTAACTTTAAATGAGCCAGAGTTTGAGTCTACATAAAGCAAAATGAATGATGTTCAATTAAATATTACTGTTTTAGTGCTTTTATTTTTTATTATTATATTTTAAATAGATTTTTATTGACTTCAGAGAGGAAGGGAGAGGGACAGAGAGAGAGAAACATCAATGATGAGAGAGAATCATTGATTGTCTGCCTCCTGCACTCCTCACATTGGGATCGAGCCCACAACCCGGCCATGTGCCCTGATCTGGAATCGAACGGTGACCTCTTGGTTCCTAGGTCAATGCTCAACCACTGAACTATGCCAACTGAGCTTAGTGCTACTTTTAAAATTCCAGTTATTCAACAGGATGCTGTTTCCTAAGCTGATAATGTAATGAAATGGCTAAGTTGCATACCCAAGGTTGGGTATTTCCTTATTGTTAGGGTGTTGTGCTTTGAACGTAGTTAATGCCCTAAAATATTAGCTGACTAGATCAGTGAAGTCATTATCCCCTTTGTAGTCCAATTCCATTTTTGTTTGGAAAATAATTCCGATTTTAATTCTTGAATTATAGAAGAAAATTATAGCATTATAAAAATTTCTCTATATGGGAAATAACTATGAACCCAATTTACCAATTAAGGAACCGTTTCAGGAATTGTTGGAAGGTGGGTTATTCTGTAGTAACTATGCTTCAATTGCCGTGCAGTCCGCCCAGAAACAATCCATTTCAACTTCTGAACATTTGGTTTGGAGCACTTGTTTGATGAATATTCAGTTAAACACTTGGATACGAGCTCTTGCCAGAAGGTCAAATCTCTGCCATTTATCTGTGCATAAATTTTAAAAAATTACTACTCAATTAAAAGTTTTATGGTATTTAACTACAGTAATACTTGTAATCTTATTAACATGTCTCTTTCCTTGTCAAAATATTTGAAGCTACTCAAGTTTCAAACACATGATACCTCATTTTAGTTCAGGAGACAGTACAAGTGTATTAGTTTCTTTTACAGCTGTTAACAGGAATGACCTTGACATACCTTGGAATGTTTCTGAAGACATTCTACGACTTCGGTTAACTCTACACACTTCTGTGCTTGGATCTCCAATGCAATGATAGACAATGCCAACACAGAAGGCTAAAAGAAAAAAATTTAAGGTAAATGTTGACTATAAAAACAGGTACATAAATAGGTACATAAACAGGTACATAAAATATTTACCCTTGCTTTAGAAAATAGGATCCTGCAGTGGCATGCCTTAAGTTGAGCTTCTAATCTTTCAAAATTAAGGCTATTCCTCCTTTAAAAAGAAAATGAGATTAATTTTATGTAGATAATTTTACATCTAGTCAAAAGTCAAATTTTTAGAAAGACACTGAAGTCAATTTTAAAGTTTAAGTTTATACACACAGAAAATAAATTATTTGAAGTAAACAATTCCTCTTCCCTCAAAGACATGAACTCCTTAAAAATAAGTAACTAACTCCTTAAGGATAGCAAACATAAATTTTAAGTCATTTGGGGCAAAAAAATAAAAAGTATCATGCCATAACTAACAAGGTTCCTTTTTATCTTTTTTAACTTAAAATAATCTTTATTGTTGAAAGTATTACAGATGTCCCCGTTTTTCCCCCATTGATCCCTTCTAGCCCGCACCCGCCTCCTACCCCAGGCCTTCACTATGGTTTTTTGGATTTTAATCTATTTCTGAATCTACTGAAGTTCCTTTTTCCAGTAATCTGTTAGATGCATACCTACTAGTTCTATAAATTAACTAGTCTATAAATGGAAAATGAAATATAAGTAAAAGGTGAAATATCCTTTAGTCTCAAGAGTTAGCCTTCACATACTTCCAGAGGCTCTTGGCAACTGAAAGTCTCATTTCTGCGGGACAGTGAAGAGAAATTCAAGGAGCTGCAGGTCCTTTGATAGGAATTCTCCCAGGATATTGATTTTAAGCATCATCCGGACAATAACATTCTAAATTCCAAAAAGCCTTGGTTCAAGACAAGGATTACATACCTTTCAAATGGCGAGTTCTCTTGAATGAGTGAGTAATAGAGTTGCAGAAATTGAAAGGCAGTAGTAGCTTTGACTTTCCAACACACTTTCTCCAATACAATCTTCTCCATTCTCATCAGGTCTGAAACGGTGAACCTATACTGGCTTATTCGGATCAAGTCACTTGCCAATGGGACGTTCCTTTCCTCTTCTATTGATTTTACAGCCAGGTAGAAGCAGCTTAGTCCAACACACCCAAGGTGCTTGGGCTGAACCTAAAAAAGACAATAAGTCCATGTCTTTACCTTATTTCAATTTAAAAAAAAAGATAATCTAGAACTCAGACCCATCATTATGAAAATGAACCTTTGAGGTATATTTGTCATCTCTAAAGGAATTAACAAGTCAACTGTGGCCTGACAATACAATGCACCCCACTTGGAACCAAATTTGGAGTAACTGGACTAAGTTGCAGTATAATGTTTGGGTTCAGCAAATAAAAATTCTTTATTTTTTTAAATCACTATAAAACTATAAGTGCTCTGTTCTAGTTGGACTAAATAAGTTAACTGGTCAAAGGCTTAGATGAGGACTGAAACACCTTACAGCTTACACACAAAATTTCTTTCCAGAATGTTGTGTTTTTCCAGGATGTTTTCTTTGTAATAACACCTGTTTAAAATACTATAGCACATAACTTAAGGGATAGATGTATCTTACTCATCTGTGCAACATTTATAGATTTAAAGATAATGCTTGCACATGCTGTCTAAAGAGTTGCATAATTAACCTATTCAACAAATTTCTTGAGCCATCCAATTCAACAAATACATTATTGAGTTCCTCCTATATAGGAGACATTGTGTTAGGTATCGAGAACTAAAAGATGAGTTTTATTCCAACTGTCAGATTATCTCATTATCTACCAATGACCATGGGCACACAGAGAAGGCAGATGTATTTTTAACAGCTAAGCTAGCTCTGAAAGATATATCGATATCCTGCTTATCCAAATGTAGGGAAATAATTATGTAAATGCTGCTCCATCAGAAGATACTCTATTTAAGCAGATGCTGGAAATGCCAAACATAAGCAAGACTTGAGTATGTCTAAGGCTAAAACAAGTATAACTTTATATATGAGTGGAGATCAATATACTTTATTGACCAAGTGGTTGATAACATCTCTAATTATTAATCACAACCTAGCATTCTGATGCTAACACATTTAAAAAAAAAAAAAAAAAAAGTGAAAACACCCAACCTATCAAGAAAGATTTTTAAAAATAACAGCCAACTCTCCTACTGGGAGACTGCAATTAATGATTTGGTATTAGACTATGTTTCAGTGTCAGAAGTTAAATCTAATAAATAATGCATTACTCTTGATTTAAAAAAAAAAAAGTATTCATCAGTGCTGTAGTACAGAGAATTCTTGGGCTACCTGCTGAAAATAAAAAAGGTCAAGTTTATAAATACCAACCCAAAGCTAGCAATTCCATCTCTAAAACATTGAGCAAAACTAAACACTCAGGGTATCCCTGGCTGGGTGGCTCAGTTGGTTGGAACACTGTCTCATACACCAAAAGATTGCGGGTTCAATTCCTGGTCAGGGCACGTACCTAGCTTGTGGGTTTGATTCCTGGTCTATGCACATATGGGAGACAACTGATCCATATTTCTCTCTCTTTCTCTAAAATCAATAAAACATATCCTCGGGCGAGAATAAAAAAACAAAATACTCAGGGTAATGTAGCTTTAAACATACCTTCATTTTGGACAGGAATCTGTCCAGTAAATTCACAGCCAGAGAAAATGTCTCTGTGTCGAAGCCGAAGAACTGAGTTAGACTAAGGAGATCCTTCACTTCAAAGTCCCTCAGTCTTGCAGTCATCCTGAGGCCTTTATCATAAGCAGATTCAATGAGTCTCAAGCCGCAGACCTTTGGCTGGCATTTTGGCTCCTGTTCCAACAGGGCATTCAGCTGGTGTAGCAGTTTCTGAGAGTCAGTTGTTGTGAGGACCTCTATCATCTATATATAGAACAAAGCCCAGAAAGGATAAGAATAGCCCTTCCTGCACTGTATTGTGCCAAGTGCTTGATAACATAAGTTTCCCCTCCCCCAGTGCTGCTAGTGAATCTAAGTCATTGCAATTTTAAAATATTGCAAACCTTCCAAGAGATACTTACTCAAGTCATTCACTGTCAAGAGATGACTATGAGTTGTTAGACAAGATACCAAAACTTTGAAATTCTGCCATGTATTAACAGTGGGAACTGTTCAGGTTAGATAATTTTTCTTAGGGCTCAGTTCCTCATCTGTAAAGTGGGTATGAGGTTATCATTACCCACCTCACTGACTTGTGTGGAATACATGAGGTCACCTGGGTATAGAGCTTAGCTTATACATACAGTAGGTGCCTAATCAACACTGGGCAATATTAATGACCTTACTTCTATGTCTGTAAAATGAGGCAATAATATGTCTCTCTGGCTGTGAAGATTAAGTAAGACGATTCATGTAGAATTTAGCACAGTGCCTGGCCCACGGTGCTCAATAACTGTGAACTTTTACTGGTGTTAGGAAAGGAAGCGAAAGGAGTGTTATAGGAGCACAGAGGGAGTGGGAGGCTAATCCAGCCTGCAAGAGGAAGCTGGGAGTTTTCTAAATTAATAAATTGAAGTGGATTGATCATTTTATTGCTTATTAATAATATTGCACATTTGTGTCCCAGGCACCACGCTAAGTCTTGGACGCGCACACACGGTCCCTCCCTACACGACGGAAAGACAGGAATGCCGGGGACCTCCAACGCCGGGTTACGGAAGGAGGGCGCGGATGACGAGCCACTAACTTGACGGGTTCAACTCTTTCTCCCCGGGGCTGGTCCCTGGGACCCTGCCTGCCCGCTTTGACACTTGGACCCCGCGGATCTGAGACAAGTCGGACCGGGCCCCGCCCCTCGGGGCTCGGACTCGCCCGGACTTGTTGCTGACAGCAGCGGATTAGCCACCCGAGGGGAAGGACGCGGCCGGACTCACCCCCCATCCCGTGCCCCAGCCTGGCTCCCTCCCCGCCCGCTATGCCAGCCCCGCAGGCCCAGCTCACCTTGATCGCGAATGCGGCTCCTTCGCTGAAATCTTCCCTCCCCGGGCCTGCTCGCACCTCCGCCCACGATATCAAATCCGAGAAGTCCTAGAGGCGCGGGGACTCGCGGGCAAGAGGGCACAGGCCCGGGGAGGGGGAGCTGTCCTGGGTGGAGGTCTCCGCAGCGCCGCCCAGACGACACTGCCCTCCTCGGGGTCCGCTCGGAGCCGAAGGGACCGCGACGGGCCTCCCGAGGAATATATCGGAGGGCGGGGCCTTCCTGCTAGGCAAGGGGAGCTTTGTCGCCGCTAATTGGTGCAGTTCATTTGATGGATGGCCCCGCGGACCAAAGAGGACGGGTCTGTAGAGAGGAGGCCAAGTCTCCGCCCCTCGAGACCACGCCCCCTCCCACTAAGCGTCTCTTATTGGAGAATTTTCCAAGGTGTCTTCAATGAAGAGGAGGGCGAAGGACATGCGGCGCGCACCAATCCTGGCCGGGCCAGGTGTCTGCGGCGGCCGGATTGGCCAGCGTGCCATTCCCGAATGTACTGGGACTTCTTGTTCCTTGAGGTTTAGCACAGCGGTTCTACCCCAACTTCTAAAAGTACCTTGGCTAGTTACCAAAAAAAAGTAAAAAAAAAAAGTCTGCGTTTTCATTTCAAATGGAGAGGTGGTGGTTTTTTTACGGGCTAGTTTATTAAAGTCCAGAAACTTCTCTTGGTGAGCTGTGGAAATCAATTGATCCTTGCCTTGTTTTGCTTTTTTGTATACTTGGTTTAAGAGTGGAGTTGGGCTACATAAATCCTTGGTCTTATACCGGTTTTCTGAGTTGGATGTTTTAAGCCAATTGAAATAGAAAAATTAGTAGTTTTTCAATGGCTTAAAATGAAAAGCTGTGGTTGACTCTTAAGCAGGGGTCCTCAAACTTTTTAAACAGGGGGCCAGTTCACTGTCCCTCAGACCTTTGGAGGGCCGGACTATAGTTTAAAAAACAAACAAACTATGAACAAATTCCTGTGCACACTACACCTATCTTATTTTGAAGTAAAAAAACAAATGTTTTCGGCGGGCTGTAGTTTGAGGACCCCTGTTTAAGAGGAATACATGGGCAAAATAATTGTAGTGACTGTGAATCTCAGTTCACAGGTCTGTGTGTGAAGCATTGTTGTTCTTTTTTTTTATTATTGTTTTATTGCTTAAAGTATTACAAAGGATATTACATATGTGTCCTTTTTCCCCCCCGCCCTTGACAGTCCCCTGGCCTCCCCTACCACCCAGTGTCTTATGTCCATTGGTTATGCTTATATGCATGCATACAAGTCCTTTGGTTGATCTCTTACCCCCTTCCATTGTTGTTCTTTTTATTTACTGTAAGTGAACTCAACCTCTGATTGTGAGTCTGTGCTGAGTTAGTGGGAAAATAATGTTTGAAGCCTTTCTGAGCTCCCTCCCTCTCTTCTCTCTCCCAGATGGCCACAAATGAGAAAGGTCTACATTAGAAGGACTCGTGAGCAAGGAGTCATTTGTCAGTTTTCAGGGTCTGTACTTGAATGTCTCTATTCTGATGGCTTCTTCCTAGTTAGTGATTATCTGGGTTTTCACAAAGTGAAAATCTGAAAGACTTGCTGGCAACTCTGTTTGCCCTACCTTGCCCTTCCCTGGGGCAATGCCACAGAACCAAGTCCTGAAATGAGGACAGAGTTGTGGGGAGGAGCGGGAGGGACAACTGGGGAGGAAAAGTTAATGCTGCAGAATAATATTTCAACCACATAATCAGGTCAGTTTGACAAAGTGCGGCCTTGCAAATGGGGAAGTGGCCTTGGTTCTCCTTGAAAATAAACTATGCAATGAGTATTAGTGGGCAATGTAAAACACTTAAAAAGTACTTATTAAAATAATTTGTGAGTTTACAAAATTATGTGTTTCTCTTTGTGGATTTTAATAACAAAATTAGAAATGTACATACACAGGCATTTGTTCACTAATATCTTTTGAACACATAAAACGTGCCAGTGGAGAACAAAATATACTGGTCCCTGGCCTTGTGGAGCATATCGTCCTATGGACAGAATAAACATTAGACTTTGGAATAAAACTGACTTATTTTCAAATCACAGGCTATTGACTAGAGAAAACATTTCTCAAAAATAATAAGTAAAAGTATTTTGTTCATATGGTTACTGAGAAGATTAAATAATGTGCCCATAACACAGTAAGTACTTGATAAATTATTAAATCACTAACATTTCTTTTGAAATGTCTTCCTTAAACATACAGTTGATTGTGTTTTCTCTATTGTCTTAGTCTTCTATTCTCAGCCTAGAATCAGAGTATTAGAATTATTTATTTGACACTAAAAGTATCTAAATTGCATATGTTAATTTCTAGACGTTATTGGTACTGGAAATTTTCACGTGAGATTTTAGATAAAAATTTTATGTAATAAAATGTTTTTTTTCTCACATTAGGATCATGTTACTTTGTATTAAGATAGAAAAATTCCGTACATAAAAAACAGTTTCAATAGCACTGAAGAAAAACTGATTAGTCAAGTCAAATGGACACTCTTTACCTTTTCTCTTCCTCCCACCCTCACCGTCATTTTAAGTCCATAATATTGGAATACAGACTATAATTTAAATAATTTAAAAGACCTAATTAGCAAAATGTGCAAATGTAAGACTCAGTTATGTACTCTTGTAAAGGAAATTAATGAGTCCTTTATTAACTATGACTTTAAAGATGTGTATATTTAATAATGAGTTTCTCTGAGTCAAATGGCTGACCTGTAGTGTATTTCCCAGACTCGATGAAATATTCAGCTGCCATCTTCATACTTTTTTCTTCATCAACAACATTTAAGTACAGGAGGAGTGAAGCTCAGAAGAAAATGGCCTTAGGAGAAATCATGGCCTGGAGACTGAGCAACAAATCTCTCTCTCTCTTTCTCTCTCTCTCTCTCTCTCTCTCTCTCTCTCTCTCTCTCTCTCCTCCCCCCCTCCCTCCCTCCAATCTAAGGCCTCTATGACACTAAGACGATTTATATTCGGTTCACTGTATTGTTCTAGAAGCTTCTGATCAAATACCCACAGACTACAATGGAAACAAGCAGCGTAAAGGAGCAGAAATTCTGTGTATTTAGCTTGCTTAAAATTTTTTTAATAGATGTAAAGAAATATCACCAAGTCTTTTATGTGTTTGTTTCTATATCGATTTTATATTCACAATTTCCAGTTTCAAATTATTCAAAGGACTATTTTTTTTTTTTAATTTAAAATATCCTGTTCTGTCAAGTTTAGGAGCTTTATATCAGAGCTGACATAAGAATAACAAAAAAAACCCCGCATTTTTTTGTACCTCTATGTAGTTAAAATATGATGGAACAAGGCATCAATTGGCTCAAGACGTCTTAAAATATCTAGCTTTTGTTGGAAGTCACCCATGCACAGATTTAGCTCAAACAGAATAAATACTTTAAGGCACATTATAGAAGTTTCTATTTCCAATGGAAATGTACATGTATTTACATTATGAAGCCATAAATACAGTTTGTGTGAGCATGAAAATATTTGCATGTGATAAATAATACTGCCAAATAGCCCTGAAACAGTTATTATTATTTTTGAAATAAGTAAATCTCCTGCCAAGCCTGGTCTTGTAGAAGAATGTTTAATAACGAAAAGCAGTGGTTTGGTTGAGACACAAAGGGATAGGCTACAATTTGGATGTCAGTTTTCTCAGTTGCGAGTTCATAACCTCAGTACTTGGCGTATTTTGCCGTGGTCGCCCCCACCTGCAGTTTTGTTCTCTGAAGTTTCGGTTTTCTGTCTGAAAATATTAAACGGAGAACCGAAGAAATAGACAATTCGTGTTACATTGCATACTGTCCCGAGTGGCGTGATGAAATCTCGCGAGTCGCGCTCGGCCCTGTCCTGGACATGAGTCCTGCTCACGTCAGCGTACCCTGCCCACGTCAGCGTGCCCACGCTGCAGACGCGCCCACGTCAGCGTGCCCACGCAGCAGACGCGCCCACGTCAGCGTGCCCACACTGCAGACGCGCCCATGTCAGCGTGCCCACGTGAGCGTGCCCATGCTGCAGACGCGCCCACGTCAGCGTGCCCACGCAGCAGACGCGCCCATGTCACCGTGCCCACGTCAGCGTGCCCACGCTGCAGACGCGCCCGCCCTCAGGCCCCGGGATCAGGCCCACAGGCAGGTAGCTGGGGCCAAGTCACCCTTATTTACTTAATAACGACCCCAAAGTGTGAGAGCGGCGATTCTGGCAACTCGGATATGCCGAAGAGAAGCCGTGAAGTGCTTCCCTTAATGGAAAAGGTGAAGGTTCTTACCTTAACAAGAAATGGGGGAAAAATTGTATGCTCAGATTGCTAAAATTTAGGGTAAGAACTAACCTCCCACTCGAGCTGTGAAATTGTGAGAAAGAAACAAGAAATTTGTGCTAGTTTTGCTGTCGCGCCTCAAACTGCGGAAGTTCTGGTCACAGTCTGTGATAAGTGCTCCGTTAAGATGGAAAAGGCCTTGCCTTTGTGGGACGGAGGGCCCTCCTGACGATACATCCATCCCGGCCTCATGCTTCGCCACAGCCTGCGTCACTCACCTCACTTCCTCTCATCACGTCCGCGCTGCGTCATCTCACAGCATCACACGAAGCGGGTGAGTACAGCACAATAAGTTATTTTGAGAGACAGACCACACTCACATACATGTTATTACAGTGTGTTGTTATAATTGCCCTATTTTATTATTAGTTACTAGAAGCCTGGTACACGAATTCATGCACCAGTGGGGTCCCTCGACTTGGCCTGCAGATCAGCTGAAATTGGCTCTCCAACATCCCCCGAGGGGTCCCAGATTGTTAGAGGGCACAGGCTGGGCAGAGGGACCCCACCCATGCATGATGGGGGTTGGGGGGAGGGACTAGGGAGGTTGGGCAGGTGGAGAGGGAGGAGGGAGGGCTTCAGGGGCTCTGGCCCATCTCAGTCCGGATTGGCTGGACCCCAGCAGCAAGCTAACCTATTGGTTGGAGCATCTGCCCTCTGGTGGTCAGTGCACGTCATAGCAAGCAGTTGAGTGGCCTTAGCATATCATTAGCATATTACACTTTGATTGGTTGAATGGATAACCAGACTGTTAGCATATTAGGCTTTTATTTAGGACTAGGGGCCTGTTGCATGAAGAGATTTGTGCAATAGGCCTTCCTTCCCCTGGCTGCTGGCACCGGTTTTCCTCCAGCACCCAGGACCCAGGCTTTTATTATACTATCTATGATTTCAGGCATTTTTTGGGAGGTCTTGAAACATACCCCTGCAGATAAGGGTGACTCCAGTAGTTGGGAAATAATAACAGTACCACCTCAAAGTCAAAGGTTGTTGTGAGAATTAATTGAACTAATGCTTGAAAAGAGCACATGTAAGGGCTCAATAATTGTTAGATACTATTTTCTGTGTAATCTTCAAAGATAAATTATAACTTATGGCACTGCTGACATCAATGACTAAATATATTTGTTATTTTTTATTTTCAATTATAATTTACATTCTATATTATTCTGTATTAGTTTCAGATGTACAGCAAAGTGGTTAGAAAATCATGTACTTTACATTCGCGTGGTCCCTCCAATGTTTCAAGTACCCACCTGGCCCGTTACATAGTAGCTGTCATGATATTGTTGACTATATTCCCTTTGCTATAAGCTACATCTCTGTGACTATTTGTAATAACCTATTTTTACTTCTTAATACCATCACACTTTTTTTTTTTTTATTAGTTAAGGTATTACAAATGTGTCCTCATATACCATCACACTTTTCACCCAGCCCCCAACACCCCTCCCCTCTAACAACTGTCAGTCTGTTCTCTATATGTGTGAGTCTGTTTCTATTTTGTTTGTTCGTTTGTTTGTTTATTTTGCTCTTTAGATTTCACATATACATACAAGCATGGGCAAAGGAGGTTTACGGTTGTGAGTTCAAGTTTATTCTTGTATTATTATAATCATAACCTGCATATCTTTTTCCATAGGAACAACTGTAAACCTACATTTGCCCATCTCAAAATAAACCCCATACCCATTATCAGTCATTGTTCATTCTCTCCTCCCAGTATCCCAGCTCTAGGCTATCAATGATTTATGTTCTGTCTATATATTTGCCTATTCTGGACATTTCATACAAATGGAATCTTACAACGTATGGTCCCTTGAGATTGGCTTCTTTCGCTTAGCATAATGTTTTCTAGGTTCATCCATGTTGTGGTATATATCACTACTTTATTCCTTTTAAATAATATTCCAGTGTATGCATATATCACATTTTATATATTCATTCGTCAGTTAATGGGCAGTTGGGTTTGTCTCAGTCAACTCAACTGCTATAACAAAATACCACAATCTGGGTGGTTTAACAACAGACATTTATTTCTCATAGTTCTGGAGGCTGGGAAATCTAAGATTAAGGTGCTGGCAGATTTGGTTCCTGGTCAAAAGTAGCTGTACCATTGCACACTCCCACTGTGTGAGGGTTCCAATTCTCCACATCTTCAACGTTTCTTGTCTGTCGTTTGATGATAGCCATCCTGGTGGCTGTGACGTGTTCTCTCATAGTTTGCGTTTGCATTTGCCTAATGACTTACGATGTTGAGCATCTTTTCATATGCTTATTAGTCATTTTAATATCTTCTCTTGAAAAATGTTCAAATCCTATGCCCATTTTTAAAATCGTGGTAAAATATACATAAGATAAAAATTACTGTTTTAACTATTTTTAAGTGCACAGTTCAGTGGGATTATGTACATTCACGTTGGTGTGCAACCATCACTGCCACCTATCTCCTGAACTTTTTCATTTTCTCAAACTGAAACTTGTACCCATTAAACAGTAACTCCCCATGCCCTCTTCCCTAGCTCCTGACAACCAGCATTCTGCCGTTTCTCTATGAATTTGACTATTCTAGGTATTTTATGTAAATGAAATCATATATAATATTTGTCTTTTTGTGATTGGCTTAATTCACTTAGCATAATGTCCTCAAGGATCATCCATGTTGTAGCATGTATCAGAACTTCTTTCCTTTTTAAGGGTGAACAATATTCCATTGTATGTATGTATCATACTTGGTTATCCATTTATCTATCAGTGGACACTTGGGTTGTTTCCATCTTTGGTTATTGTGAAAATGCTGCTGTGAATATTACTATACAAATATTTCTTTGAGACCCTATTCTCAATTTTTTTTTTTTTTACAAAGGTATTTATTCCACTCTCAATTCTTTTGCGTATACTGAAGTGGGATTGCTGCATCATATGGTAACTTTCTTTTTTAATTTTTTTGGTAACCATACTGTTTTCTATAGTGGCTATGTTGCCAGTGGAAATAAGATTCTTCCACAGATCACGGGAAATGAATTTCAGGGACAAATGCATGGGAGGATTTGAGGTATCGTGGTAAGATTTATTGGAGAGAAAACAAAGAAAGGGCTTAGGTACACTGACTCATCCACAACTCTTTTTTATTTTTTTTTTGCTCTCTCAAACATCTATTTTATAACTAGAGGCCCTCAGCCCGGTCTGTACCCTCTCCAGTCTAGGACATCCCTCTTGCAATCCCGGATGGCTGGCTCCTAACCAATCGCCTGCCTGCCTGCCTGATCGCCCCCTAACTGCCTCTGCCTGCTGGCTTGATCGCCCCTAACTGTCCTCCCCTGCAGGCCTGATCGCCCCCTAACTGCTCTCCCCTGCTGGCCTGATCGCCCCTAACTGCCTCTGCCTCGGCCCCTGCCACCATGGCTTTGTCCGGAAGGACATCCAGAAGATGTCTGGTCTAATTAGCATATTACCCTTTTATTAGTATAGATTAAATCCTAGATAAACTATAGGTTATCATTTGAGACATAAAGGGGGAAATAATACAAATAGTTGATTAAAATACAGTCTATTTTAACCTTGTTGCAACCTTTGTATGATCTTTTGCGAAATGAGGTATATGATCTTTCTGTTGACTTCCCATTACCCCAAGATTAACAGAATGTAAAGCCTCCATAAACTATTATATCTACCTAGGGAATATAGGAGTTCTTTGTATAATGGACTGCATAGCATCTGACTGAGAAATCTAAGTACAACTATAGATGCTAAAAGAACCTACATGCTTTCAAATGTCTGTGCACAGCTCTTTTTTAAAAAGTATATATTTTTATTGATTTCATAGAGGAAGAAAGAGGGAAAGAGAGATAGAAACATCAATGATGAGAGAGAATCATTGATCGACTGCCTCCTGCACGCCCCCATTTGGGGATTGAGCCAGCAACCCAGGCATATGCCCTGACCAGGAACCGAACCTGGTTTATAGGTCGATGCTCAACCACTGAGCCATGCTGGCTGGGCCACAACTCCATTTTAATCAGGCTTTTTTTTTTTTTTATTGTTGTTGAGTTGTAAGTATTCTTTATATATTCTGGATATTAATCCTTATCATATATATGAATTGTAAATATTTTTTCCCATTCTGTGGGTTGTCTTTTTACTGCTTTAAGAGTGTCATTTGTTGCAGAAAAGTTTTTATTTTGATGCAGTCCACTTTTCTATTTTTTCTTTTATTGCCTGTGCTCTTGGTGTCATATCCAAGAAACCATTGTCAAATCCAATGTCATTTCTCCTGGTTTCTTCTAAGAGTTTTGTAGTTTTAGTGTACCCAAAATAAATAGAAAAAGTCTTCCTTTTTCTCTTCATGTTGTAATCCTGCATGGCTCCTATATCTACTATAAAATGTCTAGATAATCTGAAAGCTTAATTTGTACCGGTATTAATGTGTTGCTCCTGTTGGTTATCTATGGCTACATATGCAACACCTCAAAGCTAAGTGACTTAAAACAATGATGTCATTGCTTACTAAGAAATCTACACTCAGCTGGAGTAGGCTAGAATGGCTTGGATGCTGGTAGCTGGAATTCTCTGAAGGGTCACTTACTCGCTCACCTGTGTGGCTGTCTGGGACTTCAGCTTTGGCTGTGGCCACAGTACTTGTGACCTTTCCACGTGGCTTCTGGGCTTCCTCACAGCATGGTGGCTGGGTTCCAAGGGTGAGGCGAGAGAAAGAGCGAGAGAGAAAGAGAGAGAGAGAAAGAGAGAGAGAGAAAGAGAGAGAGAGAGAGAAAGAGAGAGAGAGAAGGGAGAGGGGGGGAGAGAGAGAGGAGAGGGGAGAGGGGGAGGGGGAGAGAGAATAGAGCAGGCAGAAGCCGTATTATTTCGTATGAATTAATATCTGAAGTCAAACCATGTTCCTTCTTTTGTTCTCTATTGGTCAAGTGGCTTAGCCCAGTTTAAGGGCAGGGAAAATGGGCTCTGCTTCTCGATGGACAGCTGCAAGGTTCTGGAAGAGCTGTAGCTATTTTTGGAAAATATAATCTCTATATCTCCCAATGGTAATATACAAATTTAAAGTGGCAACATCAAAATATAATGAAATGGTTGTTAAAGTGGGATCTTCAGGCAATAAAGCACACCTCTGGCAGAGCTATTTAGGCAGCTCTTTCAATTACATTAAGTAGGCAAACATATATTGCACAATACATGGGCCAGTTCTGAAAGGGCACAATGAACTTTCTAAGGATTAAGTGAGCCAAGTTTTCCATGCAAAGTCTTGTGACGTAGAATTTATTTTTGCACTCATTAATCTCAGGATTTGAAGGGAATGTTCTAATAAGTTCCCTTATCACTGCTGCCTAAACATAGGAATATTGCCATCCCAAATGGTCAGGGTGTTATCAGTGTGGGTTTTTTTTTAAAACTCCGAAGCCACCTAATTATAAAATTGGTAAAGATTAGACAGTTTGAAAAATGAATGTTGAAAAAAGTAATATGTCAAGGAAAGTCAGAAAAGGACATGGATTTGAAGGTCTAGAATTCTATGGAGAAAGAGTGATTCTGTGGCAGTTGAGTGCCAGAATATAGACAGTGCCCTAACCAGTTTGGCTTAGTGGATAGAGCATTGGACCTCAGACTGAAGGGTCCTGGGTTTGATTCTGGTCAAGAGCATGTACCTTAGTTGCAGGCTTAATCCCCAGCCCTGGTCGCGGTGCGGAAGGGAGGCCACTAATTGATGTGAAAGAGACATCTTACATGGATGTTTCTCTCCCTCTGTCTCTCCCCTTCCCTTCCCCCCTCCCTAAAAATCAATGGAAAAATATCCTTGGATGAAGAGTAACAACAACAGTAACAAAATGAATATGGACAGTGCCTTATTCATGCTGTTTTTGAACTTCAAGTCTGACTTATATTTGTGTAACCAGGTCTGATTATTTTCATGGTCAATGTGTGCCTGTTGAGAAAGTTACTCATAACTGGGGGGAAAAGAACTACTCCAAAATGTTATCATTTGTCACATAGCCAATCAGAAAGTTTAACAAATAGATATATTGGCTGTTTTTATGCAAACTCAGGTCTAATCACTGGTACCCAATGATGACTGAAACAGAGCATTAAGTGAATATTGGATTGTGACAGTCTGGACCAAATCCAGTCTGGTGAGCGATGGGGTCCTGGGTGTAGTGTAAGTGCAGTTTTTGAGGGTAGGATGATGGGGACATTTGACCTGGAAACTGAGAAGAACCATCTTCAAGGTGAATTAAGTCGTGAGCCCAGCTGGCATTGCTCAGTGCTTGAGTGTTGACCTATGAACCAGGAGGTCACGGTTCGATTCCCAGTCAGGCACATGCCCAGGGTTGCAGGCTCGATTCCCAGTTGGGGGTGTGCAGGAGGCAGCCGATGAATGATTCTCTCTCATCTTTGAAGTTTCTATCTCTGTCTTTCTCTCTGAAATCAATAAAAATATTTTGTAAAAAATCTTGGCTGAGGCAGATCTCATGTTCCAAAGAAGTAGACTGAGGAGGTCTTCTTTGGGTAAATATAGAGCTGTTTATCTTGTTTTCATTAGAAATATCTTATTTTGCACAAGATGCCTCACTGCCAGGCACCGTGGAGTAAACACTATCCTGCTGGGACTCTCTGGCTCCATTTCTGGTGATGTTCGCTGCAGGGTGCGGGCTTGGTTTTGAGAAAATGATTAAAGGAGGAGGCTATTAGACCAGGGCAGCTCTAATGCGTTGGTAATCTATGTAAGCAGACCTTAAACCAGACTGAATGCACTGGAATCCAAGAAAATGAAAGCTAAGAACCACCAATCACAAACAGCAAGCCAGGGTTTCCCAAATCAGGCAACTGCTTAAGGTACAGCCATTCAAATAGTTTCCTTGCTTGTATTCTCTGCAAAAACCTATTCCCTACCTCCTGTTGGTGGAGTGCTCCTAACCATTCCTGGTTTGGGGCTGCCTGATTTGAATGGATGTTCAGATAAACTCTTGAAAAAGTTTCTCTTTTATCTGTTTGCTTTTATTGCAATGTAATGTAAAGAGCATTAGGGTTGGGGGGAGGGGACATAGGGAGAGCTGGCCTCAGAGTCTGTTTTGGTTTGAGGCTTAGGAGAAAGAAAGTTTCCACATGGTCCAACTTGATGATTAGAGGTCTTCTTTTTTTTTTTTTAAATTAAATCTTTATTGTTGAAAGTATCACATATGTCCCCTTCTGCCCCCCATTAATTCCTTCTAGCCTGCCTCTGCCCCTTGCCCCAGGCCTTCACCATCCTATTGTCTGTGTCCATGGGTTATGCATATATGCATACAAGTTCTTGGATTGATCTCTTACCCTCCCCTCTTCCCCCCTTCCCTCTGAGATTCCGAAGTCTGTTCATGCTTCTATGTCTCTGGATCTATTTTGTTCATCAGTTTATTTTGTTCATTAGATTCCACATATGAGTGAGATCATGTGATACTTGTCTTTTTCTGACTGGCTTATTTTGCTTAGCATAATATGCTCCAGGTCCCTCCATGCTCTGGAGATAAGGTTGAAGGCCAAGGCTGGTGTAAAGTGTTCCTTTCCTATTCTATATCTAGGTAAGAGTAACGATAATAGCTAAGATTATTCCTTTATTCCTGAGATTGTTGTCCATAACAACATCCAAATACCTCTTAATATGATTATAGTTTCTAACACAGGATGAGATTCACAGCTCCTCTCAAACTGGTGATAGCCTACATTTGAGTTGACTTATTTTCCTCCATGGTCCATCACCAGACCTTTTGCCCTCCCTGGATCGCAGGATATGTTCATGAGATTATACTTTTCTTCTTTCTGTTTCCTTGTCTAACAGCTTAGTTTGAACTCATCCTTCAAGGCTGTTCTGGTTTCCTAGGCTGCTGTAACAATTTATCAGTTGACATACATTATTTTTTTTTTATTGAATTTGTTGGAGTGACATTGTTAATAACATTATTCAGGTTTCAGATATACAAGCACACAATATAACACAGAGATGATGTATTGTAAATGATAGGTGCTTTTGAAAGGATTCAGAGTTCTGGTTCTTAAATAAAAAAGGTTTGGTTTTCATTCATTGAATCACTAGATGGCAGCCCTGTGCCACTTTTGAAGCAGCCAGAAAAGTCCAGGTTTAGGAGGAAAAAAAAGAGCCTAGGAGTTTGTAAGGATGCCAGCTCATTCATTTCTATCTTGCGCGTGGTTTTGACATTCTGTTCTTTTGGATTTTTTCCATTAATTATGACACTCAAAGTTTTTTGTTCACTGAGAGGCAGAGAGCCAGAGCTTTAATTAAACCCGTGGGGGCACTGCTGCGGTAACTACTGTGCGCCAGGCACTTTACATAAATTGTTGCATTTAATTCTCATAACATCCCCGTGAAATAAGTATTATTACCTCTCTCTTTATAATGGAGAAAACTGGGGGTCAGAGAGGTTTAGCAATGAGCTCAAGACTACCAGCTGAAAAGTAGGACTGAGTTTGGAACCCAGGTTAACTTAACTAATCAGTAAACCACCTTCAATAAATCCTCGAGGTATATTCATTCAAATTAGTATTTTTTTAAAAATCTCAGTAAATTACAGCCCCAAGTTTTATAATATAGGACTCATACATTAGGCTTTAAAATAACTATTCTCTATATGCCAACATAAAAAATTTAAATGATTTCTTTTTTGCTGGGATGTCATTTTAGCCTTTTCTAGATTTATTATAGAAGATAAATCAGTTTAATGAGGATTGAGAAATAAAAATATCTGATTTTTGCTTCAAAGCTCATTGAAACTTAGGTGTGATTTTCTTACAGCGCACATCATACATTGCTCTCTACTTTGTGCTATAAATTTGTGTTTACAGGTGAAATCATGTACTTCCCAGTGAGTTCAGGAAAATAGGATCCATGCCTGAATTATTTCTCTATATTCTTGTCTTCACTGAGTTTGTGTGTAATCGGAATGGGTGTAATCAGGGTGTAGAAGAAAATAAATGCACAATAATCCATATGAACAAAATATCAAAATTTTACATAAACACAGAATTCATAACAAGGCCATGCTGAGTCATATTGTAACCTGAGGCAAAAGGAGTTTTTTGATGCCCTTTAAATTTTGCACTCAAGATGGATGCTTTACTTGTCTGATCCTAGTCCCAGTCCTGGAAACACTCCTAGTTCAGACAGGTTTTCTCAACATGTAGCCAACAAAAATATATTGAGTGACTACTATGTACCAATCACGATGCTCAGTTTTCTAAACAAAATGGTGAGTAAAAATGGACCTAATTTCTGCTCTCATGGAGCCTAGGGAGCAAATACTTACAGTTGGAAAGTTTTATTATGTCGTAAATAACTATTAGTCACTCAATCCTTTGTTATAAACAGGAAAAACAGGTGGAAACTGAGCCATGTGATAACACTGCAATGGAACCTTATTTCACTGATGAATTTTATAACTTCTGAGTACAGTTTGTAGATTGAGATCAGAAAGTATTCTAAACGAACTTTGATCTGTTGAAATAAATTGTAGTGCTTAGGTCCTCTTCTTTCATTAGTATTCTGACCTGGGAGATTGATACATTTGCATAATTGGGGACACCATGCATTATTTTTCAGTTTCATAGTGGTTAAGAAGTGGTTATGAGCATGGGTTTGGGGATGGTCAGACTTGAGTCTGTGCATTATTAAGAAGAGCTGGTATAATACTGGGGTTTGCTTCCCAGCTCTATCATCTTCTAGTTGCCTAAGTTTGGCGAATTCATTTAACATTTCTGTGCTACTGTTTCCTTGTTGGTTAAAAGAAGGTAGTGAGTATATAAGCTTATCTATGTAAGGTGCTTAGAACAGTTCTTAGTACCTTGTATTTATATTTATGTATATTTCGGCTAGTAATAGTAGCAGCAGTTCTGTGTAAATTACTTGGTTTATCTAAGCTTCAATTGACAAATGAAAGAAAAATAATACCTACACCATGAGGCTCTTGTGATGACTTGAGAGAATAAATGGAAATCACTTAGCTCAGTGTGTAAGTGCTCAAAAAATAGTTAGCTCTCTCTTTTTAAAAAATTAATGTTTATCTTCTTAACTAAAGATCCTTTAAAATCTAATAGGAACTATAGATTATTCATTCTCTGTGTTGGTGTTGTTCATAGTGTCAGGGATTTAACAGATACTCAATAAACCTTTGATGATAGCATGTTGAAATGAATGAAGATTAGAATCATAAAAGCCATTAAGTAGTGAAGTATGCATGCAGTTGTGGTGTGTGTGTGTGTGTGTGTGTGTGTGTGTGTGTGTGTGAGAGAGAGAGAGAGAGAGAGAGAGAGAGAGAGAGAGAGAGAGAGAGAGAGAGAAAGAAAGAAAATGAGAGATTATATGTATCTAGGAAAGTACTATGGTCTGAATGCTTGTGTGTCCCTCAAACTCATACCTGGAAATTTTAACGCCCAATGTGATGGTATTAGGAAGTGTGATGGTATTAGGAGGTGGGTCAAAAGGCTCCAGAGCTAGCTCAACCCCTCCCAACAAGTGAAGACAGTGAGACTCAGCAGTCTGTGACCTGGAAGAGGGCCTTCACCAAAACCTTAGACCTACAGCCTCCAGAACTGTGAAAAATAAATGTCTGTTGTTGCTAAGGGACCAGTCTGTGGTATTCTGTTACCGCAGGCTGACTGGTCTAAGACAAAGTGAATGAGGAGCTCCAATGGATCAGTGAACCTTTCTTGTGCTTCCCTTGCTTATGTTTAACAAAGACCGAAAAAGGTTTCAAGAGGACAGTGCAGAGTTTTGCAAGTGGGAGAAGATATTCCCAGATCCCATCAATTTCCCTGATAAATCACCCAACTCAAGTGAAGTTATTTGAAAAGATATCAGAGTAAATGTAGAGTCAAGGCACACAGAATAGTGGAGTTTTTATTTTCTTTCCTCCTTGATCATGTTCTCAGCTTAGCTCACCTCTTTATTCTCTTTCCACATCTTTTGCAGAAGTTAGAGGGGAAAAAACCAGGTCAATCAATATTTCTCTGGCCCTGGCCGGTTTGGCTCAGTAGATAGAGCGTTGGCCTGCACACTGAAGGGTCCCAGGTTCGATTCCTGTCCAGGGCATATGCCTGGGTTTCGGGTTTGATCCCCAGTAGGGGGTGTGCAGGAGGCAGCTGATCAGTGGTTCTCTCTCATCATTGATGTTTCAATCTCTCTCTCCCTCTCCCTTCCTCTCTCTGAAAGCAATAAAAAAATTAAAAAAAAAACTTACTCTGAAGATTAAAAGTTGCAGTTTTTTTAGAGTACATCTTTTAAGCTGATACCACCGGTAGGAGGATGTCTGAATGCCACCCCTCTACCATAATTAAAAAGGTTTTCAGTGTTCACTACCAATGAAACATGACTAATAATTGATAGTAAGAAACAATCAGTTTAGTTGTTGGAGTGTAGGCTGTTGTGTTTTTATCATCACAATGTCAGGATTGTCAGTCTAGTAAAAAAATTCCATTATTATGTAGAATTTTGTCTGTACCCATTAAATAATCAATTGAATTAAACTATCTACTTAAAAGAACTGGTCTAGGGGGTAAGAGTGTGACTCTTTTGGGTTAGACTGCTTGGCTGTGAATCCTGAATTACACTGTGTGCCAGTCGTGAGACTTTCAGGGTTTACTTAAACATTTTTTAACTTTATTTTTATTGTTCACACTATTACAGATGTCCCCATTTTCCTGCTTTTTTGCCCATCTCCGCCCAGCTCCCATGCCTCACTCTTTTCCTCTGGCCATCACTTCACTGTTGTTTGTGTCCATGGATTATGCATATATGTTCTTTGGCTAATCTCTTCATGTTCTTTCATCCAGCTCCTCCTCCCTCCATCCCCCTCCCCTCTGACAGCTGTCAGTCTGTTCCATGTATCCGTGCCTCTGGTTCTGTTTTGTTTGTCAGTTTATTTTGTTCACTAGATTCCGCATATAAGTGAGATTATATGGTATTTGTCTTTCTCTGACTGTCTTATTCACTTAGCATAATAATCTCCAGGTCCCCTCATCTGTAGAATGGAGATACCTACCTTGTAGAATTATTAAATGAAGTGATGTATGCACAGTATTCAGCACAGTGTTGGCTTATATTACAGGTGCATGATAAATATTAATGATCATTATTGGTATTAAGTTGGCTGGGCATCAGATAGTTGCAGCCATTACTGAAGTCACTTCTGAGAGGGGAAAAGTCAGAGCATACATTTTCCCCAAGGTTGCTATTTTGCAAACTTTAATATTAATGCACTCTATTCATGGGATGAGCTCCAGAAAAATTGGATAGCTGAAGAGGAAAATTACCTAATCACCAATGTGATTTAAAAAGGTTGTTTCAAATGACAACAAATGCTAATACTGAACTGTGAGGGAAGGAGAATATGGATATACAATGTTGTGGATCATTTTATCTCCTTATTTGCACTCAGCATCCCCTTTCTCAAAAAAAAAAAAGTCAGTGATTAAAAGCTGTTTCAGTGTATATATGAAATGATATAGAAATAGCAAACTATTTCTTTGAAACTGGTTATAGTAATTTTTGCAAAAAACAAATCTAGGATACAGGAAATTTCTAAATAGTTAGACACACACATACACACACACACACACACACACACACAACATAATTTGTTTTTTTTTAAGGCCACCAAAAATTTTGGTTGCCTCCCCCCAAAAAAATTGGGAGAGAGAGAGAACACACAACATAATTTAAGGGTAAGATATTTTAATGTAGCCAAGTGAAGATATATGGGTAATTGGTTTAGGCAGAAGAACTAGAGGTAGTTCTTGTTTACTCGCTAATATAAATTCGCATGAGTAAAAATATTGTGACTACCTAGCATTAAGTAGACTCTGTATTTGATCTGTCAAACTATCTCCATTAGTCTTTCTCTGAAAGGGGTCAAGAGCCTATATATTTCTCTATCTCGTAGATCAAATGTTATTTATTTATTTTATTTTGTTCTAAATTTCAGGATAATTCACCAGTGATTTTATTATAGAGGAATGATTATCTATTGAAAGTGATCAGTTCTAAGTCTGACTTTTGTGTGAATTTTAGGCACATGGAAGGATCATTTATTCACTATGAGATTAAGGTCTATGGGCTTTTTAGAGGGCTGTGATTAAGACCTGAGAAAAAATTCTTTTGATTGGTTCAAAAATGTAAGAAAAAGCTAAAAAAATGGAATAAATGTTAAATTGAATATTAAAAAACATAACACTTTGTTAATTTCAATAATTCCTAAATATATTTCTCATAAAATTTCATTCAATTTGAAAACATTTTTTAAAGATTAATTTTCTCACATCATAGGAATTCCTAAGTATTTGTGATGATTGCTGATATAAATTAAATGCTCTATATAGAGCCAAATGATTTAACCAATGGAATGTATAAAATGTTTAAGAATGCTTATATAGCAAAATTATTATTAATATTTTTAAAAATATATTTTTATTGATTTCAGAGAGGAAGAGAGAGGGAGAGAGAGATAGAAACATTAATGATGAGAGAGAATCATTGATTGGCTGCCTCCTACATGCCCCCCACTGGGGATCTAGCCCTCAACCCTGGGCATGTGCCCTTGACCGGAATCGAACCTTGGACCCTTTGGTCTGCAGGCCAATGCTCTATCCACTGAGCCAAACCAGTTAGGGCTAGCACAATTATTTTAATGAGGCATTTGCGGTATATTTTCCTATGAGTTATTAATATGTTGTGAGGGAGAAATCTCTAAATATAATAGTGATATAGCCTTGTGATAGTCTCAGCATATGTTTGCCAGGCTTTTCTTTTTAGCTTGGTATCCCTCTCTACATGGCCATTATGGTAGAGGTTAAGCACTGTGACAGGATTAAAGACTAAAAGCTAAGACAGCAGCTCTGTTTGTGTCTGTCCTATTATTAAGTCAACAGAGAATAAGCAAGGGAGTTTCTTTTCAGTCAATATTGTCAGATGGGGACTCTATTGCTGTAATGGCCTGTCAGCTCTGATTCACGTATGTGGAAAGATTCAAGGGTGGGGAGGGGAATACTGTTTTAATCATTGTACTGTGAATCGACCTGCTCTTTCTCTATAACCAAACAAGAAAAAATGAAGCGCAAGTGCTCATTTCTTGAATGGCATGCGAGACTTAATCTTCAAAAGAAACACAAAACTCTCTAATGCGATGATCAATCTTGATTTTGGAGGTTTAAATAGTCACCAAGGGTCAAGCTGAAGCCTCAGGTTGGGGTGTGAAGACTTCGGAATCCACCAGTGTGCTAAACTTGCACCCTGGAATAAATTTAATTGATTGATTTTGTTTTTAAATAACGAAGAAAGCAAACCAAGTATGCCGAGGCCACATTTTCTAACTCTAACAGCAGAGAAATAGGAATCTGTTCATGGAATCCTAATACTAGATCAGAAAGTCACTCTGGGTTCCTGTTTTGCATTTTTCTGCTCATTTTTCCAGTGAATATTTGTTAAACCTTTTCTAGCTGTCAGGAACAATGCTAGGCCCTCAGAATATAGCAGAGAACAAGTCAGATAAGCAATGTGTTCTCATTGCTTATGTAAAACTTACCATCTGGTTGTTCTGATTGTGATGGGCACAATTTTTTTTTTTTTTTTAGTTTTATTTATGTTTTGGGATGGACACAATTAAAGAAGCCTCCAGGGTTGTAAGGTAGTAAGTAACTGGAGTTTACAAAGGATGGCCTACGATGTCCTCTGGAAGGAAATGGCACTTAAGCCAGGAACTGAAGGAAGAGAATGAGCCAGCTAATTGAGGAGATGGGGAAGAGCATTTCAGACAGAGGAACAGCAGATGCAAAGGTTCAGAGGGGGGAGGAACTACTCTGTTCTTTGTGAATAGCGCAGTAAAGAAGGAGCCAGGGAAAAGTAGGGGCATTGTACTAAGTAGTTTTTTTAAAAAAATACATTTTATTGATTTTTTACAGAGAGAAAGGGAGAGGGATAGGGAGTTAGAAACATCGATGAGAGAGAAACATCCATCAGCTGCCTCCTGCACAACCCCTACTGGGGATGTGCCCGCAACCAAGGTACATACATGCCCTTGACCAGAATCGAACCTGGGACCCTTCAGTCTGCAGGCTGATGCTCTATCTACTGAGCCAAACCAGTTAGGGCTGTACTAAGTAGTTTTAAGGATCCAAAGATTAAGATATAGTCCTTACTCTCCAAATTATATAGAAAAGGGCTCTTTCCCTAGTAGAGATTCATTCTCTAAATCAGCGGTTCTCAACCTGTGGGTCGCGACCCCTTTGGGGGGTCGAACAACCCTTTTATGGGGTCACCTAAGGCCATCGGAAAACACATATATAATTACATATTGTTTTTGTGATTAATCACTATGCTTTAATTATGTTCAATTTGTAACAATGAAATTGGGGGTCACCACAACATGAGGAACTGTATTAAAGAGTCGCGGCATTAGGAAGGTTGAGAACCACTGCTCTAAATCAATGAAAATATGCTATAGCTTTGTGTATGCTTGTAAAATATATCTCAAATTAAATTTCTCTTAAACATAGAAACAGACAAACTGACTGACAAGCAGAAAAAATCATTTGTGAGGTGGAATTTTTAAAGACGTAGACTTGAGCCAGTCCAGGAAGCTGAACGGTTACCCTAAGATATGTCATTATTTTGATCTCAGGGCTTTATTTATTTATTTATTTTTAATATTTTACTTTTTCCACCACCATTTATCCCCTCTATGCCTTCTTCCACCTCCACAGTCTCCTGCCATCACCACACTGTTGTCCATGCCCATGAGTTCTCTCTTTTTTACTCAAATCCCCGCCCCCCCCCCCCCACCCCCAAGCTGCCTGCCTTCTCTCTATCTAGATCTCATGGCTTTAAAACCTCTGATTTCCTCTGCTATGTGACTTCAGAAGGCGACTTTGATTTTCTGGGCTTCAACCATAATACCTGAAAAAAGGAGGTTTGGGGTGGAATCTAGCTGTTGATTTAAGCTTTTTTTTTTGGAACTGAACAATATAGCCACAATGATTGTCACACAATGCAGAAAGGAGGGAGGGACACAGCCCCCACGTGTGCTGTTTCATTTTGCTGGCATTTTCTTGGGGAACTAGGAAGAGTAGAATAGACGTAACAACAATAAATGTTATTTGTGAATCTGCTACTTTTGTTCAGATACTGTGGTCAGCCCCTTCATACAGTTTATCTTTTGTAATTCCAAAAAGTACCCTACAATGTAGGTATCATTTTATCCCCACTCTACAGATGAGGAAACTAAAGGTTAGAAAACCCATGGCCAAATATCTAGTAGATGGTGGAGCCAAATTTTGAACCTTAGCTTATGCTTTTCCAACTTTATCTCGGGCAGTGATGGCAAATCTATGACACGCGTGTTAGAGGTGACACACAAACTCATTTTTTTGGTTGACTTTTCTTTGTTAAATGGCATTTAAATATATAAAATAAATTTCAAAAATATAAGTCTTTGTTTTACTATGGTTGCAAATATCAAAAAATTTCTATATGTGACATGGCACCAGAGTTAATTTAGGGTTTTTCAAAATGCTGACATGCCGAGCTCAAAAGGTTCACCATCACTGACCTAGGGAAAGCCCAATTGCATGCAAATGGATAGTGGGCCTCTAGAGATTTATCTTTTAGGAAGAACTACCTAAATGGGATTCTTGTTATATCTGGAATGCTTGCTAATCTGAGATGTGAGGACTTGAACAACAGAATGGACACTTAGCCAGGAGGGAAAAAGAGAGAAATCAAGAAGAGCAAGACACTAGCATTTATTGAGGGTGTACTTTGTGCTGACTCTATACTAGTTATGTGCTTTCATTACATCTCATTTAAGTCTTCCGACAAACCCTTAGGGCAGCGGTTCTCAACCTGTGGGTCGTGACCCCTTTGGCGGTCGAACGACCCTTTCACAGGGGTCGCCTAAATACATCCTGCATATCAGATATTTACATTACAATTCATAACAGTAGCAACATTACAGTTATGAAGTAGCAACGAAAATAATTTTATGGTTGGAGGTCACTACAACATGAGGAACTGTATTAAAGGGTGGCGTCATTAGTAAGGTTGAGAACCACTGCCCTAGAGGAAAGTAGAATTATCCTTTCACAAATGAGGATATCAATCCTTACGAAGAAAGCAAAGCCTAGAGTTTAAGGAACTTGATGTTTGATAGATGGCTGGTGAAGAGCAGAGATGACATTCAAACTCCCATTTTTTTAGAACCCCAAACCTAGGTATTTCCACCAAGAGAAGCCAAGTTTTAGATAGGAATATAGATGATTTCTAGATGTTTTTCTAGTTATTAGCATTTATCTTTTCCTTTGGCCTTTTATTTTAATTATTTTTTATTTCTGCATCCACATTTTTCACATACACAAAGCATTGTTGACATATATTTTCCTTCCGTAACTTTTTGTTCAGCTCATTTTAATATCTCTTTTTTTCCCCTCTGTCCCCCCCCCCCCACTTTGCTGTCTATGACCAAAAGCTGATTAATGAAAAGTTAACAATTCTCTAGCTAACATATTACATAGAACTTTATCCCTTCTGCCAGTGTTGAGGCAACTAATTATCAGCCTCATTTGGGAGCAAGGGAAGTTCACCTCAGGTAGACCAACAGAGACCGGCAAAGAGAAAATGAAAGCTGGAGTCTCCCAATTCCTTTAGCTCCAAGCCAATCTATACATATAAAAGGCTAATATGCCTTATAAGTGTCTGACTATCCAACCAGTCACTATGACTTGCACTGGCCACGAGGGGGCAGACGCTCAATGTAGAAGCTGCCGAGCTGCAGTGATTTGGCAGCTGCGGTTCTCAGGTGATTCCCCCTGAACCCAGAGAGGAGGGAGCCCGATTCCTTGCAGGGCCGCGCAGTTCCACCTTCGGCTGTGGGATATGTTGTTGCTGGGGCACTGCTGGCCCCGAATTTGGTTTACTGCACACTTGCATTTGCATTCCACACCCTGTACAACAACAACTTGGCAGAGTGCCCTCTCGAACTCTGGGACCCCTCGGGGGATGTCTTGAGAGCCAGTTTCGGCTGATCCCCACAGGCCAGGCTGAGGGACCCCACCTGCTGGAGGGACCCTGCTCATTTCACAGATGCCAGGGAGTGACCACGGGAGGTTGGCTCCAGGGTGTGTCCAGCCTGTCTCGCCCAGTCCCACCCCACCAGCCACCTTCTAATTAATTTCCTTTCAATGTGCACAAATCCGTGCACCAGGTCACTACTCTGATATAATTGCCTGAGAACAAGGACTCAAGTTCTTGGAGTCTTCACAGATAGTCTCAAAAATAATCATTATAGCAAATCAGGGCTCATGAATATGCAGCTTATTTCTGCTTAGAGACACGAGTTATCAAAATTAAAAATACAAAATTATGGATTGCAAAGGAAGCAGCAGCGATTTTATTTTTTAACAATTGGAAAATATCACTGGAAGTGAAATCTTCCTGCCAACATGAAGAACATAATAATCATGCCAGGGAGATGATGCTTTTCTAAATACTTGTTTTAAATAGATTTTTCTTCCCAAATTCTGTGTAAAGATAGACTACGGAAGCTTTAACTCACATGACTTTTCTTTTTGTGGATTTCAGTTTGAAGGTTATTCATTTTGGGACAGAGTCTAATACCATCTCATTCACAAGATGTTACTATAGTTACCATCTATTACAAGGCAACTTGATTGTAGTGCCTTCTTTTAGAGATCTCTTCTTTTTTTTTCAGAATCTCCTCAGATGTTCCTATGTCTGATCTGCCAGTGACCTTCATTCTTCTAGGCTTGACCTGCCAGACTCCAAACTCTGTGGCTTAACCAACAGAAATTTATTTTCTCACAGCTCTGAAGGAGAGATCAAGTTGTTGTTGGAATTGGTAGTTTCTAAATTTGTGAGGGAGAATCTGTTCTATGCCTCTGGCCTAGCTTCTGGTGGTTTTCTGGCATCTTTTAGTGCTCCTTAACTTGTAGAAGCATCACCCTGATCACTGCCTTAATTTTCATATATCATTTCCCTTGTATGTGTTTGTCTCCAAATTTACCCATTTTATTTTTTAAAATATATTTTTATTGATTTTAGAGAGGAAGGGAGAGGGAGAGATAGAAACATCAGTGATGAGGGAGAATCAGTGTTTGGTTGCCTCTTGCATGCCCCCCTACTGGGGATTGAGCCAGCAACCCTGGCATGTGCCCTGAAGGGAAATCAAACCATGACATCTGGTTTATAGATCAACGGTACTGAACCACAGAGCAACACTGGCTGGGCAAATTTACCCTTTTTATTTTTTTATTTTTAAAATATATTTTATTGATTTTTCACAGAGAGGAAGGGAGAGGGACAGAGAGCCAGAAACATCAATGAGAGAGAAACATCAGTCAGCTGCCTCCTGCACACCCCCCACTGGCTATGTGCCCGCAACCAAGGTACATGCCCTTGACTGGAATCGAACCTGGGACCCTTGAGTCCACAGGCTGACGCTCTATCCACTGAGCCAAACCGGTTAGGGCAAATTTACCCTTTTTATAAAAATGCCAGTTATATTAGACTAGAGCCCATGCTAATTACCCCATTTTATACATATTTTTATTGATTTTAGAGAGAGAAGATGGCAGAAGGAGAGAGAGATAGAGACATCAATGATGAAAGAGAATCATTGACTGGCTGCCTCTTGCACGCCCCCTACTGGAGATCGAGCCTGCAACCTGGTTATGTGCCCTGACTGGGAATCAAACCGTGACCCCCTGGTTCATAGGTTGATGCTCAACCACTGAGTCAAGCTGGCTGGGCAAATTACCCCATTTTCAATGGATTACCTCTTTACTAGTAAAGACCCTATCTTCAAATAAGGTCACATTCTGAGGTATGGGGGGAGGGGGTTAAGACTTCAACATATGAATTTTTGGAGGGCACAATTAAACCTATGATACTCAAATATATTGTGTAGATCCTGATATACACACTGAATATATAACTATAAAACCATAATCATATGATCAAAATGCCATTGCCATCGTCTGCCTGAATAAGCTTTCTAAATGTATTTTCCTCTTCCTAACTTGAAATGAGAAAGTCAGAATTTATCAATATCTATCCAGCATTGTGTTGAAGCTTTGCAGTAATCCTTTTTCGTCTCTGGGAAATAGAACTGGATGGACAGCTGGCTTCAGAGTTTGCATGAAGAGAACGTAATCCTCCTTATGTAACCCATCGTGCTTGCAAAATCTGCACTGCAGTTTTGGAGAGGGAAGGAGATGTTTGGAAATAAAGTCTACTGTGCAGGAGTGGAAAAATTTATCTTTTTTTCCACATTATTTTTGTTGTTTATATTTTGATTTTGTATTCTCAAAAGGCACACATCCTTGCTTGAGTGTTTCGTCTTTGTTGCACATGTCAGGAATTCAGAAAAGGAGAGTTCTGTCTCTGGGTCTATTCATTGACCTTCTTTGTGATGTACACATTGTTTAACTCCTCAAAGATATGATTCCTTCCTTCCTTCCTTCCTTTTTAATTTAATCTGCAATAGTCTCTCCATTAAAATTTTTGTTAAAGAATGCTATCTACTTATTGAATAAACCAAGTTAATTTTCCTGCAGAATGTCTGGATTCTGGAAGTGGCAGATTGTTTTTTTCCCCCCTAGTGTTTAACTTTTTCTTTAAATGTCACATTTCTTGTATATAGTAGGTTAGAACTGGAGTCTTGATTAGATTCTGATTATCCTCCTCCTCTTCTTCTTCATTTTTTAGAGCAAGTGCTTTTTTATTGCATCAGATGAGGAGATACATAATTTTGAAGGCTCAACTTTCAGGGGTGTCACCCTGATTTCTTCCTTGTAAAGTTCTTAATCAAATGTTACCTACTGGTCTTAGCATCTATGATTATTATCTTAATCCATTATTTTACTAGGGGTTACAAAATGATGTTTTTCTAATTTTATCATTCTTTCTGCATTTATTAGCTAGTAATTTTCAGTAAAAGACTTCAGCAACTATTGGCTTTTCTGAAATATAGTTCATATGCGAAAGCAGAGCCAAATGCTTGATTTATTCCCTTTGCTAATTATTATACTCTGGATTGGTAATATAGCAAATTATAGTGATGAGAAATGAGTTGTCTTTTTCAGTATGGTTTTTCATATATTTGCTACAGATCAATCAGATGCTATTATTATTGTTGTTGTTGTTGTTATTATTATTATTATTATTTTGATGCTTAAATTGTCCCACTTTAGGCTACTAGGAGTCTATTCAGGTTGGCTTTTAGGCCCCTTTTAAAAAAAATTTTTTATTGATTTCAGAGAGGATGCGAGAGGGAGAGAGATAGAAACATCAGTGATGAGAGAATCATTGATCGGCTTCCTCCTGCCCACCTTGTAATGGGGATTGAGTTCACAATCTGGGTATGTGCCCTCACCAGGAATTGAACCATGACCTCCTGGTTCATAGGTCGATGATCAACTGCTGAGCCACACTAGCCAGGCATTACCCTCCATTTTACACTTTAAGAAACTGAAGCCCAGTGAAGTTCAGTGACTTGTAATTATATCTTTACCATGCAACCACTAAATGCAGGAGCTAAGGCTAGAGCAGCATTGTCCAATTGAAATAATGCAAACCACAGATGCATATTTTACACAGAATATTTCAATTTGGACTAGCAATGTGCAGACACCCAGTACCACCTGTGGCTAATGACTACTATATTGGACAGGACATATCCTAAGTTCAGTTCTCCTAATTCTCAAACTTATGCACTCTCTGCTTCAGACCACAACCTTATTATTATTTTCCATAAAGGAAATAGTTGCCTTACAACATACATAGGTAACCAAACACCATTTTCATCTTGAAAAAAAAATGTCATCAGTGGTCATGATGCATTTTGGAGAAGGAATTCTTCTAGATAATCTTTTAAAATAAGGAGACTTTTTTTTTTAAAGAAACAATGTACTAATTTCCAATCATAGAATTTTATATTTTTTTGAGAAAAGGTCTTTCAAAAGTGTATTATTAGAGAAGATCATTTTGGTGGCCCATCTCTGGGAGATGCACACGTTTTTACAAAATGCATTAGCCTCATTTTTGTTTTCATCAATTTTTTTTCGTATTTTAATTTTCCATTAGCCCATTTACTGCTTTTTAAAAACTTAATAAGTGAAGTTATATTACCTAGCTTTAAGAATCAAATAATTTTTCAAGATTTATTTTAAAGATAGCAGTCGCCTCCCTATTTCCTGCTTTCTGCTATGCTCAATCCTCCAGGGACAAATACTTTGAACTCTTTCATCTTATTTCTTTTGATATCTTTCTCCAAAATTCTAAATAAAAGGCTTTTAGTGTTGTGTCTTGACTTTTCAGGTTTAGGTACTTTTTTGGGGGGTAACTTTTCTGCTTTGGAAGATAAAGATTTAGCTCTAGCCTGGCCAGCATGGATCAGTGGTTGAGTATTGACCTGTGAACCAGGAGGTCACAGTTTGATTCCCTGTCAGGGCACATGCTCCGGTTGTGGGCTTAATCCCCAGTAGGGGTCATGCAGGAGGCAGTCGATCAATGATTCTCTGTCATCACTGATGTTTCTATCTATCCCTCTCCCTTCCTTTCTGAAATTAATACACACACACACACACACACACACACACACGCGCGCGCACACACACACATTTAGCTCCATTTCCCCCTTCCCCCTGTCTCTTCCACTCACATATATAATCAATCACTCACTCACTCTCTTGACTCCTCTTTTATCCAACACAGTTATATTTAATTTTGGTTAGAAAATTCAGTGTTTAGCAATATGATTGAGGTTTGTAAACATTATTTATTTTTGTTTTTCTTTTTGTAAATATTATTTATGACTTAGTCATGTGGTGTACAATACTTATTTTTCTTTCCCCCCCATAACCTTTTTTATTTCCTGATGAAATTAATAATCTCGTTTTGTTGTTTTATTTTGATTTTCATGAATGTACCCAACCCAAAACTCACCTGAGAAGTGAAGTTTGAGATTTCACCTGCAGGATGAGTATATGAGAACTAGTTGATGGAGGGCTCTGAAGGGGAAAAGCATATATTAAGAGGGGAGAATATGTGCAAAGGTCCTGTGGCTAGAGGACAATGGTAGAAGAGAACCCGTGAGGTGGTCAGTGTGAGTAGAATTTAGAGATAAGGGAGAGAGAAATGACATCACCTGCTGGAGAGAGAGAAAGGGGCCAGGCCATGCACAATATTAGGCAGTATTAATGATCTTAATTACTATTTAAAGAAATTCACATAAGCATTTCTAGCAGGGGAGAGAAATGGCCAGATTTATAACTTCCTCTTCATTCTGTGCATTCTTTTATGTTTTTATAATAATGTTCTCTTTTGATTAAGTTAGCCAGGGTATTTTTCTATTGTTGGCAATCAATGAAGCTTAGCTGAATGCAGGAGTTCTTTTGCATGTGCACTCTGGTGTTGGCACTCAGCTGGACTGGATTTCTTTGTACTGGGCCTGTTTTGTTCTGTTGCCTGAATATTGCCTAGAGCTGCAAATACACTCGTCACAAGCTTTTTTTTTTTTTTTTGTATTTGTAGCAAATAATTGTTTTGCATTCCCTTAATAGTGGTTGTTGCATTCAGATCAATTCACAGCTGTCATTTTTCAGATACAGTTCTCAAGTTAAACCTCTTTTCAGTCATATCTTTTACTATGTAAAAAAAATAAACCCTTTAATTTGTTTTTGTATGTTATTTCATTTAAGTCCTAAGAATTCTGGGTATGGCATTGTCACTGCATGGTTCAGCTGCAGTTCATTCATTGTCTTGTTTCCATTAATTCAAAATTTTAATTTATTTGTAAAAGGGGTAAAACTTCATGATGTATGAGTATCACATTCTTTGCTTTCTCACTACCTGAACTAGAAAATTTTGTTCTTGTCCATACTATCTCCTCTCCCTTTACCTGGTTCAGGTCAATCAATGAACCAGGGTTTGGGGGCGGGGGGCAGGTTTCAAAAAGGACTGAGAGGTTCTGCAAATGACAATATGCAAAAAAAAAAAAATAGTTCTGGTATAAAAGGGAGTTTGGGAGGGGAACGAGGAATCAAGAGTGTCTGTGAAGATGGGAATATTGCATAATTAAAAAACTTTTCTTTCAGAAAATGAAGACTGAGGAATGGGGAGAACAATTTTGGGCAGTTAACATGAAAGTTGGGGTAGAGAGAAATGGGAGAGAGAAATTTTAAGATGTGATGTGATGAGGTTTTTTTTTTTCTTTCAATGATTATTTTAAAAAAATAACTTGAAGTCAGAATCAGAATTACTTATTTTTTCTTTGAGTAATACATTGTTGTAAGATTGGACATATGAGCTCCACTAATATTTGTGTAATATATTTGTACTATGATTGGGTAACAGCAAATGGAGCATCAAGGCATTTTCTGTAAATTAGCATGCCAGTGACAGAGTTCTTTGAGAGTATGAGGAAAAAGGCTCTGGTATAGTCTAGAAGGCAAGAGCAATAGATATAGTCAATTTTTCTTAGTTTAATGCCTAAGAACATTATGTACATTTCATTTTTGAGAGGGTATCTCAAAGGATTAAGGAACCAGGACTTTGAGACAGAATATAGGGAATGAAAAATTTTCAGTGGTGAAGACAGCTTTAAAAATTTTGTGAGTGGGGATGTGTCATATTGTTATTGGAGAAAAGCATGGTGGTCTTTCTCCGGTGCTAGTGGGAGTGGGGTTCTTAGAGTACCACTGGAATAAGCATTTCTGGAGGCCCTCATGGGAAGACAAGATATGGTAGAAAGCTTTATTTCCATGGAATTACATCCCTTCAGTAAAGCTAGAAGCAGAGCCACAGTCCAGAAGTTTCGTTCCATGATGTAATTGGGTCCGGTTTAGCATTAAGCTAGTTGCATTCCATTAGTCCATTGTGTGTGGTCCACGTGGGTGAATGCAAGGGAACTAAGAGAGCTTGACGCCTGCAACCAAGAGGGCCAGGAGGCAAGAGAGCAAACTCCTTCATACTTTGTGGTTACTTTAGATCTCTGAATTTGCAAGCCACCATGCAGGCCTTCCCTGAGTTAGTCAGATTAGCATGTGGCCCCTTTTCATCCACAGAGACTTCTGTAGAATCCTATATAATACAAGCCTAATATGCAAATTGCTCTACTAGGAGTTTGACCACTCACTATGATGTGTGCTGACCACCAGGGGGCGGCATGGAACATGGTGGGCATCAGTGATGCAGCGCTGGCAGTGGGTGGCAGTAGAGGAGCTGCCTGCCCCGATGGGGTCCCCAATGTGAGTGGAACTGCGGCGGGATGGTGGAGCAGGTGAGTGGGCAGCGCCAGGCTAAGGAGGGTGTGAGCGGGGCCAGACAGCAACCGAGGGTGAGGGGGGCGCGGGGGCTCAGCCTTGATCAATCGCCCCGCAGACGGGATGGTGGAGCAGGTGAGGGGTCGGCGCTAGGCCATGGGGGGGTGCCAGGTGGGGTTGTGGGGCTGTGAGGCTGGGGGCAGGAGCTGGGGCCTGATCCCCACAGGCCACCCTAAGGGACCCCACCTGTGCACAAATTAAATAGAAATAATGAGATTATTAGTCCCTTAAAATCTATATAAATTTTGGGAAGGCATGACTCTATAAAAGTGGAGGCAGACATGTATGTTAGGAGAACACTGCAACTGTCTCCCGTCATTATATTTTGTTAGACAGTTTTCATTTTTTGACTGTTGTGACAATCTTCCACAATCAGCCACTCTAGAAAGTATTTGCAAAGACATCCTTTCTATCCAGAAAGAAGTGATAATTGAGTACAAACAAACACCCAACTTTGTTCCACTTCTAATAGCAAAGTTGGCAAAATGACAAGGCATCTAATTTTATGGGGCTACAGGGGCTCTTGGGAAACCCATGACTAAATACCTTGAACAATTTGATAAGGATTCTGTGCTCTAAATGGCCTCTAGATTAGTGCAGCTGCAGGCAATTTACAGGAGACTGGCAATGTGGTGAGTGGCCCCCGTGGCACTGAATGCTAATCTGAGACTATCCACGCCAACAGCCTTTGCCATTCATCATTCTTACATCCAGATGGCTCCCACTGTCTTTCTAGTCCTCTTTTTGTGCAAAGTGGCTGCTCTTAAATTGCAGTGTATTGGTGTTGGAAGCAATTTTATTATTCATGCAGTAGTCCAATTACCACTCTTTGTAGAAGAGGAAATGGAAACCCAAAGAGGGGAAATATCATGGTCAAAACTAACCATTTGCTTAGTGTCAAGCTGAGGCAAGAACATTTATCTCTTGGATTTTAGCCTCGTGCTCATTCCAGTTCATCAGGATTTCGTATTTTTTGGGAAAACATGTAGCACAGGATTTGGAGTCTAATGTCACAAAGTCCAAATCTCATCTCTGCTATTTAGTAGCTACTTGACCTTGGACAGTTAACCTGGTGTAGTTTTCTCATCTGTAAAATGAGGTTGATTATGGAACCTCCATCACAGGCTGTCATGACAACAAATTGATGCTGATATTTCAAGTTCTTAGTATAGTGTTTGGTATATAGTAAATTCTCAGTTAATTAGCTTTTATCATTATAGCACTAAACCTTTTCACATGAAAGAAGGAAGAATTGGTTCTTTGTTTTTTCTCTTTTTTTTAAAAATTAAATCTTTATTGTTCAGATTATTACAGTTGTTCCTCTTTCCCCCCCCCCATAGCTCCCCTCCACCCGGTTCCCACCCCACTCTCTGCCCTTACCCACCCACCCCACTGTCCTCATCTATAGGTGTACGATTTTTGTCCAGTCTCTTCCCGCACCTCCCACACCCCTTCCCCCTGCCCCCCCCACCCGCCGCCTTGAGAATAGTCAGTCCACTCCCTTTCTATGCCCCTGATTCTATTATATTCACCAGTTTATTCTGTTCTTCAGATTATTTATTCACTTGATTTTTAGATTCACTTGTTGATAGATGTGTATTTGTTGTTCATAATTTTTATCTTTACCTTTTTCTTCTTCTTCCTTTTCTTAAAGGATACCTTTTAGCATTTCATATAATACTGGTTTGGTGGTGATGAATTCCTTTAGCTTTTTTTTATCTGTGAAGCTCTTTATCTGACCTTCAATTCTGAATTATAGCTTTGCTGGGTAAAGTAGTCTTGGTTGTAGGTTCTTGCTATTCATCACTGAATATTTCTTGCCACTCCCTCTGGCCTGCATAGTTTCTGTTGAGAAATCAGCTGACAGTCGTATGGGTACTCCCTTGTAGGTAACTAACAGTTTTTCTCTTGCTGCTTTTAAGATTCTCTCTTTGTCTTTTGCTCTTGGCATTTTAATTATGATGTGTCTTGGTGTGGTCCTCTTTGGATTCCTTTTGTTTGGGGTTCTCTGTGCTTCCTGGACTTGTAAGTGTATTTCTTTCACCAGGTGGGGGAAGTTTTCTGTCATTATTTCTTCAAATAGGTTTTCAATATCTTGCTCTCTCTCTTCTTCTGGCACCCCCATAATTTGGATGTTGGTACGCTTGAAGTTGTCCCAGAGGCTCCTTACACTGTCTTCATATTTTTGGATTCTTTTTTCTTTTTGCTTTTCCGGTTGGGTGTTTTTTGCTTCTTCGTATTTCAAATCTTTGACTTGATTCTTGTGATCCTCTGGTCTGCTGTTGGAACTCTGTATAATATTCTTTATTTCAGTCAGTGTATGCTTAATTTCTAGTTGGTCCTTTATCACAACCTCGAGGGTCTCACTAGATTTCTTGAGGGTCTCACTAAATTTATTGGCGGTTTCTAGAAAATTCTTGAAAAACCTTAAAAGTGTGGTTTTGAATTCTATATCCAGTAGTTTGCTTTCCTCCATTTCTGTCATTTGTGACCTGTTTCTTTGTCTCTGCATTTTTTATGCTTCCCTGTGTTGATTGATAGAGTGGCTTTCTGTGCTAGGTGTCCTATAGGGCCCAGTGGCTCAGCCTCCCCAATTACCTGAGGTGGACACTCTTGGTGCACCCATTTGTGGGCTTTGTGCACAGTCTTGTTGTAGTTAAGCCTTGATTGTTGTTGGTATCACTGGGAGGAATTGACCTCCCGGCCCATTGGCTGTGAGAATCAGATGTGTCTATGGTGGGAGAACTTCTGTGCTGGAGACACCCTTCTGGGGCAAGACTTGCTTCAGTGGGGCTTTGGTGTTCACTGAGTCTGCCCCCTGAGTGTGTCCCTTATGGGTCTGAGGAGTTGTAATCTGGATGGTCCCACTCTGACCACTGGGTACACTGGCTCTTGGATCTCTAAGGAGGTGCTAATTTAGCCTCTGTCTGAGGCTACCCAGCAGGAGCTATGGAGAGATCTGCAGATTCCTCTTTTTTGTTTAGGGTTTGGAGGTGCCCAGATGAGGCCCATCTGTGAAGCAATGCAAGCTGCTGTGGGGCCTTGGGCCTTCTTTTGGAAGTTCTGGGTCTCTCTGACCCAGCTTCAGTTTGTTAGGTAATTTTCAGATTGCAAAGGGCCAGGCCTTTCATATGCAAAAGCCTCTGCACACAGCTTGGGTGGGGTGAGACTTGGGTGGGGAATCAACAGGGAGGAGCAAACAGCTATGGCAGATCCTCAGTCCTACCCTAAGGGGCCCCGCGTCTCAGTGTCCCGGTAATCACTGCAAGTACCTCTGAGAGAAAGCTGCCCTGGAGTTCTGCCTGATGCCAGACAGTCCAGTTTCTCCCTGTAAGAGTCTGGGTCCCCAGAGACTCACCCAGAACTGGAGTTCAGAGCAGTCAGGAGCTTGAGACTCCCTCCCGATTGAAAAAGACAACCATGTCCTCAGTTGCCAGCCCTTTCCACGTGCGCCTCTGTACCTCTGCAATTTACTTCCGCACCTCCTCTGAGTCAGTGTGCTTTTCTCTTTCCTTCTAGTTGTAGAATTTCCACTCAGCCAGCCTTCCTGTGGTTCTAGATGATGTCCGTTTTGTATTTTAGTTGTATATTTGAAGTGGTTGTTTGAGGCAGCAATTTCCGGTGTTTACCTATGCCGCCATCTTGGTTTCTCCAGAATTGGTTCTTTTTAGGAGAGAGATCAAAGGAGATGATATTTTGTTTATGAGCATTTTGATAGGAATATTTGGCTTTGTATATACTTATATTATATTTCAGTCTAGTCTTCAACCTGATGGCAGAAAATATCCTCCTAGAGTAGTGATGGCGAACCTATGACACGCGAACTCATTTTTTTGGTTACTTTTTCTTTGTTAAATGGCATTTAAATATATAAAATAAATATCAAAAATATATGTCTTTGTTTTACTATGGTTGCAAATATCAAAAAATTTCTATATGTGACACGGCACCAGAGTTAAGTTAGGGTTTTTCAACATGTGACATGCCGAGCTCAGAAGGTTCGCCATCACCGTCCTAGAGGGAACATTTTGCTGGATAGTAGGAAGAATGAAAATGTTAAGTTCTTAAATACTGTACTTCCTATTAGTGTCTGGCATATATTCATTGGTAATGATAATCAGTCGACCCTGTCATCAATTTGGGGTACTAAATATTAACAAAAATACTCTTTGAATTCATGATACTGTGCATATTTAAGAAACAGTTTGATTTTTCAAGATTATAAAATGGCTTCAAAATAAAACAATACTCAATATTTCTGTTACTTCGTAGGATATTTGGTGAATGTTCAAACTTTCTAATTTTTAGAGACATACTTAATGCACTGAGAAATCTAAAAGAGAAGGAAAATTATATTAAACAATACATAGTCCTTTAAATTAATGTATTAATTTTCAACTGAAGACAAAAAAAACCCCTTGAAATCTTGGGAGGTTATTAGTGTCTGGAAGATGTTCAAAATATATACTTGGAAAAAATTATTAAGGATACAATGGTCTTTGACATTTATTTTCCACTAAAAAGTGTTTTTCCATGAAATCATAACATTTGTACCATTAATATAGAAGTTCAATTTCCATGGTAACAAAGCCTAATGTATTCTCCACAGACTAACTGCAGTGGAATTATATGAGGGAGAATTTTTTAAAAAAAATATATTTTATTGATTTCTTACAGAGAAGAAGGGAGAGGGATAGAGAGTTAGAAACATCGATGAGAGAGAAACATCCATCAGCTGCCTCCTGCTCACTCCCCACTGGGGATGTGCTTGCAACCAAGGTACATGCCCTTGACTGGAATCAAACCTGGGACCCCTGAGTCCACAGGTTGACGCTCTATCCACTGAGCCAAACTGGTCAGGGCGAGAATTTTTAAAAAAATTTAAATTCTTTGAAGTATTGTTTAAAGTATTACATAGTCTCCTTTCCCCCCCATTAATATCCCCCCAGCCTCCCCCAACCCCCTGCACATGCCTTTACCCCCCTACTGTCTGTGTCCATTGGTTATGCTTATATGCATGCATACAAGTCCTTTGGTTGATCTCTTACCCTCAAACCCTCCCCTGCCTTTCCACTGAAGTTTGACAACCTGTTGAATGCTTCTTTGTCTCTGTATCGATATTTTTGTTCATCAGTTTATGATGTTCTTTATATTCCACAACTGAGTGAGACCATGTGATATTTACCTTTCTCTGACTGGCTTATTTTGCTTAGCATAATGCTCTCCAGTTCCATCCATGCTGTTGCAAATGGTAAGAATTCCTTCTTTTTTATAGCAGCATAGTATTCCATTGTGTATATGTACCACAGTTTTCTAATCCACTCATCTGCTGATGGGCACTTAGGCTGTTTCCAAATCTTAGCTATTGTAAATTGTACTACTATGAACATAGTGATGCATATATCCTTTCTGATTGGTATTTCTGTTTTCTTGGGATATATTTCTAGAAATGGGATCACTGGGTCAAATGGGAGTTCCATTTTTAACTTTTTGAGGAAACTCCATACTGTTTTCCACAGTGGCTGCACCAGTCTGCATTCTCACTGGCAGTGCAAGAGGGTTCCTTTTTCTCTGCATCCTTGCCAGCCCTTGTCATTTGTTGATTTGTTGATGATAGCCATTCTGACAGGTGTGAAATGGTACCGCATTGTCATTTTGATTTGCATCTTTCGGATGACTAGTGACTTTGAGCATGTTTTCATATGTCTTTTGGCCTTCTGTATGTCTTCTTTCGAACAGTGTTTATTTAGGTCCTTTGCCCATTTTTTGATTGGATTGTTTTCTTCCTTTTGTTAAGTTGTATGAGTTCCCTATACATTTGGAGATTAAACCCTTATCGGATATGTTCTTCCATGCAGTGGGCTTTCTTGTTGTTTTGTTCATGGTTTCTTTTGCTGGGCAGAAGCTTTTTATTTTGATATAGTCCCAGAGGGAGAAAATTTTAATTTAAAAACACATATATTTATTGATTTTGGAGTTGAAGGGAAAGGGAGAGAGAAACAGAAATATCAATGATGAGAAAGAATCATTAATCAGCTGCCTCCTGCTGGGGATTGAGCCCACAACCAACCTGGGCATGTGCCCTGGAACAGAATTGAACTGGGACCCTTCAGTCCGTAGGCAGATGCTCTATCTACTGAGCAAAACCAGCTGGGGCAGAAAAGTGGGATTTTAAAAGAAGCTTTGAATGAAGTAAAAGAAGCTGAATATATGAGATTGTGGGGAGAAGAGTAGGGAGAGGTGAGGTGAGGATAAAGTAGCCCAGGTTTGGCTAAGAGAAAGAACTTGGATTTTAGGTATATTAAGAGCAGTGGGAAGCCTTTGAAGGAATCTCAGCACAGGATCATGTGCTGCCTTTTGCCTGCCCACATAGTTCAGATTCAGTAACTTTTTGGCATAAGAGACATAGAGAATACATACAACAAAGGTCCCTTATCTATTGAGGCCAGTGCCTCAGTTTTAGTTTTATAAGTCATCTGCAAATTCTACTGCATTCACTGAAGACATTCTTCCAAAAACACATCATGTTTCCTACTAATCTGAGACTGGATTGAATCATCTAGATGGGTTGTGTTTAAAGGACAGTTTGCTGCTCTGCAGAAACATTTTGGCACAATCCTGCAGATTTTAGATACCCTAATGGTGAGGATTTTCTTCTTTCAATGGGAAACCATAGCAACATGCCACTTAGAAGGCACACTATATAATCTATCTGTTCTTCAGTTAGCATTTTGCAGTCCAGAAATAGTCATCATTGCCTAATGTGCGTATGCAAAAGGTCAGGCAAATCTGAACCCCAGTGACTACAGTTCTCTCTCTAACCATGGTGTGGGAGTGGGAACTGCACCTTCTATCAGAGATGCCTGATTAGGTGCAATGAGTCCAGGAAGGAGGAAGAAATAGGGGTGGACAGCTCTGTGTTTCTGTACAAATTGCAAGCCAAACCTGAATCTCTAAGTACAAAGTACAGGACTATGATCCATAGAATTGCTCCTTTTCCAAAATGTCATACACACACAGACTCAGTGCCCCTTGGAATAATTCTTACTAAATTACAAGATTTACAGTTAAGATATTTTATGTCCCAGCACCTTTTGCAATTCCACACACACTCCCTGTCTTCCTTTAGTTGCAAAATAATAACCCACAAGTTCTTGAATACACAGATTTCTTATCTTTTTTTAAAAAATACATTTTTATTGATTTCAGAAAGGAAGGAAGAAACAGAAACATCAATGATGAGAGAGAATCATTGATTGGCTGCCTTCTGCACGCCCCCTACCTGCAACCAGGGCATATGCCCTTGACCAGAATCGAACCCAGGACTCTTCAGTTCTCAGGCTGACACTCTATCCACTGAGCCAAACCAGCTAGAGCAGATTCCTTATCTTAATTCAGACTATGGAGAGCCAGAGCTGCCAGCCAGAAATCCATCAATGTATAGAAGTTAAGAGGGTCTTTGCTAAAGAACAGGCAGAAGTGGCAAGATCTTTAGGGAAGGGGATTCGAGATAGTTGGTCACAGTATAAGTAGTATCTGGTTGGTGAAAAATGGAGAGGCACAAAGGAAAAAAGGCAAGAGAAGTAGAAATGACCTTTTGGGGTCTTCCATGCTGCTGATAAGATGTATGGATATGTGTGGGTTTTTTAAAATTTTTTTTTAATGAGCAATCACATCTTAAAGTGCCATTTCCTTCTCTTTCCCTCCTCACTGGAATAGTTCCCCTTTTTAGTTCTCCTTGAGATCTCATTGGGGCTCACATGGCCTTTTTGACTTCTCTTGCTTTGCATTGACCGATTTGTGAAGTGGCTCCCCAAGTAGCCCATCTCTCAGGCCTCCAGGGGGTTATATCCACACCTTCTCCCTGATCCAAGCATTACCAAGCTTGGTTGCTAAGTATATTTACTTCCTATCCTTGTTGACTCACTTCCCAGTTTGTCAAGCTCACACTAAGAAAGCCTTTAAAAGAGATTGTATAACTTATACCATGGCAGAGGCCTAGAGGAGAGATGAATACCACCCATGTAGAATGGGCATTTGCTAGGTGGTCTGTACCTATAGAGAGGGAGAAAGAAGTCAGAACTCCTCAGCATGATGCCCAGTGGTCTTTAGTTCTCTTCATTTACTCATCTATTCCTTCATTATGTTATTCACTCAACAGTATTCCTTGAGCACCTATGTACCAGGTGTGGATACAACAGAGAACTGAATAGATATATTTCCTACCCAAAGATAGCTGCTCATGGTCTGCAATGAAAACAAACAAATAAATAGACACTTGCAATATAGAGTGATAAAGACAATGACACTTGACCATGTGGATTTTATGTGAGTGATCAACAAACTATTTTTTGGATTAAGCTACTGAGATTTTATGGTTGTCACTGCGGTATAGCCTATTTTGTAGCCAACAGATTCATCTGTATGAAGAGGAATTATACCTACCTAAGTCATCTCTCAAACCTTGTTTTTTCATGTTTTAGGAAGAAAGATGTATGAGAGGCCACCAGAATGAATCCACACATTGATCTCTAGTCACAATATTGTAGAAATTGGCCTTTCTCTTCTCCCTCTGTCTTACCAAAAAAGAAAGTGGATATTCCTGCTATTTATCTTAAGTTTAATGGAATCCTCCTGCAATTTGGATAAACTTGGCATCTGAAGAAACCTCACACCATCCATTCTCAGAAACTAAGAAGCAAGTTCTATTTCTTCCTGGCTGCAGTGCTCCTGCCCAATGCAAAGGCAGCTGAGTAATTTCCCCTCTACTTACTGCCTCTCTAGAGCACCAGAGTTGTATTCACTTTAACCTGTATGAGTTACTCATCCAGTGTAACTATTTCCAGCAAGGAAAGTACCTATAGCTGCCTATCCACAGCACTGGGGCAAGGTGATGACAAAAGAGATTTTATTTAAAATGAAATTGAGCTAATTTCTTAAACCATGCAGGCTGTCTCTTTTGGCCGTCTACCAGAAGGGGGCAATATAAGAACACAGTTTACATACTGTACCAACTCAGAAACATTTCAGAATATTTTTTTTATTAGGAATCACACCAAGTGTTTGGTGAAATCATTTTATGTATGTTTCTAGGGATGAGAAATTCCAGAGCATTAAAACCCTCTCCAACAAGGATATAGGGGGGATAAATGGTGATGGAAGGAGACTTGATTTGGGGTGGTGTACACACAATACAGTATACAGAGGATATTTTGTGGAATTATGCACCTGAAACCTGTGTAATTTTGTAAACCAGTGTCATTATCAATAAATTCAATAAAAAGGGAAATAAACCCTCCAACATAGAGGAGAGATTTTTAATGAACTTAGTTTAAGCTCTAGGTGACCAAAGTGAATTGTTTCTCCCTGAAAGAAGAGGTAATAAGTTGGCTGGAGGGAGAACAGACAAACGAATTTAAACCCACGGTGTCCTTGTTCAGCTATTACTCTTTCAGGGTTGGAAACTTCTATTTGTAGCATGTGGATTTCTAATATCCTCCTTACTACCAAAGGCAGCTAACACTCAGCCAGCCATCCTTTGAAAAGGATTATTAAATAATCGCTGATTTAGCACATGCAAGAACTCCAACAACTAGTTATTTCAGAGTAGGAATGCTGAATCTGATAGGTGTGGCAGAAAGACCAGTGAACTGTGAGTCAGCCAGAGAGAGTCTGAGCAAGTCATCTCATCATTCTGGGCTACAGTTATCTCAAATGAGGGGCCTGGATAAAATAATCTCTGTAGTCTGTTCTGTGTTTGAATATCAATGGTTCTACAATGAAGTATGATTACTACTTCTATTATACCTATTACTAGAAATGGCATTTACTGCATTATTAATGTATATTATACATTGTGTTAAGTGTTTCACATTCATTATCTACTTTAATCTTGCAGCAACAGTACAAGGTAGATATAATCTACCTTATTTTAGCAAGTGGTGAAGATATGCTCCAAACCTAAACATTCTGACTCCTGAGTCCCTACTTTTAACCACTGCCCAATATGTTTTTTTTCTTCCAGCACCTGTGTTCTTATATTAATAGTTTTTAACATTCATAAGCTTGGTGCCAGGCTACAGTGATTGTTCTCTCTTTGGCCTCTACCTTTGCCTCTGCTCATTCTATTGTTGATCTTCCTGTCTATCCAAATATTGCTCATCCTTCAAATTCTAGTTTATGCCTGTACCTTTCCCTAACTCCTCTAGCCCATACTAATTTGTTTTTCTTCTGGTATTTTATTGCATTTATAATCCATTCTATATAATTTAGACTCAACTCGATATTATCTCTTATTCTGCCCTTTGTATTATATAAGTTAGTCTTGTCAACATTAACTATAGTGCAAGGTTCTTGAGGACGAAGAACACATTTTAGTCTTTTTAATCTCTTACTATGAAGACCACATGTTGGAGATTGATAATTTCTTCTTGTTTGCTAGAGATAAACCTCAGGCAAAATGATCCCTTTTCTAGGTAAACTTAAAAAAAAAACTCAACAAAATCCTAAGATATTTTGACCAGCTGGTGTGGCTCAGTGGTTGCATGTTGACTTATGAAACAGGTGGTCACAGTTCAATTCCCAGTCAGGGCACATGCCCAGATTGCAGGCTTGATCCTCAGTGAGGGGCGTGCAGGAGGCAGCCGGTCAATGATTCTCTCTCATCATTGATGTTTCTGTCTCTCTCTCCCTCTCCCTTCCTCTCTGAAATATATTAAATACATTAAAAAATAAAAGTATAAAAAAATCTAAGCAGGAAGAATTCTATTAAAGTACTCAGTAAGTCCATCCTGTTCCATGGTATATTGTGATGGTATGTTCTATCAGTTTTCCCCTCTTTTCCAGAATAAAGAAAAACCAGAGGAGAGTGTGGGTTTGGTTGCACATTTTTTCCTATACTGTCCAATTATTACTGCCTAGACCAGTGACGGCGAACCTTTTGAGCTCGGCGTGTCAGCGTCTTGAAAAACCCTAACTTAACTCTAGTGCCATGTCACATATAGAAATTTTTTGATATTTGCAACCATAGTAAAACAAAGATGTATATTTTTGATATTTATTTTATATATTTAAATGCCATTTAACAAAGAAAAATCAACCAAAAAAATGAGTTCGTGTGTCACCTCTGACACACGTGTCATAGGTTCGCCATCACTGGACTAGACATTGGACAGCATTTTAGAGCTGGTCCTTATTTATTCAATTTAAATTGTTAGAAACAATAAAGAAAATCTATTGGCTCATAATAGATTTGATTTCAAGTAAAGATCAGTTTATAAAAAGTAATCAGGGATCAGATTTCTCTCTCTCTCCCACATGGGGTCCAATATCATTGACTTCCTTATTAGGCTCCATACATGGCCATAATAACTGAAGTTTTTCTCTTCAAATGATCAAAATGATTTTATATCTCACACCATGCAATCCAGGTTAAGAACATCCTTTCAGTGTCCCCATACAATTTCTGGCAACTAACCCCTTTCTCATTGACTGGCACTGGGTCACATACCTCCCATTGAACCATATCTGTGGCCCAGAGGGTGGAATACATCAATGGTATTAACTCAAAAGTAGCCCACTCATTCAGTTAGAACATGAATAAGAATGGGGAGATGTATATTCCTCCATGAAAATCAGCATAGTGTTGCTGGGAGAAGGGTATTATGGTGACATAAATTCAGTTTTGATTACTTATAATGAGTTTCTCACTTGTAAGATGGGTTCTGTTATGAGATAGAAGATGAAAGCATATATATGTATATATTTAAAAAATGTATGCACACACTTTGAATAGTTATAAAGGCAGTGTTTATTAAAATATATTCATTTTCAAAATTGAGGTATCTGCTGTTACAATGTGTATACATTTTTTTGGGACACTGTATATACACACAGAAGGTTGGGCAAAGGTAGGTTTATAGTTGTTTGCATGGTAAACAATATAATAATAAATACAAGAATGAACTCTGTAGTCAATAAATATTAATTATTTCATTAGGATATTATCACTCCACTCATGTCATAGAAACTTGGGTCCTGAATGATTAAGTGACTTCCTCAAGGTAGCAGAGGTAGTAAGTGGTGAACTGAAACCAACATATTAAGAATATATTCTTTATGAAAAGCAGACATGGAAAGTATTGAGAAGGCTTCGATGTTCACCCTAGAATAGATGCTGCATCAAAACTGGGGGTTGGGGGTGGGCGGATTAGTGCACAAACACACAACAAAGCGGGCAGAGAAAGGAAAGTACTGAGGATGGGAAAACAAGTTTTTGAGAAATTGTAATTAGTTTTTAAAAGGGAGATCCTCTAATTACCATTTTTATTTTCTGGTGTTTTTCTTGAGGATTTATGGTCGAGAACTCAAGAAAACATGCCATTAACTCTACAGCTTTTCTGAGGCATGTTGTTTACTTTTAGCTGCTTCCAGCTTCCTAGTTAGGTAGGTAGGCTAGTTAGACAAGTAGCTTCTCTTTTTGAATCCATTCCCTTTGTTTTCTCTTTTTCAGTCATTCCTGCATTCTTTCATAAGAAGAGTCTATGTCAATTTGTGGGAAACCACTTAACAGTTCAGTTCTTCTCATAGCAATTGAGGCTCAAGGATCATCAGCACTACCAAGAAAATGATCTCATTCCCTGAAGTCATCCAAAACATCTTACTCTGAAATAAGAAATAATGGCTATAGCCAGAAAAGAGGTACTGAAGTCTTTGTCAGTGTCGGGTGAGGAGTTCTATTGGTGGGGGAATAGACTAGCCGATTCGGGAACAGCAGTTGGACATAGGCAGTTGCTAGAGCAACTAGCTAGAAGAAGAAGAGCCAGGCAGATGGGACCTGGTATTTATAGAGTCTGATGGCAGGTGGTAGGTGTTAGTCCTGGATTCTGTTTGAAAGGATGGATATCAGTTGGAAAGGATGATATAGCAGGCAAAAGGTGCCTATAGGGAGGTTTTTATTTTTATTTTTTTGCCTTGATATCCTTTGTACCTAGTATATTGCTTATCACATAGTAAAGTTTCAACATTTCCTCAAAAAATGAACAAAAGACAATATTTATTTTATTATTATTATTTTTTACTCCTCAAGGATATTTTTTCACATTGATTTTGAGAGAGAGTGAAAGGGAGAGGGAGAGTCAGAGAGAAACACTGATGTGAGAGAGACACATGGATTGGTTGCCTCCCGCATATCCCCAACCAGGGCTGGGAGCCTGCAACTGAGGTACTTGCCCTTAACCGAATCAAGCCCGGGACCCTTCAGTCCATAGGCCGATGCTCTATTCACTGAGCAAAACCAGCTAGGGCAACAAAAGGCATTATTTAGAGCTGCAGAAAGGCAGCTGGCATCAGAAGTATTTGGTAGAAGTTAGAGAGGAGGCACATTCATAGAGTTGGTTTCCCAGATGTGGGATTCTCAGGGCTTAAGCTGGGATGGTATGGGTACACCAGGATGAGTGATCACGTGGCCTAGTCCATGTGGCCGAAATCTAAAGGTTGAATTCTAGTAATTGTAGATGGCATCCCTTCCCAACTTCCCAGATGCCATACCTGATATGACCCAAGTTATATGACAAATATGGAAACTGTTTACTTGACTCGGATCACTTCTAGTTGTGACTCCTCTAGAATGAAAGGTGAAGTTTCACTTAAGTCTCAGATATTTTTCAGAAAAATCAGTGACCAGGTGTCATGACAAGAATGGCCATAGGATATCTACATGAATAAAAGAGAAAGATGCAAATTAACCATCACTTTGCCACTCCGCTACACCCACCAGCCAGTCAGGAGCGAGTATGCAAATTAACCCAACTAAGATGCGGGCGGCCATAGATCTGAAGTGAGCAGGAGGCTTGGGTTGGCCCCGGCGATGGAGGAAGCCAAGCTTCCTGCCTGCCCTGGCAGGCTCTGGGCTCCGCTCAAGGCTACAAAGTTTCAATTATAGAAGATAAATAAATCCCAGATACCTGCTTCCAGCCTGCCTTGGCCTCCACTCAAGGAGGCACTGAAAAAAAGAAAAAACGAAAAAACAGAGAGGCTGGGAGCTTGGGTCACTGGGGGGCGTGGCCAGCCTGAAAATGTCCATCAGCCCCTCACCCAGGCTGGCCAGACACCCCAGCGGGACCGCCCCCCCCTTGAAGGGGCTGTGGGCAGCCTGAAAACGGCCCTCAGCCCCTCACCCAGGCTGGCCACACCCCCATGGGGTGAGGGTCCCCGTTGGGGGGCTTGGCCAGCCTCCAAACAGCCATCAGCCCCTCACCCAGGCTGGCCAGGCACCCCAGCAGGACCCCCACCCTGATCCGGGACACCTTTCAGGGAAAACCAGCCAGCCCCCACCCGTGCACCAGGCCTCTATCCTATATAATAGAAGGGTAATATGCAAATTGACCCTAACAGCAGAACCACTGGGAATGACTGGTCACTAAGACACACACTGACCACCAGGAGGCAGATGCTCAATGCAGGAGCTGCCCCCTGGTGGTCATTGCGCTCCCACAGGGGGAGCTCTGCTCAGCCACAAGCCAGGCTGAGGGCTGTCAGCACAGCGGTGGTGGCAGGAGTCTCTCCCGCCTCCTCAGCAGCTCTAAGGATGTCCGACTGCAGCTTAGGCCTGCTCCCCACTGGCAAGTGGACATCTCCCAAGGGCTCCCGGGGTGCCAGAGGGATGTCTGACTGCCAGCTTAGGCCTGATCCCTTGGGGAGTGGGCCTAACCCAACAGGTGGACATCCCCTGAGGGGTCCCAGACTGCGAGAGGGCACAGGCCGTGCTGAGGGACCCTCCCGAGTGCACAAATTTTTGTGCACTGGGCCTCTAGTATGTAATATGGATTGATTCTCAGTCCCACCAAGCAGGACATATTATATGGTTGTTAATAATTTGGGCTTTGGTCACATTTTTGGCCTGGGTTTCTACTCCTGACTTTATATGGGGCCTCAGGTAAGTTCCTTAATTTCTTTCCATGTCATATGTGAAATGTATATAATAGTCCCTACATCAAAAGGCTACTTTATTATAAAGCCTAAATGATATAAAATACGTTAAGAACTTAGTACAGCATCAGCCTCAGAGCAAAAACTAATTAGTGGTAGATAGATATTATTCTGTGACAAGGGTTTTCCCTCTTTGGCTGAGGTGGCTTTAATGAAAATGCCTTAAATATTTTTTAAACATAACTTGGGATTTATCTCTGGGATAACTCAAGGCTACACCTGGTCCAGAAGACAAATGAATTTGATTAAGAGATAGACAAACTGATGTATGGAATATGAGCATAAAATTTACAAGTAGAATGTTTTAAGCATCCACTGACGTCAGATAGAGATGCACATTGTATGATTTATTAAAAACTAGCTAAAATTTGGAATGTTTATGTGATTCTGAGATTGTATTGGAAACAACTGAAATGTAAATTTATTATTTGAAATAATTTGGTGTAAAAGCCTCACTAATATACCAGTATAGTTAGGAACCAAGCATTTGGTATAAGGCTTTCAAAAAATTGGGGAAAACAATTCCGTGCCTCAAAGAATTTTTATAAATTCAGTGTAACTGTTTTTCCAGTTAATTGACATTAATTAATGTTAATTTGGATGGAAATATAATCACTGTGCTCTTTAAAAGTGTACATATTCACATTTAGAAAAGCAGATCAGTCAGGTGTTTATGAACCAAGAGTCTATTCTATATATATAAAAGCCCAGTGACCAGAAAGGTAGAACGACCAGAATGACCAGAATGACTGGTGGCTATAATACGCACTACGGTAGCCAACTGGCTTGATCTGGGCCCTGATTGGCCCCTCCCCCTGGCAATCCCTGCCCCCAATTGGCCTCCAAAACCTCAATCTGGGGCGGGGCTGGCTGACCACCCACCCATGGCCTCTCCCCCTCTGCCAGCCTGGCCTGATGGGGCCGGGCCGGCAGGACCCTATCCCTGCACGAATTCATGCACTGGGCCTCTAGTGTTAGCATAAAACCAGAGGTCTGTTTGCTAGATTTTGCTCTCCTTTCTACTCCACCATCCTATATAATAAAGAGGTAATATGCAAATTGACCCTCATTCCCTCACATCACAAGATGGCCACCCCCATGTCATCACAAGATGTCTGTCCCCCACATTGTCACAAGATGGCCATCCCCCCGTCATCACAAGATGGCTGCCACAAGATGGCCGGCAGGAGAGGGCAGTTGGGGGCGACCAGGCCTGCAGGGGAGGGCAGTTGGGGACGATTGGGCTGGCAGGGGAGCAGTTAGGGGGAGATCAGGCTGGCAGGCAGAAGCGGTTAGGGGCAATCACGCAGGCAGGCAGGCAAGTGGTTAGGAGCCAGCAGTCCCAGATTGGAGAGGGTGCAGGCTGGGCTGAGGAACACCCCCCTCCAGTGCACGAATTTCGTGCACCGGGCCTCTAGTATCAAATAAGTACCATAATCATAAAAGTAGTTGAAGACTTTTCTCTTTTTCCTATTGAGGAATTAGAGAAAATATTTACAAGTGTTTTCTGCTTCATACAATCCTAAAATGTATACATTTGTTTGTAAACAGGATTTTCCTGAACAGATTATGGAAGTCCTACTTCATTCTAGGCCTAATACTGGGTGCTGGTATATGAATGTGATAAAGAACCAACTAGTTATGGTCTTTGTGTTCGCACACTTTAGTCTTATAGAGGAGTTAGACAATGACTAGTAAGCAAATAAGGATATACTTTACAAAATTTAAGATAAATGTCATGAGGGAGAACAACAGGGAGCCATGAAGGGATGTTCTCATTAAAGGTGATGCTTCAGGAAGCCTCTCTGAAAGGTGACAGTTGAGCTGAGCTTTGAAGAGTAAGACAGTCCTAGTCTTTTAAAGGATGAGCAGAAGGATGTTCCAGGTAATGGGATTAATGATTTTTCAGGTTGAGGTGGGAAAGAACCTGGGGTGTTAGAAGAACTGAATGAAGCTAGTGTGATTCGATGGAGCCTTGTTAGTGAGAGGGAGAGAGGGGTAGAATGAGGTTAGAAAGAATACAGAGATTGGCTGCCAACAGAACATGTGAACTCTTGGAGACCCATTAAATATAAGGGAAAGGCACTGAACGCTTTCAAAAGGATTAGGCTGACTGTTATAGGGAGAATGGATAGGATTGGGGCAAGACTAAAAGGAGGAGGTCAATTAGAAGTTGATTTTAATAGCTCAGGCAAGAGATGGTCATAGTCTGGACTTGGGTGGTGGCAGTGGCCCTGAAGCAAAGCTGATAGAATCAAGTCACAGGTTAAAAGTAGAATAAATAAGATTTGATGATAAGGAAAGAGAAGAGTTAAGGATGACGCTTAGATTTCTGGTTAGAAAAACTGGGTAGATCACCATAGTGCCATTTAGTTAGATGTCAGTGCCAGAGGGCAGAGAAGGTTATAGGGACCCAAGATCGAGAGTTCAGTTTTAAATATACTCACTTTGAGGTGCTGTGAGTCTTATAATTGGAGATTCCAAGCAAGCAATTGTAGAATACCTGTCAGGAACCCAGAAGAGAGGTCAGGTTAGAGGTATAATCTGAAATCACCTGCAAAGAAGCTAATTAAGGCCACAGGAATAGATGCAATCATGCCAGAAGGGGTACAGAGAAAGAACTGTAGTAGGGGGCCTGGGAAGCACAGACAGACTTAAATGTTTTGAAATCTGGCCTAAAGAAATGCAAAACATTGTATGTTCACATTTGCTAAAAAATCCTTTTCCATCCTCCCATCAACCCCTCCCACAAATTTTAAGTTCCACATTTTTCAGTCATGCTTCTTTTGCTCACTGAGCTAACTAATAGAATTCCAGGATTAGCCTTCAGACTGTAGCCTCCTTTAATCGCTGGAGCAAGAAATCTTAGTGCCACAAGGTGAAAAATTTCTACCTGCTCTTGTAGCTGCAGAAAAGCAAGTTCTGTTTCACATTATAAAATTCTCCTTGCAGCCAAAACCGGTTTGGCTCAGTGGATAGAGCGTCGGCCTGTGGACTGAAAGGTCCCAGGTTCGATTCCGGTCAAGGGCATGTACCTGGGTTGCGGGCACATCTCCAGTAGGAGATGTGCAGGAGGCGGCTGATCGATGTTTCTCTCTCATCAATGTTTCTAACTCTCTATCTCTCTCCCTTCCTCTCTGTAAAAAATCAATAAAATATATATATATATAAAAAATTCTCCTTGCAGAGGATATTTTAACAATAGCATTTGTGAGACACTAGGATTTCACATACTGATAGATCCTGTGAAACTAATCTTTAACCTGTAAAATGTCTCTGTATATCCTTCCGCCACCATGTTACAGGGTGGGGGTCGTTTGTATTTTTTCCTCTCTGTGCTCTGGCTGTCCTGTCTGGAGTTCCCACATGGGATCCTGGATCTAGGAACTAAAGATATAATTTTGTCCTCACTTACAACCTGGTCTGACTCTCAAGGCTGCTTCTGAGCCCTTGATCTTCTTCAGAGCCCTAAAAATTGCCTGTCTTCTTAATTAAGCCATTTAAAAATACCTTTTATTATGAAAAATTTTCATCATTTATGGAAGTAGAATCCATGCATATTTACATGAAAGTAAAAAGAAACTGCATGGCGCACATCACCAGCTTCAGTAATCACCAGTTCCTGGCCAATCATCTTTTCACCTAAACTCCTACGTACGCCCCCCCCCCCAACCCCCTCGGCCCCCCCGCCACTCATGCTTGTATTCTCTTCTAGAAATTACCAGGTATTATATTAATGAAGCTTTTCTTGTTTAACTTAAATAAGCAGAATTGCATATGCATGCTTTATGTAAATTAAATGTATATGAATTCATTTTTACTTTGATAATTACTTTTTAATAGATAGTACATTTATATGGTTAAAAATTCTAAAGATCCAAAGGGTCTTCCTCTCTTTCCTCTGTCTTCCTTTCTCTAGTGGCTGGCTTTTAATGTATTTATTCATGCATTTGTAAATGTGTGTGTGTGTGTAAATGAGAGAGAGGGAGAGGGAAAGGGAGAGAGAGAGAATGAATTATATTTATGATGTGGCCTTGCTTTTTTCACATAGCAATATCCCTTGGACATCTTTCCTTATCAGGACTTATAAAGCAAAGAGCTGCCTAATAATTTTAAAATGCTGCATAACATTTCATTTTGTTTAACCCACTTCCGTTGCTGCACATTTAAGATATTTTTAACCTTTTGCTATTATATTAATCTTGCAAATTCAACATTTCCAGTGCATTTAAAAAATTTGAACACCTTGCCCTAACTGGTTTGGCTCAGTGGATAGAGCATTGGCCTGCGGACTCAAGGGTCCCAGCTTTGATTCTGGTCAAGGGCATGCACCTTAGTTGCGGGCACATCCCCAGTGGGGAGTGTGCAGGAGGCAGCTGATCGATGTTTCTCTCTCATCGATGTTTCTAACTCTCTATCCCTCTCCCTTCCTCTCTGTAAAAATATCAATAAAATATATTAAAAAAAAAATTTGAACACCTTGAAACTAATGTTCTGACTTTGCCATTCCAGTCTCTTTGCCATTCTGACTTTGCCATTCCAGTCTCTTTGCCTGACTTTTCACCCTATAGCCTCCTTCCATGTTCTTTTGTGTGTGAAAATCAAGGTCCACATCTTGCTTTTAGGGCAGCGGGAACAGTGAAGTTTGGGAGGATGAATTTTCTGTGGCTCAGCCTGAGTTAAAGCCTAGGAGCCCAACACACTCCAGGATATTAGAGCTGGGCCGTTTAAATTCAACCCTCTCATTTAATGGTAAATGGAGGCCTAGGAGAATGAATTACTTTGCTCAGTTCCCCAGGATTCTTAACTTTTTAAAAATTTCTTTCTTTATTTCTTTCTTTATTTTTTTTTAGCATTTAATCTTTTTTTTATTGCTTAAAGTATTACAAAGGGTATTACATATGTGTCCTTTTTTCCCCCCTGACCTTGACAGTCCCCTAGCCTCCCCTATCCCCCAGTGTCTTATGTCCATTGGTTATGCTTATATGCATGCATACAAGTCCTTTGGTTGATCTCTTACCCCCCTCCCTCCTGCCCCCCAACCCTCCCCGGCCTTCCCGCTGCAGTTTGACAATCTGTTTGAGGCAGCTCTGCCTCTGTATCTATTATTGTTCAAAAGTTTATAATGGTCTCTATTATCCATGAATGAGTGAGATCATGTAGTATTTTTCCTTCATTGACTGGCTTATTTCACTTACATTAATGCTCTCCAGTTCCATCCATGCCGTTGCAAATGGTTAGAGTTCCTTCCTTTTCATAGCAGCATAGTATTCCATCGTGTAGATGTACCACAGTTTTCTAATCCATTCATCTACTGATGGGAACTTAGGCTGTTTCCAGATCTTAGCTATGGTGAATTGTGCTGCTATGAACATAGGGGTGCATATGTCCTTTCTGATTGGTTTTTCTAGCTTCTTGGGATATATTCCTAGAAATGGGATCACTGGGTCAAATGGGAGTTCCATTTTTAATTTTTGAGGAAACTCCATACTGTTCTCTATAGTTGCTGTACCAGTCTGCATTCCTACCAGCAGTGCACAAGGGTTCCTTTTTCTCTGCATCCTTGCCAGCACTTGTCATTTGTTGATTTGTTGATGATAGCCATTCTGACAGGTGTGAGATGGTACCACATTGTCGTTTTGATTTGCATCTCTCGGATGATTAGTGACTTTGAGCATGTTTTCATATGTCTCTTGGCCTTCCTTCTGTTTTCTTTAGAAAAGTATCTATTTAGGTCCTTTGCCCATTTTTTTGATTGGATTGTTTATCTTCCTTTTGTTAAGTTGTATGAGTTCCCTGTAAATGTTGGAGATTAAACCCTTACTGGTGATAACAATTACAAATATGTTCTCCCATGCAGTGGGCTTTCTTGTTGTTTTGTTGATGGTTTCCTTTGCTGTGGAAAAGCTTTTTATTTTGATGTAATCCCATTTGTTTATTTTCTCTTTAGTTTCCATTGCCCTAGGAACTGTATCAGTGAAGAAATTGCTTCAGCTTATGTCTGAGATTTTGCTGCCTGTGGATTCCTCTAGTATTTTTATGGTTTCCTGTCTTATGTTTAAGTCTTTTATCCATTTTGAGTTTATTTTTATGTATGGTGTGAGTTGGTGGTCTAGTTTCATTTTTTTGCATGTATCTGTACAGTTTCCCCAACACCATTTATTGAAGAGACTATCTTGACTCCATTGTAGGTTCATGCTTCCTTTGTCGAATATTAATTGTGCGTAATGGTTTGGGTTGATTTCTGGATTCTCTATTCTCTTCCATTGATCTATATGTCTGTTCTTATGCCAGTACCAAGCTGTTTTGAGAACAGTGGTTTTGTAATACTGCTTGATATCTGGTATTGAGATCCCACCTACTTTGTTCTTCTTTCTCAGGATTGCTGCAGCTATTCGGGGTCTTTTTTTTTATTTCAGATGAATTTTTGGACAGTTTGTTCTAGGTCTGTGAAATATGCCGTTGGTATTTTAATGGGGATTGCATTGAATCTATAGATTGCTTTGGGTAGTATGGACATTTTGATGATGTTGATTCTACCAATCCATGAACATGGTATGTTCTTCCATCTGTTTATGTCTTCCTCTATCTCTTTTTTCAGTGTCCTGTAGTTATTCGCATATAGGTCTTTTACCTCCTTAGTTAAGTTTACTCCTAGGTATCTTAATTTTTTTGGTGCGATGGTAAATGGGATTGCTTTTTTAGTCTCTCTTTCTGTAACTTCACTATTGGTGTATAGAAATGCTATAGATTTCTTGGCATTAATTTTGTATCCTGCTACATTGCCAAATTCATTTATTAAGTCTAATAATATTTTGATGGAGTCTTTAGGGTTTTCTATGTACAGTATCATGTCATCTGCGAATAAAGACAGTTTAACTTCTTCTTTTCCAATCTGGATGCCTTTTATTTCTTCTTTTTGTCTGATTGCAATGGCTAGTCCTTCCAGTACTATGCCAAACAGGAGTGGTGAGAGTGGGCATTCCTGTCTTGTTCCTGTTCTTAGGGGAAATGGTTTTAGTGTTTGTCCATTTAGTATGATGTTGGCTGTGGGTTTGTCATATATGGCTTTTATTATGTTGTGGTATGAGCCTTCTATTCCCACCTTGCTGAGAGTTTTTAATCAAGAAAGGGTGTTGGATTTTGTTAAATGCTTTTTCTGCGTCAATTGATATGACTGTGTGATTTTTAAAAAAATTTCTTCATTGATTAAGTTGTTACATATGTGACTGTGTGATTTTTATCTATCAATTTGTTTTTGTGATGTATCACATTTATTGATTTGCGGATATTGTACCATCCTTGCATCCCCGGGATAAATCCTACTTGTTCATGGTGTATGATCTTTCTGATGCACTGTTGGATCTGATTTACTAGAATTTTGTTGAGGATTTTGACATCTATGTTCATGAGGGATATTGGCCTATAATTCTCATTCATTGTGTTGTCTTTATCTGGTTTTGGTATTAGGGTGATGCTGGCTTCATAGAATGAGCTTGGAAGTGTTCCTTCCTCTTGGATTTTTTGTAGTAGTCTGAGGAGGATAGGTTTTAGTTCTTCCTTGAATGTTTGGTAAAACTCCCCTGTGAGGCCGTCTGGACCCGGGCTTTTGTTTGCTGGAAGCTTTTTGATGACTGCTTCAATTTCTTCCATAGTTATTGGCCTATTGAGATTTTTAGAATCTTCCTGATTGAGTTTTGGAATTGTATTTTTATAGGAATATGTCTATTTCCTCCAGGTTGTCTAGTTTGTTGGAAAAGAGTTGTTCATACTATTTTTTGACAGTCCTTTGTATTTCTGTGGGGTCTGTTGTTATTTCGCCTCTTTCATTTCTAATTTTGTTTATTTGGGTCCTCTCTCTCTGCTTCTTGGTGAGCCTGGCTAGAGCTTCATCAATCTTGTTTATCCTTTCAAAGAACCAGCTCTTGGTTTCATTGATCTTTTGTATTGTATTGTATTGTATTTTTGGTTTCTATGTCATTTATTTCTGCTCTTATCTTTAGTATCTCCTCCCTTCTGCTCACTCTGGGCTTTTCTTGTTGCTCTCTTTCTAATTTTTGAGTTGTAGAGTAAGATGATTTCCTACCATTTTTTCTTGTTTTTTGAGGTAGGCCTGCAGAGTTGTAAACTTCCCTCTCAGGACTGCTTTTACTGTGTCCCATAGATTTTGGATTGTTGTGTTTTTATTGTCATTAGTTTCCAGTATGTTTTTAATTTCTTTTTTGATCTCATTTGTAACGCAATCATTGTTTAATAGCATGCTATTCAGCTTCCAATGTTTGAGTTTTTTGGATTGTTTTTATTGTAGTTTATTTCCAGTATTATGTGGTCTGAGAAGATGCTTGGTATGATTTCAATCTTCTTGAATTTGGGGAGACTTTGCTTGTGATCCAATATGTGGTCTATTTTTGAAAATGCCCCATGTGCACTTGAGAAGAACGTGTATTCTGTGGCTTTGGGGTGAAATGTTCTGAAGATGTCAATTAAGTCCATCTGATCTAGTGAGTTATTTAGGATTGCTATTTCTTTGCTGATTTTTTTTTCGTCTAGAGGATTTATCCAGTAATGTCAGTGGTGAATTAAAGTCCCCTACTGTGATTGTATTGTTGTCAATCTCTCCCTTGATATCTTCCAGGAGTTTTTTTTATGTATTCAGGTGCTCCAGCATTGGGTGCATATATGTTTATCAGGGTTATATACTCTTGTTGTATCAATCCCTTTAGTATTATGAAGTGGCCTTCCTTATCTCTTGTTATGGCCTTCACTTTGAGGTCTATTTTGTCAGATATAAGTCTTGCTACCCCAGCTTTTTTTCATTTGCGTTTGCCTGAAAGATATTTTTTTCCATCCCTTTCACTTTCAGTTTGTGTGAGTCTCTTGTTCTGAGGTGGATCGCTTGTAGGCAATATATATATGGGTCATGTTTTTTTATTCATCCAGCCACTCGATGTCTTTTGATTGGAGCATTTAGTCCATTTACGTTTAAAGTTATTATTGAAAGGTACTTGTTTGTAGTCATTTCTATTTTTTATGCTTATGTTCCTGCTTACCTTTTTATTTCTTCTTTTTACAGCATTTTCTTTAGCATTTCTTGCAGTGCTGGCTTGGTAGTGATAAACTCCCGTAGCCTTTTTTTGTCTGCAAAGCTCCTGATTTCCCCCTCAATTTTGATTGATAGTCTTGCTGGATAGAGTATTCTTGGATTCAGTCCTTTGCTTTGCATCACTTTGTATACCTCCTTCCATTCCCTTCTAGCATGATGTATTACTGTTTAGAAATCATTTGGTAATCTGATGGGGGATCCTTTGTAGGTAATTCTCTGTTTCTCTCTTGCAGTCTTTAAGATTCTCTCTATGTCGTTAACATTTTCCATTGTAATTAGGATGTGTCTTGGTGTGGGTCTTTTGGGATTCATCTTGCTTGGGACTGTCTGTACTTGTGTAACTTTTTTCTTCCCCACATCAGGGAAGTTTTCTGTCATTATTTCTTCAAATAGTTTTTCTAATCCTTGCTGCTCTTCTTGTCCTTCTGGCAGCCCTATTATGTGTATGTTACTTCATTTTGCGTTGTCCCAAATCTCTCTTAGGCTCTCCTCCTGCTTTTTAATTTTTTTCCCCCAGTTGCTGTTCAGATTGGGCTTGTTTCTGTACTTTATCTTCTAACTCACTAATTCGGTCCTCTGCTTCTTCTAGTCTGCTGTTGAAACCTTCCATGGTGTTTTTGATTTCTTCCTGATTTTTGAATAGGTTGTTGATTCTCTTGTCCATCCGGTGTATGAACTGTACGACCATTACTCTGAATTCTTTTTCTGTCACGTTGCATGCTTTTGTTTCACTTAGTTCCTTTGTTGGTGATTCCTTTTTTTCCCTCTGGGGATTGTTTTGTTGTCTCCCCATTCTATCACCAGAAGGTTCAAATGTCGAGTTGTGGGGGCCTGGGCCGTGTTCAGTGGGAGCTTCGCACCCCCTGAGTGTCACTGAAGAGCTCTGACATCAAGACGTGTGACTGCCGTGGGTTGGTGGGAGCCACCAGAATCAGAGTTACAGGCTCTTAGTGTGGCCTCGTGTGCGCACCTAGCATGAGGGACCCTGCCTCCACCATGCTGAAACAGAGACCCCGCTGGTGTGTGCAAAAAAATCAGAGTCCCCTGCCGCATGTCAGGAGTCAGAGACCCCCTGTGTCTGCGCTGAGAAGCTAGTATAAGAGTCTCTGTTGCTTGGTGCGGTCTCGGGTTGAGAATCAGGGTCCCTGTGTGCGCATGTGCCAAGAATTGGAGTCACTGGCTCTTAGCGTGAATGCACTGGGAATCAGGGACCCCAGGCGCGCATGATGAGAAACAGAGTCATGTCACTGGTGCTCAGTGCTGCCTCTTGCGTAGAGAATCGGGGTCCCTGGTCTGCTTGGGGGACCAGGTTGCACAGTCGCACTGTGTTGGCAGGAAGTCCACTCCTGCCCTGCAGAAAACAACCTTCCCTGTGCGCTTGCCCTGAATCAAAGTCAGGAGGTACTGCCCCCCAGTGTGGGTGTGGGGTCTGGTCACACTGGTGTGCACTGCGGGGAAACAAACTCCCTGGCACCAAGGCTCAAAATCAGTGCTGCCCCCCTGTGTGGGCACTGGGTCTGGTTGCTGGAAACAAACTCTCCAAGTTCCGGTGCCCAGACTCAAATTCAGCACAGCCTCTTTGTTTGGGCTTGGGGTCTGGTCCTGGGAAACAAACTCCCGAGTTCCGCCCCTAGGCTGAAATTCAGCGCTGCTCCCCTGTATGGGCATGGGGTCTAGTCGCGGAAAACAAACTCCCCAACATTGTGCACCTAGGCTCAAATTCAGAGCAGCCTTTCTGCTTGGGGGCGGGGTCTGGTTGTGGGAAACAAACTCCCCAAGTTCGCGCCCCCAGGCTCAAATTCAGCACAGCCTCCCTGCCTGGGCATGGATTCTGGTCTCGTGGTCTCAGGAAACAAACTTCCCGTGTCTGCACACCCAGGCTCAAATTCAGGTAGAGCCGCCACTGCTATGAGTGGGCAGGAGGCCTGTTTGTGCAGAGAGGGTCTGGCAGTTCCTATGCCACTGCCATGGGGCCGACGGGGAGGGGGATTGGCTCTGTGACTCACAGAAATCTGTGGCCGGGGTGCCTGGGGTCTTGGTGTCCGTGGGTCTGCAGCCGTGGTCACAGGTCTTTTATCCGAGTGGCTGCAGGGTCTCGGTTTGTGACTGAGACCAGATTGGGTAGTGGCGAGACTAAGATCCTAGTCTCAAGCAGTTCTGTTCTTCAAGAAGGTGTGGTCTCTGTGCTGGCGGTGTCTCCCCAGAGTGTTTGCGATGGCAGCGGGGGTCTAAGACTGCCCGATTTGGCAGCCCCTTGGAAGACCTGTAGGATCTATCTGTCCCTAGCTCTCACTCACACACACCACATATGTCCACACACTCCTCTGTCACTCCCTTACTCTCTCATACACTCTCCCTCCCTATCTTCTTGTTGGTCCCCATCTTTTTGAGCCTCTTAACTTTTCTTATTACTTAGAGGAAAGAGTCATAAAAAGACATTAAAAAAATCTAAATATATTTCTTGTAAAGTTGTCTTTAGGCTGTGTCTTCTGTAATTAAGGGCTAAAAGGAGAGAATGTTTTGCTGACATCACTGGGAGAAAAGAAGGCTGATATGATATAATCTGGCCTTATTTACGTAGCACATTCAGCAGGACAAAGAGATAGAACTCTTGTTTGTGGAGTTTCTCTTTTTTAAAAAAATATATTTTACTGACTTTTTACAGAGAGGAAGGAAGAGAGATAGAGAGTTAGAAACATCGGTGAGAGAGAAACATCGATCGGCTGCCCTACTGGGGATGTGCCCGCAACCAAGGTACATGCCCTTGACCGGAATCGAACCTGGGACCCTTGAGTCCGCAGGCTGACGCTCTATCCACTGAGCCAAACCGGTTAGGACATGGAGTTTCTCTTAAGGTTCATATTCATGACATTTTTTTCCAAGCCTCTCCTTGGATTTTCATGATACATGATTTCACCTGAAGCACAGCAACAGCAACAAACAACAACTCATTGAGAACCTACTGAGTTCTAGTGCTTTGCATGTCATTTAATCCTTAGAGCCATCCTATGAGGAAGGTACTATTGTGAATGGAGAAGAAAAATAACTTGCCCAAGGTCACAGGTAGTAAGTGATAAATCCACATATGGATTCTCCAGAATCTGAAGAACAGTGTTTGGGAGAGGGGCACGCAGGTGATTCTGACCAGTTCACAGATGTCCAAATTCTTGCCCTAATCATGGGGACCAGGTGTTGCACGAGCCTTGGGTTGTACGAGTTTGAGCCAGGTCTGGCTGGGACAGTGTTGCTCAAGGTCTCTCAAGGACACACCGGAGGATTACAGAAAAAGAAAGCCTCCAGGCAGGAAGCTGTAGTCAAGTTAGGCACACAGTTCAGCTAGAGAATTAACGGAGGGGAGCTGGGCCAAGTCTGAGGGATGCAGCAGGAGAGAAACGGCAGGCATCATGAAAGTAAACAGGTTCAGCATGGAGGGAAAGGGGGTCCTCTCAGAGAGATTTCCTGAAATGCGAGAGCCCCACATCAGGCGCTTTTCATAAAGGAGCTTGCAGCCTCCTTTGTGGGGGAAGAGATTCGATAGTGGGGCTGCTTGCCAAACACAAGTCTGTACAATCATCATCCATTCATATTCTTGAGCCCTGGGCCCCGAGGCTCTGAAGCAGGAGGTTGAAATTGGCCCCTGGAATCCAGCAAGCACCTTGGGTGGTTCTGAAGCAGGAGTTCCCTGGACCTCATTCTGTGAGACTGTGGATAAGTGTAGAGAGCCAAATTGTTTTCTTTCTGTTGCTGTCAAATCCCATTTAATTAAATGCTGGAAAAGAATGGTGTTCAGGAATTGCACATTGGAGGCTAATCAGGATTATAGAAAAAGAAGAAAAAATACTCACCGAGGTTGGGGCAGGGAGGTATTGCCATCTTATGTGCCCATTGGTGGGGTCCACATCCCAGAAATAGCTGGGGCAGGGATTTTTCCTGGGATCATATGCTTAATGCATGTGTTGCGAGTGTCCTGTTTTCTGTCCCCAATAAATCTGGAGATCAGGGGAACAAGCTAGAGTGGGAATTTCATTTATTCATGTTTTTATCATTTAATTAATTAAACATTTATTAGGCACCTACTTTGTGCCAGACACTGTTCTAGGATTTCAGAGGTATACAAATGATCAAGATGGATCAAGTCCTTGATCTCATAGGGCTTATAGTCTAAAACAGTGGTTCTCAGCCTTCCTAATGCTGCGACCCTTTAATACAGTTCCTCATGTTGTGGTGACCGCCAACCATACAATTATTTTTGTTGCTACTTCATAACTGTAATTTTGCTACTCTTATGAATCGTAATGTAAATAGCTGATATGCAGGATGTATTTAGGCGACCCCTGTGAAAGGGTCGTTCGACCCCCAAAGGGGACGCGACCCACAGGTTGAGAACCGCTGGTCTAAAAAGTAATTGAGAGGCATGAGCACAGTAGCTAAAAATGCATTTTCTGGAGGTCAGACTGGTGAAAACCCTGACTCTTAACAATTACTTATTGTGGGACTGCTCTATGCTTAAATTCCTCACTTATGGGTGATACTGATGCCTCTCTCATACTTATAAAGACTAAATGGGGGTAGGGGGAAATACATGCAACGCATTTACCATAGGCCTAGCATGAGTGCTAATACGTAGCCTTATTTTTCCAAGGCTTGAGGCTTAGTCTCCTGCAGTCTGGCTATGGCTCTTGGATTGTCTTCATTCGCTCACTAGCTGAGTGCAGCTGCCGGTCAGGAGAGCTTCCCACCTCACCCGTATTTCGCTCAGGAAGGAGCTCCTGTAAACGTCAAACCTGGCCATTTGTTAAAAAATTAAAATTTACAAATTATGTAATTGGGTTGGTGCCAGCCCAAAGTTTTAAATTATTCTGGTCAGAGTGGTAAAATGTGGGGAAAGGAAAAAAGAAGTGATACTCACTTCATGTGATTTAAAAAAAGTATTCTGCATGAATATTCAGGACCCTCTCCAGCACCAGTCACAGCAGAGACATTTGCTCCCTAAAGTATAGTCTTTTATTCTCTTCAGACAATTTTATGTAAAATATAGATATTATAAAAAAGAAAATTGGAGTGAGATACTAGAAAAGGGTCTGCAGAGCCCCTGTATGCTTTGATGATGTGTCTGAGCAATTAACGATATCTCAAATGCTTCCAGATTCTACAGAACTCTTTCTCAGGAAACTGCAGAATAATTCATTTCTCATACACACCATTTTAGGAGCAAAACTCCTGTTATGGAGGATATTTTGCAAAGGAGGACTATTTAATGACTAGACTCACTGAGAATTCTTCCATTGCAATGCAAAGCTTGAGGAGGATCTGGGAAATCAAAGAAATGTGCGTAGTGGGGAGTCAAGATGGCTTTTCAATTGGAACATGCTGGCGTTTAGATGGAACCTTGTTTCTTGGTCTGGTCAGTGCCTCTAAGGACGGTTTGGAAACTTTTTTTCCAAAACTCTTCCCAGATCCATTTATTTCAAAAGGGAAGAAACAGGCCGATCTGCATTCTGCCCCAGAGCCTCTGCAGTGTGAAGATTTGAAATTGACTTTCTCCCTAGAGGATGTTTCTTGGATGCAGGAGAGGAGGAAAAGTCAACTAAGCCAAGACATCTTTAAAGATCTTCTCTCAGGAAGCAAGATACAAACTGTGCCCTTTACAATACATTTCCAGTGTTCTAAGCCGTGACCTTCTCTACTTCAAAGGAATACCAATGAAAATCAATTCCTCCATGAGAGAGAAACAGAATTTACTGGTGTTAGGAGGTAGACGAGAAGGGAATTTAGTATGTGAAGGGAATAGCAGTCTTTCTAGAGGTTCTGGGATCTGCTAAACAAATTTTGTCTGTGGGAAAAGAGCTGAATTTTTACACTTTAGAGTGGCTAATGGAACATTTATCTCAATCTCGGGATTAAAAAAAAATTACGATTTTGTCACAAAACATACACTTAGAGGCCTCTGAACAAAAAGGTACTTTTTTCTCAGCAGGAACAAGATACTCAGTCTGATCATGTTTATCACGACATTTACAATCATGATGTTGAGGAAAGCCTCAGTATTGGATTGGGCAGATCTGGGTTCGAATGCTGACTCTGTCATTGACAGCATTGTGTTCTAACCTATCAGAACCTCAGTTTCCTGTTATGTAAAATAGAGATGATACCTTTCAGAGTTATTCTGATGATTACATGTGATTATTATGTAATTAATGTGGTACTGGCATTCAATTGGGTACCCAACATATGGTCTGAGGGAAGAGTGAAGATAGGGAGTCACTTTAATCAAGCTGCTAAAATTATTAACATTATGAAGGTTGAGGCATGAAGAAAGACACTGTTCTCTTTCTACCTAGCCTGGGAAGCTAAACTCTTTTGAACTTTCCTGTCCTGTGTCAATGCCTGGACTCCAGGTAACCCTCTGATTATGTCTCCTGACCACCTGATTCATTACCTCCTGAAGGATTCATGTATGCATTCACCTGACATCTACTATTTAGATCACTGGACATGACCAGACTTCCTGGTATTCATCTTCTGGACCACTTGGCATCCATCATCCAGACTGTCTGACACCTGAATGATAACCATCTAGGACCAATCCTAGGGCTAAGAATGCAGGGCTGATCATTCCCAACAATGTACTTTTAACTATAAGAAATTTTAACTTTTCTTTTTTCTTTGGAACACGTCCAGGTTTTTGCTTAGGTGTGTTCACAGTTTGTAAACTCTAAGACCCTTGAATAAATCTTTATCATTTATTTCTAGCCAAAGCCTCCAGACTATTTTTGAGTTCATTTGAAAGGCCCCCCCATCTCTCTCTCTCTCTCTCTCTCTCTCTCTCTCTCTCTCTCTCTCTCTCTCTCTCTCACACACACACACACACACACACACACACACACCCTTGACTTCCTCTATGGATTGCTCTATCTTCCCTTGCTTTCTCTTTCATTTGCTCATTCTTTAAGGGTCAGTTCCCATCTCTGTCTTTTCAGCCCTCTTTCTACAAGAATTCTTCTTTTCACTTTTTCCAGTGCTTATTATTTAGTCCATGACCCTCAAGGGTTTATTATTTAATTAATGTGGCAAAACCATAATTTTAAAATTCTCCATGACACCCAAAACTTTGAAAGATACATAGTAAATTTACAGTAATTTTTTTATTTGTTTCAGGTAGTAAGCTCCTCAATTTCTTCTTTTCTTTATGTTGATCTGAGGACATCATTAATACTAATTATGGAATAACCATATGGTTTATATAGGTTAACTCAAAACTTCTTAAGCACTCTGTGAGGCAGGTAATATTATCCTCATTTTGCCAATGAGCAAACTGGCGTTCAGAGATTTTCAATAATGTGTCCAAGCTGTATTCCAAAGGGTGGATAGTTAGGATTTGAATTTAGGTCTTTCCAATTCTAAAGCTTAAACTCTTTATGCCGCATTAAGTGATTTTTCCATTAAGTTTCAGATGAAAATGTGTTTGGCTTCTAAGTCATGGCTTCAGAGCAGAACAGAATTTCTCAGTGAATACTCTTCATTACTGAAACAGTCTATTCCTTGACCCTTCTGATGTGATGTAGGGACCTTGGGAGCAGTGGAAAGAGTTTCTTGATTCCCTCATCTGTTCAGAGGTTTCAAGTCACAGCCAATCTCCAGTCCATACCCTTACCCTTCTCAGCATGAGCATCATTGCACAGCCAACACCTTTCTTAGAGTGGCTAGAGAAAGCACTGTAGATAGAGAATAATTCTTTTAAATAAAGAGTTATATATGTGGCTGTGGCATCTGCATGTAAAAAGAATCAAATAAAATACCCATATACAAATAACTTTCATCTTAAATACACATTTTCCCCTGCTATAAAACTTTGATAAATAGCATGGGAAATGAGCTGAACACATCTGTTTGAATAAATCCACATGGCATCTTTCCCCCTTAAAATTAGTGAAAAGGGAACACTGCTATTGCAAATAAATTCAGCTTTCCCCCACAACTGAGAAATATTTTCTGTAGTACAATGCTTTCCAATTATGTTGGGTAGCTTCAGGCTGAATAACAACAGAAGCTTCCAAACTGAATGCTGCTGGCCAGTTTCTGAAGTTTAATAATTTTAGTGGTAGATCTTTTCGCTGCTTAATGGAATGTGTAAACATCATATTGGAGGCTAGACCCTAGACCCTTTGGACAATGATCACTGATTTCCCATTATATTTTAAACTTTCCTATTTTTTATATTAAAAAGGTACTAGAATAGTAGTTTCTGTATTCTTTTGGAGATAGCAAGTTTATTAGTTTGGGCAATTTATTTAACAGTTTAATGTTCTCTTTGCGATGGATTGCTATAAATTGCTATGAAATTTTGGTGCATTTCTTTTTGCTGCATTTTTTGCTGCATTTCTTAGAGGGCTGAAGCAATATATTTTCTGGAATGAGGAAAGGGAGATACACAGAAGAGTAGATAGAGCAAGGCACTGTAGGGTCAGGCTTCATCCTTGAATGCAGTGGGTAACACATAATCAAACCAGATTTCTAATGTTTGGTGCAAATTAAATATGGAGATTAATTTTATTTCATGTCTTTCTTAATTAATTCCTAATTTTATATTTCAGTTTGCTTGAGTGTATCTTCAAGTAGGATTCTCTGTGTGTTTATTTTTGGAAATCTTGTACATCTACCCATATCTTTATATATTTAAGACAAGTGATTTGAATATCAAATTATTAGGTAATTGGATTTTTCCTGCAAAATATAATTTAATGTTAGATCTTAGGCTAGCCTAACTTTTATTGATTGTAGATAATCTGTTGTCTTTTTTAAAAAAAAATATTTTTACTGATTTCAGAGAGGAAAGTAGATGGATAGAGAAATAGAAACATTAATGATGAGGGGCAGTCATTGATTGGCTGCCCCCGTGGGGATTGAGCGGGCAACCTGGGCATGTGGCCTGACCAGGAATGGAACCGTAACATCCTTGTTCATAGGTCAGTGCTCAACCTCTTAGCTCCATTGGCGGGGTGATAATCTGTTGTCTTTCTACCTTTTCTTCTCCCCTCCAGCTCTCCTCCTTCTTCTTTTAATAGTACCTTGTTCTTATTTCACGTATATTATAGTTTGTCTAATCTTTTAGTAAAGCAGAGATAGTTTACTTGAAGTTTTATTTTCCTTGTAGAAACTCGGTTTTCTCCAAGGTGCTTTTATTTCTTTTAAACTCTGCCTTTCATGTTTGAGGCTTTTTTATTGGTGTTGGTGATCCTTCAAGGGTGGGACAATACTAGTAAGCAGCTGACAGGGAGCTCCTGAACCCAGGTGTGGGGCTTCTAGATTGTGGGCACCTTTATAGTATGATCTTCGTGGACCTTTCATTGAGGGAATTTCTGATGCAGAATCCCTTTTTCCCATATAACATCTCTATCCTTTACTATGCTTTTTGTTCTCCTATCTATAGAGTAAACTGTCTTAGGATCAGCCCCCTCTCCTTTGGGGCAGAGATGATGCACAAACTGGCTGTATGGAATAAGGAAGGTATCAGGGCAGTAACTGATTTTCTAACTACTTCTTTAATAGTCTTTCAGACAATCCTTTTGTTTTTAATTTCATTTCCATGGCCATTCCCAGAGGACCTAATGTTGCCAATTCCAAAGCCTTTGTAGATTCTGCAAAGTATATTGAGTTTCTTCTTGGCTTCTTCCACTGCTGGTTTAAGATTCAGCTGTCTTTAGGTCTTTTCTTTAAACTCTACCACTCATCCTACTTTCAGAATTTTGCTGCAGTTGTCTTTTTTCTTTGTTCTTGTGGTTTTGTGTCCTTTATAAAGTTCTTTTCTGATGTTTAAGTGTAGTTTTGAGAGGGAATGAAATAATTGAAATAAATGGAAATGAATCTGAAGGCTTCCCTTGTTTTCTTAAGCAATAAAGTTTCAATTATAGAAGGTAAATAAACCCCAGATACCTGCTTTCTGCTGGCCATGGCCATGGAGCTGGAGCGAGCAGGAGGCTGGGTTGCCCCTGGTGATAGAGGAAGCCAAGCTTCCCTCCCGCCCGCCCTGGCCAGCTCTGAGCTCCTTTCAAGGCTACAAAGTTTCAATTATAGAAGGTAAATAAATCCCAGAATAAAAAAAAAAAGAGGAAAAAAAGGAGAGGCTTGGAGATTCTGTTGCCGGGGGGGGGGGGTACTTAGCCAGCCTGAAAATGGCCCTCAGCCCCTCACCCAGACTGGCCAGGCACCCCAGTGGGGACCCCCCACACTAAAGGGGGTGTGGCCATCTGAAAACAGCCATCAGCCCCTCACCCAGGCTGGCCAAACCTCCATGGGGCGAGGGTTCCTACTGGGGGGGCTTGACCAGCCTGCAAACAGCCATCAGCCCCTCACCCAGGCTGGCCAGACACCCCAGTAGGGACCCCTACCCTGAAGTGGGTGTGACCAGCCTGCAAACAGCCATCAGACCCTCACCTAGGCTGGCCAGGCACCCCAGTGGGGACCCTCACTCAGAAGGGGGTGTGACCAGCTGCAAATAGCCATCAGCCCCTCACCCAGGCTGGCCAGGCACCCCAGCAGGACCCCCACCCTGATCCAGGACACTCTTCAGGGCAAACCAGCTGGCCCCCACCCGTGCACCAGGCCTCTATCCTATATAATAAAAGGATAATATGCAAACTGACCCTAACAGCAGAATGACTGGGAATGATTGGTCACTATGACACACACTGACCACCAGGGGGCAGACACTCAATGCAGGAGCTGCCCCCTGTTGGTCAGTATGCTCCCACAAGGGGGAGCTCTGCTCAGCCACAAGCCAGGCTGACGGCTGCCAGCACAGTGGTGGTGGTGGGAGCCTCTCCTGCCTCCTCAGCAGCACTAAGGATGTCAGACTGCAGCTTAGGCCTGCTCCCCGCCGGCAAGTGGACATCCCCCAGGGCTCCTGGGCTGCCAGAGGGATGTCTGACTGCAAGCTTAGGCCCAATCCCTCGGGGAGCGGGCCTAAGCCAGCAGGTGGTCATCTCCTGAGGGGTCCCAGACTGCAAGAGGGCACAGGCGGGGCTGAGCAAACCCCCGCCCCCGAGTACAAAAATTTTTGTGCACCGGGTCTCTAGTCTATATATAAAAGGCTAAGGGACTGTTTGATTGGTAAGTATGATGTGCACTGGCCACCAGGGGGCAGACGCTCAACGCAGGAGCTGCTGAGCTGCGATGACTTGGCAGCTGCGGTTCTCGGGTGATGCATCCCGGAACCAGAAAGGAGGGAGCCCAATTCCAGGGTGAGTCACCCAAGAACCACCCTCTCGCAACCTGGGACCCTTTGGGGGTTATCAGAGAGCCAGTTTTGGCCCAACCCCTGCAGGCCAGGCCGAGGGACCCCACCTGCCAGAAGGACCCCGCTCACTCTGCAGATGCCCTTCGAGCCATGGCGCCACCTCAGGTGCAGCCAGCCATGGAGGGACTGCAGGAGGTTGGCTCGAGGGTGTGTCTGGCCCATCTCACCCAGTCCCACCCTGCCGGCTACCTTCTAATTAATTTTCTTTCAATGTGCACGAATCTGTACATATAGTTCTTTCCCATTCTTCAAACAGCTGTATAGTATTCTGGAATAGTAGTTTCATATTTTACTTAACCTCTTCTCTATTTAGGAACATTTAATTTGTTTTCTTTTTTTTGTATTATATTAGTGCTCTGGTGAACATATTTGAAATAGACTTTTTTTTTTTTTTTTTTTTTTTTACATGTACAAGTACTTTTTAAAAAAATGTTTAGTGGCTCCTAACCTAGGTCTGTGTTTTTCAACCTTAACTGAGTTGTTTTCCATTGCTTGATTTTTTTTTTCCATATGTGCATAACACTTATCATTATATAAGTTCCCCCCTTAAATTAACTATTTTAAATAAAATAGCTTTATAGTATTTATTTTTACTTATAAATAGAAAATGAAGCCCTGGCTGGTTTTGCTCCGTGGACAGAGCATTGGCTTGTGGACTGAAGCATCCCAGGTTCCATTCCAGGCAAGGGCACATGCCTGGGCTAGGGGCTCAATCCCCAGTAGGGGGAGTACAGGAGGCAGTAGATCAATGATTCTCTCTCATCATTGATGTTTCTATCTCTGTCTCCCACTCCCTTCCTCTCTGAAATCAATACAAATATATTAAAAAATTAAAATGAATGTTATTTGCCATAAATACATGGTACCTATGAAAGTAAATGCAAATTCAACAAAAATAATTTTATTGAATTCTAAGTGGATATGCTTGCCTCTTTTTTGTTTTTGTTTTTGTTAAAAGGGATATTAACAAAGTATTTAATATCAGGCCAAAGATTTTCTCCCTCAAGTCTTCTAAAAATGAAAATTAACATAGAATATACTTTCACTGTGTAATTTGATATTATTTAATACTATGTTCATGCACCTCCTAAAATCACTTTCTGTATAATCAGTTGGTGAACTCTTTCTCATCCAATAGGTATACCACTAACAGTATTACCTTGCATCAATGCTTCATCTCTCTGATCAAAGATTCTTTAGATCTTCATTGCCTAGAGAATAAAGTAAGTATCTAAGACTTAAGGCTCATCATCTAATCTCAGCCAGCCTCAGTACGGGCTGTTTTTGTGTCTTTATTAATCTTGAGTTTCTATAGGATCATTATTTATACCCATTTACTTTGTTGTGACATTCCAGCTTTATATATCCTCTTGAATTCTGGTTATTTTGTTTTCTCTAATATACCATTACTTCCTTTGGGCAAGACCTGTCTTTTATATTACTTTCTTTTGCCCTTAACCATGCCTAGCACCGTGTCTTGTATGTGATAGATTCTCCATCAACATAAGGTAGTTACTTGTTTATAGGATTTATTTGTTATCACAAATTAAGCATTCATTACACAAAAGCTTAGAAGGGATGATTCAATTATGAAGCCATCTAAATTATCATAATAACACAGTTATGAGATTCTTCTTTATAAAACTGCAACATTAGAAAACACAACTGAAGGAAGACTTTCTAGTGGCAATATTTTTCTACTGAGTTTGAGTTTATGTTCATTATATTTGTTTCCTTAATTTGAAAGGCTAAGCTCCCATAACTTTTTATGAACTAGTTGATTTTCATGTATCTGAGTCACTTTTGAAATACATTTTATCTTAAAAAGAATAACCCATCAAGCAGGAAAGCCAGTAAGCTCCTCATTATCATGCTCCACACATAGGCATTTATCTTTTGGCTGCCAAACTGGAATTCCACACTGTCCAACTTTAGAAAATGGATGGTTTTTAATGGGTAAGTTTGAGTGACAAAGGCAGGGAACAAGCCAGTGGCCTGTCCTCTCAGTTGATAGGATTAGATCTGAATGGATAAAGACATGTGATGGGCTGAAGACTTTAGGGGAAAGTCTACGGTGCACATTGGCACTTCTGAGAAGCATTAACATTCTCTGTCTGCTGTACTAACTCTTTAAAATGCCATTTGCATTGACGATGATATAATTGACATTACTCCCAGAGGAGTTCACAGGATTGTGGGAAGATGGAATAAAAAATAAAAATTCGTCTCTTCTCAAGGTTCTCCTCTAGCTACAAAATGCAGAGAGACAAGGACTCTTGTTACTGGGTGATGTCATATTAATAATAATAATAAAAAAAACCAGACACAAAAATCTATCCATCATCACAATTTTCCCAGTAGCCTTTTTGTCTCATGATATATTATCTTCCTAATTGGCATACGTCACCATTTGTCTGGATGCTTGATATTTTTATTTATTTTTGCACTAAATATCTAGTCAGAGTCTTTATGATCTATTTGTTCCCACTAATCTCTCTTTAAAAAGTTAATTTTGATAGTCTAGCAATAGTTTAATGCCCCAAACACCCATGAAACTGTGTGAAAGAGGAAGCTTCTGTAGGGGACTCAGTATATAGTCTCTGCTATAACTGAACAGGTTTGAAATCACTATGGATGAATATGACCGTGTAGAGGTCAAAGAACAACTGCAGCATGTTGAAACCATAATATAGAAAGACACATATACAGGTATGAATAAGGTTAAATGAAACTGTCAGATTTTCAACAAGGTCAGTTGTGATGTATTTACTCCTAGATTTGTGCAGGACCAGTGTATATTAGCAACATTTTGATATGTTTTGTGAACAACAGGTTAATTAGGGGAAATAAGTGATTTCTCACCAGAATTTTTTTCATTAAATTAGGCAATGTTATTTTCTTGCCTCAAGTCATAGAAAAAAAATGTCTCCAAATATTGCCAAATCTTTATTGTCAGTTAAATCACCCTAGTGGAGACCTTGAGTAATAGGAAAGTAAATTTATGGATGTCAGATTGGCACCAAACTACCAAACAATTTATCTAGTAAGGAGTGAAGAGAAGTGTGGGAGCCTTTTTGCCCAGCTCTTTCTAGAGAAAGCTGAAGTTTTGACCAAAGGCTCTATTGTATGGAACAGTGGGAGACTATTGAGGGAAAGAGCGTAAGAAAATGTTTCTATAACGCCTTAATTCATAATGTCTTTTCAAGTATGTTGAGGGATGGCTTATTGGTTTCCATCCAAATATGTGTTCATTTACGCTAATTTTTCCAAATTTACTTCTTAAAAGATTTAGATCTAAAACCCTATGCTATTCATTTAAAGTATCAGATAAATACGGCAAAGAAACTGTCAGCTTAAATGACAGTTTTTGGTGGTTCAGGAATTTCTTTCTCACTTAATTCTACTTTAATTTCTGAAGACATCTCTCTGTTTTAAGAGATGCATGATAAATGTGGAATTTAGGAGTAGTAACCAACTCTACCCAGTATTCCATCCTTGTTTTGCTTGACTTACATTTTAGCCCCAGTAGGTGTTTACCTTTGGGTTGATGGAAAACCAAACCAAATGAAACCAAATCTAACATAGCTCCATGCTCAATTTTCACAATATTGTCAATTCTATTCTTTAATATTTCTTAGGGCTTCTTCTAATCTTTAATTTTAATCAACTTCATTGTTTATTTTAGTCAATTATATTTTCACATCATTATGCTGTTTTTTCTTCTCAGTCTGCTCTATTTTCATAAAGGTTAAGCATTCTAGCATCCTGTTGAGGAGTGCTATAAAACTTATGTTTTTTTCTTTGTTTTTACTAGTAAATAACCTTCAGAATGATGATGCTCTTCTAATTTTTCAGTATGATATTCCCTTCTTAATGTTTTACATATATATCATTCTTTGAGGATTTCTATCTGTCTGCCTGTCTGCCTATCTATCTACCTACCTAGTCCCTCCACCATCCCAAAGTAAGGAGAACACTAGATTTAGTGTCTACCAGCAGAGGATGGTGTGCCTTTTCTATGTTGTTTTTTTTCTCCTGCTTGTTAAATTCTTGTATCAAATATCATAAGAAAGTAGTTCATTTCCCAATGCTATAGAGATTTAAATGTAGGGATTCTTAAACCCTGGAACCTTAACATGTTGAACTGATTACATATACATATTTCAGTATGTACTTCTTTCAAGCTCTTTCTCTTTTAATTTTTCTAAGACTAAATTTTTTTTAAAAGTATATTTTTATTGATTTCAGAGAGGAAGGGAGAGGAATAGAGAAATAGAAACATCAATGATGAGAGAAAAAAATCATTGATTGGTTGCCTTCTGCATGCCCCTTTCTGGGGATCGAGCCTGCAACCCAGGCATGTGCCCTTGACAGGAATTGAACCTGGGACCCTTCAGTCTGCAGGCCAATGCACTATCCACTGAGCCAGACCACCTAGGGCTAAGACCACATTCTTTTCTTGCAGTGACTACACCTTCTAGGGGAGATATATCCCTGCCATTCCTCCTTCTGTTTCTTATATTTATAAATTTGAGAGTTGTCCTTCCCAAACATAATTCTGGCTATTTTAAGCTAAAAGAGATTTAATATTTTGAAAAAATTAGAGAATTATAAGAGTACTGGGATGCCAGAAGATCATCATTGCTGCATTTGGGAATGAAATTTAAATGTCTTTTACTTTTGTGTCACTTGGTCAAACTGTAATATATGGAGTGGGAGTATCTAGCTAGCTGGGATGTGCATGGGTAGAAAGTAGAATAATTTGATTCCTTTTCCTCCAGTACAGGGCAGCAGGGCATGGTCTCACACAAGAACACATGTGTTATAGGTTGAATTGTGTCCTCTCAAAAGCTGTGTTGAAGTCCAACCCCCAGTATCTGTGAAGGTTATCTTATTTGGAAATAGATTCTGATGTAATCCAGTTAAGATGTAATCCAGTCATACTTGATTAGAGTGGACTTTACTCCAGTGCTGGGTGTTCTTATGAAAAGCGGGAAATTTGGACATAGTTACACAGGGAGAACACCATGTGATGATGGAAGCAGAGACTATACTATCGGATCTGGAAACCAAGTAACATCAAGAATTGCCAGTAAGAAGCTAGGAAGATCACACCCCTTGGCCGGTTTGGTTCAGTGGATAGAGTGTTGGCCGGTGGACTTAAAGGTTTGATTCTGGTCAAGGGCACGTACCTTAGTTGCAGGTTTGATCATCAGCCCTATTTGGGGGCATGTGTGGGAGGCAATCAATCAATGTGTCTCTCTCATGTTGATGTTTCTATCTCTCCCCCTCCCTTCCATTCTCTCTAAAAATCAATGGACAAAATATCCCCCGGTGAGGATTAACAACAACAACAAGCTAGGAAGAGATAAGGAAGGATTGTCTTTTAACAGAATTAAAAAGACTATTGTGATATACAAAGTATTTGAATACATCTAAAATGTGTGCAGCTACATGGCAATACTGCCCACATAACAGATTTTATTTTGTGAGTTGTAACTCAGCACTGACTGTCCTTCCTGTATGGGAAATGTGGGTACAACTCTGTGCTCTCAAAGAGTTCCCTCAGCCTCTGTTTCTCCTCCCAATGCTGTGTCTTTTAAAATAAGAAACTGACTCTTAGGGCAAATCATTATCATCTGGAAGCAATGCTAACCACATCTACTTGTCACTGTGTAGCATGTCAAACTCTCGGCCCACGGGCCCCATGCGGCCACAACGCATATTTTTGCGGCCCAGCCAATATAACGGTATATAAGAAATGTTTTAATAAAAATTTCAAAACTTAATTTTTACAATATTCTGTTATACATAATTATTAATAACGCACTACAACGTTCGCTAATGACTGATTATTATAATCATGTTGCATTCATTTCCCTTACTCGCCTTACGCACAGGCACACCATTTCTCTCCCCTAATACTAGCAGCGAGTATTTTAGCAGCCGATTGCCATGTCATTAGTCTTTGACTGACTTGTTTGATGTGCTCAACAGGAAATATTTCGCTTTTGGAGAACAAGAAAAATTTATTTGCATTACTCTTATTAATTTGTGCTCTTATTTAGTGTCTGGTAAGTTAATGTTCAAGAAAAAAATATTAATTTTTATTAAAATGTTCTATTATTTTATGTTAACGATGACCCATTTATTTCAGCCCTTTGTATTCAGCATGTCTCTATCGAAATAGACCTACGTTTCTATGAAAATTGAAGCTTTTGTTTTTTTGTGGCCCACATAAACTTAAACCTTGTTTATTTGGCCCGTGTTAGCCTTTGAGTTTGACATGCTTGGTGTAGACCAGTGATGGTGAACCTATGACACGTGTGTCAGAGGTGACACACAAACTCATTTTTTTGGTTGATTTTTCTTTGTTAAATGGCATTTAAATATATAAAATAAATACCAAAAATATACATCTTTGTTTTACTATGGTTGCAAATATCAAAAAATTTCTATATGTGACATGGCACCAGAGTTAAGTTAGGGTTTTTCAAAATGCTGACACGCCGAGCTCAAAAGGTTCGCCATCACTGGTGTAGACCATTATGAGGGCTAAGATGAACATAGAATATAAAACTGGGAATAACTGCAAAAACTCATCAGTGGAGAAATGAAACCAAGCTGACAACCAGCTTAAAGGCATCTAGTTGCTGAAGGTGGTTGACTTCTCAATGAAGAAATAAAACCAACCAACAGGAACACCCCAAACTATCAACCAGTTATTTTATCTATTTTATGGCAAAATTGCCTTATGGCTAATTAGTTATGTGGTGAAAATGCTTGCAGCAGAGATGCTTTGGAGAAAATACTGGACTTGATTTTGTCCATCTCCAAGTAGCACTCTTAGTAGATGAATGCCCACCCAGTTTTCTTACTGGTACAGGTCCTGGATCTCTTAGGCCTCTGACTAGAGAGGAAGAAAAATGAAATGTCTTTCCATCTTCTTTCAGTGTTGCTCTGTCTGATGAACCAAATCTTGGGTAAGAAATATTTTTTTCTTTATCCAGTTTCACAGCTGTAGTGTTGTGAAAAATTCCTACTAGGTTTTGGCAATAATGCATGTATTTATCTTTATTCTAAGTTTTTTCATAGTTATTATTATATGTGCATATTCATGAGAATATTTTTATGTGTGAGAAGTTAGGAGGATCTTCATTGAAGTCACCTGTTTACTGCCCCCTCCACATTACCTTCTTCTGTCTTTTAAATTATGAGCCTAAGTGAGGACATTTAGGGAATAGGGAAAAATTTACACCAAGTAAAACATCATGTCATATAATGATATCTAAAAGTTTGTCAGCTTTTTGTTTTCTTTTTCTTATAATATGGAAAATTTTCCTATTTCTAGAGACTTCTAGATTATCTAGAGATATCTTAGGAGGGTACTGCAGTCTTAATTAACAAATTATAAAGCTGAAAAATTTCCCTTCCATATCTCGGTTTGTTAGTTTTTGAATTATGTAATATGTAAATAACATTCAGTCAATTTAAATAACTTTAAAAGTAAAATTATGCTTTAAACTTCGAAGTCAACAGAACTCGTTAAGAGTCAAAAGAATGTAGTTGCTTTTGAATAATAATTTGAATGATTTAATGGAGATATATTCCTAAATAAGTGTAAGCCAATAAAGAAATAATCTTGGACTTTGAAATATTTTTGAAAGCATTATGACCAACAGTTTGTTAGCTTGAAGTTTATTTCAAATGTCTATCCTAGGGATAGTATTTGAAGAAAATGACCTAAGATTCCTAAACTTTGAAGAAATTGACAAAAATAAGCATTTTAGGGCCATAAGAACGTTTTTAAAAAATCAGAAATCTTCCTCTATTTTACTTATGTTGAAGATGTGTTTTTTGATTAAAAAGCAGAGAAAGCTACTCTTCTTAGCCAATTTCAAGGCATCTGTTCTCATAGATAGGGTATTTACAGATGAAGACTAAGATAATTTAAAAGCAGTGAGACTTGATGAGGGGAAATAGGATTTTATTTTTGTACTATTACTGCTGTCAATCAACTCTGCAGAGAAAGACAGAGATGAAAGGAACAACAAAAGGACGTAGTTATGTACCTTGAAATGCTCAAAAGGTGCAGGTGGTGTCTGTCCATTGGTTTGCAAATGAAAGGATTTTTCTTCTTTCTATTCATTTTTTTAGACCTCCCTGAACAAGAGGAAAAAAGTAATTTAGATAAAATATTCACAGGCAATGAAAATTGTGTGTGGGAGCTTGTAAATTAATTTTAGTTGTTAGGCCTTTTAATATCAGGGTTTGTCCTATGCCCCTGGCCTTCTTAAATAATCCTTTTATGTTGTTCAGGACAGATATATTTTGAAAGTGACACTTCTGTTAATCTTAGCCATATACTCAGAAAAAAAAAATCACTGGAGTTACATTGTGAATGCTACCCATGCTGAACAATTGCCACAGAACATTAGTTCGAAATCTAAATGGAGTCTTCACTATTCTTTTTACATAGGAGAGAAACAAGACAGTGAGTAAAAACAAAGATGCTTCTCACCCTGAATTTCTATTATGGTATATGAGGATCTAGAGAAAACAAGACATGTTTAAAGTGGGAGAGAATTATCTAAAGAAGTCACAGTATCAGCCAACTAGAAGACAGTAACTAATGTTTAATGAGTGTGTATAGGACACCAGCAGAGCACTAAATTTGCTATATGCTTTAGTTCATACTTTCTCCTAACAACCCTAATCCTAATTTTGCAGCTGTAAACTGAGGCACATAGAAATTAAGAAACTTGGCTGAGCCAGGCCTGCATTGCTCAGTGGTTGAGCATCAAGCTCTAAACCAGGAGGGTGCAGGTGCATGTCTGGGTTGCGGGCTCAGTCCCCAGTGTGGGGCATGAGGGAGGCAACCCATCAATGATTTTTTCTCATCATTGATGTTTTCTCTCTCTCGCCCTCCCTCTCTCCCTCCCTCCCTCCTTCCTCCCTCCTCTCGGAAATCAATTAAAATATATTTAAAAAAAGAAACTTGGCTGAATTCTTACTGCTAGTAAACAGAGGGACTAAGATTTGATCCTGCAGTTTGCCTCCCTAGATCTTGCTCTTAACTTCTCAAATCCCTGCCTCCCTGCCTTGTAATGCCTCCTCCATCTCATCCCGTTTATGTGTGTGCAGGTGCAAATTATAGTGAATAAATGAAATGATTATTTATAAATTTCCAGATGCATGATCCTATTTGCAGAAAAATGATAATGGACTTTGGTGGGCCTGTATTGATTTTGTCTGCTTAGCGTCTCCTCTCTCGTATGTGGGTATCAGCCTCCTGGTTTAACTTAGGGACAGTATCCTTCCCCATTTTGGTACCCTGTCTTTCCTTGGCTAAGGGGTAGTTAGGTGTTGCAAGCTAGCTGGATCAGATGAGAAATGAGAAAGACCTAAAATAGCTGCAGCTTTTTCATCCTGATAAGGACTCTGGAGGAGACTGATCTGAGTTCTTACAATGAATCATGATTCCTGGAGCTGCTTAAGCTGGGCCTTCTCAGAAGTCTGGTGCATAGCTTTTCCTTCAATTCTGTGAGCTGTGTAGTGTTCCTCCAGTACATTCCTTTCTGCCCTTTGATAATGATTCTGTTCATTTTACTTGCAGCCAAGGCATCCTAATGGGTTCACTGACAACTGTTTTTCATCAGACTGACATAGAGGTCTTGTGGGAGGACTTGGTCAGTTCAGATTGGAATGCCATCACTGTGCTTGCAGCTTGAAGGGAAGATGTAAGGATGCTTTGGGCCTATTGCTTTCTTTCTGTCTTAATTGTTCTTCCTTGAAAATAGCCATTTGCCCTTTTGTGTCATAAAAGTTAAAATTTGGTAGAAATGAATTTTTGGTAGAAATGAATTTTCCTTTCACTCCGAATCTTCTGTTGTCCAGTAGAAAGGATCGTAGACAAAAGACAGTGAGTTCTGGTGTTAACTTGCTGTAATAAAAACTATATTAAATTATTCTTATCACATTTAATTTATCTTTTAAATAGGGATATAATAGTCTTGGTTGACATGTGAAATAGCTTTAAAACGGTTAAAATTATAATTACATTCAGGGGGAGGGCAGTTATGTTTGTATCCCCCTCCCTCCACTTCCTTCTCTTTCCTGCTTTCCTCTTAATAACCAGCACCACTCATTGCCTTACACTTTCTTGAATTGACCAAACTTTCAGTATCTATATGTGATTTCCCTTGTTTGGAATGCCCCATTCCAATATGTCCATCCAGCAAACATACCTTTATTTTTGTTAATCATCACCTGAGGATATATCCCCATTGATTTTTAGAGAAAGTGGAAGGGAGGGGGAGAGATAGAGAGAGAGAAACATCACAGATCCAGCCTGCAACCAAAGTACATGCCCTTGACCAGAATCGAATCTGGGACCCTTAAGTCCACAGTTCAACGCTCTATCCACTGAGCAAAACCAGCTAGGGCCCAGCAAACATATCTTGATCCTCCAAGACCTAAGTCCAGCATCTTCTCTGTGATATAACCTTCTCCTACTTTCTAGGCTAGGTAAATAATTTTGAACCATGATGCTAATCTGTGTGATCTATCTTATGAGAACATGCCTTACACCAGGGGTCCTCAAACTATGGCCTGCGGACTGCCGAAAACATTTGTTTTTTCACTTCAAAATAAGATATGTGCAGTGTGCATAGGAATTGGTTCACAGTTTTTTTTTTAAACTATAATCCGGCCCTCCAACGGTCTGAGGGACAGTGAACTGGCCCCCTGTCTAAAAAGTTTGAGAACCCCTGCCTTACACACTATTTCAATTATTTAACTACACATTTGTTTCCACCACTTAACTGTGAAGGGAGCCCCTTGAATTTTTGATCTCTAGTATATTTTGTGATACAGAAAATGCTTCAGAAATATTGAGTACACCTTGCCAAAATTCCCAAGAAAATTTTAAAGTGTCTCTAAAACTCTGTTACTTATGTTCGGCACATTTGAAACTTCTTACAATATTATAAGACCATCTCACAAATGGTATGTTTTATAAGCATTTTTATTTGTTATTAATACAGTTTTAGATTATGTTAAGTGTCTTAGTTCATTTTGGCTACTTTAACAAAAATACCACAGACTGAGGGGCTGATATAGAAATTTATTTCTCACAGTTCTGGAAGCTGGAACTCCAAAATGAAAGTGCCAGCATGATTGAGTTCTGATGAGGACCTACTTGTGGGTTGCAGACTACCATCTTATTGTATCTTCACCTGGCGCAGAGCAGAGAGAGGAAGCAGGCTCTTTCTGACCATTATAAGGGCACTAATCCCATTCCCGAGGGCTCCTCTCATGATCTCCTCTGATCCTAATCACTCCCCCAAAGCCCCACCTCCTAATACCATCACCGTGAGGGCTCAGTGTAAGGGTTTTTGGGGACACAGACATTCAGTCCATTACACTGGTTTTGTTTTTTAATTGCAGCTCAGTCATGGGAAACCATGTCTGCTAACAGCTCAGCTCATGTCTAGAGGACTTGATGACTCACATTTTCTGTAGGCTATTCTGTATCTCCTACCTGTAAATCCCCAGAAATGTCATTAGCAGTGTGTTTGAAAGAGACAATGTCATACCAAGTTAGAACAGCAAGGGAGAAAAAGAAATTCTCAGCATATTTTGTACAAAGCACCTGAAAAATGGATGAGGAGGTTGCTGGGGGCTATGTATCTATTAAAAGATATGATTGGCAATGGAAACTGTATTATTAAAGTTGTTAGAATTTCTAACTTTATTTCATTTTGGGGAGGACAATCATCTCTGTCAATCCTCCTTATGGCCTAACTTATCTTGATTTTAGGAGACACAGAACTATCTCAAGTAGCAGAATTAAGAAAGTAATGAGAGAGTGCTCTAACAGAAAAGCTTTACATTTACATGTGGTTAGAGACTCACCAGCATGTGTCCATTCTTGGGGTAGATTTCCCCTCTTATCCACCTCCTGTCTCCTCTGCTCTTTACACAAGTGTTTTCCAAGGGCTGTTTTGGGGAATGTTAATTTTTCTAAGTATTAACTGGTGTTAAAGAGAGGAGGGAAAAGTTTTTTGAAGTTAAATAAGTCTGAAAAGCACTGGGTTAAACAGGTGAAACCAGTTTCTTCACTGTCACATATGTTAATTGCACAGGGAGATGAGACTTTCAGCCCAAACCTACTTGACCATAGAGCCCTCCCAGAGAAGGTTCCATGGAGAATGCACAAGCAAACACTGGGATACAATAGCCTTATTCTTTCTGTTACAAGAACAAATGCAGACTCATGGCCGCTGAATATTTTGTAGCATTGCTAGCATTTATTCATTTGTTTCATCCCCCAGAGATCCTTAAAAAAGTAATTTGTTGTTTTCTGTTTCTTTGTGATGTATTGGTTTTGTTCAATTTTTTTTTTTTTGCTTGATTATCTTTTTCTAGATACTTAGGATACTCTGACTTTATGTCTTTTCTGTTTTTGTGTGTGTGTTTTTAAATAGTGGATACCAATGCCAAAGCATTTCCCTCTACAGAACCAAACAAATAAAATAAAGAAACAAAATCTAAATGCCAATAGTTCTTCTTTAATGTCTACTGCAGGAAATTAGCCAAGTTCAGTGGGATAAGTTCTGTAGTTATATCTCAGGCTTGGTGAATTCTGAATTTAGTGCTGCTCTATACTTGCTGCCTGGACAGATCTCATTGTCTATAAAATGAACATGAGGTTACTAGACCACACGAACAAGTTCATTTTTCATGAATTCAACACAGTAATTCAACCCGTATTTGTTAAGCATGTTCTACTGATCTTAGTGAATGAAATAGATGTTACCCTTTCATGGAGATTTGTATCTGATGGGATAGAGGGAAGAAAAGAGACAGCAACGATACAGGTGGACAGGTAACAATGATGAATAAAATTTTTAGGGAATATGCAGAAAGACCATCTATCTGGAAGAGAAGATATTTACACAAAAGAAAGTGGGAGGGGAAGGATATTCCAGGCATGGGAGAAAATGTATGAATATAGTTTTCATTGGGCATTTATGTCCCACAGTTCCCAGCACTGGAGAAAGCACAGTCCCAGTTTACATGGGAACATCTATATATATTAAAGCCTAAGCAACCATTTGACCGTTTGACTGCTGGACTGTTCTACCGGTAGCTATGACGTGCACTGACCACCAGGGGTCAGATGCTCAACTCACAGGCATGGAAACATGGAACAGACTGATGAATCTCAGAGGGAAGGGGCGGGTGGAGGGTGGGAAGAGATTAACCAAAGATCTTATATACATCCTAGAGGCCTGGTGCACAGATTTGTGCACCCGTGGGGTCCCTCGGCCTAGCCTGTGGGGATTGGGCCAAATCCATGCACTGGGCCTCTGACATTCCCTGAGGGGTCCTGGATTGTGAGAAGGCACAGACCAGGCCGAGGGAACCCACTGGTACACGAATCTGTGCACTGGGCCTCTGGTACATAAATAAGTGGGTATTTAGAGTCAGTGTTGTAAAATGTTAAAAGAGGTTTAGGAACATCTTTCTATGGGAGCTCAGAGCGGGGAAAGATTTTGTGGCTAGAATTTTATGAGTTTGACTGACATATGGTAGCTGAGAATTGTTTAGTTGTCAGGTGCTACCTTAAAGTGTCTCTAAAACAGGATGAGATATATTTACAAGGCAGGAATTTCTCCAGGAGACAGTTGTTTTCCCAACATTGCTGTGACATTCACCACCTATAGCTCAATTCTGGGGGGAAAAAATCCTGTTACTATTGTGCCATCTTGACGATTCTGTGCTTCCTTGTTCATTGAGTAATTCAAAGACTTGGGAATGGTTGCTTGTTGCACTCCTTCTATGGTTCCAGTTTGACCCATTTGCTACTTATGTGTTTAACAATGACCCTTTTCCCCTGAGCATTCTACTTCTGTCTCCTCCTCCTCAAATATACCAGCCTTTACCCACTTCCTGGACTTCTCACACATTGTTCTCTCCTCTTGAGATGTTTTCTGCTTTCTTTGCTTGAATAAGCCATCCTACTCACAGTTTTGGCCTCAGTTCGAAAGAGCTTTTCTTAGGATTTTCTCTGATGGACCTCCCTAGAATAGGTTCCAGCGGTTCTCAACCTGTGGGTCGCGACCCCTTTGGCGGTCAGACGACCCTTTCACAGGGGTCGCTTAAGACCATCCTGCATATCAGCTATTTACATTACGATTCATAACAGTAGCAACATTACAGTTATGAAGTAGCAACAAAAATAATTTTATGGTTGGGTCACAACACGAGGAACTGTATTTAAAGGGCCAGAAGGTTGAGAACCACTGGGTTAGGCCCTTCTGTATTTTTTTTTCATGAACTTATTACCATAACATTAGCAGAAGATATAATTACTCATTTGATTTTTTTAAAACTCAACTAAAGGATTGATGAGGGCAGGCACTGTGCCTGTATCTCTCTGTTGCTTCTTGCTGCATTTCCATTGCCTACCACAGAGGCTGATATCTTTGTAGGCATCCAGTAAAATAATTTTTGAATGGGAATGAATTAATGAAGTGTTAAGGCCCATATTTTTTCTCAGTTCTACAGAGGATCAGAAATGATAAAATAGTAAGATAGAATGAAATGTCAAGGCTGGAATTCAGATAATAACCATAACTTTTTTAAAAAAAATAACCACAACTTTTGAGGGAATGTGATGTGCCAATGAGTTGGTTTTTTTGTTTGTTTGTTTTGTTTTTTAATTATTGTAAATCTAAATAATAGCTCTACAAGGACAAAACTGAAACTCAGAGAGGTGAAAAGGCTTGCAGAGTCACACAGCTGCCTGTGGGGGAGCAGATGTGCATTCAGCACTGTCTGACTCTACAGCTTCCTCCCTCTGTACCATGTAACATTTTGTTGATAGGCATAGTGAGCCAAGGAGACTGGACATGAGTGACAGCAGTGATTCTCAACCTTGGCTGCACGTTAGAATCACCTGGGAATCTTTTTAAAATCCTGATTTCTGGGCCTCATCCTCTGGAAATTCTGTTTCTTTGTTACTAATGTTGTGGCCCCATCCCATAACAAAGAAACAGAATTTCCGGAGGATGAGGCCCAGAAATCAGGATTTTAAAAAGATTCCCAGGTGATTCTAATGTGCAGCCAAGGTTCAGAACCACTGAGTTACAGAGAGGTAACCAATGGCTGGGGCATCAAGCTGCACAATAACTCTGAATAAGTAAGGGTAACATCCAGGTACCAGAGAAGTCTGTGGAGGCAAAGAGAAACAGACTGTGCTCTGAACCTACAGAGAAGAAATATGGAGTCTAGGGTGGTTGGGTGAATGGAAGCAAGATAGGATTAGGGATCCAAATAGAGGTTCTCTTCAGAGAGATCCAGAGGGTGCGGAATCTCTGGGTCATGATCGAGTCAAGGGGCCCCAAAGCAGAGGAATTCACAGAATTTGTGCCTCAGGCCTGTCTGACACATACTGTGCTTTGCAGACCACCCTTTCCATCCCCAACTTGGTAGGACCTAACTCAGGAGAGAAGCTCTGGTTCTACACATCAGTACACATTTGTTATCACTTGTGTGCTTAGAGTATGGTTTTCATCTGACCTTTGCTTTCTCCCTCTCTTTTTAAAATATATTTTTATTGATTTTAGAGATGAAGGGAGAGAGAAAGAGAGAGAGATAGAAACACCAATGATGAGAGAGAATCATTGATCTGCTGCCTCCTGCCCATGCTACAATGGGAATTGAGCCCACAACCTGGGCATGTGATCTCCCGGTTCATAGACTGACACTAAACCACTGAACCATGCTGGCTGGGCTCTCCTTCTCTTTTTCGGTAAAATTTCTGGACTCAGTTACTTCATTTCTCTTTTACTTTCCATTTGATATAGAGGGTGGGGCAAAAGTAGGTTTATAATTGTATGTGAAACACAGTTTATTTTTGTATTATTATTTATTATTTTCCATAGGAACAACTGTAAACCTACTTTTCCTCCACCCATTTTTAATCCTCATCCAAAGATATGTTTTATCTATTTTTCGAGAGAGGAAGGGAGGGAGAGAGAAAGAGAGAGATATATCAATGTGAGAGAGAAACATTGATGGGTTGCCTCCCTTATGCACTCTGACTAGGAATTGAACCTGCCACCTTTTGGTATACGGGATGACACACCAACCTATTGAGCCACTTGGCCAAGGCTGCTTCTGTTTTATCGAGGGTCTTAGAATACTTGCATACATACACACACACACACACACACACACACACACATATATATATCCTATATAATTAAACCCTAATATGCAAATCGACTGAACAGCAGAACGACCGGTGGAACGACCAGTCGCTATGACGTGCACTGACCACCAGGGAGCAGATGCTCAATGCAGGAGTTACCCCCAGTGGGGACTGGCGAGCAGGCAGTGCCAGGCTGCCACCAAGGCAGGTGCCAGTGGGGGCCCCCCAATCGCCCCGCCAGTCACCCCACAGATCGGCCCTGATCACTGGCCAGGCCTAGGGATTAAAACCTGGCAAGGCTACTCTAACACTGAAAGAACAGGATGATGCATTGATGACGTGCATGGACTCTGGCTTGCACATTTTGTGGTCAGCCCTGATTATGACACTTATAACTGTGTGACAAAGCCAATTACTTAACTTCTCTCTGCTTCAGTTTTTCCACCCATAAGATGGGGAAAATGGTACTACTGCCTCAGAAAGATCATGTTATGTACTACTCTTTATAATCAAGGCAAAAAAATGTAGCTGCACATACAACAGCAAGATGCCTTTCACCTGTATGAAAAGTATGGTCCCTGGTGCATGCAGCATCCCGTATTGCAAGAGGGATGTTCGACTGCCGGCTTGGGCCTAAACCGCAGTCGGACATCTCCTGAGGGGTCTCGGATTGCGACAGGGGGCAGGCCAGGGTGAGGGACCCACCCCTATGCACAAATTTCGTGCACCAGGCCTCTTGTATATATATACATATATATGTGTATATCTATTTATACATATACATATGAATTCTAGAATATATATAGCATACTAACATCCTGTGCAAAACAATATATTACAATTTATAATGTAAATTATATATTATATGCCAAATTTTTATATTATATAAGTAATTTATAATATATATATAAATAGAACATATAAAAGCTTTTTTTTTTTTTTTTTTACATAGGATGTCAGTTTTAAATTGATCTCCATGGAGTTCTTCCAGATGCACTAGTTTGATTTACTGTCCATTTATTTTTATGCTATTTTAAAAAAATTGCTTTCCAGTGAGATTGTCATTTATCTAGAAATAAAAATCGGCGCTATCTGACTTGCTTGTTTGTTTTTCTCTCACAGGCAAATTGATTGCCCTTGGGTTGTAGCCCTCAGGTTTGTTTTTTGCTGTGGAGTGTTCAGAACACTGCTGTCTGCTTCCCCAGACTTTGCTACCGTGTCTTGTTCACAGGCTCCTGTTGATCTGGATGCAGTGAAGGCTTCTTAAATCACTGGCTACACTTTTCCTGTTTTTTCTATGATTTTCAAACTGATAATCTAAAATGGAATCTTATTTTAATTTTCTCCCAAAGCAGAGACATTTTAGGATGATGCTTTATAGTGAAAATCAACCACAAAGTAAGACAGAGCAATAATAACAACAAATACCATCCAAATTAGAAATCATGAAATCAAATAATTTAGAAATTTTTGCATCTGCAGTGTTTTTCTGTGCAAGCAAAGTTATATGTCTTGGTTAAAATTCTTTTTGATTATACATGGAAATTGGATGATGTTTTAATTCCCTGTATCTCTTCAGCACTTTTTTAGAGATGAAAAAAACAACTGCTGAATATAATTTTTCTTAAATTTGAATAATAGTGTATAGTTTGAAAGGCTGTGTTTAAATCTTTCAGGTCAGTTTCTTTTCATTAGCTTTCTTCTCTATAGAAAGTGTTTATATTCAGATAGGACCTTAATATTGTCATCATCTTCACCATCATCGTCTTCATCATCATCACCATTCATTTTGTACTTTTAACCAAAGCCAGACTTAAAAGCGAGCCTTAGTTTGTCAAAGATTATCATCCGTAAATTTTATATTTAATTTTTCTCTGCAGGAAAAGTATACCAAGTATTTAACTATTTGAATTTCCAGAAAACTTCCAAAATAAATTTATACCCCCACAGAGAATGACTCTCAAAAATTGACCATGTGCTGTAGCAAAAAGAGCTAAATACTAATAATTCAGAGTACAAAAGTATGATTCAAACTCTCACACTAACTATCCTTTGGGTTACTGGTAAATAAGTCCTCTCTCCCTCCTCCCTGCTTCCCTTCCTTTCTTTCTTCCTCCCTTTACCTTTCTTTTTAAGATTTTTTTGAGTGAAAGTGAATGAAAGACTTCTGTGAAAATTTGCTAACTTGAGTGACAAAATGCTAGTCACTGCAAGAACTAGACCACTCAGTAGCGCTCCATCTCTCTGCATCTGCATCCATCAGCTACTAAGTGAGTACTGTTGAGTATCTGTAATGTACCAAGCACTGTGTTAGTAAAAAGGATATGTTAAAAGAACAATGAGAAGGGAGATGGCTCTACAAGTGTCTCCACATCTTCTCAGAGACACAGAATATAAACCTAAATAAATATAAATGAATGTATCCGTGCATGATTATCATGCTTGATCACAAAATAAAAAAAATTCAAAACAACTGCAAAAGAGAACCTTGGATGTTGGTTGGGCAGATCTGGTAATATATGCAAAAGGAGTTAGGGCCCTAGCCTGCTTTGCTCAGTGTATAGAACAAAGGTCAGTCTGTGGACCAAAGCGTCCTGGGTTTGATTGCAGTTAAGGGCACCGTTGAGGGCGTGTACCTTGGTTGCAGGCTCCTCCCTGGCCTGGGCCCTGGTTAGGGCGCATGCAGGAGGCAACCAGTCGATGCGTTTCTCTCACATTGATGTTTCTCTCTGTCTTTCCCGCTCTCTTCCACTCTCCCTAAAAATCAATGGAAAAATATCCTAGGATGAGGACTAATAGCAACAACAACAAAACAAAACAAAAAAATCGGGGGCGGGGGGGGGGGATTAGGAATTGTGGCTGAATCATCAGGAAAATAGCCTTAAAATATTTCTATATTTTTCTTACTGTAATTACTTCATACATGTATCTCTCAAAGGACCAAGGACATCATATATTTATTCAGCCTTTACTAGCCACTTAATGAGTACCAGGAGCTGCACTGGTAAGATGCCCTGGATAAAAAGATGAGTAAGAAATAGGTTCCCAGGACAAGTCAATGGCCTTACCAAAGCTTCAACATTTCTTTCTCATTTTTTTCCCCCAGAAAACTTTACATTTCTGCTTTTTTGAATATCACTAATGTATTTTTTATTAGCCTTTGCTTTTGCTCCAGGAAAAAAGTCCTAAGAGAAGGCAATAACCAAAAAACAAAAGTCTTCTAAGAAATAGTTCTTTCCCATCATCGACCAGTGCTGAATGGGCCAGATCTTATTTAAGAGGAATCTTAGGGAAAGCAAGCAAAGTTATGGGGGCGAAGGCAGGTAGGGATTTGTCTTTAAACTATATTTGTATAGCAAGTACACTAATTTTATTTGGATTCTGGAATTGGTTTGAGGGACTAAGGAGAGAAAAAGATGGATAATATTGGGGAAAATCTTCAGTTTTCCAAAGCCACCCCTCGATGTTGTTGGTAGGCCTGTGGTATTCTATTTCTACAGCCGAGTGTCTTACAAGTTGAGAGAGCCACCTTACAAACTTAAGGAAAGCAGTTTCTATAGCAACACTCAAACCATTTGAAGGAAGCCCGGAGAATCCTTTCTTATAACCAAGGAAGCAGAGATGGGAATTTATTAAAGGTTTATTTCATATACTCAGAATAATACATATTTAGGGTAAGTATATTTCTTTAGTGTCATGTCATGCATCTGACTTCAATTCTAGAATATTAAGTACTGATGGATCTCAATGGCTTAATTAGTTTTCCAAAACAGAGCTAGACTGTTTAGGAGCATTAGCATCAATATTAAGGACATATTGTGGAGCCTGACTGCTAGATTCCAATCTGGCTTGGACAGTTATTGCTGACCTATCTGCTCCTCAGTGTCTCATCTCTGAAATGGAAACAAACACAATATTGACTCATAGGATTTTTTGTAAACCTTAAAGAAATGAATACGTATAGGCACTTAGAACAGTTCCTGATAACAGCTCAATAAATATTAACTATTGTAACAAACAAGTTTTTCAGAAGCTAAGCAGCTTTCTGTTTCACAGATAGAACTGGAGATCATAGTCCATGTAAATATATACAAGTAAATTCAACTAACATTTTTTTGGCCACCTCCTTTACAAAGGCATCATCACACTTGACACTGGGGGTAATAAAAAACAAATACTGTATTATTTCTGTCCTTAAGTTGTTTATTATACAGTAAGAAAAGGGGAAGGAGACACACAGACAACCATTTATAACCCAAGTTCCATTGGCTGCAGGACTTACCAGTGGGTCGTATTCTCAGCCTCTCACCTCTTCTCCAGGTACTCTAGCCTACTGTTTGTTTCTGGAATGCACTGAGCTCATTCCTGCCTCAGGACTTTTGTGTTTGCTGTTCCTTTGCTGGATAATTCTGCCTTAGTTCATAGAGGGACTGGTTCTTTCTGGTCATTCAGGTCTCAGCTCATATGTCACCTCCTCAGAGAAGCTTACCTGAACACCCTTTCAAAGTTGGTTCCTCCTGGTCATTTTCTATCAGAGCAGGACCATCTTTGTTTTTATTTCCAGCATTTTAACATTCATAATTATCAACTTTAATTAACTTGTTTAATTGCCTGTCTCATCGACTAGATGGAAGTTTACATGAGACAAGGGACTATCTCTGTTTTATTCTCAGGTTTATCCCCAGAGCCTTTCACAGTGTCTGGTGTCTAGTAGGTACTACTAGAATGAATGAATGAATGAATGTGAATGAAGGAAGGAAGGAAGGAAGATTATAGTAAATGAGAACATAGAAGAGAAAATAATAGTTTTGATTAAGAACTCCACATAGTTTTAAAGAGAGAGCTGGAGAATGTAGGATAGGCATTGTGGAGCATGAGAGCACTGTGAGAAAAGACGTGGAGTATTTGATGCCCTTATCTGTTTTGAAGGAGAATCCATCTTCTGACCTTTAGTACGGAACTGCAAGGTCATGTTTCCAGTTTCCTGGGTATCCTAAAAAGCTTTTTCTTCCTCCCTCAGCCCTGTTATTGTGTAACTTTTCCTTTCACTGTCTTGTCTTTCCAATCTTGTTATCCATCCACTTAAACTTAAAGAAATGTAGCAGAATAGAGTGTCATCTTGTTGCTCCCAAGCAGGAGATTTTGCTAAAACATTCACACCCATGCTCAACTTATGCAGTCACCAGGGACTGCACAGATAGTGCAATCATGTTTATGCAGCTGAGAGCAAGAGAAGATCAGGTGAATGGTGGAGATCACTTACCTAAGAGCTGTGGGCTTCCATTAACAGTGATAACCACAGACTAATTTCACTGCTGAACGAGGGCTGTAAAATAATTAGGAAAAGTGCATGCCAGAATGCCAGTGCATATTTCTTCTAAATTAATACAGCCTCGTCAAATAGGTTATATTAAAAACAGACACTCTGTGATACAAGGTCATTGATTGGCTTAATTAATAAGAATCAACAGGCAGAAGTTAGGGCCTGCATTAACCTTGGCAGCAGTTGGGAGCTGGGGGAAGGTAACAGAACAAGAATTATCTGCTAGGGAGTAAATCTGTGCCTACAAAATAGCTTCTAAAATGGAGACTGGCTGTGCACTGATGCAGGGTTTTTGTTCCATAAGATCTCCCCTGGGCGTACCCACTAAGGTGGCATTCCAGAGCAAGGTAGGGAACCTGCCCGTGGAGAGACAGATGCATAGTTCAACCCCAACTTGTGGAGATTTTGGGAACTCTTACTTCCTAGATCAGGGAGAAACTTTTGCTCTAGTTGAGTGATATTCCTGGAAATGCCCAGTTATTTCAATTGCATTCATTTTCCAGTTGACAGATTTAGGAGGAAAAAAAGGAGATGTCCAGGTAAAAAATTTTTAAATCTTTATTGTTGAAAGTATTACATATGTCCCCTTTCCCCCCAATGACCCTTCAAGCCCACCCCTGCCCCTACCCTAGGCCTTCACCACCCTATTATATATGTCCATGGGTTATGCATATATATGCATACAAGTTCTTTGGTTGTTCTTTTCCCACCCACTCACCTCTGTGTTCCCTCTGTGTTCTTAGTATTTAAAGATTTGATTCTTGACTCTTAAAGAATTTTTTGGAGATTTGACCTGACACCATTAATGCCCCCTTGGAACTAATTGTTTTTGTCTTATTGAAACCAAAGGTATGCATATTCATTATCATTCAAGATGACTAATAGATGTTGAAAAAATGCGATGATGATTTAGTAATAAGGATAAGTGCAGAATTTTTATAATAGTTAAACAAGAGGGGAAAAAAACAAAATAAGCAGTGGTATATTGGGATGATGCTCTATGCCAACTTAGCTACCTGGCCAGGGTCCCTGCAATTTATTTAAGCCTTGGTTTTCTCAACGATAAAACAAAGGGTAATAAGAAAACTAAGTTGTTGGATCATTAAAAGGCTTACAAAACATTAAAAAATATTTATCAGGAAGCTAGGCACAGTAATTGCTTTATAAATTTCAACTGTTCACTATTAAAAAGGAAATTTTAAATGGACAATGTCTTAGAAACTTTGGACGTTGAAAAAAACCAGAAGTTTGGGCTTGGTTTCAATCCTCATTCTGGTAGCACGGTAATCCTATTTTGGGGTCTCTGGGACACAAAAATTCAGATTTCTGTGTGGTGACTTCTGGTTCCAGTCTTGTAAACAGCCTAAAAGCAAAAAAATATGAATTTAGAACATCATCAGAAAGCATGTAGAAACTTCCTAGGGTATAACACTTAAGTTTATTTTTATGGTTTTCCTTACCTAGACAAAATTTTGTAACACTGAATGTCTATGACTGCCTTTCACCGAGAATCAGAAATCTGAGGATTTGGCTAAGCCAAGAAGGAAACAATAGGGAGAAAATTAGTGATAAATTTACTCTTGTGATCAGATTTTCAAACATTCACTGTCTGTTTGTATATGTATTTGCTTACGATCCACATCTACTGACCTCTTTTAATGTAGAAAAGTGACTAATTTCCATCCTCCATGTCACAGTTTGTAGAGAAGTGGGGCAGTTCATCACCTTTAATAAATTTATCACAAAATATGTAATGGAAGGAAGATTGGTTCACTCTGTTATGCAATTATGTAAACTGTTTTAGAATTCTACTTAGATTTGGGAGTTTCATCCTGTGGAATTATGGGGCTATCTTTCGGCAATTTGCTGTTTGTTTTTATAAACTAATATTCTTTACCATTACCCATTGGTAGATACCAATTTTCAAAGTCTAACCAATGTCCCTTTATAGAACTGAATTTTACTTCTCTTTGTCCAGATGAAATTTCCCTCCGTGAACTGGCGTATATTTAGTGGCATATTCAGAATCTGCTGGTAATTTATGAATAGTCCTGTGGGGCAAGAATTAACCTTTTCCTTTATTACAAGACCGTAAGTCCAATGGAGTGAAACCACAGGAAAATTAGAATGAAAGAGCTTATCAGACTCTACTGCAGCTGTAGAGAAAATAAATCAAGAATTTAAAGAAAATATAATGTATTTTTGAATATTGTCTATTTAATATCAATATAGCACCTGGTAGGACTCTTACATTTCATTTCACCTATAGATAGTGGATAAATACTCTGGACTGAAATATGGAAAGAGATTCTATTTCAAATCTGCTCCTTGAGGACTCAAGCATTTTTGAAAAATTCCTCTCCAGTCTGTGAGCTGAAGATGGAGCCCTTGTGCCGTGTCCTAGAGGCAGTCTTAGCAGCATTTCTTCCAAACTTGTTTATGCAGTTTTAGAAAGGACACAGACGAGCAAAAATATTGGTTTGTTTTTTTTTTAACTCCTGAATTGCCACCTTGGATAGTGTGTGGAGGAGACTGGATTAATGTGACTCTATGGGTAGAGAGAAAACCAGCCAAAAGCCTGTTGCGGTTGGGAGCTTGAGGTTTTTGTAGTAACTGTGGTTTTGACCGTTTCTGGGGGATGGGAGGAAACTGTCCTTTTCATCACGTCTTCATGGGTTGCTCCTCTGGATATGTCCCTATAGGGTCTCAGTTTTGCCATTTGTAAGATGAATGGCTTCTATTAGCTGTTTCCTGTGCCCTTTTCTCTTACAACATTCTGTGAATTTAAGGTGTTTATTTTTAATTTTTATTTTATTATTATTATTTTTGTTGATTTTCACTCAAGGATATTTTCCCCCACTGATTTTAGAGAGTAGGAAGGAAGAAGGGAGGGAGGGAGAGAGAGAGAGAAAAAAAATTGATGTGAGAGAGACACATCAATTGGTTGCCTCCCACATGTGTCCCTACCGGGGCCCAGTATCAGACCTGCAACCCAGGTACATGCCCTTGACCAGTAATCAAGCCCACAACCCTTCAGTGTGTGGGCTGGTGCTCTAACCATTGGGACATACCAGCCAGGGCAAGTTTAACGTCGTCTTAATGTATTTCCCAGCCAGATCGGTTTGCCTTTTGAAGAAATGTAACTGCTCTAGGTGTGAGGGCAAGGAAAGGACAGAGGTAAAAATGGTAATACCTACCTGCCCAGAACTTCACAAAGGTTGTCTCATTTTCTTTCTAACAAGAAACCTGTGAAATAGATATTACTGGTACTATTTTACAGATGGAGATGCACAAGCTCAGTAACAGTAAGTAATTTATGCAAAGACATATATTGAAGAAGTGACAGAGCTGAGTTTTGGACCTAGCTCAGTTTGACTCCAATTTTAGGGTTATTTATACTACAATCAAAGCCTGTATACACCTGCTACAGAAAATATGGAAAGTAGTTGTTATTTTTTTAAAAGTGAACACAGAGTTTAAATTTAAAAATGCATAGCATGGCCATAGCCTGTGTACCCAGTTTGTTGAATGGTGTTCTCTGCACCAAATGATTTCCAGTTTCATTCATGGTCAGGTCACATGCCTGGGTTGTGGGCTTGATCTCCAGTAGGGCATGTGCAGGAGGCAGCCCATTGATGTTTTGCTCTCACATTGATGTTTCTCTCTCTCTCCCTTTCTCTCTAAAAATCATCAGACAAGAAGAAGAAATAACAGGCATCCAAATTGGAAAAGAAGAAGTAAAACTGTCCTTATTTGCAGATGACATGATACTGTACATAGAAAACCCTAAAGACTCCATCCAAAAATTAGTAGACTTAATAAATGAATTCGGCAATGTAGCAGGATACAAAGTTAATGCCAAGAAATCTAAGGCATTTCTTTACACCAATAGTGAACTTACAGAAAGGGAGACTAAAAAAGCAATCCCATTTACCATCGCACCAAAAAAATTAAGATACCTAGGAATAAACTTAACTAAGGAGGTAAAAGACTTATATGTGAAAAACTACAGGACACTGAAATAAGAGCTAGAGGAAGACATAAACAGATGGAAGAACATACCGTGTTCATGGATTGGTAGAATTAACATCATCAAAATGCCCATACTACCCAAAGCAATCTATAGATTCAATGCAATCCCCATTAAAATACCAACGGCATATTTCACCGTTCTAGAATGAAAGTTTCAAAAATTCATCTGGAATAAAAAAAGACCCCGAATAGCTGCAGCAATCCTGAGAAAGAAAAACAAAGTAGGTGGGATCTCAATACCAGATATCAAGTTGTGTTACAAAGCCACTGTTTTTAAAAGAGCTTGGACTGGCATAAGAACAGACATATAGATCAATGGAATAGAATAGAGAACCCAGAAATGGACCCAAACCACTATGCCCAATTAATATTCGACAAAGGAGGCAAGAGCATAACAATGGAGTCAAGACAGTCTCTTCAATAAATGGTGTTGGGAAAATTGTACAGATACATGCAAAAGGATGAAACTAGACCACCAACTCACACCATACACAAAAATAAACTCAAAATGGATAAAGGACTTAAACGTAAGACGGGAATCCACAGGCAGCGAAATCGCAAACATATGCGGAAGGAATTTCTTCTCTGATACTGCTCCTAGGGCAATGGAAACTAAAGAGAAAATAAACAAATGGGACTACATCAAAATAAAAAGCTTTTGCATAGCAAATAAAACCATCAATAAAACAACAAGAAAGCCCGCTGCATGGGAGAACATATTTGCCAATGATATCACTGGTAAGGGTTTAATCTCCAACATTTACAGGGAACTCATGCAGCTTAACAAAAGGAAGACAAACAATCCAATCAAAAAATGGGCAACGGACCTAAATAGACATTTTTCAAAAGAGGACATACAGAAGGCCAAAAGACACATGAAAACATGCTCAAAGTCACTAATTATAAGAGAGATGCAAATCAAAACGACAATGTGGTATCTCACACCTGTCAGAATGGCTATCATCAACAAATCATCAAACAATAAGTGTGGAGAGGATGTGGAGAAAAAGGAACCCTTCTGCACTGCTGGTGGGTATGCAGACTGGTGCAGCCACTGTGGAGAACAGTATGGAGTTTCCTCAAAAAACTAAAAATGGAACTCCCATTTGACCCAGTGATCCCACTTCTAGGAATATTTCCCAAGAAGCCAGAAACACCTGTCAGAAAGGATATATGCACCCCTATGTTCATAGCAGCACAATTCACCATAGCTAAGAGTTGGAAACAGCCTAAGTCCCATCAGCAGATGAGTGGATTAGAAAACTGTGGTACATCTACACAATGGAATACAACACTGCGGTAAAAAAGAAGGAACTCTTGCCATTTGCAACAGCATGGATGGAACTGGAGAGCATTATGCTAAGTGAAATAAGCCAGTCAGAGAAAGATAAATACCACATGATCTCACTCATTTGTGGATTATAGAGAACAACATAGACTGATGAACAGGGACAGATCCAAAGACAGAGAACAGCGATCAGACTATCAATCTCCAGAGGGAAAGTAGGGGAGGGTGGGGGTAAGGGGAAGAGATCAACCAAAGGACTTGTATGCGTGCATATAAGCCAAATCAATGGACACGGACAACAGGGGGATGAGAGTATGAGTGGGGGGCGGGGGTGGTTGGGGGTTAATTGGGGGGGATGAGGACACACTTGTAATACCTGAACCAATAAAGAAATTAAAGATAAAAAGATATAAAATGCATAGTATGAACTTAAATTATGTAAAAATTATGTTTCACCTATCAATATGGCAAAAATAGCACTATGTTTTGACAAAGGTTTTTCAGAAGAGACACTTTCATACTATAGCTGGACTCTTTCTGTGTTTCACTTATTTGAAAGATATTTAGGCATTCTTTATAATATTAGTTGTACATTATCTTTGCCAAGTTTGTCTTTTATCAAGTTTTCCTTGTGTCACTGTCATATCTTCCCCAATTTGAGGTCCTAAAAGGATTTGCAAATGGCTTCTTTAACACTTTTATGTTTCATAAAATCTTTCATCTTTTTTGGATTTTATTTAGGTATAAAATGGAGCTAATTTTCCAAGTTGCTATCCATTTATTCTTACTGCACAAATCTATCCTTTCCTGACTGACCTAAGATGCTCTTTAACATGTACTCAATTTCTATATGCATTTGGATGCATTTTTGCACTTTTCTAATCCTTTGATTATCTCGTCATGTGCTGCCCCCACACTTCTTTAGTTGTGGCTTTATTTCTAATGCCTCTGTTCATACTGTGATTTGTTTTCTCAGATTTTTTTTCTGGATACTCTTGTTTATTGTTCCATATAAATTTTAGAGTTAATGTTGGCCTACATTGGTAAATTAATTAAAGAAGAAATAACATTTCTATGTTATTTAACCTTCCTACCTTAAAATATAGCATGGTTTTTATTTGTTCATCTTTTTATTTTTTTATTTTTTTTATTTTATTTTTTTTTTAGATTTTATTTATTTTTATTTTTATTTTTTTTAATTAAATCTTTATTGTTCAGATTATTACATATGTTCCTCTTTTTTTTCCCCCCATAACTCCCCTCCTCCCAGTTCCCGCCCCACCCTCCGCCCTCATTCCCCACCCACTGTCCTCATCCATAGGTGCACGATTTTTGTCCAGTCTCTTCCCGCATCTCCCACACCCCTTTCCCCCCCAGGAATAGTCAGTCCATTCCCTTTCTATGTCCCTGATTCTATTATAATCAACAGTTCATTCTGTTCATCAGATTATTTATTCACTTGATTCTTAGATTCACTTGTTGATAGATGCATATTTGTTGTTCATAATTTGTATCTTTACCTTTTTCTTCCTCTTCCTCTTCTTAAAGGATACCTTTCAGCATTTCATATAATCCTGGTTTGGTGGTGATGAACTCCTTTAGCTTTTCCTTATCTGTGAAGCTCTTTATCTGACCTTCAATTCTGAATGATAGCTTTGCTGGATAAAGTAATCTTGGTTGTAGGTTCTTGGTATTCATCACTTTGAATATTTCTTGCCACTCCCTTCTGGCCTGCAAAGTTTCTGTTGAGAAATCAGCTGACAGTCGTATGGGTATTCCCTTGTAGGTATCTGAGTTTCTTTCTCTTGCTGTTTTTAAGATTCTCTCTTTATCTTTTGCTCTTGGCATTTTAATGATGATGTGTCTTGGTGTGGTCCTCTTTGGATTCCTTTTGTTTGGGGTTCTCCGCGCTTCTTGGACCTGTAAGTCCATTTCTTTCACCAGGTGGGGGAAGTTTTCTGTCATTATTTCTTCAAATAGGTTTTCAATATCTTGCTCTCTCTCATCTTCTGGCAGCCCTATAATTCTGATGTTGGTACGCTTGAAGCTGTCCCAGAGGCTCCTTACACTATCCTCGCATTTTTGGATTCTTTTTTCATTTTGCTTTTCCGGTTGGGTGTTTTTTGCTTCCTCGCATTTCAAATCATTGACTTGATTCTTGCGCTCCTCTGGTCTGCTGTCGGGAGTCTGTATAATATTCGTTATTTCAGTCCGTGTATGCTTAATTTCTAGTTGGTTCCCCAATATAAGATCGAGGGTCTTATTAGTTTTCTTGTAGATCTCATTAAGTTTATCGGCGGCTTCTAAACAGTTCTTGAGAGACCTTAAAAGTGTGGTTCTGAACTCTATATCTTCCATTGACAATTTTGTCCTGTTTCTTTGTCTCCGCATTTTGTTATGCTTCCTTGGTGCACCCCCTAGTGGTCTTTGTTCGAAGTCTTATAGTTAAATCTTGATTGTTGTAGCTAATTCCAGGGAGGGTTTGACCTCCAGGCCAAGTGGCTATGAGAATCAGCTGTGTCAGCAGTGAGAGAACTTCTGTCCTCTAGGGAGGTGCTAATCTGGCGTTTGCCTGAGGCTATCCGGCAAATGCCTGTGTGCAGGGCTTGGGCGGGGCGGGTCGCACAGGACCAACAGGGTGGGCCAGAGAGAGCAGTTATGGCGGCTCTCAGTCCTGTCCCCAGGGGCTCTGCCTCTCTGAGTCCCAGCACCCGCTGCAAAGCTCAGAGAGAAAGCTGCACTCGCTCTGACCGAAGCCAGACAGTCCCGCTTCTCCCGTTTGAGTCTGGGTCCCTAAAGACTCGACCGGATCTGGAGCTCAGAGTCTGCGACTCCCTCCCGATTGAAAACGCCAACCGCGCCCTCCGCCGCCAGCCCGCTCCTCGCACTCCGCACCTCAGAATTTGACTTCAGCACTGCGCCTCCTCTGAGTGTCCGTATGCGTTTCTCTTTCCTCCTAGTTGTAGGACTTCCACTCAGCCAGCGTTCCTGTGGTTCTGGGTGATGTCCCTTCCGTTTTTTGGTTTCACTTTTGAAGTAGTTGTTCAAAGCAGCAAACTCCAGCGTTAACCTATGCCGCCATCTTGGTTCTCCCTTGTTCATCTTTTTAGATGTCTCAGGAGCATTTAAAACTTTTCTTTATTTAGATCTTATGAATTTCTTGTAATGTTTGTTCTTAGATATTGAATAATTTTTGCTATGGATTTTACAGTATTTTATCTCATTATTCTTCCCAAGTGGTTATTGTTTGCAAATATGAAAGCCATCAACTATTGTATATAAATGTTATTACAGCCTACATATTTGTATTTTTTTGGTAACAGTTGAAACCTTGGATTTCTCTGATATGCAGTCAGATCATATTCACATATTAAACACATTTACATTTTATTTACACTATAACTAGGACATTCAGAATAATGTTCAATAATTAAAGTGAGAGAATATCTGTTTTTGAAATATACATAATTTTTAATGTTTAACCACCTCTGCATTTTTGGATTCAACCCAATTGGTTATTATTTTAAATTATTGTAATATAATTACTGGATTCATTTTGCTAATAATTTTTAAAAATCTCCCAATGAAACTGGTTTATAATTTTCTTTTTATTAGATTCTTATTGGGGTTCATATTAAAAATGATTATTGCTTCATAAAATGAACTGTGAAGTTTTTAATCTTTTTCTGTGCTCTTAAACTGTTTCTAACAAAGGAACTACCTATTCCTTGAAGGTTTAGAATTGTGTTCTTAAAATATGGGTGTTTCATTAATGACCATTTCAATTTTTTCTATGGTGATTAGTCTATTAAAGTTTCTTACTTAATCAAGACTCAGTTTTCATAATATATGTTCTAAGAGGACAGTCCATTTTATTTAGAGTTGTTGATTTACTGGTACGAGGCTGTACAGAATATTCTCTGAAAACATTTTTATTTTTATTGATTTCAGAGAGGAAGGGAGAAGGAGAGAGAGATAGAAACACCAATGATGAGAGAGAATCATTGATCGGCTGCCTCCTGCATGCCCCCTTCTGGGGATTGAGCCTGCAACCCAAGCATGTGCTCCAACTGATCTCAGTTATTGTTTTTTTATAGATTCCCTTTAATCAGATGGAGAATGTTCTCTTTTGTTCCTAGTTCACTGATAGTTTTAATAGGAGTGGGTGTTATATTGTGTCAAAAGCTTATTCTCCATCCATTGATATTGTTATATAGCTTTTCACTTTTAGTCTGAACATAATGAATTATATATTTTGATTTTCAAATGTTAAACCAACTTTCCATACCTTGGTAACCCTACTTTCTAATGATGTATTATTCTTGGTATGTTTTGCTGAAAATATCAAATGTGTCTTTGGAGGGACATCAGTACTTCTGAATTCCAATATGAAATTATAAGGCTGCGTAGAAGACAATATCATAGTGAACTTACTCATAAAACATTGTTTTTTAAAAAATATGTTTTTATTGATTTCAGAGTAGAAGGGAAAGGGAGAGAGAGATAGAAACATGAGTGATGAGAATCATTGGCTGCCTCCTGCATGCCTCCTACTGGGGATTGAGCCCACCACCCAGGCATGTGCCCTATCTGGGAATTGAACCATGACCTCCTGTTTCATGAGTCAAAAGCTGAATCACTGAGCCACACCAACCAGCCTCATATAATATTTTGAAGTGAGGATATTGAATGTTCAAGATATTTTAAAATATTAAGTTTGTAGAGTGTCATGATCATACTGTTTTTGGTGTGGGTGGCAGCGAGTAACTCTACTTTTGAATCATAGTATAACAATGAAGGCTTTAAAAGAAAAGGAATGAGAGAATAGTAGGTGCTATTTTGGCTCTGAACAAAATACCCAGTGAACTCTGTCTGCTGCCATCACAAAGGCACCTGGTGAAAAATGCCTGCTGCTCCTCTTTTTTATCATCAAGGAACTTGATGTCAGGACAGAAAACTCTTCCAGTGTCACTTTCTGAAAAGAGAGGGTAAAAACTCTTATGTACTTAAAAAGCTTATATAGATTTTGAGATGATGGCTTATGTCAACTGTGCTTCTCCTCAGGATGATAATGGTGTAGATATTTTTAATGACATTGGACATGAAGTATTCTTTCATAGGAACTCCTTACCACTTTTCAGAAATAAATAGTATTAATATTTTGGTTGATAATCTTTAAAATATTTTCTATGCCTGAACAGTACTGTAACCATACTAAACATTTCTTCATCTTATTAAATATTCTATAGCAACATCACTTTCAATGGCTATTGAGTTCCAATAAATAGATGCATTGGTATTTAATGCATCTCATATTATTGAATTGTCACCAACAGTGTGATGAACACATCTTTTTGCTGTTGTTGTTAATCCTCACCCAAGGACATTTTTCCATTAATTTTTAGAGAGAGTGGAAGCAAGGGTGTGAGATAGAGAAAAACATTGATGTGAGAGAGACACATCGATTGGTTGCCTCCAACACGGGCCAGGGATTAGCCTGCAACTGAGGTACATGCCCTTGACTGCTGGGGTCCAACCCCAGCAGGTCCAGGGGTTCCCAAAGGCGTAGACGGAGTCGGCGAAGAAGGAAGGACACGGAGACAGTGTTAAGTTGATCAGCAGCCTAGCCAGGATCTCCAGCCAGGATCTCCAGCCAAGTTCTGGTCTGGATCTCCAGAGAGGTTCTGCTGTTTATTGTCTTATTACATCTGTATTTATACCAGTTGATTTTAATCCTGTCAATTTCTATTACAAAGGTTAGGGTGTTTCTTATCTCCATTCCAGGGAGTAAAGATTATGTAGCTTAAGCATGATTGTTTGTAGTTAAAGTGATTAACTACCCGCCTGGCACTTAGTTAAGGAGTTTCATCCCCTCCCTAACTTCAGGGAAAAATTCCTACCTGGGGAAACAACCTTTCTCGGAGAGGTGACCTTGGTTAAAACACACAGCGCTAAGGGGAGCAAACATATTAAGAACAGTATGCTATATATGCCAGGTCCCTTGAAACATATGCTGTGCAGATGTTTCTATCCTGCAGCGACTGTCAAGCAGCAAGGATGGACCGGCTTCCGGCACTTGACCAGATTTGAAATCATGACCCTTCAGTCCACGGGCTGGTGCTCTATCCACTGAGCAAAACTGGGTAGGGCTGTGAGGAATACATCTTGATAGTTATCCTATATAATAAAAGGGTAATATGCAAATTGACCCTAACAGCAGAACGACTGGGAATGACTGGTCACTATGACACACACTGACCACCAGGGGGCAGATGCTCAATGCAGGAGCTGTCCCCTGGTGGTCAGTGCGCTCCCACAGGGGGAGCTCTGCTCAGCCACAGGCCAGGCTGATGGCTGCCATTACAGCAGTGGTGGCAGGAGCCTCTCCCGCCTCCTCAGCAGCACTAAGGATGTCCGACTGAAGCTTAGGTCTGCTCCCTGCTGGTAAGTGGACATCCCCCAAGGGCTACCAGGATGCCAGAGGGATGTCTGACTGCCAGCTTGGGCCCGATCCCCTGGGGAGTGGGCCTAAGCCAGCAGATGGACATCCTCCAAGGGGTCCCAGACTGTAAGAGGGCATAGGCCGGGTGGAGGGACCCCCCCCCAAGTGCACACATTTTGTGCACCAGGCCTCTAGTCTTTACATATTATTGATTTATTCCTTAGAAAAAAGTTTCTCAAACTTGGCACCATTGACATTGTGGGAACAGGGGACTGTCCTGTGCACGTTAGGATGTTCAGCAGCATCTGGTCTCTTTCCACTGATGCCAGTAGCACGTCCACTCCTAGTGGTGACAACTCAAAATGTCTCCACACATTTCCCAATGTCCCCTGGGAGCCAAAATTTCTCCCCTATCGAGAATCACTGGCTATGGTTGAATCTTTTGAAGAACAGTTTGCTACATATATGGTATGTGCCAATTTAAAAGTGGTTTTTAAAAAAATCTGTGTGGGATTTCCTTTTTAGTTTGAAGAAAATTAATGTAAAGACAACTTAAAATTCATTTAAAATTTTCTTCTAAAACCTTCCTACCAAGTTCTTAGAGTTTAGTTTGCCCAGTGATAAATATGTGGTTCTATTTCATTTTTAGCTACAGGACAATCTCTCTATGTGGCAACAGATAGAGTTCAAAGATAATAGGAAGAGAAGATCCAGATCTCAAACTGCTTCTCACCTTACTAATTATATGCTATTTTGTGATTTTATATTTTATAACTACATTTACACATTTTAGACCCCTAATGTTTTCCTTTTACAGGCAGTACATAGAACTGATTGAGTGTTTAGATTTTGGAATCAGTCCAACTAGATTCTGATACTGTATCTTACCAGATTCTAACTAGCTGATTTGGGGCCACTTTAATCCTCAGTTTCTGTATCTGGAAAATGGGAAAAATAATACCTACAATACCAAGTTGTTGGAAAAATTTAATATTTTTTTTTATTAATGTTTAAAGTATTACAAACAGTAGTACATATGTCTCCTTTTCCCCCATTACCTCCCTCAGGCCTCCCCTACCCCCCAGCACATGCTCTCACCTTCCACCTCCTAGTGTCTGTGTCCATTGGTTATACTTACATGCATGCATATAAGTCCTTTGGTTGATCTCTTACCCCCCTCCCCCCAAACCCTCCCCTTCCTTTCCGCTGTGTTTGACAGTCCATTCGATGCTTCTTTGTCTCTGTATCTATTTTTGTTCATCTGATTATGATGTTCTTTATATTCCACAAATGAGTGGGATCATGTGATATTTATCTTTCTCTGACTGGCTTATTTTGCTTAGCATAATGCTCTCCAGTTCCATCCATGCTGTGGCAAATGGTAAGAATTCCTTCTTTTTTGTAGCAGTGTAGTATTCTATTATGTAGATGTACCACAGTTTTTTAATTCACTCATCTATTGATGGGCACTTAGGCTGTTTCCAACTCTTAGCTATGGTAAATTGTGCTGCTATGAACATAGGTGCCGGAGTCCAACCCCAGCAGGTCCAGGGGTCCCCAAAGGTGTGGATGGAGTCGGCGAAGAAGGAATGACACAGAGACAGCGTTCAGTTGATCAGCAGCCTAGCCAGGATCTCTAGCCAGGATCTCCAGCCAAGGTCTGGTCTGGATCTCCAGCGAAGTTCTGCTGTTTATTGTTTTGTTACATCCGTATTTATACCAGTTGATTTTAATCCTGTCAATTTCTATTACAAAGGTTAGGGTGTTTCTTATCTCCATTCCAGGGAGTAAAGATTATGTAGCTTAAGCATGATTTTTGTAGTGATTAACTACCCGCCTGGCACTTAGTTAAGGAGTTTCATCCCCTCCCTGACTTCAGGGAAAAATTCCTATCTGGGGTAACAACCTTTCTAGGAGAGGCATCCCCTCCCTGACTTCAGGGAAAAATTCCTACCTGGGGAAACAACCTTTCTCGGAGAGGTGACCTTGGTTAAAACACACAGCGCTAAGGGGAGCAAACATATTAAGAACAGTATGCTATATACGCCAGGTCCCTTGAAACATATGCTGTGCAGATGTTTCTTTCCTGCAGCGACTGTGTCAAGCAGCAAGGATGGACCGGCTTCCGGCACATAGGGGTGCATATATCCTTTCTGATTGGTGTTTCTGTTTTCTTGGGATATATTCCTAGAAATGGGATCACTGGGTCAAATGGGAGTTCCATTTTTAACTTTTTGAGGAAACTCCATACAGTTTTCCACAGTGGCTGCACCAGTTTGCATTCTCACAGGCAGTGCAAGAGGGTTCCTTTTTCTCCGCATCCTCGCCAGCACTTGTCATTTGTTGATGACAGCCAATGAGATGGTACCTCATTGTTGTTTTGATTTGCATCTCTCCGATGATTAGTGATTTTGAGCATGTTTGCATGTCTCTTGGCCTTCTGTATGTCCTCTTTCGAACAGTGTCTATTTAGGTCCTTTGCCCACTCTTTGATTGGATTGTTTATTTTCCTTTTGTTAAGTTGTATGAATTTCCCTGTAAATTTTGGAGAGTAAACCCTTATCTGAGATAACATTGGCAAATATGTTCTCCCATGCGTTGGGCTTTCTTGTTTTGTTGATGGTTTCTTTTGCTCTGCAGAAGCTTTTAATTTTGATGTAGTCCCATTTTTTTAGTTTTTCCTTAGTTTTCATTGCCCTAGGAGCTGTATTGCTAACGATATTGCTATGGCAAATGTCTTGTATTTTGCTGCCTATGGCTTCTTCTAAGCTTTTTATAGTTTCCCATCTTACATTTAAGTTCTTTATCCACTTTGAGTTTATTTTTGTGAATGGTGTAAGTTGGTGGTCTGGTTTCATTTTTTTGCATGTATTTGTCCAATTTTCCCAACACCACTCATTGAAGAGACTGTCTTGACTCCATTGTGTGCTCTTGCCTTCTTTGTCAAATATTAATTGAGCATAATAGTTTGGGTTGATTTCTGGGTTCTCTGTTCTGTTCCACTGGTCGGTATGTCCATTCTTGTGCCAGTACCAGGCAGTTTTGAGAACAGTGGCTTTATAGTATAGCATGATATCTGATATTGTGATCCCTCCAACTTTGTTCTTTTTGTCTCAAGATTACCTCCACTATTCGGGGTCTTTTTTATTCCACATTAATTTTTGGAGAGTTTGTTCTAAGTCTTTGAAGTATGCCTTTGGTATTTTAGTGGGGATTGCATTGAATTTATAGATTGTTTTGGTAGTATGGACATTTTAATGATGTTGATTCTACCAATCCATGAACATGGTATATTCTTACATTTGTTTATGTCTTCCTCTATCTCCCTTTTCAGCATCCTATAATTTTCTAAGTCAGGTCCTTTACCTTCTTGGTTAAATTTATCCCTAGGTATCTTAGTTTTTTTTTTTTGTTGCAGTGGTAAATGGGATTGTTTTTTTCAGTTTCTCTTTCTGTGAATTCATTATTGGTGCATAAAAAAGCCATAGCATTCTGTGTGTTAATTTTGTTTCCTGCTACAATGCTGAGTTCATTTAATTAATTCTAGTAGACTTTTTGATGGATTCTTTAGGGTTTTCTATGTATAATATCATGCCAGCTGCGAATAATGACGATTTTACTTATTGTTTTCCAAGTTGGATGCCTTTTATTTCTTCTTCTTGTCTAATTGCAATGGCTAATACTTCCAGTACTGTCGAACAGGAGTGGTGAGAGTGGGCATCCCTGTCTTGTTCCTGTTCTTAGGGGAAATGGTGTTAGTTTTTGTCCATTGAGTATGATGTTGGCTGTGGGTTTGTCATATATGGCTTTTATTATGTTGAGGTATGATCCTTCTATTCCCATCTGGCTGAGAGTTTTCATCAAGAAAGGGTGTTGGATTTTGTCAAATGCTTTTTCTGCATCAATTGATATGATTATATGGTTTTTATCTCTTAATTTGTTTAAGTGGTGTATCACGTTTATTGATTTGTGGATATTGTACCATCCTTGCATCCCTGCAATAAATCCCACTTTGTAATGCTGGATCTGACTTATTAGAATTTTGTTGAGAATTATGGCATCTATGTTCCTAAGGGATATTGGCCTGTAGTACTCTTCCTTTGTATTATTTTTATCTGGTTTTGGGATTAGGTTAATGCTGGCTTCATAGAATGAGCTTGGAAGTGTTCGTTGCTCTTGAATTTTTTGAAATAGTCTGAGGAGTATAGGTTTTAGTTCTTCTTTGAATGTTTGATAAAACTCCCCTGTGAAGTTGTCTGGTCCAGGGATTTTGTTTGTTGGAAGTTCTTTGATTACTGCTTCAATTTCTTCCATATTTATCGGCCTATTCTGAATTTTTGATTCTTCCTGATTGAGTTTTGGAAGGTCGTATTTTTCTAGAAATATGTCCATTTCTTCTAGGTTGACCAATTTGTTGGAATAGAGTTGCTCATAGTATTTTTTTTTTTTTTATGATTCTTTGTATTTCTGTGGGGTCTGTTGTTATTTCGCCTCTTTCATTTCTAATTATGTTTATATGGATCCTCTCTCTTTGCTTCTTGGTGAACCTGGCTACGGGTTTATCAATCTTGTTTATCCTTCCAAAGAACCACTCTTGGTTTCATTGATCTTTTGTATTTTCTTTTTTTGTCTCTATATCATTTATTTCTGCTCTGATCTTTATTATTTCTTTCCTTCTGCTCACTCTGGGCTTTTCTTGTTGCTCTCTTTCTAATTCTTCAAGTTGCAGCATAAGATGGTTTATTACCAGTTTTTCTTGTTTTTTTTTGAGGTAGGTCTGTAATGTTATGAACTTCCCTCTCAGGACTGCTTTTACTGTCTCCCATAGATTTTGGATTGTTGTGTTTTCATTCTCATTTGTTTCCAGGATGTTTTTTATTTCTTCTTTGATCTCTTTGGTAACCCAATCATTGTTTAATAGCATGCTATTCAGCCTCCAGGTGTTTGAATTTTTTGATATTTTTATTGTAGTTTATTTCTAATATTATGCCATTGTTATCTGAGAAGATGCTTGATATGATTTCAATCTTCTTGAATTTAGAGAGACATTGCCTGTGTCCCAATATGTGGTCTATCTTCAAAAATGTCTCATGTGTACTTGAGAAGAATGTATATTCTGTATTTTTGGGATAGAATGTTCTGAAGATGTCGATTAAGTCCATTTGCTCTAGTGAGTTGTTTAGGATTACTGTTTCTTTGCTGATTTTTTTGTCTAGAGGATTTATCAAGTGATGTTAATGGGGTATTACAGTCTCCTACTATGATTGTATTACTGTCAGTCTCTCCCCTGATATCTTCCAGAAGTTTTTTTTATGTATTTGGGTGCTCCTGCATTAGGTGCATATATGTTTACCAGAGTTATATCCTCTTGTTGTATCGATCTCTTTAGAATTATGAAGTGGCCTTCCTTGTCTCTTGTTGTGGCCTTCACTTTGAAGTCTATTTTGTCTGATATAAGTATTGCTACCCCAGCTTTTTTTTTCATTTCCATTTGCCTGAAAGATATTTTTCCATCCCTTCACTTTCAGTCTGTGTGAGTCCCTTGTTCTGAGGTTGGTCTCTTGTAGACAGCATATATATGGGTCATGTTTTCTTATCCATTCAGTCACTCGATGTCTTTTGATTAGAGCATTTAGTCCATTTACTTTTAAGATTATTGATAAGTACTTGTTGGTAGCCATTTATATTCTTTATGCCTATGTTCCTTCTTCCCTTTCTATTTCTTCTTTTTATACCAGTCCCTTTAGCATTTCTTGCATTGCTGGCTTGGTAGTGGTAAACTCCCTTAGCCTTTTTTTGTCTGCAAAGCTCCTGATTTCCTCTTCAATTTTGATTGATAGCCTTGCTAGATAGAGTATTCTTGGATTCAGTCCCTTGCTTTGCATCACTTTGTAAATTTCCATCCGTTCTTTTCTGGCCTGATGTGTTTCTGTTGAGAAATCATTTGATAATCTAATGGGAGATCCCTTGTATGTTACTTTCTGTCTCTCTCTTGCAGCCTTTAAGATTCTCTTTTTGTCCTGAACATTTGCCATGGTAATTATGATGTGTCTTGGTGTGGGTCTTTTTGGGTTCTTCTTGTTTGGGATCCTCTGTGCTTGTGTGACCTTCTTCCCCATAGCAGGGAAGTTTTCTGTCATTATTTCTTCAAGTAGGTTCTCTAATCCTTGCTGTCCTTCTTGTTCTTCTGTCAGACCAGTTGGAGGGGGATGCGCTCTGTGACTCACAGGAATCTGTGGCCGGGATGGCTGGAGTGTTGGTGTCGGTAGATCTGCAGCTGTGGTAGCAGGTTTTTGTCCAGAGTGGCTGTAGGGTCCCAGTTTGCGTCTGAGGCCAGTCTGGGTGGTCCAAGTCACAGCAGTTCTCTAATATGTTTTGAGACTCTTACCAATGCTTGGTGTAAGAATGTACTCATTAAATATTATACCTTCCACAACTGAAAGAACAATTTATTTTCTCAATTTAATTCTATAAGCTATCTATTGAGGTATTTCAGTAGCAAGAGTTGCCTGAAACTTTTTCATTGGTATGATAACTCCAGTTGTGATATTTTAAGGTTGGGAATGTTATAATTGTGCATTAGACATCATGATGGTTGCTATTTGAGTTACTTGGAACAAAATCCCACTGGGTGAGTTTGGGAAGAAAGTACTAGAATCTTTGTCATCTGTTTCAAATTTCATCTATTTTAACTTCTATTTTTATATTAGCTAATGGTCATAATATGTCAGTACAGTGGTATGACATATCTGATTTGTAAGTAAATAAAAATATTTTGAGGATGCTTGACCAAGATTTCCTCACTGCTGGAGTATAAGATCAACATGTTTTGGAGATCATTGATTGGGAAGGTAGCTTTTTACTGTTCCTGTGATTTGGGATGGAGGAACGGAGTCATAAATCTATGGCTATCGGAATCCCCACAATTTACTGAGGGTTATTTCAACATCATTATGCATGAGATTTCATCATTCTTGTGGCTTTCAGTTACAGCAGAGGTATATTTTAAATGTTCTCACTCCATTCTTTCAAGATTGATTGAAGGTAGGGAGCAAGATGAATCATTTCACTATGTCACTTCTGGTACCTTGGAAGATTTTATTTCCCTGTTTTAAAAATGGAAAATATAAGATTCTTAACTTTATTTTTTGAAAACTAAAGCTAGATATTCAGGGACAGGAACTTCCAAATTAATTCTTCTTCTGTTCTTTCCTTCAGTTCTCCCTTGAAATAATGATATCTAGAAGATAATGGAAATGAACCATAAGATTGGAAGCATGTAAATGATATCAGGGTTCAGAAGATATTGGGAATGATGTGCCTGTGCACTCCTCCCTCCCCACAATGTTTGAATAGGAGAAGCAACATTAATTGGATTCCTGGTATCTGAGAGGCTTTTTATATTGGACATTTATATTATCCATGTTTACCCTCGTACAAGGAAGAGAGTGGAGAAAAGAATTTATTTTCCCTTGCATGGTAAAAATGTTTAACAAGTAAAGAAAATATAAAGTAGTAAGTTAAGGTTTTGTTGTATTCCATATTGGTCTTTTCACTCCACAGACTACCGGTATTTTGTGAGTGCTTCCAGAAATTTCTGTGAATATAAGGGGAAGATATGTATACTCTCTTTTCACAGATGAGAATTATATTGTAGATATTAGTATCTAAACTGTTTTGTCTTAATTTGTAATATAATTGGGATATTTTTAATAACAGTATATATAGATTTACCTCATTCTTCCTAGAGGCTTCATGGCATTCGATATAGTAGCTAAATTTACTATAATAAATTTAGCTACTTCCTTATTCAACATTGTAATATCTCTATGTTTCTTTGAGCACTTCTCTAGAGATACATTTATAGAAATGGAATTTCTGATTCAAAATGTATGCATGTTTAAAATTTAGATCCAACAAGAGCACATCAATTTATCCTCCCACAAGTGAGAAATTTTCCTTTAAAAAATTCATATTGTTTAAATTTTAAGGGCAAAAAAAAGAGACATTTAGTTTTTCTCTTACTTTTTCCTTTTAAATAATGAATGATATTGAGCATCCCAGAGAGGTAATTTTATAAATGTTGCTGAGGTCAGGGTTCTTTCCATTGTGCCAGTTCATCCTAAACTGTTTCTATGCTTAGGGTCATCAAGGAAGCCAGACGAGACTGTGGGCTGTGTGGGTTGGAATGAACTTTGGCTTTTCTATCAAGCAAGCTGATTACTGAGGAAACATCAAAAGCTTCACCTGAGTGACTCATCACCCAAATCCAACAGAGGTAATAGAATAACTTACATTGCACAGCTTTATGGGTATTTAGTTGTCTGTGTGAGATCAACAGTGCCCACTTTCTCTGCAGGATTTTTCTTTGGAAAAGAGATTTATTGGTTAGACCTCACCTTACAATGCAGTCAGGGGCTTCGGGTCCTGATTCCCTAGGTTCAGAAGCCTAGAGAAAAATTATTTAACATTATGGCCTCGGGTAACAATATCTACTTCATGGAGTTGGGTCAGGAATCAGATTTTATGGGGATATGCTATTGTCCACTGCTTTAACCATCCTTCATGTCATCGCATTATTTTCTGAGGCTTTACGTTCTATTGGATTGTGAAAAGCTTATGGCCAGAGAGAAACCACAGTGGATGTTTTAAGAGGCATGTGAAAAAATGTGACTGGTCATGCATGTGGATTATTAGATGTTAAATGTATAGTATAACTTTTTAGATGTAGTGTTACCTGGATTAGGCTTATGTGCTATAATTATGATTTTAAAGTGGATTAGCATTTTTTCATGAAGCCTAGATAGTATGACTTGTTTATATTCTCTAAACATTTCTTGTTTTACTCTTCCATCAGATTCCCCACTTAAAATTTACTACATGGTGTCTACAGTCAAGGAGCAAAGGCTTTATACTGCTGCAGCCTTTTATTTTTATTTTTATTTTAAAAATATGTTTTTATTGATTTAAGAGAGGAAGGGAAAGGGAGGGAAAGATAGAAACATCAATGATGAGAGAGAATCACTGATTGGCTTCCTGCTGCATGCCCCATCCTTGCGTTCGATCCTGTAACCCGGGCATGTGCCCTGACCAGGAATCACAGTGAGACCCCCTGGTTCATAGGTTGATGTTCAACCACTGAGCCATGCCGGCCAGGAGATGTAAGGGAATCCACATTTCCCCTTCTTTCGCCCTGAGACTGCCAGTGCTTTATAGTCCCCCACACACTTTGCTTCTCTCAAAGACATTTTGATGTTTATAATATCTTTTTAAAAAGTCAGATAATTTTCAGATAATAAAATTCTGATACCCTGCAGACTTTAAAAGAAATACAATATATGAAAGCAACTTCTATACAGAGGCATTTGCCATGTCTATCTAAAAATTACAGCTATACATTTGCTAGTTATATTGTTACTAGAGACCCGGTGCATGAAATTTGTGTACTCAGGGAGGGGAGCGGTCCCTCAGCCCAGCCTGCGCCCTTTCACAGTCTGAGAGCCCTCAGGGGATATCTGACTGACAGCTTAGGCCCACTATCTGTGGGGAGCGGGTCTAAGCCATCAGTAGGACATCCTTAGCGCTGCCGCAGAGGTGGGTGAAGCTCCCGCCATGCCGCTGTGCTCACCAGCCATGAACCCAGCTTTTGGCACACTGACCACCAGGGGGCAGCTCCTGCATTGAGCATCTATCCCCGGTGGTCAGTGTGCATCATAGTGACCGGTCATTCCGCCCTTCAGTCAATTTGCATATTAGCCTTTTATAATATAGGATAGAATTGCTAATATTACCTACTTTTCAAAAGCATTAAAATAAACTTGGTTGAAAGTAATGTTATTTACTAAAAAAAGGGCAGGAAAAGTCATATATCTTTACACATTGGTTTAAAATGGAAGTATGTTTTATGGGAAATAGGATGTTTTAAAGATTAATCTTAACAGGGAAGTCTTTTCTTGTATAAGTATCTTGTAACTTCACACCATGCACTATTGGAGTTTTCCCTAATAATTTGTGTTTTTGAGAACTATAGGGCTAGACAAAATGTACTGATGTGAAGATTTCTTAGCTTTAATTGTGAGGGTACACAGACCAAAAAATAAATAAAAATCACATGCCCATAGTATTCTTTCTAGTGCATCTAGTCTGATCAAATAGAATTACCTATTTCAAAAGTTACTGTGAAAGAATAAATTCTAAAAAAGAATAAATTGCATGTAATTGTGGTAAAGAATAAGCTTTTATTAATCAGTTAGAAAATACCAAAGACATATTTGCTCTCTGTACCTCTGTAATCAATAGTGGATTAGTAATTATATTTTAAATAAAAAAAGAATATTTTAAAAATGTATTAAATTGTTTTTATTGAAGGGCATGAGAGCATTGCATAGTCTTGTAATTTGCCGGGAGCCGGTCCATGCTTGCTGTTTCAAGGGACCTGGCATATATGGCATACTGTTCTTAATATGTTTGCTCACCTTCTTGGCACTATGTGTTTTAACCAAGGTCTCCTCTCTGAGAAAGGTTGTTTCCCCAAGTAGGGATTTCCCCCTGAAGTTAGGGAGGGAATAAAACCTCTTAACTAAGTGCCAGGCGGGTAATTAATCACTTTAACTATGAACAATCGTGCTTAAGCTACATAATCTTTACTCCCTGGAATGAAGATAAGAAACGCCCTAACCTTTGTAATAGAAATTGATAGGATTGAATCAACTGGTATAAATACAGATGCAACAAGACAGCAAGACACAGAACTTAGAATACAGAGCTTAGAACACAGAACCTACAGACAGAAGAACTTCGCTGGAGAGAACATGGCAAAAGATCCTGGACTGAACCTGACTACAGAAATTGGCAAGCGAACCTGACTAGAACCTGGTGACTGAACCTGGCTGGAGAACCTGGACAGAACCTGGCTGGAGAACCTAGCAAGAGAACATGGACACAGAACCTGACTGGAGATCCAGACCAGAACTTGGCTGGAGATCCAGACCAGAACTTGGCTGGAGATCCAGACCAGAACTTGGCTGGAGATCCTGGCTGGAGATCCTGGATGGGCTGCTGATCAGCTGAACGCTGTCTCCGTGTCATTCCTTCTTCGCTGACTCCGTCCACACCTTTGGGGACCCCTGGACCCGCTGGGGTTGGACCCCAGCAGTAATTCTTGCTGGAGAGAGACTCTGTCACTGGCTGGAACTATTTTTTTTAGTATTCATGTATTCAGTCAGCATTTACTGAAGCTGTGCTCTTATGCACTCTGCTAGATACAGAGCTTGGGGTAGGCCCTGTTAGAAGTGAAAAGGTCAGGAAAGCCTTAGGATTTTACAAGCTTGAGGATGGGAGAACATAGAGAGGCAACCCTGTAAATATGAAAAGATAATACACCAAAGAATGAGAAGTAGTCAACAAAGGGAAAATGATAATAGTAAGTGATAATATTAGTATTACCTTCACTAATGCCCATTATTGGCTAAGGACTTAATTGCCCACAGTGGGTGTTAGGTCATCTCCTCTACATCTATTCCCCTCTCTTTGCCCATCTCATACTTACTATACAATTTATGGGCAGAAAGATAACTTCCAGGGTTTGTAAAAATCAAGAAAAAAATATCCTATGTCTTGGATAATAACAGTGGGGATCTGTCAGGTTTTACTCAGGAGTTGCTTCCAACTCCTCAACAAGCACTGTCAGCCTCATAGCTCTACTAGGGTAGGGCCAGCTGTGAAAAACAGCAGTTTAACTCCAGGAGAGGAATCTCTTGATTAGGAGGAATGGTCAGAAAAGTACTGGGAGAAAGAGAACCATCTATTGTTAAAAGAGTGAAGATCAAGACCATAGCATGCCTGAGGTGATGATCCTGGTTGGGTCTAGTAATAAACTGGCAGGCTAGCTAGAAATTTGGGAGGAAGAGAGAATGAGACATACATAGAGGCCCTTGATAAGCAATTACGTATCCTTGGGAGTCTGAGAGGCTATGCGTAAGTACAAGGTCAGATGAAAATGCAAGTCACACAGCCCTAGCTGAATGCGAGGCCATGCAAATATGCAGAGGTCAAACAAGAGAGCAGAACAGCAAGTAAAAGTCCGAGAAAACTTGTAAATTGATGAAACTTTAAAAGCAGTCCCTATACCACACATAGATCCATTGATAATAGGTGGAAATATTACCAACTTGAGATGTTTGAACATGAAGGAAATCAAGTTATGTCACCCTAAAATATGTTACTTTAGCCCAAGGATTATTTTGGGCTGAAAGCATTTGAGAATCATATATTAGAAAAGCTCCATGCCTCCTTCCTATTTGCCTAAAAGCAGGACACACATTTCAAAGGTGCCCATCCTCCCCTCTCTACCAGGAAGGACAAAAGTTAATCACTGGAGACAACTTTAGACCCTATTAGCAAGGTAGCTTTTATCTACCATTAGTTTCCCATATACTTACCTTCTCATAGTTTGCTGCTCTCAGAAGCCTAAAATTGCTTTCCTTTGTCCTGTCATTTCTTTACAAGTTATTATTTTTTGTTGAAGATGGTATATAGACCTTGATTCTAAACCACTCTTTTGAGTGCTTGCTTTGGCAGCACATATACTAAAATTGGAATGATATAGAGAAGATTAGCATGGCCCCTGCACAAGGATGACTTGCAAATTCATGAAGCATTTCATATTAAAAAATAAGATAAGAGACCACCTCTTTGAGTTACTCTTCCTAGGTTACTCATATATACACATTTTAATAAACTTCTGTTTGTCTTTTTCTTGTTAATCTGTTTTTTTTTTTGCTTTTTTGTTTTTTAAATTATGGAACCCCAGCCAAAAACCTAAGAGGAATAGAAAAAAAATTTTTCCCCCCCACTACAAACACAACCTCTGACCAATCATTGGCCAGATACCAAGTCATGCTGATTCAATGGTGACCCATGGGAAGCCAGATTTTAACAAAAAACAATTTTAAAAAATACTGAATAGAAACATCAATGTCTACACATCAAGGAAGAGATAGACTGCATAGAATTAGGTCAGGCAGCTTACTAAACAAAATGGCAGCAACAAAAACTCCAGGAGGGGAAAAAAATCAGAATCCAGAATAGCTACAATATATCAAAAATGTCCAGTTTTCAATCATAAAACTAATGGGATGAAAATAAATAGGAATGTTTGCTTCTTAAAGGGAAAAGAAAGAAACAGGCAATTGGAACTATTTCTAAGGGTGCCAAGATACTGGATTTGACAGAGAAAGACTACAAAACAACTGCCATCAATATATTCAAAGTAGTAGAAAAAAAAGTTTCATGAATAAAAGGAAATTATGATGATAATGACATATTAAAAAGAGAATTTCATTATAAATAATTTATTTTAATGGAAATTCTGGAGTTGGAAAGCATAATAACTGACTCAATTACTAACTCTGACTCTAGAAAGAAATGAAATAATATTTTTTTATTAACTCTTCTATAAAATTTATTCCATGAGATTAGTATTAACAAATTAATAAATTACAGGCCAATATCTCTCATAAACATACTAATAATAAATAGAAAGGAAGAAGTAAACAAGAAAGAAGTAAAACTATAAATTTTCTTCATCTATAGAAAATAAAATCTTGTAGAAAATTCTAAGAAATCCATAAAAACACTGCTAGAACAAATAAACAAGACTAGCAAGTTCACAAAATACAAGATTAAATAATAATTCATTGTATATAATGCAATAACAATGAATAATCAGAAAAGGATATTAGGAATTACATTCTAGCCTGGCAGGCATGGCTCAGTGGTTGAGAGTCAACTTTTGAACTAAGAGGTCACTGTTCAATTCCTGGTAAGGGTACATGCCCAGGTTGTGGGTTCGATCCGTAGTGTGGGGCGTGCAGGAGGCAGCTGATCAATGATTCTCTCTCATAATTGATATTTCTATCTCCCCCTTCCTCTGCTGGGGTTGGACCCCAGCAGGTCCAGGGGTCCCCAAAGGTGTGGACGGAGTCGGCGAAGAAGGAAGGACACGGAGACAGCGTTCAGTTGATCAGCAGCCTAGCCAGGATCTCCAGCCAGGATCTCCAGCCAAGTTCTGGTCTGGATCTCCAGAGAGGTTCTGCTTAGGATCTCCAGCTAGGTTCTGTGTCCATGTTCTCTTGCTAGGTTCTCCAGGTTCTCCAGCCAGGTTCTGTAGCCATGTTCCCTCGCTAGGTTCTCCAGCCAGGTTCTGTCCAGGTTCTCCAGCCAGGTTCAGTCACCAGGTTCTAGTCAGGTTCTTTTGTCAATTTCTGTAGTCAGGTTCAGTCCAGGATCTTTTGCCATGTTCTCTCCAGCAAAGTTCTTCTGTCTGTAGGTTCTGTGTGGGTTCTGTCTTCTAAGTTCTGTGTGTAGGTTCTGTCTTCTCTTGTCTTGTTACATCTGTATTTATACCAGTTGACTCCAATCCTATCAATCTCTATTCCAAAGGTTAGGGCGTTTCTTATCTCCATTCCAGGGAGTAAAGATTATGTAGCTTAAGCATGATTGTTCGTAGTTAAAGTGATTAATTACCCGCCTGGCACTTAGTTAAGAGGTTTTATTCCCTCCCTAACTTCAGGGGAAAATCCCTACCTGGGGAAACAACCTTTCTCAGAGACCTTGGTTAAAACACATAGTGCCAAGAAGGTGAGCAAACATATTAAGAACAGTATGCCATATATGCCAGGTCCCTTGAAACAGCAAGGATGGACCGGCTCCCAGCATTCCTCTCTGAAATAAATTTAAAAAGTTTTTTTAAAGTGAAGATTTGACTGATGCCATTCAACATGAAAAGTTTGTATTCCACCCCCTACCTACGTATTTACTCATTTCTATCCGGAGATACCTGGGAGGCAGCTCATTTCCTTTATATTGTTCCCATTTATAGGTCCTAGCCCCTGACTCAGTCATCTGTGTTAATCTAACAACTGGCCCCTAGCCCTGGCCCAGTCATCTGTGTTAATTTAACAAATACTCTAGCTCCCTAATGGAGCCTTCTGCAAGGATGGCTGGGACTGATGCAGAAAAGTAAACAGGAATAAGAATATATGGAGTCCACACAGTCTATTTGCTTGGGTTTCCTATCTATGAAGCCCTTAGTATCACTAACTTCTTCCAAAGGCCTTTTCGCCTAACTTTACCAAACAAAACAAATATAAAGTCTTTCTCTTCACTGAACCATGAGCCCATCTTTTATGCAGCACCCAGGTTTCTCCCTATATGATTAACAACTCTTCTACCCAAGTTTTATTTGATGATCTATTCCCAGGAATCTGTATGATTCTGATCACTTCTAGTCCTTTTTGGAGGCATACATCTACTAATGTTCAGTAATAACTTCATTTGGAGAAGTATTTTATATTTCATACTAGAGGCTCAGTGCACAAAATTTGTGCACTTGGGGAGGGGGGTCCCTCAGCCCGGCTTGCACCCTCTCGCAGTCTGGAAGCCTTCGGGAGATGTCTGATTGATGGCGTAGGCCCACACAGGTAGTCGAACATCCTTAGCGCTGCTGCGGAGGCTGGAGAGGCTCCCGCCACTGCTGCTGCGCTCGCCAGCTGTGAGCCCAGCTTCTGGCTGAGTGGTGCTCCCCTGTGGGAGTGCACTGACCACCAGGGGGCAGCTCCTGCATTGTGTGTCTGCCCCCTGGTGGTCAGTGCTCATCATAGCAACCTGTCGTTCCGCATGTTTGGTCGATTTGCATATTAGCCTTTTCTTATATAGGATATCCTAGAGCTTGTTCTGAAAATCTCTGGCTAGTGGCATATTTGATTCTTAGTCTGGGTACTTTGGACACCTTGGACATAACAGAGAAATTATCAATCCATATTCATGTGATCCCACTTTACTCTGGAATAGGCAGTGGGCTTGTAAGTTTTTCATTGAAACTGATAGATCTTTGTTATGTCCCCAAAAGAATTCCCTCCCAAATTAAAGAAAAAGACCTAACTAACTATATGTTGTAGTTGGTTAATATTCTTTTAGTTTGATTTCACTTTAAACCTGTAAAATAAAAAATATCCTTACCCAAAGCAAGATGAAGCAAAATAGGCAATTAAAGCATGGTCTTAGATTTTATGCACTCATCTTCAAATTTTACACACTTACTGTAAATCTGCTGTGCTAAGAACCCTTTTTTCCTGCTTTAACATTCAGGACGAAGCGATGTACATGTCTATAGACCTATTTGTCAGAAAATAAAAGTAATGAATGAGAGTCAGATTTGAATAAGAGTGGACTAGACATGAGAGAACAGGCCTAGGCAGCTTCAATTCTCCATCTTAAAATTACTTACTATTGTTGGGAATAATAGAACATCAAAAGGATAAATTCAAAACTCAAATTAGTTCCTGTCCTCCCAGGAGAGACCGCCTGCCTGATTCGAATCTGTCTTTCATGTGCTGTTCTCACCCATACTTACAATTTCAAGGGCTAGAATGTCATTCAATATGCAGAGGCCTGTTAGAATTAATGAGAGTTATATTTAGAAATTCTTCTACTGTGAGATAGAATATAACATTAAACTTTTAAGGTCATGACAAGGACCTATTGACAAGGGAGAGTTTCAAAAATATGTAAATTAGCTACTTGGGTAATCACAGGCTGTGCAAATTAAAAGGGACACATTTATTCATTCTTTTCACACTAAGGCTCTGTCAGAATAGAGTTGTGTTATTTTCTGTTACAAACAATCCCAAAATCTCACTGTCATAAAAATAAAGGTCTATTTCTCCCTCATACCACATAACTGCCATTCCCAGTCTTCTCACTCCTGGTGTCTCCATCTCAAATGTTGCTGGTCACTCTGACAATGGGAAAAATTAGTTCTAGAGTGTGTTGCACTAGTGATTAGCTGTTTCTGCCTTAAATGGCTTTCTCATTTCTTTCACAACTTTTTAAAACAGGCCATAAAACCCCACCCAATCATAATAGGCAGGAAAATGCAATCTCTCCAGATACCTCAAGATTACTACCAGAGCCGTAATCCCAATAACAAAAGTCCCTGCTCTTAGAAACTTATTAGTGAAGGGAGTCACACAAATACAAAGTATACAAATAAATAAAGAGGTAATTTCCTGTTGCAGTAAATGATATGGACGAGATAACCAATGATGTGATAAAGAGTAACATGAGGAAAGAGAGAGGAAGAAGGTCCATTTTAGATTATGTGGTTGGTTATAGGATAAAGTAGACAACAGGTACATTTTGTTATCTTTGCCCTTTTAAGTCCACTCTCCTTCCTTTTCCATCTTGTTCTGTGTCTTTAGAAGTTGACCTGGGAAAGGCCAAAAAATATATGCCACCTCCAAACATGACTATAGATGTTCGAGACATGCCATCCCAAAATATGCCACTTTGGTATATTAATGATTTTGAGCTTTAGGTATTTGAAAAACAGCAGATACAGGGAAAGGTGCTCTCTGAACTCCCCTCATCTGCCTAAAGACAGATCATCCAAAAGGAACTCAACTGTCATAAGTCCCCGCCCTGGAGTTTCATCAACCAGGGAAGATTGACTTTTATCACAGAAGAGACTAGAAGTCAACACTACACCCTGACAAACTGTCACAAACCATCATGCTTCCCATCCATTCTTCTAAGGGCCCATTAGTCTTTCCTCAAAAGCATTTACTCTCCCAAGAGGACTATATCCTCCCTTCCCTTTCCCTATCTATAATAATAAAAGCATAATATTGCTAATTAGACTGAACGTCCTTCTGGACGACCTTCCAGACGAAGCCAGGGCTGCAAGGGAAGCCCGGGTTCTGGGTGCCAGAGGGAAGCTGGTGCTGGCAGCCAGGGGAAGGAAGGCCTACTCTTGCATGAATTTTGTGCATTGAGCCTCTAGTTAAGATATAGTTAAGTCTAAATTTTAGGACACCTATGGGAGTTCCTCATAACCGCTTGGATACATGAGGTATACATGCTAATAAACTTCTCTTTGTTTCTCTTTTTATTAATATATCTTTTATTACAGAGGTCTTGGCTGAAGACCTCTGAAGAATAGAGAAAAAATTATTTTTCTTCCCGTATACATGTATGGTCTCCATCAATGGACTTCTTTCCCTCTGGCTTCCAGTTAGGTTCCCTGAGAAGCACAGGACAAAATCCAAGGGAGGCAGGAGAGTGAAGTCCTCACTCCTGGGCTAGGGTTGCTGCTGGCTGGCAGCATTCCACAAGGATGGTTACAATTCCTGTCCGGTGGCCCTCACCACATCCATTTTCTCTCTGCCCAGAACAGTGGCCAAACACTCGCCAGCTCCTTCTGGCTTAAGTGCAGTAAATCCCTAAAGTTTCTAGCCTCAGGGTACTGCACTATCCATTGTTGTTTCCCTAACTGCTCTAGAGTGAATTGTGTCCCCCTGAAAGTCATATATGAGGACCTAGCCCTCACCGCAACCAGACCATTGCTAGCAACCTGACCCCAGAATTCCAGCCTGTGAAAAAATAAATTTCTGTTCTTTAAGTCATCCAGTCTATGGCATTTTGTTATGGAAGCCTGGGAAGACCAAGGCACTAAGCTATACTTTTCTAATAATCCCGTTATTAAACTCTTTTTAAATTGTCCAATATGAGTATGCCATCTTTTTCCTGCTGAGATCCTTACTAACGTAAAATGTGCACTTTTAATTCTCATTTGTTTGTACCTATAATTTGTTTCCAACTTGTAATTTACTATATATATATATATATGATGGCTTAATTATGACTTAGAAAATTAGAAGAAATTTTTGTTTAAAAAGGCTAAATAAGTAAATATTCCATTTATGTTTTATTTAAGGCACTGTAAAGAAAGAAGGCACAGTATGGTATAATAATTCAGAGAATGGGACTGGAGATTTAGGCCAACTTGGGGTTGAATCCCATCTCTGCACATAGTAGCAGAGTTACTTGCCAGGTTACTTCTCTAATATTCATGTTCCTCACCTGTCAAATAAGAATCACCATTTCATTTATACCCAATGCAATTATTATAAGATTACAGTAACAGCCCAAAATGAAATGGTGAAAACTATTATTCTTACTGTTATTTATTACTTTTACTCTCTTATCAAAAATCCTTTTGTGATATAGCTATTTTTAGAAGCTTCTTGAAACTTGAGCATATCCATGGTGCTAGTCCTCACAACCTCATCATAAGCCTATATGGGATTTTTACATTGAAGAGAATGGATTAGAGCCATCAGTAGGCTCCCAAAGCAACATAAAGCCAAGAGGCATCTGTAGGCATTTTGCCTACAGAACATTTTCTTTAGAAGGGAAGCTAATCAAAGCCTTATTACCTTTAAGGAAGTGTTTATATGAAATGCAGGACACAATATAACTTATTCTAATTAATTACTCTTTTGTGCTTAGAATAAGTTGCTTGACAAATTATTTGTTCTGTCTGTACATTCTCTCTTTATCTCCTTTCTTGCCTGCTGCAACATCAGATAGATATGACTTATACAGAGAGCTGAAAAATACTAACAAGTATTAGCCCCTTCCTCAGAAACTAACATAAGGCTTATTCACACACCACCGCACTTTATTTTTCTTTGATAACACTGAATTTTCTATAGCTCAGTCTGTAACATCTTACCAGGAAGTCAAGCCAGGCTCTGAAGTCTGCACGTATTATGAGCCTTTGCAATAGGAAAAAAGATATCTCAGCAGGCAGATTCAATCATGAAAAGTCTGAAAACCAACAATTTATGCAATAAGGTTACATAACAAAGAATACTTAGCTTTTTAAATCCAATGTCGAAAAATTTCTCTAATAAATTGCTACTTACACATGACCTTGAAAAATACCTAATCTGCCCATACTTCCAAGATGAGAGTTTAAATAAATGAGTTACATGACCTTGATCAACTTCCTTAACCTCTCTAATTTTTGATGCCTTATTTAAATGGATAACTAATAGTACACAGGGCAAGGACTGCTGAGAAAATGAAATGAAATAAGGCATACAAAGTATTCCTCCTAAAATATGAAAGCACTCAATAATTGTTAGATGCTCTATTTTATCTCACATCCATTCTAGCTGTAAAATATTATGACCCACTGCCATTTCAAACATTTGACTCATCTTACAATAGAAATTCTTAATGTTATATCACCACTCTTTTATTTTTTAATTTTACTTGTCAATTACAATTTGTGTTCAATATTTTTTTATATTGGTTTCAGGTATACAGCATAGTAGTTAGACAATCATATACATTGCAAAGTGGTTCCCCCGATATTTCAAGTACTCACCTGGCACTGTACATAGTTATTACAATATTATTGACTCTACTCCTATGCTGTACTTTACATCCCCACTCTTTTAATTTAATGTTTTCCTCTAAGCATTTTTATCCCCAAAACAGCTGAAAGTTTTCAAGGTTATCCCATGTGGGTGTGCCCATGAAGATCATGGGTTATTAAATAATTCCATACTAATAAGCAAAAAAAATTTTTCTGATGTTTGTCTCATTACAGTCTAGAATAAAAGTAGGGTGAATTTTGCCTTAGAAAGACCAGGAAACCAGATTTTAAATATTAGACATCTACAAATTTGCTTCAAGGGTTCATTTGAACTTTAGAGTTTATAACTTTTAAAAAAGATAAGGGGAAGAGTGAACAGAGATAAGTTCTTTTTTAAAAATTATTGAATGTCCATTTTATTTTATTTATTTATTTATTTATTTATTTTTTGCCTCAATCAGAAGGACTTGGGCCGCTCACGAGCGGTGAATGTCAATTTAATTAAATTTGTGCACATCCGAAGCTTAGAAAATTACCAGCCTTCAACATTTAAGAAGTTCTTATTCATATTTTGAGGTTTCTGAGTTTTCTTTCATAATCAGAAAGTACATTTTAAAATGGGAAGGGGTACAATCCCAAATAGCCACCAGGTGAGGCCATGTTTCTGAGGCTCATTCATGCCAGAGAGTTGGTCAGAGTACTGGATGAACTCATCTAAAGAAAAGTATGTTTATGCAGTCAAATATCTCCCAGTTCCCTTAGATTTTCCCCAGCCAGGACCCAAAATGTAAGGAATTAAGCAAATAAACATACTGTTATAAAATGGTACAACCACTTTGGAAAATAGTTTAGCAATTTCTTAAAAGGCCAAATATGCAGCTATCATATGATTAGGCTATTCCAATTCTAAAAATATACCCAAGATTTAAAGAAAGAGTAGATGTCCATATAAAACCTTTATTAGTAATAGGAAAAAATAGGAAAAATTAGAAACAACCCAAATGTCCATGAACTAGTAAATGAATAAACAAATTGTGATATAGCTACAAAAAGGAGTGCTATGCAGCAATAAAGCCATGAATTTTATATATACATATATACACACACACACACACACACATATATATATATATATATATATATATATATATATATATATAGACACAAAGGAATTTTAAATAATGATGTTGAAGATGTCAGATGCAAAATAGCACTGACTGACTGATTCCATTTATATAAAACTAGAGGCCCAGTGCACGAATTTGTGCATGGATGGAGGCCGGCTGGGGGGAGGGGCCGTGGGCAGTTGGCAGGCTGGCTCCACCCCCTGGTTGAACTCCCAGGCCAACTCCTGGTCTAGGGGACAATTTGCATATTAGCCTTTTATTATATAGGATTCTAGAAAATGCAAAGTTATCTCCATTGACAGAAAGATCAGCTGTTGCCTGGGGATGGGGGTGGACAGAGAGGAGGCAGAAGGGAAGATCAGAGGAGTGACAAAGCTTCAGGGTTGATGGATTGTGATTGTGACAGTTTCATGGTGTATTCATGTCTAAACATATCAAATTATACTTTAAATATACGTAGGTTTTGTGTCAGTTATGCCTCAATTTTTAAAAAAATGGATTTCTCAAGTTTAAAAAAGACTAAAAATTCATTACAATGTGCGACCATTTATTATACCCTTCTTTTAAAAATCATATACAATAATTGTAGGACAATAAAGGAAATGAACATTGGAATTCAAGAGTTATATAGAATTCAGGGTGTGTATTTTTTCTTTAAGTATAACAGTAGTTTTATAGGGAAAAGTTGCTTTTTTAGAAGATGCACCTGAAAGGATTCAGGATGAAGAGTTAATTTCTGCAAATTAAATTTTAAAAAATACCAAGAGTAACGGTGTCCCTTCTGGAATCTAGGTTGAGGTAATACAAATGTTCTTTTGGCTATCTTTTTATGCATTTTTGAAATATTTTATAATAAAAAGATTAATATATTACTTTATTCCTTTTCATTTCACTCCATCTTCATTCAGTAAGCAGTAATAATATATTTTCAAAATATTGTCCTATGTAACAGGAAACAACAGTCAAAATCATCTTTGATCATTTAATTGGTGAACATTATTCTCTCTATGAGTTTCTGAGATCACATGTAATAGCCCAGACTGTTAATGAAGCAACTAACTCAGTTGATCTAACAGCAATAATAATGATAGGCACTAACCATGATCTACAGCCTTTATATGTATTTAATTATCACCTCTCTTAATGTAACTCTCTTAACAATTCAAAAATGTAGATGTTACTTTCATTATTTCTGTTTTACAGATAAGAAAACAACACAAAGAGGATTAACTGTCTCATTGAAATTTACATAGAATAAATGGAAAAGTGGCTATCATGCCCAGGCTGTCTGAGTCTAGAGCTGTGCTCTCAAGTCTGAGATCAGAAACCCCGATGCCTCTGAAGTCCAAGCCAAGTGGAAATGACCAGGTAGGGTCTGTGACAAACTAGTGAAGTGACGAAGCTTTGGGAGTGATGGTTTTGCTCTCTGCTTCTTGGCTGATGTTGCCATGAGTTTGGATTTTTCAAGAAAAGCCAGAAATATGGATTTTTACATGAACTATTCTGGTTGTTTTTGTTTGATTACTTGTTTGCATTGGTGACTTTCCTTTTTAAAAAATGTATTGCTAAAAAGTAAACATTTTAAAAAGCTGAAATGAGCCCATAGATTCCAGTTTGCAATCTATAACAAAACAAGCAAAGCCCCTGGTATTGTTGCATTAAGAACCACATTAAGAATTTCCAAGAAATTATTTTTTTTGGATCCATGATCTAAGCTATTGGTCCAAACACTGGTCCTGTACACAGAGGTCAAGGAGCGATGGAAGAAAGACACAGACCTCTTTAGATTGGTGGGTGGCTATTTGAATAAGCAAGGGAACTTGCAAACAAGGCTTGTCCTGGAAGCTACAAGGTGAGTAGATCTCTGTACTCACCTGCCAGAATCTTAAAAAGTTTATATAGAGGCATTAACTGGTTCAGTCACCTATATATGTCCAGATGGTCTCAACAACACATTGCTCTCCCAAGGTTGCATCCTTGAAACAGCTCTGGCTGTGAGAATGGTGGGCCATAGGAAATTCCAAGGACAGGGGAGAGGGTGAGAAGTTTATGATTGCCCCGGTCCAGCTCCACCGGTTAACTGTCAGCCACATCCTTTCAATGACCTTCTCCAACACAAACCAAGAGTTAAAATATTTACTCTTATCCAAGGATCCCTGTTCAATGATAATTCTGAAAATAGAAACTCCTATGTAGAAAGAAGTTTTGTGGCATGCACAGCAGTACATACAGAACTTAGAACATGCCTTAACGCTCAACCATTTCCCCAAGTTTCTGTGTCAATTGTGCACAGAGGAGACTGAATACAGAAGGGGTGATGTGAACAAAAACATTGTTTCTAACCTCCATCCCCATTCTACCCCACCTTGTTGACTTTCAAGAAGAAAAGGCAGATATGAAACAGATAACAGTGTTTGCCTGCTCAGTGCCCCCAACAGACGACACAAATGTATACAGATGCCCTTTCTTTATGCTGTCCTGTGCCTTTCCTACGAGCACCTTACGTAAAAGCAGACGTTTCTGAGAATCTCTCTGCCTGGTCTGTGCTCTCAATCTGGCAGCACTCCCCTTTTTTCACCTTATGACTAGGCTCAGGTCCTCACTAATAGACATTCTTTCAGAGACAAAGTGAAAGGAGCAAAGGTTTGTGAAGAGGAAAGAAATGAGGATTAGAAAAAAGATTTAAAACAACTTGCAGAGCAGGGATGACACCTTCCCCTCCTGAGCTCCCATCCCCACCCTGCCAAGAAGACTTGAGCTACTCCTCCTAACCTTACCTAGTATCCCAGCATCAGAATCACCTGGCGAGTGCATTTAAAATGCTGATTCCTGGGCCCTGGTCCAGCCCGAATGAATCCACAGCTCTAAGGTAGGGACCAGAAATTTTCCATTTTAATTGCACCCACACAGTGAATTTTAACCAGTTCTTCAGGCAAACCACTGAATTTGATGATTCAAAAAAGCAGCAAGGCACAGTCCAAAATAATTGCTAGCACATATTCAGATTTTTTTAAAAAAGACATTTTAAAGCAACAATCCAAGAAGGAGCTTTGCTCTAAGACTCATACAATTTAAAAAAATTTTAAATAACAATTATTATCAACAAACGTCTGAAGGAAATCTAGTTCATTTATTTTACTTGTTTTGACATCTGCAGATAATGACAAGCTAGAGGGGAAAACGGATTTAAGAATTGTAGCAATTAGTTCATTTGTGACTGATTATTAAAAAATAATATATGCAGCTCTGTGCTTCTCCAGAGGGGACAGTTACAAATTACTATGGTTGTTGGTTTGCCGCTGCCACTGTTGATGTTACTGTTGTTTTTAAAGGATTGCAGCCTCCACATGTTTGTGAATGTTAACATTGTGTGATGTTTGTCAGATTGACAGAGCTACGTTAGTTCCCTTCCGTCTACAGGACACGATGCACAGGGAGTCAGAATTGTGAAGGAGCCCACATATGTAAATGTAACCTGGGGAGCAGGTGCATCCAGAAACCACCTCTTCCCTTCCCATGATTCCCTGCTTATGTTCCATTGATCAGAACCACCTGCTTGCCCTCCTACATTGTTCTCTCTAGTTCCCTCCTCCTCCCCATCTCCCTCTATTCCCTCAGTACATTCACTGTGCTCTCTTGAACCCTTGGACACATATGCTCACTCAACGTTTCTGGCAACATTTTATCTATCTTCTCTAAACGGAAACCTGGCTTTTCTCTGATAAATGATAATACTGAACTCTTAAGTGTACAAAGATCCTGGTGATGTCATCTTTTTATTTTCCTAACCCACCACCAGTCCCATCATCCCAGTATTTAAGGAACTAGAGGTAGGTCAGTGTCAATCTCAATATTTCACTGTCCTTTCAAGGACTCCTCCCTCCTTTTAACCTAGTTATGCCATCTCTTCTGATCTGCTCTTTGTCTTCTAACCTTTCGAGGAAACCCAAGCTTTCCTATGGATCCTGGCCCTTCTCATACCTCTGAGAGACTGTGCATGGATGGACCCCAGCCCCCACTACTTTATCTCCTCTGCTCCAAAGCTGTTCAGGTCTGGGCTTGGCCTTCAGGCTCTAGGCTTCGCCCTTCGGGAAGAGGTTCAGCTGTTGTGCTCTGGGCTAGGCTATTCGGAGGTAGGCCCTGCCCTTTGGGTCTGGTTTGGCTGTTCTGGTGGGCTCAGATCTTTGGATCTTCATAGCGAGGCTCTGCCCTTAGGGACTGGCTAAGGCTGTTTGTGCCTGTGCTTGATTCTCTGTGTTTAGGCTCTGCCCTTTGGGATTGCCTTAAAGGGAAGGACCCTTAAGTGAGCATACTTGGCCTGGGAGCCAGAGGTTGAAAGGGCTGCTGACTCTTGAGGGAGAGGTGGCTGTGCAAGTCACACCCAAGTACTGAGGCTGGTTCCTTTGGTCCTGCGGGAAGGACAGGTATTGCTTGTGGGTTTTGGCCAGCCAGTTATGCAAAAATAGTCTAGGTTCTCAATTCGATATGGCTAAAGATGGTCTTCTTCAGAGGAAGAGCAAGTTGTGGGAGACAAATACAGAATAATACACAAACTGGTTACACAGGGAAACTAAAGAGTATACAGCAGGGGTCCTCAAACTTTTTAAACAGGTGGCCAGTTCACTGTCCCTCAGACCGTTGGAGGGCCGGACTATAGTTTAAAAAAAAACTATGAAAAAATTCCTATGCACACTGCACATATCTTATTTTGAAGTAAAAAAACAAAACGGGAACAAATACAATATTTGTATTTGCATGTGGCCAGTGGGCCGTAGTTTGAGGACCCCTGGTATACAGGCAAGGGCTGCTAACTAGGACAGCAGGTGGACTTCACTTAATGTCCACCAGCAAAAGAATGACAGAAAGCTCTCTGTAGGTGAGGCTACCCCCCTGAAGTATGCCACAATACCCTGCATATTCAGAAAACAGGGATCTCAGGAGCTGTGTTCAAAGCCTGGAACACTAGTGTAGACATGGCTGTTGGAACTCCAGAGGCAGAAAAATGATCCTTCTCCTGTGGCCACACTGTGTTATAGTAATCATTATGGTACTTAATGTTAGGACCTTAGAATGTAAGACCTAAAGCATGTAACCCTGTGTGGACTGTTATAGTAATTATAGTAACTAATGTTAGATATAGGAATACTGTGTGAGGCCCAAGAATGCACCCTTGTAACCCCACTAGTACTGGTAAACAACCTATTTTATAGGAACGCCCAAAGCCTGAACACACCCATAGATTAGCAGACCCCGGGGGGATCCACATATGGCAGCCGCTGATAACACACACACCAACGAAGACCACGTCTACAGAGGGGTATATAACCAAGACAGTCTGATCGACCCAGCAGTGCATAGCTCTCCTGTCGCCAGAGTGTGAGGACCTGTGTGTGCTCACATCTCGGTTCCCAGCACGAAACTCTGCCCAATTAACTATCGATCGACGAAAGAGCCAGCAGCCAACGGCGCCATCTACCCCTTTGTGTGTGTCAGCGAGCATTGCCAGGTGGATCCTTCCCAGTGTCTGAGACCCATCAGGAACTGGTAAATAAACCCCCTGTGTGTTTGCATCTAACCTGTTTGTCGGTGTGTAATTTCTCCGGCCCGGCTCAGATCTCGGTGCTGCCTCTGTGAAAGTGTCTGACCAGAAGGTATTGGCGCAAGCCTCAAGCGGATGGTCCAGACCACCTGAGCATGTCCCACTTAGGAGCAGCACCTATATGGGAACCCCCAGCGCCTTGACATAGGTGACGGGCCTTAAATATATAAGAAATAGAAGTTATTTGGGACACACTGCTAGGAGTATATGGGGGCCACCCTCTTCCCTGAGACCCAGGCTTCCTTCTGTAAGGCAGTGGCGCCCAATGACCTCTCTTATTATTGGTTACTGGACTGTGGGCCTTACAAGTTCTGATCTCCAGATAGCATGTGACTGGGAGTTGGAGGCCCTGCATTTAAATCCCATCTCTGGCTGTGTGACTCAGGTTCATGCCTGTCTGGATCTCAGGCTTCCATTGGTTCAAAGCAGTGGTGGAAAGAGGTAACCTGTCCACCGCTTCCTGCTGGAATATTCTAGGATTCTAAGCTTGCTTTTTGCTCCTATGCTTGTGCTTTTCCCACTATCATCGCTTCTTGTGGCTTCTTGATTCCAAACGTGTGCTGCTTGTGCTGTAGGATACGGTGCTTAGGAATGTGGTGTAAAGTCCTGGCTTTGCCACTTACTACTTCTGAGGTTCAACCTTTTTAGGCCTCAGTTTCTTCATCCATAAAATGATGACAATAAGATAACCTATTTTATAAGGTTGCTATGAGATTGAAAAACAAACAAGCAAGCAAACAACTCCCGGGTATAATGGTTGAAGGTAAGAAGAAACCCAACTCAGACTGGCATAAAAAACAAAAGTGTCTTATTGGCTCACTTATCTCACAGTACACAGGAAAGGTAGGCTTCAGGTTAGGTTTAATTCAGTGGTTCATTTACAGGATCAAGGATATATTTCTTGGTCTCTCCCGCTGCTCTGTCTTTTAATGTGTCAGATTGTGTTTAACGCTGGTTTTCTCTCATGGTTAGAGAGATTATCTTTGGGTTATAGGCTTCCTCACACAAAACAAAAGGGTGAACAAAATGATTACTTCAAAAATAATACCTTTTATTTTATACACTTTTCCAGAGGTTCTCAGAAAACCTCTCATGTTCCATTGTCCAGATGTGGTTAACATGCCCATTCCTGAACCATTGGCTGGAACAGAAAAATCCCTAATTGGTTCAGACTGGCTCAAATGGATTGATTGTTTATAAATAAATGTAGCAATTGTTTACAAACATTTATAAATAAACATTGTTTATAAAAATTTCTCTTTTCGTTGTATACCTTTGATCCATTCCCAATGAAATGATACCTTTGGTTCATTCAAAAACTCTGAAATATTAGTTTTTAACAACTTTGTTCAGTTTTATCATTGCTTTTTGGGGAAAGGATCTGTTGAGAACCCTACTCCAGCATTCTGAAAATCCTGGTCATATCACTTTTGTTTTCAGGACTATAAAGATAAATTTACAAAAACTGTTTACTTGAGATTTAAAAGAAATTTTTTCTTTTATTTTACACAGTTGATTTGTTGACTTTTTAGACATTGGGCATATATTGCCTGCTAATAATCATCCTCCCTTTATTTAGAATTTGCTTGTAGTTACTCAAAACAGTTGTCTGGTGTGATGACATTTAACATTTTCCTTATCAACTCTTCAGTTAGTAGCCTTACATTGGTCAGTAAAATGAACTTTTTCATTAAATTCTAGTATTTAATTTGCTCTCTGGCATACACCTACCTGACTCTTTATTTTGTAGATAGTCATGTGCTGGCTTTATGGAGGTGTGGAAATTTATTACATGAAAATTTCCAGAGACTCTTATTCCTCTTGTACACTCCCATTCATCTCTGTGGTTAATGGCTTCCTGAGTCTCCCACTCAAGGACATCTTTTCAACCAGTTTCGGACACCAATCTGGATCATCTATGTTCAGTCCTTCTTCTTACATCTTTCTTTTTTCTTATTTCTATTCTTTTCTTTGAAGCTGAGATAATATAATACTCCCTTAAAAAAACCTTTAAATATTTAAAAATCTCTTGTTTAAATGGAATGGTAGAACAGAGGTTCAAGCCTAGAAAATATGAACTTGGTTCTGATTCTCCTCATCTATAAACTGAAGAGGTTGGACTAGTTCAGTTCAAGGATTACATCTGGCTCTATAGATCTGTGATTCCGTGGATTTGAATTCCTGTATTAACTATGAAATATGCCTCTTTAATGGAGTTGGTCTTACACATTAAAAGCCAATTAATATATATGGGCAACTAATAAGAAAGACAGGTATGTATTAATTAATTGCTCATTTAAGAAAAGTGTCCTGGGAGATGAGGTGAAATGTAAGGTTCTAAATAACCCTTTTTCCTTTTTCATGCTGTGTTCTCAAACACAAACTATCTTTTGGAGGCGATTAGTGCCCATCACCTTCCTCTTTTGCATATAGGGAGAGCATTGAGAAGGTAATGGGCTGGCAGACAAGGTCACAGAGAAGCTGAGTGTGAGAACCAGAAATGGGATTTCAACTCTAAATAGCCTTCCATTTCCTACTCATCCACAAGCCTTTCTTACTGCCTTTTCCTAGTTGTTTTTTGAAACACATTTAGCCCATTTTGAATTGTGCTACTTATCCAGTACATATTAAATATCAGTGTGAACACTGAGAATGAAAAATTTTGTCAGCCTGGCTGACATGGCTCAGTAGTTGAGTATCAACCAATGAACCAAGAGGTCATGGTTGGATTCCCAGTCACGGTACATGCCCGGGTGGCAGGCTTGATCCCCCACTGTGGGATGCAGGAGACAGCCGATCAGTGATTCTCTCTCATCATTGATGTTTCCATCTCTCTCTCTCTCTCTCTCCTTTCCTCTCTGAAATCAATAAAAAATATATTTTAAAAAATTTGTCACATATTTATTGCAACTACACACTTTGAGCACATGCTTGGTTTGTAAATGAGTCACTGTATACTTCACCCTGTAGACACTGATACTTATATTAAATTTAATTGTTATTTTGTAAGTTTATGCAAATTTTTTGTTATTGTTAATCCTCACCCAAGGATATATTTTCCGTTGATTTTTAGGGAGAGTGGAAGTGGGGAGGGAGGGAAAGAGAGAGAGAGAGAAACAGAGAGAGAGAGAGAGGAAAACAGAGATCTGAAAGAAACACATCGATTGGTTGACTTCCTAATGTGCCCCGAATTAGGGCCCTGGGGCTGGGGAACAAAACTGCAACCCAGATATGTGCCCTTGATCAGGAATTGAACCCATGATCCTTCGGTGTGCGAGCCAGTGCTCTACCACTGAGCCACACTGCCCATGGCTATGCTAATTTTTATTTGAAATATTTCAAAGCACATATGGTTATTTTATTTATTCTCTGTTAGAGAGAGTAAGCTTTATATTTTTTCATATCTTTTTAACTTTCTGCTTCTTTTTTGGTTGAGATTTAGAATTAATCTCAACTCCTTGCCTCACCCAAATAAGAACTACCCTTTCTGAACATACGTTACCTGGCAGGACCCATGCTAGGTGCTTTACAGAGAGGATATCTAATTCTTGAAATAATCTTGAAAGCTAGGACTTGCTTTGTAGGAGGGAAAACAGGCTTAGAGAGATTATTGACTTAGCCACTCACTGTGTGTAGGTAATGGGTACAGTTTTCAAAGATAAAACACTTGCTCAAAATTTGCATTCTTTTCATTACCCCACTTGTCTCCTCCCTGCCTGCCACTCCTATTGGCTCTTTGAAAGGATATTTGTAGATGTTGACTATTTATTTTTTTACCATATACCATGTAATCCAAAAACAGTTCTTAATTATTTGTCCCTGAGTTCCCTGCCAATTGCATGAACATGTAACCCACACAGGGAAGGGACAATCAAGAGGCTGACATAGACATGCAGGGGTACTTTTTGTGCTGAATTTGCCTTTGGACAGTGAGGGCTCTCTGGGAGAGCAGAAATTAGGCAAGGAGCAAGAGACATTGTTTGAACCCTCAGCCATCCATGCCTGAGGCCAGTCCACTCCCCTGTAACATCCAGGTGAAGTAGGACAATATATTCCCACTGTTGCTCCAACCAACTTTAGTTGGGTTTCTGATACTTGGAACCAAACAATCCTAATTGAGAGTTTCTAACACATGGTTACTCTTATAGGACTTGAATTAGTATTGTGAGGCTTGTCAGTGATATAACCTTATCTCATGTAATACTGACTCTTTGGTGGCTGGCTACGTGGCTGTTACAGGTGACAGGCCCAAGCTTCTTACCTGGGAGCCCCAGTGAGAGCAACCATTTGCCTTCTCACTCAGATATGTAAAATTGATGCTGACTGGGTAGAGATGCCCTGTCATCTTCCACAGTTGGGAAGGGAAGTCTGAGGGGGGAAAGATGCAAATGACTTAAAAAATGATAAGCTCTTCTTAAGGTTCCATTTAATTTGATGTGCAGAAGCTTCTGTCCTTGGTGCTGAATATTCATGTTTAGCGAGGAGTCCCAGAGGCTTCACAGCAGCGTCATTTTCTACAATTTCAGAGTGAAGAGAAATGTGCTTTTTGCTGATAATGAACCTGAGGAGTGATGAGGGGATCTGTGGAATCTTTTTTAGCCATTTATGTTCTGACAAGTCATTTTCATAAAAAGCCTACAATTTAGAAAATATTAAGAGCACTATGAGGGCTTTTGCTTAATTCCTAGAAAGCTTGTTTTCAAATGAAGAAACATGAAGGGCAAAAAGACATAAGTAACCCATCATTTAATAAACCCTGATTAAACTCACTATGGGGTGCATGCATTATTTCAAAGTTATTAACTTGACTCAGTTTAAATTGCCATAAATTACATCTGCATGAAGGACTTAGCCAACCTCTCCCCCCAGTAGTGAAAATGTCACGAGATGATAACAGGGCTGGAAGTAAATTGAAGCCAGAATGGAATCTTAATTCATGCAGGTTGATAGGATTCCTTATCACTACTCACTGTTAGAATGCAAAACTTGCTATCTTTTTACTTGGCAGCATTTTTGGTAATGCTAGGGATATTTCTTAAAAATACTATTCTTGAAGGAAGCAAAGAGAGTAACACAAGAAAGTGAAATGTGGTTAGAATTAGAAAAATAGAAGCAGATCTCTTACCCAAGGCAATTAGAACATGGAGAAGGGGTTAATTGAAAAAATCATTAAGAGAAGGAATCATAACAAATGAAATACATATGCTTAAATATTTATTTGTTTGTTTGTTTATTTAATAATCCTCACCCAAGGATATTTTTTCCATTGATTTTTATAGACAGTGGAAGGGAGGGAGAGAGTGGGGAGAGAGAGACATCAATGTGAGAGAGATACATCCAGCAAGGGTCCTCCCTGGGGCTAGGGACCCAATCTGCAACCCAGGTACGTGCCCTTGACTGGGAATGAACCCATGACCGGGAATGAACCCATGACCCTTCAGTGCCCAGGCTGATGCTCTAACCACTGAGTCACCCCTGTCAGGGCTAAATATTTTACTTTATTGTAAACTGTTTTAAAACATATTTATTTGCCGATCTTACTAACATAATCTGAGGCCTTCCTTTGAGGGAAGCTGCACTGATTAGAATTCTGTATCATTTTTCTTGGCTAAACTGCATTCATGAGGCTGAATATCCTATTTCTAGGTTCTGTTTCTTTAAAAATAGTCAGAATTTTAGAATATTTGTAAATCTGCCTACTTCTGACTCTGTGTAGACCTTTTTGATCCATCCATCTCATTCACACCTAATTCAATACAATTTTTGGTAGTGGTCTTGCATCTTTTCAGAGCATTTGACTTGGGTTTCATAGAAAAACAACTTTCATTCTTTTTGAACTCATATTTTAGTGGTTTACATAATAGTTCATCAAATGCTTCAATTACCTTGACAAGTTTACTTGGTATAAACAGGGTAGGAACAAATAGACACAATAGACTCTTAGTAAAAGTACAACTCAACTAGTGGGCCCATAATTGGGTAGAGTGCTAGAAAGACACCCATATGCTTATCACACCATGTATATTAGTTTAGTGACTTTATCAGAGGGAATGGAACAGGTCTATTAATCTAGTGAATACGTTAAATGAAGGATAATTAAAGGCTTTCTATGGTAAAATGTTCTTGGAGAAGGAACTGGACTGGACCTTGTACTCGTTAACAGGTTGCCCCCTTTTTTTTTTTTTTAAAGATTGCTGAGTTTTGCCTCAGTGAGCAAAGAAAAACAAAAAACATATACTATCAAAAGTACACTCTCCTTCTGTTTTTTTTTTTTTTCTTTTTCCAGAGTGAGTTAGCCAATTAGATGTGCACTCTGGTTTCCAGTGTAGCCACCATGAGTGGGATGGAAAGGTGATAGATGGGTTCCTGCTTCTGCTGAAACTAACGCAGAATACTGGACTGCTGGGATACAGGCTGTTTAAATTCTGCTCTGAGACCTGACTTGATCCCAAAGACAATCTCTAGTGAGCTTATTATCTCACAGATGCCATTGCCCTTATTCCCTGTGGCCTTATGGGGAGGAGTGTCATAGTGATAGACTGGAAAGTTTTTGCTGCCCTTGACCATGTGCTGAAATCATGTTTCTAGCATTTTCTCACTCAAAATCCGATAGCAATTGTTTGTCATCAGATTCCATCCTCATGTCCTAGCAGAGGAACCTAAAAATGACAAAATTGCAATTTTAATGCATTACCGAATAATGAGGATACAATACAGCAGTGGTTCTCAACCTTGGCTGCACATTAGAATCACCTGGGAATCTTTTTAAAATCCTGATTTCTGGACCTCATCCTCCGGAAATTCTGTTTCTTTGTTATGGGGTGGGGCCACAACATTAGTCACAAAGAAACAGAATTTCCGGAGGATGAGGCCCAGAAATCAGGATTTTAAAAAGATTCCCAGGTGATTCTAATGTGCAGCCAAGGTTGAGAACCACTGCAGTACAGTCATAGTTTTTCATAAAAAATATTGCTAGGTGTACTTGCATATACAGAATTATTGAATACGTCATCTACTGAATAACTACAGGCTGTAACCTTAAAGGATCAAAGAGTAGAAAGCAAGAAGAGAAGAAATTATGTTCCCATTTTGGCAGATGCGGAGAGGCATCTTGCTGCTCTAATTTATGTATGTGTGTGGACAATCACCAGGGCTCACTACAATGGACATTTCAAGCTGCTGTCAGTATTCATACCACAAATGGAAACTCAAAAGCATTTCCATTTATCCAGCTTTCCTTTATAGGAACACGAATAATAAATAATGAAACCTAAGCCATGCAGTCCTCAGGAGTGATGGAAAAGGTAGGCTCCAGATAAAGAGGCCTTATTCTGATGTATGGTCAGTGCATTCCATGCACTCCCCAAACACAAACAGAACATGAGGAATGAGGAAAGGAGTTCTGAGCCAGAAGAAAAGCTTCTAGAATTAGTGAAAGCCTTTTGACTTATGTTATTAGCTTTGCATTTATAATATTAGGCAACATTATGGTGACAGAACTATTTTCTACTAATATGGGTAAGAAAATTAGGTATTTTTATAGCTTCCCTCAACCCCCCCAAAGACTTCCTGACTCATTTCCATCCTCACTTTTTTTTTGAGTTTTAGGTCTGACTCACTGATGAAATTTCTACTTAGGAAAAGAGTGAGCAAAGCTAGATTTGGTCCCATAGGTACAAAACTCTGATTAGAAACATTGATATATTTATATTACTACATTTTACATGTGCAATTATGTATCAGCTAATTCTATTGGGCATAATTATATTTCCAGTTATTTCTGTTGAAGTTCCTTATGCTAGGCATTTCAAAATGCTGAGCTCGGCCAGTCTGGTTCAGTAGTTGAGCGTTGACCTATGAACCACGAGGTCATGGTTTGATTTCCCAGTGAGGGCAAATGCTCAGGTTGCGGGCTTGATCCCCAGTGTGGGGCATGCAGGAGGCAGCCAATCAATGATTCTCTCTCATCATTGAAGTTTCTATCTCTTTCTCTCCCTTCCTCTCTGAAATCAATAAAAATATATATAAAAAATAAAAATGCTGAAATGTGTACTTCTAATATTTACGGGGATTAATACAAATACATTTTTAAATGTTACAAAACCTATTGCACTGCCTGTGGCTTTAGTGTTTAGTATTGGAGTGGTGTGGGCACATATATAAAACAACATATATTCTTTTAAAAATTATTTTATTTTTTAATTGAATTTATCAGAGTGATGCTGGGTAATAAAATTATATAGGTTTCATATAAGTTCATAATACATCATCTATATATTGTCTTATGTGTTCATCACCCAAAGTCAAGTCTCCTTCCATCACCATTTATCCCCTTTTACCGTCTTCTACCTCCCCCCACACCCTTTCAAAACAAGAAATACTCTTACTTAGGTAAAAAGAAGTGATATTATAATCACTAAAAAGACTATTATAAATCTTCTCATGATACCTTCAGTGAAAAATAAAGATTGTCTCTTAAATAATTGAAGAAATATTAATGATTCATGCAGATTAGATCACTTGAAAAGATCAACTTGTCCTTTGAAACACACTCTCTCCTGATTGTCAAGTGCTTGCATTTCTTTCAGATATTTCCTGTGCTTTTCCAACGACGTGTACTTTGTGCAGATTTGTGTAGTTATTAATGACTCAGCATGTAATGTACCAAAAGGTGACAATATTGCGTATTACATAATGGCATTTCTTCTTTTCCGAGCTAAGTATTTTATATTCTCATGCAGTCATGGTGAAGGATAGTGAACTGTATGATGGGTAAAGTTTAGGTTTGATTTATAAGAGCTTTCAATATTTGCGAGTTAATTTAATTTTGTATTGTGAAGAAGAATTGCTCTACTTTTATGGTAAATCTGGGCCTGCTAAATTTGGAAAGAGACAGAGGGATATAACATATATCAGAAGCAGAATGACCAATTCCTCACAACTAATGTAAATACAGTAATTGTAGGTCTTGGCTCAGCCATGGTTTTTGGATCAAATGTGAAAAAGTTCTGGTTCTATATGTAAATATTAGATATTTTTAAGTAGAGTTAAGATGTTTCACATTCGGAGGTGCTATTCTTAAGCTATTGAGTATTGAGAATATGATGCTTGTACTTGTGGTTTATGGAAAGATCAGCTTGCAGTTTAAGACTGAGTAGTTTCATTATTCTATATTTTTTATTAGCTCATCAGAATGAGAAATGCAGACCTCAATTGTTCTCAAGGGCTTAGTGGTCAGTTTTGTTCAACTTTTCTTATATCATTGATTTATTTTGGACGTTGATCAAGTCTGATCCTGACCCAAGAACTGATGCTTCAGCACTCTAGGGACTTCGGCATGAAGGGGACATATAGCAGGTGAAGCTAATCAACTTTTGGAGTCCATCCAGATGTGCACCATTTCAGCATATTATATATTTCTACAAATTTTAAAAATATTATCTCAATATCAAATTTATCATAATCCAGGGACTACTAAGTCAAATTATATGGGAAAGTTGAAAGAAGATATATTGTTGACTAAGGTCACAATCAATTGCCTCATCCTAAGCTAGGACCAACTATAGTTAGAAGACAATAATACATTGTTGAGTTATGTTATTAGTCATATGGCTAACATTAAAAATAGTAGGGGTAGTTTCCCTGGCTGGCGTGGCTCAGTTGGTTCAGTGTCGTCCTGTGCACTGAAATGTTGCTGGTTAAATTCCAGGTCAGGGCACATGCCCAGGTTGCAGCTTGATTCTTGGCAGCTTATTCCTGGTAGGGGACATGTAGGAGGAAGCCCATTGATGTTTTGCTTTCACATCTGTGTTTCTCTCTTTCTCTCCTCTTTTCCCTTCATCTCTCTCTAAAAATCAATAAAAAATCTTTAAAAAATAGTAAGGGTAATATGCTCAAGTAGAAAAAAGGTTTCAAATGTTATTCCTACTTCATTCATTACTAGGGGACACTGGAAGGCATGATAATTTTGATTGACTACATAACTGAATATTGGGGTTTTTTTTGTACTTTTCATTTCCAGCTCATGGAGGTAGCACATCTCTGTAAAACTGTGTTCATTCAGAACTTGGATCCAATTAAAATCCTCTAGTAAAGGCTTTCTGTGGAAAAACAAAAGAATGACCCATCTTTCCTTCCTTTCCCCCCATTTTAAAAAATATACTTTATTTATTTTTTAATTCTTTATTGTTGAAAGTATTACATATGTCTCCTTTCCCCCCCATTGACCTCTCCCAGCCTGCTCCTGCCTCCCCCCCCCCCAGCACAGGCCCTCACCCCCCTATTTTCTGTCCATTGGTTATGGTTATATGCATGCATACAAGTCATCTTTCCTTCTTGTCAAATGGAAAGTAGATTTTTAGAGTATTTGAGGTCTGGTATGGGGTACCATTCAATGCTAACACCTGTGTATGCCTAGATGCATTTCTATCCACTTGTCCTGATTTCCCTTCTGTTACTATAGAAAAACCATCTGTTCTATTTAATACCAACATTTTCCCTGATCTATTGGTTCCCATTTTCCTATGTTTTTTTAAAGAACACCATTCTAGCAATTCTCTCTCCTGTAACCAACTTTGCCATAGTTTTTCACCATCATAATGATATGATGGAATATTATCTATTAAAAAAATCTCTTGGTTGTACTTCCTCCACTAGCTACCATTAGTCATTTATTAGCACTGTGTCTTGGGACCAACTGTTTCACAGCTGTTTCTTCAGCAGTATACCTTTTCTTCTCCCTGTGCCTTACTTTTTTTCGTATTCCAGGTTTATTTCCTTGAAGCCGTGAGTCCTATTGTCTATGATATTTTCCCCCCTTAGATGAGACAGGAAGGCTCAAGGACACTAGTGAGAAGAATGACCTCCCCCAACTAGGGTAAGGCTCTGGAACAGTCTTTTTCTCTGGAGAGAAGGGCTTTGTCTGGAGCTGGCTCTGGGCATATTCACATTGATCACTCTTCCTCTTCCTTGGTAGAGCTAAGAGAGGATCTTTCTCCTCCTCCTCCTTTACTTTTCGTCTTCTTTTTTGAGAGGATCTTTCTTAGATCTTTGCTGTGAGTACTTGGTGGGATTCCTGGCGGTAAAGTCCATGAAAGCATCTTGTTCCCTTGACTGCAGCTTCTCACTCTCACACTGGACCATTCTTAGTCTCTAGCAATTTGTCAAAACTACCATTTATAGTGGATTAAGTTGTGTCCCTTGCAAAAAGGTGTGTTTGAGTCCTTGAGGCGTCCAGATCCTGATAAAAAACTCATATATGGTTTTTCAGGCCCAAACACAGGCAATTACAAAGGTCTTACATGCCAAGCCTCACACAGAAATGGTGACTTCTCCATGCCAGACCTAGTGCACAACCTCAGAAGGAAGCTTCAGGCAAGAACTCAGGCCCTTTTGCCAACCATCTCCTTACACATAGTCTCATTATTAGCTTAAGCATCTGCATTGGAGGGCCTAATCCTCAGACACACCTGCTCAAACCTCCTTACTTGGGGGAGGGTCCCTTGAAAACACCTTTTTGCCACTGTGACTCAGTACTTTCCCATTCCTAGCCTTTTTCCTCATCCTCCCTCTAGACCTCAGAGCCAGAAATCTACAAGAATTCTTTGCTGGGGGGCTCTCTCCAGGTGAGAAAATTCCTTATATCTGTGCTGACCCAGCTGGCTTTCCACAAGAACCATTTCCCAGAGAAAAATAGAATAGAGGGGAGTCTTTGATTTAGGCTCTTGCCTTCACTATCACAGCAAGTGATTAAAGATTGACTGTTACTTCATTTGGTTTGCTGTTTTTTGTTTGTTTGTTTTTTTAAATATATTTTTATTTCAGAGAGAAAGGGAGAGAGAGAGATAGAAACATCAATGATGAGAGAGAATCATGGATTGGCTGCCTCCTGCATGTCCCCTACTGGGGATCAAGCCGGCAACCCGGGCATGTGCCCTTGACTGGAATCAAACCTGGGACCCTTTAGTCCACAGTCTGACGCTCTATCCACCGAGCCAAACCAGTTAGGGCTTGGCTTGCTGTTTTAATTGGGTATTCCAAAACTTGGCAGCTCACCTCTCTGCATCTCACCTCAAGTCTGGCCAGTCCGAATCTCTATAGTTGTGAATGAGACTGTATTTGGAAATAGGGTCTTTGAAGATGTAATCAAGTTAGGATGAGGTTATACTGGATTAGGATGGATCTTAAATCCAATGACTGGTCTTCTTGTAAGAGAAAAGAGAGGGAGATTTATGATTCTATTTTATTTTTTAAAAGATATTTTCTGTTGATTTCAGAGAGGAAAGCAGAGGGAGAGAGAGATAGAAACATCAATGATGACAGAGAATCATTGATTGGCTGCCTCCTGTATGCCCTACACTGGGAATCAAGCCCACAACCCAGGCATGTGCCCTGACCAGAAATCGAACTGTGACCTCCTGTTTCATAGGTCAATGCTCAACCACTGAGCCTCACCGGCCGGGCGAGATTTCTGATTTTAGCACAATGTGAGAGGAAAGAGATAAATTGAGGAAAGAAATGTGAAGCAACAGGGAACCAAAACATGATGAGTTAGAAAAATCTCAGTCTATATTGCATAGAGAAGCAACACACAGAGGGACGTCCCAGAGACTCAGAGTAATACAGATATGTGAAGACAGAGGATTTTAAGTCATCCAGTTATTGGTATTTGTTACAGCACCCCAGTGAAATAATACACCATTTAAATTTATGGCAGCCTCTGTTTAGAAGACAAAGCAGGTCTTGGCTTTCTCTAGATGAGCCTATCTCTTGAGATTTCAGGCTGGCGGTTTGCCCTGCAGATTCAATTCTCTGATAAGTCCAAGAGAAGTCATTGATTTTCAGTTTGTTTATATCTAGTTTTTATTTTTATTTGTAAGGATGAGAATGACTTCCAAACACTTTATATGTCAGAGCTGACCCTTAAGTTCTATTAAGGGATTTTTGGGTTATATTCTATTCTTTTCTCCTGTTTGGCATTTCTTTCTGTCATTTGACAGATGTTCTATGGACGACGTGAGTTTGTTTACAGGAAGGCCTCTACCACAGAATACTCTCTTACTCTTTCAGCTTCTGAAATATTGTACTTATTCTTTAAGTCCCAGATCAGAATGTCAGGTATTCCATGTAATCTCAGGTATCCTCTTTCTGTGTAGTTAGAAAAATCTTTCTCTCTACCATCTTTGTTCATGAAACACTTTGATATAGTGGTCATCAAATTATATTATAGATATTTCTTTATTCCTAGATAAATATTCTTAGCATCTTTTATGTATTTGATACTATTTAAATTATAATTGGAATATTGTTTTTAATTTGTTTAATCTTTGTTTTTCACTTTAGAATGTTATTTTCATTGGTGAAAGAAATGTGTTCTTATTGTTCCATACTGTATCTCCCTTCATGTATTGAACAAATATTTTTGAGCATTTACTAAGTGCTAGGCATTAAACAAGAAACTGGGTGTATTAGTCATAAGAACAATATGTTTCCAGCCCTCTTAGAGTATAGCAGTGGAAGAAAGTTAACACACACACACACACACACACACACACACACACACACACAGGTTATATAAATAGTGATAAGCACCATGAAGGAAATAAGTGGAATATTGGGAAGTAAAAGTAATTGTATGTGTTAGGACTAGTGAGGGTAGACTCCTTTTTGGAAGTGACATTTAGACCTTGATTTGAAGGATGAGAAGAAAAAGAGACACCTGAAGGTAGTACAATTGTGTCCAGCTTTTCAGCTGAAAATCCTATGTATGGCACTAAGGTCAGAAGGAATTTAAAATTTTTCACACCGTCTACTCCTGAGTCAATAACTTTATCCCACTGTTCTGTATTCATAATATGTAGCAGCACATAGTAAGATAGGTTGGCTCCAGGAAAGGAAGAGGGGCTTATGAGTAGGCTGACATTTGCTAATTGTCTAGTGCCTAGTCAAACACTGTATTGGACTCAATGTTATTTAATTTAATTCCATAACAATTTTGAAGGGCATTATAACTTTTATGTAGAAAAGGAAATAGAGCCTCAGAAGAGCCTGCTTTCTTTTCTTAATTTTTATTATAATCCTCACCCGAGGATATTTTTCTATTGATTTTTAGAGAGAGTGAGAGAGAGAGGGAAAGACAGAGAGAGAAATATTTTTTAAAATATATTTTTTATTGATTAAGATATTACATATGTGTCCTTATCCCCACGTTACCCCCTACCCCCCTCCCCCCCGCTCATGCCCTCACCCCCCCCCACCCCCCCGTTGTCCGTGTCCATTGGTTAGGCCTATATGCTTGCATATAAGTCCTTTGGTTGATCTTTCCCCCTTACCCCCACCCTCCCCTACCTTCCCTCCAAGGCCCGACAGTTCAATCAATGCCTCTCCATCTCTGGATCAGTCCTTGTTCATCAGTTTATGTTGTTCATTATATTCCACAAATGAGTGAGATCATGTGGTATTTATCTGCTCTCCAGTTCCATCCATGCTGTGGCAAATGGTAAGAGTTCCTTTTTCTTCTTCCTCTTCTTAAAGAATACCTTTCAGCATTTCATATAATGCTGGTTTGGTGCTAATGAACTCCTTTAGCTTTTTCTTGTCTGTGAAGCTCTTTATCTGACCTTCTATTCTGAATGATAGCTTTGCTGGATAAAGTAATCTTGGTTGTAGGTTCTTGCTATTCATCACTTTGAATATTTCTTGCCACTCTCTTCTGGCTTGCATGGTTTCTGTTGAGAAATCAGCTGACAGTCGTATGGGTACTCCCTTGTAGGTAACTGACTTTCTTTCTCTTGCTGCTTTTAAGATTCTCTCTTTGTCTTTTGCTCTTGGCATTTTAATTATGATGTGTCTTGGTGTGGTCCTCTTTGGGTTCCTTTTGTTTGGGGTTCTCTGCGCTTCCTGGACTTGTAAGTCTATTTATTTCACCAGGTAGGGGAAGTTTTCTGTCATTATTTCTTCAAATAGGTTTTCAATATCTTGCCCTCTCTCTTCTTCTGGTACCCCTATAATTCTGATGTTGGTACGCTTGAAATTGTCCCAGAGGCTCCTTACACTATCTTCATATTTTTAGAATCTTTTTTCTTTTTCCTTTTTCGGTTGGGTATTTTTTGTTTCTTTGTATTTCAAATCTTTGACTTGATTCTTGGGATCCTCTTGTCTGCTGTTGGATCTCTGTATATTATTCTTTATTTCAGTCAGTGTATGCTTAATTTCTAGTTGGTCCTTTTTCATATCCTCGAGGGTCTCACTAGATTTCTTGAGGTTCTCACTAAATTTATCGATGGTTTGCATAAAATTCTTGAAAAACCTTATAAACGTGGTTTTGAACTCTATATCCAGTTGTTTGCTTTCCTCCATTTCTGTCATTTGTGACCTGTTTCTTTGTCTCCGCATTTTTTATGCTTCCCTGTGTTGGTAGAGTGGTTTTGTGTGCTAGGTGTCCTGTAGGGCCCCGTGGCTCAGCCTCCCCCGTTACCTGAGGTGGACACTCTTGGTGCACCCTCTTGTGGGCTTTGTGCACAGTCTTGTTGTAGTTATGCCTTGATTGTTGTAGGATCACTGGGAGGAATTGACCTCCAGGCCAATTGGCAGTGAGAATCGGCTGTGTCTGCAGTGGGAGAACTTCTGTGCTGAAGACACCCTTCTGGGGCAAGACTTCCTTCAGTGGGGCTTTGTTGCTCACTGAGTCTGCCCCCTGGGTGTGTCCCTTATGGATCTGAGGAGTTGTAATCCGGATCGTCCCCCTCTGACCACTGGGTACACTGGCTCTTGGAGGTTACCCAGCAGGAGCTATGAAGAGAACTGCAGATTCCCCTTCCTTTTTTGGAGTTTGGAGGTGCCCAGATGAGGACCAGCTGTGAAGCAATGCAAGCTTCTGTGGGGCCTTGGGCCTTCTCTTGGAAGTTCTGGGTCTGTGGCCCAGCTGCAGTTTGTTAGGTAATTTTCAGGTTGCAAAGGGCCAGGGCTTTCATATGCAAAAGCCTCTGCCAAAGCCTGGGTGGGGCGGGGTCTCAGGGAATCAAAGGGCAGAGCAAGGAACTATGGCGGATTCTCAGCCCTGCCCTAAGGGGCCGCTCGCGTCTCAGTGTCCTGATAATTTATTTAATTGCTGCAAGCACCTCTGAGAGAGAGCCGCCCTCGAGTTCCGAGTTCTGCCCACTGCCAGACAGTCCAGTTTCTCCCCGTATGAGTCCTGGGTCCCCAGAGACTTCCCGGAACCGGAGTTCAGAGCAGTCGGGAGCTTGTGACTCTCTCCCTATTCAAAAAGACAGCCGCGTCCTCACGTACCAGCCCCTTTCCATGCGCACGAGCCTCCGTACCTCTGCACTTTACTTCCGCAGCTCCTGACCCTCAATATGCTTTTCTCTTTCCTTCTAGCTGTAGAATTTCCACTCCGCCAGCCTTCCTGTAAGTTTTGGATGATGTCCGTTTTGTCTTTTTATTGTGTTTTGAAGTTGTTGTAGGAGGCAGTAATTTCGGTGTTTCCCTATGCCGCCATCTTAGTTTCTCCGAGAGAGAAATATTGATGTGAGAGAAACACATTGATTGATTGCCTCCTGCACAAGCCCTGACCAGGGCCCAGGCCAGGGAGGAGCCTTCCACCTAGGTATGTGTCCTTGACTGGAGTGGAACCCAATATTCTTTAGTCCGCAGACCGATGCTCTATCCACTGAGCCAAACCGGCTAGGGCAGAAGAGCCAGATTTATAACCCAAGACCATAGAGTTAGTTAGGCTGTAGAATTAGTAAGAGGCTGAGGCAAAATATGAGCCCAGGATTATATGATACCAAATTTCTTGCCCCATTCACCATATCATGTTGCTTCCTAACAACAAATGACTGTTGAGCAAATAAGGAAGGCTGGAAAACGTGGTGAAAACAGACATTAAAATCACAATTATATCATAGTGGATTTAGAATTTTATCTTAAATATCCTTGATTGGATATTTTAAGTTATATAAGTTTTATATGGATGTATTATTCTGTCTTATTTTTGCAATACTCTGCTTATTGCTATGACAGCCATTTGTAATGAACCAATGTTTATCAGGGCTGGAGTGGTCAGAAACTCAGGTTTTTCAATCTGGATATTTATATCTGAGGAGCCAGAGCGAAAATATCAACCTATGAACAACCATTAAACAGTGGAGTTTATAACCTAACCCAATATAGGAATGGATAGCATTCAAATAAAACCAAAAAACAAAACCACAATAAGACCACAATGCATTTTGGGAAAAGTTGGAGACATTTTATAGTCAATGGATTCTAAAATGTAAGGCCCTTTTCACCTGTAGCCTCTGCAGCTGATAGCGTTCTGTTCACCAGCATGGAAAAATATGTTTCACATTAAGTGATGGCAGAAGCATCTGTTTCTGTCATTCCCACTGCACATCAACTTCATTTCACATATGCAAATGATGCAAGCTCTTCAAAGGGGGGCCCTGTGGGGTAACTGACTTTATATTAAGGATTGTAAAATTTGTTAATCTCTCAGACCTTGATTTGCAAATTCTGAATGCAATTTATGGCCAGAGACTTGAATATGCGATCACTTTAGGAAAGGCCAAAGCCAGATTACAGGTGTGTAGAAAGATGATAGGTATAGTTTTGGTGTTAGTTGGTGGAGATGGTTAATTAAGTGGACACAGTCCTGGGCTAGGATCAGAAAATCTGACTCCAAGTTGTAGTCGAACCATTGAACCTGGGCAAGCCTTTTTTTTTTTTTTTTTTTTAATCTTTATTGTTGAGGTTATTACAGATGTCCCTCTTTTTCCCCCTATAGCTCCCCACCACCCGGTTCCCACCCCACCCCAGGCCCTTGCCACCTATTGTCTGTGTCCATAGGTACTGAATACATGCATATAAAATCTTTGCCTAATATCTTCCCTCCACCCCCTTCCCTCTGAGAATCGTCAGTCTGTTCCATTTCCATGCCCCTGATTCTATTCCATTCACCAGTTTATTCTGTTCATCAGATTTTTTATTCATTTGATTTTTAGCTTCACTTGTTGATAGATATGTATTTGTTGTCACTTTGTTGTTCATAATTTTTTTTATCTTTACCTTTTTCTTCTTCGTATTCTTAAAGAATACCCTTCAGCATTTCATATAATACTGGTTTGGTGGTGATGAACTCATTTAGCTTTTTCTTGTCTGTGAAGCTCTTTATCTGACCTTCAGTTCTAAATGATAGCTTTGCTGGGTAGAGTATTCCTGGTTGTAGGTCCTTGCTATTCATCACTTTGAATATTTCTTGCCACTCCCTTCTGGCCTGCATAGTTTCTGTTGAGAAATCAGCTGACAGTCGTATGGGTACTCCCTTGTAGGTAACTAACTTTTTTTCTTGCTGCTTTTAAGATTCTCTCTTTGCCCTTGGTATTTTAATTATGATGTGTCTTGGTGTGGTCCTTTTTGGATTCCTTTTGTTTGGGGTTCTCTGCACTTCCTGGACTTGTACATCTATTTCTTTCACCAGGTTTCTTTTTTTCTGTTTGCTCTTCTGGTTGGGTGTTTTTTGCTTCCTCGTAAAAACACCTTTCCTTTGCAAATCATTGACTTGATTCTTGGGATCCTCTAGTCTACTATTGAATCTCTGTATGTTATTCTTTATTTCAGTCAGTGTATGCTTAATTTCTGACTGATCCTTTTCCATTTTTTTTGGCATTCTCACTAAGATCCTTGAAGGTCTCACTAAGTTCCTCAGTGGTTTCTAGAAGATTATTGAGTAACTTTATAACTGTGGTTTTGAACTCTATATCCAGTAGTTTGCTTTTTTCCATTTCTTTCGTTTGTGACATGTTTCTTTGTCTCTGCATTTTGGCTGCTTCCCTGTGTTTGTTTCTATGTATTGGGTAGAGCTGCTAAGTCTCCTGGAGTTGATAGAGTGGCCTTGTGTAGTAGGTGTCCTATAGGGCCCAGTGGCTCAGCCTCCCCAATCACCTGAGGTGGATACTCTTGGTGCACCCCTTTGTGGGCTGTGTGCACAGTCTTGTTGTAGTGGAGCCTTGAATACTCTTGGTATCACTGGGAGGAATTGACCTCCAGGCCAATTGGCTGTGTGGATCAGCTGTGACTACAGTGGGAGAGCTGCTGTGTAGGAGACACCCTTGTGGGGCAGGACTTGTTTCAGTGGGGCTTTGGTGCTCACTGTGTCTGCCCCATTGAGTGTGTGTCACTTATGGATGTGAAGAGTTGTAATCTGATATGGTCTCACACTGACCACTGGGTACACTGGCTCTTGGATCTCTAAGGAGGTGCAAAGTCAGCCACTGCCTGGGGCCACCCAGCAGGAGCTACAGAGAGATCTGTAGATTCCTCCTCTTTGTATCTGGTTTGGAAGTGCCCAGACAAGTCCCAGCTGTGAAGCAAGCAAGGCTGGTGCTGGTGCCCGCCTTGGGCCTTTTACTGATAGCTTTGGGGCTCCCTGACCCAGCTGCAGCTAATTTGACAGGTTTTAGGCTGAGAAAGGACAGGCCATTCATATGCAAAAGCTGCTGCGCACAGCTTGGGTGGGGTTCTAATTGGTAGGGCAGGGTCTCAGGGAATCTCCAGGGTGGAGCTAACAGAAATGTCTGTCAGTCAGCCCTGCACCCAGGAGGTCCCATCATGGGAACAATGACTGCTGTGAGCACCTCTGTCTGGAAGAAAGCTGCCCCTGCGTTCCTGCCCAGATGCTAGACAGTCTAGTTTCTCTCCTTATTTGTCTGGGTCCCCCAGAGCCTTGCCAGGCACTGGAGCTCAGAGCAAGTGGGAGCTTGTAAATTCAGTTTGTGGTGCTGGCCTTTAAGAGGAGCAGCTGGGTCTCTAGCAGCCTGTGTGTCACTCAGCCCCAATCTGCACTTGTTTTTACAGTCCATAGTTCTTATAGTCTGTAGGGACTTCTTTCCCAAGCTCTGGAACCCTGGGCTGGGGGTTTGGTGTGGGCTGGGACTCCTCGCTCCTTCAGGTGGCCTCCAAAGAGGCGATCTCCCTCCTGATTAAAAAAGTGGCACATCCGGGTGCTGGACCAGCCCGTTCCACGCCTCCACACCTCCTACCAGTCTCAGTGTGCTTTCTTCTTTACCTCTCTAGTTGTAGTATTTCCACTCAGCCAGCTTTCCTGTGGTTCTGGATGATAGTTGTTCTGTATTTTAGTTGTAATTTTGATGTGGTTGTGGGAGGCAGCAAATACAGGCATTTACCTATGCCGCCATCTAGGGCAAGCCTCTTTTATTCCTTATAGAGTCCCAGAATCAGAAATGTGTAAAGGGCTTAACTATCTAGTACCCCGATGTGTGAAAAGTCACTACTATATGACATGTTAAGTAGTACAATGGTATGGCATTGAATAACTTCAAATCTCATAAGCAAAAATGTTTTCTCTTTAGTTTTCTCTCAATTACTTTGATTTTCTCAGGAGAAGAAAGTGAATGTGATGCTGGTGTGTCCTTATGACTTCTCCAATATATTGCCTTGCTAAAATTGGATTTAGCAGGCCAAGAAAAGAGCCCAAATGTTGGGGCATAGTGGAGAAGAGGGCTCAGAAGAGCCTGTTTCAAGTTTGGTTAAGGAAAGAGTCCTTATCAGCTTTACAATTAGAAACATCATCCTGCAAGTTTTATGGACAACTGAATGCACTGAAATACCAGTTGAAGCAAGGAGGTGAATAGGAAGTGATCTCAATGTTCTCTGTGAGAGACAATGGTGGCCTGCTTTCAGGGCTGTTAAATATAGTTGTGCAGGTTGAGGATTAAGTCGGGGCTGAAATCCAGCTAGAGCTGTGCTCTTCTAGCTCTGTGCCCTGGCACAGGGTTGTTTTCACCTAGAGGAAAGAGACTTTTCTCAGTCTTTGCAAAGTCACCTTTTGCCAATCCATGTGCCCACAGGAGTATAATTTTCTAAATCTCACAGATGTCCCATTTCTCATCCAACTATATGCCTGCCCAAAGTGGGCACCTTTAAAAACTTTGCACAATGCCAACTTACACCAGTAGCATCCCTACTAGGGTTGTGGTGATGGAGGTGGTGAGAAGAGAATTATTTCAGGAAAAGTGTGAAAGTTTAATCAATAGGAGTCGCTAGTAGATTAGGTGTGTGAGTTGAAGAAAAGAGAGAAGTAAAAAATGTCTCCAAGGCTCAAAATCTAAGGACTGGGTGAGTGGCGTTACAACCTACTGAGATGGGGAAGCATAAGAGAAGAGGAAATTGAGAGATTTTTTTTTAAAAGGCAAGTTTTACTAGGCCAAATCCCTAAAAATCAGATGGTTTTAAGTCAGAGTAGGCTACTGAGGTGAAAGGAACAGGAACTAATGAAGGAGAAAAAGGTCAGAGGAGATGTTCAGTTCAGTTTGAATTATAGTGGTCAAGAGACATTTGGAACCATAAGCGTAGAGCTAACCTAAATGGGAGGAATAAGAGAATTTCATGAGGCCATCCCATAAAGTTGTGTGTTTAATCTATGATGATATAGTTCTCTTGGGTAGTGGAAGAACAAGGGCTCAAAACAGGTTTATCGAGAATATCCACACTCTAATTTCTTTGAGCTTCTACTTCTACTCTGAACTGTGGTTAATATTACCCACCCCACATCCCATATTCACAATGGTTGTGAGGTTTTCAGGAAGTGAACATTCTTTGAAAAAATGTGGTGTTACTTCAGATGTAGTGTGAAACTACAATGACAAATCACATAAACATGACCAAATAGGATAGCATTTCAAGTTACCTAAAAAAATAATGAGATTGAGAACACATAAAATTATACATAAGTAAGAGTGGCTTTAAGATGTGGAGAATGGCTGTTGGATCCTCCTGCAAATGAGTTCCAACTTTCAATTCCAAACTTCAGCTTGAAAATGTAAAACAACTGTTAAAGAAGAACATTTTTCTAAATTCAAATTGAGAGAAAGCAAGTTGTATAACTGTTGCTTTAAAGAAGCAGCTGGTAGCATATGTCAGGACAATTTGCAACTATTATCACCCCTTTAAGATACTGAGAGAATTGAATTGCTGACTAATATAGTTGGGAGTGAAGGTCACCTTTCAAGAACCTAGTGACTGCAGTATGATCCTACTTTAAAAACCCATCTTGCAAACTTGCATTTGGAAAAGAGCTTTTCTCTTACAAGTTCCATTTTATTTTAAGATACATCATTTGGCTATGTAAATATATATATCTACATAGAATATATTTGAATAACTGTAAGAAAAAGTATACCCTCCTTAGCCCTTTCGCTCCCCATCTGCCTATAAAAACCAGTTGTGGAGAAGTAGGGGTGGAGGAATTTGGATGATGGTAAAGGAAAAACAAAACAAACACACAAACAAATTATAATTTCAAGTATTTATTTTTTCAAGTCCTTTTTCACCTAGGAGTGATGATGTGAGGCAGATGTGTATGTTGCTTGCACATACACTTTTATCTGCTAGTTTCTTAGACAAAGGCAGAGCCTGACTTTGCATGAGCAAAAGAGTGCATATAGAGGAAGTAAACCTTCTCTGCATTAAAATGTAAAATTCTGTCTGTACTGTGAGTGGGAGAAACTTTTCAGATAAATTTACATTGGGAAAATACTGTTTACCCACAAGTGTGTGTGTGTGTGTGTGTGTGTGTGTGTGTGTGTGTGTCTTGTGTTGTGACCATTAAAAGTATGAAAGGGCATATCTTCACCTTACACTGGTGGTGATCCTTCGAAATGCATAGTGCCTGGCATGTAGTGGGGACACAATAGATATTGTATGATTGGTGTCTTAGTCAGTTTGAGCTTCTGTAACAAAAGAAGACTGGTGGCTTATCAACAACAGAAATATATTTCTCACAGTTCTGGAGGCTGAAAGTCTGAGGTCAGGTTTTCACCATGGCACATGGCTTCCTCACATAGCAAAGAATAGAGAAAGAAATCAAGTACTCTTGTGTCTTCTTATAGGGGTTGTTGAGGGACTCATCTTTGAGGATGGAGAGAGAGGAAGAATTTACAGAGAAAACAAAGCTAGAGACTGGATCATTGTTTAAGAGAATCCTTGTAAATATCTAACTTTTTATTGTATTCAGTATCCAGGCCTATTTTTTCCCCCTTAACTGTAATTTGGTTATCTCCAGAACTTCAGAAAAATCTGATATAAACAGAGACTTTGTGTTAGAGTTGTTGGGCATGTGTATGAGGTGGTACTGAGGATATAGACAGAACCCACGCAGAACCCACGGGCCATCTAACATAATTATTAGTTCTATAATATTCTTGACTTTATTATTTTTGAAATAAAATATAGCTTAGTAGTTAGGGAAAAACCATAAACAGAATTGTTCAGTAATATGTCAGACAAACTGACTTGGCTAAAGCTTTTTTTTGTGTTAGGATTTTGGCTTTGTCACTGATATTTTGGAGACACAAGGACATTTAATGTCCAATAAAAAACCAAACCCATGGCACCATTTGGCTGGAATAATAGTTAATTTCATGTGCCAACTTGACTGGGTCACAGTGTACCCAGATATTTGGTCAACCATTATCCTGGGTGCTTCTGTGAGGGTGTTTTTGGATGAAATTAATGTTTAAATTAGTACACTAAGTAAAGCAGATTGCCTTCTGTGATGTGGGTGGGCCTCATCCAATCAGTTGAAGGCCTAAATAGGATGAATATAAAGGCTGACCATCCCCCAAGAAAGAGAATTCTTCCCACTTGATGGCCTTTGAACTAGGTATTTGGCTTCCCTGGTTCTTAGATCTTTGGACTGAAACTAAACTGTTACAGAAGACCAGAGAAGAACCAAGCAACGCTTAGAGAGATGGAGTTACATTTATTATTATTACGTGTGGGCCCAGAGAAAAATGTCTCTAGAATTCTGGGTGAAGTCACACAGGAATTTTCTGTATTTATACCTTATTACCCTCTTTGTTTCCCAAATATGGGTTTTCCAGTCCCCTTTGCAACTTCTTAAAGAGCCTTATGTGCTGAGGCTTTGAGACCTCAACCAAAGGCTTGGCTTGGTGCCAGCACTGATAACTTCATCTGGGGAAGGTTTAATGGCCTCTCTGAAATGGGAGTAGTCTTATTTTCCTTATTATTTAAGCAGGCAAGCATTTACAGAAGCCAAAATAGCAGGGTTAAAATTTCAAACAGCAGTTTTTATATAAGATGGATGCTTCAAAACCATCAGCTCCCCTAGGTCTCAAGCTTGCTGATTCACCCTGCAGATCCTGGGACTTGCCAGCCTCATAATCACACGAGCCAATGCCTCATAACACATCTAAGACTCTCTCCCACCCTCCTCCCTACCATTAGTTCTGTTTTTCTGGAGAACTCTGACTAATACAACTGCCATCTTTAGTTGATCTTCTAAATATAGTTACTTCCTTCATTAGTGAGTTCTCCAAAAATACTATATTGTGCCCCTGCTTTATTCCAGACCAATGCTAGCTGTTGAACATTAGATAGACAACCCTACAGACATTGCCTCTGCTGCAAAGCTCACAGACTAGTTAGAGATTGATAACACACAAAAAAATGTATAAAGAATCTTATTGGATAGAAAATGGAGAAGGAAACTAAGGGACACACTTAACCTGTCCAGGACATGGGGAAGGCTTCCCAGAGACAGTAGAATTTAAGTTAGGTCTTGAGAGATGAGTAGGTGTTATCCTGTGAAGGTGTTTGAGGGTCAGGGTGGAAACGAGTGTTTGCAAAGGCCTTGCACTCAGGTGAGACTTTGCATGCTTAAGACACTGGTATGTCTGGGGTGTGGGTAGGGAGAGGAAAAGTGGTCAATGCAAGCATCCACATTATGCTGGGCTTTTAGGTTACATTAAGAATTTGAGGTTAGATTCTAAATGCAAAGCTAAACCATGTAAAACCTTTACTCAGGAGTGTGACATCATCAAACCCTGTTCCTTGAAAGAGAAAAAAAATCATCTGGCTGCGGTATGGAGAATGGATGTCAGGAAGATACACTTAGCTGTGGAAACCATTTGGAGTGACAGAGTTGTCAGAAAAGATAGGATGGTTGCTTTGACTCAGGAAAATAGAAGGAAGTAGATAGTGGCATCATTTACGAAGACAAGAAAAACTGGAGTGAAGCAGATATTACGGAATGATCAAGCTCCCGTGTTAGAGATGATGCAGTCTGGTGTTTGAGATACCTACACTGAAATGTGCAGTTTAGGAGATAAGAAATTTGGAGTCATCAGGGTATACCAATTAATTGACGTGATGTGACTAGACAAAGTTGGTAAGGGCAGGAGGGCTATGGAAGAGAAAGAAAAGGGCCCAGGATTGAATCCAGGGGACTCCCAACATTGTCAGCCTGAGTGCTGGAGCATGTTTCAAACTCTTTCAAGAGCAGGAGCTTTTCTAATTGTGTGACTTGGGGTGATTTGCAGTGGTTGATTAGGTGACCACTGGTGAACTTCCCCTCTACGCTTTGCCCTTCACCTCCCTTCCCTTCCTCAGTATTGCAAATTCATCTCATCATCCTTTTTTTTCACTCCTAGATTAGAATAAACAGGCAGGTATTAGGTTATCTGACTGTTAGTCAACCTTTCCCCACTCTGTAATTGAACACCCAAGTCAATGTTTGCTGAATTATGTAGGCCAGGTAAGCCCGAGAGGCACCATCAGGAACCAGTGGGAGGTGCCCAGGTCTAACTAGGATTCCTTCCTTTAGTCTGCTGATTAATGGTCCTAGAGCAGTGATGGCAAACCTTTTGAGCTCAGCGTGTCAGCATTTTGAAAAACCCTAACTTAACTCTGGTGCCGTGTCACATACAGAAATTTTTTGATATTTGTAACCATAGTAAAACAAAGATTTATATTTTTGATATGTATTTTATATATTTAAATGCCATTTAACAAAGAAAAATCAACCAAAAAAATGAGTTCACGTGTCACCTCTTACACGCGTGTCATAGGTTCGCCATCACTGTCCTAGAGTCAAGTCAGGATCCAAAGGAGAGAAATGCTGACCCTTTTATCATCCGCAGGTATATGCGGTCTATGAAATATCCATGAACATAACTTTAAAAGTTGCTCCGTGCATTCTCCCAACACTGGAATAGTACATTTTCAAGGGGAAAAAAGAATGAGGGCTATTTCTTACCACAATCAGAGTCCTATTATCAAGGTGAAGCCAATTTTAAAATATAAGGATTTTTAGTAACCCCTGAACATTTTTTTATTTTTAACTTTTTTGTTCCTCACCCTTCTGGCTTTGAAGATAACCTTCAGAATGTAAATTGATGCGGCAAGGGTTGGAGCCCAGAACCAAAACTTCTGATGCATTATCTCAAAGAATGTTGCAGCCTCTTTTCTTCTATACAGATTGCTAAGAACACTGTTAGTACTTCAAATGAAATAACATTAACTCAGTACTTGCCTTGAGAGTTGAAGCTTCTCTTCCAGTTAAAAAGCTCTGCGTAGCCTGCTTTTCCGTGAATATCTGCCTCTTTTATTCTGGCATTGGACTGAAGATCTCAGAGGGCAATATATCTATCTTATGCACTTCAAGTACATAAAGTAGAATAAAGAGCTATGTAGTTCTGAATCCCAGAAGGAATCAGAGACTTGTAGGACTTTTTACATTCAATTTCATTTACCAGCAATTGTTTAATATCTAATATGTGTCAATATCTGAAGTCAATATGAAAATATAAGACACAGTCACTGTCCTTAAGGGGCTCACTGGCCAGTGAAGGTGGGTAGGACAGAGATGGAAAAATAATTACCATATGATATATAAGTATAATATATAAGTTCCAAAGTAGGAATGGACCTGTGGTTATTTGTTGTTGTTTTCTTAAATAATGAATTTTTTTCAATCATGGCTACCATTGAATACATATTTTTATGTGTTGTTATTGCCCTAAGTGCTTTAGACATTTTACCTCAGTTAATCCATACAATAGCTGGCGAGGAGGAAACAAGCAGAGTAATTTGTCCCAGATCTTATAGCCAGTAAGTGGAGAGGAGGAATTCAACCTCTACTCTGTTTTAAACTCCTTGCCTTAACTTTGAAAAATTGCTTCTCCTGAAAGATGAATGTCGATATGGGATCTGGTAGGTGTAAATTCCAGAAAGACAATCCCAGAAGTCTCAGAGAACGGAAGAGGATGCATTTTATGGGGAATTTTTAGAATCCTTCCTCCCTCCCCTCCCCTCCCTCCCTCCCTCCCTCCCTCCCTCCCTCCCTCCCCCCCCCCCTCCCTCCCTCCTTTCCTTCCTTCCTTCCTTCCTTCCTCCCTTCCTTCCTTCCTTCCTTCCTTCCTTCCTTCCTTCCTTCCTTCCTTCCTTCCTTCCTTCCTTCCTCCCTTCCTTCCTAATGCACTAGAGATTTCATAGCGACAGACTTATTATGACCATAACTAATGACCCTAAGCTGGCCAAGTTAAGGAAGGATTTAAGACTTAAATGACATTATTGCATTGCAGTCTATTGATGGCTACCACTCCATGGAGGAAAATAAATATATACATAGTCATAAAAACAAATAGAAAACATTTGGCAGGTCTCCTACTGCTTGATGGTCTAAATGCTGCTGTATAATGAACTAAATCAGTTTTGTTTCCCTTTCTCTGGAAGGTACTATTGTAAACAGCATTTGGCTTTTCTCTGTAATTGACTAAAAAGAAATCAGTTGAATAAAATAAATAATTTTATTTTTATTTATTTATTTATTTTTAATTTATCTTTATTGTTGAAAGTATTACAGATGTCCCTTTATTTTTTTCCCCATTGATCCCCTTCGCCCCTCCCAGGCCTTCACCACACTCTTGTCTGGGCTCATGGGCTATACATATCTATAATAATAAAAGGGTAATATGCTAATTAGACCAGACATCTTCCAGACGTCATTCCGGACATCCTTCCTGATGAAGCTGGGGCCGGAGGGAAACCAGCCCAGGTCCTGGGTGCCTGCCAGCGGCCAGAGGAGGGAAGCCCTGGTTACAGGTACCAGAGGGAAGCTGGTGCCGGCAGCCGGGAGAAGGAAGGCTTACTCTTGCATGAATTTTTGTACATTGGGCCTCTAGTATGCATATAAGTTCTTGGTTAATCCCTCTCCCCCTATCCACTCACCCACCCACCTACCCCCACCTTCCCTCTGAAATTTATCAGGCTGTTCCATGCTTCTGTATCTCTGTATCTATTTTGTTCATCAGTTTATTTTGTTCATTAGATTCCACATGTGAGTGAGATCATGTGACACTTGTTTTTCTCTGACTAGCTCCGTGGTCGGCAAACTGTGGCCCGCAAGCCACATGTGGCTCTTTGGCCCCTTGAGTGTGGCTCTTCCTAAGCCTTAGGAGTACCCTAATTAAGTTAATAACAATGTACCTACCTATATAGTTTAAGTTTAAAAAATTTGGCTCTCAAAAGAAATTTCAATCGTTGTACTGTTGATATTTGGCTCTGTTGACTAATGAGTTTGCCGACCACTGGACTCGCTTATTTCACTTAGCATAATACTCTCCAGGTCCATCCATCCTGTTGCAAATGATATGAGTTCCTTCTAGTTGTTTAATTTTAAATGGAATATTGAAAAGGAACACATACCAGAATCACGCTTCTGTGTGCTTGATTCAATTTACTCAAATCTAATGGAAATAGGTGTTCATTTGTATTTTTTAGTATCAACAGATTCACAGCAGAAGGAAAATGTAGCTAAAACAATAAAAAAACTCTTACTGTTAGTCTTTAGAAGCTGAGGCCATAATATACTTTATATTGCTGTTTTTGAAATAACATATATTTAAGTAGATATTATCTATTATTTTAGTTATTAACCCCAATATGAATATATTTGAACATCAGAGATTCTTATATGTGGTGGCAGTTAATATTTCATTACTTTTACTATCCCTTAAAACTTTAAATTCTACTAATTATATCCATTAATTACCTAATTCATAAGAGAAAGCATTTTTAGTCACCTTATTTTAAAATCAATGAATACAATTCTTATTTTGTACACAGATGATCTCATTTTTTATCATTTTCCTGAAATGGAAATTTGGTTTAGGCCTAATAAATAGAAGGGAATTCTCATTCTTCCAATCTTTCTTATTTATTTCTTCTTCTTATGTTATTTTCTTGTAGTTGGAGTAAAACGCAGAATTAAATTTTGTATCAAATTGCATTAAAGATGTCTATAATTTTCTCTTTGTCTTCATAACCACCTTCAGGGGATCTGCCATGCCCCTGCCTCCAGAATGAGAAGCCCTTTGAGCTAAGTGACTTTCATCCTCAACTCCTCAACTCCTATTCCTACTCCAGAGAACTCATCCAGGGGCCAGAAGTGGATCCCTGACCTTTGTTTACCTATTAGATCTGTAGTGGCAAGCAGATTTTTATGGGCAGCTCAGCTAGAAGTTCCTGTGCATCCTGGCCTTAAGTTATCTATCTGGATGGCCTACATGAGGTCATAGATAAATCTTGGAATAAATGACCTAAGTGACAAACTGATTTAGAGTGAAAGAGACACACAAATGCCAAAGACACATCCTATATAATAAAAGGCTAATATGCAAATCAACTGAACAGCGGAACGACCAGTCGCTATGATGTGCACTGACCACCAGGGGGCAGGCGCTCAATGCAGGAGCTGCCCTCTCGTGGTCAGTGTGCTCCCATAGGGGGAGCGACACTCAGCCAGAAACTGGGCTCACGGCTGGTGAGTGCAGCCAGGATGGCGGGAGCCTCTCCCGCCTCGGTGGCAGCGCTAAGAATGTCTGATTGCCGGCTTAGGCCTGCTCCCCACACTGGCACTCAGACATCTCTTGAGGGCTCCCAGACTGTGAGAGGGTGCAGGCCAGGCTGAGGGATGCCCCCTCCCCCCCATGAGTGCATGAATTTCATGCACTGGGCCTCTAGTAGAATATAAATGACATGCCCTCCCTTCTGCCATTCTTTTGATAATCACCCTTTGATTTTCCTTTGGGAAAGAACCTCTTCTCAGTTCTTAAATCATATAATTTGTATAGAGTTGATGCCTATGTCCAGACTCATTCAGAGATGAGTACATGGTTCTTAATTCCAGGACTTTACAAAAATATATAATTGGGAAAGAGAAGTCAAAGGCAATGTAAACCCAGAGGTGCTGGTTGCTATACTCATGGAAAGAACCCATCAAATGATGAAGCCAATGCAGAGAAAAGTTGTGCCAGCTGTGGAAGGACTGACCCTTGACATCACTATTTGAACCTCTGAATACAGCTGTGTCAGAAGGAAGAATTATCACTGAACTCTTCAGTTTTAGTAGACAATAACATTCCCCTTTCTTTCTTCCTGAGGTGGTATGAGTTGTTTCTGTCACATGCAGCTCATAATATTGACCAAAATACCTTGTGAAAATTACCTGGGACACAGAAGACCTGGAATCTGCCCATAGATAATTTGTATACATAAGATAAAGAAGACTAACAGACATGCAATCATTAGAATAGAATCTATAATAATAAAAGCATAATATGCTAATTAGACAGGATGTCCTTCCGGATGACCTTTGGGACAAAGCTGGGGCTGCGAGGGAAGCCCTGGTCCATGGTGCCTGCTGGCGGCCGGAGGGAAGCCTGGGTCCCGGGTGTCAGAGGGAAGCCAGTGCCGGCAGCCGGGGGAAGGAAGGCCTACTCTTGCATGAATTTCGTGCATCAGGCCTCTAGTATGAAATATATTATTAAATGTCAGACTGTGAAATACTCTCATGAGATGTGGGTAGTAAAGACAGTTTAGAATCTTTATTCAATATGTAATATCTCTATTCAATCTTGAATTACCAACTTGATATTGGAAAGGGTTTCCTTATCTTCTACAGATATGAAGGCAAAGTACCGGGAGCATAACACAAGATCATGAGGCAATCTGAAGAAAAGACAGAAAAGCATCTGCATTTTACATTAGACAAAATAAATATACTGAGAAATCAGAAGAAAAACAAGCAAGCAAACAAGTCCACCAATATCAACCAGTAAAGCAGAAACCTAATCAAACAAAAACTGGAGAGAAGAGAGATGCTTTTAAAATTGGTTATGTTAAGCCCTAGCCAGTTTGGCTCAGTGGATAGAGCATTGGCCTGTGGACTGAAGGGTTCCAGGTTTGATTCCGGCCAAGGGCACATGCCCAGGTTGTGGGCTCGATCCCCAGTAGGGGGCGTGCAGGAGGCAGCCGATAAATGATTCTCTCTCATCATTGATGTTTCTATCTCTTCCTTTCCCTTCCTCTCTGAAATCAATAAAAATATATTAAAATTGGTTATGTTAAGGTTTCCCTTGATAACTTAATTGCTACTTAGAATTCTCTCATGTATTTTATTGTCTACCATCTCTGACCTAGAAACAAAATAAATTTTTATTCTCATGAGGGCCAACTTACTCTATCCATTGGATGGTACATAGCTAGGCTGGTGTAGCAGATGTGGAAAACAGAATAGAAACAAGCCCCATTGATCCCAGGGCGTTCTAAGAGGTCCATGAATGGGTTTCAGAGGCATCTGTGATTATCCAAAAATTGTCAAAAATTGTGTAAATGTGTATCTTTTTGGCTCCAAGAAAATCTATATCTTTCATCAGTTTATCAAAGTGATCTATGACCTACAAAATATTATAATTTCTTGTTAACTAGGGCCATTTATAAGAAACTCTTTTAGCTACATATTAACAAATGCTATCATATTAAGGTATTATCAGCATTTTGAAGTAAACTATGGACAGTGATAAAATCCTAAATAAATTTTAGAATGGAATATATTTTCCTACATAAAATATATCCATGCAAGCCTCAGTCTGTCAATCAAGTAGTAATTGTCTCAGAATATTTAGCTTAAAAATGTATAGCAGTTATTACCTGTATCAAAGTTTTATTTTGGTCAGTTCATATTTATTAACTATGTTTGCTCCTTTGTGGATTTAGCTTTATTCTATTTGATTGCTTTCCTCCGTTTTCAAAGACCAAGCCTTCACCTACCTTCTGACCTTGACATTTCTCAGCTTTTCACTAGTATAGGTCTATCTCTTTTTAACATTGCCAGTTTGAAAAGTTCCAGGGCATATATCTCGTTAGTTTTCCATATTCACTCTGGCTTCCCTGTGGCTGAGGGAGTGGGTTGAATGGTGAGCATGTTTGAAGGGAAGAGTGGGGATAAAAGAGCAACCCCCCTTTTCAGGAGACATGAGGGATAATGGGAAAATAAAATAATAAATATTGGCTGAGACCTATGTCCAGGATGTACTGGGAAATATGGCACAAATAATCGAAAGAGCGTGGAGTCTGTGAGTTGAACTAGAGCAGTAGCATTCCCTCTGGGATGTAAGAAGTGAAGATTATAGAAATAGGCACGGGCCAGATTAGAAGAACCATGGAAACTGTGATAAGGAATTGTAATTTTATCCCCACAGACCAGTGTGTTGTAAATTACACTGGCATTACAGGATGGAGGGGGTTTTGTTAAAATGCAGATTCACAAATTCACTGGGGCCCTAGAACCAGCATTTTACAAAAGCACTACAGGTGATTTTTATGCACACTAAATACTGAGATCCACCGCAAGGGAGAATAGAAAACTAGTGAAGAGACAAAATGGCATAAATAGAAACATGTTCATATGTCTTCCAAACCCAGATTAATTCAGTTCTGTGCTCTGTGGCAATGGGTGTGTTTGGGGCATGTGAGGGGTACATCTCCTGTGTATACATGTCAGAATGATTTTGTTCTAGCCGAACATTTCAAGGAAAACACTATGCCAGTGGCAGAGTTTCAAAAATGAAGATAACTGTGAAATATCCCTGCTTTGAATTACTCAAAGGAAGCTTTAAAACCCCAGGAAACCTTGGATCCCTGTGGGCATGAAATATTCTGTGACTTTCTAAGAGGATGCAGACACTCTAAAAGACACGTTGGTGAAGGGGACCAGATCCTGAGATGACAGATGAGAGATGCTGTTAAATCAGTGTATTGTCTTTAATCAGGAAAAGTCAAGTGTAGAAAAATGTAGGTTTTACAATCTATAGTCTTTAACTAGAGTTTTTCAGATACATTTTATTGGCTGGAATGTCACAAAATGAATGCTGCATTTGGAATAAGAAGCACTAGTTTCAAATTCCAGCTCAGATACTCTATACCAGTAAGACTATAGATGGGCCAGTCCTCTCTGTCTCATTTCTCATTGGTAAAATGAAAATAATAGTCTTATTTATTAGTTGGAAGACTTTGGTTGCAGCCAACAGAAATTATGGGTAAATCAAGCAAAAGACATTGAAGGAAAGTCTACCTAGAGGTGTGGAAATTAAAGAAACGGTTGAGGAATAGCTTGGAACAAAGCCTAGCTCAGTGGTTCTCAACCTGTGGGTCGCGACCCCTTTGGCGGTCGAACGACCCTTTCACAGCGGTCGCCTAAGACCATCCTGCATATCAGATATTTACATTACGATTCATAACAATAGCAACATTGCAGTTATGAAGTAGCAACGAAAATAATTTTATGGTTGGGTCACAACATGAGGAACTGTATTTAAAGGGCCAGAAGGTTGAGAACCACTGGCCTAGCTGGTAGTAGGGACACACAACCAGGATGGATAACATCCAACCACCATTCTTCTTCTGTTCTTGCAATAAAGATTAAAATTTCCGTGAGAAAGCATTTGTTAACCAAGTATAGGCTATATGTTCAACTGCTGATGTACTAGGACAGTGCAGAATAATACAGTCAATTTAAATTCTAGTGGCAGATAGTCACCTGGATTTATAATCCCATGGAGACTACAAACAATGGAGACAGTTAATTCCCTATTAGGAAATAAGGGTATGGTTGGGAAGGTGGAAATGAGCCAGGATATCCTCCAAATAATATATGTCTACTCTGCTTATCTAGTTTAATGATGCAATGTATTTGAATGTAATCTGTGAAGTGTAAAATGTTAAATGATGTTAAAAATTTTCTGAGGTTTATAGACCTAGGACAGCTGGTTATGGTGCCACTTAGTCATCAGAAGAGGTTAGGGCAGTGATGGCGAACCTATGTCACGCGTGTCAGAGGTGACACATGAACTCATTTTTTTGGTTGATTTTTCTTTGTTAAATGGCATTTAAATATATAAAATAAATATCAAAAATATAAGTCTTTGTTTTACTATGGTTGCAAATATCAAAAAATTTCTATATGTGACACGGCACCAGAGTTAAGTTAGGGTTTTTCAAAATGCTGACACACCGAGCTCAAGAGGTTCGCCATCACTGGGTTAGGGCAAGGCAGTTAGTGAATTAAGCTAGGAATTTAAGACAAAGATAAAGATATATATATATATATATATATATATATATATATATATATATATATTTTTTATTTTTTTTAATAGCATGTTATCTATATATACTTAGCCAGGTCACTCTGTGATCTTTATAGTTATATGTTATAGCTCTTTCATAAAAAGAACCATCCTTAGAAACATTCCTATTTATTTGTTTATATTTTTGTCAGCTATCTTCTCTGTCTTGTTCACTCCTCTGTTCTTTGAGTCAAGGAGAATGCCTAGAATATTGTATGAGTTCAGTTAATGCTTTTTTTGTTTGTTTGTTTGTTTGATTTTTAGAGAGAAAAGGAGAGGGAGAGAGAGAGAAACTTTGGTGTGAGAGCGGGGGAACATGAATCGGCTATTTCCTCCATGCCCCCTACCCGGGTTTGGGGATTGAGCCCACAACCTGGACATGTACATTAACTGGGAATCAAAGCAGCAAACTTTCAGTACACAGGATGACACCCAACCACACTGGCCAGGGCTCAGTTAATTTTTTTTTGAATAAATATTGAATAATTATGACCTGGTTTTGGCCCAGTATGTGTGTGGGGGGAAGCTCCGTAGGAAGAATAGACATGGGAATTAACCCAGTCTCTCTCTAACCCAGCAGGACCTAGTGATTTGCAATGACTTTATTCACCTTTCCTTCTTCCTGGTTGAATGGATAAGCACTGGCATATCATTTAGACATTTTACTAATTTATGTACAGATTGAGGTCCAGGGAAAGAATGCCCAGGAAATCATTTGGCCCATCTATTCCTTTGGATTCTTCAATCTTGTGCTTATTATGTTTAGACACTTAAAATGTTTTCCTGGGAGATGGTAATACTCTCACTGTCTAAGCAAGGTGTTTAGGTATTATATCCCTCTAAGAGTGCCTCCAAATGGCATTTTTGTTTTTAAGATGTTTGCTTTATTTTGGAGAATAATATATAACATTTCATTGAACAGAGAATGGCATATTGAGGCAATCATCTAATGGACTTAACTGGCCAATACTACTTAGAGAATTTTTGATGGATTCAGTTGATAGACATTTTAACCTTGTTTTTGAAAAGTTCTTTATGTGGTAGTATTTTTAGGAATTAAAATTGACTAGAAACAGAATTTTCAAAGAAGTGAGGACAAATCCATTATTTGGGTAGCAGGGTCACAATCTCAAAGGACAACAGAGGTCGGCTAGTATAAGGAATTGGTGCTAAGCTTCTTGTATTTTTTTCCATGTATGACACCTATTCAGTTATATGTCTCCCTCAGTCTACAGAGGCTGCTATGACAGAATGCCACAGACTGTGTGGCTTAAATGACAAACATTTATTTTTTCACAGTTTTGAAATCTATAAGTCCAAGATGAGAGTGCCAGCGTGGTCCCATGGTCATATTTTGGGTGAGGGCCCTGTTTTTGGATATGCCATCACTTGGCCTTCCTTGGTATATGCACTAAGAGAAATCCCATGTTTTATCCTCTTTTGACAAGAGTATTAATCCCATAATGAGGGGTCTATCTTCACGATCTAAACTTAACACTAATTACCTCAAAAAGACCCCATATCCAAATACCATAATATTGGGAGTTAGGGATTCAACTTATAAATTTTGGGGCCATACCAAAATTCAGTGTATAGCAATAACCTTTGCTTTATTTTATATTTAAGCTATTCAATAGGCTATTGTATTAATTAGAAATTCAACATACCTCCAATCAAAATGAATTTATTCCACAAAGGCAATATCTGTCAACTATTTTATTAACATGTTACACTGCCCTTTATAACAGTATCTAGACTAAACAACAAGTATTCTCAAGATTTTGCTCGTGAGTTCCTAGTGTTTGACCCAGAATTTAGGCTGAGTAGACTTAAGAGGATTACATGGAAATGCTTAGAGTTTTTTTCTTCTTTTAAAATAAATGAATCTGAAAATTGGTTCATTTATTCTTTTTTAAAAAAATATATTTTATTGATTTTTTACAGAGAGGAAGGGAGAGGGATAGAGAGTTAGAAACATCGATGAGAGAGAAACATTGATCAGCTGCCTCCTGCACACTCCCTACTGGATATGTGCCTGCAACCAAGGTACATACCCTTGACGAATCAAACCTGGGACCCTTCAGTCTGCAGGCCGACGCTCTATCCATTGAGCCAAACTGGTTAGGGCTGGTTCATTTATTCTTAAATCAGAAGATTTGGGTTCTTGCCTCAACCATCCTGCTGAATAGTTGTGTGTTTTTGAGAAACTATGCATTCTTTTTAAACTTTATCTGTAAAATTAGGATAATGCCATCCTGCTCATTCCCACACGACAATGAGTATCTCACAAAATCATATACTAGAAAAACTCTATGGAAATATCTAATTCTGCATTATAAAAGCAATCCATTATTATTTAAAACAAAGTACAACTGGTTATATAAAATTAGTGTAAGATCTATCATTGCCTCTAGGAGTTTAATATCTAAGACAATCTAAGACAATATATTGGCAAGAAAAAAGCACTCCCTGCAAATACCATTGTATCTGGGAAAAAATTGTGAAATCTGGACATAAAATAACTGCCAAGTTTCTGGAAACGTGCCCATTGTTGACATAAAGTAGAATAATGATTCCATGTAAAATTCTGATAACTGCAATTATATGTCCTTTTCTTTTTTGAGAATATTGTTTTGTTTTGTTTTCTGTCCTTTCTATTCTTTCATATAAGACAGATAGCAAAAATTTAAGAAAAATATACCTTATTGATTTTACGGAGAGGAAGGGAGAGGGTTAGAGTTAGAAACATCAATGAGAAACATCGATCAGCTGTCTCCTGCATGCCCCCCCCCCACTCACCCACCACTGGGGATGAGCCTGCAATCAAGGTACATGCCCCTGACCAGAATCCAAACCAGGACCCTTCAGTCTGCAGGATGAAGCTCTTTCCACTGAGCCAAACCGGTTAGAGCAGAAAGCAAAATTTAAAAGTGGGTATGAATGTGCCTGAATACTGAAATTAAATGAAACCTGCAGAAGGACATCCACTCTTTCAAATCTTTCTTAGGGTTTTTCTGATGCAACCTGATCTTCATGTTCAGAGCGTGGTCCCAACAAGGCGCCTTTGGTTTCCTGGCCTCTGCTGCGTGGCCCTATTCTGCTCTTCAATCAGTTATGTTGCTTCTCGCTGCCATTGCATCCATCTTGTTTGGCAGTTTCATTATTCTTATCCTTGAGTTATTGGGTCCTTTGCATACAAGCCTGTCTTATTCCTACTTGGGTGGAGTTATTTGGCTGACATGTCCTCAAATTTAGTGAAATATTAAATATTAAATTTAGTGAAATATTAAAGAAACAAGTAAAACAGGGTCTCTGGCTTAAGGATTTCTTTTCAGAATATTATCAATGTTTAGGACACAATTGCCACCTGTTCTCCTTGGGTTAAGGCTACCTAATGGGGATATGAGCCAGGCTGCACACCTGGACTAGTTGGCATTTGGAATTTCTGAATCAGGCTCCATGGAATAGATCACTCATAGTTCCTTGTTTTCTCAGGCTGATTTAATAATTTCAGTTTAATACAAGCCTGGATACTCTTGTCTGCATTACTCTAGACTCCAAGTGTTGGCACTCGCATAGAGAAGCTGCGTTAGGGAGGCAGGGAAGGAGAAGACTTTTCATGATATAACTTGATAAGTAAGTTGAGTAACAGAGCATTTATTTTCTATGATCTCTACAAACAACTCATTCTCAGCCTGTATTGCTGCTCACCAGGGTTGCTACAGAAGCCAGTTTTTAAAGGTTTCTCATTCCAACTAGACTGGGCATGCGTCATGGGGGCAGGAGCTGAATCTTACTGACCTTTGCATCCTCCATGCCTGAAAAAACAGAAGGCACTCAAACAGTTGTTAAATGAACAGTCTACAGGGAAGAAGGACTAGAAAGAGTGTAAGATTTTGTGTTTCACTGAGAGCTAATATTTTGTGACTAAGGCTGCCAAAGCACAGGCTACTTGACCAATCTCACCTTTCCTAACAAAGTGTAGGCTAATAGGACACTGCATTTGCACTTTCTTCACATTTTAAGCAGATGGAGCAAATAGAACTTGCTGTGGTTTTCTTTTATTTTTCCCTCAGCCCCCTTTGAACTTGGAGTTTACCCAGACTGCTCAGCCCAGTCAGGGATCTCAACAGAATCAATGGCTGCTCTCATCACAATTTCCTTTCCTCATATTTAGAGACTAGTGGCCCGGTGCATGAAATTTGTGCACATTAAAAGGGGATTAATTAGAGGAAATATTTTAATATTGCTGTTTGCCCTTTTTCTATAATAGAAGTGTCAGAGATGAAAGAAAATTAGTAAAATGTATATGAAAATCTTCCTCCTGTCAGAGTCTGGGGCACGCCGCGGGACCCAGAGTCAAGTCCCCGCCCGCCCGCGGCGCTCAAAATCACGCGAGACCCAGACCCAGCTGGCCCCACCCACATTGGGTGAGATCCAGACCCGGCCAGCCCCACCCACATTGGGTGAGATCCAGCCCCGGTCAGCCCCACCCTTGTCAAGCCCCGCCAGGCAGGGGGCGCAGCCTCAGGTCCCCTGGCCCGGCGCTGGGTGGGGTGTGCAGCCTCAGGTCCCCAGTCAAGCCCTGCTGGGCGGGGGGGCGCAGCCTCAGGTCCCATGGTGCCAGGGTGGGGGGTGTGGCCTGATGCAGGAAGCCAGTCCATCCTTGCTGCTTGACACAGTCGCTGCAGGAAAGAAACATCTGCACAGCATATGTTTCAAGGGACCTGGCGTATATAGCATACTGTTCTTAATATGTTTGCTCCCCTTAGCGCTGTGTGTTTTAACCAAGGTCACCTCTCCAAGAAAGGTTGTTTCCCCAGGTAGGAATTTTTCCCTGAAGTCAGGGAGGGGATGAAACTCCTTAACTAAGTGCCAGGCGGGTAGTTAATCACTACAAACAATCATGCTTAAGCTACATAATCTTTACTCCCTGGAATGGAGATAAGAAACGCCCTAACCTTTGTAATAGAAATTGACAGGATTAAAATCAACTGGGATAAATACGGATGTAACAAGACAATAAACAGCAGAACTTCGCTGGAGATCCAGACCAGAACTTGGCTGGAGATCCTGGCTAGAGATCCTGGCTAGGCTGCTGATCAACTGAACGCTGTCTCCGTGTCCTTCCTTCTTCGCCGACTCCGTCTACACCTTTGGGAACCCCTGGACCTGCTGGGGTTGGACCCCGGCATCTGGCGCCCGAACAGGGTTCCCTTAGGTAAGTCCCCCGTATTTGGGACGGATAGGACTGCACCGTAGGGTGCTTCAGACCCCCCCTATAGAGGATAAGTAGGGTAAGCGGGTAGTTAGTACAGAACTTAGATTGACAAGATGGGTCATACTGAGTCTAAAGAAAAAAGACTCTGTATTAATCTTTTAACGCATATGTTTGCTAGCAGAGGAGTTAAGGTTACTCCCAGTCAGACAGAAAGTTTTATAGAAGACGTATGTGAATGGCTTCCTGAGGATGGAACTGTTAATTTAGAAACTTGGACTAAAGTAGGAGAGCAATTAAAGAACTATTACAGCTACCATGGATCTGAGAAGGTCCCGGCAGTTACCTTTTCTCTCTGGAATTCAATTTGTGAAACCTTGGCACCAGAGGCAAAAACGGTTGAACTTTCTCAAAATTTAAATAGTCCCTCGGCTCCACCCAGAGAGGATACATCATCATTGTCTCCAGCTCAATCTAAAAGCAATTTAGCTATGCCTAGTGATCGGGAGGAGAATAAATATCATAAACATGACCATTGGTCCTTTCCAGTCAGTAGAGAGGAGAATGGCCCTCCCATTCAAAACAGGCTCCCCAAATTAGAAAGGAAGCCTAAACCAGGTCCTGTGGCTCCTATGAGCTCCATGTCTAAATTTCAAAGGGCCATAAGAGAAGCTGAAGCTAATGGAGATCTTGAATTCTCACTCTGCTTCCCAGTTACATATGAGAATGAGTCTGGTGGGAATAGAAACCCCACCTTGGAGCCTATACCTTACAAAGTACTTAAAGAATTAAAATTGGCCTGCTCTGAATATGGACCTCTAGCTCCTTACACACAAACCTTGGTAGAAACCCTAGCCAGTAAATGGATGACTCCTTATGATTGGTCACAGGTTTGTAAATCCTGTCTCTCAGGAGGCGATTACTTATTATGGAAAACTGAATATGAAGATCTTGCTAAGAAAGCTGTAGCCACTTGCGAAAAAACCAGAAAAAGAATAACCCTAGACATGATATTAGGAGAAGGTGATTTTAACACGGCTGAGGAGCAAATGAATATGCCCACAGAGGCACTTACCAAAGTAACCAGTTGTGCAGTAAATGCCTGGAAATCCCTACCTTATACAGCAGGAAAAACAACCACCCTTACAGAGGTTAAACAGAAGGTCGAGGAACCATATCAGGATTTCCTTTTTCGCCTCATGCAGGCAGTCAAGAGAGTAATCAATAACAAAGAAGCAGCCGATATCCTAATCAAACAACTGGCTTTTGAAAATGCTAATAATACCTGTCAGGCTTTATTAAGGCCGATTCGCAGAACCGGAACTATAAATGATTTTATAAAACAGTGTGCTGATGTAAGTCCAGCATTTATACAGGGTGTAGCTATAGCTGCAGCTCTCAAAGGGGAGACATACCCTCAATATGTACAGGCTATAGGACAAGCCAGCAATAATACAGGTAATAAAAGAAATATGAACTGCTACTCTTGTGGCTTATCTGGGCACTTTAGCAGAGAATGCCCAAATAAAAAAAATAATAATACTCAGGCCAGATGGCAAGCTCCTCGACAGCCTGGAAATACATTAGGGAATAATATTAATCCTCCAAAAACCGTTTGTCCCCGATGTCAGAAAGGATTCCATTGGGCAAAGGAATGTAGATCAAAATACCATAAAAATGGTCGGCCTTTAAACTCTACAAATAGCTCCCAAGGAGGTTATATCCCATCACCTCAATCGGGAAACTTGAGAAGGGGCCAGCCCCAGGCCCCTGCAATAATAGGGGCATCAACCTTCAACCCCTTTGCAAATTTCGATCAGTCAGTGACCTCTTCAGGGCAACCCCAGGCAGTGCAGGATTGGACCTCCACTCAACCACCCATGCAGTATTAACCCCAGACTCGCCAGTAGCAGCCATTCCTACAGGAGTGTCTGGGCCACTGCCTGAGGGAACTGTAGGTTTAATATTAGGACGGAGCTCCACCTCGTTACAGGGGATCTTAGTCATCCCAGGAGTTGTTGATGCAGACTACACAGGAGAAATACAGATTTTACTTTCCCCACCCACCACAACTATACAGATTCAACCCAACCAGAGAATTGCCCAATTAATCCTGTTACCAATACATAAAATAGGGACAGCTGTTACCCAGGAAGCTAGAGGGGCCGGAGGCTTTGGATCTAGTGATGCAGCATTTTGGATACAAGAAATCCATGCTACTAGACCTACAAAAATTTTACAAATTCAGGGAAAACCAATTGAAGGTCTATTGGATACAGGAGCAGATGTTTCCTGCATAGCAGGGAAGGATTGGCCCTCTTCATGGCCCACGCACACCACCTCCACTTCCCTAGTAGGACTAGGCAAGGCATCTAATGTAAAAAAGAGTTCTCAGATTCTAACTTGGGCCGATGAAGATCAACATTCAGGAACATTCTGTCCATATGTAATTACGACTATCCCCTTTACATTATGGGGAAGAGATATCTTGTCTCAAATGGGAGTTGTATTATATAGCCCCACTGATAGAGTAACATCACAGATGCTAGACACAAGATTTAATCCAGGAAAGGGATTAGGAAAGGAAAGTAATACCTCACACTCCTCGACAGGATCTGTAATTGGGGCCATTGCCCTTAGGACTGCTGATCCCATAGTCTGGAAATCGTCACAACCAGTATGGGTTGAGCAATGGCCCTTAACATCTGAGAAAATATCAGCAGCCTGACAATTAATTGATCAGCAATTAGCAGAGGGACATATAGAGCCATCAAATAGTCCCTGGAACACACCCATATTTGTAATAAGAAAGAAATCAGGCAAATGGAGACTTTTGCAAGATCTAAGAGCCATAAATGCCACTATGGAAGATATGGGCTCCTTACAACCTGGATTGCCCTCCCCTGTGGCAATTCCACAGGAGTATTGTGTTGTTGTTATTGACTTACAGGATTGTTTTTTCACTATACCTCTTCACCCAGCTGATTGTCAAAGATTCGCATTCAGCATACCATCAGAAAACTTTAAACAGCCTTATCAGAGATACCAATGGAAGGTTCTCCCACAAGGGATGAAAAATAGTCCTACATTATGTCAAAAGTTTGTAGATCAGGCATTGCAAGTTATTAGAAAGAAATTTTCAGATCTATATCTTATTCATTATATGGATGATATTTTACTAGCTCATAAAGATCGGGCTACTTTACAGGAAATTCTTACTCAGACCATCCTTGCTTTAGAAGAACATGGTCTAAAAATAGCCCCAGAAAAGATTCAGACTGAACCTTCTTTTTCATACTTAGGCAGAATATTACATACCTCTACTATCACCCATCAGACTCTACAATTAAGAAAAGATCATTTAAACACATTGAATGATTATCAGAAACTATTAGGTGATATCAACTGGGTCAGGCCATATCTAAAAATAACCACTCTTGACTTAAAACCTCTATTTGACATTTTAAAGGGAGATTCTAACCCTAAGTCTCCCCGACAATTAGCTGTAGAAGGAGAAAAGGCTATAGCAAAAATAGAACAGGCCATCAATAAACAGCAACTACAGTATCTAGATTATTCCAAATCTTGGGCCTTAATTATTCTAGCCACTAAATATACTCCTACAGGATGCTTGTGGCAGGAAGGACCATTAGAATGGATACATTTACCTGTCACTCCTAGGAAGATTGTACCACCCTATCCCTCCCTAGTGGCCACCCTCATTATCAAAGGTAGACGACGCAGTATCGAACTCTTTGGAAGAGAAGTTACTGAGATAATAATACCTTATAAAAGAGAACAATTAGACACACTATTACAATTTGAAGAAGAGTGGCAAATAGCTATAGGTAACTTCCCAGGACAAATTTTACATCATTTGCCAAGATCACCTATATTGCAATTTCTCTCCCTACATCCGTTTATATTTCCTATCAAATGTTCAAAAGAACCATTATCACCTCCTGCCTCCTTAGTATTCACAGATGGTTCCTCTAATGGTAGGGCAGTAACAATCATTGACTCAATAACCCATGTTCAACAAACTCTAGAGACGTCAGCTCAGAGAACAGAGCTTTTGGCAGTCATTTATGCTTTTGAACAATTGCAACAGGTTCCCTTTAACTTGTACACTGACTCTCAATATATAGTTAAATTATTTCCTCATATTGAGACCGCCTCTCTCCCACAAGGAAGAACAGCCATTTTCTCTTTGTTAACTCAGCTACAAACTTGCATTCACAAACGAGAAAAGGCTTTCTATATTGGACATATTAGAGCTCATTCCTGCCTACCAGGACCCTTAAGCGAAGGAAATTATCAGGCGGATTTACTAACTCGCCCAGTAGTTTGTACAGCTCTAGAAGAAGCCCGGCGGTCTCATGCCATTCACCATCAAAATGCTTCTGCTCTCCGTCTATATTATCGCATATCTAGAGAAGCTGCTCGAAGTATTGTGCGTGACTGCGGCCATTGTCCTACTCATTTTCCTAGCCCTGCTACTGGAGTTAATCCAAGAGGACTTAGACCCTGTGACTTATGGCAGATGGATATTACTCATGTCCCATCTTTTGGCAAACTTTGCTATGTGCATGTTTGTATTGATACCTTTTCTCATGTTATCCTTGCTTCTGCACGTACAGGAGAAGCCTTTAAAGATGTAAGTCAACATCTATTCCAATGCTTTTCCTACCTAGGAATACCAAGGGCACTTAAAACTGACAATGGGCCTGCCTATACCTCTAGAGCTTTTAAAAACTTATGCTCTACATTCGGCATCGCACATACTACAGGAATACCCTACAATCCTCAAGGCCAAGCAATAGTAGAAAGGGCTCACCAAACTTTAAAAACACAAATTAAAAAATTACAAGAAAATGAGTTTAAATATTCCTCTCCTCATCATGTTCTACAACATGCTCAATTTGTAATTAATATACTAAATGTAGATTCTGAGGGAAATTCCCCGATGTACAGGCATTGGAACCCTGATCTAACTAAACCTAAAGCCCTCGTCAAATGGAGAGACTTGCTTACAGGAGCCTGGAAGGGACCTGATGTACTTTTAACCCAGGGGAGAGGATATGCTTGTATATTTCCACAGGACGCAGACTCACCTGTGTGGATTCCAGACCGTCTAGTCCGACCTTATGTCTCACCGCCCGCCATCTCTGCCTCATCATAGCACACTTGACCAGTGCCCGTCTGCAGCAGATGTGCAGCCCTGAGCTGGAACAATCTGTCCATTGGGAGGATCACATGTGCCTCCATTTTGTCTTTCCACATGTCCCAGCTTTGCCCCACATCTCCTTTCCTTTTTCCTTTTTAAAAAATCTAACTACTTGTTTGCTGGTTCTTTGGCCTTTCTCCTTCTTTCCTGAACACAGCCTTTTCTAGAATCTCCCTACCCTACTGTTCCAGGAAGGGCACCTCCCTTTTATGCTGTGACTAGGGGTGTCTGGTATATGTCCCATACATGGAGTTGTCTTGTGCCAAGAGCCTGACATCCTGGGCTGAGAAAGCCCTGTTCCGGGACTCTCCTTTGTCCTGTATTGGCCCCTCTTACCCTTGTGTCAAGAGGGACCCTCTTCTTACAATCCAATTGCCCATAGCTGTTGCCTGAGCTCTCTGTTCATGCTGAGGTTGAAGCCTCATGGTGGCTGGTACCATGGATCTGTCTCTGGCCCAATGGCGTAAGCTGGACCCTTTCTAGAGAAGAAACCTGAGTTCCCTATGATCAATGCCAGAGCCCCGCCAGCAGGCGAGGGAATCCAAAGGCAGTTGCTGGGCATGGAGGCCAGAGGGACATAGGCTATCAAGGAGACAAAACTGAACCTCACATCACCCTACTTGGCCCAGAGATGGCTGGTAGTCAACGACGGGTAAGACTCCACAGGGTGGGGCAACCTAAGACAGGCACAGTCGGGGGCCAGTAGGAGAAAACTTGGGGTGCAACAAAGGTGGGGCACAGACCCCCCTCCCCAATGGTGCAGGGGCTTGAACACTCGCCCCTTCTGAGGAAGGTCTTCTGTCCCCATGGCTGCTTCCTGCTTCCCATGCCCAGCTCAGATCGGGACCCAGGTAAAGACAGAGACTGGCTGACAGCAGCTGCCCTCTCACTGCAACAGGACTTGTTTCCCATTTCTACCTGGGACCACAGGGAAAGGGGAAGCTGAAGGAAAGGCTGTGTCAGGATGCTGCATTCTTCCCTTTCTTCTCCCTCTTTTTTCTAAACACTTCCATGCCTTGTAGTTCTTTTGCTTTCTCTTCTTTTTCTACTACCCTCCATTTTCCATATCAGCTGGATCCAGAGGGCACAGCTTACTCCTCCTCGGACATCGACACCACCATCAACCACGGCCCTGATGGACCCTTTGATGCAGCCCTTCAACTTGCTGACGCTTCGGGAAGCCTGTCGCCAGTGACGCCGCCCACTAGCCAGACCAACAAAGACAACCAAACCAACAACTTGAGGACAGCTGAAATCCCTTGACTGAAGAGGCTGGCAACCTTCTACAGGAATGGGGCTCCTTCTGCGCTCCATCCACTATGTTTATAGCTATGCTCACTATCATTGCTTGCCACTCTTCTTCCGAGACTTAAATGGCCCAATCTGAGAGGTGGCCACTGATTTGCATGCGCTATCATTTAAAAAATAAAAAAGGGGGAATTTGCCGGAAGCCGGTCCATCCTTGCTGCTTGACACAGTCGCTGCAGGAAAGAAACATCTGCACAGCATATGTTTCAAGGGACCTGGCGTATATAGCATACTGTTCTTAATATGTTTGCTCCCCTTAGCGCTGTGTGTTTTAACCAAGGTCACCTCTCCAAGAAAGGTTGTTTCCCCAGGTAGGAATTTTTCCCTGAAGTCAGGGAGGGGATGAAACTCCTTAACTAAGTGCCAGGCGGGTAGTTAATCACTACAAACAATCATGCTTAAGCTACATAATCTTTACTCCCTGGAATGGAGATAAGAAACGCCCTAACCTTTGTAATAGAAATTGACAGGATTAAAATCAACTGGGATAAATACGGATGTAACAAGACAATAAACAGCAGAACTTCGCTGGAGATCCAGACCAGAACTTGGCTGGAGATCCTGGCTAGAGATCCTGGCTAGGCTGCTGATCAACTGAACGCTGTCTCCGTGTCCTTCCTTCTTCGCCGACTCCGTCTACACCTTTGGGAACCCCTGGACCTGCTGGGGTTGGACCCCGGCAGCCTGAGGTCTCCCATCAAGCCCCGCTGGGCAGGGGGCTCAGCCTGAGGTCCCCTGTCAAGCCCCGCCGAGTGGGGGATGCAGCCTCAGATCCCCCGGTGCCAGGGTGGGGGGTGCGGCCTGAGGTCCCCTGCCCCAGGGTGGGGGGAGCAGCCTGAGATCCCCTGGCCTAGCACCAGGGCAGGGGGCGCACCTTGAGGTCCCCTGTCAAGCCCTTCCGGGCAGGGGGTGCAGCCTGAGGTCTCCTGCCAAGCTCAGCCAGGTGGGGGGCACGGCCTCAGGTCCCCCAGCCTGGCACAGGGGCAGTGGCCTCAGGTCTCCTGATCCGGTGCTGGGAAGGGGGGTGCGGCCTAAGGTCCCCCATTAAGCCCTGCCAGGCGGGGGACATGGCCTGAGGTCCCCTGGCCTGGTGCCGGGGTGGGGGGCGTGGCCTGAGATCCTCTGGCCCAGCACCAGGGCGGGGGGGCGCACCTTGAGGTACCCTGTTAAGCCCTGCTGGGCGGGGGGGCGCAGCCTGAGGTCTCCTGCCAAGTCCAGCCAGGTGGGGGGCGCGGCCTCAGGTCCCCCGGCCCAGCGCCAGGGCTGTGGTCTCAGGTCCCCTGGTCCGGTGCCAAGGAGGGGGGTGCGGCCTAAGGTCCCCCATCAAGCCCTGCTAGGCGGGGGACATGGCCTGAGGTCCCCTCGCCTGGTGCCAGGGTGGGGGGCATGGCCTGAGGTCCCCTGTCAAGCCCCACTGGGTGGGGGGCACAGCCTCAGGTCCCTGCTGATTGCTTGTTAAGGCTCATTATGGGAACTTGGCCTCCACTGTGAGTGCAGACATCTTGTGTTACGGAAACCCCGCCTCCGCTGTGGACGCCACCATCTTTGTGATGGTGTGATGGTCAATTTGTATATTCTGTCTTTATTAGGTAGGATTACAGGCTTTAAAAGAAGATTTAATTTTGAGACCAGAAAGTTATTTTGAGTAAGTGTGAAATTGGCTGACTGTATTGTGGTATTTCTACTTCTAGTTTTGTCTAAAGAGAACTTAAGGAAAATAAGATTAAATATCAAGATGATAATCAAGTTAATTAAATAGCAATCATTTATTGAACATCTGTACCAAAAGCTCTACCAAGCATTAACAGAAGTCTATATTTAGTCTGTAACTTCCTTGTGAGTTAGAGTTGGACTCTGAGACTTAAGCATGGAAAATAAATAACCCCAGGTATGCAAGTTTGTAAATGTCCATCTGGCTTTAAAGCCTGATTTCTTTCAATAACAAAATATGGGACTGCAGTTTGTTCAATTGTCTTCATAATTCAAAATCCCTCAGTAAATAATTCTAGTAGCTCCAAAGTTCTCTAAATTAGGAGCAGTTTTAGGGTTACAGAGCCCCCAACAATAAAAAGATAAAGGCAAGACCTGCTCCCAGGAAATATACTCTCTGAAAGACCTCCATTTTATAGTTTATGTCACTCTTGGTCTCTGTGCCTTTATATCTATATTCTGGCCAAATGCAAAGTAAACCTTTTGGCAATTGCAATTATTAATTCTGCTATTGTTTTCAGATACAACCAGCATCTTCTATTCACTTGGAACCTAGGATAAGATTGGTGTTGGGACATATTGGAGAGATTACTGATGCAATGTTTACTTCAATATTGAGTACAGGGAGAGAGGCTATATTGGGCTTGCTTACAAACATGGGATTTGATAACAAGCATACATACAAAGCAACTCTCCAGACATAAGGACTCTTAGCATATGTATGAAAAGTAGATGAATAAATATAAAGTGTGCTGCCTAGGTTAGGTATTTCTTTATTTGATCATTAGCATTTTTAATTATGTTTTTAATAATATAAGGCATTTGAAAGCCCTATCCCTGAGGGAAGAAAATTCTTCCAAGTATTTTTAGAGGTAAATTAGGCTAGACCAGTGGTCGGGAAACTGCGGCCCCTTGAGTGTGGCTCTTCCACAAAATACCACGTGTGGGCGCGCACGTACAGTGTGATTGAAACTTCGTGGTCACACTCAAGGGGCCAAAGAGCCGCATGTGGCTCCCGAGCTGCAGTTTGCCGACCACTGGGATAGACAAAAGGAAAAATAGTATCTATTGGGATAAATTCTATATAGAGTAACGTGTCACATCAGTCTATGTTGCCAAAGATTCCTAGATGTAGGATGGTGTATCTATTGCATGGATCCATTGGAAAACTTTGCCCTATAAATAAGCACCTCAGCCCGGCCAGTGCAGCTCAGTTGGTTGAGCCTTGTCCCATGCACCAATATGTTGCTGGTTAGATTCCCAGTCAGGGCACATGCCTGTGTTGTGGGCTGAATCTCCAGTAGGGAAGGTGCAGGAGGCAGCCAATTGATGTTTCTCTGTCATCAATGTTTCTATCTCTCTTCTCCCTACCTCTCTAAATCAATAAAAACATACTTTAAAAGAAGTAAGCACCTCAGATATGTGACTTTTTCATAATTGTTTAAATATTTGTTTGCAATTACAGAAAAAGTCAGTTACTATTAGAAACGTTCATGTTATTGCCTTGAACTTTTTCTAATTTTTTGGAAAATTGTCTTACGTAAGCAGATGCTTACTCTGGCAAACGTAGTATCTCACATTTTGCACTGAAGACACAGGTGAAGTATTTTCCTAGGGCAACATGAGTTTCCAAGCATTTACATATGCTTCTGACCGACACTTAACTACTTATTCTAATCTTGCCATTATAAAGTGGAAAAGTCCAGAATAAAATTTTGACATGAAAAATTAAACTTAAACACAAAAGGGAATAAAAGGGAAGAACGATGGCAATTATTTTCTAAGATGTAAAGAAAATGCAAATGAGCTCTCTTTGTGAGCTTATGAAAGATACATGAAACAAGATAAGACAGCCATCTGTTAAAATTTGAAAGCAACATTTTGGTTCGTTTTTGGCTGGTCTTAATAAGCTTGAATGTTGTTAGTTCACATGCAGAGAATTTCAATCTAAAGTCAACTCTTCATTATTTTTCAATCAGCATTTCATGATCAATGTCAGATCACTGTGGCTCATACACAGCAGAAGGTGGACCAGATGCTGAACATTAAATTAGCAAAATAACAAGGCAAAATTCTCCTTGAAAGCTCTGATTCACTCCTTGCCTTCTTCCCACACATAAAAATTGGAGAATGTAAAGAGAGAGAAGGGGAAAATCAGAGAGTGCAAAAAAGAGGGAGAAGGGGAGAGAGAGAAAGAAAGTGAGAGATTGGAACAGACTGTAGTAGTCATATGGTACTGGGTCCTTGTTTATGTTATTTAACCTTGTTTTGTTTATGCATTGTGTCGGTGGCAAATAACTGGTAAAAGATGTCTATAGTACTTCTCTAAAGGTTATTTAGACTTTCTCAAGACTAGTTAGTTCACTTGACAAATAAACTGAATTCATAACTCAGATGCTACTGCCTCTCTTTAAAAGAGAATTTCCTGGGTTCTCTCTTTTCTCTCCTTTTTAAAAAAATATGTTTTGATTGATTTCAGAGAGAGAGGAAGGGAGAGGGAGAAAGAGGTAGAAACATTGATTGGCTGCCTCCTGCATGCTCCCTACTGGGGATTGAGCCCACAACCCAAACTGGTGACCCCCTGGTGCATGGGACAGTGCCCAATAAACTGAGCCACATCAACCAGGCTGGGTTCTCTCTGTTCTATTCTAGCTTTGCCACATTTCATACATATCTATCTCCTTTTACATGGCTGTTGGCCTAGTTACAGACATGGTCAGGAAAAAAAGTTGTTAGTCTTTTATGAATGGCAAATAGCTTATGTACACACACATTGATAATTAAGTCTTTCATTCCAATTCAGTCATCCTAACTTTAGGACAGTGATGGCGAACCTTTTGAGCTTGGCGTGTCAGCATTTTGAAAAACCCTAACTTAACTCTGGTGCCGTGTCACATACAGAAATTTTTTGATATTTGAAACCATAGTAAAACAAAGATTTATATTTTTGATATTTATTTTATATATTTAAATGCCATTTAACAAAGAAAAATCAGCCAAAAAAATGAGTTCGCGTGTCACCTCTGACACGCGTGTCATAGGTTCGCCATCACTGCTTTAGGAGCTAATCAATCTGATTCTTATGCTAAATCAGGGGTAGGGAACATCTGGCCTGCGGACCATACAAGGCCCTCAGAATCATTTAGTCTGGCCCTGCCAAGGCACTAGGAGTAAGTTAATTAAATTTTTGACCAAATATAGCAGGCTAATTTTTAAGTTGGTAATTTTGTATGGCCTGAGAATGATGTTATAAATATCCAAATGGCCCTTGGCAGAAAAAAGTTCCCCACCTCTGTGTTAAATAATGAAGTTCAGATACCTTCCCATTTTTAATAGTATACTCTTTGTTGAATATAATAAAAATGGGGCAGAAATATGCATATTACGGTTCCCAGAGCAGCCATTCCATTGTTTGACAAAGTAGACCAAGACGGTATTCAGAGTTAACATATTGGATTTCTAAATGTCTTTTGGAAACCTTGTTAGATGTGTAATGCATACGATTTGTCCTCCACATTTATTTTTTAATTGAAATGTATCCAGAATCTTCTCAACTCTGAACTGCCATATTATACTCCAGTCTGTTGATCAAGATTGATTCTGAGCATGTGGGACACATTTTAAACAAGAAAGAATCTTGTTTGTTGTTTGTAATGTGATGGCTAATGCACTGGAAACAGACTGCGCAGACATTAAACTTCTGTCCACACATCTCTGTTCAACAGCCCAAATAGCAAATGTTTGCCTTGGTGATTGCTATTGCAAACTGCCATGGCTTCAAGGTTTTTTTTTTTTTTTTTTTTTGGCATTCTTGTTCTTTTTAAAAAGCACTCTGACTTGAATATAAACACTGTCACAAAAATTATATCCTTTTAGTAGACATTTCTAGAGACTGGTTTGGTGCTGTGTTTCTGGAAGAAACACTAGAATATAATCATTCTGCTTAATAGGAGCAGAAACTCATTTCTTAAACTGATCCTACGGCCACCTCGCTAATGCTCAGGATGAACTGAACAGACTGATTTGATCGCCTCTCTCTTTCCACAAGAGCTCTCGGTGCATGAAACGGCTTGCATGTGTGATTTAGTTTCCATGATTTCCAGTAACCTAATGATGCACAGAAAGCTGAAATAAAATTCCCACATCCCCCCCCCCCCCAGATAAAACATGCACATTCTCACTCTTTAAACATCTGTCTGTTAGAGACAGAGGGTCTTATGGTTGATGGAAAGATGATAACTTAGTGCCTGTTTAGTGGTTTGTTTTTCTAATAAATTATTTCAAAATTGTCCTGCTAGTGCTCTGGGGACCCATCACCATCATTGTATGTAGCTTCAGGATAGAAAGGGGGTTGGAGAGGCAGCTTAGCTTAGTATTACAGACAATATTTACTCTGTTCTACTCTACTCTAAGCTTATACCTCCAGACAAGTATTTGAGTGTTTTATTTCTGAATCACAGCTCTGTAATTCAGCAGCATTTTATAAAATCCCATTTTCTCTCTCAATTTTTCACCATAGTGATGCCTGGCCCATCATTTTTTCCCTTTGCTTCCTGTCTTACCAAGTCGCAAACCATGATGTCCAATATTTTTTGAAGCATCCCTTTCCTCCAATTAGATATCACTGCACTTACTCCGTAAAGTCAGAAAGATAAAACCCTGGAGAGTGGGCTTACCAAGAAAATTCACCTTAAAAGAGAGCAGACAAGAGGGAAGAGAAAAAGGATGAGCAAAAAACCCAAATTCTTTATAACTGGAGGTGATGTAAGAAGGCTAGGATCAGTCACACATTAAATTTCTTTTGTCTCCATCAGAATAATTTTTACCTTGAATCAGGCCTATTAATATGAGTGGCACTATATTGGTTGAGCCAGATAACAACAGCATGCCAGAACAAAGTACACTGACGAACAGAATAGACCCAGAGACACTGGAGCATGCAACAGACTGACATATTTCAAAGGGAAGGGGGGGAGGGTAGCGGTGGGGAGAGATTAACCAAAGAATTTATATGCATGTATAAGTATCCATGGACACAGGCAGTAGTGCAGTGAAAGCCTGGGGAGGGGGTGGGAATAGGGTGAAGGAGGTCAATGGGAGGAAAAAGGGACATCCGTAATACTTTCAACAATACAGATAAATTAAAAAACAAAACAAAAACACCTCCATGTCTGTAACCCATAGTGTATTCATGAGCAATTCAGAGATATAAAAATAGACATTTAGGAAGGTACAATTTTGACTTTCAAATATAAGAATCAAGATATTACAATAGTAATTAATTATTTAGTCATTCTGAAGGTAAAATAGACAGTTTACCTTTGGTTTGGACTTTATATTGAGGTGATGGATATTTCGCTTTCCTTTGGAGAACCTTTGCCCTCCTTTCTATTATCTATCCCCATATATCTGAAAGACAGTACACATGGAATTTTTGAACAGTCCTCCTTCCTAACTTGGTGGGCTGAACTGTATGACTTAGAAGAAATATCAAAGTTTCTTTTAACTTCTCTTTCTAGAGACATTGGTAGGGGCAGAAATAGAATATTGGGGACCAGCTATAATTGTAAGAAATATTAGTCATGCTTTATTAACCATGATTGCTTTGTTCTGATTAAAGAAGGCACATTCTAACCTGGCTGGGAGTTGTATGGGACCTGGGAGCTCACCTGGAAATGCAGCTCAAGCTCCCCATCAGAGAGCTGCCTATTATCATGGAAAGATTAACAACCTTGTTGCAGAAACCAGAACTGCCTGCCCTTTGAAGACCCCCAGGCATGTGCATATCACAAACCCTTTGAAGACCCCCAGCCTTTCCATACCTGCAGGCCTTTGCAAATCTCCAGCCTGCATTACCTGTTGACTGTCCATTTGGCATACCCTTTTGCCTACTTCCCCATGTAATCTTTGTCCTTCTACGCAATATAAGCAGCTGGCTTATGGTGGGGTGCAGAGTAGATTTTTGTGGATGACCTGCTGCTCTCCCATACTGCTGGCAGTATTGGAATAAATGTGCATATATGATTCAACCCTGTCTCTGCTTAATTGGCTCAAGTAGCAACAGGCAGCGAAGACCCATTGATTGTCCGGTTACAACTTGATCTTGTTATAACTTCCTATTTCTTAGCCTCTAATTCCTGCTGATACATCTTGGTTCTTTATATTTACAGATCCTATTATGTTCCAACCACCCTGCTAGGGTAGGCTTATATCCATAATGTATCTCTGCCAGGAATCTGCTTTTAGACTAAGAATTAGTGTTAGTTCCTTCACACCTATCCTGATAAAATAGGGTAAGTCTTTATCTTTTTTTTTTTTTTTTTCAGAGAGGAAGGGAGAAGGGGAGAGAGATAGAAACATCAGTGATGAGAGAGAATCATCAATCAGCTGCCTCCTACATGCCTCCTACTGGGGATCGAGCCCGCAATCCAGGCATGTGCCCCCAACTGGAATCGAACTTGGGACCCTTCAGTCCACAGGCCAACGTTCTATCCACTGAGCCAAATCATCCAAGGCTAAGTCTTTATCTTTGAAATTCTCCTGAGAGCAGAAAAAATAGCTATGCATCCCTCCTCCCCATACCTCCATCCTGTAATTTCTTCATTTGTGAAAAACAGTTTCTGTTATGTTCTTTGCTTCCAGGGTGAGTGTTAAATTTTACCTCCATATTTATTTATCTTTTGTAAGTGGATATTGCTTTCTTGGTAGCAAATACAAGATTCCTGTCAAGTTTGTTTCCAATTTTGGGTAAGATAGTGAGTGTGTGTATAAGCAGGGTGGTGGAAGACCAAATGATAACTTATTTAAAGATTCACTTGCATGATGAGGTCATCCTGTTTCTGGTAGTCTGAGTTTGGGTTTCCCCAGAAACAGGTCCTGAGACAATATAAGGACTTGAGTGCAAGTAGCTTGTTTGGCAGGTACAGGACACAGGAGTGGGGAAGTGGGGGAGAGATACAGAGAAGGTGAGGTAGTCAGTGCTATTAGTGATTTGATCTTAACATATTTGTGAAATTCTGAAAAATGGTGTAAAATACACACCTGTCTTGCGTGGGAGGTGAGCCACTGGGCATCTATATAGCAACTCCATTTACCCATTGGTTTAGGCCAGCGGTTGCCAACCTTTCAGACCTCACGAACCACCAGTGGTCCATGGACCACCGGTTGGCAACCGCTGGTTTAGGCTATTCCTTGGGGTGGAGGTGTTAGTTCCATAGCAACACAGGCTTGCAGGATTTGAGGATGGCAGTTTACCAAGGCTTCAGAGTCTCTTGGGCAAACAGAAGTAGACACTGGCAGTTGTACAGCAGCAAACTGAAGTAATGAGACCTGAGGGACATGGGCAGAGAACCAACAGCATCTGTTACAGATAGTTCACACAGTTTTATTTTCATGATTTCCAGTTACCTGGTACATGTTAAACACATATTTCTGGGCTCATTGTAGGTCCTCAGAAATGGACTTGCTTCTTATTCTTTTCAGTAAGTAAAATTTCTACATCTTGAAATAACCTTTGACATGATTAATCTCCACATCTGAAAACTTATCAATGACAGGATTATTTCAAAACTAGTCTTACCAAGTAATACTTAAGGGTGCCCTGTATTTGATTAAAGCCATTTTAGTAAAATTTAATAGATAAAAACTTTCCTTAGATGATGATGAATTTTTAACCATTAACAAAAAATCTTTTTTGCAAGGATGACTCTATATTAAAAGTTACGAATTTTCAAACAAAGAGAGTAATCCAAAAATTAAAAGATGATCAAGAAGAATCTCAACTACATGGAATTTAAAGAATTCACTCCCAGCCCTAACCGGTTTGGCTCAGTGGATAGAGCGTCGGCCTGCAGACTGAAGGGTCCCGGGTTCGATTCCGGTCAAGGGCATGTACCTTGGTTGCGGGCAGATCCCCAGTGGGGGGTGTGCAGGAGGCAGCTGATCGAAGTTTCTCTCTCATCAATGTTTCTAACTCTCTATCCCTCTCCCTTCTTCTCTGTAAAAAATTAATAAAATATATTTTTTTAAAAAAAGAATTAACTCCCAGATTATTCTTGAATTCCAGAGAAGATAATGAACATTGCAAACTTATTAGAAAGCAGGGAAATGAGATACATTATACCCAGTCTGACAGGTTATAGTACAAGCTGTAATCAAAGTCCTACTGCTTACACGAGAAGGCAAAAATAAAGGAATTAAGAAGTTAGGAAAAAGAAAAACAAAAGAAGCAAGAAGAGAAAAATGGAGATAAAAGATGTTATTTATGAGAAAGACAGTAAAATTGTAAAAAAGTAGTAGAGAAGATAAATCTAATCCGGTTCTTGGAAAATGACAGGAAAATGATGGAGTAAATAGTAAAAACAACCAAAAAAGGCGCACATATATATTTATTGATTAATAAGTATATAGAGGGGGAAATGTGTGCTGGCATTATACTAAGCACCTTATTTCATTTAATCTTCACAAAAACCCTTTGAAATGGGCACTACTTTCATCCTCATTTCACATGTGAAGAATCTGAGGCTTAGGGAGATTAGAGAGAGTAAGGAATGTGTGCAAGATTGTGCAGCTGGAGCTCAAACCCAGGCATTTTAACTCCATCATCTTCATTCCTAACCATTGGTTGGAGATGGTCGTTCATATTTCCTCTATTTTAGTGTTACAGAAGACCAAGCAACACTTAGAGAGATGGAGTTACACTTATTATTATTATTATGCATGGGCCCAGAGAAAAATGTCTCTGAAATTCTGGGCAAAGTCACACAGGAAGTTTCCTGTATTTATACCTTTTATCCTCTTTGTCTCCCAAATATGGGGTTTTCCGGTCCCCTTTGCAAGTTCTTAAAGAGCCCTATGTGCTGGGGCTTTGAGACCTCAACTAAAGGCTTGGCCTGGCGCCAGCACTGATAACTTCGTCTGGGGAAGGTTTAATGGCCTCTCTGAAATGGGAGTAGTCTTATTTTCCTTATTATTTAAGCAAGCAAGCATTTATAGAAGGTTTAATGGCCTCTCTGAAATGGGAGTAGTCTTATTTTCCTTATTATTTAAGCAAGCAAGCATTTATAGAAGCCAAAATAGCAGGGTTAAAATTTCAAACAGCAATTTTTATATAAGATAGATGCTTCAGCCCTAACCTGTTTGGCTCAGTAGATAGAGCGTCGGCCTGCGGACTGAAGGGTCCCGGGTTCTATTTTGGCCAAGGGCATGTACCTTGGTTGCGGCCACATCCCCAGCAGGGGCTGTGCAGGAGGCAGCTGGTTGATGTTTCTCTCTCATCGATGTTTCTAACTCTCTATCCCTCCCCTTCCTCTCTGTACAAAGCCAATAAAAGATATTAAAAAAAAAAAAGAGAGAGAGAGATGCTTCATTAGTTCTAATGGGAAATCTCAGTATTGGTTTTATAAATCTCCCTTCTAAGAATTCTAGTGTGAAGTTTAAAGTACTTTTGAGCTAACAATCATTTCCAGGGAAACTTCTATTGAATGGCTTCAAGCTTTTAAAAGAAGTTTATTGTTGCAAATGCATGGAAGTACCTCCTGCAAATATAGGAAATTTAGTATCTGGAGTGGGTGGTGAACTTGAACTCTCAGCCCTAAGGTTCTGTGGTTTTCTGGTTAACAGGAGGAACATTGTAGGAGGGAATACAGTCTCTCATCCGCAAATTCTGTCCATAGCTCTGGAGGCGCGTGAACAACTAGTGGGAAATTCAGTATCCTGAACCCTTCACAACTGCATTTTTCCCTCCCTCCACTGAGCAGTCTTTTTAGGACTAAAGAACAGACTAAGAATCAGTGGGAAAAAAGAAAATCCCATGGTCATGGAGAAAAGTTTAAACCAGAAAGACTTTTTTCTAAAACCACATTACTTTTCTCTTCACAATATGTTCATTGCCTCGAACATGCACAATTTCTGAATCTATTCAACTTTTTGCCTTTTTTCTTGTTAATGCAGACTGCAAATATGATATCTGAACCTAATTTAACAATTTTAACTTCCTTAACACCACAAATAAAGCTGATGAAATTTCTCAGCACAACATATAACTCCTTTCACGGTAAGGTATTATGGTTTAAATTATGCAGGCACAAATTCCCAATATTTAAATATTTTTGTTGATTTCAGCATTTCAGAGTACTCTTTCATAAAAGATAGAGGGTTTTACATTATAGAAAGAAAGTCAAATAATTTTGCAGGGAACATAGGGTGCCAGTGACCATCTGGCCTCAATGAAGGGAAATCTCCAAAGGAACAGTGTAGAGGTAAAACATTTAGAGCAAAAGAGTAAAATGGATTAATCAGTAATTAATAGGGTAGGAAGTAGCATCGATGTTAAATCAAGCATCTGATTAAGTAATTATTGAGTTAGCAAAAAATATTTAAGGAATTATTGTAGAGATGTAAGCTACTAGTATAAGCTACTAAATTAAAAGGTACAAACTTTCAGCCGAATCGGTTTGGCTCAGTGGATAGAGCGTCGGCCTGCGGACTCAAGGGTCCCGGGTTCGATTCCAGGCAAGGGCATGTACCCTGGTGCGGGCACATCCCCAGTGGGGGGCGTGCAGGAGGCAGCTGATCGATCTCTCTCATCGATGTTTCTAACTCTCTATCCCTCTCCCTTCTTCTCTGTAAAAAATCAATAAAATATATTTAAAAAAAAATAAAAGGTACAAACTTTCAAACAAATACATTAGTCCCAAAATTAAAAGATGTAATGTAAGCTACTAATTCTTGTCTTGATTTTCTTTATGCACTTAAAGAGGTTAGCAAGAACTGTCACACAGTAGGTTCTCAAATATATGCTCAAAGGAAGAAAAGAGTATTTACTTATATTAGTGAACTATGTTAATGCAGAGAAAACATTTTAGTGCTAAGGCAGAAAGGATTTTCTCTATTTATTGGTATCTGCTGAGAATGAAAGCAGGTAATAAAATTAGTTGGGTTTTTCTCAGGACTCAGAGTGACACTGTAGAAAGCCCCAGATGTAATCATGGGTTAGATATTTGCAACACTAATGAAGCCAGTAAACTTGAAAGATTAAAAGAGATTCACTTCTTAAGAATTACAATGGGCTTTGTTAATTAAATTATATTTTTACTATATATTAAGTCTAGTAGCAAGAGGCTTCTTTTTTGAATTAGAAAATTTTCATTTAGATCACCATGACATAAGTTATGGAAGTATTTCTTTCAGACTTGGGGGTATTTTAAATCTAGGTTCCTTTCAGTGGGATATAGATTTTTTTAAGGGCAAGTAAGTATTTCTCTTACTTTCCTGGCAGTATGAAAAAAATCAAATGGCCTATGCAGTAGTCATTAGAGATTCATTTCAGTTATAACTCTAAAGCTGTGCCATGGAAAAAGAATGGGTGAAGGAGGGAACTAACGTTTTAGAATCCTAAATGTCACATTGCAGGTGATTATTAATTCAAAATATTTTTAGCTAAGGTCTCCATAATCAGAGCTCATCAGACTATTGACTATATTCAAGAGCTAAATAATTAAAAGGAAGAACTCAGCATCACGAGTTAAATTTACCTAATCTCTGTGATTATTCTTGCCATGTTGTTAGCTTTTATGACTTGCTGGCATGTAACTAACTTTTATACTTGTTGACTTGCTATACCTTTTAAAAGAAATTTTACTTTCTAATAAGCTTCAATATTGATAAGATCAATTTCAAGTGACAGTATTGGAATATTTTGTTCTTGATTGGAAATATTTAGCCCAAAAAAGTAACATTTCAACATTTAACTTAATTTGACTTTAAATTGGTATTTCAATAAATGATTAAGGTTTTAAATAAGAAAGCATTGTTTCCACACATTTCAAATTTAAGGCACTGTGGAAAGAAGGGTTGGGTTAAAGTGCCAGTGGGCAAAATTTCCACACTCAGTAAACTAATCATAAAGGACATTTAATTTTTCCTTTAACAATACGAATAGTTTTCTCAAGACAATGGACATAGATCTAATCATGCTTCAGAAACTTCAGGAAGCTGAAACCCAAGTAAGGAGTCAACTCTGTGAACACAGGGAAGGAAGAGCATTTCCTGTAGAGGAAAGTGAGTTCAGAGTCAGAAAAGACTGAAGTTTTGAGGCATAATTATAGGATTTGAGCCTTAATCAATAAGCAAGTCCAGTTCATAGTGAGTCTAGAAGATGGTAAGGAGATTATACTTTATTCTTAGGATAATTTATCTACTTTAGGATAGTCCTCTCTTGTCTTTACAATAGAGATAACAGTATTACAAAACCAAGGAGCCTAATATTGTTCCTGTAAGGGTTGTGTCAGGTTATATTTTCAACTGAGAAAGTTAGAAACATCTACATGTTTGGTATATCATTGGTCCTAGCTGTCAAAGATACATTTAATTATATCCTAAATCACATCACAGGGGTACTATGCCATTATAGTATTGGTAACACAACTTAAGCATCAGTCAAAAGCTATCACTTGTTTACATTGACTGACATTATTTAACTCTTTCAGACTTTTAACCATCCATCCAAAGCCACTTAAGACTGGCATATGGAGGCTAACTTAAGGGACTTTGGGAGAACTTTCTACTCCTTTAAAATTTTGGGGAAAATTTGGTTTTTGTAAATTTCTAGAAAATTTCTCAAAATTATTTTTATTTCTATATTTTACTTCAGGTTTTTTTCCTCCCTAACTTTTAATGATGATAAATTAGAACTGCTTTGAATTCCCTCTAATCAAACCTGCTGTTTGAAGTTCTGCCTGTGATCTCACTTCTGCTAAACTGTGGATTGTTTTATTTTATTAAAGGATTGAAATGTAAGAGAGGGAATCTTAAGATTCCTTTCCAAGCATCTGCAGAAAAGCCAACCCAGGTACTCTTTCTTTCTGAATGCCATGTTTCCCAACATCTAGTCCCAGCATAGATTTTTGTGGACATAAAGTATGAGTAAGTCACAAATTCTAATGTCTTCCACATCTCTTTAAAGATGTAAAACCAACCAATCAACACCCTTTGTAATCTTTCCTTTGGTGCTTAGTTTGAGGAAATCAAAACTTGACCATTGTTAACATGCTCTTTTGAAGTGATGATTTAAGTGGTGTATTTGTTAGGGTTTGAATGCTCAAGGGTAATGAGCTATCTTCCTTTCTTTTTCTTCCTCCCGACCCTCCCCTCCCATCCCCTCCCCTCCCCTCCCATTCCCTCCCATTCCCTCCCATTCCCTCCCCTCTCATCCCCTCCCCTCTTCTACCCTCCCCTCCTTCTTTGAAGTAATGCAAAAACTAGTTGGTGTTGACTGCATGGCTTGAACTGCTCACCCCCTAGGAAGAATTTAAATGTTTGAAGTCTTAGATTGGTTGGTAGTGCTTTTAAAATATGTGTATTGACTCTGCCTCTATCTCGGGGATTAGCAGCTGACTTTAAATGAAAAGTCTATTGCTTTTTTTGCGAATGCTATAACATCCCATAGAAATCCTCATTAGTCCCTTTGACAGAGCCTTTCATGCCATTCAGTGTGCTCTGGAGTTGGTCTATTGCCCTATTTCCCAGGCTGGAAAGATGACCATCCGGTATCTGGGAGCCTAAGTGTTGCAGAAGACCAGAGAAAAGCCAAGCAATGCTTTAGAGAAAAAGAGTTACACAATTTATTACGCCTGCGGACTCAGTGAAATAATTTCCCAAGTCTGAGCAAAGGAACATGCAGGGAGTTTCTCTTTTATATCTTTCTGGTGTCTTTGTCCCTCAAGTATGGATTATGCTTCTGGTTCTTTCACAGGCTTTGCCAAAAAGGCCCCAGGTGTTGGGGGGTCTTGAGACCACATCGAGTGGTCTGGCCTGGCGCCAGCGCTAATAACCACCCCCTCCAGGGCTGTGCACTGTTCATTGTTTATGGCCTCTGTGAAATGTGAGCATTTAGGTAAACAGGTCCTTCAAGACCAGTTTCTGGGAAAGAGGCAGTGACTTAATTATAGGTTATCAAGAATGTACAATGGGCTTGCTGGCACAGATTCAGATTGCTAGTCCCCTCAAATATCAGGGTTACATTGCTATACTCTTACTTTCCAGAGGTAGTAGATGTTGACAATATACAATGTCTGTACTTGAATATCCGTTATTCCCTATGATCATGTTAGAACAGTACTGTCATATAGGAGGGGGGGGGGGGCTAAGGACTTAATGCAGGGAATTATCCCTTGATAATTTCCTTGTAGGGAAACCTAATATATAGGAATCCTTGCTACAGCCTTTGTTGGAGAAGTTGAAACTGGACAATCAATGGGTCTGGGCTGCCTGTGACCACTTGAGCCAATTAAACAGAGACCGGGTTGAATCATATATGAGCATTTATTTCAATCCTGCTGGTAGTATGGGAGAGGAACAAGTCATCCACAAAATCTGCTCTAGCCCTCCCCATAAGCCAGCTGCTATATTGGGTATAAGGACAAAGATTACATGGGGAAGTAGGCAAAAGGGATAAGAATGGTTATGCAAAATGGGCAGTTTACAGGCAATGTGGGGTGGGGGCTTAGAAAGGCCTGGGGGTATGCAAAGGGCTGGGGTTTGTAAAAGCCTGGCACCTCTGGTTTCTGCAACAAGATTGTTAATCTTTCCATGATAATAGGCAGATGGGCCAAATTTCCAGGTGATCTCCCAGGTCCTGCTTGCACAACTCCCAACCAGGTTAGAATGTGCTTTCTTTAATCAGAAAAAAAACAGAGCATGATTAATATTTCTTATAATTATAGCTGGTCCCCAATATTTTATTTCTGCCCCTAACCGAGTGATGCCAATCTTATTAGAAAAGCTAGTTTTGTTAGCAGAGGTATGTAATGTCCCAGTAGCCTAACCTAGCAGCTTGGACAAACTCTGTTAAGCTCTTGACATTCCTAGGCTCTTTATATATGTAATTATCTTTATGGGTAGAGGTAAAGAGACGGAAAAGGTAACAGTCCACCTCTCCCTGATCTCCAGTTTGAACACATTCCCTCTAGTACACGGCTACTAATGTAAGGGATAGTTCCCCTATTAGAATATCTGAGATCTTATTCCAGGGAAAATCAAATAGAGTTGCATCTAGATGGATAATGGAAATATGTGGAAAATCAGTAGTGGGAAATTATCTTGATTTTCTTTTGTGTAGTTTTTCTGAGATAGGCATGAATTACATTTTAAATGAGAAAAGCGTTATATTTAAGATTATGTTCATCATTTTCTAGGAGCAAATTTCAGCTCCTGTCTCTTACCCTACCCCCTTTCCCAAGGAATTGAACCCAGGCAGAATTCAAGGATTTCGTTACCTTATCTACTCATTTAAAAATATGCTTGAGATCCATCACAAGTAGCACCTGTTATAAGACTCCCTTAAGCACTCAGTCCCCTGTGACATATTCCATTTATCCTCCTTTTGTGGAGACTATGGTATTAGCTGCCCCATGTGTTGAGACTTGCTGGTTTTATTTTTTTTGCCCTGGATTGCTGCTTTCATATTGCTCCAAAAATGAACTTATTTAATAATGCTCAGTTTGTCATGTTTCCTCTTTCTCAAGTTACTGTTCTAAAGTCTCCTCCAGCGTCTAAGAAAACTCTTTGTCTATTCTGTAGAGATTTTGCTTTTTACTTTGTACCTGCCAACCACTTCATAGTGGTAGTTTGTGCAGGTTTATGCTAAGAGTTCTTTGAAGAGCAGGTAAATTAGAACTGCTTTGAACTCCCTCTAATAAAACCTGCTGTTTGAAGTTCTGCCTGTGATTTCATTTCTGCTAAACTGTGTTCAGCTTTGGCAAAGTTATCTTTATTCTTTCCAGTGGATGAAAATTTGGGGTTAAAGGAGTGATCTTTTTATTTTCTATTTCTAAAGATACACTTACTTAACTGGCCTAAAGAATCACTAAGGTTCTGGAAATACCAAATTTGGAAGGAACCTCAGAGACCATCTGGTCCAACCTTCTCATTTGTCCGAATGAGAAAAAGGATCCTCAAACCTCAAGAACATGGTAACTAAACTAAACCAGAATCCAGATGTCTGGCCTCCAAGTCCAGTGCCTCTTTCCTACTACTAGTATATCTGGCCTACTTTACTCTCAGTGAAAAATGCAATTTTATTTCTTAATTTTCAAGGCAAAGAAATGAAGGAAAGCAATCATGGTTCATTAGAGAAACTTTGGTTGTGAAGAACAGAAACAGACTGTTAAATTTATGCAAAAGGAAATTTACAGAAAGGTCATGAGAGGCTCATTTAATTCCTCAGCAGAGGTCTTCAAAATGGCAAGTGATCAGGGGGACTCAGGGGGAGAAACAGCATGTTCATTCACCAAGGGGGGCTCAATATTCCTCTTAGCTTGACACATTAGACAGGATTTTCCTGACTATAGGCCCCTGAGATCTCTTTTCTTAGAGTATTTATTTTAGAAAGTTTGCAACGCTAAATTCTTTTTCTGCTCCTTTGCGATATAAATCTTCTCTCAGCCTCCTGCCAGTTTTATAACTCGGGCATGTCTTTCTTAAGGACGTGGGAGCTATCCTTTTAGAATGTAACCATCAAAAAAGATAGGACCCCTTCCTGACCAGTGCGATTCAGTGGTTCAGTGTTGACCTATCAACTAGGAGGTCATGGTTCAATTCCTGGTCAGGGTACATGCCCACGTTGTGGGCTCGGTCCCCAGTGGGGGACGTGCAGAAGGCAGTCAATCAATGCATTAAATTTTTATATCTGTTTTGATTGGTTTAAAAATTCTACCTTTAAGAGTTTACGCTAGGGAAACAACTAGGTATGCATGCAAAGAGGTACACAGCAGCATGCGTATCACAGCATTGTTTATAATTATGTAGGCCTGGAAACAGGAAGATGTACAATGGTAGGGAGTTGTGTGAATAAGTCAAATGTTCATGCATTTGAAAGATATTTAATGATTTGAGGGATAGTAAAGGGTTCTGTGAAAAAAAACTAGGTTTCCAAACAGATATCTGTGGGGAAAGTACAACATATTAGGGATCATAATTTTTACATGTTAGAATTGCTGTCGATTTTTCATGTTGTTCTTTATATTTGTGGGTCTTTTCCAAAATTTATACAATACATATGAAATACATTCTGTGAAAGATAGCCCTTCAGTTTTGCCTGGGTAGAACTAGAAACCAGTGTTGATATCAGATGCAGTATCTGTACTCGGTCGGCCATCCAAGCTTGTTTAACTGCCAATGTAGAATTTAACTTAAAATAGGTGACAGCTCAGGTATAGCTCCCAGTCTGTATATGAGGAAACTGAGGCTAGATAGGCTAATACCTCGTTCATAGTGCTGAGAAGAGGCACTGACACATCTCACTTGGAAAACTATTCCTAAGCTAGGCCTCCCTGTTCATTTTGCCCCATCCACTGTTGTTACTTCACCATCTAGCAGTTGGGTTGGACTTTTAAAAATCTAATTCAGATGACGACACACATACTTCCTCAAACCTCCTAGGAGCTCCCATCACACTCAGTAACACTCAGGCCTGTGAACATCTCTCTTGTGATCATGCCTACCTCATTTTCTACGTGACTATTTTAGTCTAGTCCCAATGGCTCTCTTTTGTTCCTTAGGCCTGTCAAGCTTGTCCATCTTCAGGACATTTGTGCTGGCTGCTTGCTCCCTCTTCTGGAGACGCCTCTTCTATAAGATTTTCAAATGGCTTACTTTTCACCTTCACTCATTTCTGTTCAAATGCATTCTCCTTGAAGACTCCTTCCCTGACCACCATATAACATATTTTCCATCACTCTTCACTTTTTCTTATGGATCCACATCAACTCTTTATAACAAGGAATGTTGTACTTCGTGTTCATTTGTTTGTCTTCCCTACTAGGATGTAAGCCCCCAAAGGGTATTTTGTCTTGCTTCCTGCTTGTATGCCTCGTGTCTAGAAGAATGACTAGCACATAGTATGAGCTCAATAAAATGTGCTGAATAAATGTATCAATGAAAGAGTCCATGTTTTCTCACCCCAAATCACATGCTCTTTTTATTATACCTTAACTATAATATTTATGTAGTTATAGTATATTTTAGACATGTATCAGTTAGTGAATAGAACTTGTTTTTTAAAATAATTATTAAAGCTAGAATATCAAAACTGTTAGTATTTCTTTTTTAAAAAAATATTTTTTTATTGATTTCAGAGAGGAAGGGAGAGGGAGAAGGAGACAGAAACATCAGTGATGAGAGAGAATAATTGATTGGCTGTCTCCTGTATAAGCCCCTACTAGAGATGGAGCCTGCAACCCCTAGCATGTGCCCTGACCAGGAATCAAACTTCCTGGCTTATAGGTCAATGCTCAAACACTGAGCCACACTGGCTGGGCTCACACTGTTAATATTTCTCAAAACAACTATGTATTCGAAAAGAAGAAAGTAAATATTCATTCATATACCTTAATCTTCTGATAAGTCTATTTTCTGACTTTATTCCAATAGGACCATTTATACGCACCAAAAAGTCAGTTTAACTTGTCTGTAAATATTTATCACAATTTATTTTTGCCCACTGCTTAAGCTCTGCTATGAATTAAAATAGGTCATTAGGTAGTGAACTATTTATAATGCATTATAGCTATTAGTAAGCTGTAAATACTCAAAGCATCATTAGTATCAAAGTGCATAGAGATAGAAAACTTTAATGTGCTATTTGTAGTAAATTATGCAACCCTTTAAAGCGAAACAAATATTTCAGTAATATGTTAATGATTCCTGGGTATAATGTCAAGTGACTGAAATGATGGTAGGTGGGCAATGAGAAATGAGTTTGAAACTGATGAGTTCTTAATGATATCATCTTATCTTTTGTCCATTTATTGCTCTTCAATTCAAAATTCAATTTGAGTTACTTCATCTCATTTCTCAATGATATATAGTCTGTTTTCATAATTCTTAAGTTTCAATTCCTAGACAATAAAAATGATAGCTATCATTTAGAGAGCACTTATAATGTGCTGGATATTGCGCTAAATTCTTTGCACTATTATCTCATACTAGAGGCCCAGTGCACGAATTTGTGCACCAGTGGAGTCCCTCGGCCTGGCCTGTAGGATCAGGCCACAACTGGCTCTGCAACATCCCCCAAGGGGTCCCGGATTGTGAGAGGGTGCAGGCCAGGCCAAGGGACCCCAGTGGTGCATGATTGGGGCTGGGGAGGGATGCAGGAGGTTGGCCAGCTGGGGAGGGACCACAAGAAGGCTCCAGGGCATGTCCAGCCCATCTCGCTCAGTCCTGATCTGCTGGACCCCAGCAGTAAGCTAACTTACAGGTCGGAGCATCTGTCCCTTGGTGGTCAGTGCATGCCATAGTGACTGGTCGACTGGTTGACTGTCTGCCCCCTAGTGGTCATTGCATGTCAGAGCGAGCGATTGAGTGGCCTTAGCATATCATTAGCATATTACGCTTTGGTTGGTTGAATGGATGACCAGACGACCGGATACTTAGCATATTAGACTTTTATTATATAGGATAATCCCCTCAGCAAGCATTTGTTCCTTCTATTTTTCTTTAGACTTTTTATTTTGAAATGATTTAAGACTCAGTAATTGTAAAATAGTATAGAGAGTTCCTGTGCACCCATGATCCAGTTTTCCCCAATATAATATTTTACATAATCATAGTACATAATCAAAACTGGTTTTTGCTCTTTTACTTACAGTAGGTTCTGAATTCAGTAGATTAAGTGTTAATTCACAAACAGGCCCTGTATACAGAAGGCAAGGAGAAACTGAAGAAAGAGGCAGACCAATGGACAATGTTTTCCTGACCTCTGGGTTAAGAGCAGTTCTTTCATGCACACAGGCCAATGGACAAACTGTTCAGTGGTAGAAAAGTTCAAGGGATCTAATATCTTGGGAGGATTTATATCAATTACTTAACTGCCTGAATACCAACTTCCTTTATATTAGCTTTCTAATAAGATGAGCTGGATCTCACATTTATCCTAGGAAGATAGACTTATCCAAATTATCTATATTTTAACAGGCAGTACCACATTTCAGGCCTCAGAAACACATTTTAAATAATTCTTGCCATACCATATGTTTTAAGTATCATTAAAAAGCCATGTTCTTACTTTTAAGAAAAAATATTGGTGGCAGGTTTAATGAGGAAGAGAGCTTACACTTGAGGCTTGTCTTGGGCAGCTGGCCGCAAGATGAGGTCTTTACACCTGTCTGCCGGCAGTCTCATACACTACACAGGCAGGTGATCTCAACTACCCATTGATCGCTCAGTCTGTGTCTTTACAAATAGCTCCAGCTGTGGGAACGGTGAGCAAAACAGGCATTCGAAGAACAGGGAAGGCTGTGAGAAGCCTTCAATTGCCAGGTCCAACCCTGAGAGAGCTGGTGGTCACATCCTTTCAGTACCCTCCAATAATTAGCCAGGACGATCTTTGAAGATACATGCCATGATTATCACTTTGCTACATTGTTCATTCAGGTAATACATACTTAGTGCTCATGATGTTCCAGATGCTGGGTATAACTTAGTAGATAAAACAAAGCCTAGGCCTCATAGAGCTCACAGTCTTGTTGGGAAACACGAAATAAGCCAGTAAACAAGGCAATTGACATCTAATTACCTGTTGCTTTAAGTGCTGTGAAGAAATCACAGACCAGGCTGCGGGGTATTGGGGAAGAGCCGCTTCTTTCCAAATGAGATGACTCTGGAAGGACTTTGAGAAGGTGACATGTTTGCTGAGTCCAGAAAGATTAAAAGAACAATCCCAGATGAACGGAAAGAAGACAGTTCCAGGCAAAAGGAACATCACATGCAGAAATCCCAAAGTTCGAGAGACCTCAGTGCTTTTGACCAGCTTCTGACTTAGCCCTGTGGCTGGATGACGGTGACACCACGGTGAGTGGTGAAGGGGGAGGGGTGGGAGAGGTAGGCTAGGCTCCATCAAGCAGAGCTTCACCTTTGACCATGAAAAGGGGTTTTCAAGTTCAACTGGATGTTAGTGGAGAATTTTAAGCAAGGAAAGAACATAACCAGGTTTATGTTTTTCTAATATCACTGTAATTATTAGTTTGGGTAGGGGGTACGTTAAAAGCAGGGAGTTTAGACAGGGGCTCATGCATTTGAGCAGAAGAGGATTGGTGGTGTTTTGGGCAATGCTGGTCATAGTGGAGTGGGAGACAACTGTATGGATTCCATTCACATTTGGATATGATAACAATAGGATTTGCTGATAAATTTTATGTGGGGTGTGAAGGAGTAGGGTGGCTTTCAAGTTTTTGATTTAAAATTGTGGGATGAACACTATAGAATGTCGAAGGGAAAACTAAGGGATGGGCAGATTTGGGGGGAGAAGGTCCATACAGAGTTTCAGAGATTTCCATGGAATAAGCAAATGCAGAAGTAAGCTTGAGTTTGGAAGTCAGAGGAGAGGTAAATTCTGGAGCTTTTCATTTGGGCGCCCCTCTACATCTGATCAGATGTTTGAGAAAATGTAATAAACAGAATCTAATAACATATAGGAAGTATTTCTACTAAGTTTTGGTTTCCTGGAAGCAAGTTCATTTGTGTATTTCATTTGACTTTTATGTTAGATTTTAAAAACTGTATTCTCCTCATTCATGTCCAATATATTTCCAAAATCTAAAATTGAGTCTGATTCTTCCCAGAAGCAGAGTTAAGGGCTAGTTACAGGCTACTTACAGCTGGGCACTTCTGCACCCTGTCTTGGTTGGAGTCAAATTACCCTGAATAACTAAAGGCTGATATGGCCTAATGAACAGATTCACCCTTGGATATAACTCTGTCAGCCTACTTTTCCTTAGTTTTCTTTTGCAATTCTCAGATAAACAGGTGGTGATGACTCAGTAAGCTTCAAATATAAGCTTTGTATTTTAATTCTCCTGCTTATTTAGAGTAATGGCCCTTGGGTTAATCTACATGACAGAGCAGAGATTCATCTTAATAGAGAAACTCACAAGAAGATAAAAGTGAAAAAGGGTGGTTTGCTGAAGAGAGCCCTGGCTTAAGACACATCCAGATCCAAATCCCAAGTCTGTTCTTTATGATTTGGGGGATATCACTTATGCTCACTTAATCTATTTTCTCCTCTGTCATGTGTGGACTTAAAGAAACATTCATGGAAAATCTAAATTGAAGTAAGTTTTAAAATAGGTAAAATTTTCTGGAGTTCCAATTTATTTGGTTTTGTTTTCAATGCTGCAAATATAATTTAACCACTGTTTACTAGTGGTTACCCGAGATCAGATGCTTTTTTGTAAATTTATGATATTGTTAGATATAATATATAAACTATTCATTTGTTGTATATGTTCTGTTTCTGTTAAAAACAAACAATAACAATCTTTGGAAAGAGTTTTTTTCCCTTGGCTTTATAGACCTACAAGTAAACAGTTGTTTTGTTTCTGAGATTCTCTCTATTGACAACTGTGTGTGTGTGCCTTTACTCCATTTAATTTTATTTGCCATTATGTCCTACTAAGTAATTAACTCTGTATTTTGGAAAATGTAGAGACTAAAGAGAGCTATTTGAGAACACTGTTGAATAATTGTCTTATTTATAATAGTTCAAGCTGTGTTAAGCTTTATCACAGACTTTTCAAATATAAGACGTTTGTGTCTGGATGGAAATTATGGCTGAGAGTAAAACAAAATTACCTCTGAGGGATTGAGCAATCAAGATAATATAAAACAAAACAAAACAAAACAAAACAAAAAAGCAACACTGAAAACTCTTTCCAATTTGTTGGAATCAAAATAACATGAATATTTACATTAATTTTCAAAGGAGAAATTGATTTGCAGTTATACGTCAGTTTTAATTTGTGGACAGTCAGGTTCACATTAAGTTACCACCCCAGGAATCTCAAGCATGGCCAGAGTGTCAGTTATCCAATAAATGTGACTAGCCCAGATTTATATCTCTGGACCAGACCCTCCTGTGAGCTTTAGTCCACTTAGCATCTCCACTTGAATGTCTCAAAAGCATGTCTAAAGTGTAATAACCTTCCCTCTTCTGAATTTTTTCCTTCATTAATAGTTATGCAAAGTTTATGTATTTATATATTTTAAACAGTTCTTTGCTCCAGGCACTATATTAGTTTCTGTAGTACAGCAGTGAACAAGACAAAGTGTCTCCCTTTATGGGGCTCCAGTGAGCAAAAGCCAGAAGGGGAAGTAGAAGTATCTTACCTACTCTTATATTCATCATCAAGTTCTGCCAATTTTGTATCAGTTCATCTGTCTTTTAACTCTATGCTTGTCTAGTCCAAGCTACCATTTTTGCTCCCCTGTGTTCCCTGTGGCCTCAAGGATACTTCTCACACCTACTTTGCACTTTTTGAATCTAATCTCTACAAGATAGGCATAGAATTCTTCTTAAAACACAGGGTTTTTTATTTTTATTTTTCGAAGTAACTCCATACTGCTTTCCACAGTGGTTGCACCAATCTGTATTCCCACCAATAGTGCATGAGGGTTCCCTTTACTCCACATCCTCACCAACACTTGTTGCTTGTTGATTTGTTGACGACAGCCATTCTGACAGGTGTGAGGTGATATCTCATTGTGGCTTTAATTTGCATTTCTCTGATGATTAGTGATGATTAGCAGCTTTTCATATGTCTCTTGGCCATCTGCCTGTCCTCTTTGGAGAAGTGTCTATTCAGGTCCTTTGCTCATTTTTAACTGGATTGTTTTTTTGTTGTTGTTTCTTTTTGGTGTTGAGTTTTATAAGTTCTTTATAAATTTTGGATATTAACCCCTTATCAGATGTATCATTGGCAAATATGTTCTCCCATTTAGTCAGTTGTCATTTTATTTTGTTGATGGTTTTCTTTGCTGTGCAAAACCTTATTAGTTTGATGTGGTCCCATTTGTTATCCCTTTGGGCAAGTGAAACAAAAGAAAAAGTTATCAGAAAAAATACTGCTATAAAAATATTGCTATTACTGCCTGTGTTTTCTTTTAGGGTTTTTATGGTTTTGAGTCTAACATTTAAGTTTTTAATCTATATTTAGTTTATTCTTGTATATGGCGTTAGAAAGTGGCCTACTTTCATTTTTTTGCATGTGTTTGTCCATTTTTTCCAACACTATTTATTGAATAGACCAGTGGTCGGCAAACTGCAGCTCAGCAAACTGCTGCTCGCGAGCCACATGCGGCACTTTGGCCCCTTGAGTGTGGCTCTTCCACAAAATACCGACTTCTGCGCATGGGCCACGAAGTTTCAGTCGCACTGTACATGCACGCCCGCACGTGGTATTTTGTGGCGAGCCGCCGTTTGCCGACCACTGGAATAGACTATCTTTGCCCCTTTGTATGTTCTTGCCTCCCAGCGACTCCACTTCTTGGAATATATCCAAAGAAACCTGAAACACTAATTTATGTACCAGTAATTAACTTTTCCTCCCTTCTCTTTCTCTCTTTTCTACTCCTTAATACAGCTTCCTATTATCACCTCCCATATAAACTACTTATACCCATATCAGCTTGTAGAGAAACCCAAGCTAAGACAGGACCAGAGTATTGCAAAACTGCAGGGGCACTATTTAGTGGCACTATTCACATTGTCCTTCAAAGGATGTTGTTGACATTAGACTATCTAAATGATAACTATGGAAAAAATATTTAAAGAAAAGACTTTGATAATTACTAGGTCTTAAATAAAAACTTTAATCTAGTGCTTATTGGGTGTTTTGTGAAGAGGGAAGGGATAATTTTTAAGAAAATTAAATGGTATGACTTTGACCACTTTGAATGTATTGTTTATTGAACACAAAACAGTTTGGAACACTGTATGCTGGTATTGCTAAAAGTTTATGAACTGTTTCTAAACACAGCATTTCTGACAACAACGGTATTGGGTTTTAGTCGCCACACCGACCAGATCTCCAACTCTCCAGAAACCAACAGTGTCTTACGATTCAGTTCAGTTCTGACACTACCACCTCCAGTGCCCACAGGTCCCACAGGTGAAGCTCTCAGTCACACAAGACTACTCCCTACTTTAGATGCCAGTTGCAAGTACCTGGCCTCCTATACTTCTTAACAACTGGCTATAAATGAAGGGTCACATGATTCCCTACTCAAGTTGAATCACTTGCTAGAATTGATCACAGAGCTCAGAAAGACATTTAATTTGTTATCACTGCTTTATTTTAAAACTAGAGGCCCGATGCATGAAATTCGTGCAAAAGTAGGCCTTCCTTTGCCTGGCTGTTGGCACCAGCTTCCCTCTGACACCTGGGACCCGGGCTTCCCTTGCAGCTCCAGCTTCATCCGGAAGGTCGTTTGAAAGGACGTCTGGTCTAATTAGCATATTACACTTTTATTATTATAGATATAAAAAAGGAACAGCCACATGAAGAGATACTCAGGGAAAAGTCCAGAAGGGTCCTAAGTACCGGAGCTTCTGTCCTTCTGGAGACTGGGGGCATTACTCTCCTGGCATAAGAATGTGTTCTCCAACCTGAACTGCATCATTTAGGGGTTTTTATGGAAGTCTCTTCCCATAGACATGATTGGTTCAGTCTTGGCCATTGGTGATTAATGATCATGGACTTTCATGTGGGGCTGTCAGGACTCATGTTGGTCTTTTTCCTGCTCACAGTCTATTTTATGATGAAATTAGGACTGAATGGGTCAGTCTCTGTTGAAAATAAAACGATATTAATAGATTAAGTTGTGTCAGGAGTATTCCAAAGCACTACTTAAAAACTATATATTTTCTTTATAATTTAACTTTCTGACTTGTCTGGCTTTTCTTTCTAGCATATCTTTACATGTCCAAGGTGGTATACATGGAAATCAATTTAACCCTGCAGAGCTGGGCTTAGAATAATGAAATTCTGCAAAGGCACCAAGAGGTTAGCTAAGGATAGTTCATGAAGTGAAACAAAAGGTTGGAAGGACAGTTTCTGCCAAAAACAAATAGGCATTGAACAATTAATCTAGACTACGTATTTCTAAAAGTGTTCTACATGTGTAGTATACATGCATTCTGTCAGTTAATCCACACAAAAATTCGGTGAGGTTCTTCTTATATAACTAATGAGAAACTGAGGCACATGGAGGTGAAATTGCTAATGGTCAAACAGCAAGCAGTTTCTGAAATGTGGCATTCAACCCCATGTGGGCCTAGACTCACAGCTCATTCTCTAATTACTAACTGTTGGATTGCCTTAGGAATTTTAAATTTTTTAGCATCATAAAGAAATGGAATGATTGGTTAATTCTCCAGATAGGTGGTTGAAGCAGCCTATATTTACGTTTATTTAATGCTTTGTACTTTTCAAAATGTTTTCATAGTCTCTCTTAGTCTATCTTCTGTTTCTCTCCATCTCCCTTTCTTCCCCCTTTTTTGGTAGGATGTACTTATTTATTTGTTTTTGATGATTGAAAAGACCATTGCATAATTGCTCTCTGAAATATAGTTGAAATGAGTAGATGAATGACTGCTTTTCAGGTCTGTCTCTTTTCTCTTGACTAAATTGGTTCATATGAGACTGTATCACTTTATTAATAAAAATTTGGTGGTAATTGGGACAGGAGCTAGGCTATGTTAAAATGAAAAATGCCTTTTGATATGTAAATGCTTTCTTTCTCAGGAAAATTAATCACATGCATTTGATTTCAGGAGAATATTTAAATGACGTTAGGCAGTAGTCTTCAAGGACCTTTAAGGCCTTCATATACTTAGTTCTAAAAGCGTAGCATTAAACAGCTGAATAGGACCTCAGTGAGCATTTGGTTTGACTACTTCATTTTGCAGGTTTGAAAACAAGCACAGAAAGCTGACTTGTGCAAGCACACAGTTAAAAAGTGTCTAAGATTTGAACCTACATCTGCTGGTTTCTTTTCTAGAGATTATTCTACCAAACCACATGGACATAACATACTATACTTGCAAGTCCATTTGTAGTTCTGAAAAGCATGATAGCTGAATTGAATTATTACATCTACTTCTAAAAACTAATGCAGTATTTCTCTTATGATTTCCATAATCCAGAATTTCCCCTAATTTGCATAGTACTCTACCCTTGTTTTGTTAGAATATGTGGGTAATTAATTTACTGTCTCTACAGCTGCTGCTGCTGTTGTCGTTACTACTGACTACTATTACAAGTTACCTTTATTGAGTGTCTTGTGTGCTAAGCACTGTGATGAAAACTTTTTGTGTTTATCCGTTAGGTTAGTCAAGAAAACAGATACCATTCTAGGAATTTTGAGAAGAAAGGAATATAAGATAGGGGATTAAGTGCTTGCAAAATCGTTGGATGGGCTTGGAAAGTAAATGTCAGAAAAAGCTGTCACTGACTTTCTGTTTGCTACAGATTTTTAGAGGATCAGGAAGTTGCTATTTTTGCCTTGTTAGGAAAACACAGAGAACTTGTAGCATGAAGGTAGTTATCTCAGGGGGAAATATCCAGGGGCCACTGTACAACTTTATGACTTCCAAGTTCACTTGTCTGCCTGTCCCTGTCAGTGGAAGGGTAATCTGCTTCTGTCTTCTTTCTTCCAAACTCACCCAAATTGGCAGAGCCTAATCTGTAGAGTCATGTTGCCAAAGGATTTGATTAATATAGTTCCCAAGCTTTGGTCTCTGCTCTGAAGAGGAAGCCTAGAAGGGGATGAAAAAGCTGTCAAATGTCTGCAGTCAACATGCACCAGAATATTTATTGTCTGCTTTCATTCTGTAAGAATTACAGAAGAAGAAGCCCGAGACTTAGACATTTAAAGGCACTTGTGTAAGTAGATCCTGGATTACATAATGGCTAGGCTGGAGGAAGTTTTAAAAAGCCAACTGTCCCCTGAAAGGTATAATAGTAATGAAATAATATGTTATTTGATATTTCAAAAAGAAGCATTGAGGCAGTAATCATGGAAAACCACCCCAGGGAGTTTATGCTTTATGTGTATGTGTAGTACATTGATGTTTCCATCTCTTTCTCCCTCTCTCTTCTTTTCTCTGAAATCAATAAAAACATCTTTGTAAAACAAAAAGACGAAGTCTAGAAGGCTGACTCCAGTGCCTGCCTCTTAACCACCAACCAACTGTGTTGAGTCATTATAGGAGCTCCACTTAATATGATCATACCTTAATTAGAATTCACTTTCATAGCTTCTCTTTATACTTATCCTAGATCCGAAAAATGTATTTTACTTACTGCCGCCCTACTTTGGGCGGAAAAGAATGAAGGTTGTATTATGTTTTAGACCTATTGATTCAAGCTAGAAAGAAAAAAGTCAAGTCTTATGCTCTATGAAGAGATAAAGACGCCAAAGTAAACAGCCTTGACTTTTAGGGTGAAGTAGAACCTAGAAAACACAGATGAGGAAAAGAGAGTGAAGGTTCCATATTGTATACGCGATGGCCTCCATCCGGCTTGGAAGAGAGGGAACTGTGGGAGGCTGCATGTTGATATGGAAGGGGGTGGCAAGCTCTGAGTAAGCAGGCAGCACCCTTGGGATCTAATTCCAACTGCCCTTGTCCCTTCTGGAGAATAACTCAAACTCTGTGGTTATGTTGCACAAATGTGAAATATAGAATTTGGCTTTGGTGGTTGTGGAGATTCTTTCTGCTCTGAAATGCAGATTTTGTGGTTTGCAAAGCATTACCATAATATAAAGCTTACTCTTGCTTGCCATCAACTGCTGACATTTTTCTTCTGCCTTTGAGGGTTTGAAAGTTTAATAAGTTTGAAATTCATGGTCAAATGATGCAATTTTGAGGTAACTTATTTAAATGTGGATTTTTCACATTTCTAAGTATGTTTTAGTCAGGCAAATTTTTCATTTTTAAACATCTCTGTATCTGTTGCTTATGCTTTTAGTCCCAGAAGACAACTCTCAAGTTATTTAAAGAAAAAGAATTTTAAAGATAATTGCTAAATTTGCAAGTTTATTAGATGCATATCATTCTCAGACCAGGGAAAGCTAATTAGAATCTGAGGTGGAAAAATAGCAGCGTCTGCTCAATACCTGATTATTTTGAAGTTCAAAGCTGTACTTTTATTTAGATTGAACTGCTTTTGTGTTTTCCTCTATTTGGGGTTTAAAATTGATAAGGTAGAAAACCTAAACCTCTTAACCAACTCCTATTGGAGTGATGAATTCAAGGTACAGCTTATTCTCATCCAAACTAAGTTAATATAGTAGAAGAAATGGATCACTTTCTTTGTTGGCTACTTTTTAATGGTTTCATTTTAATAAGCAAACATTGATGAAATTTCTCAGTTTATTTTGGTACGGGGTCTTTCACTCCAGTTCCAATATTAACTTGTCACCCTGCAGTGGCCAGCAAACTGTGGCTCACGAGCCACATGTGGCTCTTTGGCCCCTTGAGTGTGGCTCTTCCACAAAATACCGACTTCTGCGCATGGGCCACGAAGTTTCAATCGCACTGCACGTGGGTGCCCGCACGTGGTATTTTGTGGAGGAGCCACACTCAAGGGGCCAAAGAGCCACATGTGGCTTGGGAGCTGCAGTTTGCCGACCACTTCCCTAGGGCATTGCTGTCTTATACTAGTACAACTTCCTGTCATTCAGGGATGGAATAGAAACGTACTCTTATGTGTCAGTTCTTATCCTAGGTAGGGGATGCATGGGGTACTGTGTAGAGGACTATTTTTTAAAATATATTTTTATTGATTCCAGAGAGAAAGGGAGAGTGAGAGGGAGATAGAAACATTAATGATAGGGAATCATTAATTGGCTACCTCCTGCACGCCCCCTACTGGGGATTGAGCCCGCACAACCTGGGCATGTGCCCTGATTGGGAATCAAACCTGTGACCTCTTAGTTCCTGGGCTGATGGTGTCAACTGCTGAGGCACACCAGCTGTGCTAGAGGACTATTTTAACCTATGTCTCTGCTCCGTGAGAAATTGTATTGTGATAGCCATTTGTCTATCATGAGAGAAGCAGACAAGGAGAGAGTGTGTGTGTTGGGGAAGCTATGGCTATAAGAAGCAGTATTCACCATCTCTGGTGTGATACACTGGAAAAAGCATGACCTGGGAGTGAGAAGAAAGTTGGCTTCAGAGTCAAATGAGTCACCAGCTACACCTATTTTAAAGGACAAGATACCTCATTTCTCTGAATCTCATTTTCCTCACGTAAGAAATGAAGGGTTGACCCTGGTGATTTTGCCAGCTCTGAGATTCCATGATCCTCTTTTGTTCAATTGCTGTGAAATTGACCACAGTCAATTTAGTCCTTGCTAGTTCATTTCAGGCCCATCTTCTTGAATGTTTTGCTAAGAAAAATAAGAAAGAGGTTTCATAGGAATTGAGCGAGACTCATTCAGGGAGACAATCTTATTCTTTAATAATACCAATTCCATCCACTTTAGAAAGTTTGGATTAGTTTGTCCTGCAACTCTTTGGCTGAATCATTTATTTTTTCAGAAGTTCTATCTCAGAATTTGCTAAAAAGTTGCTCTATTCTGATAATATTTATATACAGCGTGTCACAAAAAAGGTATATACACTTTAATAGTTGATAGCTCAATTTTGAAAATGAAATGCATTTTAATGAACACTACCTTTATAATTATTCAAAGTGCGTGTATACATTTTTGGCGACACCTTATATATTGAGAATAAATGTTCATCATTCCCATGTATAAGTTTTTAAGGTATTTAATATTTGAAGGTACATATTTATAGGATGCTATTTTTCTTATTTTAAAATTCATAAATATAAAAATATATTTTTATTGTTGATAGTATTACAGATATCTCTCATTTTCCACCTTTTTCCTCCCCTCCTTCCAGCTTTTACCCACCCCGCTAGGTCTTCACTATCCTATTGCCTGTGTCCATGGGCTATGCATATAAGTATGTAAATTCTTTGGTTTATCTCTTTTCGTCCCCCAAATCCACATACAACTTTTAAAAGGCAGGCACTGTTGCTATTGAATTACTCTAATAGAATTTTATTCTTAATTGCTATATCTGAAATATTCATTTTTCCTTTTCCTCCACTAGAATATTTTTAACTTGACTGATCTCTCTTCATTTCTATAGATTTGATTCTTCTTCTAATACTTGTGTGTACATGTCTTTTTCTTGTGCAGTGAGCAGAATGTTATTTCTCAGAGAACACGTCCGTAGCTTGGCTCCTGGCTTACAAAGTAATTATTTTGGCATTATCTTCCATTGCTCTGCGTTTACCATCTGTTGGCCACATCATTGAAATGATCCAAGTCTTCTGTAAATCTGGCAGTATTTTATCTTTTTATTGGCTTTACCTCCAACTTAAGTTCTATCTCAAAGATAGTAAATTTCACTAATTTCAGGAGTAGGCTTGAATATCTTGGGTTTTTATAGGAAATCTATAGTTTGAAATTTGGGAAGGTATTTATTTTACTTCTTAATATTCCACTGAACACGAGAGAAAAGAATAACTTAAAGAGAAAAAAATGTCAGAATGTTGTGTTCATTTTGGTTTATGCTATTATTTTTATTAACTCAGAACTATTCAAAGAGTGACCTATTTTTATGATTTCTACATGGGGAATGGAAATGATCTATGACCTCTGGGAAAAATTTAAGATAATCTGTGCTTTATAATACTTCAGCATACAGAATGTCCAGTTTTGAATTCTAAGCCAATTTCCTCATAGGTCTTCCAATTGCTTGATGTTCTTTTAAAATGTCATTCTCCAGGGCTGTTCACCAGCCTGTGTGCTTTCTCCTTGGGGTCTTCCATGTCACATAAAGGATGTCTTCATCCCTGTCACAACTATCTTTTCCTTGCACATTTATATTTGATGGGAATCTATGCCAAAGATTCCTGTAAATCTTAACTGAGTGCCTCTTAGTCTCTGAATTCCCTTTATCCATCATGGAAGCATATTCTTGAAAGGACTCCAAGAGGGCATTTATAGTGAGTGATCCTCTCATTTTCCTCAAGCTTTCCTTCAGAACTGCCAGGGAAATGGTTTCTTCCACAGAAGGATGGTGCTGGCTAAAAGATGCTTTCTTGAAATGGAGGGCTTACTGCCTTAGACAGGTTTTTTTTTAAATTTGCATTTTATTAGAGCTAAAAGGTATGAATATGAACTATTAAAATATTAACTCTCAATCATTATCTGTATTGTTTCTGTTTTATTCTTTAAAGTGTGTTACAAAGGAATATATCAGCATAAATTAAATATATATTTTTGCTCATATCTTAGAGTTTGACTATTCACTTGATAATAGCTACAGCTATCCTTTTGATAATAACTCAGTAACTAACTAACTATATAGATGGATAATATCTAGTGTTGGTGAAAGTGTGGGGAAGCAGTTATAATCATTTTTACATTTTGCCAAATAGTGATAATGGCTACAACAGTTTGGGAAGGTAATTTGACAGCATTTAGACACATTTTGATAATCTTTTTTTTCTCCTTTATTCGTTTAATGAAAATCTATCGAGCACATATTTTGGAGCGGGCACCATTTCTAGTTATTGGGGATGTGGGAGTGACAAAATAAAGTCCTTACCATCATGAATTATACTTTTATTTGGAATGGGAATGGAGACAGAAAATAAACAAGTAAATACAAAGTATGCCGGATGGTGATTAATGCTCTGGGTAAAAATGAAGTCGGGTAAGAAGAAGAATAAGATCTCTTTCTGTGAGGGACTATGCTATTTTATTTAGAGTGGCCAGGTAAGACCCCGCTGAGAAGGTGATATTTAATACCTGAAAGGGGCGGGGAGAGAGAGAGAGAGAGAGAGAGAGAGAGAGAGAGAGAGAGAGAGAGAGTGAGTTTTGTAGAGACCTGAGCCGAGTTCCAAGGAGTGCGAACATCATATTCCTTGCTCATTCGGTTCAGGGACTTGTGCTGAGAGGCCAGTGTGTCTTTTTTTATTTTATTTTATTTTTTAGTTCTTTATTGTTTAAAGTATTACATAAGTCTCCTTTTTCCACCATTGACCTCTCCCTGACCGCCTCCCTCCCCAGCACATGCCCTCACCCCCCCTACTGTCTGTGTCCATTGGTAATGCTTATATGAATGCATACAAGTCCTTTGGTTGATCTCTTACCCCCTCACCCCCCACCTTCCCTCATAGGTTGGACTGTCTGTTTGATGCTTCTATGTCTCTGGTTCTATTTTTGTTCATCAGTTTATGTTCATTATATTCCACAAATGAGTGAGATCATGTGACATTTATCTTTCCCTGACTGGCTTATTTCGCTTACCATAACGCTCTCCAGTTGAGGCCAGTGTGTCTTTAGTAAACATCAATAATGGCATTTTACTAATCAAATTTCTGAAATTTTTATGTTTTAAATTCTATTAGCCTCTTTATTTACAGTTATTTTGTTGTTGTTTATCCTCACCTGAGGTGATTTTTCCTTTGATTTTTAGAGAGAGTGGAAGGAAGGGGGAGAGACAGAGAGAGAGAAACATCAGTGTGAGACAAACACATAGACTGGTTGCCTCCTGCACACACCTGGACCAGGACTGGGATTGAGCCTGCAACTGAGGTATGTGCCTTTAACCTGAATCGAACCTGGGACCTTTCAGTCCGCAGGCCGACACTCTATCCACTGAGCAAAACTGGCTAAGGCTATTTATAGTTTTAGACTTTAAAGACCCTCCATGGGCTCATAATTATGGGAAAAAATAGTTTCTTCTTTTAAACCCAGCTGATAAATATGTTCACACCTAGAACTTTTTGCGAATAGATGTTCAGTATGCAAATCATCTCATGGTGATTAGGCATTACTACAGGGTATGTTCTAAAGTCATCTGTGTTTTGGTGATAGATTCTTTGCTTGACAAATCTTCAATCTGGCTTCTGAATATTCTCTGGGCTCAACTGTACACTTACTTGTAAAATCCAGTTTTAGCAAAAACCCTGTCAAACCAATTTAGCAAAAGTGTTTCATTCTTAATATCTGATCATGCTTCGTATCTGATCAGGTTCATCATCATTCATCATCCTCCAGGTGATGTCTTATCATTTTGCTTGTCTTCAGCAGAGAATACTGTTAGGTTGGTTTAGCCAGAATCCCTTTTACCCCTGATGTTTCCTCTTAGTATTTTTCTACCCACTGTCCCCGCCGCCCCATCCTGCTCTTCCGCTATAAATTCCCACTTGCCCCTGATGTATTCAGAATTGAGCCAGGGTTGATACTGAGTGTCTTTTGCCCTATTGCATAGTCCTGAATAAAATGTTTTCACTTCTTTTACCACTTTCCAGTTCTGGTTTTTATTTGAGATTGTTTAGTGTATAATTTAACATTTGAATCACTCTAGATTTTTGTAGGTATGTTAATACTAAGAAGATTATTAGCTGATATAAATTTATAAATCTTTGTAAGAGTAGATGATTATGTTGATTTTTTTCTTGCATTAGTATCAATAAATATCTATGCTAATAAAAGGGTAATATGCTAATGAGACTGGGTTGACCAGACATCTTCCAGTTGTCCGGTCCTCCTTCCAGACAAAGCCACGGTGGCGGGGGCTGAGGCAGAGGTGGTTAGGAGCACTCAGGCCAGGAGGGGAGCAGTTATGGGTGATCAGGCCCGTTAGGGGCGATCAGGCAGGTAGGCAGAGGTGGTTAGGAGCGATCAGGCAGGCAGGCAGAGGCAGTTAGAGGTGATCAGGCAGGCAGACAGAGGGATTAGGGGTGATCAGGCAGGCAGGCAGGTGAGTGGTTAGGAGCCAGCGATCCCGGATTGTGAGAGGGATGTCCGACTGCCAATTTAGGCCCGATCCCACAGGAGTCGGATATCCCCCAAAGGGTCCCAGGTTGGAGAGGGTTCAGGCCGGGCTGAGGTACTCCCTCCATGCATGAATTTTGTGCACCAGGCCTCTAGTTTTACTATAATTATAATAGTGTATAACTCATGTGATGTCTTTTTTTTGTAAATAGTAATCATAAATTATTATGATGGATCAGTCTTGGATGATATTATTTTCTGTGGTTACCTTAAATATATATTATTAAAAATGACTATTAATTATAATACAAAAAAATCAAATTTGACTCTACTAAACTAGTACTTAGTGATGACTAGAATATACACTAAAACTTTAGATTAAATCAGAATTATTTACTTTCTTTAAGATTCCAGTTATTAATAGTTGCAAACAACACTAGATTAAATTTTTTTTTTCCTGGCTTGGTCTAGATCAGCGGTTCTCAACCTGTGGGTCGCGACCCTTTTGGGGGTCAAATGACCCTTTCACAGGGGTCGCCTAAGACCATTGGAAAACACATATATAATTACATATTGTTTTTGTGATTAATCACTATGCTTTAATTATGTTCAATTTGTAACAATGAAATTGGGGGTCACCACAACATGAGGAACTGTATTAAAGGGTCGCGGCATTAGGAAGGTTGAGAACCACTGGTCTAGATACATACGGAATTTTATTTATTTCTATTCTATTTTATTTTTTTTAAGAATTTTCTTTTTTAGAAAGTAAATCTTTCCCTGGCTGGTGTGGCTCAGAGGTAGAGCACTGGCTCACCCATAAAAGGTCAAGGGTTTGATTCCTAGTCAAGGGTACATACCAGATCAGGGTTGCAAGTTTGTTCCCTGGCCCTGGTTCAGCCATGTGCAGGAGACAACCAATGGAAAAATACCTTCCAATAAGGATTAACAAACAAAAAGAAACAAAGTAAGTCTTATGTACAACTTGCTTTTAGGAAGAAATGCTCATGAATATTAAAATTTGTATATGGAAATTTAAATGTTAGACTGTTGATGAGTTATATATCTTTTATTGTTACTAATTGTATCTCCTGTAGAATCTTCAAAAGATCTGTTGATAACTTGATAACTTCCATTTTTATCAATAATCATGTTATTCACAGGTCCTCAGCTGCAGGGATATATATAGTATTTATTTTAGGGTGGGCAAAAGTAGGTTTATAGTTTTTCATATGGAAAATAATACAATAGCCTATAATTATAAAAGGGTAATATGCTAATTAGACTGGACATCCTTCCTGACGAAGCTGGGGCCGGAGGGAAGGCAGCCCGGATCCTGGGTGCCTGCTGACAGCCGGCAGAGGGAAGCCCAGGTCCCAGGTGTCGGAGGTAAGCCAGTGCCGGTAGCCAGGTGAAGGAAGGCCTTCTCTTGCACGAATTTTCATACATCAGGCCTTTAGTTAATAAATAATGCAAGAATAAACTCTGTGTTTTACATTCTCACAACTGTGAACCTACTTTTGCAAACCCCTGTATAGTGGAGGTGTATTCCCTGGGGAAGCCTGGGACTTGGTTGGAATGTCTGTAAAGAGGATTTTCTGAAAGGTCAGGGACCTTGCCGAAGGCAGCAGCCCCTTCCTTGACTGTTCCAAACAAGTCTGATCCCCTGGGGTGTTTTGCTAGAATCTCTATGTTTAGTCTTTAAAGACCTGACCTTGTAGAAGCATATGCTTTCTTAAGGATACTTGCCCTGCTGATTGTATCTAGAGGTCAATTTGAGTTCAATAAAAAGCCAACGAGGCAGGTGAACAGGGTTGCTTTTACTACTGATGTAAAGGAGTCCCTTAGCCCTCTCTTTCAAAGAAACCTGTGTTGGAGTAATCTGTTCATCCATCGCTCAGGGTCTGCTGGTCAGCCCTGGTAGTATTCAATCTTGGAATTGTGTGGACTCCATACTTAATCATTAAAAAATAGTAGTTGCTAATCTATTGCTTTAAACTGGAATCTGGGGTCCTTCAGTGTTCATTGGTGTAATATATTCAATGACTTTAGAGGCTCCTTGAGGGGATGGTGCATGGGAAAATAGCATAACATAGTTTTTAAGTGTGATATGGAAGTGTACATTACAATTTGACCCATAATTTCGGAGTAAAATATGATCATTATCAGCAAGCAAGCCATCATGTTTTACCATTTCTGTTACTTCGAGTGTTTACTATTTCTCTGAACTTGGCAGAAAGGTGGTTCAATAGTCTGAATGTGAATTAGTCCCTTGTCTAATATAAATAAACATTCATTGGAAAAATGCTAATTAAATCAAGTCTGGTTATTCAAACAGTGCATTATTCAAGAAAGTTCTCTAATGTTTAATGTTAATTTCCTTCTTAGATATCAACAATCTCTGTGACCTTTTGTTATTAAAATTAACAAGTGATTAATTAAAAGCACAAATAAGCATGAGTCATAAGATCTAATATCACCATTTATAAAAACACAGTAGTGGATCCTATAAATACATATCAAATAGGTATTGTTTTACAAAACCTCATGCTAACATTCTCTGTGTTGCTGAAGGGCAGCAATTCTTCAACTGAATCTTTTTATTATGACAATATTTCTTGTTTCTTGTTGTGGTGAGCATTAAGGTTAAAATAATTTGTGTTCTTAAAGCAATTCCTTTAAAAGAAAATGTAGTGAGCTAGTAGTTCATCTTCATACCCAATGGCCAAGTGCAACTCTTTTGTCGCTTCAAGGTGATTTTAATGAAATATCAATTTCATTTTGACTCACTACAATGCCTGTAAATACCTGCATATTCTCTAGGAAGGCATGTGGGAGACTATTCAAGCATGTCCTTTGTTAGAATGCAAAACATTGATGTCTGTTTTTAAAAACTATTTTCAAGTTTGTTTGGAGACAGCCAAGTTTTAATTAAATAAAAGTGTTAGAAATAATGTAGAAAGATAAAATGGGATAATAATGTACCCACCTGGCAGACCTTGCTGATTTGGAATTAAAGGGTTGTATTTAAGATCGAATTTTAACAGCATTCTTTATAGTGTGACCCAGTAAAGAAATATTCTTCACTGACTAGTTTTCTCCTAATTTTCCAAAATAACAGCCAGTAAAATGCAGGAATAATGCTGCTATTTAATTTTAGAATAACTTAGAGTACTTTCATTAGCATTTCCACTTCACAATATACTTTTTATTGGAGTTGCTACCATGATGTAGAAAATATAAAAATTTTTGTGTGAGATTCTCACTAGTGTTAAAATCATTAAATCACTCCCATCAAGTTAAAAAAAGAAGTGGTGCCCAGCTGGTGTGGCTCAGTGGCTGAGCATTGACCTATGAACCAGGAGGTCATGGTTTGATTCCTGGTCGGGGCACATGCCCAGGTTGCGGGCTCGATCCCCAGAGTGGGGTGTGCAGGAAGCAGCCCATCAATGATTCTCTCTCATCATGATGGTTCCATCTCTTTCCCACTCTCCCTTCCTCTCTGAAATCAATCAAAATATATTTAGGAAAAAAGGTGGTTTTAATAGAAATACTGATCTACCTAAAAGAAGAAAAATAATGTCTATTAGTGGACATTTGTTTTCTGGCTACTCAGAATCTATTCATTCTTTAGGTACCCATGCTTCTGATCCTTCTAAATGATAGTTTTGTTTTGTGTGTGTGTGTGTGTGTGTGTGTGTGTGTGTGTGTGTGATTTTTACAAAATATGTTACTTTTCCAAGGTCCCCTTTTCATCTTAAAAGTGTAGATTTTTATTACAGAATAACCAAGGTACCATATTTAAACAACTGAGCTAATACCTAGTATCTGGTAGTTGCTAAGAAAGAGAAGTCTTACCTCTCTTAATCATTCGTTTTCAGTCTGAATCTAGCTTACGTACTGGAGTAAAATTGTTAACACATTATTTTATTCTTTTAACAATAGGTTTGCCATCTTTATCATTTGCAATCTATCTACTTGGTCTTGTGGCTCATGGGGGCTGTGCCTTTTGAGTTTGAGGGCTGTTCAGGGAAAAGTAACTAGTGCCATGTGGATGAGGTTTCAGTGGGTCGAAGCTTCCCGTGGTATGAGAGCAATCAAGCAGTGGCGTCTGTTTCCTCAAACTGCCACCCAGAAAAAGGGAGTTTGGACAGGAAGAGGCCAAATTGCACATCGAGGATAAAGTAGGTGCTGGCTGTCCTAGAAGAAGAGGCACTTTAATTGGTGATGCTACTGTCAAAGTTTGCCAGAGGCTGTCACCACGGGAATGGCCACTCATGAGAAATGTTAGGTCAAATGAGGGAGGAAAAATATATCTTTCTCAATACCTTGCCCTTTTGGAGCCATGAAGTACATTTCAGATAAAGTAAGAGTTTCCTATTACGGGTCAGGCTCAATATTTATTTTTCTTTACATTTGTAGGAAAAAACAAATTCTCCTTTTTAGTGTCTCTCTAAACAGGGGATTCATGTTGGGGCTTAATCATTTAAGATGAAGCATATAATTTCAGCATTAGACAAGGGATGTAGAAAATACACATTGATTAAGAAGTCAAAAAAGAAAAAAATTATATCTATCAACATATATTGGGATTTAACCCATCATTAAAATCATTCAGTTTTAAAAGCAACAAAAATAATACTAATTTATTTAACCCCTTTACTGTACAGTGACTTCTCTGAGTTTCCCCAGCTGGTTAACTAGATACTGAAAACCAGGTCTTTTAACTTTTAGAGTATGGCCTTTTCACTCTACTATGCCTTCCTGTGTGGTTCTCTTTTAAGCTGATGCTTAAAGATCAGACAATATTAATATTTTAAAAAATATAGTCAGAATGAGTGCCTATTCCTGTTCTTCTCAGTCCCCTTCACTTGTTGAGGACTGCTTCCTTTTTAGGAGTAGGCCCTTGCTCTCTCCATCTGCACAGCCCAGTGGGAGCTGCTGTATTTGCACAGTGTGACTCTCACTCTAACCACAACTGACTTGTTGAATGGTGTGTAAGTAAACTGAAGCAGTCACATCAGTCCTTTCCAGGAGAACTTACATTTGGGTTTGAAAAAAATAAGTTCAGTATCTTTCTGATTGGCGGAATATATATAAACTCTGTAGCTGTTGGCTGGCACCTACACTAAAAAAAAAAAGGGAGAGAAAACTGGTTATGATGAGCAATGAGCAAGGGAGAGGCAGCATTCTTGGGGTCCATATTTGTAGTCTTCCGTGAGATAGCATGGTGCTCTCCTAATGAATTCCCTCCTTTGTTAAACTCACTTCAGCAGAAGTGTCCATACAGCTAAACCTTAAAACCACACATGACCAAGCATTCATTTATAGTACAAATGAAAGGAAAATCAAATAATGGTTAAAGGAAAATTAGTATAGTTATCTCTCAGGGGTAAGGATGGGCTTTGTTCAGGGAGGGAGCGTCCAAGGGTCTTCAAAATATCCTGAAGGCTCTGTTCCTTCACCTGGGTTCTGGGTGTTAGGTGACTTTTATCATTATGTAAACATATATCTAACAAACTTTAAGCATTATATATGCTATTTTCTATGCATAAAACAGCTTATCATTGAAAAACAAGTAAAATAAGACTCTCTTGTGTATGCCAAAATGCAAACAAAAAACACTTACCCACCTTGTTAATTCTATTTCTTTATTTCTTCCTTTTGTTAGAAATAAGGTGAGTCCCCCAAGTCAGGGGTCCTTGTAGAACACAAAACATACTCGGGAACCAGGCAGCAAGGCAAACATCTTTACTTCTACGTAGAAGGGTGCGCACACATGGTCTGGAAGCGCATGCACACCGAGCAGGTGGGCTGCTCTACTTTATAATCCCTGATGCACGTGACCTGTCCCTTGCTCTGGATTGGAGCTCAGGTGCACAGTCTTTCACGATTGGCTAATTCAAAGGGAGGGGTTGGCCTTTGCTGTTTCAGGATGGCGGCCTCCAGGGGAGCTGCAAGCCATGTGGCCAACATGGCGACTGCCAAATCATGCTGTCCAAAATGGCGTCTGTCTAAACTGTTCTTTGGCAGAAAAGATGATTTGTTTATTCTCACAATTCCCCCCTTTATTTAAACTCTTTCCTTCAAACTCAGCAAACATTCATTGATTGTGATGCTCTACAGTGTCTAGGAGAAGACTTATTTGCTGTTTGGTCAATGCAGTTTCAATTAACCCTTAGACAAGACATGATGATGTGACATCCCATCACTCTAGCTCATCGGTGGACAAACTTTTTGACTCGAGGGCCACAATGGGTTCTTAAACTGGACCGGAGGGCCGGAACAAAAGCATGGATAGAGTGTTTGTGTGAACTAATATAAATTCAAAGTAAACATCATTACATAAAAGGGTACGGTCTTTTTTTTTTTTTTTTAGTTTTATTCATTTCAAACGGGCCGGATCCGGTCCGCGGGCCGTAGTTTGCCCACAGCTGCGTCTAGCTCCTAATCAAAGGGGTGAATATGGACACCATCACTCTAGTGCATTAAATAATGGACCTTCAATCCCAGGTTCCAGCTCACGTGTCACAAAAGCTGCCTATGCCTTAGGGCCTCAGTGTCACATGACGGCACTGGCCCCAACATTGCACATCTTCCTCCTTTTTCTGCCTGTTCCCCCCGGTCACCCTGCTGCTGGCATCTAACTGTTCACTATCCCTTTAGCTGCATCCCGAGTATGTTTTCTATTCTACCAGAACCCCTGACTGGGGGGTCTCGCCTTATTTTTAACACTTTGAGAATTCCTGACATTCTTTTACAGGAAAGCAGCTTATTCCTCATTTATTATCTTATATCCTATTTTAAGACTTTAAAATTTGTTGAAAGAAATGTCAATTTTATGTTGGAATATGGTTAATCAAATGGTCAGCCACGTTAGTAAAATGCAAATTGTTACTGTCAAATACCATTACAGACTTCTTTATTTACCGAAGAAAACAATTCTTTTCTTATTAAAAGCTTTAAAAGCCCTTTAGAACATTGATAAATGACAATATATAAAGAATATATTGAGCTTTTAATTTATTTTTTTCTATAGAGATGAGCTAGAAAAATACTTTAAGTGTATAAAATTGAAAGTTGGGAGAAGAGATGTGTAGTAAAAGAAAACAATAGAAATTTATGTGTGACATTCTATTTTTCTCTAAATATTCTACCCTGCTCTTCATGTCTGGTTTCTTATTCTTTGATAATTCTGCCCACGTATTTGAATCCATAAGTAAGAATAACTTCTGACTTCACCTCAAAGGGAGTATCCTTCAACTAAAGCCATTTTTAATTTCTCAATAGTGTTACCTCTGTCTGAGACTTGGTTTAATCTTTTCTTCTTGGAGAAATTGGGAATGCATATTGCCCATTTGTAGTGTAGTGGCTCTACTTTATGGTATTATCATCTAAAACATGGATGCTTTTAGTTATTAAATTACTCTTTAATGTTTATTTTCCAATAAAAACTAAGTGAGATTAAAACTGAATTTATTTTCATTTAATTTGTAGGAGGCTTTATGAAGATTTTTTTTTTTTTTGGAAAGCTTCTTAAAGAAAAAGTTAATTGTTTTAGAGTTTGAATTTTAATTTTGTAGAGTCTCAAGAACCCATTGATAAGATAAAACAGGTGGATTTCAACATATGAACATTTAATGTATTCAACTTTAATTGGAGTGAGAGAATTAGAGAGGGAAGAAAGGAGGAAAAGAGGAAACAGAGTAAGTCCAATAGGAAGAAAAATTGTTTTTTTTGGACTTGTTGACGATACGGAATTTTTGGACTGGAACCTGGATTCTTTGTCCACTGGAGTCGAAGAATGAATCCATGGACAGAAGATGGTATAGCAAAGGTGGAAATTTATTAAAGAACAAGTACAGACTCCCACGTGGGAAGTGGGGGTAAGGGTCCCACTGAGTTCCTTTTCCCTATGGCTTATAAAGGCTGCAGATCTTGGTACCTTGATATCCCCTCTGATTGGTCACTATTCCCTTAGACTGGTTACTATAGTAACTCCTGAGCTCAAAGGTCGAACCTCACAAGGGACAGGAGAGGTCCTCCCCCCTTCCCTAATTGTTTTCTTGTTTTCCTATTTCCTTTGGGCTTTATTTTCTTCTGGATGAAGGGCTTCCTTCTCTTTATTTTGTAAATACAGACCTTTTGCTGTTTCCAGCTCCCTCATTCAATGGAAATGTACCTTCTGCTGCTCTGAAGCTCTGTGCTTCTTCCATGGTCCTTTTAATTTCTAAAATTTCCTAATACCTGTCTTTTTTATCCCCCCCCCCCCCCCGCAAATTCCTGTTTCATTGAGAAGATAGGTTCATCCCCAACTTTTCTAAAGAAATGAAAGTTGTGCATCATGCACTGGTTTTAAATGTTAAAATATTTTACATGCAACGATCAAATTCGATGTGTCCCATTAAATTGTAAGGTACCTAAGTAATGTTTTCAAAATGTGATTCATTGATACTTTTATCAAAATTACCTTTTGGTACTTGGTAAAAATGCACACTCATTAGCCTGCTGCAGACTTTTGAATTGAGTCTTTGAAGGTGAGGCTTAAGAATCGCATTTTTATTAGACTCTCTAGGGGGTTGGGATATATTTAAATTTAAGAAGCATTGTTCTATTCATAATACAGAAGACTACTTTTATTTTTAGAAGGGATAGCTCTGAGGAACAGAATGGTGAAGTAACTTGCCCAGAGTTGCACAGCATGTTAATGAATATTTAGTGTTAATTGATGCCAAAACGTGTGCTTTTTGCCTACACACCATTTTAAACCTCCATGCATCACTTCTAAATAAGAACAATCATATGTTGGTTATATCTACGGAATCCCTGTAACTAATAATGAAAACTGAGATTAAATGCAATTTTCAGTGGGGCACTGGGAAAGGCAATAAGAGTAGACAAGGGAAAAATGGAAGAACAGTCAACATATGACAAGTAAATGGTGCTAGTGATTGGGTAAGAAAGACTAAGGATTCATCTTTTATTAGAACCTGTCACCCTCGTTTACTACACCTTAAACTAGGCTTTTGTTCCTAGAAAACACAAAAAGCTTTTACCACATTCACAGAAACCCCAAATTCCAAAACACTATCCAGAAATCCCCCCAAAGTACTATAATCTGTGTTCAACTAACATGCAGAAACAATCTCTTTTTCCCTAGCTACACATTCTTTGGCAATATTTTCTCAAAAACTATACCTCGGTGGGTCATTCTGCTCTGCCACTTTAGCTACTGAGCCTACAATATGGATTTTTTAGTATCAAAATATGTCTTCATATCGTAATCATTGCTGTAATAAATGTGATAACAGAGAATATCTATTGAGTAAGGCTTTGCTAGGCCCACCGGAGTTGTACATTATGTAAAAACAAAAATGAATTCAAGACTGAACAACATAAGACTTCCTTTCACAGCAGAAATATGCCAATCTGTAAAACACAAACGTAGGTGTTTTCCACAAAGTCTAATGCCAGTTCCTATCATTATTTCAGCTTCCTAAATAGAAGTGTTTCTTCCCTTTTGGTCGATGCGAAGATACCTGTTGTCCTGTAAGGGAACATTACTATCTTTTGCTTTCTTTAAAATGGTATGAACCTGGTATCCTATTTTGGGTCCCTAAAGGCATATATGTGATTTCTTATAAGAGACTTTAAGTTTTTATGAGTAGATATTGTGCTAATTTAGTAGCATTCTGGGTAAGCAGGCTAGTAAAATATTGGGGACTAGATAAAAAAGTGTAAGTTCATAAAAGTTAAGAAATTCAGTTGTCATTTAAAAATAATTTAACTACCTGAGAAATAGCAATATTTGATCTTATCTATTACAAAATGGTATTTCAGATTACAATGAATACTTATACATAAAATTATTTGAAGTTGTTAGAATATATTCTGTTAGGAAAAGCAACATGGTGAATAGGTAAATTCACATGCAAACATTTTACTGCTTTGTGACTTGTTTTTCTTTTAGTACAGGAAACAATGCCCAGAGTGCAAAATAACTCCCAAACCACTGCCTAAGTCTCCACTTGCTTTCCATTTATTCATTTACAGGTTGTTCAGTTTTATAGCAAGTACTTGAGGATCTACTTCATTTTTTAGGTGAGAACACTTAAGTTCTACTCTCTTGGCAAATTCCAGTTATATAAAAAAATTTATTAACAGTAGTTATCATGTTTTACATGAGCTCTTCAGACCTTATTCACCTTATAGCTGAACATTTATACCTTTTTACCAACTCTTCCTATTTTTCCCATCTCCCAGTTCCTAACAACTGCTGGGGTCCCACCCCAGCAGGTCCAGGGGTCCCCAAAGGTGTGGATGGAGTCGGTGAAGAAGGAATGACACGGAGACAGCGTTCAGTTGATCAGCAGCCTAGCCAGGATCTCTAGCCAGGATCTCCAGCCAAGTTCTGGTCTGGATCTCCAACGAAGTTCTGCTTAGGATCTCCAGCTAGGTTCTGTGTCCATGTTCTCTTGCTAGGTTCTCCAGCCAGGTTCAGTCACCAGGTTCTAGTCAGGTTCAGTCCAGGATCTTTTGCCATGTTCTCTCCAGCGAAGTTCTTCTGTCTCTAGTTCTGTCTTCTTAGTTCTGTGTTCTAAGTTCTGTGTTCTAAGTTCTGTGTTCTAAGTTCTGTCTTCTTACATCTGTATTTATACCAGTTGATTCATTCATATCAATCTCTATTACAAAGGTTAGGGCGTTTCTTATCTCCATTCCAGGGAGTAAAGATTATGTAGCTTAAGCATGATTGTTCCTAGTTAAAGTGATTAATTACCCACCTGGCACTTAGTTAAGAGGTTTTATTCCCTCCCTAACTTCAGGGGAAAATCCCTACCTGGGGAAACAACCTTTCTCAGAGACCTTGGTTAAAACACATAGTGCCAAGAAGGTAAGCAAACATATTAAGAACAGTATGCCATATATGCCAGGTCCCTTGAAACAGCAAGCATGGACCGGCTCCTGGCAAACAACCATTTTTTTAAAAATATATTTTTTATTGATTTCAGAGAGGAAGAGAGAGAGAGAGAGAGAGAGAGAGAGAGAGAGAGAGAGAGAGAGAGAGAGAGAGAAATATCAGTAATGAGAGAGAATCATTGATTTGCTGCCTCCTGCATGCCCCACACTGGGGATCAAGCCCAAAACTCGGGCATATGCCCTTGACCAAAATCGAACCCGGGACCCTTCAGTCCACAGGCCAATGCTCTATCCATTGAGCCAAACCAGGTAGGGCAACAACCACTTTTTTATCTTCTCTGTTACTGTAAGTTTGACTTCTAAAAAATTTATTTTAATGTATTTAATTTTAATTTTTTATTTCACCAATAGATGTCAAAGTATTTGTCTTTGGCTTATTTCATTGAGCATAATGGCCTCAAAAATCCATCCATGTTGTCAGAATAGCATGATTTTTTCTTTCTCATGGCTGAGTAATATTCCCCTGTATATATAGATAGCACATTTCTTTATTCATCAATCCATTGATGGGCAGTCAGATTGTTTTCATATCTTGGCAATTATGAATAATGTTGTAAAGAACCTTGGAGTGCAGATATCTTTTCAATACCCAATTTCATTTTCTTTGGATATATACCCAAAACTGGAATTGCTACATCATATGGAAGTTCTGTTTTTAATTTTTTGAGCAACCTCCATGCTATTTCCATAGTGGCTGCATCAATTTACTTTCCCAATGTCCATGTAGAATATATGGGGCGTTACCAAGGCGTCCCTTGAGATAAGCTTAACCGTGCAGGTGTTCAGACATTAAGTAGTTGCTAGCGAAGAGACTACGCTACGCAAGCAGGACCGAGGGTAGGCATTATCATCTGGCCTTATATTAATGTAGTTATTAAGACTGCCGGAGGAATTATGTCACACAAGAATATGCAGTTGTAAGTCACACAGCACACTTTATTACACACAAGGTTCCTGGTGCCGTGGGCCCAGACTTAACAGGGTCCCCGGGGAAGAGTGGCATCCTCTGCGGGCAGCGGCGGATCCGTCTTTGGGTGGCTGGCCGTCCGAATGGGTCGAGTCAGCGGGAGGGGGCCGACCAAAGTCTCGTGATTGGAGGTTTGGCTGTTCCTCTGCCGTCTGGCGTGGAGCAAGGCAGCGTGGAGCATGGATCAACAGGATGATCGATGTCCGAAGTTGGGGACCCGTTTTTAAGCCTGTTTTGGCCCACAGCAGTCCGGGTAGCTCTCAGTAACATACGTCATCACACAAATGTTAATCAGAGTACAAGCTGGTTATCAATCACAGTGTCAATCAGAAGGTGTCTATCAGGTTTACATACGTCATTCCTAAGGGTAGCATTCAGCTATGGTCTTATCTATATGGTGCAGCTAGGGCTTGGCCAGAGTGGTCATTCTTTGTGCTCTTCAATATTTCACCCAAGTATTTCACAAAAAATAACTTTTCTATAAATTAATTTGTTACTAAGACATTCAACAACAGTGCACAAGGGTTTCCTTTACTCCACATCCTCTCCAGCATTTGTTATTTCTTGTCTTCTTGATAGTAGTCTTTCTAAAAGGTGTGAGGTGGTATCTCATTATAGTTTTTGTTTGTATTTTCCTGGTGATTAGTGATGCTGACCACCTTTTCAAGTACCTGTTGGCCATTTGTAAGTCTCCTTGGAAAAATGTCTTTTCCATTTCTCTGCCCATTTGTTGGCTATTGAATTATATGAATTTTTATGTATTTTGGATATTAACTCATTATCAGATATAGAATTTGAAAATATACCCTTTCACTTTGTAGGTTGTCTTTTTGTTTTTTTAATGGTTCCTTTGCTTCTCAGAAGCTTTTTATTTTAATGGAGTTCTGCTTACTTTTGCTTCTGTTGTCTTTAGTTTTGGTGTCAAAACCAAAAATTCATTGCCAAGAATGATGTTAAGGAGCTTACCCCCCATATTTTCTTCTAAGAACTTTGTGGTTTCAGGTCTTATATTCAAGCCTTTCATGCACTTTCAGTTTACTTTTGTGTATGGTGTACAGTAGGGGTCCAGATTCATTCTTTGGCATCTGAGGATTTACTTTAGAATGCATCTTAGTCAACCAAAGTGATTATAAATGAAGATTATCAGGCCTCATTCTCTGTACATCTTCCTCAATAGGTCAAGGATAAGGTATTTTAAAATCTCAGTTTTACCAGGTTTTGCAGGTATTTTTGATTCGGGACTATAAGCCATACTTAGGAAAATATTGACTTCCTGTATGCTGTGCGTTCTAATATAAAAGGTGGTGAAATTATCAAACTACATAAACCAGGGCTGGGAGTAGCAAGGTACTGAATGTGCAGAATTTAGGGGGCACTCACTCCAATCCTGACCATGATCTGACCTATGGATTCAATGAACCCAACGATTTTGTTGAATAGTTTAATCCCCACCCCTACTCCCACCCCTACTGTACCCCTCAGGTGTGCACTTTTATTGCATCATGGCTTTGGATCCCTGGGTTTTCAGAGAGGGCTACTATAGTCCAGATGCTATTTACGTAGGTGAGCATTATGTAACTTTCTTCAACACCAGGTTTGCTTCCAGATCATCACTGAGCTAACTGAACAAATGGCAAAGATCTTGCCAGAATCTTAGGACTAGTCAGTCCTCTGACCTTGCAAGTAGTATTTTTTTAAAAAAAACTGTATATATTTTATTGATTTCAGAGAGAAAAGGAGAGGGAGAAAGATAGAAACATCAATGATGAGAGAATCATTGATTGGCTGCCTTCTGCATGCTCCCTACTGGGGATTCAGCTCAACACCCAGGCATGTGCCCAGACCTGTAATCAAACAGTGACCTCCTGGTTCATAGGTTGGTCCTCAACCACTGAGCCACACAGGTCAGGCCCTTGCAAGTAGTTTTAAATGTAATTTCATTTGCATATCCCAAAAGCGTTGAGATAAATGCAGCTTGGCAGATTAATAATATTTGGGGAGGGCACGAACAGAAAGTATATAACAGAACCAACTAAAGTGGCTATTTTTTTCCTCATAGGAGAAAGTTATATTAATTTGTATTTTTCAAAGATATCACTGTTTGTAATGGCATGTACCCATATGTTAAGATGTTTAGATTTATCTAATACATCTTGATGGTATGTTGATCCTAGTTGCAAAACTTCACAATGGTGTGGCCTGCAAGCAGAGGGGCCTGGATGGGACCAACCAGAATAATGACATGTTCCTCTTACAGAGGACACTGCAGTTATTAATTGCTGAGTGCATTAGAATATATGTGAATCTCATGCTTCAGGGGTGCTTGTGTTTTTACTCTTGAAGTTCTTCAGTTCAAAAACGGTTACAGATCTATTCCTTGACAAAAGAGAGTCTGCCATCTGCAAGTCTGTCCTTCACTATGTACTAAATGTTAATCTTCCAGTTGTAATGAGCTAGCTGGGGAGAGAACTGCACTCTTACATCTCTGATGCCATGACTTTTCTTAACTGTGTCTGAGGATGTTGTCTGCTTCTCAGCATTTCAATTGCTGCTAATCTTATTTGAGCACCCCACATAATTAGAATTGCTACAAACTCTGATTGTTCAGTCAGCTCCTTTATGAAGTATGCTAAGAGACTAGGAAGTGGAGGTGGACTCCCTGTGTTCTTGCCTTGAGTCTAAAGGAAGTTAAATATAAACACTCAGGAAGTGTCTGAATACACCTACATTTTAGTGTGATCCTTAGTACATTTCCCTTGAGGTTGGCAGAGAAATCTGAGTATGAATTTTTTTAACCTATCCAATTTTAACTTACAATTTCAAGTCCTAAAACTTTACTCATTGAACTGTGTGCCCTAGATTATAAAGGTTTGGAGAGGGAGAGGGGAGAGAGAGAGAGAGAGAGAGAGAGAGAGAGAGAGAGAGAGAGAGAGAGAGAGAGAAACAAAACTTGGCAGAATCATTTGCTATTTTGTGATATTTCATATCATATGCAGCTAGTCTCACTAAAAGTAAATATATGTTAATCCAAATATCTAGATATAAGAAGAGCACATGGAATTGAACCCACTAAATTAGGTTGAAGACACATACAAATATGTTGGGCTTTGAAAAACATCTGGGTTTTGGAATATTATCCAAGAATGTCTGCTTTTAGAGGGTCTCTTAATAGATATAATGAAGAAAACTTTCTCTGTTTTTATTATTATCTAATTCATCAAAAGAGTAGAATTTATTTCCCTAACTCAAACCTGGGAATTTGGTTCTGAAATATAGCCCGGTTATAGACATTTGTGAACTTGAACTTTTCCAGAGTTTTTGGAAGTACAGGTAAATCATGGTACTTGAGATCAAAAACTGATTATAAAGGGTGTGAACTCTCTTTTTCTCACATTTAAGAATTTTCTGTAATCATTTGAGAGGCTGTCTCCATCAAGCTTCTGTTAAAATGAAAATTATTGTCCTGTAAGGTATTGATCCTAAAAACACATATCAGTTCTTGTTATAGCATAGGCCTTGTTTTTTTCTTTAATAAATTTATCTTTATCATTGAAAATATTACAGATGTTCCCTCTCGCCCCCCATTGACCTCTTCCACCCCATTCCCACCCCCTCCCCAGTTCTTCCCCACACTATTGTCAGTCCATGGGCCATGCATATAAATTCCTTGGTTAATCTATTCCTGAGGCCTGTTTTATTTTTAAATATATATTATTTTATTGATTTCAGAGAGGAAGGGAGAGGGAGAGGGTGAGATAGAAACATCAATGATGAGAGAGAATCATTGTTCGGCTGCTTCCCGCATGCCTCACACTGGGGATCCAGCCTGCAACCTGGGCATATGCCCTGACCAGGAATCGAACCATGACATCTGGGTTCATAAATAGATGCTCAGCCACTGAACCATGCCAGCTGGGCCTGAGGCCTTGTTTCAGTAGAGTACTGGAAAAAGTCTTAACGTTGGAGAACTGCCAGTAAAAAAGGGAAACTTCATGTCATCCAGAGGGATCCTGGGTAACTTAGCATTGGTTGAATGAGGGCGTCAAGCTCAGAGAGGAAAAGGACTGCCTCAGATATTGCTTAGTTCAGTTTTTCTTAGGGCTGCCTACACAAAAACTTTTGTCAGTGACTCATCAAATTTCATTCTCCTAAATGTGATGCGACTTTTGTCTATTTTAAGAAGTTCAATAAACATTTTCTGCCAGCAAATATATTTCTGGTCAGCAGAGGTTCATAAGCATTTTTGTAGCACGTTAAAGGTATAACACAAAACGCCTAAGGTTAAAGGAAACCTATAATTATTAAATACTGGAGGCCCGGTGCATGAATTCATGCACCAGTAGGGGTCCCTCGGCCTCGCCTGCGGGATTGGGCCGAAACCAGCTCTCTGACATCCCCTGAGGGGTCCCAGGTTGCAAGAGGGTGCAGGCCAGGTCGAGGAACCCCACCAGTGCATGATCGGGGCCAGGGAGGTATGTGGGAGGTTGGCCAGCCAGGGAGGGACCGTGGGAGGGATCCAGGGCGTGTCCAGCCTGTCTTGCTCAGTCCTGATCAGCCAGACCCCAGCAGCAAGATAACCTACTGGTTGGAGCTTCTGCCCCCTGGTGGTCAGTGCACATCATAGCAAGCGGTTGAGCGGCCTTAGCATATCATTAACATGTTATGCTTTGATTGGTTGAATGGATGACCGGATGACTGGACACTTAGCATATTAGGCTTTTATTATATAGGATAATTATCAAAATATAATAACAAGTTTGTGACATAGTAATTTATATATATTATATATCTAAAGCTATATAGCTATATCTATATCTATATATATGTTTATATATATATATAGATATATAAATATATCTATCTATATATGTGTGTGTGTATATATGTATATATACATATATATACACATATATATGTATATACCTTCAGTGTATTTAATATTAGGATATATTATTACCGTTAATTTTGAAGAAGAGGTTAATGTAAAAGATATTTTGGACTATTTGCAAAAACTCTAGTACAATATAAACATATCTGTGATTTCTCTTGATGACTGTTTATAATATTGGAATTTGTTGCCTACATTTATAATTTTGAGAAAGGTGAAATCAGTTACAAGTTAATAGGAAAACAATAATACAATTTTATTTATCCATGTTCACCAATCTCCTGAATTCTATTTGTGGTCTCCTTGGTGGCCTATGCTCCTCAGGTTAACAATTCTTGCTTGCTTATAGATTAAGACAGAGAAGATACATGAAGATTTTTCTTACAAGGCAAATTATAGTTTTAATATAGTTCCAATGACGTAAGTTATAACAACTGAATAATTGTCTTTTGAAATGTTATTTTTATAGGAAAATTGGACTAGATTTTATTCTTTTTGCTTTCGATTATTTTTTTATTATAAAAACCGTTGTTCCTTTGGCAAACTCACCTCAGTTAAATGCATTTAATAAAATCCCTGTGGTATTTGTATATTCTGAGATTGCTGGGAAAGGGTGTCTATTTATGAAAATAATGTTGTTAGACTAAATAACTAAATAAAAGGCTATGATGAGTCAGAAATAACAAATTTTATGGCAATAGGTCTTTATTTTTAAAAAGTAGATTAATCAGTAGCCTTTGGCCATAAGATGTTGTTAGCTCCCCCAGTTGGGACCAAAAACAGCAATGCATTTCCAATTGGTCACAGGACAAAAACTGGCGCTCGGTTCCCTTGGCTTCTACTTGAGCATGCTTTACTGCTCATTTCATGAGTGATGAAAATAACGAGGATAATGACAACTGTGAGGATAGTGTCCAAAGCAGAGAAAGAAACCAAAGGGGGAAAAGCCATAATTGTTTTTAGTACTCTTTTTAAGCTTCTTGGGATTTGAGTTTTCATGGAGAAATAAAGTTATCTTCAACAGCAAACTAGGCATAACATCCATAATATCCAATTCATGTTTCATTTCTGTTTTCTGAAAATATATTTCTAAGGAGCACAATGAGACGAAACCAGTGGAAGTTAAAATACCAGGTCAAGGTTTTGAATCAAATGTTGACAGAAGTCAGGTAGTAAACATACAGGCCTATATTAGGCCAGGTGTAAAATGGAAGAAGTGCTTATAATGACCACAGGTCACAAGGAGGGGGTTTAAGTGAAAAGGAAATTGTGTAGCCAATAAGAATTTCACAAAATCTAACTGTGAGAATATGCTCATGCTTGGACTTACATATTTCTGGGTCTTGTATAGGTATAAACTAATGCCCTTGGTTCTTGGCTTTCTCAGTCTATAGATTCTTAGAAAGATATTTCTAGAGTAAAGCAACACTGGCCATGGTTGGGCCGAGTGGGTGGGGAAAGGAAATGTACTTCCAGCCCCATTGGACTAGTCTGCTCTGTTCTGGCAAAATTGACTTAATTGATCTTTCCTTTTGGTACATTCTTACCATACTGATACTTTTATCTTGATTTATTATGTGGCAGTTGACTTCCACAAAATAATTTACTCATTGATTTCCCCTAATAGATTGTATATCAGTTATTCATTTTCCCATAACAATGCTGCAAAGTATAAAAAAAAATTTATCTTCAAGGCTATGAGGTGTCTCTGGTTTGAACAGGGCATGGCTGACATGGCTCTGCTTGGTTGATCTCAGCTGGGTTCACCTGTGCCTCTACAGTCAGAGCAAGTCAATTTTGGATCTCTGCTCATCTTGGCTGGGCCGTTATCTAATCTAGGATGGTCTACGACCTAAAGCTGCCTATTACCTAATCTAGGATGGCCTCATCTGGGATTACCTGAGCAGTTTGGCTTTGTTCCTCAGCCCCCATCCTCTAACATACACACCTGAGCACATTCTTTTCATGTTATTGGCTAAGAGGAAGAGTTGAGCATAAGTACGTTTTCAAGCTTGTTCTGGAGTTGTTGTGCTAATATCTCATTGACCAAAGTTAGTCACAAAACCAGTCAGATTTGAGGGTAAAGGGATAAATTCATTCAAATCAAAACCACAGTGAGATACCATTTCACACTCCTTAGTTTAGCTATAATCAGAAAGGCAGAAAATAACAAGTGTTGGCAAGGATGTGCATAGCTAGCTGGCAAGAACCTAAAATCGTGCATCCATGTGGAAAGCAGTAGGATGATTCCTCAAAAACTTAAACGTAAAATTATTGTATGATCCATAAATTATACTGGGTATACAAAATAATTGAAAGCAGGATCTCAATGAGATATTTGAACACGCATGTTCGTAACAGCGTTATTCACAATAGCTAAAAGGTGGAAGAAACCCAAATGTTCATTGATGGATGAGTGGATAAACAAATATGTGCACCTGCACTGCACCACACCCACCACACCACACCATACCACACCACACCCACCACACCACAGCGCACCCACCACACCACACCCACCACACCCACACCACACCACACCACACCACACCACACCCACCACACCACACCCACCACACCACACCACACCCACCGCACCACACCCATCACACCCACCACACCACACCACACCCACCACACCACACCACACCACACCCACCACACCACACCCACCACACCCACCACACCGCACCCACCACACCACACCGCACCATACCCACCACACCACACCGCACCGCACCCACCACACCACACCGCACCACACCCACCACACCCACCACACCACATCCACCACACCACACCACACCACACCACACAGGAATATTATTCAGCCTTAAAAGGAAGGGAATTTTGACACATGTTACAACATGATTTAACCTTGAAGATATTATATTAAGTAAAATAAGCCAGTTTAATAAGCCTTAAAATAAGCCTTAAAATAAAAGGACAAATACTGTAAGGTTTCACTTACATGACGTTCCCAGAGTAGTCAGATTCATACAGACAGAAAATAGAATGATGGTTTCCAGGCATTGGGGACAAAGAGGAATGGGAAGTTAGTATTTAAGGTGTACAGAGTTTCAGTTGGGGAAGATGAAAAAGTTCTGGAGACGGATGGTTGCATAACAATATAAATGTACTTAAAATGGTTATAATGGTAAATTATATGTTATGTATATTTTACCACAATAAAAAAGTACATATAAAAAAGTAAGGGAATAGATTTTTTTCCACATTAGTAATTATCACTCCTATGTCATACAGCAAAATGGGCATGGATGCACAGGAGGGAAGTAATTGAGGGCATTCAGCAGTCTACCACAGAGGGCATTTTTAAAGGCGTAACATTTTTTCAAAGCACAATAAATCATTGCAGAATTCAATTTTCTTCAAAATGGCTTTGACATTTATAACAGATTTTAAAAAATTGTAGTGAGGTGTTATATTCATCTTAGCGTAGCACGCGGAATGTAGCAGGAACTTGAATTTTGGAATTGAGTTCAGGAATACCCAGCTCCCTTCACACACAAGGGTCTAGTTACGGGGACAAATTCGAGTTACAGCAAAGAAGTCAAACCCCATTTTTTTATGTTTGCCTATGCTGCCTATAATCGGCTACAGAATCAAAGTCTTCTATATCAAATGGATAACATTAAAATAGCTGAACATCTGTAGCTGGTTTGGCTCAGTGGATAGAGCATTGGCACGTGGATGGAAAGGTCTTGGGTTTGATTCTGGTCAAGGACACGTACCTCAGTTGCAGGCTCCTCCCAGGCCCAGGCCCCAGTCAGGGCTCGTGCAGAAGGCAACCAATCGATGTGTTTTTCTCATATCGATGTTTCTCTCTGTCTTTCCCTCTCTCTTCCACTCTCCCTAAAAATCAATGGAAAAATATCCTTGCGTGAGGATGAACAAAAACAAAACAAAACAAAATAGTACCAAAAATAGCTGAACAAATCAGATGTCAACTTCACTTGCATTTCAGCAGTTACATAAATCGAGAATTGTAGCCATAGCATTGTTTATTTGTCTCTGTGATTTAAACATAGAGTATTTTGATGTTCCTTAAAGTTCTGTACTATTATCTGTAATTTCCTTCATAATCTGTGCCATTTCCAATTTTCTGGTAATGAAAATGATTATGATATTTATAGCTAAGGCATCTGTTCAATATTTAGACCTAAGCATCATTAAATATTTCCAATTTATTAAAATTCCTATGCTTGTTATTTCTGAAATATTGGATAATGCTTCTATTCATAAGGGACATTTGTGTGAGATGTAATTTCACTGAGAGAAAACTAAACATCACAGAGTATATTTTTTAAAACCATCACAGTAGAAGTACTAGTATTATAGTAGTAATAATTCTTTTGGTGACTTATGTTTTTATTTTTTATTTTGAGAGATAAAAATCATGATAGTAAAGTAAGATTGAAGTCATTTTTTTATAAAGTGAAATAGTTTGATTTATTTTTAAATTTATCATTTTATTCTTATAACTTTCCAAGGCAGATAGGATGGATATTATGCCCATGTCACAGATGACAAATGAAACTTTAGTTTAAGTGAATTTTTTAAGGATACAATTTGTTTAGGGATGGAGACAGAATAAGGTGCCAACACCTCTTCTTTCTGGAACTGTGGGGTACAATACAGTAGCTACCTGTGCCACGTGCCTATTGAGCGCTTGAAATGTGGGAACTCTAAATGAAGATGCGCTGTGAGAGTAAAATACATGTTGAATTTCAAAGGCAGTACTAGAAAAAGAGTGTGAAATCTCTCATCAATAATTTTATATTGATTGCATGTTGAAATTATAAGACCTTGGATATATTAAGTTAAAGCAAATACATTGTTAAAATAATTCACATTTAAACATTTCTTTTAATGTGGCCACTAGAAAGCTTAAGCATTTTATATATGACTCTTATTAAATTTCTCATAGGTGGTGCTATCCTAGAACTTTATTTTGTCTTTTTATTTTTTAAAATATATTTTTACTAATTTAAGAGAGGAAGGGAGAGGGAGAGAGAGATAGAAACACCAATGATGAAAGAAAATTATTGATTGGCTGCCTCCTCAATGCCCCCCATGGGGGATCAGGCCTGCAACCTGGGCATGTGTCCTGACTGGGAATTGAACCATGATCTCCTGGTTCATAAGTCGATGCTCAACCACTAAGCCATGACGGTTGGGCTAAAACTTTATTTTTTCTGCTGCTTTGGTTAAGTATCGGAGTGTTAGGTCTGAACTAAGTGTCTAGGTTCATATGGTGTGGTTCATAGTTTAAGAATTAGGGTTCAATGTGATTTATTTCTATGTCAGTATAATAATCACTACTAGGTATTGCTCAGTGAGTTCAGAAATGGTCACAATGAAATAGTTAAATGAATTGCCTGTGCAGTTATCAGTTCCAAGGACAGGGTTTCTTGCTTTTTATCACAGATTTGGTAAGTTCATTGAGGCTATCATTTTAACATTCTCATTTTTGATTATCTTCTTAATATGGAATACCTAGTGGACTAATATTATTCAGAATTTTTCAAAAAGCTTACCTGATAAAAAAAGGCATTCTGATCCCCCATTAATAAGCTTTTCTCAAATGCCTAGCTCAAAGAAGTAGAAAAAATAAAGTTCTAGAATAGCACTATCCATGGGAAATATGTAAGGTATTAAAATGTTGAGTCACTATATCATACACCTGAAAGTAATATAACCAATATAAGATTGTATGCCAACTATACATATTAAAACATTTAAAAAGATAAAAATTGTGGTAGCCACATATAAAATTTAAAATTTACTAGTAGTCATATACAAAGAGTAAGAAAAGTGAAATCAATTTAATAATATACTTTATGTAATCCAATAGATACAAGGCAACCGGAATAGCAGTTATTTAAGCAAACCTATTTTTATCTTCCATTTCTGACAACTCACCCATACCTTTTTAGTGTTCTTGGGGTAAATTAAAATTCTTACCACAGAAAAATTTTTACCATGATTCATTTCACGCTTTGTAGTCTGTTCTCTCAGCTTCCCTCTCCAGTCCCTTCCCACGAATAGGGCTGTGCTGTCTTTTTTCATGTCCTCCAACACTCCAGCATCCTCTCAATCCGCCCAGGGGCCTGAGTGCTTCTTCCTGCCTCTAGAACACTGCTCTCTCTTTGCTGGTTAAATCTTATTAATCTCCTACATCCCAGCACAAGACTATCATTTTCTTGTGGACTGTTTTATTGACTTCCAAATGTAGGTCAGTCATTTTTCATGATATGTGTTCATAACATCTTGTTTCTTTACTTTAGATAAATTATTTTAATTTAGGATGACATATTTATTAACAACATTATTTCATTAATATCTCAGTGCCCCAGTGGACTCCAAGATTCATGAGAGGAGGCTCCGTGTCTATGTTTGTTCAGTACTGTATCCCCAGTGCATAGTGTTGGACACAGTAGGTACTCAATGTTAGTTTAATGAAGGAACAAGCAAATACATGTATGAGTGAGTAGAGAATCTTTGATGGATGCATAATGCTCCATTTAAAATAGGACTCATGATATGTAAGAGTCTTTTGACATTTTAATAACTATTATATCTTCCCTATCTGTTTTGCAAGTACTTTAGATTTACTATTATAACATATCTTTGTACATTTGAACATTGACAATAATATTGCTTAACATAAATCATCATTAGTTATTTGGTCCACGCAGCACCCCTAAGAGGAAAATATTGATATTTCTACTTTTGGGAAGAAAAGACAAATTATAGGGAAAGCAGATACACGCTCAACTTAAGGGGACAATAATAAATATGAAAATAATTTGGAAATGGTACTTTGTGTATGTGTATGTGTGTGTAAGAGAGACAAAGGCAGACAGAGACAGACAGAGGCTTGATTTTTGAAATACTGCCATTTTTTTGTATCAATTTCCACATTTGTGTGGTATTTTTATGCTTGTTAAATGCTACTTTCCTTAGAAATACAGATAACATAATCTTAACCAACTCAATTGTAGCAGAATGTTTTTACCCTTAAAAAGAGAAGAAAATCATAGGAAAACAGTGTGCTGGTAATTTTAACTACAGACTACCAAGGAATCCTCTCAGAGACTTTATATCCTGGGGTCAAAATAGCACCTGTGCTTATCTATTCTATCTAAAATTCTGAAAAATGAGAATGGATGTCCAAATGATGACTTAATAACATAGACAAACATGGTAATTAACTGTACCTCTGACACGCTTCCCATTGGCTAATCAGGGCGATATGCAAATTAACTGTCAACCAAGATGGCGGCCGGCAGCCAGGCAGCTGAAGCGAACAGGAGGCTTGCTTGCTCCAGTGATGGAGGAAGCCAAGGTTCCCTGCCTGCCGCTGCTGGCCTCTGAGCTGCACTCTAAGCAACTATGTTGCAATTATAGAAGCTAAACAATCCCCAGAAACCTGCTTTCAGCCACCCGGGCCTCAGAGCTGGAGTTGCAATAGTGTTTCAATTATAGAAGCTAAACAAAGCCCAGATACCTGCTTTCAGCAGCCAAGGCCTCAGAGCTGGAGCCAAGCCTCAGAGCTAAAGCCAGCTCTCAGCTCCAGTGACAGCCAAAGAAGGTAAATAAATCCCAGAATGAAAAAAAAAAAAAAAAAAAAAGGAGAGGTTGGGAGCTTTAGTCACCTGCTAGCCTGAAAACGGCCCTCAGGCCCTCACCCAGACTGGCCAGGCACCCAGGCGGGACCCCCACCCTGATCTGGGACACCCTTCAGGGCAAACCAGCCGGCCCCCACCCGTGTACCTGGCCTCTATCCTATATAGTAACAGGGTAATATGCAAACTGACCCTAACAGCAGAAGGACTGGGAATGACTGGTCACTATGACACACACTGACGACCAGGGGGCAGACGCTCAATGCAGAAGCTGCCCTCTGTTGGTCAGGGTACTCTCACATGGGGGAGCTCTGCTCAGCTACACGCCAGGCTGATGGCTGCCAGTATAGCGATGGTGGTGGGAGTCTCTCCTGCCTCCTAAGCAGTGTTAAGGATGTCCGACTGCAGTTTAGGCCTGCTTCCCGCTGGCAAGTGGACATCCCCCGAGGGCTGCCAGGCTGCCAGAGGGATGTCTGATTGCCATCTTAAGCCCAATCCCCCAGGGAGCGGGCCTAAGCCAGCAGGTGGTCATCCCCTGAGGGGTCCCAGACTGCGAGAGGGCACAGGCCGGGCTGAGGGACCCCCCTCCCCCTCGAGTGCACAATTTTTGTGCACCGGGCCTCTATTTTTTATATATATATATATATATATATATATATATATATATATATATATATATATATATTTATTAAAGAAACATTAAATTAGGTCTGGTAAGCATTCTGAAGTAAGAATGCAGGCCACTCCCTTTTAGAAGAATTTTCATTGGCAATTTAAATATTTTAAGTTTATTTATGATAAAATTTTTAATTGATAATAAAATATGCTTAATTAGACTGATGGTTTTCAAAATGTGGTAGCTGATCAGTAGCAAAGGCATTACCTGGGGTCTCGTTAGAAATGCACATTTTTGAATACCAAGCTAAATCCATAGAATCAGAATTTCTCAGAGAAAGGCCCAGAAATTTGTGTTTTAATAAGTTCTCTATATGATCCTGATGCCCTTTAATATATGAGAACAACCGAACTAGGCTATCATAACTAAGGAAAATTCTCATTAATAGCCTTAAAAATACTTAGTGCACAATATTATTGAGCCATACTATAACAAAGGGAAAATTATAAATCTTAGAAGATTTCTGTTGTTTTAAAAAAAACAAAAGTATACCCAATTTTTGTTGTTTTCAAAGTCCTCTCTATTTCAGGTTTCAAATTCTTAAATATTTTTATAAGAATAAGGGCCTTTAATGATAGGAAATATTTAAAATATGTAATTACTAACAGCAAATTGACAAATTCATTGGCAGATTGATTCTCTGAAAAAAGATGGCAAAATTTGTAGCATTTTTCTGATTTCTATGGTGTATATTCTCCCAGCATGTCCAATTTCTAGCTTCTAATATAATAACATTACTGAAAATAGAGTTGGGGAGAAATGTTCAGAATAGGTGTTCTGTCTTTTTTGGAGTAAGGGGGGAGACTCTTTAGTAAGGTCTACCTTGTCCAACCCTCCTGCTTTGTAGAAATGATTTTTTATTACCTAACAATCTTTTTTGCCTTGTTAAAAAGAAGTCACACTGATTCTAAGATTCTTCACATTAAGAGTTATTATACAGGAATGTTTTGGTTTTTAAAATAGGCTACCAGACACTGATTACAATGTCCTTTATCATAAAAGAGGTGCTGACTTTTCAAAAATTTATGTATGCAGAAGAGTCCTTTAAACGGGAAGCATTTTGCCAGGCCAGCATGGGCACCAGTTGTTGGGTCCAGCCCCAGTAGGTCCAGGGGTTCCCAAAGGTGTGGACGGAGTCGCAAAGAAGGAATGACACGGAGACAGCGTTCAGTTGATCAGCAGCCTAGCCAGGGTCTCTAGCCAGTTTTTCCAACCAGGTTCTCCAGCCAGGTTTGGTCTTTATTGTCCTGGTACATCTGTATTTATACCAGTTGATTTTAATCCTATCCATTCTCTTCCAAAGGTTAGGGCATTTGTTATGTCATTCCAAGGTCACTACCTATTGTTCTGTTAAGCTACAAGGAAGTAACTGAAGGAGATTATCCTAAGTAAAGATTATGTAGTTTAAGCATGATTGTTCATAGTTAAAGTGATTAATTACCCGCCTGGCACTTAGTTAAGGAGTTTTATTCCCTTCCTTAGTCCTGTTAATTCCTAACTCCAGGGAAAAGTCCCCACCTGGGGAAACAACCTTTCTCAGAGAGGTGACGTTGGTTAAAACACATAGCGCTAAGAAGGGGAGCAAACATATTAAGGACAGTATGCCATATACGCCAGGTCCCTTGAAACATATGCTGTACAGATGTTTCTTCCCTGCAGCGACTGTGTCAAGCAGCAAGGATGGGCAGGCTTCCGGCACTTTAAACAGGAAGCATTTTGCCAGGCCAGCATGGCTCAGTGATTGAGCATTGACCTATGAGCCCGGAGGTCACGGTTTGATTCTGGGTCAGGGCATATGCCTGGGTTGCATGCTAGATCACCAGTGTGGGGCATGCAGGAGGCAACTGATCAATGATTCTCTCATTATTAATGTTTCTACCTCTCCCCCTCCCTTCCTCTCTAAAATCAACAAATACTAAATAAATAGGAAGCATTTGGAACATATTAATTTAGGTCAGATTTTAGGTAGGTATCCCAATTAATCTCTTTTACTTAGGGACTCTTTTGGTAACTAGGGTGAATCCTCAATACTCTTATACTATAATAAAAGCAAAAATGTTGGGGTAATTAAGAATAAACATTAAAAATTTTTTTAAAATTTTTCTTTGTTGTTGAAAATACTACAGATGTCCCCCCCGCCTTTTCTCCCATTGACCTCCACCCCAACCCTGCCGTTCTTCACCACACTGTTGTCTTTGCTCATGGGTTATGCATATATGCATATAAGTTCTTTATTTAATCTCTTCCCACCCCTATCTCACCCCTACTCTGTCCTTCCCTCTAAGATTTGTCCAGCTGTTTCATGCTTCTATGTCTCTGGATCTATTTTGTTCATCAGATTCCACATATAAGTGAGATCATGTGATACTTGTCTTTCTCTCACTGGCTTTTTTCCCTTAGCATAATAGTCTCCAAGTCGTTCCATGCTGTATCAAAGGGTAAGAGATTCCGCCCCCCCCCCTTTTTTTTATAGCTGCATAGTATTTCATGGTGTAAATGTACCATGGCTTTTTATTTTAATCTACTCATCTTCTGATGGGCACTTGGGCTGTCAACATTTCAATTCTTCAAAATATTATTGAACATAATTATAATTGAAAATGGTACCCATGAGTAAAACAAACATTGAAAGCGAGGGTATTTTTTTCATAGCTGGTAAGAAACAAATCTGGTGTGTTGTTCGTGGTGATGAGGACTCCTTAAACAAATCTGGCTGGTTATTATTTCAAGTGTAGGCTGCTGTCCTGGATTTCAAAATATTTCAATGCCTCCGTGGGTCGTTTGCAGTCTTTCTTTTTTAAAATTCCATGCTCCTGCCAGATTAATGTTAGTAAAAGCCTGTTTTGAGTCTTTTGCGGCTATGCTCAGAAAGCTTGAATATCTCCCACTACCTACAATGTAAAGTCCAGTAGTTAAGCTTGGTACTCAAACTTTGGCTTTTTGGCTCCGTCATAACTTTTCTTCTTAATTTTCTAGTAATGCTCTAGTAAACTCATGAAATTTGCCATCTCTGCAAAATATCATGTTTTTCTGCTATTTCTGCAATATCATCTCTCCAACTATGCTATTCCTTTACTTTCTCATAGTGCAAATACTATACATACTTTTATATCCTAGTACACATCTCATGGTCTCTCCAAAATTGTGTCATCCTTCCTACTATTGTGGAGGAGCAGTAGGGTATAATAACTGAAGTCACTGCCTGGTTTTGAACATGTAGCAGCTATTCTATCTTATGCACATTACTCAACTGCACTCAGCATGTCCTCATCTGTAAGTGCTTTAATAATAACTCTTTTAAAGAGTTGCATTGTAAGGATTATATGAAAGAAGATATGTAAAGCATTTAGGAAAGTGCCTGGCAAGAAATATTAACTATGGCTCTTTTTTTCCTCTTTTGAACTAAAAATCTCCATCCAACCACTTGTTTGGCCCTTATATGATTTCTTGTGTTGTAGCTTTTGTGTACCTATTATCGTAATCTATATATTTTAAGAACGTTGGCCATGGGGACCAGGCTTTCTGCCCTCTCCATTTGTCCTAAGACATGTCTTGCAAATAGTAAATGCTGAAAATAGCTGATAAATCAATAAAGTGGAAGAGGGACACAATCACTTATTTGGGTACTGGAATAACAGGGTCCTGGTGTCAGCTCCGTTAATATCTTACTGTATTGTATTAACTAATTAAATTCTTTGACTTTCAGTGCCCTTTTTCAGAACAAAGATAGACTACTAAGTAATCACTATGAATCTTTTTAAAACTAATTTATGATTACCTGGGGTACAGTTTAATCCCTCTAATGTAAATATAGACTACTTGTTATGATTCAATATTAATGTTTTTATTGAAAAAATATGGCTTTATTTTAGTTTTTAATCCCTTAGATACTCAGAATTGAGATCATTATTCTCCTTAGTTCAGGGCACATAATTATCCTTGGTCTATGGGAAAATCTTCCTTTAAAAAATTGTATTATATGATTTTCTCTTCATCTTATGAACTCTATGTGAATTAAAGATTTAAATGCAAAAATAAAATTATAAAACCAACAGAAAAATATAAGGCAGTGTATTTGATCTTGGGTGGAATATACTTTGACTCACAAAGGAAAAGCCATAAACAGAAAAAAATGATTTTTCCTATTTATTTATAGTAGGCATTATTTTGTATAGGTCACCAATTTAATGTAGATCATTTTCTTGCCTCTTTAATATGGCAACTTAACTTTTTACATATATTTTTGCATTTCATTTAAAATTAATTACATATTCCCTAGGTCAGAAATCATGTTAGATAACACTTATAGAAAAACATACTGGACTTGTCAGAAATCACAGATTCAAGTCCCAGCTCTGTCATTGTCTCTATGAACTTGGGCAAGTAGTAAACTCCCTTGGGTCTGTTTGCCAGGGAGCTACCTCACTGTGTTATAAGGTGAGTTGAATGAAATCCCTTTTGCAAGTCACGGAGAACATCAGAGATATATGTGTTTACTGTTATTTTGTATAGTACTCAACAGTGCAGAAAATAGAAAAAGCACTTATATTTATTAAATAAACAGGTTTTTTTTTTAGTCTTGATGAAAATAGGAAATAATTGACTTCTATTTTAAAGGATGAATTGAGTTCTTAAAGTACTTAAATATATTAGTTAAACTAATTAACTTTCTGTATCAAGTGACCACAGAACATGGGCATCAAGAACAGAATGTGGTGAGGTTTCAGGGTATTATGTTTTCTTCAGAGAATTTTAACATCTGTTCCCAAACTCTGTTTATATTGTTTTGAAGACTTTACTAAACTATCAGGTAACTGTTACTTTTTACTCTTCATACAGGAGTGTTATTTTAGTGTGACATATTTGTGGTCTCAACTGAGCCATAACACAATATATACAACATCGTTAGTTTCATACAAATAAGATTTGCTTAGCTATCTCTTCTGGTAAAGGGAATTAATGAAAAGAAAATAATTTCCCAGGACATTTACTCTATAGGATGCATCCATTTAAATACTTATTTGTCTTCCTGACTTAAGTAATTCAGCCAAAATAATTTCCATTCAGAGCTCAAAGGGACATTTGCTAACTGAATTTAGAGCTTCATAAGAAAGTAGCTAAGTAATAACTAAACAAAAAAGCTAAGATGTATTATTTTTCTATTATAGTAAATAACAGTCATGTTAACCATTGAAAATAAATGGAAATTATTCCAATTTTAGAAACCAACTCATCTTGAACCTAGGTAGGGCACATAAAAATAATTCATTTAGCAATTTTGGCCTCATATTCTTTTCCTATGATGCATTTAAAATATGTACGTCACATTTGTTAGCTAATGTTGCAACATGCTTTGATATTTTGTAGACTAAAACGTTATCTGAGGAAGAAATGTGACAAGAAATTATCACATCATATTTACATGGAATCAAATTTATTTTAAAAAGACAAGGTAGAAATATATTTCCTAATAAAGGGATGAAATATTTTCTTGAAATTCAAACAGATTTTCAAATTATGCAAAATACTTACAATTATTTATTAATGTTATATAATGGAAAATCTAAATAGTGCAAGCAAAATATAGTCTCTAAAATATGACTCAGTATTGCTTGACAGATTAGTAAGTCAAAACATGATTTAATTCTGTGCTGGTTTGTCCTCAGTGCGATTTCAGAACCTGAAATTAAGCAATTAGAATGTGCCTTATCTCACTAAGCCAGTGGGAGAGGTTTGTTATGAATCCAGCAACAGACTTATGGGTCTGTGGTCATGCAGCAGAGAGAAGAGCTGAGATTGTGTTTAGACCTTCGCAGTTTTGTCATTCTTCATTGGAGCTTCACTGTGGACAGTACATTTTTTTTTTTTTCCTGATGGTGATAAGGGGCTAAAAGATTCAATTAGAGCTGTAGTTATCTTTAAAGAAATCCTTTAAAAAATTTTAAGCTGATTTACTTGAGGATGAATGAAATTGTAGGAGACTCTATCAGATTATTAATTAGATGCTATGCAAGCTTGCTTTAGGATATTGCCCTGACACAAACTTGGTTTGTAGGCAATTTTTTAACGTACTATCTGCCCCAATACATGATCTAACTCATTTTCATTCTCCCAGATTCCAACAACTTCTAATTTTATGTTTGTTGGAATGTCCTTACAATGTTGAACAAAAGAAAGATAAAAAACAGTCTACTTTGACAACCATAGGGAAATAAAGACTGCTTGTGGAACAAGCAGTTATTGATATAAATGAATGTGCAGCCATATATTTATTTTCATCTTTTTAAACTTTATCATATGGCCAGAGATAGCATTTTTATTTTTTATTTTTTATTTTTTTTAAATATATTTTATTGATTTTTTACAGAGAGGAAGGGAGAGGGATAGAGAGTTAGAAACATCGATGAGAGAGATACATCGATCAGCTGCCTCCTGCACATCCCCCAGTGGGGATGTGCCCGCAACCCAGGTACGTGCCCGCAACCCAGGTACATGCCCTTGACCGGAATCGAACCTGGGACCTTTCAGTCCGTAGGCCGACGCTCTGTCCACTGAGCCAAACCGGTTTCGGCGATAGCATTTTTATTGAAACCATGTTTCTAAGTCAGTGAAAGTTGGTGTCAATTCTTATTCATTTGGTCATCTATTCATTTATTCAACAAATATTTATTGGGCCTCAGTTTTGTACTAAGCCTCTTCTATGTACTGGGATTAAAAGAAGCAAACAAACTGATGTAATCTCTCACTCATGGCCAAGACTAGTGGGGGGGGGGGGGAGGCAGGCATTAACAAAAAATATATAGCACAATAATTATACATCTATAGCTGTGATAAGTGTGATGAAGGAAAAATATAATCTAGTAATAATGTACATAGTGGCTGTGGATAAACTTTTTATGAGATTTGGTATTGATTAGGGAAGAAATATATGAAGAGAGGCCTTGATTTCTTGCCTAACAGTCAAAAATAGCCTCTGAAATGGATTTCACACACTTTATTCTCCTACTAAACTATGCTCCATACTGTGTGGTTAAAGTGATCTCGTCCGTGTGTAAATAAGTCTATGCTTGTCTCCTGATTAATTTTCTTCATCATCTTCATAGCTTCCCATTACTCTTAGGATAAAGGCTAAATCCTTGCTAGGAATGATCAGGAACTGAAATGCCTGCATCTCTTTATCCTTGGGGTCCCATTTCTTCTCTATTGGCTACATTCTCAGGCATACTCTCTCCATGTGGAGGTAAAGGTAATCTCCACGAAGCTCTATGCTTATGCCATCTTAATGATTCTCAATTTCAGTTCCCCAAGTTACATGGAGTAGGAGAGAGAAAGGTTCCAAAAGAAAGAGATGAGCAATGGATAAAATAACACATATCCTCATTAGTCATATAAATAAAACAAAATTATTCTGCATATGGTATAATATCCCAATGGTTAACTAAAACTTGCTATGATATTTAAACAGCTATATAAAGTAATTTAGTATAGTATATTCTGACAGAGTGAGATAATATTAAAGTCTCTTGGAGATATTTGGATAGAGATTAGAAGTTTATGAGGTAAATTACTTATCTCTATATATAAAGAGCCAGGGGCCATCACAACCGAACGGACGAACGAACAGATGACCCAACAGGCTGAGTGGGGCAACCAGGCCAGCAGTGGGGGCAGTGAGGAACGAACAAATGATTGAGCAGCAGGCTGCGTTGGGTGGTGGTGGTGGGGGGGTGTGAGGGGTGACCAAGCCGGCAGGGGGGGCAGTTGGGGGCGACCAGGTTGGCAGGGTGGGGCAGTTGGGGGAGACCAGGCCAGCAAGCAGAGGCAGTTAGGGGTGATCAGGCTGGCAGGGGGGCCAATAGGGGTGATCAGGCAGGCAGGCAAGTGAGCAGTTAGGAGCCAGCGATCCCGGATTGTGAGAGGGATGTTCGACTGCCGGTGTAGGCCCGATCCTGAGGGCCTAGACTAGCTGTCAGACATCCCCCAAGGGGTCCCGGATTGGAGAAGGTGCAGATTGGGCTGAGGCCCCCTCCCATGCATGAATTTCATGCATCAGGCCTCTAGTACTTTATATTCTGGTTCCAGAAAATGAGTGAATTTAAATGTTGATATTTTGAGCTCATTTAGTAAATTAGAGTTAACGTTATTTATCACCTACAGGCCCTTTGTTAGTTTCAGTTTCATCCCATTATTTTCTTACCCTTGTTGTTCTTGTTGCTTTTTTATGGGAACCTATGGAGAATTTCAAGCTTTCTAAGATATCACTAAAGCACTGCTTTTTAAAGCATGTGAATTTTTATTTATTTACAGGGGATTATTACAGCACAAAAAATGTATTGGGCAAACTCTATCACGGAGGTGCTTTTCTACTTTCATTAGTTTCTAGGAGGAAAAACAAGGCAAAGGTAATCTCTAATATCGATATCATGATACATGTAACAGATTGAGCATTGGAAAGTATAAATCATTTGAAGGTTTTAGGTTTAGCTACTCACTTGGAACAATAAATCCTGTGTGTGTATTGATTGGGCCATTGGTGCATAACTGGACAAAGTGTGAAATTGGCTTTAAGATAGTACTGAACCCTCTATATACCATTTTCCTATATATACATACTCATAATAAAATTTAGTACATTAGGCACAGTAAGACAGCGATAACAGTAATAATAAAATAGAACAATTATAACAATATACTGCAATAAAAGTTATGGGAATGTCGTTTTCTCTCAGAATATCTTATTGTATTGTACTCATCCTTCTTGATGATGTGATATGATAAAATTCCTACATGCTGAGATGAAGCGAGAAAAATGAGACATTATTAAATAAAACACGGTTACTTGAAGGCAGGCTGGACGATACTGCAACAGTTGATCTGATAATCGAGACAGCTACAAAGTGACTGAAGGTGGGGCATAGTGTACATACTGGGGCTAACGCTGGAAAAAAGGGATGATTTGCATCCTGGGTGGGATAGTGTGGGACAGCGTGAGATTTAATCATGCTACTCAGAGAGCTTGCATTTAAAATTCATGACGTTCTTATTTCTTAAATTGTTCATTTAATATTCTCGAACCGTGGTTGATTTTGGGTAACTGAAACCATGGAAAGTGAAACCACCTATAAGGAGGGACTGCTGCAGTAATAACACTGTGGAAATCTATATATCCATGACTCTATTCTTTGTGACAAAGTTTTTCCTTAATATCAACATTAACAAAATTGCCTGATTTAGAGTCAGTGGGAGGTAATACATAAGCTTTCCCCCTGTCTTTCTGTATGTTAATGGTTTAAATTGATGTCTTACTGATAGTCACAATTTCCAGGAGACACTTTAAACATAGAAAATTCCCAGGATTTTCTTCTCTCAATCGTTTCATTTTGTGACACTTTCCTAGGTTAACTTGAGCAATGTCATTATTATGTACATTCATTGAGTATAAGCTGTTAATGTCCTAAATATTTTTATATGCATCATTTAATTTAACTTTCCCAATAACGACCTGAGATAAGTAAAATCACTATTTTTAGGGGAGGCATGTGAATCTGAATTCCATAATAGAACAGCTTGTTAAAATGGAGCTTGGACTTGAATCGTGGTCTGTCTGACCAGATTTCACACTCTTAATACTAAATTACGAACCATAGAACAACCTATTTTAGGACACCCAAAGCTGCTTCTAGCTATTACATAATAATACTGACTTTCGTTGAGATATGGTTTGGTTGTTCAGTCTCTTGCTAAACTGCCAAGTACAGAAAATTCCCCATAATACACTATATAGTAATGTTCTTTGTCAGTTCAAATACAATCATTCTCTGCACAACAACATTTTAATCAATGAAGGACCACATGTACGATGGTGTCCCATAAGATAATGGATCTGAAAAATTCCTTTTGCTTAGTGACATTGAAGCTGTGTTATAACATCTAGTGCAATACATTACTCAGGTGTTTGCTGTAATGCTGGTGTAACCAAATTTATATGTATCATTTTGTTACAATATTTAGTACAGTAAAATTCTATACAGTCTTATAGCCGAGGAGCAATATGCTGCACCATATAGCCTAGGTGTTTAGTAGGTAGGCTTTACCATCTAGGTTTGTGTAAATACACTCTATGATGTGAACAGAAGGATGAGATTGCCTAAGTATTTATCAGAATGTATCCCTGTTGTCAAGTGGCGCATGACTGCATAGATAAAATTCTCAAAGCCCGCCTTGGATTCCTCCAGAGTGTCATCATAGATTTGGGATTATATGGAAAAGAATGACAAGAGTTTCTCTTCACCGACCCTCATGAATATGTTTCCCAGATAAAAAAGTTAATTGGGTGTCTGAAAAGTGGGAAGATTTCTAAGTTTTTGCCCGTTTTCAAATGTATTGACATTTTTGGAATTCATAATGATGTCTGTTTTATGTCCTGTGAATTTAAGATGATGCTTTTTGGTCTCTATGAGGGTTTCTTGACCGCCTACTGACATTTGGGACAGATAATTCTTTGTTTTGGGAGGCTGTCCTCTTCCTTGTAGGATGTTTCACAGCATCTCTGGCCTCAAGCCAGTAGATACCAATGCAGCACCCAATTGTGACCTTCAAAAATGTCTCCAGGCATTTCCAGATATCCCCAGGGAGGAGGCAAAATTGACCCTAATTGATAACCACAGATTTATATGTATACACTTCCCAGAAATGCAAAATATCCTTATTTTTACGGAATGCAAACAAAAGGCCAGTCTTTTTGAGTAATGTGTCCTGATTTCATTGTTGTAAAAGAGAAACTTCTAAGTGATCACTATTGTGTGCTTTTAAGTACTAGTAGATACATTTATTGCAGTACTTTCTCAAGCCAATTGTTATCATTTTTAAAATCACAGAAGACATTTGGTGTGTGGATGTTCAAAGGTTCCATCTGAAGTAAAATGGCAACTTTTTTTCATGTGAGAACTCAATACAGGAAATATTTCAGAGGAAATAGCAGCTAATGGCAATTTTTTTCCTATTAAATCTACCCCTACAATCTCATAACAACTTGTGAGCTCATAAAAACTTGTGATGAGGCAGTTTTCAAAGTAATTCTATTTTATTTTTTGTCTTACCATTGGACCATTGTTGAAGTTATTCTGGACCGTTCCTCTAATTTCTTAACTTCGGATCTCACAGGCCAGTAATTCAGGGGTGTGACTCCTCTCTAAAGGCTCCAGCCTAATAAGGCATATTAATCCATTCATTCTGAGAAACCAACTTGGAATATCAAGGATTGAAGCAGATTTGCAAAGGCCCAAAGGTGTCAAGTAACAACTGACACCCACTTCTTTATATTGGCATAACAGGCATTCAGCTGACCTTTTGGAGAACCAAAATTATCCTCAAGGTGACTTTCTACCCATTCCCATACTATAAAATAGATGCCAACTTCTTTCTCCAAGAAATAAGTGATCTCTTAAGTTAAACAGTAAGGAGTTGTTTTAGATGCCAGAGTTTATACCACACAGAAATGCCATATCCTTTCAAAAACAATATGCTTTTCTAATCAATTGCAAAAATTTAGTGACCACAGATGGAGAAGAGGGCAGTGAAGAACCGCCGCCCGCCACCCCCACCCACACACACACACACAGGCATGGTTGTCCTTGTTTGAGGATGTCATTAAGAAGCCTGTTATGGTTGGTGGCTGGATGGTCCCTGGCTGCCTTTGTGGATGGCAAATCCACTCCTTTGGATTTAGTGATACAAAGAGCCACGTTTGTTGTTGAGTGTAATTGCCTCCACTTAGAAGTACTTAAAACATGCACATGCTCTTTCTGAAAAGCTATTCAATTTTCATTTTATTAAATGATTTATTGGATGGCTCCCAAAATGATTATCTAGAAATGTCAGGTAAAGGTTAATTTAATACCATGGGGCCAAGTGGTATAAGACTTGTGTGGCAAAATTGATAACCCATTTGTTTTACGAAAGGAAGGGGGAATGATTTAGTGTGACACTATGGGTACTTTATATTATTTTCAATTTATCTGTTGGTAAAGAAATACTTTTTTAGTGTCTTTTCATCAAACAAAAAGTGAGAATGTTTTAGAAAGAATGACCTCACTGCTACTTGAAAAGAAGTGTTGGTATAGTTTAGGAATATTTCATTTCTTCTGAAATACTGTCTCCAAATGATATTGCTATGAAAGAAAGAAGCATGATATGGGGAGCATGATGAAGTAAATTTTTGCAGACATATTATTACATAGTATTTTTGAGTGTATAGAGGCTCTGAGTCAGAAAATGTGGGCTTGATTCCTGGCTCCATCATCTACTTACTAAATATATGACACTAGGGGCCCAGTGCATGAAATTCGTGCAGGGGGGTGGGTCTCTCAGCCCAACCTGCACCCTCTCCAATCTGGGAGCTCTCAGGGGAGCCCTCTCCAATCCGAGAGTTTCTGTCTGTCTTTGCAATCATATGAGCGAATTGTCTGAGACCCCAACCCAGTTTGGTTTGGTGCTCACAGAATAATAGAGGTCAGAGGTCTTTTTTTTTTTTTTCTTTGCTCCATTGGTGGAGATTTCCTAGAAGTTGCAGGGTATCTTCCTTTTAATTTTTCCTCGACACTCTGACTTTACTTATGTCTGTCACCTTTGTTTTCCCTCCATCCCCCACCTGCAATAGTAATTTGCTCCAGGCTCACTTTGCTGTAGTGTCTAGGACAGTGGTTCTCATCCTTCCAAATGCCGCGACCCTTTAATACAGTTCCTCATGTTGTGGTGACCCCCAATTTCATTGTTATAAATTGAACATAATTAAAGCATAGTGATTAATCACAAAACAATATGGAATTATATATCTGTTTTCCGATGGTCTTAAGGCAACCCCTTGAAAGGGTCGTTCGACCCCCAAAGGGGTCATGACCCACAGGTTGAAAACTGCTGGTCTAGGAGATCCCGCAATGCGTCTGCCACCAGAACTACAATTCCTGGCATTGCTGGTGCTCCCCATGCTCTGGGCTTCTGCTTCTGGTCCAGGGGCTGCCACCAGAACGACGATTCCCAGAATTCCTTGTGCTCCCCATGCTCTTGGTTTCCACTTCTGGTCCAGGGGCTGCAGAAACCAGAAGGACTAGGAACTCCAGCTTCTCCAGGCCGGGCTGACAGGACCAGACACTCCACTGGCATCCCTGGGACCCTGGCCGCTGGGCGCCGGTGCATGTGCATGCTGGCCACAGGCTCGGAGCAGGCAGGGTCCCAGGAATGCCCACCACGTCGCCCGGGCTACGCAGCAGGCGTCCCCAGGACCCCGGCCACTCAGTGCCAGCACACATGCGTTGGCCATAGGCCCGCCATCTTTGTTGGGTTAATTTGCATACTCACTCCTGATTGGCTGTGGGCATCACAGAGGGATGACCAATTTACATATTTGTCTATTATTTAGTTTAGATTAGGAAAATCACTCAACCTCTTAAGCTTTAGTTTCCTTATTTGTAATGTAAATAATGCAGACCATAGTTGTTTGCACACTAATATCTTGACTCTGTCTTTTCCCTTATTCAAGAAATATTTATGGAGCAACAGATATGTGCTAGGAATGTTTCTTCCCCTAGCTTTATTGAGATGTAATTGACATATAACGTGTAAAATTAAGGTATAGGATGTGATGATTTAATACACTTATATATTGCAAAAAATGATTAACACAATAGTGTTAGTTAACATCTCCATCACATCACGCAATTACCATTGATTTTTTGTGGTGGGAACATTTAGATCTATTCTCTTAGCAAATTTCAAGTGTATAATACCATATTATTAAATGTAATTACTATACTGTGTATGAAATCCCCAGAAATTATTCATCTCAGAACTGGAAGTTTATATACTTTGGTCAACATCTCCCATTCTCTCCAAACCCCAGGCCCTGGCAACTACCATTCTACTTTGTGTTTCTATGAGTTTGGATTCTTCAGATTTCACATACAAGTGAAATCATGCTGCATTTGCCTATCTGTTGTCTGGTTCATTTCATTTTATTTATTTATTTATTTATTTTATTATTTATTTATTTATTTATTTTAATTAAATCTTTATTGTTCAGATTATTACATTTGTTCCTCTTTTTTCCCTCCATAACTCCCCTCCTCCCAGTTCCTGCCCCACCCTCCGCCCTCACTCCCCACCCACTATCCTCATCCATAGGTACATGATTTTTGTCCAGTCTCTTCCTGCATCTCCCACACCCCTTTCCCCCCCAAGAATAGTCAGTCCATTCCCTTTCTATGTCCCTGATTCTATTATGATCACCAGATTATTTATTCACTTGATTCTTAGATTCACTTGTTGATAGATGCATGTTTGTTGTTCATAATTTGTATCTTTACCTTTTTCTTCTTCTTCCTCTTTTTAAAGGATGCCTTTCAGCATTTCATATAATCCTGGTTTGGTGGTGATGAACTTCTTTAGCTTTTCCTTATCTGTGAAGCTCTTTATCTGACCTTCAGTTCTGAATGATAGCTTTGCTGGATAAAGTAATCTTGGTTGTAGGTTCTTGGCATTCCTCACTTTGAATATTTCTTGCCATTCCCTTCTGGCCTGCAAAGTTTCTGTTGAGAAATCAGCTGACAGTCGTATGGGTATTCCCTTGTAGGTAACTGAGTTTCTTTCTCTTGCTGCTTTTAGGATTTTCTCTTTGTCTTTTGCTCTTGGCATTTTAATTATGATGTGTCTTGGTGTGGTCCTCTTTGGATTCCTTTTGTTTGGGGTTCTCTGCGCTTCCTGAACCTGTAAGTCTATTTCTTTCACCAGGTAGGGGAAGTTTTCTGTCATTATTTCTTCAAATAGGTTTTCAATATCTTGTTCTCTCTCATCTTCTGGCACCCCTATAATTCTGATGTTGGTACGTTTGAAGCTGTCCCAGAGGCTCCTTACACTATCTTCGTATTTTTGGATTCTTTTTTCATTTTGCTTTTCAGGTTGGGTGTTTTTTGCTTCTTCGCATTTCACATCTTTGCCTTGATTCTTGCGCTCCTCTGGTCTGCTGTTGGGAGTCTGTATAGTATTCGTTATTTCAGTCCGTGTATGCTTAATTTCTAGTTGGTTCTTTATCATAACATCGAGGGTCTCATTAGATTTCTTGAGGATCTCACTACATTTATCGGCGGCTTCTAGACAGTTCTTAAGAGACCTTAAAAGTGTGGTTCTGAACTCAATATCCTCCATTGACTGTTTTGTCCTGTTTTTTTGTCTCCGCATTTTTTATGCTTTCTTGGTGCACCCCCTAGTGGTCTTTGTGCGCAGTCTTGTTGTAGTTAAGCCTTGATTGTTGTCGGCAATACCGGGGGTGATTTGACCTCCAGGCTAACTGGCTATGAGAGTCCACTGTGTCTGCAGTGGGAGAGCTTCTGTGCTGGATCTCTAGGGCGGTGCTAATCTAGCGTTTGCCTGAGGCTATCCGGCAAATGGCTCTGTGCAGGGCTTGGGCGGGGCGGGTCCCTGGGGATCTACAGGGCCGGCCGGAGCGGGCAGTTATGGCTGCTCTCTGTTCCGTCCCTAGGGGCTCTGCCTCACAGAGTCCCAGCAACCACTGAAAACCTCGGAGAGAAAGCTGCCTTCGAGTTCCGACCTAAGCCAGACAGTCCCGCTTCTCCCGTTTGAGTCTGGGTCCTTAGAGACTCGCCTGGATCTGGAGCTCAGAGTCTGAAACTCCCTTCTGATTGAAAACAACAACCGCCTCCAGCCCGCTCCGTGTGCACTCCACACCTTAGTATTTCACTTCAGCACTGTGCCTCCTCTGAGTCTGGGTATGATATTCTCTTTCCTCCTAGTTGTAGAATTTCCACTCAGCCAGCCTTCCTGTGGTTCTGGATGATGTCCGTTCCATCTTTTAGTTGTTTTTTGAAGTGGTTGTTGAGGCAGCAATCTCCGCGTTAACCTATGCCGCCATCTTGGTTTCTCCCTATTTTTTTTTATATACTTATTTTAGAGAAAAGGAGAGAGGAGTGAGGAGAGAGAGATATCAATTTGTTGTTCTACTTATTTATGCATTCATGGATTGATTCTTGTATTGTCCTGACTGGTGATCATACCCACAACCTTAGCCTATCTGGATGATGCTCTAACCAACTGAGCTACCCAGCCAAAGCTAAGCTATTTTTTTGCATCTATATTCATCAGGGATATTGGCCCGTAGTTTTTTTTTCTTGTAGTCCTATCTCCTTACTCATTATTTGCTGTTCATATTTTCTATTTCTTCACGATTTAGTCATAGTAGGTTGTATATTCTAGGAATTTATCAATTTTTTTCTAGGTTGCCAAATGTTTTTTTTAATTTTTTTACTACTTTTTAAAATTATATTTCTATGATTCAACATCAGTGATGAGAAAGAATCATTTATCAATTGCCTCCTGCATGCCCTCCACTGGGGATCGAGCCTGCACCCTGGGCTTGTGCCCTGACCAGGAATGGAACAGTGACCACCTGGTTCAGAGGTTGACACTCAACCACTGAGCCACACCAATCGGGTAAGAAGGATTTAGGTTCTTTCAGATCGGAGTATTTACATATAAAAAAAAATTTCCCTTGTAAAATAAAACACCTCTTTACTCTGCCCTAGTAAAGACCTTCCTCCATGAAAGAGTCAGAGAAAAGGGGGAAAAAAAGAACTCTTCAAGTGTAAGACCTGCAGTTATTTTAATAATGTGTGTGTGAGGCTGTGAATACAATCCATTTGCCAAAATAAAATGGTACATCTCAGTTCTTCAGTTTTTCTAGTAAATAAATTGTCATTTCTTCTTGGATAGACAGGAAAATTTCCCTTCTTTGTCTGATAGGTATCCCTTTTTTCTAATCCTTTGGACATTTTTCTTTTTCATCTCCCTGGGGTGGAGATGGGGTCTCAGTTTCATACTGGAGAGGTACTTCCAGGGTTTTTTCCTGGGGTTTGGGGGGAAGGCAATTTAGGTTCTTGTTATTCCTGAGGGTAAAATTTAAAGACAGACAAACCTTTCTTTGAATAATAAAGAGTTTTTCACAAAATAATTTTGATGAAAGATCTAGCATGTAAGACTCATAGAAATACATATGCCATGTGGGCAGAACTTTGTTAGCTCATTATGGACTTCTCAGCTCTTAGTAAGCGCTCAGGAAATATTTGCTAAATGTATGAATAGATGTGTGTTACTATTCTACGAAAGTATCTATTCCTCTACTCTGTTTTATCAACATTGAAGGAAGGTGAGCATGTAGGAGGATGAAGAACAAGGAAGTCCGGGAGAGGGAAGGACACTCCTCCTGCAGCAAATAAAAATGAGAGGAATTGAATTTTTAACATGTCTTCAGTGTTGCCAAACTATTACCTCTGTTAGGTAACACTCTTATTATTCCTTTAAATAGAGCATGATGGATTTAACCTGTCACAATGCCATTCTGAAAGGCTTTGGTTTTTGAGAATAAGAAGCTCAAGCCTTGTCTCCTGTTTTGTTTAGGGTAAATTTAACAGCACAATCTAAGTAGCACCAGAGACCTACCTGTGGGCAGTGTGCACCCCCTGATCCCAACCCTTCATTGCTTTTTCATTCAGACAACTTTCAGAAAGCTTGTCCCCCCTCTCACAGTGAGGTTCATGATTATTTTTGCTTTGGGCTTCTTCAAATCATAGTTGAAAGTTTTGCAAACATAAGACATATCTATCAGTTTGGGCATTTTATGATTTAAGTTTTTTTTGATAAAATTTTATTTTTCTTGCCTGGCTTTGCTGGAAAGCGATAGCTCAGACTGCTTTAATGTCAAAAGATATTGTGCTTATATATTGGGCTTATGTTGTCCTATGACAACAAGGGGGACTTTCACATTGTTCTCAGCCTATGTAGAGGGAAGCAGGAACTTGGTCTGTTCTAGCAGAAGCTAAAATCAAGGAACCCATCTAACTCTCCATCTGTATTTTTAGAATTTTTGCCAATGTTCCCAATACAGTAGTTCCTCCATGGGGGATACGTTGAAGACTCCAAGTGCATGCCTGAAACTTTGGATAATATCGAGCCCTATATATACTATGGTTTTCCTCCACATACATACATATGATAAAGTTTAATTTATAAATGAGGCACAAGAAGAGATAAACCGCAACAACGAATAATAAAATAAAAATTATAACAATATTCTGTAATAAGACTTATGTGAATGTGGTCTCCCTCTCTCAAAACATTGTACTGTGCTCACCTTTCATAAAGGAAGCACTTTATGGCTTCTCCTTAGCATATTGAAATTGCCAGCATCACTACTCTTGTACTTTGGCCCCAGTGTGAAGTAAAGTAAGGGTGACTTGAACATAAGCACTGAGATACCACAGCCGTTGATCTGTTAAATGAGATGGCCACTAAGTGACTAATGAGGAGTGTACAATGTGGAAATGCTGCACAAAGGGATGATTTACATCCCAAGTGGGACGGAGAGAGATACATGAGACTTCCTCACAGTACTCAGAACAACACATAATTTTAAAACTTAAGAATTGCTTATTTCGGGAATTTTCCATTTAATATTTTCAGATCTTGGTTGACCATGAGTGAACGAAACCACGGAAAGTGAATCTGTGGATAAGGGGCTATCTTTACCCTTTTTTTGAGGCTATTAGATAGTTGGGTTGTAGCTAAAACATTTTGTTTGAGAAGTAATGTCTGATTTCATTCCATTCTTGTCTCCTCTGAATCGTATTGTCTGTTTGATCCTGTGATTTCTGTTGTATTCTGGGCTTGAACTTGAGATAATGTCTATGTATTATCTTCCCTACTATGTTCCAAGCTACTTAGGAACAGGGTATATTCTTTTACGGGTTTTAAATTTCTCAATACATAGATTGAGAGACCATTAAATATTTTTTTCTGGCCTAAATTGAGGTCACTCAGTATACCAGTTGATGCATGGCTAGTCGTTGGGAAATGTGCCATGAGAAGGGTAGGAGATCTGACATTGGTCCAGGCGCTCTGCCTCAAAGAATGGCATGTAAACTCAGGACCTCTCCCTTCCCCCAAACTGGTCCTGATTATGTAGCATTGTTTAAACTGCTCTCTTTCTGAAAGCACAAAGTCAGGGTATGCGTATGTGTTGGAGTATTTGAAACAGCCATGTCCAGGCAAGGCAGCAGTGGGGCTCACAGCTGGCCACAGCCAGAAGCTATTAGGAGCTCTTCCCTAACAGGCTGTGAACAGTTCTTGCCCTCTACTGTGGCCTTGCATTTAAAATTAAAGGCACATTCTTGTCATAGCCCAGAAGGACTTCCATCATTTGGCCCTTCCTTTCCACTTCCTCTGTATCCTGGACCACTGTCCCCCAGAAATAGTGGCCTCCTTTCTGCTCCTGGCATACCAGCTTATTTCCCACTCTGAGTCTTCCCAGGGGCCAGAGATCTTTTCCAGGACTGCTTTATCTGGCTCACTCCTTTGTGCCTTTTAGTTCCCATTTTGTTTCTTACAGAGGACATCCTTGCCACCCCAATCTAAATGATATAAATTTGGTTGTACCTATTATCCCCATTTATAGTTTTTTTTCCTCTTTATTTTACACTCTCACAATTTGTAAAACTGTGCTGATTCATTTTATTATTATTATTACTATTATCATTTTAAAATATATTTTTATTAATTTCAGAGAGGAAGGGAGAGGGACAGAGAGACAGAAACATCAATGATGAAAGAGAATCATTGATCGGCTGCCTCCTGCACACCCCACACTGGGGATCAAGCCTGCAACCTGGGCATGTGCCCTGACTGAGAATCGAACCATGACCTCGAGGTTCATAGGTCTACGCTAAACTGCTGAGCCATGTCTGCCAGGCTGTGCTGATTTATTTTAGACAAAATGCCTTATTAAGGGTAAGGACTGAAGTTTACTGCTGTATTGAGAACACCCTGAATGATGTACATAGTAAATCTCAGTAAATATTTTTTTAAATTTATGAACTGCCAGGGAAGACTAAGGAAAGATTGGGGTCTAAACTATATAGGCCAGAGGAAGGGGTTGTTTGTTCTTGGCGTATAATTTAAATGATGCATCTAAAGTAAATTTATGCAGAGAATTTCTCTTCTCTATAAACATCAATGTGTATTCTTTACAGAGAACGGGCGGTAATTTGAAAATGATAAATGGGTCTCCAGGTTTTTTCACATCCTGCTGATTTACTTTGTTCTGTAAGCTATCTCCGACACTGTCACCTTCCTTTTTATTTTCTCTTCATATTGTCCATTTTAAAATTGGGTAACTTCCATTTATCTCCCAATCTACAGTTTAAATTTGTATCTAGAGAGAGACATTCCCTAATCCCCAAATAAAGTGAAATCCCTTGCTATTTACCCTTAAAGAACTCTCCTCTTCTCCTTTCATAACATTTTTCACATTTCATTCATTCAGTAGTCAGCAAACATCTATGTTCATCAGACTTGGGATGCTCAAACCTTGCAGGTTCAAAGAAAAGACCAGCTCCTGACAAGCTCCTGAGAGAGAACCCTTGAAATATCTTGCCTGATAAGAGTGTCTTTATATACCTTGGGCTTTGGGTCACAGCAGATGGTTTCTGCTGAATGTGTGATTTATGGGGTTAGGACTTGAAAAATGCTGTTTCCGTTATACCACTCAAGGGCCTGGATACTTACTAAATAGCCAATGTCAGTTACATGGGTGTTTCATGACTTTGTGATTGACCCCCAATAAAAACCCTGGGCAGTAGGCTCAGGTGAGCTTCCTTCATTGACAATATTAAATGCCTGTGGTCACATATCCTTGCTAGGAGAATTAAGTGCTGTATGTATGGCTCCACTAAGAAGGGACAACTGGAAGGTTGTGTCTGCTCTCTTTTGGGCTCTGCTGTATGTGCCCTTCCTTTGCTGATATTAATCTCTATCCTTTTGCTGTAATAAACCATAGCCATGAGTATAACAACTTTTCTAAACTCTCTGAGTTCCTCTAGTGAAATCATGGAAACTGAGTATGGTATGGAGACCCCCAACACAGTCTATTACATGCATAGCATGCCAGGCATCCATTAGGGCAGGATATATAGTGGTAAATAAAGCAGGCATGAGCCCTTTCTTCATGGAGTTTTCAGCAGATGATGGAAAAGCCAAATGACAAACAAGTTAGCAGTCAGTGAGTGTAATAGTTTTGAGATTATCATGCGATGAACTCAGTCTGGATTATCACATGGTAGTCAAGAGGGGTTGAGTTCCCTATCAATTCTGATTTTGATTCTGTTGGTGAGGAGCATGTTCCTGCAGGCATCCTAGCCTAAGGCATCAGAGAAGCCTGGGCAGGAAATGAGAGGGTGCCAGTCCAGTCTGGAGGTGAGGGGTCATGGCTGCATCCATGGCTAGACTAAGGTGTGAGGCACAGAGGATTTGAAGTGGTACACGGCCTTTCGGTTCTGATATTATAGTGGTTTCATAGAAAAGAGCAGTAATTTTCCTTTTTCCTCTGTGGCTTCTTGACAGTGTACAGTGAGACAGAGTGTCTGCCAACCTTTGACATCAAAGTGGAAAATTAGCTTTGTATTACTAATTCAGATTACTGATTTGTTTTTAGAATTTATTTGCTAAGCTTTTGAATACTATAAAAAAGACATTATGTGTTGCTTGAATGGAGATGAACATTAAATGGTTGAAAACATTAGCTTACGTATTTAAACCAGTAAATAGAAAGAATTCCATGGTACAGAATTTATTGTAGGTACTAGGAAGAGCTTTAAAATTTACATTTCATAAGGCTCACAAATTGGGGAGGGACTAATTGATAAAGTATATACGGTATGCTTAAAAGTGACAAAACCTCAGCAGCACGTTTTTGAATTTTTAAAAATTTGAGTCAAATAATATTTTTCTTTTTATAAAAACAGTAAGGACATGCTATAGAAAGTTATAGAATTCTGATCATTCAGACAAGCAAAAATGAAAGAAATCTACCACCAATGATCTCAGATACACACACACACACACACACACACACACACACACACACACACACACACACTGGTGCATGAAATTTGTGCACAGGTAGGGTCCCTAGGCCTGGCCGGTGATCAGGGCTGATCTGTGGGGCAACCAGTGGAGCAATCGGGGAGCCCCCACCCACTGGCACCCGCTTTGGCTGGCCTGGGCCTGCAGGCTAGGGGCAGCTCCTGCATTGAGCATCTGACCCCTGGTGGTCAGTGCATGTCATAGCAGCTGGTTGTTCTACCAGTCTATTTGCATATTAGGCTTTTATTCTATAGGATATATATATATATATACACACACACATATATATATACACACACATACATACATACATACATACATATATATATATATTGCATCTTGGTATATATTATTAGACTCAGTTGCAATTAATGAAAACAATATAATATACTATTGTACATATTATATGTTATATATTAAACATAATGCACATAAAGAGACTCAGATATGTGCACTATAGTTGAATATATTTTCCACTATATATTCCCCAGTTACTTAGCTATTATAAACAGTGTTTCAAGCACATTTCTGTGAGTAACTCTTTGTGCAAGGTCTTAATTATTGCTTAAGAAAAATTTATGGGCATAAAATTTCTAAGACAAGGAGGTTCTAATTATTTGAGAGTCCTGCTTTTATTTTTCAGTAAAATTGTAAGTAAAGTATATTTATAGCCTTTTTTTAAATTTTTTTATTTTTTTAGAAAAGCAAAGAAAAAAGCCCAGTTATCCCTTTCCTCATTATTTCTAAAGCAAGACATCTCTCTAGCAGCAGTGGTCTTGTAACATTTATGTCTTGCTCACGAGTAATCAACTGAAATGTATGTTTCTGAAGTTAATTACTATCCCATTGAGTACTGATTTCATAGTAGGTCTTAAGGATTTCATTGTAGCTAATGACCTTTTACATTTGTCAGAATTTATATATGATTTTGAAAAGTAAAAACATTTAGCAGTACATTCAACCAATGAAACATTAGCACTAGTATTTAATAGATATTGGCTAAGATACTGAAATATTTTATAAACATGGATTATTCAGACTGTTATGCAGTTATCAAAATTATTTTTATAGTTTCTTCAGTGGATACTTTGAATAATTATATATAAAATAATTGCTTAGCATTGGAATATTTTAAAAATTGAGTGCCTGGCACATTGCTTGATACATGATGAGTTTTTAAACACTCATTTGAATAAGTTATTGAGTGAATAAATGAATGAATCTCTCCCAATTTTACATGAGCAAATTATGTATTATATAATTCATAGGTTGGGGAACTATCTTTAAATACAATAGGTTTAAAGTTCTTTAAGTAGTGATTATCCTAATAGCAGATAATGAAAGAGGCATTTGACTTGTGTTAAATCTGAATATATATACAAACATACTTTTTGACACATAAAATAACCAAATGAGAGGCATAAGATTATGCCTGCTGTTAAAAACTGTTGCTGATTTTATGTTTTCTTCCTGAGTGCCTGTTTTAGATAGTCAACTAGATGCAGCCTCAGCAGAGCCACTTGCTTGAGAATCCAAAATGTTTTAAAATAATTTTCTTAGGACCATGCAACTATAAACCACATAGATTCTGGCATGAGAGCCTCAAGAGGCCTTATAGAAAGTGAACTGACCTGTGAGTGTGCTCCTCATACCAATTCTTACTGTTTGGAAAACAGGCATAGTTGCTTCAAGTAGAATGAGAGACCCTTTGGAAGGCATGTGGATTTATCTTTTTCACTTGAGTGTATTTCCAGGCCTAATACCTTATATTTAGTTATTTATTTAATTAATTTATTTAATTAAATTTATTGTAGTGACACTGGTTTATAACATTCTTTTTTATTTTTCATTGATTTCTTGAGAGAATGAAAAAGGGAGAGGAGGGGGAGGGAAAGAGAGAGAGAAACATTGACATGAGAGAGACACATTGATTGGTTGCCTTCCGCATGAGCCCCTTCCAGGGCTAGGGAACCTACAACACAGGTAGTGTTCTGTACTGGGAATTGAACCCATGATCCTTCGGTCTGTGGGATTACGCTCCACGGAGCTAAACTGGCCAGGGTGTTTTATAACATTTTATAGGTTTCAAGTGTCCATTTCTATGATACATGATCTGTATTGCATTGTGTGCCCACCATCCAAAGTCAAATAATCTTCTATCACCATATATTTGGCCCCCTTTACCTTTTACTACTTCCACCCCCTTCCCTCTGGTAACTACCATACTGTTATTTGTGTCTATGAGTTTCAGAATTATATCTGGGTGAAATCATATGGTGCTTAGCTTTTTCTGATTGACTCATTTCACTTAGCGTGATAATCCTCAGGGTCTATGCAGGTTGTTGCAAATGACAGTATTTCATTTTTTCTTATGGCTGAATAGTATTGTATATATGTACCACATTTTCTTTATACAATCATCTACCAAAGGGCACTTTGGTTGTTTCCATCTTGGCCACTGGGAATGAACACAGGGTTGCATATGTCTTCACAAATAAATGTTTAAATTATTCAGGAAGATAACCAGAAGATGAATTGCTGGGTCATATGGTAACTCTATTCTTAATTTTTTCCTAAGCAATTTATTTATTTATTTTATTTTATTTTATTTTATTTATTGTATTGTATTTATTTTATTTATTGAATTTATTGTGATGTTGATTTGCAAAACCATGCAGGTTTAGAGTCTACAGTTCAATTTTTGAGGAACTTCTATACCAGTGATGGCGAACCTATGACACACGTGTCAGAGGTGACATGCGAACTCATTTTTTTGGTTGATTTCCCTTTGTTAAATGGCATTTAAAAGTATAAAATAAATATCAAAAATATAAGTCTTTGTTTTACTAAGGTTGTAGATATCAAAAAATTTCTGTATGTGACATGGCACCAGAGTTAAGTTAGGGTTTTTCAAAATGCTGACACACCGAGCTCAAAAGGTTCGCCATCACTGCTATATACTGTTTTCCATAGTGGCTGTATCAATTTAGATTCCCACTAGCAGTGAATGAGGGTTCCTCCACAACCTCTTCAGCTCTTTTTATAACTTGTCTTGTTCTCTATGACCAAGGTCCATAAGTTTAGTATGTATGTTTTTTTCAATGTAATTTATTGTTTCAGATCTTATACTTAGGTCTTTTATCCATTTTGAATTAATTTTTGTATAAGGGACAAACTAAAATCTAGTTTTATTCTTTTGCATATGGCTTTCCAATTCTCCCAGCACCATTTATTGAAGAGTCTTTCTTTTTTCCATTGTATATTTTTGGCCCCTTTGTCAAAATTATTTGCCTATACGTATGTGGGTAAACTTCTAGGTTCTCAATTCTTTTCCATTGGTCTCTGTGTCTTTCTGCCAATACTATGCTGTTTTGGTTATCATTGCTCTGTGGTATAATTTGAAATCAGGTAGTGTGATACCTCTGGCTTTGTTTTCCCCCCTTGAAGATTACTTTGGCTAGTTGGGCTTTTTGTGTGTGTGTGTGGTTCCCTACAAATCTGATGATTTTTTGTTCTATTTCTTTTTAAAATGTCATTGGGATTTTGATGGGGATTGTATTAAATCTGTATATTGCTTTGGGTAATAATGGGCATTTTAACTATGTGCAACTTAGTTCTGTTCAATTGACATATGGCTTGTGGGAATCTGAGATGAGAAACAGCTAAAAATGCCAGTGAGCTTTATCCAGAGGTCTCTTGTTTCAGGACCATGGATAATGCTTACTCGCCAGTCTGCCAGCTCATAAGTGCTTTCTCATGTCAAAAGAGGTCGCATGAGGTTGTGTGCTTGGAGTAGTATTAATGCTCTAAGTCAGTGGTTCTCAACCTTCCTAATGCCATGACATTTAATACAGTTCCTCATGTTGTTGTGACCCCCAACCATAAAATTATTTTCGTTGCTACTTCATAACTGTAATTTTGCTACTGTTATGAATCGTAATGTAAATATCTGATATGCAGGATGTATTTTCATTGTTACAGATTGAACATAATTAAAGCATAGTGATTAATCACAAAAACAATATGTAATTATAATATGTGTTTTCCGATGGTCTTAGGCGACCCCTGTGAAAGGGTCATTCGCTGCTCTAAGTGAAAAGAAATGCTTCATGGTTTGTGTTTGGTCCACATTGAATTGACACAGTCTCTGCATATGCTTTGTGCAGAACACATTAGATTATCATGAGACCTTTTAATACATTTATATTACATAACAAAAGACCATTCATTTTATAGATGCTTGTTAAGCACCCAATGAATGAAAGCCATGGAGATAAGCAGAAATTAATGAAATAGATGTGGCTCCATCCATTATGCCTTGGTTATTGAATACTATGTCACTCTTCATTTGCTTCTGTCATCTCTCTCAAGATAGAATATTTCCTTATTTTTTTAATCTATTTTTATTGTTGACACTATTACAGATGTCCCCTCCACCTCCCCTTCCTTCTGGCTATCACAACATTGTTATCTGTGCCTATGGGTTATGCATTTATGTTCTTTGGTTAATCCCTTCACCTTTTCTTAAATGTAGAGAGCCTGCTGTATTATATTTAGTCTTTTGTAATATTTTCAGTGTTGGAATGCTCTGTAAATGTATTAAACAGGCTATGAATATTAAAAGTAATATTTTATAGTCAAAGTCTAAGCTTTAGAGCCAGACTTGCAGTTAAATTAGCTTCTGCTACTTGGTAACTATGTGGCTTTGGGAATAATACCTAACCTCTCTGTACTTTAATTTCCTCACCTGTAAAATGAAAATAATGGTGCTTATCTTGTAGCGTTATTGCAAGAATTAGAGAACATACCAATGATTCCTGAACTAACTTTATTAATTTGGTGAATAATGTTATATAGATATTTTACTTTCAGGGGAGGTCTTTTTTTCTGGGACTTTTGAATTTCCAAGTGATTTTGAGAGATAATATTTCTTTTTAGATTTTATAACAATTATAAAAGTAAAATGTATAAAAATAAAGTGCAAGGGAAAATTGATCAATGCCTTTGCCATCCAGTCTCAGGTAACTGGTGTTCACAGTTTGGGAAACTTTTTTTTTTTATATATAATTCTTTATTGTTGTAAGTATTATGTATGTCCCCTTTTCCCCCCATTGGCCCCCTCTAGCCTGCTCCCGCCCCTCCCACTCCTCTACCCCCCACCCCCAAGCCTTCAGCAGCCTATTATCTGCGTCCATGGGTTATGCATAAATAGGGTATGCATACAAGGTCTTTGGTTGATTACTTCCTACCCACCCACCCTTCCCCACCTTCCCTCTGAGACTCCACACTCTTTTCCATGCTTCCATGTCTCAGGATCCACTCCATTAATCAGTTTATTTTGTTACTTAGATTTTTGGGGAGCATTTTTTTCATGCTTTTTATATTATTAAAAAATGGCTTGTGCACATATTATAGAATGATTTTTGTTCATCTTTTAAGATAGAATTATCACCTGATTTCCTTTTTTACCTAATGATGCAACTTGGAAAACTTTATATTCATATACTGAAAATATTTCTTCATAGCCTCATTATGTCCTACAGTATGGAATTAATTCATGTATTCCTCTACTGGAGAATAAAGAGATTGTCTTTGCTTTTTCAAGTGCTGCTGCTATACATCATTATCAGATTGTGTTAAATACTTTTCTCTTTTGTCAAAACAAAAGCAAACCTGGGGATGGAGTGGGAAAGTTTCTTTAATGTGCTAATGCTCATGGCCATGATATTAACAACACCCTCATTTTCAGCAGTGACCATTAGAGTTAATGATGCTGCTGAATTACAACGAGTTTTTGGTAGACGAATGCATACACAATTAGATAGCTTAATCAGTGCCTAGAGTTTGTTATATACACTGCTTTAAAAATTAATGACAAGATTCAGACTTTTAATTCTTAAGAATAGCATTAAACATGGTTGTTTGGAATGAGTGTTGATGAATTCCCTTGGTTAATTGAGCTTATTTAAAAGTACATATATAGAAGTGTATTACAATTACTGTTGTATTATTAAGTGACATAAATGCAATCTATGTCAAAGGCATATGATCTAGTTGATTCCTATATGTATGTATTCTACATCCTTTAATATTTTTATTTATCTTGTTTTGCCCTTTATTTTCATAAACCTAATGTGTCACTGAAACTTTAAGATTTAGCAGTAAGATTTTGTTTGTCAGCTGTGACAGATCTCTGACAGGTCCATGGATGTGAAGATGAGACTGGGATGAGAGGAGGCTGGGTTCAGCAGAGTGGCATGAAGTGATTTATTGTTTCAAAAGATTACTCTGGCTGCTATTTGGAAGGTGGAATGGAAAGGGGCAAGGATAAAACTGTGATGTATTTCACAGACTACTGCAGTTTGCTGGGCAGGAAATGATAGTGGCTTGGCCTAGCGTGGTAGCAGTGTGGATGGAGAGAATTATATTTTACAGCTAGAACAAACAGAACTTGTGTGGAGAGGATGAGGGTAAGCAATGAATCTGGGACAACTTGTATATTTTTAAATCTGTGCCATAGAGTAGACGGTAGCTCTTTTTTACCCCAATGTAAACAATTAGTAGAGAAGTGAATTTTACAAGTTGGAATAGTTGACTTTTGGAAGTATTAAGTTTAAATATTCATTAGATGTATACTCAAGTGGAAGACTCAGACTAGAAGTTGAGTGAATGGATACAGAGAACAGTGGAGAGGACCAAGTTAGAGAAATAAACTTTTGAGTCAACAGCATCACATAATTGGTATTCAGAGACATAGGACTAGATGACAGGACCTGGGAAAAAGATCCAAGCCTGGAAGCTCTCACTGTTGATATCACATCTAAGTTTCTTAAAACTTTAAACTTTAATGGTATTGAGTGTGGATGATTCATTATATAAAAAGGGAGTTTAGTTAAAGTGCATTAAGGTAGGCGTATTAATTATTGATAAATTCCATGTAGATAATTACTTGGTCTTCTAAATAATTAAGGACACACTTCAGGGCACGTAATTTCTTTAATGCTAAGACTGATCTCATAGTTCTATGGTATCTTTCTTGGTGTTTCTCCATAATCAATGTATTAATTACTTTGTGGTGATAAAAAACCTGCATTAATTTAATATAATGATACTTGATATCACAGAGAAGTTTTACTGTTTGCATTTTTTTCAAGTCATACAATAATTTAGAAATATTTGGGGATTTGGAAACATTTTTGGAATTTCAGCAAGAAGATTCTCACAGAAGATGCATTGTTTGCAATAGGGAATTACTCAGAATGAGAAATGAAACATGCCTCCCCCACCCGTGTAAGCTGGACTGATTATTATTATTTTTTGAGCAGGCATGAAAAATAAATGGACTATTTCCCCTCTGAGTTGACAGGTCTTTTAGCCTAAAGATTGTGTCAGAGTTAAAGTTGTACAACGCACACAGAAATTCTTCCCATGGAATCCAGAGAGAATTTTTATTTAGAGATTCAGGGATTTCCAAACATAGCACTGTAATTGGAAAAGCGTGGCTCTGGCTCTTGGGGAAAAAGAGACAGGTTTCTAATATCAGGTAGAAATTTAGGTGAGATTTGAAATGTTCATCTGAGTGAGTTTTATGAGAAAAGTTTGTTGACTAGCTGAATTTTTAAAGTGTGGTTGTTGCTTTTCTTTTAAACTTATTAATAAGTGTGAACTTGACTGGTAAGATGGTTGCATGATAACTTATTGTTTTTATTTTCTTTTAATTTTCTAAATTTAATTTTTTTATTTTTCAATTATGGTTGACATACAGTATTATACTTCCATGTATTAGTTTCAGGTTTACAATATAGTGATTAGACATTTATATAACATATAAATGTTAGACTAAACATATCAGGACGATCAGGAAGTGATCATCCATGTTAATTTTTTTCTCTACTAATTTAGTAATTTTTAAATTACTAAATTGGTGGTAACCTGTATTTAGCTCTATTTAGAAAACTCTTTCTTTATGCAGGTTATTTGTTTTTATAAAACAATTATTTTTTCAGGAATCTTAAAGCCCTAGATTGATACACCAGTATCTACTGAAAATTAATAGAGTAAATTTCAAATTACTCTTATCTCTTCACTGAAGAAAAGATAAGAACTCTTTTTTTTTTTTATCCTAGTTTGTATTAGGTACTACAAATAATAAAATCATAAGAATTAAAAAAATTCAACATTTGGACACTTTAAATCAGAATCTTAAAAACCCTACTTGAGAAACAATAAAATTTGATAATAAAATTAATACATTTTTTTTACAGAAAAACTTAACAACTTTCTTCAAAAACCTATTTCTAGGGATCATGGCATTTGGAGGAGTTTCCTTTCTTTCCTCCCTCCTTCCCTCCCTCCCTCCCTCCTTTCTCTCTTTCTTTCTTTCTCCCTTCCTTCCTTTCTTTCTTTCTTTCCTTTTTTAATTGATATTTACCTGTAAGACCCTGCTGAAACTCCTGGGCATAAAGACTTTTTCCTCCCTGAAGCATTTCAATATTTTATTTTAAATTCTGACATTTCTGGAAACATTCAGTCTTTTGCAGTGATGTTGAGCATAGAATCCTTTATCTCATATACCTGTGAACAAGACCAACAAAAATTTTATATGTCCCTGACAGGAGATGGAACCTGCAACTTTGGCTCATCAGGACAACACGCTAACCAGCTGAGCTACCTCTGCCAGGGCTTCATACCACTTTTTGTAACTAACTTGTGAAGAGAACAAGAAAAAACAATTTATGATTTGTTAGAAAATACCCAAGAATGCAAATGATATATATACAGTTAACTTTGCTTAATTTCAATTCAACATGTAGTTTGTATATTTTGCCTATGGATTTTCAGGACTTTGAAATAAAACTCAAAATAATGATATTTTTTATAATACAGCTTATAATTTGAGAAAAAGTACCTACTCTCTTTTCTTTTCACCCCTCCCCATTTAAATAAAAGGGAGGTTTATATTTTTGGCTAAAATGTTTTTATTTTTAAAGTCCCTTAAAGTATATAGAGAAAATAGCCATAAATTTTGGTTGTTGAATCTAGGTATCAGGTAATTTTGAAATCTTAGGATTCACAATCAATGCTTTTCAACTCACCTCTGTTTTATATACTGTGAATCATTCTCTCTCACCCATGCATACATTGATAATCAATCAAGACATTGGGTACCACATTTAGAATTCCCACAATTCTTTGAGCACAGTCCTCTAGGAAGTGACGCATGAGATGAAATCTGTTTGCCAATTCCTGAGGCATAGGAAGGGTTTTTAAAAAATGCATGGAAGTATAAAAATAAAGGTAATGGTTAAAAATGAAAATTATATAGTGAAAGGATTATATAAGAAGACACAAAGATAAATTATGGATTTGATACAATATGACTAACAACTTTCTTAGGTGTCAACTGAGAAGCTGTGAAATACTTTGCTACGTCTATTGTTAGGGATAGGAGAAATTTTAGATATTACCTAGTATAATTCATATCAATTCAAAAGAAGAACAAACTGACACAGAGGTGTCCAATGACTTGTACAGTGTCAAAAAATAGTGAACACCTCTCATGTATACAGAGTCAATTGCAGTATTTCCATTCTGCCATCATCCTGTAGCCTTGTCTACCTGTCCTTCTTCACTCCTTGCCCTCCTTACCCCTTGAGTACAGAACCTAGAAGAATTCAAGAATGAAATAGACATTGAGATAGACTCATGGTGGGAGTGTTGCCCAAACTTTACTAATTCACATATAACTACATGATTTTTGTCATATAGGTATTCTATATTTCTGACCACTAGAAAACCTAGACCCATTTGTTACTATGATATTCAGCACATAGATAAATCAGTAATATTTTCACTACATGCAGTTGTACCCTTCACCATGATAAAAGATGCTTTGTTTCACTCTTAATTTAACTACTATTTCAATTTTAAAAATAATATAGTGACCATTGAATATTTAACCATATGTATTATACTAGAGGCCCGGTGCATGGATTTATGCACTGGTGGGGTCCCTCCACATGCCCTGCCCCCTCTTTCAATCTGGGACACCTTGGGGGATGTCAGATTGCTGGTTTTGTCCTGATCCCCAGGATGTAGCAGTGCACGAGTGGTAGGCAGCTGGGGAGGAGCCAGAGCCAGGGCCAGGTGCCATGCCGCTCCCACTCACCCTTACCTGCTGTGCCTGCCGCCACTGCTCTGTAGTGCTGCTGCAGAGGTGGAAGAGGCTCCCGCTGCCGCAGCTGTGCTTGCCAACTGTGAGCCTGGCTTCTGACTGAGAGTGGCTCCTGCTGTGGGAGTGCACTAATCACCAGGGGGCAGCTCTTGCATTGAGCGTCTGCCCCCTGGTGGTCAGTGTGTGTCATAGTGACTGGTTTAGCAGTTGAGTGGTCGACTGGTCGTAATGGTTGCTTAGGCTTTTATATATATACTAGAGTCCCTCAGCCCAGCCTGCACCCTCGCCAATCTGGGACCCTTTGGGGGAGTACAACTCCTGCCAGTTTAGGCCTGATCCCGATTGGGCTTAAACCAGCAGTTGGACATCCCTCTCACAATCCAGGACTGCTGGCTCCCAAACACACGCCTGCCTGCCTGCCTGCCTGCCTGATTGCCCCTAACTGCTTCTGCCTGCCAGCCTAATCACCCCCTAATTGCTCCCCTGCCAACCGGATTGACACCTAACTGCTCCCTTGTTGGCCCAATCGCCCCCAACTGCCTTCCCTAGCAGGCCTGGTTGACCCCAACTGCCCTCCCCTGCTGACCATCTTGTGACAACGTGGGGGCAGCCATCTTGTGATGCGAGGGTGTAAGGGTCAATTTGCATAGTACCTCTTTATCATATAGGATATAGATATTATTTAATCACAGTAGGGAGCCTCAACTGCCTGACACACTGTTGATAACTCTAGTATTTATTTATAAATACATGAATAAAAATTAGGTTACTGGATTATGCATATGGTTCCTTCAGTCTATTGTTTCATCCAAGGACAAGCACAAAGGCAAAATTAAAGGAATATGTCTCTCTGAAGTTAACTTTTTGAAAACATCTCTAAGATAACCCATGATTTTTCACTAGAACATGATGTAGACTTTTCAAAAATCCATATTTTGGGTCAGTATTTTCATAGGTGATTTTTGTTTGAAGTATAATTTATTTGATCTTTCTTTGAAAAAATATTTTTATTGATTTCAGAGAGGAAGGGAGAGGGAGAGAGAGAGAAATATCAATGATGACAGAATCTTTGATCAGCTGCCTCCTGCATGCCCCCCACTGGAGATTGAGCCCGCAACCTGGGCATCGAGCCTCCAACCTGGGCATGTGCCCTTGAATGGAATGGAACCTGGGACTTTTCAGTCTGTAGGCCGACGCTCTGTCCACTGAGCCAACCTGGATAGGGCAAAAAAAATGACAACTTTTAAGATGTATTTCTTAGCAGTTTTAAATAGACAATACAGTTACAGTTAACTATAGTCACCATGCTGTGCATTATACTCCCACCCCCTGCCCCTGGCAACCACCAATCTGTTCTCTGTTTCTGTGAGTTTGGTATTTTTTAGATTCCACACATAAGTAAGGTCATACATTATTTGTCTTTGTCTGTCTTATTTCACTTCAAATTGTTTTTAAGTGTCCTTATATCACTTTACTTATGGAATTCCAGTATAACTTGGGCCTGGTTCAGTTTGCTTAAGCAGGAAGCTTTGGTCAGCCTGGTTCCCTGCTGCCTAATTTTTTGTGGCATCCATTAGTGATTATGAGCCACAGTGTTGGGTGTTACAGAGAAGTCTCCACACTCTCCTTCCTACTGCTCTTCTATTGGCACAGAATCTAAATTTTATTCTTATATTTATGCAAGCATATTATATCTTTATTTTTCATACAGACACTATTTCTTGATAAAGTGTGCTCAGGATGGATTCAAGGTTGTGATCCAGGGCTGAAAATCCATATTTTTTTCCCCGCAATGATCAAACTCATTTGAGAAAAGAGGATAATCATATTTAGGCCAAATATAATAGCTCAAACTCAATTTTAATGAAAAGGAACTGTGGCCTAATTTCTTTTCCCCTGACTCAATAATTGACGTATGGGACGAGTTTGAAGATTTACAAAATCTTTTTTATTTGTCTCTCTCCCTTTATATATACTTACCTATAAAATATGCATATACTTTAAGGAGTGGGCCAAAGTAGGCTTACAGTTATGTGAAACAGTTTAATCTTGTATTATTATTTATTAATCATTGTTTTATTGTATTCATTTGTATTACCATGAATCTTGTATTATTATTTATTAATTATTGTATTATTTATTTGTATTACCAATACTTTGGCCCACCCTTGTATTTTTATGTATATCTTTCCTATCTATTTAGATATATAGACATATTTAACATCAAACATATATAATAGATATATAGAGAGATAAGTAAAAATTCTGATAACCTTCATGGGCTGACAGTGTGATAAAGTAACTCACAAACTAGAGTCTGAGTTTAGAGTATTGTAGAATTGAACTATGCATTTTGTCATTGGTGATTTTTATTATTGAATTCTTACATCTCTTTTATTTACTCTTTACCTTACCTGTAAAAGGAGCATTTTAATATCTGCCTTGCTTTATTTTCATTTTGATATTCTGGAATGTGTCTAGAACATGGAACATAAATTTAAACTCCTTCCTCTCAGCTGTCCGCTTCTTTGACCTAGTTTCATCCCAAAATACTCTGGCTTCTGTCACTTCAAGTGACCATTGGACCACAGAAGATTTGCTCTTTATAAAATGGAGATAAATTGCCACATTTTCTCTTTTCCACTTTTAATTTCACCCAAATTTTATAGCAGAGGGTGGAGTCCTGATTTCAGGGTGATGTTCTCAGTTTGTACTCAGTAAAACTAAATATTCAAACATTCACATTTGTTGTGGTCAGTCCTTGTCTTCAATTTGGAGTGATCATTTCTGTTTGTAGAATCTTCGCACTTAGCATTTGCTCTCTCTCTTACCGTGGTTTATTAGAAAGTGTCTGCTATTGTCCTGTCCATTCACAGATAAGGAATGGAATAAAGCTGGCCTGGAAGAACTCTCCTAAGGAGTCCTACTATTCCTATAATTTCTCCCAAAACTGTTCAGTCCATTCCCATAGGGGGAAAGGATTTCAGGTCTGTTTTTAGTGCCTCAAAGTGACAGTAACATATATGGAGAGCCCCAAAGGGCAGATAGCCACTGTTTCAGTTTCTCCCTCTGGACTGTGGAATAACAGGTTTAGACCTGTAATGTCTATATAATTGTTGGATCAGAGAAAGATATCACAAAATGTTTTTAAGCCAGAGTTTCAGAAACAGGATGAAATTTTAGATAATCCCTTACAGTTTAGAGGCCCAGTGCATGAAATTTGTGCACTGAGGCGGGGGGGGGGGCAGGGGGAGAAGGTCCCTCAGCCTGACCTGTGCCCTCTCGCAGTCTGGTACCCCTTGTGGGATGTCTGACTGACAGCTGTCAGTCGGACATCCTTAGCACTGCTGCGGAGGCGGGAGAGGCTCCTGCCACTGCTTGCCACCACCATTATGCTTGCCAGCGTGAACCCAGGTTCTGACTGAGCGGTGCTCCCCCTGTGGGAGCGCACTGACCACCAGGGGGCAGCTCCTGCTTTGAGCATCTGCCCCCTGGTGGTTACTGAACATCATAGTGACCACTGTTTGGTCAATTTGCATATTAGCCTTTTATTATATAGGGTAAAACAAAAAAGGAGTTTCAATTTTTAACAATTTGTTACGGCTAAAATCTGAGTGCTGGATAATACAGTAAACTTGAAACTGTGGCTACCTAGTAAATGTGCCTTTGTAACAGAACAAACAGAAATCTACAGCACTGTTTTCACTAAATTGAGCCATAAAAAGCCATGAATGATTGACAGCAAGTGTGTAGGTCACCGTGTGTTTGTTTAATGTATGCCAGGACTGTGTTGAATGACATGCGCAGTGGGCATACCCTAGAGCAGTGATGGCGAACCTTTTGAGTTTGGCGGTCAGCATTTTGAAAAACCCTAACTTAACTCTGGTGCTGTGTCACATATAGAAATTTTTTTATATTTGCAACCATAGTAAAACAAAGATTTATATTTTTGATATTTATTTTATATATTTAAGTGCCATTTAACAAAGAAAAATCAACCAAAAAAATGAGTTCGCGTGTCACTTCTGACACGCCTGTCATAGGTTCGCCATCACTGCCCTAGAGACATCTTTGATGTGTATTACACAAAACATAGAAAGAGCTAAGATATAATTTTCAAAAATAAGTATAAAAAATACAAATGATGTGTTATAGAATTGTACACTTGCGACCTATTTAATTTTATTAACCATTGCCACCCCAATAAATTAAATTAAAAAATCTTTAAAAAATAACTATAAAAACCCTGGCTTTTAAGCTCTATAATAGAATTCAGCTTTACAAAATCCATTTGTAGTAGGGTTTTTGGCACTCAGATTATTATACTGAGCTCTTGAAAGAAACATACCCCTTCGATTTCTAAATATTTTTATTTTAATTAGGCCACCAGCTTATTTCATATACTGGACACCGAAAGGCCCTGTAACAATATATTTTGGGGAAGATATTCAAAACCAGTTTGTCCTTTATCTATGATGAAGTGCTCTTTTAAATTCAATTATCAAGACCTCAGTCACACTTAACTGACTGACAAGAGAATTATTATCCACATTTTAATAGCTTAAGGCATCATAGATGTCAGATGGAAACATTTTAAAAGCTCTTATCCAAAGCTCGATTCCCACATAATCTCACATCTCTTTTGGTGGTGGTGGAGGGGGAAGTGGTGGGGCATGTTGTGGTTAAGGTAACAATTTGATTCTGTGAGGAGGAAATTTGCTTTGGTTCACTTTAATGGATCAAGAAACATCTGCAATATGGTGCAGCTAGATTAGTAAACCTGTAATTTAGGACTGAAGAGATCTATTGTATTTTTCTCTTCTTGCACTTTCTCTTTTCCTTTCTCAGTAGTCTCTTACTCGTTATACTTAATTTAGGCAAGGTCACAGCCACTGAAGGGCGGAGCCACTGCTCTCTTCAGAGACAGTGCTCTGGGGTGGACCGATGTCCTCTCCACTGCAATTATTTACACTTAAGCAATATTTTGTCCTCCGTAAAGATTTCAAATTCATGCAAAGATAATTAGGAGTCATATGTATTCTGTTTTCTATTGAAACATTATCATTTAGAGATTTAAACTAAACCACATTTAAATGCTTCGGGCTAGAACACACCTTTTAAATGTGGCCAAACCACACAGAGACTGTATTTTAAAGATCTTTTAGATTAAACTAGCAAAACATATATGAAAGATACCGCTGTGCATGATTTAGGATTGTGCCTGATTAAAAGAATAAGAATGGAGAAGGAGAGAGGGAAACATACATACCAAAGAGAGAAGAATAAATGGTTGAGTAAAGGCCTGTATATAAAAATTAAACATGATTTGACTAGGAAGCAGGAGACTTGAAATTATAGCTTACTACTAGTGACTTGTCCTCTCTTGGTATCAGTTTCTTCATGTCTGGAAGCCCAGATTGGGCATTTTTATTGGTTATTTCTGCCTTCATTTCTGTGATAGCAAAAGGTAACCAATAGTGTAAGGAGTAGGTATCCCAAAGGGTCATTTGTGTTCTTAGAGGGAAAATACATTTTGTCTAAAAACATTTTTAGACAAAAAGATGTGAAGACCATTAACCATTCCATATTTTGTATGTAATCTTAATATAGCATACAAAATAAAAAGGTTATATGTGTAAATTTTAAGACAGTGGTTCTCAAAGTGGGATTGGACCCCTAGGGAACTGTAATATTCTTTCAGAGAGCTGCAAGATCAAAACTATTTTAATAATAACATTAAGACATTATTTTCTATTTTGGTGTTTGGAAATTGCCATAATGATACAAAAGTAACAGCAGGTAAAATTGCTGGTTCCTTAGTACAAATCAATGCAGTGGTGGCAAATTGTACTAGTAGTTGTATTCTTTACTACTCTACCCACCATAGTAAGCTGGAAAAAGAAATTCCAAATTAAATCCAAAGTAAACAGAAAAGAAGAGATAATAAGTATGAATGGACTGAGTTTGAAAACAGGAAATCAATAGAGAAAGTCAGTGAAACTAAAAGCTTGTTCTTTGAAAAGACTAAGGAAATTGATAAGCCTCTAGCCAGGCTAACTTAATTATAGATAGATAAAACCCACATAAACAAAGGCTCTTAGGGGTCTTCAATAATTTTGAAGAGTGTAAAGGGATTTTAAGACCCCAAAATTTGGGATCAGCTCTTCTATGTGGCCTCCTGAAAATTAATAGCAGCACATCTGATTTGCATTTTTTTTTCTGGAGGTGCCCCTTCTATAATAAAAGTTTTCCAGTGTGTTGCCCAGCTGGCATGGCTCAGTGGTTGTGTTGAGCTATGAACCAGGAGGACATGGTTTGATTCCTGGTCAGAGCACATGCCTGGATTGTGGGTTTGATCCCCAGTGTGAGGCATGCAGGATGCAGCTACTCAATGATTCTCTCTCATCATTGATGTTTCCATCTCTCGCTCCCTCACTCTTCTTCTCTGAAATCAATAAAAATATATTTAAAAAAAAGTTTACCAGCGTGTTTTCTCTGAGGAAAGAATTTGAGGAAGAACCATTATCTGGAAGAGCTAAGCCTTAAATTGTGTCAGAGTCCTGGGGATGCACAGAGGCCAATGTTTTAGGCTTGAGGAGAAGTGACAGTGCTGTTATTTCACTGACCTTAGATTCTTGTGGTACCTAGAATCTCCCATTCTTCCTTTGGTTTTATTTTTATTTTCTTTCAGTTTGCTTTTAAATCATAAAAGCACCCTGAAGGTTTTAAATAGAGTTCTATACAGTGAAAATAGTTAATGCAAGGTGGCTTATTGGGAGATAGAAATTGTTACTTTTGTCTTTAGCAACTCAAAGAAAGTTCAAGGAGGCCCTTCACAGATAGTCTATGAGCCATTGGATGCATTTGCTCAGGCATTAATTTATCTGAGCTTTTGAAATAACATTGAAATAATAATAAAAGGTAAAACCAACCAGTGGAAATAGGTGTAATAGATTGTATAAGTGAAGCATAACATGCATTATTGTTGCTAACCAGATGTGAAATGCACTTAAGCCAGACCATATTGCTAATTTACCAACTTATACTGCAGAGCTGACCGAAAGCCCGTAGATTACCAGACTGCTCTGAGCGGGACAGGATGCCAGGGAAGGGATGGGGATTTGTGGGTGTGCATGCCATTCTTTACCTCTTGGGAGTAAATTCTGGTTGGGAGCGCATCATAATTTATAAACGTGTCCCGTCCATAGCCGAAGCCTCATTTGCTAGTTTCTCTTTTCTTCTTTTGTTTTTTTGGTTTTTTTTTGCAAAGAACTTTCTGATAGGCAAAATTAAACAGCATTGGTTGTTCCCTAGAACAGTCCTGCACAGATGTTATCAGTGTAAGTAGACAAAAAGTCACGGAACTGGGTTCTGTGCGGGACACTTCAAGAAGCCAGAAGAAACTAGTTCTTCCCCGGTCAGGGTTTGCAGCAAAGCAGGGCATCATGACATAGTAAGGCGTGGAATTCATAAACTCTTCTAAAGGAAAGTACATGATAGCAGACGGGAGTCACAGAGTAGTAATTAGTTAGTCTGGGTATGACAAGGACTGGAATGACATGTTTTTAAAAAGCCTTTTAAAAATTATGAAAAAAAATATACAAAAATGATCAGACAATAATCTGATAGTCTTTTCTGTTGTCACTGTGCTTATTTTAAAAATGTTAGTATTTGAGTTATTTTTCCTTCAAAATCTTATCTATCCCTGAGCATATATTCTTGTGTTGTTGTTGTTTTTGTAAAGATAGGATCGTACAGAATGTGATGATGCCATATAATCTCTCAACCCCAAGCCTGCTTTTCTTCAATTCTTTCCCATCTCTGTGAATGCCACACCTTTATCTAGTAAATTCTAGTTATACACACAGAACACAGTGTCACATAACATCTTTCCCCTCTCTCCTCGAATCCAATTCACCACAAGTCCTGTTGATTTTGTTGCTAAAATATCTCCCAGATCCAACGAATTACATTCAGGAGTGCTACAACTGTGGCTGTCAATAGTCAATTTACTATTGCATTTTATTGGACTGCTACAGTAACCTTCCAATGGTTGAATGACCATACACACGTTACCCGCCAAATTAGTCTCCACGCTGTAGCCAGGTTGATCTTCGTGAACCACACATTTGATCCTAAAACCATTCAATGGCTTCCCATTATACTTCAGATGAAGATAAAACTCTTCACTATAAATTTTAAGACCTTGCAACATCTCACATTTTTAGCATCATGTTGCAACACACTATTTCCAAGGCTGCTACGAATAGTTGTATATGTTGGAACTGAATGACTCCCACCCAACAAATACCTAGTTATATCTGAAGAGAATTATATTACAAGCCTGTTCTTGAACAACTATTGGAAAAGGGATGGACTTACCATTATTGGTGAATCATTAGGAGAGGTAGAGCTGACACAGAGTAGTCAACCACAAGAAGCAATGTAGCGAATAACATGCATTAAAATGATACAAAGGGAAAAAGTTATTGAAATACCGATTAATGATGAATTATGGTAGGGTTGATAAAAATTAATTCATATATATATATATATATAGTTTTCTTTGTTAAAATAGATGTGACTTGACTTTTCATGAGTTTTCACATTATAGATATTTTGGCAGTGTTATTTTAATTATTTCCAAATTTTCTTCCTGATAGTTTGTTTCTTCAAATTAATCTACCTTCAAATCACTGAGAAGAGACTCTATTTATTTATTCTTGATTCTAGAGAAAGAGTAATGAGCAAGCCAGAGAAGAGTCTGCCTTTATGAATTTTATTCGTAGTTAAAGGAGGTAAATAAGAAAACAAAACAATCAATAATATAGTTTTAAATATTGATAATTATCTTTAAAAAGTCACATCACATGAATCACTCAAGTAGCTACTCCTTCTGACAGACATCTCAGTAATAGTACATATCAATTGTAATTAAAATAACCTAAGATCTTGATCCACATTTGGCTGTGATCATGTTTTGGCTGTAATTAGCATTTGCCTGTGAAGAGCTTGTAACATACCACATGGAATGAGAACCACTAGATGTATGAGTGTGGCCAATTGTTTACTCTCTTGACATGGTCCAGTTTCTTCAACTGTAAGTTAGGGTAGTAACGCCACCTCCTTTAAGGCATTTCCCTGAAGATTATAACTATAAAGAGTTTAGAACAATGCCTGGCACATGTAAGTGGAGTGTATGTATGAAATTAATAAAATAGATGCATCTCGTTAACCAGAAAGTAAAATTAGCCTCTGCATTAGTTCTTTTCCATTGTATGTGCAGATTAGAATCAGGCTTTAGGTGTATTTAGTTCAGTGTTTCATGCTAAATGGGAGGAAATGGAGCCAGAATTAGACTGCAGGTCTTTGTCATGCCTATACACTGCTCTTCATGGTGTTTTGTTCTGCCATGATTTCCATTCACTCATGCTTAACTATATATACCCTCAGGAAAACAGAAACCTAACCTCCATCTGAGGGTCATTGCATAAGGAACTGTTAACCCTCTTTCCCGGTGATGTAGTTACTTACCCCTTCACTCTTGCCCTGGTGGGTGCATATGGAGTTCATTTGGTAAGAAGTGGATGTTTTCAGAGTCAAAATGCTGTGATTACCTTAGTGAGCAGTTCACATAGTGGTGTTTTTAGCGAAAGTCCTAATTAGCCTTCTATAGCTAATGAGCTTGTGGGTTATAAATCTACTCATTATTATGAATGATAGGGCCAGTGCTTAAAATTGGCCAGTTTTGCATTAAGACATAATTATTTATGAAGAGGCTTTGCCCCAGAAATGGAAATCATAATAATTAGATTTAATCTTTCTGTGGCTTTTGTACTTCCTCCACCCCCTCCAGAAGCAGATGTCTAGAGGGTACTAATTACTAAGTAGAGGAAAGTTTCCTGCAAGGAAGTTTCCAAACAAGGAAGGCTAACCTCTGGAACTTTTAGCCACCACTTAGCCAGGTGCCTTTAGAAAAGGATCATTCCTTCCCCCCACCCCCCTGGGTTTTGTCTGTTACTGGTAGATTTATGCTACATAATGTCACCAGCTGAGGAGCCCCAGGGCTTTGTTTCTTCAGCAAGCAGCGGATGTTTTTGTAAGATGTTTTTCAAAAATAGTTAAACGGCCTAGCCGGCATGGCTCAGTGATTAAGCATCACCTATGAACCAGGAGGTCACAATTCAGTTCCCACTCAGGGCACATGCCCGGGTTGCAGGCTTAATCCCCAGTGTGGCATATGCAGGAGGCAGCCGATCAGTGATTCTCTCTCATCATTGATGTTTCTATCTCTCTCTCCCTCTCCCTTCCTCTCTGAAATCAATTTATATACATATATGTGTGTGTACATATATATAATATATATACACACATATATGTATATATAAACATATATATATATACATATATATATTTAAAAAATAGTTAAATAGATATCACAAACTTGCAAAAAGTTTATTAACTTGTTTAAAACTAGGCCGTGAATAATTTCATATCAGGAAAAGAATGTGGAAATTATTCCTTTTGGTCGGGACACAGAGGTTCATGATCAAGCATGGGCTGGCCCAAGAGTCCTACAGCTAGTGGACACAAACCAAAACACAAGTACTCAGGTCCCCAGACTGGATCAAAGTTATGTCAATTCAGTTTTTTTGAAATTAATAGTATAACATGCATTCTTTAAATTTAATGAAAAATTTAATTTTAAAAATCCCATTACTAAGATGAAAAGATATTCCTGGGTGGTTTTTGTGGCTGAAAGATGGTGTCTGGATTTTAATAAAATAATACAATACAGTTAGAATTTGGTCAGTCTTTAGAGACTATCGGTCTAAATTTGGTCTAGCTAGACCTAATGCCTCGTTTGGGATGAGGACACCGAGGTGGTGTGATAGGTTCCATGAGGTGCAGTGTCAGGCTACTCATTAGTGGCAGAGCTGGAATTAGGGCACAGGTTTCCTGGCTTCTAGTTCAATATGCTTCCAACTACACCTCAAAGCCATAAGGTGGCCTTTGGCCAGTCAAAGTATTCATCCTGCCTGCTGATCTCCTGCAAACCTTGTCTCAACTCTTCCATCTTTCTCTGCAACACGATTTCTCCCTATCCAGCCCAGCAGAGGAAAGGTGCACTTGCAATTTTATAGAAACATTTTCAAATATTAGCACTGACCATAAAAAAAGAGGTGTGCAAATACATAGCTATATCTGTCTCATAATTGCATTCCAGTCTTTCATCCTTGGTATTGTGGCTTAATGGATGAGTGTGGATTCTGAAGGCTGACTTCTTGATTCAAATCCTACTGCTCTCCTTTATTATCTGTTACCTTGAGCAAGCAGCTCTCTACTTCAGTGTTCTCATCTGAAACAAAGAAACACATAAAAAGAGAGGGTGTTAATAGTAAATGCCTGATAGATTTTTGTGAACATAAAATAAGCTGATATTCATAAAGCAAGGAGAAAGGTGCCTGGTACGCAGTGTGCACTTTGTAAATGGTAGCTGTTCATTTTTATAGTGTTAAGGACAAACAAGTCAATATATAAAATAGCATGGATTATAAATGTATTAAGTTTAGAAGCTTAAGTGCCATACATAAACAAGTCCATACATATATTTTAGTTTATTCTCATCTAAGGATATTTTTTTTCACTGAATTTTAGAGAGAGTGCAAGGAAGGGGAAGAGAGAGAGAGAGAGAGAGAGAGAGAGAGAGAGAGAGAGAGAGAGAGAGAGAGAGACATTGATGTGAGTGAGACACATCCATTGGTTGCTTCCTGCATGCACTCTGACCAAGGCTGGGGATTGAGCCTGTAACCTAGGTATGGATGCCCTTGACTGGAATCAAACCCAGGATCCTCCAGTCCATGGGCTGAGGCTCTAACCACTGAGTACTGGCTAGGGCAATAAGACCTTATATTAATTAGAGTCATAACAACAACTGAACATTGGACTTTATCTTAATTTTATAGATAAGAGCACCTAGACCCAGAATGATTATGTCCCTCGCTCCAAGCCACACAGCTAGTCACTGACAGCAGCTTCCCTTCATAACTCGGATTTTTGGTACATTTGAACTTCGTCAATCCAGATTCCTGAAATTGTCCTCTAAATTTTCTAATTGCCAACCTTTGAAAGGCTTTTTATCTTAAAAAAAAAAAAAGAAAGAAGATGATAATTGATTGACAGTAGTGCTAGATGGGCAGTTTAGGAGCTTTCAAAAAGGCTAAGGTGTGCTATTGCATGATGAGGGTATTATGCTTTGGTGGATTCTAAAATTCAGAGGGGGCCCTTTAGCATTGGAACACACATGGCCTAAGTGATGGCAGGAGATGGGTATGAATTAAAAGGCCAATCACTTCCATCCCCTGACTCAGACCACCCATTAAGGCCTGCACTGACAGGGTTGCTGTTTAATAAACATCACCCACAGAATGACACCATCTGGCAAATGTCAGAGGAGAGGGGACAGAAGCGACAGCTGCAACCATCTGCTTGTGTTGCCAGTGACTCAAAAATGATTGGGTAGGGAGGGTCCGTGCTTCCAGCTGAGTGAATATGCGGCCTTGCCCAGTTCCATCTTTTGTTCAGATTTTCTGTAGAGATACTCACTCCTTCAAAGACTCCTAGAATGTACACATAAACATGTATACTTTATGTGTGGAAGTTAAATTAATAGCTATAACTGCAGATGTTCTGAAATTGAATCCATGGTTTCCTCACTGCACTCCCTTCAGTTGCCTAAACCAGGTATTCTCCCAGTGTTCCTGCTTCAGCAAATGACACTCTAATCTGTTGAGGTGGGGACACCAGAAATGTATAGGTGTTCTTGTCACCTGTCTCTTTTCCACCTCTTCTGACTCCTCAAGCTAAGTTTAGTCGTGTTTTGTACTCTCATAATATTGTGTGATTTTTCATTTATAGAAATTATCAACATCGGTAATCCTGGCTGATATTTGTGACAATTTCACTTGCATATTTCATATTACACATATATGATACATGTATATCATGTATAGAAGATATATATGATATTTATGTCACTTGATTAACCTGCAAGCTCCTTGAGAGCAGGTATCATGTGTATGTTTGCTAATTAGTACTTACATATCTGTTTTTGCTAAGGATTTATTGCTTAGTATGGGCTCAAAAAGTAATAGTTAAATTCACTCTCCTTGCTACATTACTTACAATGCCATGTCTGTAGAAAAGGAATTGCCAATAATGACAACTATCAAATAGGAATGGACTGACCCTAGAAATGGTGAGTTCTCCATCTCTGTTTTCAACAACATCTGGTTGGACTTCTGTATCATGAATTTAGAGAGGTTTGGAATAGGTGATTTTTAACTCTACCCCCAATACCATGGCTTATTATTCTGATGTGGTCACTAAGGCCTTATAGATTGGTATAGTGAGAGCTTTGCATTGGAGTGTCAGGAGACACGGATTTCAGTCTAGATCTCAGTGTCCTTGAACTACTCACTTCCATTATAAAAAATTCTGTTACCTCATATTTAAAACAAGGTGCATAGTGTAGATGGATTAGTAACTCACCCTATGAACTCAGGATTTTAACCCAACAAAGTTAACTTTTCACTCATATTGCATGTCCCCTGTGGGTGAGCAGAAGGCTCTGCTTCACATGGCCACTTAGGGACCCACTGATTGAGGCTTCCCTCTCTTGAAGTTGAACCGTTACGAACCTCAGTCTTTCCCACATGCCCTCTTGTCTCATCATTGACAAGAAGACAGAGAAGAGAGAGATTGGAGAACTGTGTATTTCATTGGTTAGAAACAGAGAAATGTAGAGACCTGAGAAATAGAGAACACATGTAATATTTGCTGAGTATGACTGTATTTTCCACATGAGGGATTTTTGATTTTTTAATAGTTTTCTTGACCAGAGGAAACATTTCTTGTAATGAAATGCTATATAAGTCCCTGAAAGAAGGAAGAGTGAAACTTTACTAATGGAAGCATAGCCGGAGAGGCCTGAGCCTCTGCCTGTTCTACACTTCAGAGCAGCTATGCCATGTAATATACCCCAGGCACCTCCATGGACCATCTAGGGCTCTGCTGCACACAGTGTGAAAACTGCCTGCCTGGATGATGTCTAGGTTGCTTCCAACTTTAAAAATTCTATTTGTAAGTGATGAGTTCTTTTTCAAATTTATTAAGCAACTGTATATATTGTGAAAAGTCTGTAGCCAATTCTAATGGATTTTAAACGACTTTTAAAATTGAAAACATGGTATACTACTATTAAAAAAGGGAAACAATCCATCCAATAATTACTAACATTATTTTTTATTTGCCTTTATGTCTTGCCCATAATTGTATATATTTTGCATGGTTGCATTATCGTGCAATTTTTCATCTTTTTATTTTACACGTTATCATAAAATCTGCCCTGTTGGCTTTTGTGTTTTCAACTGCTGAGCTAAAATTTGAAAGCAACAGAACTAGGTAGGAACAACCATGGTACACTTCAGCATTACTAATTTTTGCTTGATATTCCTTCCTGTTAGATACCACTCTAACCTTCATGTCTGTCTCTCTCTCCATTTTTTTCTTTCTTGTTAATAGAGCTCAGTGGCCCCAACATAGCTGGTTGCTGTGGAAACATAACCCTTCCTTTTCACAGATGTTTCTCAGGAATAAGTGTTATCATGCAATTCTTTTATCAAGTTTCCCTCGTAGCCTCAGTTGCTATGGAGTTTCCCTCCACCATTTATTGAACCATGTTGGACAAACATTTTTTTTACTGCAGAATCCAAGTAAGGCAGGGTTCCAATATTTTACATTTAATTGCAATTTCTACATATGAGGACAGGGCCGTAGATGATTTAGGAAGAGTAAATCAATACATCTTGTTCTTGGCATGGAATTATTTTGCACTAGAAAGAGGAAGACTAAATAGTGAAGCAAACAGTTGCCGGGGCAACTGTTAAAGAAATGCCCCTGCCCTCAATATTTGGATGGGTCTATTTCAAGTGATTAGGTATATCAGTAAAACTTAATTTAAAAAAATCTTGGAGCAAATAGTCTGAGGTGAGCTGTGTGGGGTTAAGAATGGGAGAAGAGCAATTTCTAAAAGGGGGTTTGCAGCTGAGAATATAAGAAAATGCTTCCTCTGGGTGTTTCTTAAGTGACCCCTCTGCCTTTTAGGGCCACCAACCTTGCTTTTGATACTTTTCCAAAAGGAAGGAAGGCCTTTTGAGGAATCCAGTGACCCCAAGGTTTTTCAGGGTGTTTTGTCTGATTTCTTCCTTGCATTCCTCTGATAGAGCAGGAATGTGATGAAGATTCCAAGGAATTGCTGGTTTAATTCTTTGCTGATTTATATTATATAAATCAATATATATTTTTATTGATTTTAGAGAGGAAGAGAGAGGGAGAAAGAGAGAGAAACATCAGTGATGAGAGAGAATCATGCCCCACACTGGGGATTGAGCCCACAACCCAGGCATGGGAATCAAACCATGACCTCCTGGTTCATAGGTTGATGCTCAACCACTGAGCCACACCATCTGGGCTGCTGGTTTAATTCTTGTGCATCACTGCCTCCATCATGTTTTTCCTCTTTATTCATTGTAGAAAAGGGAGAACAAATTATGTGTTTTCAATGTTTGAATTACTTGGAATGTAGAACTTTGTAAATACAAGTTATTATCTTATAAATTTCCCCTAAGATAGCAAGAATCCAAAGACAGATCTATCTATATAAAAGCCAAGCGACCGGAATGACTGGAATGACTGGTCACTATGACGCATACTGCAGCCAGCCAACCAGCCCTATTAGGAGCAGGGATGGCCGGCCAACCTTCCGTGGCCCCTTCCCCCAGTGGCCAACCTCCTGTATCCCCTCCTTCCAGCTGGCCTAGCCCCAATCGGCCCCGATCAGGGTGGGCCGACCAGACCCCACCCATGCATGATTTTGTGCACTGGGCCTCTAGTATATACATAATTTTAAAAGCTGTTCTCATAGCATCCTATGTATCTCTCTTTTTTTTAAATTATCACTTTTCACCTGAAATTTAAAATTTATTAGTTTAATTTTTCAATTAGTCTCTTTCCCACTACACATTTAAAATTTATTATGGCAAAGTCTCTATATCTTGATCCCCATTTTATACTAAGAATTTAGCACAGTACTTATTAGAAGTTTTCAATAATTCTTTGTTGAATGAAATATATGCCTTTATTGTCATTTTTATGGATGTAATTGTGTGGACAGTTTCTAATTCTGAATCATAACATGAAAGGGAATTATAGACAAAGCACTTAAGTGTAAGTGTGTTCAAGACGTTGAAAGAATTTAAAGTCCCGCGTACAGTATATCCACCTTAGGGTAGTACCTCTACCAGAGAACTGGGTCTATTCCACATCCTAGTTAAATAGCTGCCAGATAGTGTTACATGTAGGAGGCCAGGAAAGTGAAGGAATAAACGTAATTAGTGATGGACTCCAAGCTGTCTTGTTGCGGGTGCCTAGCGTCTGATAGTGTCTAAGCTTTGCTCCTCAGAATCTTCAGATAGCCATCTGGACTGGCAATTTGGACTTGTCTTATCTAAAGATCTCACTAGTTGCTCTGTAAAATGTTTGGAACCTTCTTTCAGCTTCTTGTCTCTGCCATCTTAATTTCTATGTGCCCGGACTCTTTATTGATCTTATATTTTATCTACTTATCTGTTTCACTGGTTGCAGTTTCTTTTCTGGTCTTACCCACTGGATGCTGCTCCTGACCCATCTGTCATTTCATTCTCACCTCAGAGCAGAGACATACCTACAATTTATGACAGATGCTTTTCCTCTAAGAAGGGTTCCCAAGGTTAACCCTAGAAAGAGAAGTCAGTTTCTAGGGCCTGGGGAACTGCTCCAAGTCCCTCTCTTCCAAAATGTAAAGCACATAATAGTTTTTTCTTAAAATTATTTTTAATGGATACATTTATTTTCTCTTTAATTGATATTTACTTTCTATTTTTGAAATAATGCATGTTTACTATAAAATTTAAATAATGGAGATTATAGAAAATGACAGTTGCTCCTTTTTATCCACTCCTTAATTCTACTTCTCAGATAGAACCACTGTTGTTTCTTCGCAAATCTCAAGCCTATCTTTCTTAAGCAGTCTCTAAATTTAGTCTGATCCAGGCTAGAATTCAAACTCTACCATTGCTTTGCTGAATAAAGTTATGCAAGTTACTTAATCTTTCTGAGCTTAAGTTTATTCATTTATAAAATGGAACTTCTAATAGTACCTATTTAATAGGCTTAATGTAAGATTCCAGTGATGTAATAAACATAAAAATGCTCATTAAATTATTTGGTATTTAACACATAGCAACTGGTATTAGTGAGGAATTTCTATTCACTTTATTTATAATATTTTACTAAACATCTTCTATGTTAATACATAAACAACAGAGTTAAGTTTTAAAATGACCTCAGAATATTCTGATAGGCATACCATGACTTCCCTACTAATGAAAATTTGTCTTATTTTTAATGTATCTTTCTGTTAAGTTGTTTGACTATTTCTTATAAATATAAAATTAATACTGCTTAAAAATCCCTCTAGACCAGTTGTTCTCAACCTTGGCTGCACATTAGAATCACCTGGGAATCTTTTTAAAATCCTGATTTCTGGGGCTCATCCTCTGGAAATTCTGTTTCTTTGCTATGGGTTGGGGCCACAACATTAGTAACAAAGAAACAGAATTTCCGGAGGATGAGGCCCAGAAATCAGGATTTTAAAATGATTCCCAGGTGATTCTAATGTGCAGCCAAGGTTGAGAACCACTGCTCTAGACCAGGGGTCCTCAAACTTTTTAAACAGGGGGCCAGTTCACTGTCCCCCAGACCGTTGGAGGGCCGGACTATAGTTTTTTAAAAAAAGCTATGAACAAATTCCTATGCACACTGCACATATCTTATTTTGAAGTAAAAAAAAAAACAACGGGAACAAATACAATATTTGTATTTGCATGTGGCCCGCGGGCCATAGTTTGAGGACCCCTGCTCTAGACAAACCCTTGGTACTTAACTAATGCCAGTTATTGGCTATGATGTCTATTGCTTACCTGGTTGAATGTGATCAACTGTGATTCTAATTTAGATGATACCTTATTGAACACTGCAGGCACTCTAGGGATATAAATGCCTATCAATAAGCCAAGTCAGATACTAAAAATTATGAGCTCTGAAAAGAATTAACTAACAGAACTAAACATTTAATCTTTTGCATGTTGTATGAAAATATCATTCGATATTATTGTGTAAGAAAAGAATAGTATATTTACATCACCTACATTCTTTAAAATATTAGAGTTACCATAAAAATTTCATGCTAAAATCACATCTAGTCGCTAATCTCTGACTGAGGTATTCATCCAATTAGTTTATGATTAATACACATAATTTTATACATACTTAAGCCATAAATTTTAATTTTTATACAAATCAGTTGAAAGTAAGAGCTCATGATAGTAAATTTCTGGTTGGTTAGATTTGGCCCAAGTTACCAATCCAAAGACTAGGAAGTTTTTGGAATCTGTTAGAATGAAACTTCTTTGACATACATCTTTGCCTAAAGTCAATCCTATATAATAAAAGGCTAATATGCAAATTGACCAAATGGCAGAATGACTGGTCGCTATGATGCGCACTGATCACTAGGGGGCAAAAGCTCAATGCAGGAGCTGTCCCCTGATGGTCAATGCACTCCCACAGGGGGAGAGCCGCTCAGCCAGAAGCCGGGCTCATGGTTGGTGAGTGCAGTGGTGGTGGTGGGAGCCTCAGATGTCAGTCAGACATCCCCCGAGGGGTACCGGACTGCGAGAGGGTGCAGGCCAGGCTGCGGGTCCCCCCACACCAAGTGCAGGAATTTTGTGCACCTGGCCTCTAGTAAGTAAATGATTTTATATGCAAGAAATTGTACAAACTAGTCTTTACAAATAAAGTTATAGACAAGCAATGACGAGAGAAAAGAGAATGGAATTTGGAGTGAAGGAAGCTATAATTTCTCAACATAGCAGAAGAGCTGCATTTTTGTCACTAATGATAGAATCTTGCCTTTCCACTTTTCTTTCTCATGTTGCCTACCTGCTATATTCATGAGGTTTCTAGGGACTTTATTTTTTTTATTATTATTGATATTTAAAAAGGTAACTTAAACTTAACTGTTAAAGATTAGAGAATGAGTAATTTTCATCTTGAGGACATATTATAGATCTCAGACTTGAAGTCTATCCTAATTTTAAAGTTTAAAGTCCATTGTTGGATAGAGCAGTTGTTCTAATTAGGAAAATAAAAAAGATAGAGAGCATCTTAAAGCTTCACACAAAATCCCATTTCTGAATAAAGTGCCAATTTGGATGAAAGAAAATTGTTTTAAATGGTCATTGAAATCCAAGATAAAGGGTATGAGGGAAATACTGCAGATTCACAATGGTTCATTGATTCTAGGGCCTCTTGCCTCTAATACTTGGATTGCTGATTTGTGGCCAAATGGATATAGCCTCATTTTCCTCTGCTATGGGTTGGGAGAGGTATTGGGGAAGAGGAGGGGAGACAGATCACAGAAGGCCTTGAAGTTCCGTTTAAAGAGTTTGGCTATGATCCTGAGTGACGAAGAGCCATGGCAAGATTTTAAGCATAGGAGCATCAGAATCTGACACATTTTAAAGGGGTTACTTTGGCTGCTGTGTTGAGAATACTTCCTACTTTGCATTGTATTAACTCTTAGGCTACATTCCAGAATCTCTATCTCTATCTCTATCTCTATCTCTATCTCTATCTCTATCTCTATCTCTATCTCTATCTCTATCTCTATCTATTTCTATCTCTATATATCTATATCATGCAAGGTTTGGGTCTGTCTGGCCCACACTGATGGGGGCAGATCAGGGGTGGGGCCAGCTTGCCAATTGACCATGGCCCCTCCCCCCAGCTGGCCCTGCCCCCGATTGGGGTTGCGGGGGTAATCAGGGACTGGCTGCAGTGCGCGTCATAGTGACTGGTCATTCTGGTCGTCCTGGTGTACTGGTCACTTGGCTTTTATGTAATATCTATATCTATATCTATATCTATATCTATATCTATATCTATATCTATATATCTATATCTATATATCTATCTATACCAATGATCAAGTTAACTTCTGGACTTTTCAAATAAATAGTTAAAAATATGTTGACTTACTTCTTTTTTAACATAGTACAATGAAAAATATAATACTTTCTCCTTCCCAAATCCAAATATAATGGACTAATTTAAGAAAACTTTCTCTGACTTATTATCACTTTTGTATTTGAGATGCCTCAGGCAGGTTTTGCAGATTCTACTATTTTTGCAGTTCATAATCAGCTCTTACTTAGACTATAGGAGTTAATTAATTCTTAACAGTTTTCTGCAACTTACTCTGAGTACTAGTTTTAATTGGTAATTTAAAAAAAATGTTAGTTTTTCTTTTTTTAAAGAAAATTCATGCAATAGAATTTTCTGTGACCTGAGTTACTCTTAATTCAACTAAAAGTGTTATATAAACCCAATCACCTGATTTGAAATCCTGCCACAAAAGAAATTATTAAGCAAAGGTAAATAAATCTATTCACAGATACCTTGCTTTGAGCAGTGGATTAATTTTATATTAATGTTATATTAATTTTATATTAATTTTATATTGTGGCTACAGTGCGGCCTTGACTTACGAGTGTCCTGACTAACCAGTTTTTCGAGATACGAGCTGTCTCTCGGCGGATTTTTTGCTTTGAGTTGCGAGCTAAAATTCGGGTTACAAGCCAGCTTCAGATACCCCACCACTAGTTGGCACAGCAAACGTTGCAGTGAATACCACAACATCAGCCCAGCATCACGTGTCTCACTCGTTCACTTTAAGATTTGACATACAAGTAATTTGCGTTACAAGCTCCGTCACGGAAGGAATTAAACTCGTAAGTCAAGGCCCCACTGTATTTGGGGTCTTTTTTTATCCAGATGAATTTTTGGAGAGTTTGTTCTAGATCTTTGAAATATGCTGTTGGTATTTTAATGGGGATTGCATTGAATTTATAGATTGCTTTGGGTAGCATGGACATTTTAATGATGTTGAATCTACCAATCCATGAACATGGTATGTTCTTCCATTCGTTTATGTCTTCCTCTGTCTCTTTTTTCAATGTCCTGTAGTTTTCCAAGTACAGATCTTTTATCTCCTTAGTTAAGTTTATTCCTAGGTATCTTAGTTTTGGTGCAATGGTAAATGGGATTTTTTTTTTTTAGTTTTGCTTTCTGTGAGTTCATTATTGGTGTACAAAAAGGCCTTAGATTTCTGGGTGTTAATTTTGTACCCTGCTACATTGCCAAATTCATTTATTAGGTCTAGCAGTTTTTTGATGGAGTCTTTGGTGTTTTCTATGTACAGTATCATGTCATCTGCAAATATGGACAGTTTTACTTCTTCTTTTCCAATTTGGATGCCTTTTATTTCTTCTTCTTGTCTGATCACTATGGCTAGCATTTCCAGTACTATATTGAACAGGAGTGGGGAAAGTGGGCGTCCCTGTCTTGTTCCCGTTCTTAGGGGAAATGAGTTTAGTTATTGCCCATTGAGGATGATGTTGGCTGTAGGTTTGCCATATAGGGCTTTTATTATGTTGAGTTATGATTCTTCTATTCCCACTTTGCTGAGAGTTTTTATTAAGAAAGGGTGCTGGATTTTGTGAAATGCTTTTTCTGCATCAATTGTTATGATTATGTGATTTTTGTCTCTCAATTTGTTTATGTGATGTATCACATTTATTGATTTGCGAATATTGTACCATCCTTGCACCCCCAGAATAAATCCCACTTGGTCATGGTGTATGATCTTTGTAATGTAATGCTGAATTCGATTTGCTAGAATTTTGTTTAGGATTTCAGCATCTATGTTCATCAAGGATATTGGCCTATAGTTCTCTTTTTTTGTGGTGTCTTTCTCTGGTTTTGGAATTAGGGTAATGCTGGCTTCATAGAAAGAGCTTGGAAGTGTGCCTTCCTCTTGGAATTTTTTGGAATAGTCTGAGGAGGATAGGTTTTAGTTCTTCTTGGAATGCTTGGTAGAACTCCCCTGTAAAGCCATCCAGACCAGGGCTTTTGTTGCTGGAAGATTTTTGATTACTGCTTAAATTTCTTCGGTAGTTATTGGCCTATTGCAGGTTTTTTAATTCTTTCTGATTGAGTTTTGGGAGCTTGTATATTTTTATGAATATGTCCATTTCATCTAGGTTGTTCATTTTGTTGGAATAGAGTTGTTCATAGTATTTTTTCATAATCCTTTGTATTTCTGTGAGATAGGCAGATGAAATAGTTTTAATAAATGCTGAGACATGCGAAATAAAATTATAATTACAAGTCAGCGATGTGATAAGAAAACACATGAATAGTATTTTCACATTTCAGGTTTCTTTTGCTTTGTGAAATAAGTGTGGCAAAAAAGTTACAGGAGAAAATGATTATAATGTTGTTATTGGTTTTCATGAGAAAATTTGATGTCTCCTTATGGGAAGATATTCTGACACATAATGTATTTATTTAATAATTACCCCATGCCTGTCATATTGTAGACACTGTATTAAATGCTGGAAAACAATAGTGAATGAGATATTTGTTTTCTACCTTGGAGGATTCAATATTCTGGTGGTGGAGGAGAAGAAAGATGAAAAACAGGTGAGTTACACAATTGCACATTCTAGTTAGAGCCAGGAAATAAACAAAGGATTTAGGTAGGACTTAAGGGGAAGCTATTTTGGGTAGGGTGGTAGCTGGTATCAAATTGACCCCTAAAAGAACAAAAGGAACTGGCCCTAAGAAGAGGAGGGGGATAAGGGATGAGAGAAGGAAAAGGGTATAGCATGGCAGGCAGATGGGGTGGAGACAGCATGTGCAGAATTCCTGAGTGGGGAATGAGATGGGTCTATTCCAGGATCAGGGACCCTTAGAGGGAAGTGATCAAAGAATAGAGCCAGCCAGTGTGAAGATGTTGAGAGGTGGTGCTATACCATGATGGATTTGTAGAGTGTGTAAACATTGTGCACTGGGAATTAGGCCTTTAATATAAGAGTATTGGGGGCACACAAACATTTAGTCCATAGCAAAGACTAAAATTTACTCACAGAGATTTACCTCCTGGGGGTGCTTTCCAACTCATTCCCTGTGGTCTGGCCCTTCTGTTATTACTAGTTTCACCCTCAAGCCTCTCTTCTTTAGGGAATCATAAGACACCCCACACCCCATACCCTTTGGAGCTGTAACTGATTCAGACCCATATTCTTTCCTTTCACTATCATATTTAATCCTCTGTTTTCTTTATCCTTCTTTCTCCAGACAGTGGTTGTGTTGAAATATAATACCATTTTCATATAATATAATAAAAAATGTCTTTAGAGAATATTTATTGTAATAATACCCTCCCATCACCACCTGCACTTGTTTATAGATAAGAAAACAAAAGAAAGTACAACAGTTTCCTCAAGTTCTGAGAACTTGTAAGGATCATGTAGGGTCTTAAATTTGAGTCAGCTGACACCAGCTTCTGTGTTTTTTAAACCATCAAATTCTCCTTACTTAGTTTTTATATCTGAAATAGTGTTTCACAAATGAACTTTAGATAAGGGTTAGGTTATGTTGAAACTGAAGTAATCTAAAACATTTGATTTTCTAAACTCTGCTATAAACTAAATTCCTCTTAACCTCTGGATAAGTAAAGGCTGCTTTTAGAACTTAAATAAAATAATAATATTTTATAAAGCTAGAAGTACTTTAGAAATCAATCCTAATTCAGGCCCAAAGAAATGATGGATCTTCCCCAAGGTCATGCAACTTGCTGGAAGAATTGGCCGGGCTGGAAATGATTTTCTCTAAAGTTTATTCTAGAGCTTTCCTCACCAACCTTCTGAAGCAATGAGCACCAGGCAGTGGGCGATAACTTTTGTAGAGCTACTCTGTGCATAAATTACTGATGATTCATTGTTAGATGCTTAGCCCTATTGTATTGATCCTTACAGAATATTAATTTTCTCTTCTGTCGTGTCTTGATGAAAGATTTTCAGAGTTTATGTGGAATAAAGTGCTTTCCACTAAAACACATAAAACCTCTATGCCTTACCTTTGTCAAAGTAATTTTGGGCTTATTTACTGAACACCTGTTCTGTGGCCAGCCTGGACAAGAAAATCATTAAACACAAGCTTCTTCCCAAAGCGCTCTTCCTAATGGTGAGAGATTATATATTGAAGAATAATATGAAAACGTTTAGTCAGTTATAGGCCTATTTTATATAGATTATAAGTAATAGGTAGGTCAGAGGAGATTTAGGTTAATATAAACCAGTGATGGCGAACCTATGACACGCGTGTCAGAGGTGACACGCGAACTCATTTTTTTGGTTATTTTTTATTTGTTAAATGGCATTTAAATATATAAAATAAATATCAAAAATATAAGTATTTGTTTTACTATGGTTGCAAATATCAAAAAATTTCATATATGTGACACGGCACCAGAGTTAAGTTAGGGTTTTTTAAAATGCTGACACGCTGAGCTCAAAAGGTTTGCCATCACTGATATAAACTATTTAAGGCAAGAGAGCCCTAGCTGGTTTGGGTCAGTGGATAGAACCTTGGTCTGAAGACTGAAGGGTTTGATTCCAGAAAAGAGCACATGCCTGTGTTCGATCCCAGTAAGGGGGTGTGCAAGAGGCAGCCAATCAATGATTTTTTAATATATATTTTAAATAAAAATATATTAAAAAACAACCACCAAATAACAAAACAAAACTCTTAAAAATTAAAAAGAAATAATTCAGGCAAGAGAGAAAAATCAGAAATTAAGTGGCTTAAAAATGGTACTTTTGGATAAAAGTGGATGATTCTTATAGATTTAGTTTTGCTGGTTTAATTTGCATGAATTTTATTTATCTTTAGATGATTGGTTCAGCATGTTGTATATCCACCTGCCACATTTCAGTGATTCCCTGTGGTTTAAGTATTACCAGACTACAAATCTAGTTAATATAGCTCAGCTTACTCATCAAAAATTACTTGCAATGAAAATAGCCAATTTAAACATTACCAAATCTAAGATGAAAAACTGAGAAGTTTTTTTAATATCCTGTGTAATTAACAACTCTCTCACTAATATTTAAACATTATCAATTCCTATTTAACCTAAACCTGGACTGATTTTGAAGCTAGATTCCTTTGGGGCTTTCTGCTTCTTTTAGAAGTCAGCCTATGCATACATTCTTTCTTTCCACTTGTGAGGACAGTAGGGTGTAATGGGAAGCAGGCTGGTTAGAAATACTTGCAATTTAATCCAGATCAAATCACTAACTTGCTGTGTGATGGTGGGTAAATCTCTCAGCATTTTATATGATTTGATAAAATGAGGGGTTATACTCAGTATTTTAAAGAGCATTCCCTGTCTAAAAATCTATGAATATGATAGTGTCGCTTTTCATATGCACAACTCTACAGTTTCAGTTGCTTAATTAAAAAAGCAAAACCAAAAAATGTCTTTGGGAACTCTTATGCTTTTTCTCCTGAAGATATCTGAATAGTAGTTTCAAGAAATTGTTCCCTAGCAACAGTTCAGCACATCTACAAATTTTAACCAATTTTAGAAAATGAGGCATGTACATTTCCACAAAACATAACATTCAAAACCAACATAGGCCCTAACTGGTTTGGCTCGCAGTGGTCGGCAAACTCATTAGTCAACAGAGCCAAATATCAACAGTGCTTCTTCAAAATAGACTCACCCAGGCCGAAAACCAACTTCTGCGCACGGGCCACGAAGTTTCAATCACACTGTACGTGCTCCTGCACGTGGTATTTTGTGGAAGAGTCACACTCAAGGGGCCAAAGGGCTGCATGTGGCTCGTGAGCCGCAGTTTGCCGACCACGGGTAGAGCATTGGCCTGTGGACTGAAGAATCCTGGGTTTAATTCTGGTCAAGGACACATGCCAGATTGTGAGTTTGATCCCCAGTAGGGGGAGTACAGGAGGCAGCCAATCAGTGATTCTCATCATTGATGTTTCTATCTCTTTCTCCCTCTCCCTTCCTCTCTAAAATCAATTATGTTTAAAAAACAACACATTATGAATGTCAGTTATGTGGTTTTAATAATGTACTATGTTTCCATAAGATGTTAATGTTGGGGGAAGCTGAGGAAAATTTATGTGGGAATTCTCCATAGTATATTTGCAGCTTGTTCTGAGTCTAAAATTATTTCCAAATAAAAAGCCTTTGATGCTTTCCCTCCTTGGAGCATGCCCAGGCCTTTCCCTTAACCCTTTCCTCTTCTTCTTCCCACTTCCCATCCCCCAGAAGAAAAAAATAAAGCCTTTAAATACACACACACACACACACACACACACACACACACACACACACACACACACCCCTACCTTGAATGCTAGATAGAGGAATTTAACTTTAAAATTGCCTTCAATTTTAAATAACTTAGCTACAATTACTTTAATCTCATTAGCTTCTATATCCTTTTAGTTATTTTATACCCATTAGTTTTTTTGTTTTTAGAAAAAGGAGAATAAACTTGAGTTTTTAAGATCTGAATGTAAGATCTGCTTACTTTTTCCTTCTGCTCCCAGGTGCTTGTTTTGCATGCAGTATTGTGGTGAGGGAAGATGTTGGAATCAGAGGGTTTACAAATTAATCACTGGTTTGACCATGATTCACTTTCTCCATTTGGAAAAAAAGGATGTGATAAAAATACCCATCTCACAGGGCTGTTGTGTGAATTAAATGAGGCACTACATGTAAACCCCCCTAGGAAAGTGTTTGGCATTTAGTAAGCTCATTTCACAATAAGCCAGAAAATATGATGTATTTAAAGGAACAAAATAATGAAGCTTTCACTCCCAGGGCTTTTAACTGGGTGGGGAACCAGACTAAACTGCGCCATACAGCTAATCCCTATGCTGCTCTCAGATGAGGAGGGACAAAGAAAGATGAAACCCACGCAACTAGAGTGATCAAAGAAGAGATTATAGAAATGGATTTAGCAAATGTTACGTATTCTTGGCAACAGAACAGATCTCAGTTACTTTAATCCTAATCTTTAGAGATAATATAATTCGTAAATGATACAAAAGGTACTTTGTAAAGTACCTTTAGGTTTTTAATTTTTGAAGTCCCTTATATACAAAGCACTATTACTGTATCCACATATTATAGCGAAATCCCAAGAATTTGAATAAATATTTCTGCTTGAGATTCCATGGTTAGCTGCAGGAAATTAAAATGAATGATAATAAAATCTATAATAAACCCTGAAGACAGACATCCATATTTTGAGCTGTGATAGTATTTTTATAACAGCAGAATATTTATGAAATTATCTTTGGCAAAGGAAAGTTGATTTGTCTTGCTCTGCTTATGTGGTTCATAATATGTCATTCTTAGAATTTATAGCTTATAAAAATTTACTTTCAATTGGCTCTTTTGCCATTGATACATTTTAGTTGGCTATGGATATATTAAGGGGAAATTAATTTTCTCTTTCAATGGATTCGAATAAGCTTTGCTTAAAGAATTCCTTTTTAGGTTTATCTTCATTATATGGCTCTTATAAGATAAATTTTATTTAAATCAGTCATTAATTTTATAAGGAAATCTTTAGTTTCATGTAAGAAAACAGGTAGTAATTGAAGTATTAAAATTGATTGGGATGGCTGGCTGCTGTGGCTCAGTGGTTGAGCATCTACCCTGTGAACTAGGAGGTCACAGTTCGATTTCCCGTTGGGGCACGTGCCCTGAATGTGGGCCTGATCTCAGGTGAGGGGTACGGGAGGCAGCTGATCAGTGATTCTCTCTCATCATTGATGTTTCTGTCTCTCTCTATCCCTCTCCCTTGCTCTCTGAAATCAATAAAAAAAAGTTGATTGGGACGGTTCCAATTATCTCTGTTTCTTTGTTTTGCCTATATAAACTGCTCAAAGCAAAAAAGAAAGCTATGTTTTGACATATAAAGGGAGATAATTCACCATATTTTTTAATGTAAAGGATTTAAAACTAATAATATGTATTCAGTAGAGAATACTCAATATAAAAAAGAGGGAATAGAGTAAAAAATAAGGACAATGTAATTTTCTTAAGAAGTTGGCATATTTTTTCTTTCCTTTTTTCCTCCTTTCTCTTGTCTTTTTTTCTAGATTTTTTTTAAAGGCACTAAGTTTCTTTGTATACCAGAGCCAGTACTGAGAGATGGAGGCTCCAGAAGTAAACAAGACAGAAGAAACCCTTTTCCTCATGGAGGAAATAGGCATAGGAATACATTTTTAAAATAGTTTATTACTAATCTTTCTAGAACATATTTGACTTTCATGTATCACTTTTGTTTTTGTTTTACTGTTAAGTAGTTCTTCTCTTTATATAATTATCAATTTTTTGTGTCAACCTGGGTGGGATACAGTGCCCAGATATGTGGTCAAACATTAATCCAGATGTTTCTGGACAAATGTTTTTTGGGTGAGATTAGTATTTAATTGATAGCCGGCCCCTGCCCCCTACCCTAGGCCTTCACCACCTTTTTGTCTGTGACCATGGGTTATGCATATATGCATTCAAATTCTTTGGTTGATCTCTTCCCACCCACCCCTGAATTCAGCAGTTGTAGATAGGGAGACCAAGCATACTCTAATCATGTGACAATGGAACAAGGATCTGAATGAAATGAGGCCACAAAACTTGGGATATCTGAGCGAGGGAGTAACAAGTGCAAATGCTGGAGTCATGATCATACTCACTGCGTCAAAGGGAAATGCAAGATCACAGTGGACCTTACCAGTCATGGTGAGAAATTTCGGTTTTATTTTGAATAAGAAGGGAACTCATTGGAAGGTTTGAGCTGATCATGTTACTCTACTAATTCAGATATCATCAACTTTCCTTTCTCTCACTTAAGAACATTTCTTTAGCTTGGGAGTGATGTTTTCTGTTTCTAGAACATTGTTTCATACTTTTTTTAAATATTAATGTGCTCTTGTGCTCTTATTTTAGGTTTGGTCATGTTGTTATCCTTCCTCCCAGAATCTCTAATACCCTAAGGGCTCATTCTGCTTGTCCATTTCCTCTTTTGTGTTGATGGTGTCCCACAGAGCTTGTGGTAATTTTCCTATGGATGCCAGTTGCTGGGTACCTTAAGTATTGGCATCCCATGAGTGGTGTAAGTTGCAGGACTCTCTGTACATGTTGGTTGATGTTGTAATAGTTGGCAACTTGTCATTCACCTCTAGATGCTTCCCTTCTCCCTGTTCTCTTCATGGTATTTAAGTATAATGGGTGGGAGGAGGGTCTCAATCCACGTTTTCGGCAATTACTGAGTGTTTGGGCTCTAAGGCGAACAGGCCTGCTATAGCACTATAATTCGTGTCTCAGGTCTCTCGATGCTATACTCCAGACTCACCTTTTGTCCAGAGAAACATCTATGTCCATCAAGAGGAAGACAGAGTTGGGATCTCACTTTCACTCTCCTGGGCCCTGCTTCTCTGTTCTTCCCAGTAGTTGCTTGCTCATTAAAGGTGGACATATGAGAACTGAGAGGCTAACCAGGCTGAGAGTCATTCAAACCACCATCTTCCAAGAATCCCTGGGCTGCAGAAATGATATTGCACTTCTATGGAACTTTAACTACTGGATGAAATTAATACTTCTCAGACATTGGCGTATACTAAAAGTGGGTTTACTAGTATAAGTGCCATTTTCATTCTATATGTTTACTTTGCAACCATGTAGAACTCAAAAAATATAATAATTAGTAACTAAAGTGTCTGTTAGGAAAAGGCTCTTTGCTTCTAGTTTTATTACTAGAAAATATGTTGTTTAATTCCTTTAAAATAATCAGTTCTATGCAGATGTTGCAAATGGCCAGGAAATATGCTTCTATTTAGTCACGGGTATGGCTTCAAAGTGAATTTTTTTGGTATACATGGAGAGTTGTGCTATGTGACTTACACAGAATGCATACAAAAGGTTGTAGAAACATTTTAATGCATCAGGGGCGAGGTGTTAACAAGTAAACCTATCATAGCTGGAAGCTCTTGAACCACATTCACAGAATTCAATTCAATTACAAGGGTCTAAACAATTGTGAAAATAGTGAGTCATTATTTTTCTTGAGCTTTTGAAATACCTACGTGAAAAAATGGTAGGTGAAAACTTTGAAAAGAGAAAAATGTATAGCTCAGTGTGTGACAAATGGAAAAACATGGATGTTTTTTATTTGTAATTTTCAGTTCATTGTCAAAATTTGGGGAAAAAAAACCCATCAGTTATGAAGGAAATATTAACAGGTCAGAATTCACAGTGTTTCCTTTGACTTTTATATATAAATACATAATATATATACACACACACACACACATATATGTAATTTACATATATATGTAAATATATAATATATAATTGTGTATCCTATATAATAAAAGCCTAATATGCATATTGTCCGACCTGCAGAATGACCGGTGGAACGACCAGTCACTATGATGCACACTGACCACCAGGGAGCAGACGCTCAACGCAGAAGCTGCCTCTGGCTCACAGTCCCCAGGCCAGCCAAGGCAGGTGCTTAGCAGGGGCCATCTGATCACCCTGCAGGTCACCCCACAGATCAACCCTGATCACTGGCCAGGCCTAGGGATTTTACCTGTGCACAACTTTCGTGCACCGGGCCTCTAGTATTATAATATACTAGAGGCCCAGTGCACAAAAATTTGTGCACTCGGGGGGGGAGGTGGGGTCCCTCAGCCTGGCCTGTGCCCTCTCGCAGTCTGGGACCCCTCGGGAGATAACGACCTGCTAGCTTAGGCCTGCTCCTGGGTGGCAGAGGGCAGGCCCAATCCCTAGGTGCAGCCCCTGGTTGGACTCAGAGCAGGGCTGATTGGGGAGTTGGGACGCCACCCCCTGTCATGCACAGAGCAGGGCAGATTGGGAGGTTGCGATGCTACCCTCAGTCACACTCAGGGTAGGGCCGATTGGGGGGTTGGGGCACCGCCCCCTGTCACACTCAAGGCAGGGTCGCCGGGAGGTTGCGGCGCCACCCCCTGTCACGCACAGAGCAGGGCCCATCAGGGGTGTTGGGGCTCCGTACCCTGTCATGCACAGAGCAGGGTCAATCAGGGGGTTGGGGAGCTCCCCCCTGTCACGCACAGAGCAGGGCCCATCAGCGGGGTTGGGGAGCTCCCCCCTGTCACTCACAGAGTAGGGCCGATAGGGGAGTTGGGGCACCGCCCCCTGTCACACACACAGCAGGGCGGATCAGGGGGTTGGGGCGCCACGCTCTATCACCCACAGAACAGGGCCGATCAGGGGGTTGGGGCGCCGCCACTGTCACACTAAGGGCAGGGCCGATGGGGAGGTTATGGCTCTACCCCGTCACACACAGAGCAGGGCCCGTGAGGGGGGGTTGGGGCGCCGCACCCTGTCACACACAGAGCAGGGCTGATCAGGGGGTTGGGGCGCCATACCCTGTCACACACAGAGCCATAGGGCGATCAGGGCGTTGGGGAGCTCCCCCCTATCAGGCACAGAACAGGGCTAATCAGGGGGTTGGGGCGCCTTCCTCTGTCACGAACAGAGCAGGGAGGATAGGGAGGTTGTGGCCCCGCCCCCCTGTCACACACAGAACCACAGGGCGATGAGGGGGTTTGGGCGCTGCCCCCTGTCACGCTGATCCCAGTGCTGGGAGGCCTCGCGGCTCCGCTGATCCCGGTGCTGGGAGGCATATTACCCTTTTACTATATAGGATAGAGGCCTGGTGCATGGATGGGGCTGGCTGGTTTGCCCTGAAGGGTGTCCTGGATCAGGGTGGGGGTCCCCACTGGGGTGCCTGGCCAGCCTGGGTGATGGGATGATGGCTGTTTGCAGCTGGTCACACACCCTTCAGGGTGGGGGTCCCCACTGGGGTGCCTGGCCAGTCTGGGTGAGGGGCTGAGGGCTGTTTGCAGGCTGGCGGGTGAATGAAGCTCCCAACCGCTCCTTTTTTTCTTTTTTTTATTTATTCTGGGCCAGCTTTAGCTCTGGCTCCAGCTCTGAATCCTCTGCTGCTGAAAGCAGGTATCTGGTTTGTTTGGGTTCTATAATCGAAACAATGTATAGCTCCAGCTCTGAGATCCCGGCCGGCTGAAAGCAGGTTTCTGGTGTTTTGTTTAGCTTCTATATTTATTACAGTGTTTCAAACTGCAGGCTCAGAGGCCGGCAAGGCAGGCGGGGAACGTTGGTGTCCTCCGTCACTGAAGCAAGCAAGCCTCATGTTAGTTTCAAGCTGCCTGGCTGCCGGCCGCCATCTTGGCTGGCAGTTAATTTGCATATTGCCCTGATTAGCCAATGGGAAGGGTAGCGGTTGTACGCTAATTACCATGTTTCTCTTTTATTAGATAGGATATGTAATTTTTTACTCATTTGACATATTGCATGCTAATCTATATGAATTTTTTATGTCAAATTATATTCTGACTATTTTTTCATAAATATAATCTATAGTAAAAATTAAAAAAAGATGGAGACAAAATTCCCAGTATTGAAAAATATGGAATATGTTGATCTTATACTCAGAATTGTCTTCTGTAAGATTAAATGTGAATACCCACCCCATCTGCACAGTCCTGTGTTCAGAGTCAAATAACAGTGTGGCTTGGTTTGTTCATTTCTTGTCATTATGGTCATTATACAAATAGCTTTTCCTGTGTATCTCAATGGGGAGTCATCTATACGAATCACTAACTAGGTAAAGTGAACACTTATGGGTAATCAGAATAATTCATTCTCTGAGTCATGAAATTATTTATTTCTTTCTTTAGGTAAAATGAAGTTTATTTAATAGGGTATTTCTATGGCACAGGTGAATTAAGATCAGTAAATTCCTTAAAAGGGTCATAGTTCATGTATTCTTAATTTATATGTGCTTTTTAAAATAACACATTTTACATGCATTTTATTTTACAGATATAATTAAAAGATTGAATAATCTTTTATTACATTACATGAAAACTTAGGACATTAAGAATGTGTGATAAATATTTACTCTAACGCGTGAAGCCAGACCATAGAGGTGTTATGCTATAATTTCTAACTGCATTTTTCATTTCATTTAATTAATTAATTTATTCAAGTACAATCAAAAATTTATTTAGAAGGTCACAGAAGTAGAAAAAGTGAGCTAGCTGGACTATGTGGACTCAGGAAACAAGTTACAGAGGCAAAAGAAGGACCCTTGGAGCTTAGGGGTGAGAGAGAGACAGGGAGAGAGAGAGAGAGAGAGAGAGAGAGAGAGAGAGAGAGAGAGAGAGAGAGAGAGAGAGAGAGAGAGAGAGAGAGAGAGACAGGATTGGGGAAAGGCTCTGGCATAGTTAAGAGAGAGCAAGTGTACACTGAATTTTTCCCCATTTTATTTTATTTTTAAAAAATATATTTTATTGATTTTTTACAGAGAGGACAGGAGAGGGATAGAGAGATAGAAACATCCATCAGCTGCCTCCTGCACACCCCCCACTGGGAATGTGCCCGCAACCAAGGTACATGCCCTTGACTGGAATCGAACCTGGGACCCTTCAGTCTGCAGGCTGACGCTCTATCCACTGAGCCATACCAGTTAGGGGTTTTTCCATTTTAATGTGTTTTTCTCTTCATTTCCAAAGGAACTTGTTAGGCAGCATTTAGGTTTTATTATAAAAATAGCTCCAAAGTGATGAACAATATACTCTTCAGCATTCTGGCTAATATTCATTCTTTATAACATTTCTTTCTCTATAAAGTAGAGGTTCTATTACTATACAACTGTACATATGTATAGTCCTATACATATTGAACTATATGTATAGTTCAATGATTAGATCATTTTACTTTATTTTTGATTGACAAAAAGGAATATATTCAAGTGGTTAATCCATATAATGGAAGAATACGATTTTAAATTTATTTTATTAATGATGTAAGGGTGAAAGAACGAGGTATATTTTGGAAGGTCTGGAGAAAATGTTTCTAGACAGGTATTTCTTAAATGTAGCTATTCAGTTCACTTTATGTACCATCTGGAGTTAGTTCCAACTACATGTCTCCTGGACATGATCCCTCTCCTGAGATCCACTTCTGTATTTGTAACAAGATGTCTGCATTTCTAATAGATGTTCCTCAGGAAATTCAAACTTGAAGTGTTGAAAATAAAATCACTATCTTCCTGTCAGTTTCTTATTTCTATTTCCTGTCTCAGTTAATGGCATTGCTATTGACTTTAATTCTGTGCAGGAAAGATTAGTGTCATTAACTTCTGCCTTTCCCCTCATTTCCCCAATGTAATCAATTATAAAGTTTATTGATTAGGACCCTTAATACTATCCCTATTATAACTGAATTTATGTTCAACCTGCTATCTCTTGTCTTAACCATTGAAAATATTTAAAATATGGCAACAAATCCTTCTTCAGGTATATTAGCAGCATCTTTCTTTGAATTCTGTGCTCTGTAACACTGATTTTTGCACAATTCTCAGATCACCCTTGAGTTCCAAAACTCCAATTCTTTTCCCAATTTATACTCTCTCCATTGATTGTTTTCTTATATTTTCTCAATATAGCAAACTTGTTCATCAAGACTACGTTAAAATACCACTTCTTCTATGGCCATTCTCTTGGCATTCCCAGCTAGAGCAGACAGGCTTCCTGTGAGCATGGTTCCATTGCTGGGTAGTGCAGTCTGTTTGTTTGCCTGGCTTCCCACTGTTTGAGAGTAAGGAATGTGGTTTATTTATCCCTGTAAGTTCCTACTGTAATTCTTAGCCCATAGTAACTACTAATAAATGCCTTTGACTGAATTGGGAACATTGTTTTAGAATGAAACATTTGCCAATATTGAGGGATTATGGAACAACTTCTGTGCAAACTTCATCTCACTTTTACCCCTAGAATGGGTTTTGGAGATCTTTTCAAATGAATGTATGGATGTTTTATGTATAGAAACAAAAAGTTAGTCAAAATGACTCATTTCTAAGCGTTTGTTCTTTAGAAATTACAAGATTTTCTATAGGATCTTGAATTTTTATAAATACAAACCATCTCAATGCCTTTGGCTTCATCTCCTTTTTGGCTATGCACGGAATTCCACTTAGTGATCTAAGTCTTGTGCTCTGGGTCATGTTTGCTACATATTTAGAATTTTAAGAAAGACTAACACTTGTGGCACAGTGGTTTTAAGCTTTCATTTGGACTCAGCAAATGCTTTCATTAATCATTTTGTTTGCAAATATGACATGCCTGAAGAAAATGGTTTTAATTTACCATAAGGTTTGACAAAGAATATTTATATGAGAAACATGACTGGCTTTTTAATTAAATTCTCATATACACTGGAACAGCTGTGGTTTAAATGTGTGTTTTTTTCTAGATCCAGTATGACCACATGGTCAATAGGATGTGGTTGGCTATTTGTCAAAACTGACTTCTCAGAAGGAGGCAAGAATATTTTAGTAAAAATAATCTTGTAGCCCAAGGTCAATGAGCAATGAATGAGCTATGTGCAACTTTTTATCTCTTTATATCTCATAGCTACACATGAGTATCAATTTTTTGTGTGATTTATAATTCTTCATGCAGAAAAATGTTCCATGTGGCAACTTCAAAGACAACCTCCTGAGAAACTAAGAGAATATTTAATAATGCTTGTGAGCAATGAGGCATGAATGATCAAATGAAGGTCCCAGTTATCTATTGATTATTCTATTGTGGCAGGTAACTTCAAAACCACACACAGTTTTTTGAGCATTACTTTTCATTTCCTAATATTTCTCCCTATCACCAGAAGAAGAAAATTACTTTTCTTGACCTTCCCTAACAGGCAAATGCCTTTTGTATTATCTATTGATCTTATGATATAATATTGATAGGAAGGTAAATGAGACTCATCAAGTTCAAATGAGTTACAATTGCAGAAACCTTAAAGGTAATTCTCTTAAATCCTCTTATCCTTTATGCAGAAAAAAAATTCAATTTCTCAAAGAAAGGCCTTCCAGAATACTTTAGGACTTAAAACTTTCATTAAAAATGATGTTTCCTGTTAGATTCTTTAACATCATATGGAGAAGCTTGCCATTTGGCAAATATCTCTTAACATGCAGGAAACTAGTAAACTGTAACTGGATTTCACCTTAGATTATCAGTTGTCATGGTTACTTCCTTTTTCTGTATGACAAAAGAATTCTAAAAATTAGATTTGGAACAAGAGAGGAAAACATACTATGCTCAATAAACACCATTCAGATATTGTAATAGGTTTCAAAAAGGCATTAACCATAAAGGCAATAAATAAACCATTTAGTTTTCAATGAGAAGGGCCAGCATGGCACAAGCTACTACCTTACCAATCGAAGTGGGAAATTATGTTCACTGATTAACTGTAGCTATTAGATATATTCTGGATAAAGCCAATTTAAAATTACATAATTTGATAAGCTAAAAATAACAAAAGTGTAATTAAAACATATACCATGGAAAGGTGAAGATTATTGTTGTTCCTTGTTGTTCATTTTCCATCTGGGAAATCTGATCCTAATCTGTGGCTTTTTTCATTGCCCCAAATTCTGGTCAATAAACATTTTATGCAGTACTTTTGAAACCGGGTTTACTACCTTGTTGCTCACTGCAGTTGCCTTATTGAGTTCATAGATTTCTTATCTTTTTTTCTTAAGCTTTTTAGTTTGTTTAAAACATATTTTTATTGATTTCAGAGAGCAAGGGAGAGGGGAGAGAGAGATAGAAATATCAATGATCAGAGAGAATCATCAGTTGGCTGCCTTCTGCACAACCCCTACTGCGATTGAGCCAGCAACTCAGGCATGTGCCCTGACCAGGAATCAAATGTGATCTCCTGGTTCATAGGTTGACGCTCACCCACTGTGCCACACCAGCTGGGCCATAGATTTGTTCTTGTTTCTTCTTAAATCAGAAGCCTACAGAAGCAAAAGCTACTTTTTTGAAAATAAATTTGATTTATTTTTATAGGCGTCAATTCAATTATTCTATTTATTCATGGTTTTATTTATTGCTGTTGGGCTTTTTAACAAGAGCTGAGTGGTATTGTTGAAAATAAATAGGAAATGCCGGTGAGGCTGAGATAGACAAGTAAACGTCTATACATGTATAAGCTAATTGCTGTTATATTGATTCAGAGGTTTTATGGTTTATGATATATTCACGTAACAATGTATAGACGTATTCTTCTTGTATCTGCTTTGATTCATTGCAGCAACATTTTTTATTTTTTTCACAGCACTTATAAAATATAGCCTTGTTACAAACTATAATAACTAACTTCTCTCCTTTTCTATATTATCTTCCTTAAGCTGAGAGTTACCAATTTTAAAAAATTAAGAAAAATAGCCCTTCCTTCCATTTATGCAGCACTATTGCTTCTAAAAGCTTCATGATTCAATTTGTGCTTATTTCCATGGCAACCATGTAAGTCAGATTTGATGAAACAAAGGAAAACAGAAAACCCAGATGAAGCTTTGTTTGGATGCTTGCCTACCTGGGATCAGTTACGTCTGACATGTGCTCCAAAAGTCAATACTTTGATAAGACCTTTTTAGATCAAAGAGACTGTCGATGTGTGGTTTCTGCTTTCTCAAGGATAATGATCTCTATCTTTCAAAAATACAAGGTTGGAGAAAAATAGCAGTTTCTTCACCCTTTCCTAGCTAGCCCCTCCTCTATCACTAATTCCTCTTCCATCCATGGGAAAACTTCACAAAAGTGTGTAGATTCAACACACTCTCAACATTTCCTCATTTAAACAAATAAATATAATTGGATACTAATGGGAAGTTGATGAGTGTTCTACATATATTTGTTGAGTGCCCACCATGTATCATGCACTATTCTAGGCACTGAAGATGAAGCATTGAGCAAGAAAGATTCTTTTTTTTTTTTGCTTTCTTGGTAGCTATGTTTTAGCAGGAGAAGCAAACAATATTAAAAACAATCAGTGCTAAGGCTTACAAAGAAAAATGATATCAGGTGATTTGGTTTGAAAGGAAACATGAAATTTGATATTAAGAAAACATGACATTTCAGAGATATTAAATATATACTGCAAGTCAAGTTTTCTTTCTAATGCTTCAGGAATCCTCTGACACCTGTAAGCAATACCTGTAAGACACAGTCAGCTGAGGAATCAGTAGCTTTAGAGGATATGGTACCGCAGAAGTTGGTGGTAACCACTTATAATCAAGTCTCACTCCAAACTTCTGCCAAATCAACTAGACAGTCTGGTCTCTACTTACACCTCTACTCTCTAGTCTTTCTCGTTTTCTTTGATTTTTGATTTCTAGCCATATTGCATGTTTATAATATGAGAGCAGGTCATACAGTTTCTCTTGCTTATGAACCTGCACATGCAGCTGGATTGCTGTGCCCAACACCTCTTACTTCTTTAGAAATCAAATCAGGTATCACTTCCTTTGATTTTTCAAGCCTTTTAAAGGTATCTTTTATTATAGGACCCACTGACATACTCTATATATATTTTCACCATTATTTTTATTTTTACTATATAATTGTGTGTTTGATTGCACTCTCATGATAAATAGTATCTCAAGGACTAAGATTGTTTATTATTTACTAGTGGCCCGGTGCACGAAATTTGTGCACATTAAAAGGGGATTATTTAGAGGAAATATTTTATTATTTCTATTTGCCCTTTCTCTATAATAGAAGTGTCAGAGATGAAAGAAAATTAGTAAAATGTATATGAAAATATTCTTTCTGTCAGAGTCTAGGGCAGCCGTGGGCAAACTACGGTCCACGGGCCGGATCTGGCCCGTTTGAAATGAATAAAACTAAAAAAAAAAAAGACCGTACCCTTTTATGTAATGATGTTTACTTTGAATTTATATTAGTTCACACAAACACTCCATCCATGCTTTTGTTCCGGCCCTCCGGTCCAGTTTAAGAACCCATTGTGGCCCTTGAGTCAAAAAGTTTGCCCACCCCTGGTCTAGGGTGCGCCATGGGACCCAGAGTGAAGTCCCCACCTACCTGTGGTGCCTCAAAATTGCACGAGACCCAGACCCTCTGGCCCCACCCTTTTCAAGCCCCTCTGGGTGGGGGGGCGCAGCTTCAGGTCCCCTGGCCCAGCGCTGAGTGGCAGGCGCAGCCTCAGGGCCCCCGTCAAGCCCTGCTGAATGGGGGGCACAGCTCAGGTCCCCTGGCCTGGCACCAGGGTGGGGGGTGCAGCCTGAGGTCCCCTGTTAAGCTGCACTGGGTGGGGGGCCCAACGCCACACAGCCTCAGGTACCTGCCGATTGCTTGTTAAGGCTTGTTACGGGAACTCAGCCTCTGCTGTGGACGCAGCCATGTTGTGTTGTGGAATCCCTGCCTCCGCTGTGGGTGCAGCCATCCTGACCGTTATGGACTGATGGTCAATTTGCATATTCCCTCTTTATTAGGTAGCATTGTAGTACCCACCACTAATAATTTGTATGGTGACTGAAAAAATTGTATTTATTGATTAAATACTTATACATAAGGGAAAGGGAAAATGGAACTTAAATTTTTTTGGTAACATCTTTATTGATACGTAATTCGTATACCATACAATTCTCTGTTTCAATGGTAGGATATTCATGGAGCTGTTTAATAATCATGATACTCAGTTTTTGAACATTTACATCACTCTCTTCCCTCCCTGCATTCCATACTCTTTACCTATCAGCCCTTCACCCCAATCCCTTTATCCCTCTTAGACTTAACCAACCACTTTCTGTCTCTATTTAAGGGCCTTGATAAATAAAAGCATATAACATGTTGTCTTTTGTGATAGGCTTCTAGCACTTATCATATTTTCATGGATTAACTGTGTTATGGCATGTATCAGGATATAATTTGTTTTATTGCTGAAAAATATTCTAATGTATGATTACATTTCTGTATGTGATAGTCCCAATAATACAATTACACACTTATTTTTGTATACAGTTGCTTTTTAAAATAGTTAAGAGAATAAAGGAAAATAAATATTTATTTATACTCTCTTAAAATTACATATTACCTTTATCAGTGCTCCGTGATTTTTTAAAAAATGTGGGTCTAAAGCACTGTTTGGGGACATTTGTTTTCAATCTGAAGAATTTCCTTTATTTTTTATAATGAGTGTCTGCTATAATCGAGTTCCCCCAGGTTTTGTTTACATGGAATGTCTTTATTTTACTTTCATTTTTAAAAAAGGGAGTTATTGTGGATATTGAATTTTTGGGTGGTAGTTTATACTTTACTCCGAGAATGTTTTTCCACTTTTCTGGTCTCTGTTGTTTCTGAAAATAAGCCTGCTGTTAAGTTTAAGGGGTTTCTTTATAGGTGAAAATTTGTTTTCCTTTTGCTACTTTTAAGATTTGTCTCTTAAACTTTGCTTTCAGAATGTTCACTAAGGCATGTCTGTGTGTAGATATTTTTGTGTTTATCCTGTTGGAGTTTTGCAAGGTTTTTGGAAGTATAGACGATTATTTTTCAATAAATTCAGTAAGTTCTCAGTTATTATTTCTTTGCATATTTTCTCCTCTTCTTTATATTTCTTTTTTCCTGGCACTCCTATTATGTGTATGTTGGTGTGCTTAGTGGTACTCCAGATTTTCTGAGGTTCCTCTCCTCCCTTCTCCTCCCCGCCCCTCCCCTCTTCTGATTTCATAAACTATATCTTCAAGTTCACTAATTCCTCTTCTCTCAGTCAAAAGTCTCTACCACTGAGCTCCTTCAGTTAATTTTCACTTCAGTTATTACATTTTTTAACTCCAAAATTTTCATGTGTTTTTTTATAAGCTTTATTTTGTAGCAAATACAGTACTCTGGCTCTTCAGAAGTAACTTGAGGGTTCTGATTTATTTGTATACAAAATTCATGCACCTGTTTCAAATTTAAAATATACATGTATGTATATGCAAGACATATATACTAGAATTATGTTTATATAAAATCAGGTTGTTTCCAAAGAAACTGACATACTAGTATTAACAAATTAACAGGTATGATTTAGATTTTTTTAGTATTTGATTGATGATATTAAAATAATGGAATGATTAAATTTTAACAGCAAACACATTTTAAATGTTAAGTAATCAGGAATTTAAGCAATGAAGTTAATAAAGTTAATGTAGTTCAAGAAATAGACTTTTTTTTTTAGCTTAGTTTGAAAATTACATTTTCCCCTATTAGTGCATTTAAATGAGCATCATTGGCTGTTAAGCCATTCATCAAGCTTTTCTTTGTGTTTGCAGAGTGTATCATTCTGGTAACCTTTTTAAAAATTATATGGTTTCTGAATCTGTACTTTTTTTGTGTTAGCTAATGAATGCTAACATTCATGAATAGTGAATTTGATATAATATTTTCTCCTAATGAGTTAATATTTTATTTCTCAATGTTAATTTTTTTAAAACTCAGGTTATTATGGTTAATGGAAAAAAATAATATTTTTCTTTTGTTGCTTATAAAAACAGGCATTACACTGTTAGTGATGTAACTATTGCTTACTTGCTGTAATTTTAATTTTGAAGTCTTTACTTTTATAGATGGGGTGAGATTTCTGAAGTTATAGATAACAGGAGGTAGGGATGAAAATGAATGAAGACACAAACACAGAAAAGAAGCATAAAAAATTTTCTGATTTGTCCTCCTTTGATTTGATATTTTGCATAGCCCTTTACATTTTGATTTTAGTGTTTCAGCAAGAAAAGTGGTTCATAGTCTCAGCAGACAGAAATGTGAATAGGGAAAGACAACCTCAGTATTTATATTAGTAAATATCCCAAGGAATTATGCTGCTTTTACTTATTGAGTTGAGAATTAACTATTATTACTTTATTTTGTCAATCAAGGTATGGTTTTTTTGTGGAAATTATTCCTGATCAGTTGCCAGTCACGTGCTAGTCATCCTCTTGCCTTCCTCTTGGAATGCCTCAGAATAGGTAATGCCTACAATAGAAAAATGATTGACTTGAAAGGGTTAAGTTCAACATGGCTCAAGATTCCAGATGTCTTTGCCTGCAATTCAGTAAGTGGCAGTCTTTTCTTTGTGACTAAACCCAGGACCTGAAATTCACAAAGACTTAGAGGGAGGAGGCAAGGCTGGTATTAGGCAAAGGGGAAGTTTCCATGATGATTCTGGGACATTACAAAACAAACTGAAAATTTTTGCATGTGTTTTAACAACAAAAGTAGAGCTGAAGCCTTAGCATGCACTACATTGAAATGATAACAATGCTTTTGGGCCTAGAAATGTTCCTAGAGGTTGTCTAGCAATATTAGAGCCTCAAATAAAGTAATTGAATATAAAGTATTTTTGAGCACTTATGTTAGAATTCATAGACTATACTAGAGGCCCGGTGCATGAAATTCGTGCTTTGGAGGGGTGTCCCTCAGCCCAGCCTGCACCCTCTCCAATCTGGGACCCCTTGGGGGATGTCTGACTGCTGGTTTGTCAGACTGGCAGTCGGATATCCCTCTCACAATCTGGGACTACTGGCTCCCAACTTATCGCCTGCCTGCCTGCCTGCCTGCCTGCCTGCCTGCCTGCCTGATTGCCCCTAACTACTTCTGCCTGTCAGCCTGATAACCCCCTAACCACTCTGCTGCCAGCCTGATCGATACCTAACTGGTCCTCTACTGGCCTTATCGCCCCCAACTGCCCTCCCCTGCTGGCCCGATCACCCCCAACTGCCCTTCCTGCCAGCCTGGTTGCCCCCAACTGCCCTCCCCTGCTGGCCTGATCACCTTCCCCTGCCGGCTATCTTGTGGTGGCTATTTTGTGCCCACATGGGGGTGGCCATCTTGTGCGAGGGTGTGTTGGTCAATTCCCATATTACCTCTTTATTATATAGGATTATGTAGGATGTTTTCTATCCATGCTTTTAAGGAGAAAAGCAAAAAGATTTTTGACAAGTATTAAATCAAAGCTAAAACTACCATGCAACTAGAGAACATCTCTTAGTTATTACTTTGGTAAAATCAAAGTTTTTGGAGTTGGTTACTTAGCCATTTGGAAATACATGTAGCCCATCTGGACATCATACAATTATGACCAAATGCCTGGCTGTAACCCAAATACATTTTATATCCATCCATCCATCCATCCATCCATCCATCCATCCATCCATCCATCCATCATCCATCCATCCATCCATCCATCCATCCATCCATCCATCCATCCACATTTCCATCCATCCATCCACATTTCCATCCATCCATCCATCCATCCATCCATCCATCCATTATTTATCAAACATTTTTTGAAAGCACAGCAGGTATACAGAATGATGGACATGGCAAATAGGGTCTCTGTACTCCCACATCTGATATCCTCCTAATAAAAAGCAAACTACAATAAATAAAGTAGATAAATGCCATGATTTCAAAGTGATATGTTCCTGGATATAGTAAACATATGTCTGAATATATGACTGGCACCCTTTTTGGTATTTTTGGAAGGGCTGTTAGGAAGTCTTCTTGTGGAGAAAATAGTCAACCTAAGATCCACATGTTGAAAAAGCGCTTCCTTTAAAAAAAAAAGGAGTGGGGTTAGGGATATTCTAGACAGAGGGAACAACATGTATAAAGATCTTGAGGGAGAAATAAGCTAGAAGACTATTCATTCATCCACTCAATACATATCTATTGCACACTGAGTATGTGCGAGGCACCATTCTAGGCTAATTCTGAGATGCTCCACACTTTGCCAAAAGCATTTTGTTTGTGTATTTTTTTTTTTTTAACAAAAGTAGATCAAAAGTGCAGACTCTAGAATCCTGCTGTTTGAATTCAAGTTCTGACTCTGCCAATTGTTATTTGTATGATTTTAGAGAAGTTATTGAACTGATCTATGTTTCACTTCCCCATCTGGAAAATGAAGATACTGATAGTATGTATTCTATAGGATATTTGTAGTGTTAGGTGAGTAGTTTCATATAGATGTTAGAATAGTGTCTGGACATGGTAAGTACTCAATAATGTCAGCTACTCTTGTTATTACTTTAGTAACTCTCTTGATCTAATTTGCTTTCTCTGGAATTATTTGTCCAGTGCCTAGAATAGAGTTGGTGCATAGTGCTTGCTTAATAATACTTGTGAAACAATAAATTAATATGTCATGACATTTTCAGATTTTAGTTTTGAATGGTTTAACATTTATAAGAGACAAATGCATAAAATATTTTAACCTCAAATTCTGTGTATTTAAAACTATTTACTTTTGTACAGTAACATAAGAAAGTGGGTCTACTAGAGATAGGATTCATATTGTATGCATAAATATAAATATATGTATGGCTTATATTCCTATTATATATATATTTTAAAGAAACCAGAGCTACATTATGTCTTGGGGGATTTGATAAAGCAATCCAGTGGGAGAACTACCCTTTTCATCCTTAACCAACTACTAAATTAAGGGAAGTAAATTTATTCAATTTTAGTAAATGAATATTTATGTGACTCTGGAGTCAAATACTTTATCTTTAAATTCTATCTTTGACATTTAATAGCTTTATGACCTTGAGTAAGTGGCTCCATCTTTCTGCATATAGGTTTCCGTATTTGTAAAATGGGAATCATATTAGCACAATCCAATTGGCTTGCTGTGCAGATTAAGTGAATTAATGAATGCCATGTGCTAATAACAATGCCTGGTATATAGTAAACAATTCTTAAGTTTGCTGTAATGGCTAATATTTCTGCTGCTACTTGTACACCAATCACTGTATTAGATTCTGGATTCAGGAGATACTTGGCAAATATGCAAGATGAAAGTGCATGCAAGAAGCAGAAAGAAAGCTGGCCTTTGATTAGCAAATGTTCCCTGTCAGCTCACAGAGAAGCACATGTCTTGGAGGCTCTGCTTCTCTTAGGTGTGAATATCAAATATTGACAATCCTGCTGAGCCTAATGAGCTGTTTCTGATACCGGAAGTCATATGTTGGCTTCTATATATGATGAAAAGAATTGAATGTTAATATTTATCTAAAGTTCAGATTTTTTTATTGAAATTTTAAAATATTTTGAAGAATCTCAAATTTGTAGGAAAGTACAAATAACTTCTTGTCCCTGTAACATTAGAGAGGGGCTGACTTGACTTGATGTCCTCTGACCACCTGAGAATGTAGTGTGTGTTTACTGTACTTTTTGTTTAATGTATTACTTTAGAATATTTCCTATGATATCAGTGGTTTTGAACATTTATCTTTTATTCTTTTGAAGCAACCACTACATTGGCCTAACATGCAGTACATCCCTCATTTTTTTATCATCACAATAAACTACCCAAATCAGGAAATTAACACATACATTACCATCATCTAATCCTGTAATCTTACTCAAATTATACAGCTGTCTCAATAACATGTTTTATAAGAATCCAATTCAAAACCTGTCATTGCATTTTGTTCATGGAGCTTTCTTCACTCTCCTTCCCTTTGGAACAGTTCCTCAGTTTTTTTCTTGACTTTCATGACCTTGATCCTTTTAAAGATGTGAGTGGTAATTTTCAAATGCCCTTCAATTTGTGTTTATCTTTTGCTTACTCATGATTACATTAAGTTTTGCATTCTGAGGAGGAATACTGCAGAGGTGATGGTGTCTCCTTCCTGCATCTTTTCAGGGGGCACACTGTTTTGATCTGTGGATGTGCTAATGGTATTCACTTTGATCACTTTCTTAAGCTGCTGTGTGTTAATTACTCTTTTCTCTTTTGAAATTAACCAACGTTTTCTAAGACCTTACTCATAAAATCATGCACTCATGGCTTCCTGTTTTTTGTTAGTGCTTTATAATCCATGACTTTGCTTATTTATTTTGATACTCAAATTTCTTCAGATTTGGTCAGTAAGACTTCCTTCACGTTGTCCCCTATGATTTTTTTTTTTTTGACATGGCCTAATCATTTCTTGAATATGTACTTGCATTTAAGCAGAAATAATATGTCCTGTCTCATCTTGCACTTTTCCTGCCTTACCTCTTAAAGTAGTCATTTCTATAAAGAGTCCTAGATCCTTTTGTTGGAGAATGGTATTTAGAAACCAAGAGCTGGGTATTAGGGATGCTTATTGCTATGATTATGGTTCACTCTAGGCCATCTCTGTGAACATAGTATGTGTATGCATACATATATGTACAAGAGTAGGCCAACGTAGGTTAATAATAATAATTACAATAATAAATAATAATACAAGAATAAAATGTTTTGCATACTTACAACTATAAACCTACTTTGGCCCACCCCTGCATATATAGTGACTCCGTGTTGTTTATATCTATCCCTATACGTTGAAAACCATGACTGCACACTATACTCCCAATTTCAATTCCCCACCACATGGAGGGTAGGAGAATTCTCCTTTTGGGTATTTGTAATTCCATTCTCTGACAGTTAGATGGCTGGCTCACATTATCCTAATATATTTACTTATTTGACAATTCCGTTGTATACCCAGTCTTCTGTGCCCTTACCACCCCTTCAGAGGGCTGATGCCCTTTCACTCAGCTCAGCTGACTCCCCACTTCTGGGTGTCTGCTCACACTATACAGACACCCTTCTCATCCTGTTTGGGTGTGAAGTTATGACTAGAGAAATGTTTTGATAAGAAAACAACACAAACTGAATAAAAAACAGTGCTTATAACATAACACAATTTAAATTTTCAAATATGTAAAAACATAAAATAAAAGTATTAGTATTGGTGTTCCCCTAAATGTTTGTAGGTTGATAGCCTTTCTTTTTGGTGTTGAGAGATTATGTGCAATTTTAAAAATATATGGTTTTAAATAGTTTCCAAGTGATATCAGCATCAATTGCTTTTATGCTTAAATAGATAGGAGGCAATGTTTTTTGAAAACAAAATAGAATTCTGATAGATATGATAATACTAAAAATGAAATATTAACTGAAATGCTTCATTTATCAAGCAGCATTAAAAATGATCTTTCCCTTTAACATATATTTAAGCATATTGTACCTTACTGCTAAGTGCTAGTAATATAGTCACTAGTTATTGTGACAAAAAACTCCCTTCTTACCACCTCACTGCCCCAATATTTTTTACCTTCCTCTGTTGTGGAACCTAAACCTTGGTCTTCTTATCTTTTCCTGGAATTGCTATAGACTCCCAACTGGCTCATGCATGATTTTCTGCTCACTTGTGAGTGCCAGCATTCTCTTCCTTTTTATCCCTCATCCCTTTAATTTCTTCAAGGGCCTAGTTGTATACTACTCACAAACCTCTTCAGGGAATTTAGGCCATCAAGATACTGGAGGTCAAAAACTCTGCATTTCTCTATGACTAGAGAAGTATGTATTTATCCTCCATGTTGCTAATTTAAAATTTTGCATCTTAAATTTTATTCCTTCTGCTTAAAATTCATATTCTAAATCAGCTCTGATATAGTTAGTTTTTCTGATGAGTCCTTTTCTCACCTATTTCTCTTTTCACATATTTGAATTCAGAATGTTTTTTAAATGAATATACTGCTGCTTAAAAGGATTTATGTCATCTTTAAAAGTCAAATCTTGCAAATGTGATTATGAGAGGGCCATGAATTCCTTTCTCTAACCATGCCCAATTAGTTTGTTATAGATGTCTTTATTCCATTGTGATTAAATCACACACACACACACACACACACACACACACACACACACAGCTTTTCTATTTCAAAATGACTTTTGAAGAAAATCATTATTAAGGAATGTGATTATAACTCCTGAAATATGCAGAATGAGAGAATCTAGAGATTAGTTAGAGATGCAGTGATGCTTGACTTAGATTTATTTAGGTGAGTGTGATGTTATTGATCTGAATTGGTGTCCCTAAATCTTATTTATGACAAGGAAGCAATTGCTGTAAAGGTCAAAATTAAATGATGATAAAATCATCAATATAATGAGAATTTCCCTTTACCTTGAAATGGAATTGGTCTGCAATATTTAAAGCAAAATGTTTGCTCAAAATAATTTCCTTCAATTATATATTTCTCCTAGGTAAAAGAATAAATATTAATATTTGAGCCTTTTGCTTCTCATATGAAGCCTTTATTAAAAATATAATTGTGTGGCTGGTGTTGCTCAGTGCTCCTTTCTGTCAGGCTTTCCCCTAAAATTTCGTCACGTTCATAATAGAGTGAATGTTAACCTCTCCTTTTTTTTTTTTTTAATCTCAGGCACAATCTGGAGACCATTCTTATTCTAAAATAGGCCCAACCCAGATTGCTTCTATCCATTAACCCTGATTTATTTGCTTTTTAACATTTATCACAATTTTAATATTCTTGGTGTTTTACTAGTACATTTAACTTGATTTAATTTTTTGTTTCTTGACACTAATTTTTTCTATGATAGATTATGCTTTTTGTTGTTGTTGTTCCTCTCTATATTTCTAGTACTTATTACATTTTCCAGAATGTAGAAGGCACCTAATAAAAGTTGATAGGGAAGGACTGAGTAGATGAATAATGCATGTAACTCTAAGTTTTTAAGTTTAATATCAAAGGAGATTTCCCGCTTAGATGTACTGTAATTATGAATGTTGCCTTTAACCATTCTGCTTGAGCTGCTAGTTACAAGAGATATGGACCCTCTTTGTACAGTCTGAAGTGAGGGGCAGATTATGAAATACACATGTGACTAGTGGGGGAGGAAGAAATTTTCTTCTACCTTTCAAGATTCTTCCAGCTGGTCTAATAATCAAATCAACATGAGACAGATTAACAAGAGAAAATAACCAAATTTAATTCTATATGTAATTATGGTAACACTACATACATTAGGGCCAGAGAACCTACATTTATTTATAAGAAAAGTGGTGAATTTTATGTTTGTACAAAGGATGGTCATGAAATATTGCTTTTATGCACAGAAATAAAGTCAGTCATTTAAAGCCACCTGTAAAATACTTCCAACTGCAATGCTGGCCAATAGAGGATTAATTTTCTTTCATTATTATTAGAACTGCACAGATAATAGGTCATTTCCTCCCCTATTGTGTATAGGTAATTTCCATTATTATTAATTGGAGTTTCATGTGTAAGGAGAAAGGGAAACAGTTAAACTTCATATGGGAAAAACTTTACCAGCTGTCCACAGGCCACATTCTCTCAACCAGTAGATGTCATTCTCTCTCTATTTTAATGTGAATTTTAATGTCTGCCTTTAGCTATCTGTTCTGAAGATATGTTATGAAAACCAGTTTCATTTCAGGCTGTGCTTCTCTTGCTTATTGTTCCAAGTTGGTATCTTTTCCCTTCCATAATAGGAAGAGTGGCAGAGTGTGAAATTGGGACGGTTTGACGAAAGTGACAGTCGATAAGCTTCTGTCTTCCAGTCACTTAGCCCTTGGTGTGGGACATTTATCTACTTACTGCTCAATTCACAGTAAAACAGTGATTAACTTGAAAGAGAGAGACATCCTGTTCTCATCTTTCTTTCCAAGTAGGGCATTCTATGATGTTTCTTGGTAAAGATAAACAGGTAAAAGCTATGCATTGTTTTGTCAAGGTACAACGGAGCAATTATTCAGGAAGCTCTGATTCTGAGTGCTGCACAGCACTATAGAGGCCGACAGCTGGAAATGTCAGCTCTCCCTGCAGGTGACTCTGGCTCGCCAAGACCCAGTTAACTGCCCCTCTTTTGTGCTCTCACACCTACTGTAATGGTGCATTTATAATTCTGCAGTACCCATGCCTGTTTACTTGACTTATTAAAGAGTATGTGTTTGCAAGGTTGAGACAACACCTTGGCATTGATTCATTTGCTAAGTTTTTATGGAAATCTGATTGTTTTAAGCACATTTTAGGCCAGCCATGGGCAAACTACTGCCCGCAGGCCGGATCCGGCCCGTTTGAAATGAATAAAACTAAAAAAAAAAGACCGTACCCTTTTATGTAATGATGTTTACTTTGAATTTATATTAGTTCACACAAACACTCCATCCATGCTTTTGTTCCGGCCCTCCGGTCCAGTTTAAGAACCCATTGTGGCCCTCGAGACAAAAAGTTTGCCCACCCCTGTTTTAGGCAATGGGAACATAAGGGTGAATGACACAGTGATTGCTTGTAGGATACTGGGGGACAGTGAGAATCCAGGCAAGAAAATAGTCAATGACCATGCAGAATAAAATTATTAAAAAGGAACTAAATAGAAAGCATTATGGAAGCATGTGAAAAAGGACATCTTTCAGTCTTAGGGGATCAAGATATTTCCAGAAAATATGATATCTAAACAGAATTCTTAAGTATTAATAATACATATCCAGAAGAAAGGGGATAGGGTAGGCTAGCAAAAGACAAAAAAAAAAAAATTAGGAAAAGTGCTTGGCTGATTGGATCAGTGATTGAGTGTGGACCTATGAACCGGAGGTCATGGTTTGATTCCTGGTCAGGGCACATGCTTGGGTTGTGGGCTGAATCCCCAGTGCGGGGGGTGCAGGAGGCAGCTGATAAATGATTCTCTCTTATCATTGATGTTTCTACCTCTCTCTCTCCCTCTCTGAAAACAATACAAATATATTTTAAAAAATTAAAAAAACATGCTGCTCTCAATGACTCTATAATGGTAGCTCTGGTGTGCATTTTAAAATTCTGAAGAATATGGGGGCTAAATACATGAAATAGGATTATGTACTTTAAACATAAATCATGCCATTTATTAAGTTCTTAAGCCCTTAATAAGTATTCACCTTATTTTTTCTATCTGGCTTATGAAAACCAGAAAAAAAATGATTATTTTACCTAAGTAGGTATGTTCATGATTCCATTGTTCATAAATGTCAAGTTTTGTCTATCAGTTTGGATAGGTATTCAGCAGAGTTCACTCCGTTTTTATGGTGTCTCTCCTGTCAACTAACCATAATGTAGACTAAGCATCCTTAGTGCTAGTAATATGTATTTTAATGAATATATAAGTTGACAGTCACCAAACTTTTTAAGTTTAAATGACTTGTGTAGTTGTTGAAAAGTTAGAGAGAAAGTAGTGAAGGGAAGCAGAATTTGCCACCAAAATATGCCTCTGGCATAAAAATTATTTTGAACTGGTTATTTTTAAGAAAGAGCAGGTTTGGGAGAAGCTCTGAAAACCCAAGTAAAAGTGACCCTTTTGTAAGAGACATCTACATTTATAAGGGAAATCTCCATTTGCAAATGGGTCTGTCTCTCAGTACCAGGAAGAGGAGGATGGGTAAATTTCTAAAGACTTACAAATGGGAAGGCAGAGACTTAAATGTATAGAAAAGCCCTATCCTCATACTTTTCTTTTCCTGGCAACCTCCCATAACTGTCCACAACTTCCAAACATCTTTCTTTGGTCTTTGAATTGACATGGTATTTAAGGTGGTGGATCAGGCCTTTTCTAGAAGTTACTCAGTTTTCCTTGGTATCTCCCATGTATACAGAAGGTACAGTAGTCCTCCTTTATCTGGAGTTTCACTTTCTATGATTTCAGTTACCTGCAGTAATTCATGATCCAAAAATATTAAATAGAAAGTTTTAGTAATAAACAATTCATAAATTTTAAATTGTATGTCGTTCTGAGGAGCATGATGGAATCTTGTGACATCCCCCCAATCCATCCAACTGGGGACATGAATCACCCCTTTGTCCAGCATATCCGTGCTGTATATGCTACTTGCCCATTAGTCAGTTACTAGTTTTGGCTATTAGATTGGCTGTTGTGGTATTACAGTACTTGCATTCAAGTAATCCTTTTTTTCTTTTACTGAGTACTGCCACATTCACATAATGTTTATTGCATTATATTGTTACTAGAGGCCCGGTGCACAAAAATTTGTGCACTCGGAGGGAGGGGGGGTCCCTCAGCCCCGCCTGTGCCCTCTCGCAGTCTGGGACCCCTCCAGAGATAACGACCTGCTGGATTAGGCCTGCTCCCTGGTGCAGAGGGCAGGCCCAATCCCTAGGTGCAGCCCCTGGTCGGGCTCAGAGCAGGGCCGATTGGGGAGTTGGGGCGCCGCCCCCTGTCATGCACAGAGCAGGGCAGATTGTGAGGTTGTGATGCCACCCTCAGTCACGATCAGGGTAGGACTGATTGGGGAGTTGGGGCACCGCCCCATGTCACACTCAAGGCAGGGTTGATGGGGAGGTTGTGGCGCCACCCCGTCACACACAGAACAGGGCGGATCAGGGGGTTGGGGTGCTGCCCCCTGTCACGCACAGAGCAGGGCCTATCAGGGGGTTGAGGAGCTCCTCCCTGTCACTCGCAGAGTAGGGCTGATAGGGGAGTTGGGGCACTGCCTCCAGTCACACACAGAGCAGGGCGGATCAGGGGGTTGGGGCACCACACCCTGTCACACTCAGGGCAGGGCTGATGGTGAGGTTATGGCTCTACCCCGTCACACACAGAGCAGGGCCTGTCGGGGGGGTGGGGGAGTTGGGGCGCCGCCCTCTATCACCCACAGAGCAGGGCTGATCAGGGGGTGGGGCGCCGCCACTGTCACACTCAGGGCAGGGCCGATGGGGAGGTTATGGCTCTACCCCGTCACACACAGAGCAGGGCCCGTGGGGGGGGGGAGGGCGCCGCAGCCTGTCACATACAGAGCCACAGGGCTGATCAGGGGGTTGGGGCGCCTTCCTCTGTCACGAACAGAGCAGGGCGGATAGGGAGGTTGTGGCCCTGCCCCCTGTCACACACAGAGCCGCAGGGCGATCAGGGGGTTTGGGTGCTGCCCCCTGTCACGCTGATCCGGGTGTCGGGAGGCCTCGTGGCTCCACTGATCCCAGTGCTGGGAGGCATATTACCCTTTTACTATATAGGTTAGAGGCCTGGTGCATGGGTGGGGGCTGGCTGGTTTGCCCTGAAGTGTGTGCTGGATCAGGGTGGGGGTCCCGCTTGGGTGCCTGGCCAGCCTGGGTGAGGGGCTAAGGGCTGTTTTCAGTCCTGTGGGTGACTGAAGCTCCCAACTGCTCCTTTTCTTCTTCTTCTTCTTCTTTTTTTTTTAATTCTGGGCCAGCTTTAGCTCTGAGGCTTGGCTCCAGCTCTTAGGCCTCCGCTGCTGAAAGCAGGTATCTGGTTTGTTTGGGTTCTATAATCGAACCACTGTTTCAACTCCAGCTCTGAGATCCCAGCTGGCTGAAATAGGTTTCTGGGGTTTTGTTTAGCTTCTATATTTGTAACAATGTTTCAAACTGCAAGCTTAGAGGCCGGCAGCGGCAGGCGGGGAACGTTGGAGTCCTCCATCACTGAAGCAAGCAAGCCTCATGTTTCGCTTCAAGCTGCCTGGCTGCCGGCCGCCATCTTGGCTGGCAGTTAATTTGCATATTGCCCTGATTAGCCAATGGGAAGGGTATCGGAGGTACGGCTAATTACCATGTTTCTCTTTTATTAGATAGGATGATTGTTCTATTTTGTTATTAGTAATTGTTAATTTCTTACTTTATCATCAGTATGTACATACAGGGAAAAAACATAGTATTTTAGGGTTTGGTACTATTTGCTATTTCAGACATCCATTTGTGGTCTTGAAACATATCCCTTGTGAATATGGTGGGTCAGACTATCGTATACATTTTATTAAATTTCTGTTTGTTTTTCTCCTGGTAGTCTGTCTTTTATTACAAGAAGATCTCAGCCAAGAACCTAAAAGGGTACAATTGAGCACAATATCAATAAAAATAACAACCATAGCTGTGATAGTTTATTGAAATAATTTTAGTTTGTTAAGGGTCATATATTCATGATGACACTTAAAGCAGAAAAACACAAGAGTATAAAGTTACAGAGCATAAAAATATTTACTATTCAGTAAGTATGTGTTGTTATGGATGTACCAGTGGTTCTTTTAACTGACATCCATTCTTTTAGGGCTGGCATCTGCTTTGATGAATTAGCACTAGAGCTGAACCAGTTGTTAAATATATATTTTTTCTTTCTTTCTTTTTTTTAAATGTTAGCCATCCTAATAGATGTGAGGTGATATCTCATTATCATTTTCACTTGCATCTTTTTATATACCTGTTGGTCATTTTATGCCTTCTTTGGAGAAGTGTCTGTTCAAGTCCTTTGCCCATTTATTATTATTTATTATTTATTATTTTTTTGTTAATCCTCACCCAAGGATATTTTTCCATTGTTTTTTTTTAGAGAGAGTGAAAGGGAGTGGGAGAGACAGAGAGAGACACATCCATTGGTTGCCTCCCTCCCCCACATGGCCCAACCAGGGCTGGGGATCGAGCCTGCAACTGAGGTACATGTCCTTGACTGGAATTGAACCCAGGACCCTTCAGTCTCTGGGCTGATGCTCTATCCACTGAGACAAACTGGCTAGGGCCCTTTGCCCGTTTTTAATTGTATCACTTTTTTTTTCTATTGAGTTGTAGGAGTTCCTTATATATTTTGGATATTAACTTTTTATCAGATATATGGTTTGTAAGTATTTTGATAGCAGTTCTTAATTTTAATATTTACCATGTTTTCCCATTTTGAGGCTCTTTGTGTTCTGGTTATGAAACCTTTTCCTACCCCAAGGGCATTCAGATGTTATACTTTTTACCTAAAAGTTTTATTGTTTTACTTTCATGCCAGGGCTGACTAGCAGACGCTGAGTGATGGATCAATGATTACTCTGACACAGGATTGCTGTAAAAGAGAGGGCTAAGGGACTGCCTGGCTAAAGGAACCAGACAGCCTCGATTGTCTGCCTCTTCAGGCTTTTCTTGTAACAGCAGTCTGAGATAAAGTTTATCTTTTAGCTACAATCAGTAGGGTGAGTAATCTTGGGAGGACACATGTGTCTGCAGTGTCCTTTAAGCAAGGACACCTAAAGATTAAGCATGAGGATTCCAGTGAACACCCAAGGGTCTGCATGTACACAGACTTGTTTGGAAAGGTCAAGGAACAATTAGGGGCAGCTGCTTTGGCCAAACTCCCCTAAGTCAGAATTCCAATAAACAGGGCGGACCACCTTCAGCCCACTCCTTTTTCGGAATTTTCCTCCTTACAGACTTTCCAACCAAGTCTACCAAGCTTCCCTACACTTTCATACCTGTAATACACCTAGAATTGATTATGCCTATGATGTGAAGCAGGGGTCAGGGTTCACTTTTTTGTTGTTAAATATTTTTAAATAGTATCCATTGTTTTGAGTGGACTTTTATAAGTAGGGACTTTTATAAGTACAGAGAAAGAGAGAGAGAGAGAGAGAGAGAGAGAGAGAGAGAGAGAGAGAGAGAGAGATATGCATGTGTATATGTATATACTAGTATATATGCCTTAAAATATTTATTATTTGTCTCTACATTATAAAATTTTTAAATATACATAAGCAGTAAAATAATAAACACAGGGAGTTATACATTAAGACAAGTAATTCTTAAAATCTGGAACTCTATTTTGTGAAATGGCATAATATGTTCCTATGTAATTATCAAGTAGCAAAACCTATACAGCCTGTGTATCCTTGGATAATATATTAGGCAAATTTCTCAAAAAAGACAGCTAACTATGTAGACTCAGTCCCTTATCTTCTAGGGGATAAAGACTCTACATGGCCCTGCTAATAATATTATATTAATAAGGGATACATCAACTTTTAAATAATTCTTACAGACCAGGTCAATGTGGCAAACTGACAGAACAATGGATTATGTCAACTAAATGGGACTTTAAAAGTTCTTCTTACCTCTACCCAAGAGTTTCACAATAATTTTCTTAATTTCCTATGGAGATCTCAAACCAAACCTATTATTTTAGGATAATATAAAGCTAGTTTAACATAAAGATCAAATTCTTAAACTTTTGGTGTTATTTTCAGAATAGATTTGTCTAAGTTTAGAGCTAAGTTTTATAATACTTGCATTTGTGCAGTTTTGTCTACTCTACCTGGTATAAGGTGTTTGAAACATCTAAAAGGATCTAAAAGAATTCAGGTACACAATGGTAGGCCAAATAATGCCCCCAACCCTCAAAAATGGTCAGTTTCTAGTCCTCAGAGCCTGTGAATATGCTACCTACATGGCAAAAGGGACTTTTCAGATGTGATTAAGGTAAGGACCTTGAGATGGGGAGAATATCCTGGATCATCTAGATGAGCTCAAACTAATGGAGAGCCCTGAAGCTCTGAGATTTTCCTGCTGCAGTCAGAGGGCAATGTGACTAAGTAAGAATAATAAGAGATATGCAGTGTTACCGGTTCTGAAGGTGGCCTTGGGCCAAGTAGTGTGGGTGTCCTTGAAAAGTTGGAAATGGTAAGGAAACAGAGTCTCCCCATAGCTTCCAGAAAGGAACATAGTGCTGCTGACACCTTGATTTTAGGTCCCTGAAACCTGTGTCAGAATTCTTACAGTCAAATGGGAAAGAGAATACATTTGTACTGTTTTTAGCCACCGGTTTATGGCAATTTGCTGCAGCAAAAATATATACATCAAATATTTACTGTAGTTTAAATTATTCAATTGGAATTTACTTAATTATAATTATATCCAATGCTAATATGCTTAAATAAAATTTACTTCTAAAGTTTTATTAGATATTATTTATTAGGTATTTATTATTTTTTTATTAGACATATAATGTGCCTAATAACCTGGAGTTGTAGGTGAAGATGTTAGAAAACAGAATGTTATTAGGGTGTTTGCTTATTATTGCTTGCCTTTAACAAGAAACTTCAAGAGATAGATAACAGAAAATTATTGGTCAGTATGTGAGCATAAATAAAAGGGATAGGATAGGCTCTGCATTACAAATGCAAATTAGAATTTACATGATTTCTTTTGGCCAGTGAATTAAGAGGGGAAGAGACATGTAGTTTGCCAGATTCTCTCTTCCCCAGCTCTGTGATCATGGAAGCCTATGTCAAGATAGAGTTTCCATAACCTTGAATCCTGGAGACATTACATGGGCAGAGGCTCCTTGCCAACACAGAACATAATCTAGTTTATCTAGTGGATAGAGTCAACTTCATTAACAGTTTACAGAGGACTCCTAGAATTGAATTTTTATGGTTATAATCGTTATCACATGTGCCCATCTTTGACCAAATTAATCACTACTATCAAAAGAATAAAGTATGCCAAGTAGTGTTTTTTTTTTTTTTAATCCTCACTGGAGGATATTTTCTATTGATTTTTAGAAAGAGTGGAAGGGAGGGAATAGGGGGAGAGAGAGAGAGAAACATTTATGTGAGAGAGACACATTGATTGGTTGCCTCCCACACATGCCGACATGCGACGCTTTGGTCTGTGGGCTGACACTCTAACCACTGAGAACTGTCCAGGGCTATGCTGAGTAGTTTAAAACACAGGCTGTATAACGTTCTGGGAGACGAGGGTATAATACATTATCAGATCAACCAGTGTGGGGTGAAGGAAGGGATTTGGTTTTCACAAAGCCTGGCATTAATGGGTGTTCTGATTATTGAAGTGGTTGGATATATAAGAGACAGTGAAATCAATACCTGTCTGATCCACCAATAATTCCACACCATCAATATCAACTACATCTAGCTCCTTAATAGTTCTACTTTCTTTGGATTTTATGGAATATACCTGCATGCTGCAAATAAAGTTTTTCTTGCATGAGAAAAATTGAATTTCCTTTTAGTCCCTGCTAATGTGACAGTTACCCAAGTTAAAACTTTAAATTCTTAAATTAAAACTCACTAAGTTAGATGAATATGTTGTAATGACAAATACTGATATCTCCCACTATTTTGTAAGCTTTACAACATAAAAGAATCTTAGAAGATGACTGTGCCACATGACTGACCACAGATCACCTTCAAATGGAGAATTTATATTGGGTTTCTTATAGAATTTTTAAACATTTCAACTACTCCAAAAAGCCAATTCCTTTTTACTTCCTAGTTTATACTAACTCTGAAAATGTCAGTTAGTTTGTGCATTATAACTGTGAAGAATGCTTTCTTGGAATTACTTTTCATATTCAATATAGCGATGATTATGGGTTATATATTGTACTCAAACTTCACACTTCTAAAAAAAAATCTTATTAAAAAATAAACCAGGATAAATGGAGAAATGCTCTTTTCAGCTCTATTCCAGCCCAAATCTGAAATGATCTGGATCTGGAATTTACCTCTGAGTTGTAATAAGTGCTTCAATATGACAAGAAACAAAAGGCCATCTAAATAAGTTGATTTTATTGAATTGGTTTGAGCAATGAACTGTATAATTTGTTTCCCTGCCAACAATATTTTGTTTAGTTAGGTGTGTTAGAGGAAGAACCAAGTAAAATCTTTTTCTCAGAAGAGGATTATTTAAAGGATGGAGAGGCTACTTTAGCATCTACCTTATGAATGCATCTGAGCACCCTCTCTTGCAAATTCAGACCTTTACCACTGCCCCTTTTTATGTTTGTGTTGTCACAAATTATCCCTATTTATGTTGTAAGTTTGTTGGTGATCTTACTCATAGTTTTGTGACCTTTTGTTCTTTGTTTCAGGTAGAATCAATGTGCCCTTCGCTCAGGAAAAAAGTGTTTCTGTAGTACCAGTTCTCAAGTTTGCAAATAATGTGCTCTGCAGCCCCACCTGAACAGTGAGTGGAGGTGAGTTCTGGGAGGTTATGGAAAGGCAGCCAGGCTCGTGGCTTTGTTTTTCTGTCTGGAATGCTGATTACCAGGTGACTGTGGCCACATCTTCTGTGCTTTGTCCCTGCCCAGGTCACAGGGCTTCACCTACAGCACATACTGCCCATTCCTGCAGGAACGCTCACTGAATCTCTTTGCTCCTCCAAGCTGAAGGAAGTTCCATCCACAGCCTGATTCCTCCCCTCTCTGGGCTGAGCCCCACAGTTAGCTTCAGGCTGCAGGGCTGTGTCGGTTGCTACTTTGAGCTCTTCCTTCTGGCCTCTCAGGTTCACTCCCACTTGCCCACCTTTAGATGTTTCAGTGAACAGATCTCAGACATGTTTGTGCCTTGAGCATGGAATTCTTTGTTGAATTATAGCTGTTCAAATGGTTGAAATTTCAAGGGGAGGGACCAAGGAGATCTCTCATGCTGCCATTCCTCTGATGTCACTCACTTAAAAATGAACATCTACCTTAGATATGACTTTTATTTGTAACCTACACAGTCTGTATAATTACCTTGCTTTTAGAATCCAGAGAGGCCAAAGGATTTTGACAGCTTTGCACTAATGCTTTGACTAATAGAGAACAGTCTGAATGCTCCTGAATGCTTCTACTCAAATTCAACTTGAAAATGTATCCTGTAGGTTTAAAGTTTGCACTAGCCTTCTCACTGACAACTTGGTCTTCAGCTCTCTCCTCTTAGCTTAATTTCCAAATTGGAGCTAAGTATAGTCACATTTCTGTTTAATGCCTGTTGGCAGTTCTTCATCACCTATGGAATAAAGTTTTAGACTTTTAACCTTCCATGACCTTGTGTCTATTTACCTCTCTAGCAACTTTCTGCCTTATAATTCTGCTGAAATAATACCACCCTATTTTGAAATTTTTGCATACTCCATAGTGTTTAACTCTACAAATATCTGCTCAAGTTGCTCTTTCTGTAGGAATGCCCTTCTTACTTTTTTTAAAAATTAGCCTCATTAGAACTCTTCCTTTAAGGTTTAGGTCAGATGTCCTAAGTTCCAGGTGGCTTCCTCTGAGATGATCATTCTTTATGCTTTCATAGTAAAATATGGGTACTTATCCAATTCTATTGAGATTATCTATTTGTATCTTGCACTCTCTGAATAAAATCCTTGAATATCTTGACTATTGAGTACCTTCTCCATCACCCAGCTCTGTTCACCGGTAACTCGTACTGCCTCCTCTCCACCCTTGCCCCCACATCTACACTTTCCCTCACATAGAGTCTAGTATATAAAAAGTGCTCAATAAACATTTCTTGTACTGAATAAAATAGATTTATCTCAAGACATCCTAGAACAGTAACCAAAGCACTGGAATTAAAGGACTGATTTATACAATTCAACAACAAATGCAAGAGCAGCACTAATGAAATTAGATTCCTGGATTTGATGCTTAAAAAAATCAATTTTCTGACTATATCTGACTTGGAGTTTTTTTATCTTTGAAAATATGTTCTTGGTCTACTTTCTATAATGGGCAAGTTTCTGTTCTTAGTTTAATTATCAGTTTAGGTATTATTCCTTCTGGGAAATCTCACATTCTCTAGATACCTTTTCACACTTTTCTCTTACTTTTATACTATGCATAAATAATTCTAATATGATACTTATTCACATCTGTATATATATATATATGCCTAAGTGCCCGTTATGACCAGTTGACCGAACGACCGGTCGACTGGTTGCTATGACGTGCACTGATCACCAGGGGGAAGATGCTTAATGCAGGACCTGCCCCGTGTGGTCAGTGTACTCTCACAGCCAACCTCCTGTGGCTGGCCAACTTCCCATGGTCCCTCCCCCTGGCCAGCTGGCCCCAATTAGCCCCAATCGCCGGCCAGGCCAAGGGACCCCACCCATGCACGAATTCGTGCACTGGGCCTCTAGTTATATAATAATTATTCATTCATGTGTCTCTCTGTACTTTGTTTAATTCTGTGCTCCTTGAGGGAAGGATTTTTCTTTTTTCTTTATTCTCCCTTCTCCTTCTTTTACCCACTGTTTATTTAATACAGTGGTACAATTTGGATATTGGATATACCAGTTAGTTTCACTCTTCTGGTCTCAGCCACTGTCTGAGAATTGTGTTCCATGGGTGATAAGGAGGATTGAGATTTAGAGTACAATGGACAAATTATCACCAACCAGAGGAACAGAAATGAAGTATAATGTCTTTAAGGGCAACAAACAGACTCTCATGCCAACTTGTTGCACATGTGTTATGGCATCTGGAGACTTAATTTTAAACCTTGGTTTCACCACATAATTAGGTAACATTGAGTAATTTTTACAAACTTTGGTCTGGTTTCTTTTGTCTATAAGTGACATAAATCTAAATCTAACCGAATCGACCAGAAAGGGGAGTTGATTGGCCATATCACAAAAATCCGAGTGGTTTGGCTTTAGGCAGTTTAGTGCAGAGATTTAAAAGATGTTGCTGGGACAGTGTTTCTTTTCTCCTCTTATATTGGTTGATATATGTGCTGTTTCATTTCATATTCTCCCTATTTCAAGCAAGAAAGCCTCTGTCATCTCCAGACCTATATCCCCACATTAGAAACCAGGATTGGTGTTCCGAAGGCCTGGGCAATTATCTGGTTGATTTTACTTGGGATATTACTGTGGTCAGACAGATGATGCTATTCTCAATGGCCAGTCTGAGTATATAAAAAGTGCTCAATAAACATTTCTTGTACTGAATAAAATAGATTTTATATTTCCTCTCTTAGGTTGGAGAAGGAAGGGAACTCAAAGTACCCATAGGATCACATAGAGTATGGGAAGGATAACCCAAAAGTACTATAAGAAAGGAGGGGATATGGTAGACAGAGAAAAATTATTTCTCCCAGAGATAATTACATTTATTTATTCTAACAAATATTTATTAAGCTCATCCCTCAATAAATTTCTGGAGGGATTAGATATTTGATATCAAGCCCTTAGCCCATAATTTACCACACAGTAAAACTCAAAAACAAAGGTAACTATTAGTGCCATTAATTAATTGAGCTAAATTGAATATATTACATACCTAATAAGCTGGGACCTGCTACGCACTTACATTAAAAAGTTTCTGAAGGAAAGAGTGATTGAAGATTGACTTCTAAACTGCTGACACATATAGGTAACATTTCGGCTATCCTTACCATACTCAGTGTGGTCCTCTGGGTTTTTAAATACTTTTGCCATTCAGACTTACTTATTTGAAAGCATTAATTAGCTTTATTTCATTGAGAATATTGCAACAACAATAACAACATTTCAAAGTCTGTATTCTCTTTGCATCTAGAAACTTCTAGGCATTATTTTTTATCCTCATAGCAGTCAAAGAATAAAGCCTCTGAGTATTTTGGTGTAGAAATGATTCTCATTATGAACCCTGTCATCTTTGAAGCAACTGTCCCCTGTAGTAACTCACATGAATTTAATTTTCTCAGACTCTATAAAAAGGTCATATAGCCCAAAGTCAAGATGTCACTCAATTATGCCCAAGCATAATTCTCTGAAGGGCTTTTGTATTTGTCCCATTGCTAGCTTTAATCTGATTGAGAATCAATGCGCTAAGATAAAAAAGAATATGAAAGATCTGCTAGGCTCAGTGAAATGTAGATTCTAGAAGGAAGGTAGGTGCTGGTTCAGAAACCTACGGCCATCTGCCCAGCAAAGAAACAGTCTACCAGTCAGGAGAGCATATTTTTAAAGCTGTCTCCCACTTCCATCTGTGGTTTTGAACTAGAAACATAACATATCTGGTCATTACTCTTCCCATTTCTAAAATGGGACAAGCTAATTGCTAGAGTTAAACAAACAAACAAATAATGCTCTTAAGTATGCATTCTGATCTTTCTTTTGAGGCCTTCACAAAACTGTAGACACAACCTCTTAAGTAAACTCATTAAACCAATAAAATGGTTGTAATAATGCTGCACTTCTTTCTTTGATAAGGGTGATTGCTCATAAACTCTTAATTTAGAAATCCGAATACAGAGCAAAAGATACCCTATTATGAGGAATTTCCTTAAAACCTTTATCAAGTTTAATGCACTTTTAATCCTATGAGTTGTGTTAAGAAATCACAGAGCAAATATTTGAACCCTGCTCTTCTCTCAGCTTTCATTTCCCCATGTGCTCCCTATTCTAACCTTGTGTAAGGAAATCTATATATATAAAAGCCTCAGTGATTGTTATGACCGGCCGACTGGCCGGTAGCTATGATGCACACTGACCACCAGGGGGCAGATGCTCAATGCATGAGCTGTCCCTTCATGGTCAGTGCACTCCCACAGCCAACCTCCCATGGCTGGCCAACCTCCCATGGTCCCACCCCCAGGCCAGCTGGCCCCAATTGGCCCTGATCACCTGCCAGGCCAAGGGACCCCACCCATGCACCTGGCCTCTAGTAAGTCATAAAAAAGAACTAGTAAGAGGGGATGAAAGTAATAGTTAGAAATTAGACTATATTATAAATGAGTCAAGAGGAATGTGAGCTCTTTGAAAATATTGGATGTTTTCCCACAGTGCATGGAAAGGATCCACCTAGTCTGGACCCTGCAAATGGGACTCCCAAAGACCAGAGGACTTTGGAACATCTGAGTTATATGTAGAAGATTTTTTTTTAATGAGTGATGTAGTGTTATAAATAAAATTTCATTCCTACCCACTTTTGATGCCTCCCTTGTGTTACAGGCAATGGTCTTTTGCATCACTAAAGAGTGTGGGGCTATTGCTACAATTTCGGAGAACCTGGGCTACCTGTGTGGGTTTGGGCACTGTGGTTCAGCACCCTGGCGGTTTGCCTTACTAGGCCTGTGAGGCAGAATCTGTCCATTCCTAAGTCCTCGATACTAAACCTGCTTCCATTGGACTTGCCCCTTGTGTTAGCATTGCAAAAGATCATAGTGGGAGGGAGGGAAATAAACCCAAGCAATTCCACCTTTGCCTCCCCTCAGACACGTTTCTTACACTTTCTTTCCCACCCCCAGTTCGGTTTCTATTGTTCAGTTTGATATTCTGAAAGCACAGACTCAAGAGGGAATAGAATTGCAGGGCTATCTCCTGTGATGTCTATTAAAGTCACCTCTGTGAAAAGGAGCTAGAAGGTGCTGACGTTTCAAAACACAGGAAATTATCATATCCAGCTCACTGAGTCTACCAGCACCAAAGCACATCTTTGTGGGAAGCTATTGATCACTAGGCCTAAAAGGAGCCTTGCTGAATCTGTGACTCAGTTTGTGGCATTGACTAACAAACAACAAGTTTCACAAGACACGGATCAGTGGTTGTTCCAATTGCCACCCCCCCCGGCCCCCGTATTTTAAAATACAAAAACACGACCAGACCTAGTTTGCATTTATTGATAATTTGAGTGACTCAATACAAGTAAACAGAGATGAATGTCATGTCATGAAGTAAAAATTAAAGTACACCGCGTTGTTTTATGGAAATGTGCAGTTCCAAAGAAAAGAACTGGGGCAAAAAGGACCAATGTATGTTTTCAACAATGGGATGCTTATTAAGTAACTGGCACACGTGAATAGAACACATTTGTTTAATAAAAAAAAAAAGCAGATGCTGTCAGGTCTTACTACATTTTGATGATCTCAACCAAATGTAGTTAAAGAGGAATGGCTATACAATCAGGAATTGAAGAGATAAAGCCCACTTTGCCATAGAAACTTGGTGAAGGGGATCTGATACCTTTGGTTATTCATTTGGAGACAAATTTTTTTTCTTTATAATATGTTTTTATTTCAGAGAAGAAGGGAGAGGGAGAAAGAGAGATAGAAACATCAGTGATGAGAGAGAATCATTGATTGGTTGCCTTCTGCATGCCCCACATTGGGGATCGAGCCCACAACCTGGGCATGTGCCCTGACTGGGAATCGAACCATGACCTCCTGGTTCATAGGCCAACTCTCAACTACTGAGCCACGCTGGCTGGGCTGGAGACAGATTCTTACCAATTTCCACAACCTTCAAACTGGAGATACTAGAGATACACTTTTTTTTTCTCCCTTTTCTGACTTTCACTTCCTCCCTTTTCTGAAGGTATTTTCCTTATGACATATTGAATTTTCTGTATCTCAGGACTAGATAGGTTATTTGGCCATGTACTAACACTGAATACTGCAACTAAGACTTTTTTTTTAAAGTTTACTGAGTTATAAGCATAACCCATGGACACAGACAGTACGGGGGTGAGGGCATGTGCTGGGGGGTGGGAGCAGCCAGGGAGAGGTCAATGGGGGGAAAAGGAGACATATATAATACTTTAAACAATAAATAATTTAAATTAAAAAAAGCTTACTGGGTTAGTTTTTAGCTTGAAGCTTTTGTTATTTGCTCATTGCTTCTGTAATATTATTAAATGAAGTTTAATCTGTCATATAAGTATTTACTTCTACCTAGAGTTGTATATAATTACTCCAGGTATCCTATATAATAAAAGGGTAATATGCAAATTGACCCTAACAGCAGAACCACTGGGAATGACTGGTCACTATGACACACACTGACCACCAGGGGGCAGATGCTCAATGCAGGAGCTGCCCCCTGGTGGTCAGTGCACTCCCACAGGGGGAACACTGCTCAGCCACAAGCCAGGCTGATGGTTACCAGCACAGCGGTAGTGGCAGGAGCCTCTCTTGCCTCTTCAGCAGTGCTAAGGATGTCCGACTGAAGCTTAGGTCTGCTCCCCACTGGCAAGTGGACATCCCCTGAGGGCTGCCGGGCTGCCAGAGGGATGTCTGACTGCCAGCTTGGGCCTGATCCCCCAGGGAGCGGGCCTAAGCCAGCAGGTGGACATCCTCCGAAGGGTCCCAGACTGCAAGAGGGCACAGGCCAGACTGATGGACCCCTCGAGTGCACAAACTTTTGTGCACTGGGCCTCTAGTTTTTTATAATATCCTATTTAAAAATCTATGCCTTATTGACTGCCTTTCATAGCATAGGGAATTGTTAGGTCCTGGGAATATAACAGTGAGTGATTGGATGATCAAGACAAGGTATTTGATTTCAAGAACCTTAAAATTGAGCTTATCTTAACTTCGTGGTAATTGTTCAGAGTGTGATATTATATCCCCATTTTTCAATAAGGAAAATGTGCCGGGAGCCGGTCCATCCTTGCTGTTTCAAAGGACCTGGCATATATGGCATACTGTTCTTAATATGTTTGCTCACCTTTTTGGCACTATGTGTTTTAACCAAGGTCTCTGAGAAAGGTTGTTTCCCCAGGTAGGGATTTTCCCCTGAAGCTAGGGAGGGAATAAAACCCCTCAACTAAGTGCCAGGCGGGTAATTAATCACTTTAACTATGAACAATCATGCTTAAGCTACATAATCTTTACTCCCTGGAATGGAGATAAGAAACGCCCTAACCTTTGTAATAGAGATTGATAGGATTGAATCAACTGGTATAAATACAGATGTAACAAGACAGCAAGACACAGAACTTAGAATACAGAGCTTAGAACACAGAACTAGAGACAGAAGAACTTCGCTGGAGAGAACATGGCAAAAGATCCTGGACTGAACCTGACTACAGAAATGGGCAAGAGAACCTGACTAGAACCTGGTGACTGAACCTGGCTGGAGAACCTGGACTGAACCTGGCTGGGGAACCTAGCAAGAGAACATGGACACAGAACCTGGCTGGAGATCCTAAGCAGAACCTCTCTGGAGATCCAGACCAGAACTTGGCTGGAGATCCTGGAGATCCTCGCTATGCTGATCAACTGAATGCTGCCTCCATGTCATTCCTTCTTCGCCGACTCCGTCCACGCCTTTGGGGACCCCTGGACCTGCTGGGGTTGGACCCCGGCAAAAATGTCTCAAAATTAACTAACATACAAATCAACACAGGGAACATTTTGTATAAAGAGTCAAGGACAGATCTGATTCTACAGCTCATTTTATTTGCTCTCTGTTATATCTATTAAGAACCTTTCCAGCTCAGCCAGTGTGGCTCAGTGGTTGAGCATCGACCTATAAACCAGGAGATCATGGTTCAATTCCAAGTCAGGGCACATGCCTGGTTGTAAGCTTGATCCCCACCAGTAGAGGGTGCTGTGCAGCAGGCAGCTGATCAATGATTCTCTCTCATCATTGATGTTTCTATCTCTCCCTTCCTCTCTGAAGTCAATAAAATATATTTAAAAAAAGAAAAAACAAACAAACAAACAAAAAACCCTTTCATGCACATAATAGGTAAAATGGAGCTCAAATGGTTCAGCTGAATACTGTAGAAGGAAGGAATTTGAAAGAATAATTTTTATCATCATTTTAGATGACAATCTGCATTATATAGTCAAATGTTGCTCATCTGGAATATGCCATGGAAATACGGGGAACATGGAGACAAATTATGAGATGGTGATAATTCATATGAGAAGTGCTTCGTTTCCCTGGAAGGATGATAGAAGCATATGCCAGATCTACTAAATAAGTCAGATAGTTACGAAAGGAGCATTATGTGTACAGGTGCTTGGGAATAAGATTCATGGTGTTTGAATATGGCAGGAGTTGCCTTTATGCCAGGTAGTATAAATGATCTTTTTATGTGTGTGTAAGCAAAGATGTAAAATGACTTTATGTGTTTGCTTTGGGGTGACAAATGCTTTATAATGCAAGACCAATGAATATCTTTTGCTTTGGAATTTCTGTTGTGATTTGTTAAAATCTGAGACCACAGTTTGAATTTAAGCCTTGATTTAAAATGCACACATTTGGTGAAATCTATGATTTAATATTTTTGATTGGGTTAGTGTGAACTAGATAGGGTGGATTCTATAGTTTTAGCTATTTTCTCTTACTGTCTTTCAAGTTGATCTGTCACTGATGGACAAAAAGGCTTGTAGCCCAAAAGTCTAACGCGAAGTTCTAGTAGTACACAGAAAACATAATGGAAATCTGCATTAGGGAGGCTGGATAGATGCATGATGAGTGTTTATACACCTGTAATTTGGATAAAGAGATAAGAGGAATTCAAAGTTGGTGACAAAACTTTGTGCCCAGGAGCAATTGTTTTTCCAATAATGGAACTATCCCTCAGTCAAAGGGCTTGACATGAGTGCCAGAGAAGATCATGAACTTGGTTTTGAAGATGTTGAGTAACCTTTAAAACTAAAACTTATATGACAAAGACTAGAAATGGTAATGACTACCTTATTTAACATTTATTTGTACCATAAATTCAAGTCCTTTTTATATATTAATTTATTAATTACTAAAAGTCAAATGAATAGAGTATTAACTGTGCTTTAGAGAACAGGAAACTGAGGATCAGTGAACTTAACTGACTCTCCCAAGCCCATAACAGGTAGACATACACCAAGTCTTTTAGTCTGGCCGGTCTGACTCACCTGTTACACACTGTCTCCTCTGTGCAATGGAACAACATAAAATAGAATAACTGTTGGTCACTGATTCAAGATTGAATTCTTAGTTCTCCTGTATAAAGCTGTACCAACATTTCGATTTTATTTTAAAATTGTGTCTTCTATTTTCCTGACATATTGATTTTGAATGATTGGTCCTTGGACCCTAAACTATGAATATCCTGCCTTTGAAATCCTGTTGTCAGTCCAGCTGAACTTGTTTGTACTCTTGTTGATTTGTGCTGGAGATGAGTGACCATCAAAAAGCTTCTCCCTGTTATGTGTCAATAGAAGCATAATTGTGTGGTGGCTTCCTAAACACGAACTACAGTTCCCAGCCCCTTTGTCATCTATACAGGGCCATGCACCTAGTTTCCATTAATATAATGTGAGGGGAACTGCCGTGTACCTCTTCTGGGCTGTGGCCTTTAAAAAGTGGGTCTGCTCTTTATCCCCTCCAGCTGGTGGCCTATAGCCATTGACAAGGTTCTAGAGATGGCAGAATAGAAGAAGTACCACTGTGCAGAGCTATCTGCCATAGCCTGCTTTGCACTGAGAAAAAAGCAACTATTGTGTTTGAGACATGAGAACTAGGGATTTATTTTTAGAGTATTTTAGCCTAATGTAATTAACACTTTTTACTATTAACAAAATGGGTTCTCTTTTATAATAATAATAGTGGAACATACTTTTATATTATCTTCTGTAGAATATGTTCAGACATTTATAGGCTCTTGCAAGCAACTTAGAAACCATCTTCAGTTCTTCTATGGCATGGAATTAGAATTAGGTGTGAACTATGGCTTGCATACTTAAGTCAGACTTCTTTCTGCTGCAAAGAAATTTTGATCAAGCCCTTATTTATCATGTTATGCTCCATGGTGTAATGAATGCATGTTTACTGAAGGCTTGGCATGTGCCTAATCATGGAGTCTGAGATATGCTCTGTAGTGGATCCATCTGAAGGAAAAAAACCACTTCTTCTTCTTCTTTTTTTTTTTTTTTTTTTTTTTTTTTTTACAAATGTCCCTGGTATTATGCAACGTAATTTTTTTCACAACCAGATAATTTTGTTCTTTCTAAATTGCTATTAGTCTCTGGAAGTTTAATTTTTCATACGTGTATAAGTTATCTTACTACTGCAGATGTCTCTGAGGGAGAGGCTTATGGCAAATCCTGAGAGGAATTCTACATCAAGGCTTCTGTTAGGAGTGATGTCACTCAAAGCGATCTTTCAACAATATTTAATGTTTTCTACGTTGCGTATATCAGAAGGGTTGTCTCTGATTCAGGCATTGTGGATACATGCTAAAAGAAGCTATTGTCAGACAAGTTCTCCAGAGGTCAGGAAAGATAAAGGGCAACTGTCCATTCACCTTTCTTAACATTTAATCATTTATTCCTTTTGGTTGTTATCTGGCCAGTAACACCGCCCAGTACTGTCTGTCTGTCTAAAGTCTTTAGTTATTGCCTTTCTCAGGTAGTGCGGGAGGGTAGTATTTGCAAAACAAGCTGTGAAGGCTTAAAAAATTAATCTACCTAAAGACTGGACCAAAAGCCTCTTGCTAGAGAACAGCTTCTTACTTTAAATACCAATTACCAAATCCTCAGAGCAGAAGAGAAGCAAAAAGCAGAGCAGGCCCAAGAGGCAGTTGTTGAAGTAAACCCACCTCCCTTTTCTTGAGTCTCTGAAGGTTTTCTCATATATATTTGTCATTTTTTGACAAGACAATCTCACTATCAGACCAAGACCTGGAAAGGTCCAATCTATATTTGCATCTGGATGCTTTATTATTTAATTTTATTCTACAAGAGGTAGATTTTTAAAAAATTTTGATCATTACTGAGTTGGGTTAAAATTCTAGCCCTGAGTTTCTCTAGCTCTGTGGTTGTTATTTTTAAAATTATTTTTATTTTTTAAATATATTTTTATTGATTTCAGAGAGGAGTAAAGAGGGAGAGATAGATAGAAACATCAATGATGAGAGAGAATCATTGGTTGGCTATCTCCTGCATGCCCCCCACTGAGGATTGAGCCCACAATCCAGGCATGTGCCCTCAAGGGGAAATGAACCGTGACCTCCTGGTTCATAGGTCTGTGCTCAACCACTGAGCATAGCCCTGGATTTTTAGTCTCAGTTGACTCACCTGTAAATTACAGGTAATGTGTTTATTACAAATAGAGTTATTGTGAGAAGCAAATGAGTTACTGCACATAAAGGGCTCCATGCAATTTTTTTGCTTCTAGTAAACAAATAAATATCAGCCCTTCTTGTGTTGTTGGTGGTTCCTTATAGAAAGTGTATACTATTTGGATTCCCTCTTCTCTTCAGTACCTTCTTTTCCTTTAGAAGTTGCAATGCATCTAATCCAGTTTTGTAGCACTGGGAGCTTATTTATTTTAATTTTATCTTTATTGTTGAAAGTATTACAGATGTCCCATTTTCCCCCCATTTGACCCCCCCCACCCTGCTCTTGCCTCCTCCCCAGGCCTTCACTGCACTATTGTCTGTGTCCATGGGCTATGCATATATGCATATAAATCTTTAGTTAATCTCTTCCCACCCCACCCTTTCCTCTGAAATACCTCAGTCTGTTGCATGTTTCAGTATCTCTGGTTCTATTTTGTTCATTAGTTTCCACATATAAGTGAGATCATGTGATACTTGCCTTTCTCTGTCTGGCTTATTTCATTTAGCATAATACTCTCCAGGTCCCTCCATGCCAGGGGTGGGCAAACTTTTAGACTCGAGGGCCACAATAGGTTCTTAAACTGGACCGGAGGGCCGGAACAAAAGCATGGATGGAGTGTTTGTGTGAACTAATATAAATTCAAAGTAAACATCATTACATAAAAGGGTATGGTCTTTTTTTTCAATAGTTTTATTCATTTCAAACGGGCCGGATCCGGCCCGCGGGCCGTAGTTTGCCCACGGCTGCTCCATGCTGTCTCAAAGGGTAAGAGATCCTTCTTTTTACAGTTACATAATATTCCATCGTGTATATGTACCACAGTTTTTTTGGGGGGCACTTGGACTGTTTCTAGATCTTAGCCTTGTAAATTGTACTGCTTGAACATAGGGGTGCATATATTCCTCCTGATCGGTGTTTCAGGTTTCTTAGGATGTGTTCTTAGAAATGGGCTCACTGGGTCAAATGGCAGTTCCATTTTCAATTTTTTGAGGAATCTCCACACTGTTTTCCATAGGGGTTGTATCTGCATTCCCACCAACAGTGTACTAGTGTTCCTTTTCCCCCACATCCTCGCCAGCATTTGTTGTTTGTTGATTTATTGATGACAGCCATTCTGGCAGGTGTGAGGTGGTATCTCATTGTTGTTTTAATTTGCATCTCTCTGATGATTAGTGACATTGAACATTTTTCATAGGATTATAAGCAGTTATATTTCCTGAAAAATAAAACAAATCACAAATTTTTAATCTGCATTCTTTTAAAAGTATATTTGGCAGTTTGCTTGATTTTCTTCTTGTGATAATGAACTGCAGAACAGGACGTGTCCCAGGTACCTGCCTGGTCCCAAATCAGAAGTATTGAAAATATATCTTTGGTCAGATTATAAGACTAGGGTCAGATGGAGACAAATTAAGAGGCATGGGTAAAGGCTTGTATTGATATTCTGGGCCTCTTTTTTATTATTGATGTATAATTGATTTAAAATATTCCATTAGTTTCAGGTGTATATTATAGGGATTCAATATTTATGTATATTGCAAAATGATTCTCATGTTAAATCTAGTTACTATCTGTCACAATACTAAGTATTACAATATCATCAACTACTAGAGGCCTGGTGCATGAATTTGTGCACCAGTGGGGTCCCTCAAACTGGCCTACGGGATTGGGCCAAAACCAGCTCTCTGACATCCCCTGAGGGGTCCTGAATTGTGAGAGGGCGCAGGCCAGGCCGAGGGACCCCACTGGTGCATGATTGGGCCAGGGGAGAGGTGTGGGAGTATGGCCGCCCAGGGAGAAACCGCATGAGGGCTCCAGGGCATGTCTGGCCTGTCTCACTCAGTCCTGATTAGCCAGACCCCACCAGCAAGCTAACTTACCAGTTGGAGTTTCGGCCCCCTGGTGGTCAGTGCACATCATAGCAAGCAGTTGAGAGGCCTTAGCATATCATTAGCATATTATGCTTTGATTGGTTGAATAGATGACTGGACATTTAGCATATTACCCTTTTATTATATAGGATATTTCCTAAGCTGTACATTATATACACATGGCATTTTTTTTACAACTAGAAATTATAACATAGTTACCTTTTAACCCCCTTCACCTATTTTTCCTGCCCCTCTATACTTCCCCTCTCTGATAACCACCAGTTGGTTTCATGTATATATTCTTTTACCTACTTGGTTATTTCTATTACTAAGTGATTTATTCTTTTTGATGCAATTGTAAGTGGGATTGTTTTCTTAATTCTCTTTCTGATAAATGAGTATTAGTATATAGGTCAGTGATGGCGAACCTTTTGAGCTCGGCGTGTCAGCATTTTGAAAAACCCTAACTTAATTCTGGTGCCATGTCACATATAGAAATTTTTTGATATTTGCAACCATAGTAAAACAAAGACTTATATTTTTGATATTTATTTTATATATTTAAATGCCATTTAACAAAGAAAAATCAACCAAAAAAATGAGTTCGCGTTTCACCTCTGACACGCGTGTCATAGGTTCGCCATTACTGGTATAGGTGCACAACCAATTTCTGTGTATTAATTTTGTATTCTGTGACTTTACTGAATTCATTTATTAGTTTAATAGTTTTTGGTGGATTCTTTAGGTTTTTAAAAAATATATAAGATTATGTCATTTGCAATTGTGGTACATATACTCTGAAAACTATAAGACATTGATGAAATAAGTTGAAGACAATGCAAATTAATGCAAAGATATACTGTGCTCATGGATTGAAAGAATTAATGTTGTTAAAATGTCCATACTATCCAAAGCAATCTACAGATTCAATGCAATTCCATTAAAATACAAATGACAGAACTAGAACCAAGAATCCTAAAATTTGTATGGAATCGCAAAGACCCTGAATAGCCAAAGCAATCTTGAGGAAAGAAAGAACAAAACTGGAGATATCACATGTGTAGTATAGATTTCAAAGCTATAATAATCAAAACAGTCACATAGATCAATAAAATAGAATAGAGAGTTCAGAAATAAACATGGATATATATGGTCAATTACTCTGACAAAGTAGACAAGAATGGTGAAAGGAGAGTGTCTTTAGTAACTGACATTAGGAAAACTGGACAGGGACATGAAAAATAATGAATCATAACCACTGTAGAACATATTAAAAATAAATTTAAAATAGATTAAAGGCTTGAATGTAAGACCTGATACTGTAAAACTGCTAGAAGAAAAGTGAGGCAGTAAGCTCTTTGACATCAGTCTTAGCAATATTTTTGAACCAGTCTCCTCAGGCAAGGGCTACGAAAAACAAACAAACAAAAAACAGATCAGATTATATCAAACGGAAAAGCTTTTTCACAGCAAAGTAAGCCATCATCAAAATAACAAAAGCAGTCTTATGAATGGGAGAAGATATTTGAAAATCATACATTTGATAGGTTGACATACAAAATATATAACAATATAAAACAACTTATGAAACTTAATAGAAACGAACAACAACAGCAAACAATCTGATTGAAACTGGGCCTATGTTGCAATCTGCCTTTTCAATCTTGTACTGATCATAGCCAAAATATGAAGGGCAGTTCAGTGTATATTTATTCCTTCTCCTCCCATTTTATAGCAGCACTCCCTTTTCCTTTTCAGGCATCACCTTTTCTCTGTGCAGTTTTGTTGGGATTGCTGATCAATGCCTTGTGACTTCTCTTACCATAGTGTCCCAAATTAGGCCAATCAGACACAGTCCATTGGAAATTTGAGTGCATATTTAGTTTCTCTGATTCTTGTTCTTTTCTGAGTCTGGATCACTAGTATTATTTTGAATCTGTGTACTACATGACAACCGTTTGGTACATTTCTTGTCTTCTGTGGTTATTTGATGTTGATTTCCGTTTATTATAACCAATAAAATTCTAACTAACACTGGAGGCTAAACACTTTGTTTTGGCCATGGGTCAGTGGGAAAAAAGCTATGCCATTGTTATATTCTAGATGAGAATACCTAAGTATGTCTTTAAAAATTTTAAGCGAATAGTTTTACTTCCATTATGATAGAATATCTCATTCAGTTCTTCACAAATCTTTTCTATTCTTCAAAGACTTTTGCTTATATTAGAGCATTGTTCAATCAAACAAGGCATATTTTTGTTGAAGGAACACATTTATTCCTAATGCTTTGAGTTTACAGTTGCCAAAAAGGAAATTAAGCCTACTCACTCATACAAATAGATTGGGCTGTATGCTCTCATCTTTCATCATTGTGTTTAAGGTAGAGCTGTGCTTCTATTTTAAGAATCAAGAAAAAATTTCCAGAAGAGATAAATTTTTACTTAAGAATTTCTACAGAATCAGAAGCCTTAGAGACACACAATAATTGTAATTTGGACCCAGAGATTGAAGCTACTTCAATAATGATACTCATTAGATATTCTTGTCATTCTTCCTCAGCCTGTTGAGGAGCAACAATTGCTTAATGTCCTGGTGGACATAACCAACATAAACATGGTATGATGTCATTCTTGCAGATAGCCAGATGAAAGCTCCAATTGCTTGCCATCTCTCATCTAATCTTGAAAAATAAATCCTTCCCAAGATGCAATGATACATGTTTAAGTTGTGCAAAAAGCAAACAAATAACAAAAAAAAAGTGTTATGATAGTCTATCTGCAAATTATTCTTTGGTTTGCTCTAACAAAGTTTCTTCTATTAATAACAGACTGTGAAGATCCATGGCAGGAACTACACAGGGGATTATAAGATGGTTTATGTTCTCCTCAAGGAAATATCTATGCAAATATAACAGGACTAGATATGAATAAAGGATATGGTAGGCTCACTTTTCATTATTAGTTAAGTTTGGCTCTCAGAATAGAAAATTTTGGTGTTTTGTAACTTACAAAGTAGTGTAACTTTCCCACCAAAAACTTAGAGGTATATCTGCTGAATATGGTTATAAGATTTTTTCACTATTAAGTGTGGAAAGGTTTTCAATATATTTTTATTGATTTCAGAGAGGAAGGTTGAGGGAGAGAGAGATAGAAACATCAATGATGAGAGAGAATCATCGATTGGCTGCCTCCTGCATGTCCCACACTAGAGATGGAGCCCGCAACCTGGGCATGTGCCTGACTGGGAATCAAACTGTGACCTCCTGGTTCATACTAGTAGGTCGAAGTTCAACCACTGAGCAACACTGACTGGGCTCAGTATAGTTTTAAGCATATTTTTCCCATTTATTTGAACAGGTGACTTATTGTAAACTGGTGATGCTTTGAACTTAAATGCAGAACTTTACATTTATTTACTATCTCATTGTTTTCCTTATAGTGATCTTGGGAGAAAGGAGGAAATATATTATTAGTTCCATTTTTATTGATAAAAATGGTGTCTTGCAAGGAAACTTGCCTAAACGTAAATAGCAACCTAGTGGTCCAGTTAAATACCAGAACTTGGGCATTTTTAATTTGGTGAGACAATGTCTAACACTGATTAATGACTTAGAAATACATTTATTTGGTGACTTTTGCTGAAAACACATAGTTGATAAAAGAAATACAACGAGTATTTAATTTATTCCTCTCTTTTTACTTCATCCCTATCAAAGATTCCTTCATGTTTTTGTGTAGCTCCTTAGTTATCAGTAGCATTATTCTGCATCCAGCTATTCACATCAGTCACATAACAAAAAAGATCTGCATTTGTTCTTGCTTCTTGCCTTAATGATAGAGACATTACATTTCAGATTCACATGGTTCTTTCCAAATCTCCGGCTATAACATGCACTTGTCTTACTAAACTGAACATTTGCTCAGTTTGAATCTCAATTTCAGTTGTTTATATCTAGTGTTTAAATGGGAATTTTCTGGTGACCAAGCTGGGAATTACTGCACATCTTAGCTTTTACTTAAAAGGTACAATTAGAAGATGAGAAAACAGAGTTTCAAGAAGCATTTCCTCCCCCTCCCCCCAGAAGATTCTCTAAATATTTTGCTTAGTTGTCTCTTCTGCAGATATTTCTGTAGTAAATGGCACCTTCCTTTGAGGTGGAATTGAGCCTCTGATTATGAGTCGCAAAGGCTCTTTAAGGACCTGAAATAGCTGAGAAATGCTTACCTGTAAATACATTTTTTTCTTTATCTGTCATGTGTAACCCTGATGTGATGGTTTATTACCTATCCTCATATAGAGATTGGTGTGGGCAGATGCTGCTGACAAATTTGTCATTTCCAGCCCAGAGCTACAAAATTCCTTGTCCAAGGGCATGGAATCCACTAACTCAGTATTAACATTCAAAAAATGCCAAAGACAGTTCTGTTCTCTCAAGCATTCCGCTTGGTCTAATTGAGCTTTGCTAACCTTTTCTCTTTGACAGAACAACTTTGAATATGTGTCAGGAGGGAGCTCTATAAATATTTATTGAATAAAACAGCTTGTTTGGATATGAAATGAGTTTAGAGACAGGAATTAAGGCCAGTAAAACTCTAACTTTCTGGTGTGGAAAATGTGTGCCGAGAGAATGAGAATGCCCAACATCACATTTTAAAAAATAGCCACTTTTGTTTTTAGTATTCAACTTAATGTAGTTTGTATTAAAAAAATAGAACTTTCAAAAAAATTTAGGGGGATGGAAATCTTCAATTTATTCATCATTTATTCATTTGTCTGTTCATTTATTCATTCCTCCAAGTTTTTTAAGAGTTAAGGTCTCCTATAAAATACATATTTAATCTTTTAAAACCATATTTTTATTAATTTTAGAGAGGAAGGGAGAGGGAGAGAGAGATAGATACATCAATGATGAGAGAGAATCATTGATAAGTTGCCTTCTGCATGCCACCCACTGGGGATTGAGCCTGCAACCCTGGGCTTGTGCTCCGACTGGGGAATCGAACCATGAATTCCAGGTTCACAGGTTGATGCTCAATCACTGAGCCGTACCAGTTGGGCCATATGATGTATATCCTATATAATAAAAGGCCAGTGACCATAACGGCGTAACGACCAGAATGACTGATCGACCTGTCGCTATGAGGTGCATTGACCACCTCTTGGTCCCTCCTCCCAGCCCACAGGCTCTGAAAGCTGGATGGGGAACCACTGGGAACTGGGGTGGGCGGTGGTGGGGTGGGACTAGGGACTGGCGAGTGGGAGGAAGATGGCCTTGATCGCAGGCTTGGCCAAGGGACCCTACCAACACACGATTCTGTGCACTGGGCCTCTAGTTTAATTATATTAAAGATATCCACAAAAAGGAAGAAAAATATAACAAATCCTGAGGATGATTATAACTAGGTCCTGAGTTTTCTAATAATCAGCACAAAGAGGGAATGCTGACCAATTACATGTTTCATTTTCATATAATTAATTCATTTTCGTATAACAAAAGCAAATAATTTATTAAAAGCAACACAACAGTTTTCTGGATGTGAGACCCCAGAGAAGATTTCCCTCTAGATATTGTAAGACATGAGAAAAAAACAATTGTTGGGGAAGCCAGAAAAATGAAATTGGAAGTTAAAAATATATTCATCCTTTTATCATTAGCAAACCATGTGATTATGCTATTACTTATAGTAACAGATAGTCATATCATTACTGAGCTAGTAACTCTAGGAAAAATGGGAAAATAGAGAATTAGTGTTAGCTGCCTAGAATTGGCTCTAAAAATGTCACCTCTACAGAGGACTTTCCTCTCCCCACTCTCTAAGACAGCCTTTCATTCTGCTCTATGTCACTTTATATTACTCAGCATTATCCTAAATTACAATGTTCTGTTTACTCAATGATGATGTCTCACTAGAATCTAACAAGAGAGTCCCATCCTCACTGCATGCCACCCACTGTTGGGAGGCTTCAGTTGGTTGGAGCATCGTCCAGTACACAGAAATGTCCACATGAAAACTACATGATACTATTAACCAATGTTACCCAAATAAATTTAATAAAAAAGAGAACCATCTTGTGACATGAAAATCTAGTTTAGAAAAAATAATTATTCACCTTTACTAGGTAAAAAGATTTTATAAAGCAGTTATATCATCCTATCACTAAATCAAGTATAGAAAAGGTTAACAAGAAATAGCATATGACTACAGATATAAAAAAGCACACTTTGAATACTAGTAAAGTCAGGTTTGTACAAACATCAAGAACCCCTACCAGCCATTCCCACAGTTACACAGGTCAAATATTAGGAATCATCTTCGGTTTTCCACTTTCCCTTACACCCTTACAAACCACACTTCACCAAATCCTGGGGCTCTGTTTTCAAAATACATATTTAATAGAGGTGATCATTAATGTTCAACAAACGTCCCCATTCTTTTTCACATTTCCCAGTCCCTATGCAGTTAGGTTGAAATCACAGAATTAATTCAAGTCCAATGAGTTAGAATAACAATAGTGAGCATCCTTCCAGTTCAAGATAATTAAGAGCTCATGTACCTCCAAAGGTTGTGGGTTTGATCCAGGGTTGGGGTGCATATGGGAGGTAACAAATCAGTGTTTTTCCTTCACATCGTTGTTTCTCTCTCTTCCTTTCCCTATCTCTAAAATTAATAAGCATGTTGTCAGTTGAGGATTAAAAATAAAGGAGAGTCCCATGTATACCACTTTACCAGAATCTTTAAGAGTGAGTGCCACATAGCAACAAAAATAAATGTTAAACAAATGAAGATGTCTTAATTAATACACATTGGCATCTGTCTTTGTTTCTCTTTCTTTCTCTCTCACTCCCCTTCTCCTTCTTGTTCTCTCTACACACTGTCTCTTCTTTTTTCTCCATGCCTTTGCTTTATATTTTTCTCTTAAAGACTGGTTTCTGTTTCTGAGTTCATATAGCAGCCCCACAGCTTCCAAAATAATGTGTTCTCTCACTAAATTGTAATCCCATCACTATATATTTGCCCCCTTTACTCTGTATATTCAGGGTTAAGCACCACCAGTATCAACCCTCATAGATAATTGTAGCAACAAACACAGAAAGACAACGAAACTGGGCTATATTTCAGTTGAGTGGAGAATTTACCTGGTGATTTTGGGGAGAGGAGTGACATGATTTGGTTGTTTAATATTAATTGCTTAGGCTGCTCTATTGGAAACACATTGCATGGTATTTAAAGAAACAAGATTAGCTAATGTCAGCACCAGTGTGGGGAGATAAAAGAAGGGAAAGGACTGGCATGTGCGTCCTGGGGAAGTTAGAGAAATGACAAGAGGAAGAAATCATGGCCAGTGAAATAGATGAAAAACCGGAAGACTATAATCTGTGAATAATGTGTTTTAAGGACGATGAGCAATAAAGTGGACGTCACGACAGGATGGATTCTCTGAGAAGAGGACTCTGAGACCAGTTTCCCATCTGCAGAGTTTATTAAGGAATGCTGGTGGGAGAAAAGGGGAGGAAGCAACACGGGCAAAGAAAGATGGAGCTGCAGTGCAGATCTGATGACACCTTTGATTGATCTCACAGAGTTAAAATGGCCCATCAAAAATCTCCTCTGTTGGGCTGAAATGGCTAAGCTTTTTAAAAAAAAAAAAACCACAAAAATATTTACATCAATATAGTTTATAATAGTGAAAAACTAAAAAGGAACTAAATGTCCCATTGTAAGAGAATAGTTGAAGTTTATATTCATTTCATAGAAAACAGGCAACTATTAAAAATAACGTGAAAATTATTCATATTGGCAGGTAAAAATATTAGGATACTTGGTGTTTGCTATGTGTCAGAAGTTTTTGTGAACACATCACATATGTAAGTGTGAACCCTCAACAGTCTTGTGAAGAAGACACTAATATTATGCACATGAGGAAACCTAGGCACGGAAAATTTATGGTATCTTGATCGAGGTCATAAAGAAAGTAAATGGCAAAGGTGAGATTTGAGCCCCACATTGAGGCTTCAGAACCTGTACTCTTAACTGACATGAGATGCTGCCTTATATCTGGAGTACTGTGACTACGTTTGGTGAGGTAAACTTTTATTTTGTCTGCTTGAGGAAAGCTTTGGTTTCTGTGACTTGAAGGAATTAATGGGTTCATTTACGTAAGGAGCAAGGAGCATCTGGAGAGGGAAAGGACTGAGACCTGACTCCTTTCTCCTAAGCCAGTTGTGCTGAGGTGGCTCTGGGTGAGGCTGGGATCAGGCCAGAGCAATATGACTCCAGAGATAAGCTTTCAATAAAAGCAGAGAGGCACGGAATGATCAGGTGAGCTCTCCACTGCTCTAAAGCAACAGGTCCAAAGGGAGTGGTGTGAGTCTATGGGTGATAGAGGAATGGGTAACAGGGATATGCTCTATGCTAGCCATGCTGTGTCCCAGCAAAGTAGATTTTGTGACTGAATCTGAAGTTACAATCTTGGGATCCAGGGCTAATGATAGTGTGAAACATCCTTAGCTCCCATAACACTATGGAAAGGTTTTCCTCTCTCTACCTGTCCCTGGAGTGGGGGGAGGTGGTAACTATTTCTCTTTCTAGTTCTCCTCCTTCTCCTCCTCCTCCTCTTTCACTTCATCCTCTTCCTTCAAAAAAAGCAAACAAATAACAAAAAAACCTCAGGCCTAATCATAAAGCATTGGAAATGTACAGGATGGTGATGTATTCCAACATCCACATGTCACAGTAGCAACTCTGCCTTTTTGCAAGGTTTGATTCAACTCCAGCATATGTTTTGGGAACTGTTTGGACCAGACTAATTAGCTCTGGTAGCTATTATGGAGTCTTTCATTTCAAGGGAACACATATATATGTCCGGCTAAAGTAAGGAAATTAGAGCAAACAGGACCTGTTCTTTAATTGAGAGAATTATGGGTGAAGTGTGTGTGTGTGTGTGTGTGTGTGTGTGTGTGTGTGTGTGTGTGTGTGTGTGTATGTGCGCGCGCACTCATGTGTGAAGAGCATGGCATGATTCAAACTTCAATATTGTGCTTTGGGACCAAACTGTAAAGATAAACATTATGGTGACAATAGATGATTGATGCTTTGCAAAACAAAAGAAATTATATGAGAAAGAAAACAAAAATGTTAATGAGGATTGTATTATGATGGTGGTTATTGGGGTATTAAAATGTTTATATCCAAGCTTTTCTTTAAAGTGTAAGTAGGCATTGCTTTTCAAACAAAAAAGTAAAGGTAACCTTATTTATCATTTTATCTATAACTATTGTTGGGGAAAGACATATTGTCTTATGTTTTCTTCAAACCATTTCTTAAACATATTGTTTCAATCCATCATTTAAATGTATTTATTCATTAATTCACTAGATCTTTTGAAGAAGAATCATTTTCAGAAAAAAATTATTTACTGTCTGCATGGAGTGAACAGGACTTCAGCATTTGATCTGTATGGTGTACTGCCTTCTAAACAGGACCTTGGGGAAACACTAAGGATGTGCATTTATGATGTACGTACACAGTGAAATCTTTCAGAAGTCAACACTTTACACACTTCATCTCAAAATGCCCACATCAACCACGCATTAAAATTTAGTGGTTCAGGGAAGTGCTCACCAAGTTCATCCCCACAACCTCTTACAGGGAGCAAGGATAATTCTATAAAGTTGTTCCCTGCATTCCTCTTTAATGCGTACTTTAGGCATATGAAAATAAAATTAAGGGAAACAAAGTAAATTGCCAAATTCTATCATATGTTAATTTTTTTCATTCTTCTGAAGCTAAAATGATTTAGATTTTGCTTTAACTGTTGCTTGGGGTTGTTTCACTATAGAAAATCACCAGGATGAGTATATTCATTCAGACATCAGTGTGTGACTTCTACCAGCATACTGATTACTTTTCAGAGAGGTAACTTGCAGGTGTCAGTAAAATACCTTGCTTTTCCTAATGCTAATTTCATGGTCTTGGGGAAGGATAATAGAGTGCAGGATACATGCTAAATCTCAATAAACAAATTGGGGTGTATGTTACCTTTGGGAAGTTTAAATACTTAATAGTAGACCTCTTCTACCCTTTGGAGCAGTGGTAGATGGTTGGATCATTGTGGATGGTTCATGTGGCGCACTGCACAACTCCCAGGGGGTGCCATTCACTGTACTCTCTTGTGAATGCCGCCTTTTGAGGTTGTGTGATGCATCTGGAAAAAACATCAACCGTCACAATGGTATAATGAAAAGAACATTGCTCTGAGGGCTAAAAGCATGTAATTCCTTCCCTGACTTTGCTAATGCTGAGCCATTATCTTGATGGAAATTTTAAAGAATAAAAGCATAATCTGGGTAATCACTCTATATCAGTAATGGCTGTCCTACTTTAGTACCTGTTTTTCCAATTTGTTTAACATCATGTCAGCAAGATGGAGACAGTTGAAATGACAGCATTTTGCATTTTAAAAATAATAGCTTTGAGATAATCCACACAAGATACCATTCACCTATTTGAAGTGTACAATTCGTTAGTTTTTAGTATATTGACAGTATTGTACAATCATCAAACCAATTTTAGAACATTTTCATCACCCCCAAAGAACATTTTCATCACATACCATTGGCAGTCAATCCCCATTTCTCTCCAGCTTCTCTACACCCACATCCCAGCTCTGGGAAACCACTAATCTACCTTTTGTTTCCATAGATTTGTTTATTCTGGACTTCTCATACAAATGGAATCATACCTCAGGTAGTCTTTTGTGACTGACTTCTTTCATTTAGCATAATATTTCCTTGGTTTATTAATGTTGTAGCATATATCAATACATCTATCTTTTTTATTGATGAATGATATTCCCTTGTATGTATAGACCACAGTTTGTTGATCAGGTCATCAGATAACGGGCATTTTGGCTATCCCAACTCTTTGGCTATTATGAATAATGCTGGTAGTACATTTGTGTCCAAGTTTTTTGTGTGAACATGTATTTTTATTTTTGGTATATATCTAGGAGTAGAATTGCTGGGTCGAATGGTAACTCTGTGTAACATTTGGGACAGAGTTCAATTGTTTTCCAAGGTAGCTGCACCATTTTATAGTCCCACTAGCAGTGTATGATGGTCCCAATTTCTCCACATCTTCAAGAACATTTATTATCTGTGTTTTTGATTATAGTATTCTAGTGTGTATAAAGTGGCATGTTGGGTTTCTATTTGCATTTCCCTAATGCCTAATGATATGCTCACTGGGCATTTGTATATCTTCTTTGGAGAAATGATGCTATCAGTGTCAATATTCTAATTTGGATACTGTACTATAATTTTACACAATGCTACCATTGAGTGAAACTGGATAAGTGTGCACAGGATCTCCCTATATTATTTATAAAAACTGTATGTGAATATAAAATTATTTCAAAATAAAAGGCTTAAAAACATACAAAAAAACCTCCAGCATATCCTTTTATATTTATCTATAGAGTGATGTTTAAATAAGCTTATACTCATAATATATCTAGGCATCTTCCTTGTGATGAGTAGGAATTGACTTCATAAATAACAATAATGTTTAAAGCTCAGACACTTACTCATAAATTATGTATAAAAATTAAATCAGCTCCACAGCTCTATGTGTGACTACTGCAGTCATTGAGTTGAGAGATCAGTATAATGCTTAGGGGAATTTCAGGTAGTGTAAAGACAGCCAAAAGTGAAGCCACAAATCTGACACTCACAGTAACCCTAAAGACATGTTATACACAACATACATGCCTAATACTGACTTTAAATAATGAAGAATTCTCCCTAGCCAGTTTGGCTCAGTGGATAGAGCATCGGCCTATGGACTGAAGGGTCCTGGGTTTGAGTCCAGTCAAGGGCACATGCCTGGCTTGTGGGCTTGATCCCCAGTAGGGGGCATCTAGGAGGCAGCCAATCAAAGATTCTCTCTCATCATTGATGTTTCTATCTCTCTCTCTCCCTTCCTCTTTTAAATCAATAAAAATATATTTAAAACAATAATGAGGAATTCAACAGAAATACAGAAAATTTAATATATATTATTTTGCCTTGAGTAAATAGGATCTAGATTATCAGAGATTTAATTTTATATTTTTATTTTATACATTATCTTTTGTGCTTCTAGGGAAGTTGAAGTCAGCAAGATAAATTATGCTAACGGCTGTTATTGACTCTTAAAGTCTTGTGGTAGAATCTCTGTCTTTATAATTCCACTAATTCAATATTCAGGCCCACAAAATGATTTCTGTGTGATGATGTTCTATGCCGGGGTCCAACCCCAGCAGGTCCAGGGGTCCCCAAAGGTGTGGACGGAGTCGGCGAAGAAGGAATGGCACGGTGACAGCGTTCAGTTGATCAGCAGCCTAGCCAGGATCTCTAGCCAGGATCTCCAGCCAAGTTCTGGTCTGGATCTCTAGCCAGGTTCTGTGTCCATGTTCTTTTGCTAGGTTCTCCAGCCAAGTTCTGTAGCCATGTTCCCTCACTAGGTTCTCCAGCCAGGTTCTGTCCAGGTTCTCCAGCCAGGTTCAGTCACCAGGTTCTAGTCAGGTTCTCTTGCCATGTTCTATCCAGGTTCTGTAGCCAGGTTCTGTCTCTAGGTTCTTCAGTCAGGTTCTCTCGCTAGGTTCTGTCTCTAGGTTCTGTTGCCAGTTTCTGTCCAGGATCTTTTGCCATGTTCTCTCCAGCGAAGTTCTTCTGTCTCTAGGTTCTGTGTAGGTTCTGTCTTCTAAGTTCTGTCTTCCAAGTTCTGTGTTGTTACATCTGTATTTATACCAGTTGACTCCAATCCTATCAATCTCTATTACAAAGGTTAGGGCGTTTCTTATCTCCATTCCAGGGAGTAAAGATTATGTAGCTTAAGCATGATTGTTCGTAGTTAAAGTGATTAATTACCCGCCTGGCACTTAGTTAAGAGGTTTTATTCCCTCCCTAACTTCAGGGGAAAATCCCTATCTGGGGAAACAACCTTTCTCAGAGACCTTGGTTAAAACACATAGTGCCAAGAAGGTGAGCAAACATATTAAGAACAGTATGCCATATATGCCAGGTCCCTTGAAACAGCAAGGATGGACTGGCTCCTGGCAGTTCTATGAACATACTTTTATGGTTATTTTAGGGCTCTCTATGGTCAATGCTTACCAGTATAATATGCTGTATTATGTGGTTAAATTCACAGAAGAGTTTATCACTTGTATTCTCAAATCTGCATATCCAATGGCAAAGCTAACTGTTCTGTGTGGTATGTGACTTGAACACTGACATTTTCACTCCTATTGACCCTGTATTAGCAGAAACTACATAATTTTAAAATCGGCTTCCCAAACTAAGTTGCATGTTTGCTAATGCCTTGGTTTCCTGCCCATTATCTTGCTATTCAAGCTTGCAATCAAATCTTAGATTCTGTGTGCTGCTAAGAGCCTTCCTGACCATTTGGGGTTCCATGTTACCTGCTCTGGAGTCCACTTTTTAAGCACATGCATAACCATTTTACCAGGTGTACCAGTTAATAATGCGGATTTTTTTTCAATAGATGGAGCTACACATATGTTGATATATATGTGATTTGATATGTATGCTATTTTGTTGTATTGACAGCAAGCTTCAAAACCTCATATGTCAAATTTTGTGAAGGTGTTAACATCATATATATTTTTATGCTTAAAAATGTTGAATTTCGTGCCAAAAAAAGAGCATTTGTGGGAAGTTTTAATTCATTACTTTGTTTTGAAGAAAAGTGCTGCTGAAAGTTATTGTGTACTTTGGGAAGCTTATGGTGAACATGTTCCATCTCAAGATACTTGTGAACGCTGGTTTAAACACTTTAAAGGTGATGATTTCGATGTGAAAGACAAAGAACATCCAGGTCAACCAAAAAAGTTTGAAGACCAACAATTACAAGCATTATTGGATGAAGATGCGTGTCAGACTCAAAAACAACTTGCAGAAAGATTAAATGTTGCTCAGCAAACAATTTCTGATCGTTTACAAGCAATGGGAAAGATTTTAAAGGAAGGAAAATGGGTGCCACATCAACTGAACGAAAGACAAATGGAAAACCGAAAAGTCATCAGTAAAATGTTGCTTCAACGGTATGAAAGAAAGTCTTTTTTGCATCAATTTGTGACTGGCGATGAAAAGTGGATTTATTTTGAGAATCCCAAACACATAAAATCATGGGTTGACCCAGGTCAACTATCAACATCGACTGCAAGGCCAAATTGCTTCGGAAAGAAGACAATGCTCTGCCTTTGGTGGGAACAGGAAGGTGTGGTGTATTATGAGCTTCTAAAACCAGGTGAAACCATTAATACTGATCGCTACTGATAACAAATAATTAATTTGAACCACGCTTTGATCATGAAACGACCAGAATGTGCCAGAAGACATGGCAAAGTAATTTTGCTTCATGATAATGCACCATCACACACTTCAAAACCAATTAAAAGACATGTTAAAAGATCTTGCCTGAGAAGTATTAACTCACCCTTCGTATTCATCAGACCTTGCTCCTTCAGATTACCACTTGTTCCGATCAATGGCACACGCACTTTCTGAGCAGCACTTCAAAAGGGACGAAGTGGAAAATTGGGTCTCTGAATGGTTTACCTCAAAACAAGAAAAGTTCTATTGGGACGGTATCCACAAATTACCTGAAAGATGGGGGAAATGAGTAGCTAGCGATGGACATTACTTTGAATGAAGCACTTTTGATGTTTCTCTTGAAATTATCATGTTTTCTTTGATTACAAAATCCACATTATTAACAGGTACACCTGGTAGGCTTCTCTCGGTCTCTGGGTCTTGCATGCTCTGTTGGTAATGACACCTTTGTCTTGACAGAAGCCAGGCCAAAATTTGCAAATAAGCCGTCATATATATTTTGAGATCAACCAAATTTTTAAAAGGAGGATGAAAATATAAAAAATTATACTGTTATATTTATTTTGGAATGAATAAGAGTTCAATAGTTATTTACTGGCTGGAATAGTTTTTATATTTGCATATTGACCCAAGAGCTCCATTATACAGTATATATGTCAAATTGTATAAATTGAGTACCACAAATAGATGCGGAGGCAAAGCATAAAAGATGGACAAGAAAAAAATCTGGCATCCCACCCTACTAAGCTGTATCTTTTAATGAATTGCCCCTTTAACCTGTTTCTCTGCCAATTACTGTCACTGAATCATATTAACATAAAGCTCTGTTTCTAAGTTATTTGTTGCTTTAAGGTCATACATCTTCAGTTTTCTTTGCTTTGGCTTAACTATGTGACTTCTAACATAATTTATACATTGCTATAATCAATAAAATATTGAAACAATGGGGTTTATGGTCTCAGTGTTTATGTAATAATCATTTTTATCTTCCAAGTAGAAAATACAGGTCTGAGAATAATAAAATACTAAAAAAGAAGTTATTTATTTCTCTGAAGATTTATGCAAGCGTTTTATTTGAAATTGGCAGTTTAAAAAATATAATTTTGCATTGTTTTGAGCATAAAAAAATGCTTTAAGTTAGATTCTTTTCTTTTAATCATATTTTGTCTGATCTAAGTATGTCTGCTGAACACAAAAATCCCCATGGGAATCTTCTTGTCACCATAGCAACCAGATTGCAGTTTCCAATATCTATGTAATGAAGTGCAGACATGTTTTCAGCACAAAGTGCTAAATTGAGGTTTGCTTCACTAATTTAATTAGCTGGCAAAAATAATCAATTCCTTCATGATTAATGATGTCACAATTTATGCAGTAGACAAATCAGAAAAACTTTCTTAGCTAGTATGTTGTATTTTAGGGGAGATAAAATAATTAAAATCATTTTTTAATTATTTTGGGTAAGTAGTAAGATAAGCTTAGGTTTCTGGGATCCATAATGTGATCCTTGCATTGCTCAGTTTTTAAAATGGTTAGCTTTGTTAACATTTTATGTAATTCAGGATCAAAAGAATGGCCATTAGAGTTTGATGTTTGCTTTGGTGGCAGAGGACAGAGATGGATTGTAAATGTTTCTTAATTTTACTGCCTTCTGAAGTTTACTGGACTTCCAGTAGCCTGTACTTTCTCTTATCTAAATAAACTTCCACCATTAAATGTGTTTTTGATGAATGGGACATCTTGGTTAATTGAGTATATTGCTTAATAGAGATTTATAACTAAGGTGAAGTCCTGGAAATAATTTTTATGAAGCCCTTCCACATATCATATGGACCAATGCCTCTTAATTTAGAGCTTGTGGGAAGAACTACATAACAATTACTAAACTTGGACACCTGTACTTCAGGGACCTACAAGTCACCACGACAGCTGAAACAATGGGTCATCCATTCATTAGGACCACTGGTGGAGTTGCCCTTTCCACTCTGCTCCCTAATCCTCCAGAATGGAAACTTTTTTTTTTTTTTTTTTGTCAGGGCTCCTCAACTCTTTTCCTCTGTCTTACTGTGCTTCTGTAAACACTGCTTTTATTAAAAAATAACAAAACAAAAAACCCCCAAAACATAAAAGTATGGAACAGATTGCCCAATCTCAGAGGGAAGGAAGAGGAGGGTAGGTGGGTGGGAAGAGATAACCAAAGAACTTGTATGCATATATGCATAACCCATGGACACAGACAATAAGGTGGTGGAGGCCTGGGGCAATAGGTGAGGGCGGGCTAGAAGAGGTCAATGGGGAAAAGAATGAGACATATGTAATAACTTTCAGCAATAAAGATTTTTTTTTTTAAAGCTCAGCATTTAGGATCTTGAAATAAAAAGGAGGCATAAGGATAAATGATTTGTGTAGTATTCAAGGGGCAACAATCACATTTTAGTCAAGGAGGTATATTTAGGCTAGCATCTTCTTTAAGTCTTTGTTTCTACTGTGGCATAGGGTAAAAAAAGAACACTGCTCTTTGTATATATCTGAGATAGAATTCTTATACACACTTTTGCACCTAATAAAACATGTAGCACATAATATTTAAAAACTAAAATCTATTGTTAAAAATAATAGTGATCAAGCCCGACTGGCCTGGCTCAGTGATTGAGTATTGACCTATGAATCAGGAGGTCACAGTTTGATTCTTGGTCAGGGTACATGCCCAGGTTGTGGGCTGGATCCTCAGTATGGGGCATGCTGGAGGCAGCCGATCAATGATTCTCTCTTATCATTGATGTTTTTATCTCTCACTCCCTCTCTGTATCTCTCTGAAATCAATAAAAATATATTAAAAATAATAGTGGACATGATAAAATGATATGAGATTAGCTATATATAGTGAAATAACATAAGGCATAGGCAAATGATTGTGGCAGATTGCACATGGTTTAGGAATTCAGAGAAGGACGAAGTTACTTCAAAATGGATAGATTACCTTAATTGTTATAAGGAGGAAGGGCATTTTAATAAGCAGAGGAGAGTTTAGAAGGGATGACCTAGCAAGTTAGAAGTAGGGAATGAGCAAGATTCCTGTGAAAGACAATGTCAAACGAATCAACGGTATGGTCAATATGACATGTTGCATGTAAGGTTGTTTAGGTCATTTCCTTTACTCTGAATAAAAGAGGGCAAGACACAAGGCCAATTTGGCTACAGTATCTTTCATCCAGGTCTGTGTAAGCTATACGGTCCGTCTAGATGGATGGCCTCTTCTTCTATTACTTCCTAGGATTCAGGCCTGAAGCTGTGGTCCTGAAGGAAGAGGATCACCTTACCAAATGCAAAAGAACCATGTTTGGTCAAAGCATATTCTCCAGAACAGGCTATGACCACACCAGTGACCCTTAACTCAGGATTTCCTGGACATGCAGTGGACTGCTCAGGTACTGTTGGGTCTATGAGTTATTGTCAATGTCCTGGACCCCCACTGAAGACCACATATTACACAATGTCAGTAAATATTATAAATGCATAATATTTATAAAACTAAAATCCAACAATTCTTCACTGTAGTTCATATGATCTTAATTATGCAGAGTCAAATAGTTCCTCATGGTTTAAATAATCAATAATACATATAATTTGAAAGGTATTTTACAAACACAGTGTGCATGATCTAGAAAAGGGAAACATAGTGGTAAAATTTGTGGACCATCATTTCCTAATTCATTCCAATCTTTATTCTGCAAAAATTTATGGAGCCACAACTCTGTGCCAGGCACTTTGCCCAACATTGGGAACTCGAATGTGAATATGGGAGAGGGTCTTGTTATCAATGGACTTCGAATCAGCTTTTTCCGACTCTTTATTGTATCTTAAAATCATTCAGCTTTATTTATGCTTATCAAGACTGATACTGACTTGGGGTTGATCTCTGAAGGGAAGGGGAATGAATTGATTGAAAAATATGTCAATAGTCATTCTTTTCAGACACAGTGTTAAGAAGCATTAATATGCATTGTCTGAGTTTCCACTAGCTGATTTATTTAGCCAGCAGCTAGCACTTGTATTTTTTTTCAATAAAAAGACCCCCTCCCAAAGAAATCCAATTGCGCTAAAGGAAGAATTATCATAAATAATTGTGTGTGTGTGTGTGTGTGTGTGTGTGTGTGTGTGTTTGCATGAGCACAGGCATTTCTGTTTATACATTCCTGGGCCTCACAGCTGCTTTGATGTGTTTACTCTAATGAACGAGATAGATTCCTCAGGATGGCTCAGTGGTTGAGCGTCAACCTATGAACCAAGAGGTCACAGTTCGATTCCCAGTCAGGGCACATGCCTGGGTTGCGGACTCGATCCCCAGTGGGGGGGCATGCAGGAGGCAGCCAATCAATGATTCTCCTCATTGATGTTTCTATCGCTCTTTCCTTCTCCCTTTCTCTCTGAAATCAATAAAAATAGATATATTTTTTAAAAAAGAGACAGATGTTGGCTCGGAAAACAAGGCTACAAAAGCCACACGGAAAATTGCTTAGTTGGTCTTCAACTGTACATTGCACCTTGTTTAAAACAGTGCCATGAACCTATCGGAATATGCATTGGAGACCAGCAAATTCTTCAGCTTGAAAAACTCACCCTATTTTCACCTGTGCTTTGTCGTCTCTTCTTTTATCAAAATTAGTGTGACAAGTTCTTAGATGTGAACACTTATAAATACCCTTTATCATTTTAATTAATCTGACTAATTTCAAGAGCAAGTTTTCAAAAATTTAATTGCCTATTGTTATAGCTCTAAGCTGGCAAAATACAAGGAGACATTGAAATGTCTCTGCTTTATGTGGAAGAGAAAGGTCTTACGATAGATTTCTAGTCTACCCCAGGTCACTCTGACATCATATTTCCTGAAGACTTCAGTATCAGATAGAATGCTTTCAAATGCAACTGTTTTAAAACTCCACTAATAATGGCTTTCATATTACTTCCCCTGGTGAAAAGTCTGGTGGCATGTGGTTCCAAAGTTGGTGGTTCTGAGGCAGTTGTTGGTGATTCTCTGGGCCATTCCTTCATGGTTGGAAATTGGTAGCAGTGCTCTGCCTAAGGTCTTCCTGGGACAGATATTCCACAGGAAGTAAGATGGGTACATATCAAAGGGATTTCTCTTGTGTGTTTCTTTTCAATGAGGAAAATATTTTTTTAGGGTGCATAATAGATTCTCCTTACTTTCATTGATCAGAACTGATTTAATCTTTATCCCAAGACCAGTTGCCAGTAAGGGAAAAGTAATTTGCACAGACCAATCATAATTCATTCCCCAGACCTGGGAACATGGTGGCCCACACAAAATTGGAATTCTTTTAGCAAGGAAGAAGGAGAAATGGCAGTTGTATGGGCAACTGAGAGCATCTACTGTTTGGTTCTGATCTAAACAAATCTTTTTCTTTAATTGTCACATCTTTAATTCTTTATATATAATTTTAGGATTATCACATCTTAGCACTATATTCTGTAATGTGGTTAGCTACTTATGGTAGGCTTCTTTGATATATCTATATTTAGGAAGCACCAGAGCAGTAAATCAAACTTAAGAAAGACAATTTTAAAGTATGTAATTTTGGTTGCATATTTTTAAAGGATAAACATATTAAAAATGTTAAAGAAAATTCAACTACTGTATGAATTACAGAATACATAGGGTTCCTTAAGTAAGATATTAAAAATACTCTATGCTCTGAAGACATGTTTCATTTGGTAACTCAGATAATTCTGTGAGACTAGAACAGTGATGGCGAACCTTTTGAGCTCGGCGTGTCAGCATTTTGAAAAACCCTAACTTAACTCTGGTGCTGTGTCACATATAGAAATTTTTTGATATTTGCAACCATAGCAAAACAAAGACTTACATTTTTGATATTTATTTTATATATTTAAATGCCATTTAACAAAGAAAAATCAACCAAAAAAATGAGTTCGCGTTTCACCTCTGACACGCGTGTCATAGGTTCGCCATCACTGGACTAGAAGGTTTTGAATACTCTCCTTTTACTCTATATTCACATACAAACACCTCATATATCTTCTGCACACTAAAAGTAAACCATGTAAACCACCGTATCTTTTATATATCTAAGGTATATATATCCTGGTCCATCATATCATCCTAAAAAAAGGCTAAAAACAGATCACTGTTTGCAAGAATGTTTGTATAGTTGTAGCTTCTAGGAAATAAAGATTAATATAGTTGCATGTTAAGCAATAAGCACTGTCTGGATTGGTATCCATGTCATATTCTTTGTAGAAATTTCAACCCGTCTACTTATTTAGAGAGAAATAAAATCATTATCACACAGATGGAGGAATCTTTTTCTACATGAGAATGGCTCTCCCCCCACCCCCACACACCCATTGCCCAAAGACAGACAGCACAGTACAGTTGATCTGATCAGGCACAGATTTAACCTCAATATTGTAGTTTGTATGATTAACATTTATGATGTGAACATGTGTGGCTTTCCATGGAGATGTGTTTCAGAACTTGAACTCTAGCCACATGGGCCTGGGTTCAAATACCAGCTCTATTAGTTACTAGCTGTGTAACTCTTGGCAGATAACTATTTTTTCTAAGCCTCAGTCACTCCTTTTGTAAAACTGGAGTAATGTGGTGTATGTAACTTTTAAGGTTATTTTGAGAGCAAACTGACATAAAGCAAATACAGTGTCTAGCATGTAAGTTATTGTTAGGGTCTTTTTTGCCACATCTTACTAAGAAAAACAAAAAAATGAGTTTTTTTGAGGAATTGAAGTAGAGTTCTAAGAATTTTCTTTACTTGTTATATTTTCCCTTAACATAAATATGGAGATATCACTTCAATCATTAAGATGCTAAAGAGAAATCAGATATATTACCATGAATGTTATGTTGCTTTGTTATTAGTTTTATAGGAAATATATTTTGTGAAGATGTTAGATTCACAGTTAACCAGTTTGTTACCTGGTCTTATTACAGGATTCAGTTTGTTTACTGAATTAACAGAATATCAACATAAAAAATTCACACTTAGTGAAATGTGAGAAAAATGTGAACACATGCAGAGTAACATGAATATTTGTCAGTGATTTTGAAGAAAATCATTGCATTTATGCATCTAAATAAGCCAATTAAGCCCATAAACACATATTATTATTTCAAGGTTAATCATGGAAGATCTAAAAGAGGATGAGCTAAAGGAGTACCAAATTTTAAATGAAAGCTTTGGAGAACATGCTCATCCCCTCTAATGATGATATCTTGCTTTTATGATACTAGGTGATATGAGGTTAATAATTAGTTTTCTATTTGAGTCAAATTAGAGATTTCGCTAAGCTTCATTTATTTATATAAATCTAGTCCCAAGTACACATAGAGTTTGTCATTCCAAGGGCAGGCACAGTTGACTTCATAGCTCTCAACTAATTTATATTTTTCAATGACTAAACTGTAGAGAGTGGCATTAGCTTGGCAGTTACAACATATTTTTGTCTCTTCTTTCCCTCATGGATCCTACCAAAAGAAACATCTAGAAATCCCATGAGAATGGGAGGAAGAAAAGCAGTGTTATTGTGGTTTGGCTGATGACTGCTGTTTTTAGAGTGCCAGCTCCCATGGGCAAAACACAAAAGGGAAATTATGCATAAGAAATAAAAAAAAAAAAAAAAAAAAAAAAAAAAAAAAAAAAAAGAAATAGTGTTCCACGTGATGTGTGGAAAAGTTTGGAAACCCACTTGGGTCTCATGGGAAATTAAAGAGCAGGAAAAAAACGGACCAAAGAGATTAAGACAATTTTTAGATTATAAACACTTTCTGGGAAAGGATTCAAACCAATTCAAATAAGCAGCACAGAGGAGAACAAGGGAGGATTCAAGGACGACTGGGTAAAACTAAATTGCAGGGTTAGGTTAATTGGTATGGGCGGGAAGGCTTCCTATCAGGTTTAAGCAGTGAGCGTGTCTAAATAATGCTGAGAAAATTGAGTTAGAGTGTATACACAACACTTAGGAACCATGATGATTGCATTTCTGCTTAAACCAGAGATCTAGCTAACGGAAATCATTTTCCTATTTATTCACATATGCAGGAGAGAAAGGACATCTAGAATTAAATCTGAAGGCAGACTCATGAACCTGAGTTGGTTGTATGCACCTCTAATACAATGATGCTGGTTGCAGATCTCTTTAAAGCTACTTTTACTTACTTAGCTCCTTACTTAAGTCAAATAAAATTTAAACAGTGAGAGTACATAAGCTCAATTGTGGAAGGTTATGGATGCAAGCGTAATCAGTTTTCTAAAACTGTATATAATGGTGATGCAGTCAAAATTGATCTTTTAAATATTTGCTTAGGCTTTTCATTTTAAAGGGTATATATTTGCTAAATCAAAGCTTTATATATGCCTGAATTGTTTACTTTAAAAAACTGGGTGATCTTACTTGCGAAAGAGAATACTGAGAAATTTTCATTTAGTCATTTTAATATTTTAAAAAGGAGATGGAAAGGCAGGGGTTTTTCAGGTAATCGGTTAGTGTCTGTAAACATGGCAGTGATACCTTTTGCATGCCTTTCACCCACACATCCAATTACTTTTTCTGAATTTCTGGCACCATTATGAGTAGTCAATACCATCTTTTAAGCCTGAAAAAAATATATGCTGGGGCTTTTGAGTGTTAGTTTCTTTATTGCAAGGAACTGAAACCAATTCTATCTTGAGACAAAACATAAATTTCACATAAAGCTTTTTGAAATTCACAGAGTAGAATAAAGGCTGGAGAACCAGATTTTTAAAGTATATATGTGTGCAGGAGGGGAAGAAAGAAAGCTGGGTAGCAAGCCTATGCCAGTAGATTTGGGACTTTGTATGGTAACGTAGTTTACGTACTCAACTATGGTTTCCAGTAATGTGGCTGGAATAAAGATTAAGGATTCTATAGTGCTTCCCTGTCCCAATTTCCATAGAGGGACACAATGGGAAGTATCTTGCCATATATATTTGCAGTGGAGGGTTTTCCTCAAGGAGGAAGGGCATTGAAAACTAAACTCTGGTTTGGCTCAGTGGAGAGAGCATCTGACTGCAGACTGAAGGGTCCTGGGTAAAAGGCACATACCTTGGTTGTAGGCTCCTCCCAGGCATGGGCCCTGGTAGAGGCATGTGCGAGAGGCATTCAATGCATGTGTTTCTCTCACATCTATATTCCTCTCTGTCTTTCCCTCTTTCTTCCACTCTTTCTAAAATCAATGGGAAAATATCCTTGGGTGAGGTTTTAAAAAATACTGAATACACACACACACACACACACACACACACACACACACACACACATATTGATACCATACACTATAGTTACTGCTCAGGAAATCTGTATTTATTGCAATTAAGATAGGTAGGAGTAAATGAGTTTAATTTAGCAAAACAGCCATCTGAAATGAGTTGCTAATAAAGGTCTGTATAGAGGGAGTTCTGGCATTCTTTTTCTATGAATTTTAAATTGCCACAAAAAAAAATAGTGTTTCTAGTACAAGCTTCTTTTGAAAAGGCTGGGGAAAATCATAATTCACAAAGGTGTCATGCTTTAAAGAATTTTTTTGTATTATCATGATCTTTAAAATTGTATTTAATAACCAGCCAAGTATAAGTCAAGGAAATCATGTCAGTTAGACCCACCAGGTGTATTCAGAACCAGATTTAGTCTTATGGTAGGATAGAGTACAAAATATGTTCCAGGTAACTTTATTATCTAGCCAATATCTAAAATAAAATGAAATTGTATCTGTAAACCATAAATATCGGTGTGTGATTTTTATGTTCTTTCTCTTTTTTTAATTTAATTTTCACTGGCATTCATTTATAAGAAATGTCTATCTCCAGTTTTACTCCTTAGTCAACATTTTGGAGACATTGCCAGCCACTGTTAGGTATTTGGGCTCTGTTTAACTTCATGTGATCTTCAGCAAAAGAAGGAAGAGTGGGAAACAAGGATAAAATATGCATGGCACAGCCAAATGTGTGATTTAGGCCAGGTACAATGTTTATACTGACTTTTTATTGTTGTTCTGTTGCTCTTGTATGAAACTATTTTCAAGGCTTCATGAGAACATGCAAAGTTTAATTTTGTCTTTTAAATTAAACAGTCCATTTTTCATTAAAGGAAAATATGCATGGTATTCCATCTGAGTTACTGTGACTCTGAATTTATTTCACTGGAATGCAATTTAAAAATCATTGCACTAATTTTCTATGCCAGTGTGTCAAAATTTGACAATTTTAGATTTGCTTATAACTCATTGAACACTTAGTCATAGAAAAAAAAAGTGACTTGCAATCAAGACAAAACAAAATAGTAATTAAATTGGCACTTTCCAAACACATAGTTAAAATTTTTCACATGAAAGTTCCTGGCCGAGTGGCAGAGATACATGAGGGACAAGGCTATATTCCATTCTCAGAATCTGAGCCATGGATTGCAGTAAACCAGCCCCCTCTGTGAGGTGCCATTAGCTTCTTCAAAGTCTCCATTAGCACATTTGATGTCTGTTCTACTCAGTGTTCTTGGTTGAAAACAACCAAAGCCAACTCTGGCTGAGTGAACAGAAAAAAAGAGTTTATTATACAGTCATTAGGAATTCATAGAAACCATGTCAAACTAAACCGCAGAGCTAGTTTGTTCATAAAACTGGAATTTTTGCTGGGATCTATTATTTTCAGAAGGGAGAGATCCTCACCATCTTGCTGCTCCGGCTTCTAGCTCTCATGCAATTACCAGGCCGACTCTAGGTCACATGCCTGTGTCATAGCATCAAAACCTAGGGCAAGTGAGTATTTGGCATCTTCCAGCTTTTATGTTAGGATGTACTAATTCATAAGGTGAAGAACTCACCAAACATGGAAAAGAAGTTCAGTTTTCAAAAAACTGGAGTTCAGAATCTATCCTCTGCATACGCATCATATCTGAAACATGGAAAGAGTGAAATAAAGTTTGAGAAAAGAAGTGGAGGAAAAAAGGAGGGAAGAAAGAAGTGAAGAGAGAATAAGAAGGCAGGGAGGAAGGGTATGCTTTTTGTGTGAGAAGAGATCTTACCTTTAGCTTAATCAGAGCCACTTGTACCACTACAGGACAGGACTTAAGAGGTCACAAAGCAATACTGAATGTCACAGTCAATATGAAGTTCAAACCAAGTCTTTGGAAATGAATGCAAAACTAAGAATATTAATATTTTTTTCAGTAATGGGGTATGGTAAATATATATATATATATATATATATATAATGTTGGCTGCATGGACTGTTGGCATATGATTATTGAATGTATGTCTTAAAGGTAGTCTCATATATTTTCTTTTAGCTAGATATCCTTCACAGCAGTTCATGAAGTAATTTTAGTGAAATTACACTTGTAATGCTGATAATTGTGTAATTAATTATAATCTTCTTCGAGTACATTTGCTACTTAGTGGCACCTGTGCAGTCAGCCACACAGCAAGAGAAGGATGGTGATTCATGTACAGCAGTAAATTCAAGTATCCTCCTTCATATTTTCTTCTGAAAAGCTCAGTTGGGTCACTGTTGGTCTTTAGTTTCCGAGACTGTGTAGGCAAAGGGTAAAAGGTCATTTGGGGAAAAGGTCATTGTCAATTCAAGTGCTGCTAAAGCACATGTGAAGAAGTGACTGTCAGTGGAGTAACAGAAAGAAGGAAGCCAAACCTGGAAGAGGAGTGATGTGAACAGCCAGTAGCATTTACAGAGGACAACCATAAAAACTTATCAGAATAATGTAGGAACCATCGGAAAACATCACTAATCAACTTTGGGGCTGGGATCTGGGACATCTGCTTCTAGAGGCTCAGAGGTGGCAGGGTTCCCAACACACAGAAGGCAGACATCCTTAATTTTCCCTCTTTATTCAAGTGACTGGTAAACTCAGAGGCATAAATTATGCAAGCAAAATATTTTTTAAATTTTTCAAAAAAATGTTTCTGTTGGGATAGTAAAAAATGATTTATGTTTATAATATAAAGTCAGCATTCTGTTGTAAAATAGACAACAAAGCTTTGCTGTTTATGAGTAGCCTGTCTTCCAACTGGTCATACATAAATACTCTTTTATACTTATCAATAAACCTGAGTAGCACACAGAGAATATTTTAGTATTTTCATTTTATAGATGAGAAAATTGACAACCAGAGACGAAGATTTTGTAAGGATTTAGGACCAGGTCTACTGACTCTTAACTTCAGCTTTGGGCATTACCTCTTGTTTGATGATTATTTATTTCCTTGCCTTGTGAGGAAGCTATGCTTTTTCAGTTAATCATGTTATATTTTCACAATAAAAATAATTTATGGAATTTTTAAATTTTTGGAATTAACTGTAGAATAAGTGAATATGTTTAACTATGTTATATTGGGTCTATGTATTGATTTTAAGGGCTAAGGCTTGAAATCAATTTTATACAACTTCTACCCTTAGTTCCCCTAGTTGCCTTCTAACACAGAGAGGAGAAATTCTGCATGAAGGTTGTTTTTCATCAGAAATAAGCAATCCTCTCAATTTTGCATGTGTGTCACATCTTGGTGAATATTTTCTTCCTTTGGTCAAAATACATTAGTCAGAATCCCTCAGGTACAAATGCTAAAAACCCAACTCACACAGATCACACAAAGTAAGAAATTTATAGGCTCAGGAAATGGAAGTCTATCGCGGAAAAATCTAAGCTTCTAGAACAGTTGGATCCACATGTTCAAAAATGTCTTTAGGGTCCTTTTCTTTTCTTGTTTCTGCTTTCCTAGAGGTTGACTTGAATCTCTGGTAAGCTGTCCTCTAAGGTAGGAGAAGGATCACCAGATCCAAGCTACCAGTAACCCTTTTGAAAGAAAATTTATTTTTCAGTGCAACCAACCAACCAACCAACCAACCAACCAACCAACAAAACTCATAGGCTTTAGCTCACTGATATGCACTGTATCAGGTTATTTGGCTATATCTAAACCATGATCTATAGCTCTTATTGGCCATATGCTAAAATCACAATCCCTGGGTGAGTCTCAGACCCTTTTAATCACACTGTCTAAGCATGGTAGGGGATGGTACACCAGAATGAAATCAAGGTACTGTTTAGAAGAAGAGAAAAATGAATACTGGACGTTCAAACAATTATGTCACTACCTTAAGATTACATAAAGTGATGGGTTACTTATAGGAAAAGAAGAAAAATGTAATTTTACAAGGTATACTTTCTTGAGAGACAAAAATTGATAATACTTACATGGTATTAATCAGTTATTTGTATTTAATAAGTTGAAATATCAAATATTCGTTGCATAACAATATTGATCACAGTATTCCAAAGCCAAGTCTTCCTTTAAAAAGTTGTAAACAAAGAATAAGTATTAGCAAACTGGTCGATTAGTGTCATGTCCTCATTTAATCCTATACTTAATTTTCAGAAGATATGTATTCCTTGTCAAAATACATACTCAATAAAGTTATGGAAGCTTTTATTTGATTTTTTTTAAATTTTAACTTTTTCTTTCACCATGCTGAGAGGAGATTTCACGAATGGCATGTCTATAAGCGTTGAAATGTTGATATTCCCAGACTGGGACTGTTATACAAACAAAAGAGTTCTGGGTGAAAATTAGTTGCCTGCAATTCAGTCTGGGTACTGGGTACAGGGAGGAGTAATTGAACAGGGCCATCAAATGCAGTGGTTAGGCATTTGGGTTTTAGAATCAAACAGAACTGGGTTGAGCAGCTTCATCACCTACCAGCCATGTGACTTTGAACAACTTACCTCATTTAACTTCCATTTTCTCATCTTTGAAAGGAGGACCAAATGGTCTTCAAAAGATTGTTAGGATTATATGAGATTAAGCAGTTGAAACATTTATTATAGCTCCTGGTGTAAATCAACATTCAGTTAGTCATGCTTTATTTTATTTTTGGAACCTACTATGTAATGACTTATAAACTGTAGTGATTCAGGCCATAAGCTTCCCCAGCTGGCAATTTGAACCATTTTTTTAAAAAAATGTTCTCTGTTGGAGGACTACCTTCTCATTATCGAAGACATTTGGAAATATACCACACAGTCCTTCCTAATAGAAGTGAGTTAGGTTTTTATCAGCTTCAGTGTGCATATGACTATAATTAACAAGTAAAATGAACACAGACCATTTAAAATTCATTAAAGTATGGGAGAAAAAAATGACATTTGATCATAAGTAAAACTCTCTGCATGTTTACTTACTTAGCAGGAGGCATTTGGGGAGAAGTACTTGATTCACTGATGTGTCAGGAGATGGCAAATGAAATTGCTTGTAACCTGCTGCTGCCATCATTGTGGGATGGAGTTAACATTAATTGCAATATCTGAGTGTTTGGCATCACAACCTGTGAACCAGGCATGAAATCTTCTTGCATATTTTATTATGTTTTTTCGCCAGTATGAATATTAGAACATTGGGTTTTCATTCTGTTTTGGATAATTATTGTAGTAGGTGGCATCTCTAAGATGTGCTGAAGAGATACCCATGAGGGAGTTAATACTCCAATCTCTGTGCAGGTGGACACAGGGAATCAGTGTTTGCAACAAAGGCCCCAAACTGGATGCAGTTAATTCTGTCACCAGCCTTAAAGGGAGCGACATTGTGAGACTGAATGGAATCCTATAACGTTCTGAAAAAGGAAAGAAAAAAAGAGGCTGTTCCTATTCACTGGGCATAATGGAGAGAGGGATTTGCTAGTTATTGCAAAGTTAGTTTTTGTACCTGGCTTATATGATGCCTTAAAAAGCCCACAGGGCCTTTTGTGGTAAGTGCTCTGCTGAACTCTACCTGCTCTTACTCTGGATTTGGAATCTAAATTGGTTGGGGAAAGAAATGAGAACAGAGGTGAGAAGGGTCAACAGATCCGAAGTCTATGTGGTTGAGGAATTGGTGATGTCAGGCTATTTGAGGGAAATGAGATTTCAGAGGAACAGTTAGAGAAAAGGGTATTTGGGGCTGGAGCTAGCTATTGGTATGGAAAGGTCTAGAGTAGAGCTTCTTTTTCAACCCTAACTTAAAATTAGAATCCCTGGGAAATTTATTTATTTGTCTCTTTATTTATCCATTCATTGTAAGTATTCCTTCTTTCTTGCCTCTCTGCTGTCCTCTTTTTTTTTTTTAGTATGTTAAAGAACACTGTTGCCTAGCCCCATTCCCTGACATTATGACATTAATTGGTCTGAGCTGTGGAACCAAAACAGAGAAATTAAAATAGGTTCCCAGGTACTATTCATATGGAGAACCAGGGATTTATGACACTGTTTTGCAGCTTTATTTGCATGTTGGAATCACTTGAAGTCATTTGAAGTGAGAAAATTAAATGATTGGTTGCATTGCTTTAACTTGTGAAATCACACATTAATACGACAGGAATAGGAGATGTGAGCAAGTATTTGAGCAAGGTGCTAAAATCCTGAAGGAATGATGTAGATGGCAGCAACAGGTTGGGGAAACATATGCCACAATCTGACACTAAGAGCTGGGGGGTTATGTTGCAGAGAATGGAGGAATAGCAATTTAAATGTGGCCATGTGAGGCAAGGTGAGCAGGATACCACAGTTGAAAACACCACCAATTCAGAGACCCTCAGGGGACCACAAGGGAAACCAGATAATTTGTTGGTTCTAGAAAATGAAGGGAATGTTAGAGAGGTTTCCTGGGGTTTGACAGCCAAACACTATGTAGCATTCAGTGAATGTTTGTTGAGTGAACAAGTACTTTTTATTCAGGTCAGTGTTGTGTGTGTATAACAGTGACCATGTTATGCTGTATTAAAAATAATTATTTGGAAAGTTGTTCATCTTAGGCATTTGATTAGAATTTATCATTTTATTTAATTTTGTATTGAATTTATTGTGGTGACATTGGTAATAAAATGATATAGGCTTCAAGTGCACAATTCTAGAATACTAAATATATTTTAGTAAATATATTTCTATGTCATGGACATGAAAATTACTAAATATATTTTGCTGCCATGAATGTGACGCAATCAGTTTCTGAGTTGAGGGGTTGGGCAGAAACCTATGAAGACTGCTAGTATTTCTTTTTTAAAGCTTTACACTTAATTGGGCAATCCAGTCAATTTACAAAAGCTAAAGAAAATTGTAAATACTATAATTTAGGAAACTTCAAGAAATAGTTCTCAACCCTCTGTTTCATTATGAAAAACAGGAAGTCTTAATTCTTTTAGTGGTTACTTTAGTTATCTCCTTTACTTCAGATACATAGAATAGGCATTTTAATCTTTATGGGCCAGACTGGTAACTTGATTAAAGCTGGCCACTAGAATCCTCATTTCTGTGCAGAAAATTGTTTTCTTCCAGTTATACAGAAATAGGCATACCTTTCATTTTATTACTAATTTTCCCACATTGACAGTGACGAGGGAACAAAGAATGCATCCCATTCCTCTAATTCTAGGACAACAGCAATGCAAGCACAAGGATGACTGTGAACAGACACTTTGTCTCAGTGTTAAGAAGCCAATAGAGAGAGAGTTTGTGATGACCTCAGTATTGTCCTAGTGTAATGGCAGGGAGGGGACCCAGTGGGTAAGAAGGAACTCCCCTCAGCACCTACCAGCTGTGCTCATATGTGAAGTTGACAGTGTTTGGCTTCTACTCTCCCCATGAAGACAGACCAGAAATCAAAATCTTCATCTACAATTTTTTAAAAATATATGTGGTATCAATACTTAATATGAAATTTACACTGTTGAATTTTTAAAGTGTATAATACCACTTAACTACAGGCTGTACAGAAGATCTCCAGAACTTGTTCATCTCACATAACTGAAACTTTATGCTTTGTGAGTAGCAACCCCCATCCCTTCCTCCCACCTCCCAGCCACAGGCAACACCATTTCACTTTCTTTCTCTGAGTTTGACTCTTTTAGATACTTCATATAAGGGAAATCATATTTGTCCCTTTGTGGCTGATTTATTTCATTTACCATAATGTTCGCCAGGTTCATTCATGTTAGTGCAAATGGCAGAATTTGCTTCATTTTAAAGACTGATTAATATTCCATTGAATGTACATGTCACATTTTCTTTATCCATTCATTTGTTGATGAATATTTGGGTTGTTTCTTTATCTTGGCTATTATGAATAAGCTACAATAAACATAGAGTGCATGTGTATCTTTGAGGTCCTGATTTTAATTTCTTAAAATTAACCTCAGAAGTGGGGTTACTAGATCATATAGTAATTCTATTTTTTAAAAAATATATTTTATTGATTTTTTACTGAGAGGAAGGGAGAGGTATAGAGAGTTAGAAACATCGACGAGTGAGAAACATCGACTAGCTGCCACCTGCACACTCCCCACTGGGGATGTGCCTGCAACCCAGGTACATGCCCTTGACTGGAATCGAACCTGGGACCCTTCAGTCCACAGGCCGATGCTCTATCCACTGAGCCAAACTGGTTAGGCCTAGTAATTCTATTTTTAATGTTAAATTGGCTTAATGGGACATGCAGTATTTGATGGTTGGTAAACTCTATGTAGAGTTTTATTCAGGTAGAAAGTGAACTCACCATATTCTAGTTTATCTTGGAGAAAAAAAAATGTTCAACAGGAGGGTGATGAGTTTTTTCCCCCCATGATACATACATTGTATATTACTGAATCAGAACTATCTAATATCCCCAATCAGACAAAAATAATTATGTGCATCCTTATCCTAAAGTGTTAATCATTCCCTATTTTGGTTTTTTAACCAGCTGAATTTAGAGGTTATATTATGTTTGGATAGCTAGATAACTGTTTTCAGCAGCATATGCTTATGATCTAAAAGCTTAAAGGTGGCCCTTAAAAATATCTAGTTTACTTACTTAAGGTAGTTCAAAATGAAAGCTTTTATAAAATTCCCGTTTTTGTCTTCTATGCCTACATTCTACTCCTATTTCTCTTTCCATTGTGGACCTCAATGTTAACATGTTTACTGAGTTTCTTTTTGTTTATATATATTCTTGCTGAATAGGTACCATTGCTTTATAGACGTGATTCTTAAAAATATTTTTAAAATTAATTTTAGAGAGGAAGAAAGAGAGAAAGAGAGTGAGAGAGAAACATTAATGATGAGAGAGAATCACAGATATGCTGCCTCCTGCATGCTCCCCACTGGGGATTGAGCCTAAAACCTGGGCATGTGCCCCAAGTAGGAATCAAACCATGACTTCCTGGTTCATAGGTAGATGCTCAACCACTGAGCAACACCGGCTGGGCTACACATTATTTTTTTTTTAATCACATAAAATTAACTGGGTTTCATAAAAACGTCTATATTGTAAATTACTATATAATCTTCAACTATGTTTATCTGTAAAGTGATAAATTGCAGTTATTTAGGCCAAAAATTTCCACCTAATTGAGATGCAGTGAAGGTTAAACAATAATTTTATGAAAGGTTTTGACAGTTTTTAATAGATTTATGATCTTTAAAGAAAATTTTAATTTCTTCCTTAACTTTTCATTTCCTCATAGCAGCATATTTGAATAGGACCTGAATTTTTAAAAATTAGCAATTTTGCAGTTTTTTTTTCCCATTGATTTTAGGGTGAATATGTTTAGAATGCTAAATGTGTTAAATGTGTATAGTGAGAGTAAAAAAATCACATTAGTTATTTTTTTCCCTTTGAAGTCTCATAAATAGGCCACTCAAATATTTGAAGCTATGTACTAAAATGCCAGGTAACATGTATAAAAATAACATGAAGTTTAAATTTAGTTTTTTCCAGCTCTTAGTTATTAAGCTTATTTCATTTAATAATTCATTTAATAGGTGATAATACATAGACATAAAAATAGAGGTATTATCAGACCATGCTGCATAATGGATAATTATTACTCTGGAGATATAATAAAAGATTTCCCCTGTGTCATTATATGAACATTTTCTCTCAGTGACAACACATTTTCTCTCTTTAGCACTCCATTTCTTGGCTGTCATTTTTGCTGCATCTTTTTTTATTTTTAAATAATCTGTCAATCTTATATTCCCCAAATAGGACCCAATCTTCTAGCTATGGAAAGGATTATAGTAAAACAGGGAAATGTAGCACATTCAAAAATAAGCAAGGCAACATTGAACTATAAAATTGTACAATAAGCTCACTTTTGAATATGGATATAAATATAGTCAATAAGTTATTTTCAAAGTGTATTTAGTTGTTTAAGACATAATTCGTGTGAGTTAGTTGGCTTTATCTCAGGGATGTAAGGTTGGTTTAACATCTGTCTAGGGAATCACTTCAATAAACAGAACAAAATTATCTTGTTTGTTACTCTAGAAGGATTTTTTAAGGTTAATAAGTAGTTTTTATATTAAATAAAATGAAAACATCAAATGTAATAATGAAACATTAGATATATTTCTACTAACATAAGAACTAAAATTAGTTCTTATGTTAGTAGATTCCCTATCATTAACATGTTATGTAATATTGTTTTAAAAATCCTAGCCCATGCAATGAAAGAAGACAATCCCATATAATAAAAGGTTGATATGCAAATCGACTGAACAGCAGAACGACTGGTCGCTATGATGCACACTGACCACCAGGAGGCAGACGCTCAATGCAGGAGCTGCCCCTTGGTGGTCAGTATGCTCCCACAGGGGGAGCACCGCTCAGCAGCAGAAGCCATGCTCCGGGCTGGGTAGAGTAGCGGCGGTGGCAGGAGCCTCTCCCGCCTCCACGGCAGCGCTAAGGATGTCCAACAGCCGGCTTATGCCTGCTCCCCATTAGTCAGACATCCCCCAAGGGCTCCTGGAGTGCAAGAGGGCACAGGCCGGGCTGAGGGGACCTCCCCCACCCCCTGAGTGCACAAATTTCGTGTGCTGGGCCTCTAGTTAAATAATAAACATATTGTGAAAGTTAAAATATCATTAGTTGTTATGATATAATTAGCTTCACTATGATTCTCATCTAGATGAATATACCCTTTCTCAAATGTATTTCTGAGATGATGGCAAGTAAAAGAAAGAGGCAATGAAGAAATGCAACCACATGCTTTTAACCACCAATTTGGCCTAGTCTAGTGGAAAAAATAATTGGAAAATACCCCAAATGCTCACCTTAAAGTTCTTTTATCTTCTTTCTCATATAGTCTCACTCATTTTGAGGAACCAGTTGTTCCTAGATTTCCCCCCATACTTTCCCTCAAGGTGGATCTGAGATGTGGCTCTGTTTCTATTTCTTGCCATGACGATATGGAGTTGGCCAGTGGGTTACTGCAAGGAAAATGTGAATGCATACATTCATCTCAGTCTGAACTTAAAACTTAACTCTATGGTCAAACTCTCTTTGTGTCTTTAGCTTTGCTCATTCTTGTGTTTCAAATAATGCATGCCACTCTCATTTTCTCAAGACGTCTTCCTCCTGTTTTGTTTTCCCTCAAGATTTTGGTAGCATGCACACACCCTCCAGGTTCACAAATTTTACATTCTCTTTCTCTCTCTATTTTTTTTTTTTTTGGTTAATCCTCACTGGAGGATATTTTTCCATTGATTTTTAGAGAGAGAGTGGAAGGGAAGGGAAGAGACAGAGAAATATCGATATGAGAGAGACATTGATTAGTTGCCTCCCGCATGTGCCCCTGGGGATTGAAACTGCAACCAAGGTCCTTGACCGGGATCGAACCTGGCACCGGAGGCCAACGCTCTATTCCCTGAGTCAAACCAGCTAGGGCTACATTCTCTTTTTTCTTTCTGCCTATCCTTGAGAGCTTTCCATTTGCCTTTAAAATAAGTGGCTGTTGAGATTAACTTTGCAGAATCAACAACAAAAAGCCTGCATGTACATGTTATTCACTCCTTTCAAGCCCAGAAATTTCACATTACATTTCCTATTCTTATAGCTTCATAAAACTTTCCTTTCAATATCGTGGCTTTGAACGAAATGAGTAAAGTTATGACTTGACAAAAACATTCAATACAACTCCAGACAAAGTGAAACAGAAATTTCACTTAGTTTTCTAAAGGTGTGGGCAAAATGAATTTTTTAAAAGGCTTTTCTGCAACAAACCAACCTTTCTTAGTTGGCATTGAAAGTATATTATAAGATATATTGCTTCCTTGTCTAAAAATGTTGCTGAAATAGGCTTAAATAGACTTTCTGCACCTGTCCTTGGGGGGGTACATGTGGGGAAAATGGGTGAAGGGGGACAAAGTGTACAAACTTCCAATTATCTATATATATAAAAGCCAAGCGACTGGAATGCTGGAACAATGGAAGAACAGGAACAACCAGTCACTATGATGCGCACTGCTGAGGCCAACCAGCCTGATTGGAGCCCCGATCGCCCCCCTCCCCTCCAACCTCCCGCGGCCCCTCCCCCCAGCTGGCTCAGACCCTGATCGGCTCCACCACCCCTATTGGGGGCAGGGCTTGCAGGCCAACCTCCTGCAGCCCCCCAGCTGGCCCAGCCCCGATTGCCCCCCCCCCATCTCCTCCCCCCTGCCAGCCCAGCCCGATTGGCCCCCATCAGGGAGGGCCAGCTGGCCCCCACCCATGCATGAATTCATGCACCGGGACTCTAGTAGGGTAAACAAGTTCCTAGAATATAATGTACAACAGCATGGGGACTGTAGTTAATAATACTGTATTGGCCGAAACCGGTTTGGCTCAGTGGATAGAGCGTCGGCCTGCGGACTGAAAGGTCCCAGGTTCGATTCCGGTCAAGGGCATGTGCCTGGGTTGCGGGCATATCCCCAGTGGGAGATGTGCAGGAGGCAGCTGATCGGTGTTTCTCTCTCATCGATGTTTCTAACTTTCTATCTCTCTCCCTTCCTCTCTGTAAAAAATCAATAAAATATATTTAAAAAAAATAATACTGTATTGTATATACACATGGAAAAATTGTAACCATGTGAGGTGATGAGAAAAGAGCAATAGGAAGAGTAGCCTGTCAATTTAGCTAACATTGTAATGGGTTTGATAAAAAACACAAACATCCTGCAGGCTTTGCAGACAGGCCCTCTGACTTTGGGGGTGGCCCTTGTGTTTTTCTCCCTGAGACAGCTGTCAGTTTGAATGTGAATGTCACTGACCACTTTCTATTTCAGGCAGTCTCCACAAGAGAGGTTTCCTTGGGCACTTCTGTTCTTAGGCAGGAACAATTCTTTTGTTGTTGTTCTTTTTATTTTTAAGATTGATGAGTTTTTATTTTTTATTTTTTTATATCTCAGAAACAGTTCTTAACATGAAAATAGTTGTGACTTGAAGTGCTCACCTATGCTTCCCTGAGAGAATCAGGAAGTAGACTGCATGAATTGTCTCCTGAATTTCAGCTTTTTTTCCTTCTTTTCCTCAAAACTTCCATAGCCTCCCGGTAGAGAATAATCACTGAAATGTAGCATTATTGTCATTGTGGCTCGACTGTTTTTAATAATTATATCTCAAGACAGATGAACAAGGGTTTGAAAGTAAGAAACTAATTCGAAATCCAGTTGTCCTGAAGTATTAATGTTCTGTGCTGGTGGCCTGAAGCTTTGAGACCATTGTTACTCAGAGATACATTAAAACTAAAATAGAAACTTCACACAAAGAATTGAGTAGCAACAACAACAACAAAAAAGTGCTCATTATTCTAGGTCTTTATTTAGAAGGATTTACAGAGATTAATTTTACTTAGTACTGTGGCATTAGTTTCTTGCAAGAGTTAGTTCTCCCGAACAAGGGTGTTAAGGAGGAAATAGATCCATTAAACCATTAATCTTAAACAGCCAGTGGGACAGCTGTCAGAAATTTTAATTAATCTGGCCTATTAACTGAGACCAAATATTAGGGCATATGCAACTCAGGTTAAATCTGCCGACACAAATTATTTAGACAGATTTAACCAGGTGAGTCAACTTCATCAAAAACAGTCAAATCACCTTTCCAATTGTTTACTAAAGAGTATCAAATACTTTGCATGGAAATGGGGAAACAAAGTTGATAATAGGAATAGCTAGCATTTTTTGAACAAATGCTAAACATTTTGCACATATATCTTATTTAACAGTAGCAATCACGGAAAGATATAGGTTTTCATATCATTCCCATTTGAAAGATGAGAAACTGAAGTTTGGAAAAGCTTCATCAATTGTCTGAGGTCATGTTGTTAGTCAGAAGGAGATATATTTGAGATTCAAACTTTTTTGTATACCATACTATTCCAGATGCACAAAGGAAGAGGGAGAATTACTCAAACATACTACTTTTGTCATCGGTGGATTCTTATGTTCATGACGAAAGCAGATTTTATTTTTCTACTCTATAGTGGTCCCTACGCATTTATAGGCTAGTAAAATTAGTCAGAGACCCAGGGCTAGACCTTCTAATATGACTATTTTCTTCTCTGATTCAACATTTTGTGTTTGCTTCCTATTTTGTTAATGACTTGATATTGCTGATAAGATGTGAAAGTTTTTTCAATGTAGCTATTTCTCTAGGGAAACCTTATATGTAAAAGAGTCTTAATTTTAAATAGTGTAGGTGATTCCTGTAGTGTTTTTATAATAATGGTGATGATAATGTAGTTAGGTAAATGCCACATAATAATGATGATGTGGTATTTAACTAACTACAGTTGAGTTAATTAATGACCACTAGTATTTTTTAATCATTGCTAATAAAATACTGTTTCCAAGTTTGAGTTTTAGTCACCAACTACCATCACTCAGAATGTGAGAAATGTGATGAACTTAGCATACTTGCTCAGCAAACTTTTGAAGTGACTTTGATTTCTCACCGTAGTGGAAAATAACTTACCTCATTGCACCAACTTCATCTCTTGTTAATAATTTATTTTTATCTAAAGCAAATCTTAAGGTCTTTTCTAATCAACGATGAGCACCTCACTTGTACTGACACTGAGCTCTTCAATAGGCACTTTGCAATGTGAAGCTCATTTGCATTCAACCACACATCACTCTGTAAGGTGTAATTTGCATTTCTGATCATGAGTATAATTTTCCATTTACTTTGTTGCAACATAGGACATAAGTACTGGTATTACTTTAACTCTAATCTATTAATTTTAATACATGTCATAATTTTAAAAAAACAATCCAAATTCCTATCTGCGTCTTGTGTACCATTATTTTTACACACTTTTAATTCTATTATTTATTAGCTACAGAATTAGAATAATTTATTATCAAATCAGACAGACCTCTGTTTATATCTCAGTTCTGATGCAAAATGTACTATATTAGGCCAGCTACTGAAATACTCTGCACTTCAGATTTCTTATTTGTAAAAGGAGCAAACCAACAGTCCTCATGGCACAGGAATTTTTTGAGGATAAGATGAAACAATGCATGGAAAATACATTTGTTTTCTCTTTTTTCAGTTATCATCATTGTACTTTTAATTTTTCTCTTGGTTTCTTGATTATCCCTCACTATGAAAGCAAGCTAGATTCAATATATTTTCAAGATAAGATTTGCCATAGATAAGATTTTCCAATAGATATAAGAAGTGTCTTACATTTTTTTCCAGCTTTTCCATCCACCTTAATACATATGACTTTTGTAAACAATAAGACAAACATTCACATGCAAGGTTATTGGCAAAAATTGATATAAATTTACATATAGTTATGTATGGAAGCTTGAACATTATTGTTTAAGATTATGAGGTCTTAGTGATTTCAGATGATGAGGTTGTTAGAAGTGCAGATACTGAAACCAGACTGAGTTTGAACATGGTGCCACCACTCCCTAGCTGTCTGACTTTGGCTCATTTTGTGACTTCTCTGTATCTTAGTTTCATCATTTGCAACATCTGACTTACTTTATAGACTTGCTGAGAGGATTGAGTTAATTCATACAACAGAACTTAGAACAGAACCCAATTGCACTGTAATTACTTAATGTTAGCTACTACATCATTGAGTGAAATGGTGCGAACCATTCCTTACAGTGCTAATTTTTAAATTAATGCCACAATGTGATATGTATTCTATATTTTTAAATTACCCAAATATTTTATCTATTCCTAACATTAGGTCCTTGAACATTGCAGACAGAGGCTCAGGATGTTTTGTTTGGGTTAATAGACACCCACTCGAATGGTCATAATTTGAATCATACCTAGTAAGGACATATATTTGGAGTTTTGTGAGGTTCATTAAAATGAGACTTCTCTTCTAGTTTGCTGAGTAGGTCCTAGACTTTGGAAATTATTTTTAAATATATGATTTACAAATTTTAAGCCATGTCATCATGATGATCAACTTAAGCAATTTATCATTCTGATGACAGTGGCAGGCGAGGTGTTGTGAGGGTGGGTAGTAAGAAACAAAAGAAGAAACTGTAGTCTATGCTGAGATAATCAAGTAACTCTATCACTGAAACTGATGAGAATCCAAACTTACTCCAAAAATGTAGCATGCATTTTTTAAAATAGTCACACAAATAACCCATTTACATACAGTGACCTTTTGGATGGAAATCATATTAAAAATCTGCAAGGAAAATATGTCCTTTTTCTCTTTTTTTGTAGCTTAATTTGCAGATAAAAAATGGCATACATTCAAAAAGTAGGTGCTCCCTGCCTGTTATCCCACTATTTATTTGCAAATAAGAAGAATTATTCTTATAAAAATATTTATTGGGCACTTACCATGGGCTAAGCACCATACTAAATCTCATCTGTTATTAATCATTTAAACTTCTCAATAATGCTATTAATTATGCACTTTTAGCTTCAGTTATCCTCCTGACATTTTGCAACCATGGCTTAAATTAGTTTCTTACCCAAGGTCACACAGATAATATGCGGCAGACCAAGATTGAACCCAGGTCTCCATTCTCAGTCTCTATGTAATATGGCCCAGAAATAGAGTAATGGATAGTGAGAGCTGGCCCAGAGCTCAAGGATCCTCTCATCAGAATATATCTTCTTGATTTGAGTATGTGACACTGAATATTCATAAGAATTGTGTTTAAAATCATTTAATTCTTAGACATGGTGTTCATTAACTAAGAAATAAGTGTACTTCTTGGAATTGAATGAGAAAAAGTCTTTTGAAAACATGTGAACACAAGTGTCATATTATAGTTCTCATATTACTAGAGGCCCGCTACACAAAAATTTGTGCACTCGGGTGGGGGGGGGGGGGCCCTCAGCCCGGCCTGTGCCCTCTTGCAGTCTGGGACCCCTCGGGGGATGACCACCTGCTGGCTTAGGCCTGCTTCCCAGGGGATTGGGCCTAAGATGGCAATCAGACATCCCTCTGGCAGCCCAGGAACCCTCGGGGGATGTCCACTTGCCAGCGGGGAACAGACCTAAGCTGCAATCTGACATCAAATATCTAGTCAAATGATGTATTTGAATTAACGTTTAATTATTATGTAATGAAATAATTTATTTATTTTTCTTGCCAAAAGTCAGTTTAATCATGAATATCTTATATACCCAGAGTCATGGAGGTCCTCAGAACATGACCACATAGCTTTGTCATCAAGTATAAGAAGGATCATGAAAATTAATTTATTTACAGACACTTCTTAGAACAGATATTCTAGGATTCGCTAGGAAAATACTGAATGGTAATGGGCCATGATTTTACATTATTAGTAACAGCAAGTGGTGAAGTAGCTTTCTCAGTTGCTTCTGTTGGGACTATTTCTGGGTGTGTGGAAGTAAATGTTTGAGTTTTATTGAGACTCTAAAATCGATACTAACTTTTTCTGGTTATATATGAAAATTGACCTGACTATGTCAAGACATTTCACCATCTAGATGGATGTTTTTGGTTTGTTTTACTTTACATGAGTGCTTCTTACTGTACTTACAAATCACCTCATATCTGAAGACTTTGTTCAAAGGCAGGCTCTGATTCGGGAAGTCTGGGAGTGCTCTGAGGTTCTGTATTTCAAAGCAGCTCCAAAGTACTGCTCATGTTGTCAACCCACAGAGCACGCTTTGACAAGCATTATATCACCTTAGAAAAAAAGACCTTCCCTAATCTTTCCTTTCAAATTAGTTCTCTCCCTTATATTCCTATTCCACTATCCTGTTTGATTTCTTAACTAGAGGCCTGATGCATGAAACTCATGCAAGGGGCTCAGCCCTCACAGCCCCTGCTTCATCTGGAAGGTCATCCAGACAGTCATTCTGCTGTTTGGTCTAATTAGCATATTAGCTCTTTATTATATAGGATAGCCTTGATGTTATAACTTGAATGATTTTGTTAATGTGATTATTTTTGCTTGTCTATCTTTTCTGGATTATAAACGTCAGGGTCCATGCTATATTGCTCCCAATGTCTCTAGGGCCTGACCCAATTAACAGATAAACAAATGAATGGAAAGCTATCTCTAGATTATACCAGTGTATCAGTGTTACCTAAACCCAGGGTTCTCAAATTTTCTCTTGCATCAGAATCCCCTGAAGGGCTGGTTAACAAATGGGATTACTGAACTCTCTAGTGCAGAGTTTCTGATTCAATAGTAAGTCTGGGTTGGAGCCTGCAACTTTACAAATTTGCAACTTTAAATTCCCAGCTGTTGCTGATGCTGCTGGCTTAGTTTGAGAACTGGCCTATAATAAAAAATATAGTTAAACAATAATCACAAAAAATTATGCTGAAAGGCCGATGCTTTCCCTGAAGAAGTATTTAGCTACCTAATTTATCTACTTATTTAGCACTGATGACTCAGTTTTTAGTATTCATCTAACAATGGTGAATATGGAGTTGATGCATGTGTAATTATGGTTCATTTTATTATCCTAATCATTGTGGATGGAAAGGGGCTGCATGCTAACCTTACAAACTCAGGGAAGGCCTGTGTGGCACCTTGAAAGCCCAGAGACCTAAAGTAACCACAAAGGATGGTCTGAAATTAAAACCTTTTAAGTAAAAGCAGTTTATGGCAGATAGTCATGTCCTAAGCTAGAATCTTACCTGACAAAAGTCAATTTTTATCTTAACTGAGTCTGTCAAAAGTCAATCTTTATCTTAACTGAGTCTGTTTTGTATCTTTAATAACATACCTTTGGAATGTCGTGTTAATTGCTGACTATTAACTATCCTGTACCCACCTATGTAAAAAATGTATCATTTTACTTTTTATCCAATTCCAGAGGTTTCCCCTCTTTGCTTTCTCCTGCCTTCCTAATCTATCACCAATGAATTTCATGTAATCTACTTACATCTCTCTTTTGATTGTAATGTATAAAATAAGGTCCAAACTGCCATTTTCTTGGAGCATTGTCTCAATTTGTTCAGATTTTGCTTCTGGGCAATTTCCACAGTTTGGCTTAAATAAACTCACAAAAATTCTCTATAGGTTTGAATGTTTTTTACATTGACACACACACACACACACACACACACACACACACACACACACACACACACACATCCTTGAAGAAAGGAAAGGGAAGAAGAGCTGTCCCTGACTCAGATCTTCTTGTGGATTGCAGTCACGCCAGCCTCCTTTTAAGTCTCATGTCATGTCCCTCGCTCACTGCCTCCTCCTGACATCTTGCAAGCATCAAGGCTGACCCTAGAGATCATTCACTCTGTTTCACTCCCCAGCTTGGTTTCTTTCACAATAGCTCAGAGCTCAACAGAACTTCTCTTTTTTGTTCTCTTTCTCTCTCTCTCTCTCTCTCTCTTTTTTAATGCAAACAAAGCCTTACCTTCTTGCTCAAATAGTGTTTTCTTCTCTTTCCTTTTTGCAATGATGAAGCATCACTAGAAAATGGAGGAGGCTGAACAATTTCTGCACACACTCTCTAGTGCATGGGAAAACATTGCAGTCATTTTTGTAAAGGGCATTGTGGGTTTTAAGGACTCTGTGATACCTCATTCTTTCTCTAATTTTCCCCAGCAAGTAGTAACTGGGTGATGAGAATTAGAACTTTGGCCACAGGCAATGGCATTTTCATTTAAATATTGATTAATAAAAAGGTATTTTAAAGGGAAATTAAGCTTTTGTTCATTGTAAAAGAAAGTAAATATCAGCAAGCAATTTTTAGGATATGTATCTTAAGAAATGCTGAATCAAAGTTTGGTTTAAAGCTGTCAGAAACATTTCTCTGTGTAAATGCAATTTAAATAAATTCAATGACATGCATTATATTTTCCACACAAAACCCGCAAGAATAATATAGACAACATTAATTTTAGTCGTAAACATAAATTCTTATCATTTTTTAAAATTTCCATGGTATTTTTTTCTCGAAAGTTCTTCACTGCATAAAGGTCTGATGAAGTTCTGATTAAACGTATTGCCTAGATTGGTGCTGGTGGGGAGAAGTCCTCATCCCCACTTGTTGCTCATGGGAGTGGAAGTCCTGTGATGTCCTGAGAAAAAGAATATTCTGAGACTCCCAAGGGAGAACGAGTGATTTTTATTTCTGTGGAATTACCTCCCTGAGTTTCCAAGGTCCCATTTCCCCTTATCCTGCCAAGGAAGAAGTGTAGCTGGGGGTTTGATTGGGCTAGAATCAGAGCCAGTGTCCAGAGTTTCCTTTCCGTATCGGAGCAGTGTCCAGTCCAATGTCAGGCAAGCTGAGCTTATGTTCCCCACTGCAGTCCATCAGTCCATTGAGTGTGGGGTCTGCAGGGCCACATGGCTATGGAGGAAACAGGGTGAATGCAAGAAAGCAGGAGCAAAACCAAAGGAACCAGGGAATCAAGAGGGAATCAAGAGAATGAATTCCTTTGTTTATGGTATTACGTATTCCCAAATTTTTGTGGGCTTGCAATGGCCACACCCATTCTGGCCAATGACTTTTGTTCCCTGGTGGTTACTGATAGGCGCTTTCCCTCTTCACCCCAGCTTCACTGTGCATGGATCTGTTTCCCCTTTGTTGCACCCCTTCTAGGTGATCTGTTGGGAATGGGGTAGTGTTTCCCTGAGGAATGTGAAGTTTCAGATTCCTGGTGAAGCTGCCCAAATGACATGCCTATAATGTCTGGCCTTCCCTTTGCTCCTTGCCTGTTATTAGTAACTAGCTAATTACAATGGTATCAAAATTATACATGAAAGTATTAGAATATTATCAAAATGTAAATATGAAATACTTTATTCTGTTGATTCAGTTGTCTGATCTGTATTTTATTTTGTAGCTAGAAATTCTAGCATTTATTCTGATATAATTTTTGCTGTAGAAAGTAATGCCTTTATAGACTGAGATACATGGATTTTAGAATTTAAGACACAAAATGTCACTTTGAGGAAATAAAAGAGACATATCTTTGGCATTTAATATTTATTATCTTATTTTGGAAAATTTTCATTGCTCTGGAGCAGCCAGTGATATGACAGAAAATGTGAAGTAGAAGTCATAGGTCTGCCATAATATTACAGGTTTGTTTGCACTAATTACAGCATAAATGCCACATTGGTTTTCAGCAATTCATTTGCTGGACAGTTCTTCAAGCAGCCAGTTTCAGCGGCGCTGAGACTCTAATTAAACTCTGGCTGATGTTCCAAGTCCTCTCTTCAGAGCCTGGGGGAATAATAACATTTATTTACAAGGCACCTCTTACCCTAAAGCTATCAGGTATCCTTCCCACAATCAGCATTCCAGTCTGTCCTAGAAAGGAAGGCCAAGCATTCCGTTTGGTTTTACAGCAAGTGCATATACTTTTGTACAAATGGGAATTTTATTGATTAAAATACTCAGTGGAATACTACTCAGAAATAAAAAGGAGTGGAGTATGGTTGCATGCAAAACCATGCATGTATCTCAGAGGCATTATGCTGAGGAACAGATACCAGTCTTAAATGGTTATATAACCAGTGATGTCATTGACAATACTTTCTGGAAGAAAACAAAACTGGTGAAGGAGAATAGGCTGCTAGAGGCTGGGGTGGAGGAAAGGTATGATTGCAAAGAGAGGTAACATAAGGGATTCTTCTGTGTGATAGAACTGTTCTGACGCTTGATTATGATGATGCTTACACAAATATACACTTTGAAATCCATAAAATATAAAACCAAAAGTTAATTTTATTGCATGATAATTTCATTAAAAAAGAATAAAATATCTACACATTGAGACGAATTGAACCACAATTTGGCCTCTGAGTTCTCCATAGGCCAAAGAATATAATAGTGCCCATAGATAAAATCAAGCTCACTACTTAGGGTCACGTCTATTCCTAATAGAATAATATAATACATATGTCTAATATAATAAGAATGTCTCTTTTAATTATGTGCAGTACATATCAGCCAGAAATCATCATTGTACCTCCTGCATGTCTGAACATCTCTCTTTGTCTACTTCATGTCTCTTTTTCCTCTACTTGCCTTAAATTATATGTATTCCCAGATTGTATCTTAAATTTTAATTTCTTCAGCTCAGTAGCCTCTCCAGGGAAAATCTCCTTCAATCAGTGACTTGACCTAAAATCTCCTTGTTGAAGATTACTTCTAAATCTGAACCTGTAGTCCTAATATCCTTTTCTCCCTAATTATAGTTTGTGTGTAATACCTTATTTTGAATATCCAAATAGCCCAAAAAAATCACCACAGCAAAAGCCATTTAATTAGCATTTCTTCTGAAAGCTAAGATTATTATAAAATCACTGACTTCTTGGTCACTAAAGCTAGAAATATTATTTTATTTTACCACCTCCTTATATTCATTCTCCCTCATAAAATTGGCCACTAAATCTAGTTGATTCTTTCAATTTTGCATTTTTTCCCTTATAAAAACCTAAAGTATATCTTGATTATGGTCACTTAGAATATTACAATAGCATTCTCTATGATCTTATTCTCCTGTTATATCTCTATTTGACTTTTATACTTTTGTTACTATTCCTTTGTAAAATCTGATTAATTTCTTCTATCTGACCAGAAATCTTTGTCTCACAGAAAGGAAAATCTAAATTTCATATGGTATTCTGAAACTTTAATATTTGAACCTCCCCCATTGTCTACCATCATGCAGCACAGCAAACACAATTCTATCACTACCTACCAACATACCCTCTTCTTGGACTGTAGCCACTTCATATGTTTTGTTGTTCCTTGAAACCATCCTATTTCACGTGGACAAATTCACTTTACATGGGCAGTGCTTAGTATGTGTGTGTCTCTCCTGTCCATTAGAATCCCATTCATCCTTCATGTCTCTTACACTGTATCTTCCAGGAAGACCCTCTATCCAGCAATTTGGAATTCATCTTTGCCTTCTGTGAACTTCCATAGAACAATTAACTTATTTATTTTTATTTGATTTGTTATGCACACACATCTTTCCCTTCAAAAACTCCAGCCTTCTTAAGAGAAACAATCATATGCTCATCCTACTTCCTTACCTTAAATGCTTTTTGGAATAAGGTGCAGCACAAGCACATATATAAAGAAATAATCTTCACTTTCTTGTTAGATCTGGAATGATGCCTCTCACACATAAGATATGCAGTAGATGTTTGCTCTTTGAATAAATGGATTAATGCATAGCAGACAGACTAAGCAGGCTAGGGAGTGTTGGAAACGTTATGCTATACATTACAATTAGAAGGAGATTATCATTAGCATTAATGTGTTATTAAAAATACCATTCTTCATGATCAGGTAATGTCAACATTTATTTATGGTGCACCTGCACACATCACCCAAGGCCAAATTATATTTTCACCCTATCATTCACCTGCTCAAAATTCAGTGTCTGCCAGGATGTGTTAAAGATTGAATTCAAAGTTTTATTTTCTGCATTTATGGCATTTTTATTATCTTGTGATCTTTATCCAATAAAGCGACACATATATCTGAATATATGAATATTTTACTTGGCGTTTCCTATGATCCTCCCTCCCTCCTACTCATCCAGCCATCCCTCCCCTGGGCCTTGTTGTTTATTTATTTTTTTCTATTCTTGGCTTTCCCTTATTTCTATCTGTTCCTTCTCCTCCCTATATTACCATTATCCCTCCCACTCCACATGTTATATATCTATATATAACATTCTTCTTTCTTCTTTTTCTTTAACATTTCTTGTTGATTACTATGTACTGCATCTGGATCTGAGTTTGCCACACACACCATGAAATAATTATAGCACTTGAGTTCACAGTCTAGGGTGAGTCAGGTCAGTTGTTTTTTAATTGTTGTTGTTTTGTTATTGTTGTACTGTGTATTTGTTTACTGTTCCCAGAATCATACTTATTCACATTGTGGTAAAACCTATCATCACCTTTACTCAGCTTTCACCTGACATGTGCAATAATGTCATCCTGTCCCTGCTTCGTTCATGCCCTCTCTGGAATGGAGAAACCTTTCCTAAGCATCCTCACAGCTGGTGACAGCACCACTCCATTAGCCGCCCTGCATTTCATTTCTTTAGTTGGGAATCATTCTTGCAAAGCCAGCCTGCCATGCACGTTCTTCAGTAGGTTTCTTGTGCATGCTTGTCATGTGTTGCTCAAGGTTATTCTGCAGTTTTTCTGAAAGTCCTCATTGCTTCTAGCATGGGCCCTCATGGGAGATTTGCTTAATCAATTAAATACTTAAGATTATTAAAAAGAACCAATCCAGAAAGAAAGAAAATGCACTTAGATTGTCTGTAAAAACAAAAAGTTACCTTAGGAATTTTGGTGATTTTTTGAAAGTAAAATCATGTGTAGTGAACTCTGGAAGTATAACATCAGATGTCACCAGTGTTTAGCTCTGGGTATAGGATTTGGGTGACTCTTATTCTCTTCTTGGTACATTTCTATATGGCACAGTTATTTTTAAATACATGTGCATTATTTTATTAAAATAAGTAAACTCACTTTAATAAATCATATTATGTTTTATTTTGTGCTGAAATATGTATGCCAAAATAAAAATGTTTCCTAATGGATTTTGAATTTCCAAAACAAACCATGTATGTTTTGCCTTCTAGAAAATACTCTAGGTTATCAATACATATATAGAAGACAGATATATATGGTCACGTTGTAAAAGATATTTCATTCTGTATTTCACCCTGTTCAAGGGCATTATTATTCACTGTTTAACAATAGAGGGCAGTAGAATAATGGTTCATAGACTTTATTTTAGACAAAGCTAACCAAATCCCTCATTCTAACATCAAGAAAAATGATCAAAATAGGTCTCACATTGATAAAAGAAGAAAAGTTAGTGTCATGATTTCTGCTTCTTATTTTCCAAAAAAAAAAAGAAAAGGTTTATTCTGAGGGAGAAAAAGTCAGCCTGGAGGTTTTCAGAACCTGGCAGTCCTCTGACCTTGTATTCACTTTCTTGGGCTTCAAAGTTTCCATCAGAAGATTAATAAGCAATGTTAATGTTTTTCATTGACCTTGTCACATAGGGTATGTCTGTTCACAAATAAATTTAGAGGAAAAGAAAAACAATCAATTTGATCTACTAAGTACTTAATGGTTTTTGACACAATAACACCTTATGTGACTGAATTAAACCTTTTGTGTTCACATGTGCTTAGTCAGAGAGGTTAGGTAAAACTCAACTACTGCGATGTCAGTGTCCTCAGACCTGAGCTAGTGCTGCCAGGGAAATGCTGATGAAAGAGGCGTCTACCATGCCTTAAGAGCTCTATTGGAGCCCAAGGCAAAGGAAAAGTTAGTACTGTGATTCTGCCTTTATTTAGAATTTTTATGTTTTGTTCATCGTGAATTTTTACACTAATTTTTATTGTAAATTTTCATTAAAATATTAGTTATCTTTATTTATTTTTTGGCACTGGCTTAAATCTGTCCCTAAAGTGAATACCTAATTCTCTTCACCCTAATCCAGCTATGATAGTTACACAAACCAAAATATTGGTGAGTCACAGTAGCAAAAGAACAGCTGGGTTGAGGTGGAATGATAGGGTCATAGAAGGTGGGGTCAATACTCAAACTATCATCACTAGAGTGTCCTGCTGTGCTGAGTTCTTGATCTGATACATAGTGAAATATGTCTTAATAAATCATCCTTCAGGCCTTTTAGGAATCCAGCTCTATCTCCTTCAGGAACAGGTATGAACTACTACCTTGATCATACATTTTTCTGTTTACATAGAGTATAGAATGCACTGACTTAATTTCTTATTTCAGAGAAAAAAGAACTAAAGGAGATCATATTGGATCTAAACATAATCCTCAATTCATATCTTCCTTTAGTCATCTTTTGTCCTTTTTGGAACCTGGTTCACCATCTCACATCATGTCTGTCCTAAGAAGAATGACATTAGTGCCAATAATGCTGTACCTTCTGAGAAAACTCTAAACCCTCTAACCTCAAGCAACCTGACTCTGTGTCATCTGCCTTTCTCATAAGTCTTATAAACAGAATAATAAGAAAGAAAGGGAAAAGGAAGAAAATAGAAAATAGTTATTGGTTTAAAATAGATATACTTGGCCCTGGCTGGTGTGGCTCAGAGGTTGAGTGGGGGCCCAGAAACCAAGAGGTTTGATTCCTGGTCAGGGCACATGTCCGGGCTCAATCCCTGGGGGGCGGGGGAGGGAGAGCGTGCAAAAGACAGCTGATCGATGATGTTCTTCTCTTATTGATGTTTCTATCTCCCTCTCCCTCTCCCTTCCTTTCTCTATGAAAATCATTAAACACATATTAAACAAATAAAATAGACTTACTTGTCAGGAATGGCAATTGAGTGAATTCTAACTTGGTAGCTCCTGAGTTTAGATTGCTCATCTTGGAAAAATTAGTTTTCAGTGAACTGACTACAGTGTAATTCTGTGCTCATATAACTTGTGCAATTGCTATGTCCTGTAATTGGAGAAATCATATTAAAGGCTCAGAAAAGTCCTGCAGATATTCCCAAATGGCCTAACCCAGCCTTTTCCAAACAAGTTTGTCACTGAAACTTTTCTTTTAAAATATAACTCTAATATAAGTATTTCAGAATTAGAGTTCTGAGAAATGTCATTAGGGAAATGTTGGTCTTTTCTCAGAATATAGAGGTCTCAATTATATCTTGATAGAGAATTTTGGGATGGTTCTTAATAATATTAGAAATAGTACTGATAATAATAATGAACTCAGTAACTGACATTTGTAAAGTACTGAGTTGTTATTTTCTGGATTGGCACCTTTAGAGAACAGACAGCTCTACCAGCTTCCTTTCTCCTCCCCTCATATTATTCTCTTTCTGTTTTGGACACATGGCAGTTAACTGGTTAAAAAATGTGAAAGTGTTAACTGCCATGTGTCCAAAACAGGACGATATTGGAATTTCTTCCATATGCGCTGGAATATTTATGAATTTAAGCTACCATAATTTTCTTTACAAACCCAGAGATGTCACTAACAAGCCTGATTTTAAAATTGGGCGACCAGAGTTGATATGCGAGGTTTGTGGCTATAGACATGCATGGCATGTGGGGAAGGTCCGCCGCTTGCATCTATAGACACTTATGGCGTGTAAAGGGTTAAAAGGTGCCTACCATAAGTTAGAAAATATTTGACTTATATACCAAGATACAAGTTTGCAAAGTATTTCTGATGGATGTCTGGTGCCTAAGTGGGTATTTCAAAATTAATAGGAACTACCGTCTTCATTACCTACATATATATTTCATTACCTACATATGCACCACTCTTTTAGTTCTGAACATTTATGTCTTCATATCACAGTTGATATCTTTCCAACTAGATGGATAGTTCCATGAAAGCAGGATATTCCTATTTCAAATGCATCACATCATTACTGTTGTATTTTTTGTGGTTCTTCTTAATACCTGATAGAGAATAGGCCTGCAGAATGTACTTACAAATAAAAAAAAATTTCTAGAAACTTGCTTCCTAAAATTGCAGTCATTGTGCTGTCTTTTAGAAGTTAATTTGCTTATTCATTAGATATCTGAGTTGCATTTATTCAAATAGAAACCTGTGATGGAAAAGGATGACTCAGTAAATCTTAAAGTTAGTGTTACATTTAGAAAAAGGAATTTACGTAGGGAGAGATTGTCTACTATTACTTCACTTACCACAGAAAGAGACTGATTTATAACTGATAAATAAAACCTAAAGTTATACATGTTTTGCCACTTCAAAATCTTAGTCTGTACCCCACATTACAAGGGACTATGAAGGGGATACTCAGGCTCTGCCTCAACCATAATTTTTTTTTTTTTCTGAATGAACAGGGAATGTGAGGACATAATGTGATTGCCAGAATATTTATGTATATCTGTCAAAATTCAGTTGTAGGGTTGAAATATGATGGTAAAGATGGTGGAACTTTTTAGTTGGTATGACCTTCTTGAAGCTTTATCTGTAAATACAAAATCTGGTCCAATGAGGGTGGTCACAAATACTCTTTTTTAAAAAAATCTTTATTGTTGAAAGAATTACATATGTCTCCTTTTTTTCCTAATTGACCCCTTCTAGTTTGCCCCTATCCCACACCCCAGGCCTTCACCACCCTATTGTGGTCACAAAGACTCTTGCCAATCAAGTGAAATAATGCTTTTGGGACTCTATATTTACAACTTCAGTGGCTCTCGAGTTGTCCCTTTTCAACTCATTATTGTCATCACCAAATGTCTATCACCTTTGGTGATATTCTCTCTTGATTTGAGAAAGCATAAGCCTTGCGGGGTTTTATAAAAACTTTTTATCCCCTGATAAATGATCTCACCTAACTTAAGGTTAGCTTGTCTGTGTAAATAAACACCACACACACACACACACACACACACACACACACACACGCTCACACGCTCACACACACACACATGCCATCCTACATAATAAAAGGCTAATATGCAAATCGACCAAACAGCAGAAAGATCGGTCACTATGACATGCAGTGACACCAAGGGCAGACGCTCAATGCAGAAGCTGCCCCCTGGTGGTCAGTGCGTTCCCACAGGGGGAGCACTGCTCAGCCAGAAGCCCTGAACTGGGCTCACGACTGGCGAGTGCAGGGACGGTGGTGGGAGCCTCTCCTACCTCCGCAGCAGCACTAAGGATGTTGGACTGCCGGCTTAGGCCCCTCCCTGTGGAGAGCGTGCCTAAGCCCTCAGTCAGACATCCCCTGAGGTCTCCTGGACTGCAAGAGGGCACAGGCCAGGCTGAGGGACATCCCCTCCCCGCTGAGTGCACAAATCACATGCACCATGCCTCTAGTATGTATATATATCTGTAAAATAAACCGACTCATAATTCCACTCATTGTATATTAATCTACTTTGAATATTATTTTCTTGAAAAGAATTCTTGTCCTATTTTCCAGAGGCAATTCAATTGCTTTAATTTATACCTTATTAAATTTTTCTAGAAAGGAGCAAGAGAATCATTAAAAGTATAAACTGACTCATAAATATATTGACCCAACATCTAACAACATTGACCTACTCACAGTGTATATTTAATTAAAATAGTATTAGACAGAACAAAATTAACTTCAGAGACTAACCAAAGCCAATGGCTATAATAAATACAATTACCTGTTACTGTTGTTTTATATTATTGAAAGACTTTTATCAATGTCTTCTGGAAGATAATTACATTTCAAATGTAAAATATTTCCCCATGAGTATTTAATGTTTCCTTATTTTCAGAGTAAGAGTAGATTTTGTTTCTATGCTTATAGAATTATGTATAGGGCAGTGGTTCTAGGACCTATTTTTACCAATTATATCAATCCTGATAGAGAGTTTTACCTATGATCAGAGGATGTTTCTGGCCATGATCAAATTGGTGATTCACAAGTATCTCCTTCTATGGTTTGCTGGGCCAAGTGGACATTGTTAGTCATCCTCCATGTAAACTTAATTGGGTCGTATAGTTTATGATGACCACATTTGAGTTAATGGAACCACCATCCACTCACTTGTTCAGAACAAAACCTGTGGTTTATCTCTAACCACCCCCTTTCTCTAATTGCCCACACTCATTAGCAAGTCATGTCTACTTTACATCCAAAACCTATTCTGGATCTATTTTCTTCATCTCCTCTTCTACCATTCTAGTTATGTCACCATTATCTGGTGGAAATACTGAAACAACCTACTTTCCCCAGTTGATATTGCTGCCACTTTTTGTTGCCTCCTTTAGTCCATTGTCCACAAAGTTGGTTTCATGATTTATTAAAAATAGTAAAACAAAGCAGATCACTTTACTGGTTAAAATACTTCAAATTACTTATTTTTTTAAAAAAAAATGTTTTATTGATTTTCTACAGAGAGGAAGGGAGAGGGATAGAAAGTTAGAAACATCGATGACAGAGAAACACTGATCAGCCGCCTCCTGCACGCCCCTCACTGGGGATGTGCCCGCAACCAAGGTACATGCCCTTGACCGGAATCGAACCCGGGACCCTTGAGTCCACAGGCCGACACTCTACCCACTGAGCCAAACCGGTTCTGGCAAAATGACTTCTTATTACGATTAGAATAAATTATTAGCTTATTACTGTGCCTACGAGGCTCTGCTATCTTCCTTCTATGTATGCCTAAACTCATCCCTTTTCATTGTACTCCTTTCTCCTTGCATTAAAAAAAAAATATTCCTTAAGCACACCAAGGTTATTTCTGCTTCAGAAATTTTGCATTTTACTGTTTTGTCTTCTTGGGATTCTCTGCTCCTATGTCTTTGCACAGGTACTGTTAACTCATCATTTAGTTGTCATCTCAGTCATCACCCCCTCAGAGGACTTTTCACCCTTGTATTAGTCACTTCTCTCCCATTAGCCTTTTTTAATTTCCCCATAGAATTTGTCACTATTTGAAATTACCTTATTTATGTATTTGTTTATTTTATTTCTTACCTTTAACTTATTCAAGCTCCAATAGACTTAAGAGCACCATGGGGTGGTGGCCTTCTCTGCCTTGCGCATTACAGGAGTGTCTGACTTGGAATATGTGCTCAGTAATAATTACTGAATGAATAAACCAGAGTTGGGATTAAAATGAAAGAAACCAGAATAAAAAACTGACTTAAGTCTTTGCTACTATAACTTTTATACATCTATATCTATTGCACTTAGAAACTCAGGGAGTAGATTTTAATTATCTTCACTTAAAAATTAAAATTACTACTTTGGATGTGTGTGTGTGTGTGTGTGTGTGTGTGTGTGTGTGTGTGTGTGTACTTTCTAGGGTAGAGAAATTCAACCCTACTTGCACATTGGCAGTATCCAGGGAGCTTAGACATAGTAACAGTGTGTCTGGGTATCATCTCCATAAAATCTTAACATTTTTGTTTTCTTGTTTTGGTTGGAGTCTAGACATAGTTAAATTTTAAAAAGCTCACTATGGGTTTTCATATTCTTAAGACTGAGAAAAACTGTTTTAGGGAAAAACTATTTTCATTGGCTTTGCAATCCTTAAAACTTTCTCAATGTTGCTAAATTATATTTTTGTATGGCTTATATTGTCAGGGAAATGTTAGAGAGAAATCTCTATAAGACATGCCTATTTCAAACCCCAAATCTATAAACCATGATACAAATTTAGTCCCCAAGGGTGGACGTGAGAGTAGTCTTTTAGTGCATTTGTTTCAATCATTAATACCATATATTAGCATGACAAGATATTGGAACGGAAGTTTCACACAAAATAAACCTTGATTTGACTATGTTGAACAGTCATGTATAAAAGTGGTATTTCCATTTCACAGTTGAGAAACTGAATAGAAAGGATATTGACTAGTGTCTAAAGTTCATCTCTTTAGACCCCACTAGGATTCACTAGATATGCTTCAAGATCGACTTTGCTGGAAAGGAACCAGCTTCATATTGACATAAGCCAATAGGAGAAGCTGATCTTGAGAGCAAATGCAAAATGTTAATTAGTAAGGCAGATGGGTAACACAGAAATTAAATGTCACAAAGCAAAACTTTCTAAGTTTAGAGACAGAAGCATTTACATTTAATATGAGTTCTGCTTCTGCTTCTTAAATACTTCCCCTAATCACTTGTGTCTAAATACCTGATTGCACTTGACTTTTCAGTGCACCTTGGCTGATTAGCAAACTGGCTTCATCAGGAAAAAAATGTGTATGCTTTTCAGAAGAGAGGAGTTGCAAGAGTCTCCAAGAAAAAGAAAATATTGTGGTTGTATTAATTTTCATGACAAGGGTGAATGAGAAACATTGTGGACACAAAATGATCAAATTGCATTTAGGATTTAGTCACCTCCCTCCTGCCATATTCCACTGGGATTCCCAAGGTGTCTCACTGATCTTTTCAATCTATTCTATTGGGATTCTGGTCATCTATGGAAAAATACATAGAATGTAGCTCTCCACTGAGGCAGTAGGAATTCTAATCCAAGTCAAGGTAGACCAAGTTCCTGAAACTCTGCAGAGAAGGAGAGCACCATTCAGGAGGAGGAAAATGAATCTCCCTCAAGACTCCCCAATTTTCCAAAGTTCAATAGGTCTCTTATTGTGTTTTAAATAAGCTCTGCTATTTTATTACTCTTAATTATCAATATGAATTAAAATTTATTTAAAAAGTCACAGAGAGTGCTCTGGAATAGAAGCAAATATTGAAGTTTAATAGGCTGTGAGTTTCTTTATGCACAAAAAATATTGATTTATTACTTCTTTAAAAATACAAGCATTGCTCATACTACATAGTCCAGAAATATATTTTCAAATATTTTATGTGGCTTAACTATGTTGTTTGGCAAACATTCAGGGGCATTGTATAGATGGATTATTTTAGAAAACTCTCAGAGGGTATATTTACATATGGGAAGAGATATCCCTACGTACATGCACACACCGTGATACCACAGGAAGTTTCCTATTACCTTCAATGTTCAAGAAAGTTGATTTTGTTGGTGGTGTTTCTTCCCCCATGCGTTACTAATAAAGTGATCCTCTTTTCTTCATTAGGTAGAGGAAGAATCTGACAAGTAGGAGTGAGTGCACCAGGAATATTATGACAAAAGAAGGTAGCCAGCTTTAAATTTGACTTTATGGTCAACTCACAAACAGCTATTACTTTCCAGTAGTCAACAGCCAGATTGGAAGCAGGGTGGGCCCCCTAACATTTATTTCACTAAACATTTGTGTTCTCTTTTTTATAGAATATTGCAAATTGCTTCATCAAAAATTCCACTAGCCATATGCATCTAACATATTTATTTTTATGCTGTAAACTTATTTGCCTTTCCTATTTATATTACCAGTGTCCTGAGTTCAACAATTTAATTTTCAATTCTCAACATGTATTATAAACTAGAGGCCCGGTGCACAAAATTCGTGCATGAATAGGGTGCCTAGGCCTGGCTGGCAAACAGGGCCAATCGGGCCCCCGGGCTGCTGGCTGGGGCCTTCCTTCGTTCTGCACTGCCCCCTGGTGGTCAGTGCATGTCATAGCGAATGATTGAACTCCCAGTCTCCTGGTTAAACTTCCTAGGCCCGGGGATACTTTGCATATTAGCCTTTTTAAAAAAATATATATACTAGAGGCCCGGTGCACAAAAATTTGTGCACTCAGGGGGGATGGGGGCCTCTCAGCCCGGCCTGTGCCCTCTCGCAGTCTGGGACCCCTCAGGGGATGACCACCTGCTGGCTTAGGCCCACTCCCCAGGGGATTGGGCCTAAGATGGCAATCAGACATCCCTTTGGCAGCCCGACAGCCCTTGGGGGATGTCCATTGCCAGCGGGGAGCAGGCCTAAACTGCAGTCGGACATCCTTAGTGCTGCTGAGGAGGCAGGAGAGGCTCCCACCACCACTGCTGTGCTGGCAGCCATCAGCCTGGCTTGTGGCTGAACAGAGCTCCCCCTGTGGGAGCGCACTGACCACCAGGGGGCAGCTCCTGCATTGAGTGGGTACACTGGCTCTTGGAGGTTACCCAACAGGAACTATGAAGAGAACTGCAGATTCCCCTTCGTTTTTTGTAGTTTGGAGGTGCCCTGATGAGGCCCAGCTGTGAAGCAATGCAAGCTGCTGTGGGGCCTTGGGCCTTCTCTTGGAAGTTCTGGGTCTGTGGCCCAGCTGCAGTTTGTTAGGTAATTTTCAGGTTGCAAAGGGCCAGGGCATTCATATGCAAAAGCCTCTGCCACAGCCTGGGTGGGGCAGGGTCTCAGGGAATCAAAGGGCAGAGCAAGGAACTGTGGCGGATTCTCAGCCCTGCCCTAAGGGGCTGTGCACGTCTCAGTGTCCTGATAATTTAATTGCTGCAAGAACCTCTGAGAGAAAGCCGCCCTCGAGTTCCGAGTTCTGCCCACTGCCAGACAGTCCAGTTTCTCCCCATATGAGTCCTGGGTCCCTAGAGACTTCCCGGAACCGGAGTTCAGAACAGTCGGGAGCTTGTGACTCCCTCCCTATTCAAAAAGACAGCTGCGTCCTCAGGTACCAGCCCCTTTCTGTGCACTCTTGAGCCTCCATACCTTTACACTTTACTTCCGCAGCTCCTGACCCTCAATGTGCTTTTCTCTTTCCTTCTACTTGTAGAATTTCCACTCCGCCAGCCTTCCTGTAAGTTCTGGATGATGTCCGTTTTGTCTTTTTATTGTGTTTTGAAGTTGTTGTAGGAGGCAGCAATTTCGGTGTTTCCCTATGCCGCCATCTTAGTTTCTCCCAAAAAAATCTTTTTGTTTTGCTAATTTGTGAATCTGGCTGATCTGATATTGATGATTTCTTATGTTAGTTGATGTTGAACTTTAATTTCCAGGAAAATTACTACATGTGCTACTGAATGGTACTCTTGCTAATTAAGGCCAAGACTGTTTTTGAACAAGTGTATGATATATGATAAGCTTGGTGAGTTATTTAAAAAAACTCAGCAGCTGAGAGTGGAACCAAAATCTGCTATAGTAGTAAGGTCAAGTCTCCACATTCAAGGCAAAGTGGAAGATGATTGCAATGATTTATATGGTTTGCATAGAACTTATTTTTTAATTATAGGATTTGTGATTTGTATTCTCTGCCTTAATGTGCTATAAGGGATAAAATAAGGCTTAAGTCACTATTGTTCTCCAATTGTAAAGGTAGAGGGTTAGATTAACTCATAAGCAAAAGAAATTTTCATTTTTTCCAAAATGATAGAGTTGTCTATACTTTAATGTTATAATTTTCTTTTTTAAAAATTTATGTTTATTGTTGAAAGCATTATAAATGTCCCACTTTTTTCCCCATTGATCCCTTCTATCCCCTTCCCCTCAAGGCCCTCACCACACCATTGTCTGTGTTCATGGATTATACTTATATGCATATAAGTTCTTTGGTTAATCTCTTTCCACCTACTCACCAACCCACCCCAGCCTTCCCTCTGCAATTCATCAGACTGCTCCATATTTCTATGTCTCTGGATCTATTTTGTTCATCAGTTTATTTTGTTCCCTAGATTCCGTATATAAGTGAGATCATGTGATACTTGTCTTTCTCTGACTGGCTTATTTCACTTAGCATAACAAGTTTCCTGCTTTACCCAGTCTTATTGCTCCATGACCATGCATGGGTAGTTTCATGTATATAGTGTCTCCAAGAATCCAGTGTCATAGAGCAGCCTATAGAGAACATTGGCTGGTTTTGCAATGCCTTTTACACTTGCTTATACTGTTCAATTTACATTCCCTTCAAAGTATGGGGCAATTGTAGTCATCATACAACTGAGTCCACCTGTCCTATGCTGTTCTGATTTTTTTTTATGGCTTCCTTGGCTGCTGAGGCTGGAATATGCCAGGTTCATTTGTTTCTAGGAAGTTCCCAAGTCTTTTTTTTTCTCTCACGCTTGGGAGTTCTTGTTCCTAGACTAGATGGTGTGTCTGATTCGTTTGCCCTAAAGCCAAGCATGATATATTGCATTACCTATCAACGCAATTATACAGTGTTTAAAACCTTACAAAAATATCTTTAAAATATACATGAGAACTATAAATAGGCCGCTTAAAAAGCCCATTTTTTAAAGATGAGCCATTATTTGGTCAATTTGTTAAGGCACAAATTCCATTATGTGGTTGATGGATTGTTGGTGATTATTTCGCTTTCTTTCATCTGTCCAAGGAAAGATACGTGAAGAAGTTAAATATGATCATGTTGCTTCTTAAAATTCTTCATTTTAACTGGGAATATTTATAAATGTACCAAACTGTAAGGTTATTTTCAGATTGCTGCAAGTCCATGTCACTTTTGTTTCCATCTGTCATAAAACGTTATTGGATTGAATGTGGATACTTATGGTCTTAAGCCACATAGTAGCAATATCTTCAGTATTCTTTTTGAGCACTGGTTAAAACAACAGTGGAATGAATAGCTATTCATAAATTAAACATTCATTGTGCACTGTATAATTTTTTGTTGATGAGAATATGAGACAGCTGTATAAAGAACTAATTAATCATCTGCTGAATTTAATCCATCTGTACTTGAAAGCTTTAATTCAGAATTCCCCCCTCCCCTCCCCACAATGCTTTTGCCTAGAGAGTAAAGTATATTTCCAAAATACTTGTATTGCAGAGGACATCTGCCTATTTATATTTTTAATAGAGTAACTTCCCAAATATATTTTCAAAGTTCTGTTGAAGGCTTCACCTCTGGTTGTCTTTCTTTTTGTAACTAAAGTATATTTTATATTCGTTAAAAAATACATTGAGACAGGTTTACCGAAGAAACACAAAGAAATACATATAAAATACAGAGGAATCACAGTAAATTTGCTCAACTGAAAAGAAAATAAGTGGGTGAAAATAGTAGATAGGAAGATGAGGTGAAAAAGAGAATATTTTTGTTTGGTGTGTTTGTGCTTTAATAGTAACTTACGAAGGTGAAAGATCATACAGTTTGGAATACTTGCCTCACTTATTTTCCCATAAAACTGAGATGTGTCTGTTTGTAAATTCTTTAAGTATGATGAGGGAGTGGCATGTCTGCTTACCTAGTCTCTCTTTATTTTCTACTTTTCTTAAGAAGACAGATAAAACTATTTAATGCATGACTGTTTCAATATCTGATTTTAGAATCTTTCAGGAAGTTTGAAGCAAAACATACAAGGAAGGAATAAGCTGTGCTAGAACATTTACATATATGAAGACTCAATATTGCTGATGGCAGTGGTATATTGTATACTTTTCAACACAGAGAAAAAGATATACTAGTTTCCATATATCTCCATCTGTTGATCTCTGTACCTAATTATCTATTAACAATTCCTTTTCTCTCCTAGATCTTAATCTCTCTGTCTGCCAATGTCTTGCTAAAAGAATAATATAAATATGCTCACACATGTATTAACTTTAACAAATATAAAGTCGTAGTTCTATTTATATTTAATTTTCCCAATATAATACCCCTATTAAACCACCAGAATCTTTCATTGTTCTCTTTCTAGGGTCATGTTTCTTCCAAGAATGTCTCTATTCGTTCACCTTTTATTCACCACACACTCAACACAGGGCAATTTGTCTTCTGCACTCACCACTCCATTGAAACTGATCTCAACAAAATTATGAACAATTTTCTAGATGTTAAGTGTCATGACCACTTTTCAGGCCTATTGTACTTGATTTATCTACACTTTTTGTCACTTTTTTTGAGAACAACTAGTTCCTCCTTGAAACATGTTCTTCTCTTGTCTCCTGTGATCATATGAATGATGGTATTGACCTAAGCCTGCCTTTTTTTTTTTTTTTTTTTTTTTTTTTTTTTTTTTTTTGTCTCTGCACTTTCTAAGAAAACTCCTTTGCTCTCGGGGTCTCAAACTGCAAAGATATGCTGATGATTCACATATCTTTCTTTTTGTTGCTGCTGTTAATCCTCTCGACCAAGGGTATTTTTCCATTGATTTTTAGAGAGGAAGAGTGGAAAAGAGAGGGAGAGACAGAGAGAAACATTGATATGAGAGGGATGCATCAATTGGTTGCCTCCTGCATGAACCCTTACCAGGGCCAGGGAACCTGTAACCAAGGTACATGCTGTTGACTGGAATCGATCCCAGAACCCTTCAGTCCACAGGCTAACTCTCTATCCACTGAGCCAAATCAGCTAGGGCGATTTACAAATCTTTATTTCCAGAACTCTGGAGCCAAATACCTAGTATTTATTCTTGGATATTTTAGTACATCATTAATCTTCCGTTACTCCCCCTCCCCCAACCAGCTGCTCTTTCCATGTTTTCTGTCTTAATGAGACTCTCCTATGCATGCAGTTGCCGAGTGTATCTTTGTCCACTTATGAGAACTTCTAGACATCCCTTTGGTCTTATATGCTACCTCCTCTCGGAAGCTTCATAGAGCTCCTGGATTTGAGTTCTGAGCCCTCCTCTATGCTCCTGTGCCCCCACGGCAACACTTGATGTCTATGCCCCTTTATCAGGAAGCATGTTCTGTCTCCCTCACTAAACATAAAACTATGTGAGGGTAAGGACATTTTGGTGTTGTTCACAGACTTATACTACTTGTGATAGCACAAGTCCCTAGCACATAGTAGACTTCAAATATTTCCTCATAGAAGAGAAGATAGGATGTAGACCCTTTGTGGCAAAACCCAAAAGAAAACCAGTCTTATCAATAGCAACGGGTCTCATGATATGTAGTAGGTTGATTTCAGACCCTACCAATACACGTGTCATAAAGAGTCATTGTATTTGCCAGATATTTATATTGCATGCAACTGAAACGCAAATAAAAGAGACTAACACTGAATTCAAACTGGCTTAAACAAAATAGGGAGATTTATTGCTTCAAGTCACTGAACAAGTCTGGGTCATTCAGTAGTAACTGAAATTAGTGATATCAAGAATAATTTCTCTCTCCATCTTTGGACTCTGATTTTATTTTTTATAATATACTAGAAGCCTGGTGCACAAAAATTTGTGCACTCGGGGGGTGGGGTTGGGGTGGTCCCTCAGCCCAGCCTGCGCCTATTTGCAGTCCAGGACCCCTTGGGGGATGTCCACCTGTCGACTTAGGCCCACTCCCTGGGGTATCAGGCCTAAGCTTGCAGTCAGACATCCTTCTGGCAGCCAGGGAGCCCTTGGGGGATGTCCGACTAAAGGCTTATACCCCCAAGGGAGCTGTGATGAGGAAGCTGGGGTGACAGAGGAGCCATGCTGTCCCGCCCCACCGCCCTGGGTGGCAAATAGCAGGCTCGGATGGCGGTGGAGCAGGCGGGATGGCGCTGACCCGTCCTGCCTGCAGTAAGCAAATTAGCCACCATCTTTGTTGGTGGTTAATTTGCATATCACGCTGATTAGCCAATGGGAGGCGTAGCAAAGTTACGGTCAATTACCATGTTTGTCTATTATTAGATAGGATTTTTATTGATTTCAGAGAGGAAGGGAAAGGGAGAGAGATAGAAACATCAGTGATTAGAGAAAACCATCAATCGGCTGCCTCCAGCTGGGCATATGCCCCAACTGGGAATCCAACCATGACTTCCTGGTTCATAGATCAATGCTCAGCCACTGAGCCACTGCGGCCAGGCCAGCTCTGCTTTTCTTGTGTGTGTGTGTGTATGTGTGTTGGCTTCACTCTCAGACAAACCATTCTCCAAGCTCTCACTCTAGCCCAGGGGTGGGCAAACTTTTTGACTCGAGGGCCACAATGGGTTCTTAAACTGGACCGGAGGGCCAGAACAAAAGCATGGATGGAGTGTTTGTGTGAACTAATATAAATTCAAAGTAAACATCATTACATAAAAGGGTACGGTCTTTTTTTTTTTTTTTTGGTTTTATTCATTTCAAACGGGCCAGATCCGGCCCGCGGACTGTAGTTTGCCCATGGCTGGTCTAGCCTCACCTCTCTTCTTTATGCCCACAAATGTCCTGGAATTTAGCTTCATTAGCCTGGGTTGGATTATGTTTCTATGCCCAAACTAATCACATATACAAGGGGGTCGGTGCTCTGATTTCCAGGCCATGGTCACATGCCATCCCCTTGGACAGCGGTACTGTCAGATAAATTAAATCACATGAACTGTGGGTGGGAGAGATGGTTTCCAAATATACTGTGTTCTCTTACCAACCACAGTGGGGTTGGACTCTGTGCAGGCAGAATTGGTAAATCAGACCTGTGCAGAGGGGAGCATCAGCCATCCTCTTGATTGGAATGCCCTGTATGAGGAGCGAATTTTAAAATCTTCTAAAGCTGGTGCTCACTTTTTGTATAAACAAAGAAAATATAAACTGTTGGATGTTTAATGATTTTCCCAATTGTATAACTTTACATCCCGATCCCAGTAAATTCATTATTTCAATGAGGATTTGGCATCTATAATTTCTATCTGAATGATTTAAGAAACAAAGTCTAGCCTTTGTTTAATTAAAAGGTAAAAAGTAAAATTTTAATAACTTTTCCAGCTTGCTGTGGACTGTACCCCTTGAATTCTTCTCCCTTCTCCCAGGGTTTTTCAATTGAGTAGTTATATATCTATAAAAATAATTACTGCAGTTACATAGCTACATGTTGAAAGCATAGTGTTACCTGCAGGTCCACCGAGTAATCATTTCTGAAAGCTGCAAAGCACATAAAGTGAATTTTCCTCTTGGGTGTGGGGTGTCTACATATGTAGCTTAGGAAATGCAAAGCCAGCTACAAGGTATTTCTCCTTCCTCATAGCAAAAGCAATTAGTATGCTAAGAAGCACATGTCCTTCTAGGTCATTTCAGTTGCAAAATTTTTGCTTGAAAAGCTGTCTTTTAAAGATAAACAGGGCTTTCTTGTGAAAAGAGACAGCAACAATCGCTTTCGTTTCTGATATAAACACAGACTTGGAAGTTATAAAAGCAACAAAATTCATAACATTTATGAATCCATTGGATGTCATTTGTACTGAGATATATTTTTCCAAGTAACTATAACTTGATATCCATCTTAGAAGATGTGATTGTGAAACACCATTTTAAAAATGCAACATATTTAGGCTACAATTATGTAGGACATATGGGTTAATGAATACACCGGCAACGGCGGCAAAGCATGCTGTTTAGAAAAAGAATAGATACCTTTATTGTTTTGTCTCTTCATGATTTCCAAGAAAAGGCAAGGCCAGATCAATTTATTGCTGTGCATTTATTACAAAGACACATCAAAAGCAAAGTAGCAAGGCCTTAGCACCTTAACACTTATTCTGGATCTTAGACGTTCCAGCGGGCATAGATGGTCTCATGGAGACGTGGAACCTACCCTCAGCAGTATTCTAAGAATTAGGTCTGAATGCCCGTAGCCTGCTTCTTCCTGTGCACCTGGACTTCATATTTCCCAGAGAGAGGAGCTGGGTAATGTGCCACTTCAGAGAGCAATGACTTTCCTCTTGTCCAATCTTCTCAGAGTGACTTTGGCTTAGGCAGTCTTCACTGGTTTCACCAAACGTAGGCGTGTTTTATTGATGCTGTGCATGTGACATGAGCAAATTCAGGAGGAACCACTTAGAACTGCTTTCTTCCAAGAAGCAAACTGTGCAAAGTTCTAAGCTCTGGCATAAAACTGAACTTCTCTCAAAATGACTCCACTCTTTTACAAAATGGCAGTTCACTAAGATGTGATTGGGAAACACCATTTTAAAAGTGCGACATTTAAATAGTCATTAGGGTAGGCTAGGTTATGTCGTGGCAAGAAATAATACCCACATTTTAGTGGCTTAATTCAACAGAGTTAGTTCTTGCTCATCTAATCTGATGTGGATTGGTGATGACTCCACATGAAGCCAGCATGAGTCAATTTTGTAGCTTCCGGGAAAAGAAAGAGCTTAGCAAACTCTTCACACCCATTGTTAAGTATTTGGAGCAGCACCCATACATGGTTCCTTGTCCAGAGCTGGTCACACAGCCCTGCTTCCTTCAGGTGCATTGGGAATTGGGGGGAAGCATATCCAGTGACTATGCAGTTTTTCTGTCAGCTTACTTATCTGTAAAATGGGCATGATTACAATAATGCAGAGGATTATTACAAATTAGTGCTATGTAGTAATTTAGGACCACTGTAAAACAAATGAAATCATAAATCTAATTTGCTCAGCACATGTTTGTCATATAGAAAGTACTAAGGAGGTAATAGCCTTATTGTTTCTGTCCTCTCAGAAAAAGGAACCATAGGTTTCTGTAGTACTATATAATAGCTTTTAAGATCACTTCAAAAGATTTTCCTGAACTTCAGATACTTTTTTTCTTTCCTCTGTATTTTTTTTTCCTGGTGATTCAACTGTAATCCCATTGAGTGGAATTTCAACAATAGCTTGAAACATTTCAGCATTTGATTCTGTCACAATAACACAGGATATTTTTTATTCAGTATGGAGTTTTGTTCTTCAGGTTCCCATGTGTTAAGATCAGCTTTAGCTATAGGGGGTCAGGGTACATTTAATCAAAGTTCCATGCTCTTTCCATAGTTTTAAGGGGGCTCTATTAAAACCTATTCAGGACAACATGTTTATTTTGTGACATTAATTGTATTATAAGAGCTACAAGAATGACTCAGATATATCTTAGGCTTCAAAAGCTTAAACTACTGATGAATAGGTAGAGCAAACATATGCATAATCATAACACATGTAAATTGAGTTCTAGGTGTCAGCAGGAAGATGATATAACCAGTCAGGCATCCAGGAAGACAACCTGAAAGGTTTTGAGATAACGTCAGTGGGCATGGAGGATTTGAGAACACGGATATGAGAAAAAAGGCAAAATAGAGCGAACGGAAAACATGAGCAAGAACAGAGCAGGCCCTAATCTATAAGCAAAGAATGTTCTGAAGAACAATTTTTAAAAATCAAGCTCATGGAATAGAGAGCATTAAAGGCTATAATCATAATTTTTCTGTCAGTTTTCTTAATGTTAAATGGGAAATATATAATTCTTAACCTGCTAAGTAAAGTGGGTCTGCTGAAGGTTTACTTGTTTTTTCTATATTATAACCAGGTTTCACCTACATAAAATTTGTCATATATTCTCTAGTCACTAGAAGATTTTTCCTGCATTGGGCATCTGTTCCAATAAAAAAAATATGAAACTTTATATCTTTAAAAACCTGTTTGACCTTGTGCTACCACCTTTCTTCCGAAATACTTTTTCAATTAAATTTCAATCCTTTCTAAACCAGATAAAAGAGATGAAACAATGTTCAATATAGATGATAATAGCTGATATGTATATAAGTTAATGGAATTGATCTTCACTTTCCATTCTTAGACTTTTGGAGGTTTTGAAGGTGTGAGAAAAATATTAAATGGAGAAGGATTTAAACAATTTGTCAAGGTTTTCCAAGTAGAAGTTAAAGCTCTTTAAATAAGTGAATTGAAGGCTTGATTCTTTTGCATGTATAAGTACATTTCCAAGAAGATTGCTTTACTTACTGGAAATATCTGATAGAAGAACTATGTGGTTAGTACATTCAGTCTTTGTAATCAGAAAAATAAGAAGATTAATGGAACATGACAATAGTTTGAAATTATATTTGAATGATGAAGTTGATGTGATTAAATTTTATAGAGGAATATTATTAGAAACATTTTTGTTAGAACTGGAGAAATGATAATATAGAAAGAACACTTTTCAAAATAACTATTTAATTACAAATATGCATATATATAAATTTTATTTATATAAATATAATTAAAGTACTTAATTATAAATGTGCTCTTCTTTGTCATCAAGCCACTGGGAAGATATGAGTTATAAATTTAAATAGTATTTAGCTTTTTAAAATAGTTCTAGTTGAATAAATTTTTTAATTAACTTCTGACAGCAGTATCCTGCAACAAACAATAGAGCTTGTGTTTTAAAATAAGTAATAACATAAATTATAAAAAGAAGTCTTGTTATATTTGCATCTGCCAAAATACAGAGCAACATAGGGTAAATATTGTTTTTTTTTTTCTAATCTGTTTACTTGTTCATAGGTGCCTGGAGTGAGTAAGTGCTCAGATGAAAACATTATACCTAAATGTGTCAGGCTTCACATACTGATATGATGCTGTAGGAACATAAGCAAATATAATGAGGGTTTTTTTCCTCTCAATTTTTGTAGTGAATTATTTTCTGCTGTTCATTGGCAGTGGCCTATAACAAACTTGTGTTTTTGGCTTCATTGCAGTTCAAAACTAGAACTAGTGATTGCTTTGGTGCCAGGTAAAGCTATCTTCCTTAGAAACATCATTCTCTTGCCATTTTTTGCGAAAGTATGTCAGAGAATTGAAATGATTCTCAGCTTTCCTGGATATGCAAAAGAATTTCTACTGTTTTGAGCTAAACAACATGAAGTTCAATTTGTACTCAGTGTAAATGCAAAACTAAAGATGGTGTTGTTGATAGATATCAACTGGCTATATATTACTAGGGAATATCTATGGAATGTTTTATTATGATTGACTTCATGATCATAATTTATAAAACTCTTCACCAAATTTAGGGTATATTTATAATCTGAGATGTATTATATTAATAATTGTCAACCTGAGATCAATGCAAACATTTTTTTTTTTCTAAAAGCGATTGTGTAATGAGAAAGGGTATTTCTATCTTTTTGTTTGTTTGGTTCTATAGTGAGGAAATCCAAGCTTCTCAGAATAGAGACGTGACTTCCCAGAATGGAGCTTTGGAGAGAGAGGAAGCCTGAAGAATAAAAGGTAATTGCAAGGGGATGCCCTCAAAGCTATGAACTATTTGGTGAGTTTAAGATGTATAGTTTCAAAATCAGAATAAAAAAAAAATGGAATAAGGACCCACAATTTCCAAGTCTTTCTCAAAGATCATCTTCCAGGGCTTACATCTTTTTGTATCATGTTTGATAATATTTTTAATAATAACAGCCACATAAAGTATGTTTTACCTACCTGATTTCTGATTCTTGAAACAATATATATTAAGTTAAATAATAATTCCTCCATTATTTTCATGCATAATCAGTTCTTTTTCTAGAAACTGTTTTCTATCATTGAGTTGTAGGTCAGTTCTTCCTCAGTGTCATACAGTTTCAATTACTATCTATGATAATAAAAGGGTAATATGCTAATTAGACCAGACATCTTCCTGACATCATTCCAGATGTCCTTCCTGATGAAGCTGGGGCTGGAGGGAAGCCAGCCTGGGTCCCAGGTACCTGTGGTCAGCCCAGGGGAAACCAGCCTGGGTCCTGGGTGCCTGCCGGTGGCCGGAAGAGGGAAGCAGCCCAAGTCCCGGGTGCCTGCTGGCAATTGGAGGAAGGAATCCCGGGTGCCGGAGGGAAGCTGGTGCCAGCAGCCAGGTGAAGGAAGGCCTACTCTTGCATGAGTTTTTGTGCATCAGGCCTCTAGTAGGCTTACAATGTACTTCCTTTTCAGTGAACTTAGGCTATCCTGCATTCTCTCTGTCTCTTTTCTTTGTTTTCATAGAACCTCCTTCACTCACCTGTCCATTACAAAGCCTAAGGTATGGCAAAGGTCTCATATTCACATTAAGTCATTGTGATTTATATATTCCCATTCAGACATCAGATCTGATTGAGTGCCGGGAGCCGGTCCATGCTTGCTGTTTCAAGGGACCTGGCATATATGGCATACTGTTCTTAATATGTTTGCTCACCTTCTTGGCACTATGTGTTTTAACCAAGGTCTCTGAGAAAGGTTGTTTCCCCAGGTAGGGATTTTCCCCTGAAGTTAGGGAGGGAATAAAACCTCTTAACTAAGTGCCAGGCGGGTAATTAATCACTTTAACTACGAACAATCATGCTTAAGCTACATAATCTTTACTCCCTGGAATGGAGATAAGAAACGCCCTAACCTTTGTAATAGAGATTGATAGGATTGGAATCAACTGGTATAAATACAGATTTAAGAACACAGAACTTAGAAGACAGAACCTAGAGACAGAAGAACTTCGCTGGAGAGAACATGGCAAAAGATCCTGGACAGAAACTGGCAACAGAACCTAGAGACAGAACCTAGCGAGAGAACATGGCAAAAGATCCTGGACTGAACCTGACTACAGAAATTGGCAAGAGAACCTGACTAGAACCTGGTGACTGAACCTGGCTGGAGAACCTAGTGAGGGAACATGGACACAGAACCTGGCTGGAGATCCTAACCAGAACTTCGCTGGAGATCCAGACCAGAACTTGGCTGGAAATCCTGGCTAGAGATCCTGGCTAGGCTGCTGATCAACTGAATGCTGTCTCCATGTCATTCCTTCTTCGCCGACTCCGTCTACACCTTTGGGGACCCCTAGACCTGTTGGGGTTGGACCCCAGCAATTGAGTACTGTGAGGAAGCCACATCTTTCCTGATCATCTGCACATTTTAATTCATCATTTCTTATACCTGGTCCAACATTGATGACTCTCACCTAAACCCCTTCCTTCTCCCACAGTTTCTAGCTCAGGATATTCTAATAGGCGTGAGTCATTCATTGAGAGGAATAAAAATTCAATAGGGCTCAGGGATGGCTAGAAAAATGGTAGAGATCAGAAATTATTTTTCCAAGTAATAAGACAACAAACATGAGAAAACAACTCAAAGCAGACCAAGTTTCATGTCTGAATGAATGTCAAATTCATCATTATGGTGTTCATGCTCAATAATTATCATAAAGAATACTGTCAGAACAATTCTGAAATCTCTTTAATGCGTAAATAGAATCTTTTATTTTCATTTAAATGCACTAACTGGTAGATTGCTCATGAAAACCAGCTAGCCAAATATACTTTTCTATCAGATATCATAAACATTTCTTCCTGGTTTTAAAAAAAACAGCATTTTCTTATGAAAGTACATTTGTTGTTGACATATTCTATAACACTTTTTCATAGGAAATGTTATTTGAAAATTTCCTGGTATTCTGCCCCTGGTTTGTTGAATTACCATAGTTGTACCTGTAGGCAACTATTCTGTTCAAAATATTTTCTTCAAAACAATTATTTTCAAAAATGTATTTTCACATTGGCAGTCTCCAGGGAGTTTGATAAAAGCTGGACAAATAGCTCTCTAAACCTAGTGAATCAAATCCCTGGACTGGGGACCATAAGCTGAATTTGTACCCAAATGGACAAGTTTGCTTACCTGAGTATGGAATGCACTGTTCTGAATATTTTCTTGATATGCCCACACCAAACAGATCTTAAACCTGGATAGCTATCAGAATTACCTTGGGAGCTTTTAAATACTTATATTCACGATCTCATCCACAAAAATTTAATTATATAGCTCTGAAGATGAGCAACCAGAATCCATATTTTGCAAAAGGTTCTCAAATGATTCATATAAGGGTCACACTTGGGAATGACTTTTAAAAACATATTAATAGTTTCATTTTCATATTCTGCAGTTTGGGAAAAATCTGAACTTAGCAATTAACTCATTTAAAATAATAAAACAGTTAATTTAAAAATATATATTTAAAATATAAATATTAAAAATTATTTTATTATGTTTCCATCACCTGTACCCTCTCTTCCACCTCTCCCACCCCCAACAATCACCACTAAATGCTTAAACATAGGACAACCCTAATCTACTTAGAGGATCTTTAAAAATGAAGTTATTAGACTCGTGTCTGTTTTTAAATGTGCTAAATTTCCACTGAAACATTCAGTATATCTAAATATCTAAAGTGACTCCCCCTTCCTAGTTAACATATTATCCTGCTCAACCCCTTATCAAATTTATTAAATTTTACTTATTTATATCTCCCTCTGCTGTAACATTAACTCCATAAGGATAAGAACTCTTTAAGCTCTGTTCATCACTGCACTCCTAGGGCCGAGAACAGTGGCTGCTGGTACATAGTAGGTGTTCAATACCCACCTGTTGAATGAAAATTCAGATTCATTAAATATATACATATCCAGGACTACAGGATACATGTACATGATTTATGTATAGATCATTCTATGTGTGCCATATATCTATATATGAGATTGGCATATTATCCAGTCATTCACACATATACACGATGCAAGTGTAATTGCTTATTTGCTAATAAAAGTACATTTTATTAGTTATGAAAGGTGTTCTCTTATAGTCAAAGGCAAAACGAGAGTTTGGTACTCATGAATAGATAGCCTCATCCCTTTTATTTGAAAGGGACCTGGACGCCTTGCTCTGAATTTTTATTAGCATTTCTTTTCAAGAGGAGTCACGCTGCTGCAGCTTAGGTGCTATGAATCACTCCCACTTCATGTACGTGAAAAGCAGCTGAATCATGCTGGAATCAACGTCGCCCATGCTGGAATCAGGAATGTGGCAACTACTTGGCCTTTATTCACATGATAGAAATGCAGTTAATGGCATTGTTATATCATCACATTGGAAAAAAAATTAGAATCAAGTGGCTGAAAATATTCTCTCACTGTGTAAGATAGTGAAGACACTCAAAGCTTACCTTAAAAAATATTTCTAGAAGATGAGGCTTTATAATTGCATCTTTTCTCTCTGGCTAATAGCCTTTTCAAGTGAAGAGTGCAAGAGCAGGATTCACTTTATTTTATCCAAAGAATTTTGCCCAAAAAACAACCAAAGCTAAAACACAAACAAAGGGTCTTTCAATCATTGTCTTCACTGAACATTATGCTAATTAGTAATTTCAGAACATAACCAAGAGTGATGGCTTAGAAACTAATAGGAAAAGAGCCTGAAACTGCTTTTTTCCCCCTCTTTAAAAAATTATTTATTAAAGGAGAGGAGAAAGTACTTTAGTGGTAGTCATCAAAATGTTTGAATTTAATTTTGTTATTTTTAAGTTATGTAGACACTTTTGATCTCATAGTTTTATTGTTATTGAGTGTTGTTGTTTTTTTTTAATTTGCAAATGTCAGCTCACACTTGGTTCAACGGAGCTGTAGAACAGTGTAATATACACAAAACCGCATGTGGAATTACTGCCCTTCTAACTTTTTAGTCAACAACAAACTTTTCTATTTATTACTCTACAGGTATAATTACTCACTCTTGTAAGATTGTGTTCCTCTCTGCCCATCTCCATTCTCAGTACATTTTGTTCTCATTCGGTATTGATTGTGCTGAAGTACCGCACAATCATGAGATCAGGCTTCTAGTCTCCAGCAACGCAAGTGGTTGGTCATGTGCATTGGGCAAAGGTTTTCATTTGGTTTATGTCTAACAGGTAATGGGCAAATTAAAGTCTCTGGGCCTTTACTCCAAGCCAAGGAACTGATGTTTAAACAGAAAATGAATGGAATTGTTCAGGCAATTAGAGCGAAGAACATTCGCAGTGAAAAAGGGAGAGACAGGTGTTCTTGGCAGGGAGAAGAGGCATGTGCAAAGACTCAGAGAATTAAAACTTGATGATCCAACAAACTACTCTTTGTTGTGCAGGCTGCAGTGAAGTATAAATACAGAAGGAACAGAAACAAAGACATCAGTGTCTGTTTTATTCAGAGAAAGAACACAAGAGATAGGAATAGGGTACATTTCTAGCTTTGGCCTCTTCCAGTTCCCATTCCTGTTTCTTTGAGCAAGTGTTGTGTCCTCCTTTTCATGGGACCCAACTTCCCATTAGCCAGATGATTTGAGAAAGAACTAAATCCCTCTGACAACAAGCCTTCCTAGTGTTCTGCTAATTATATCTCCTTTTGTCAAAGTGACTGGTTTAGAAATGGACTTATTACCCAATCAGGGACACAGTGACCTTAATTCCAGAACCTTTTTCTAAATTCTTGGGAAGAAGGTATCACTCTGTCAAATGGAATTGGAGTTGGAACCTTTTAAGGGTGACATGGCAAAGGCTTACCAGAGAGAAAATCCAATAGGGAAGAATACAGAGATTAAATGAAGATGAGAAACTACCAGCACACATAGACATGGTTTGAACCTATGGGCATATTATATCCCAAGCTATAGTACTTTCAGTTACATGAGCCAACAGGTTAATATTTTACATAAAGTAAGCTTGAGTTGAGTTTCTTTTGTTGCAATGAAAATGTCCTGAATAACATAAGATTTACTGGGAAAACTTTTCTTGGTTGAAATCTAAAGCATTTAATATTTCTGGGGCTTCTCAGAGTAAATTCAACAGCACACTACAGGTAGCTTTGATCTTAATGAACCAAGTTGAGAGACTTGCATTATATTTGACTTACCTTCTTTTTTTCAATTTTAGATCTAATAGAAAAGTGTTCCCATTTATTAGCTTTTTAGTTTTTTTTCATCCTAGGACTTGTATTAACTTCAGAGTAAATGTACTGTTATATTGAAGTGTCATTTCTATCTCAAAATCATACATAGTAAACTAAGTTTTAAAAAATTCCTTGTTTGTGAGATATAAAACTAAAACTCATAGATGCAGACAATAGTATGGTGGTTACTAGATGGAAGGGAGTGGAGGGGTAGTAAAGGGGGGGCAAATATATGATGATGGAAGATTATTTGACTTTGGGTGGTAAGTGTACAATGCAAGATACAGATTATGTATTTTAGAAATGTACATTTGAAACCTATATTATCTTATTAACCAATGTCTCCTGAATATATTTAATTTAAAAATTCCTTGCTGGGAAAATTTTTATCTCAGTCTTTATGCTTTCACACAATAGATATTTTATTTTTAGCATTATCTTTTCTTGGTTGTTCTATAGACATTGTTATGTCCTTCAATTGATATTCCAGAATGTCAAGTAATTTTTTTGCACCTTTCTAAAGCCATTGGAGATTTAGCTCCTCAAATGATTGCCCAGAGCCTACATAATCTCCTTTAAGTCTTCCTACTTATTTGATCTGCCATTTCAAATAGTTTCATCAGCAGTTTTATTTCTTTTTTTTTGTATTTTATTGATCTGATAACCTAACTGGAACAGAAGCTGAGATAGTAATGTGATCAAAATGAGGAGGTTTATGAGGCAGCATCTAGATTGGGAGTTAATAAGTATATTTAAGAAGATAAAAAGTGCTGCTGTATCGCATTCAGGATTTCATTTCTAATTCATATACATAATTCATCTAACTTTCCTTAATTTCATGCATAGCTTGAGATATACTAAGGAAGATCTTAAACCCAAATTTTATGTGGAGTTTGTAGAGGTATAATAATAGTATTGGTAAATTTGAAATAATGAGAGATGCTTTGACAAGCCATGCTAACATAGGGTGATTGAAAAAAAGAACTCTGCCTCAAAGACCACTCTATCAAGAAGATCCACGTTCCTGTTTCTTATGGGGACATTTGGACAAATGGCCAAATCAGCAGGCCAAAGTCAGGCTTTGAAAATGATAAGGAAATGTGTCAATTGTTGAAGAAAATGTGGGGATCTGGAGAGTGAAAAAAAGAGTATTTATTAAGAGATAGTGTTTATTAAGTTCATAGTCAAATTTAAATTGAATCTTGAATCCACGCTTACTGAGTGGTCTTGGTCAGGGACTTCACCTTGAACTTGGACAAGTAACATATGGGATCTAATTCTTTCATCCTGGCCAGTGGCTTACCTGTATATAGGTGTCAGTTTCTTCATGTATATAAAAAGTAGTTGTTTAAATGAACATTGCAGAACTTTTGTGAAATGTAATGAGATAATTCATATAGAACTCTTAGCAGAGTACTTGGTATATAATGAGAACTCAGCACATGTTAATTATTATAATGATTATGATTAAGATGGTGGATAGCAAATTTTGATTCAGAATTTGGGGAGTAAAGAGAATAGGAGGAATACAGAATAATATTGAATGCAAACTATAACTGAAAAATAAAAAAATAAATTGATATCACAGAAAAAAATAAAGAGAATCTGGGAATAGAGACCCTGTTGTTCAGGGAAGAACTAACACTTGCATAACTATTATTGGACAGGGCTTGAGGGAAGGGGCTCCTTGACATAATGGTAAAAATTGTTTTGAATTTGACACCAAAAAGCAAAGGCAACAAAAACAGAAATAAACAAGTAGGACTACATCAAAGTAAAAAACTTCTGTATAGCAGAGGAAACCATCAACAAAATGAAAAAGCAACATACAGAATGTGAGAATATATTTATAAATTTTTTATCTGATAAAGAGTTAATATCTAAAATATATAAAGTACTTACACAGCTTAATAGCAAAAAACAACAATAACAAAAAAAACTGAACAAAAACAACAAAAAACAAATTCCCTAATTAAAAAATGGACCAGGGGCACAAATAGACATTTCTTGAACAAAGATATGCACAAGACCAACAGGTCCATGAAAAGATGGTCAACATCACTAGTCATTAGCAAAATGCAAATTAAAATAATGAGATATCACCCCATACCTGTGTCCTTCATATACTAAGAAAGTTGAAACATCTTCTTAGTATTTTTGGAAGACTATAAAGCATCAGAAAATAGATGTTCAAAGTTTGCCAGTGTGAACTTTCACAACCATGCTAGTGTGGAAGTTTAGAAAAGAAAAATGGTTTATATGAGTATAGAGTCGATATAGATTATAAAGTGTAAATGGTTGATATAGAGTATAGATTATAATGTGTATATCAAAGAATTAGTGTCATCTGGGATTCTAATCATAAAAGTTCACTCTTTACATTAATCCATTTCTTGATTCTCATGGTAGCCTTGCTGTTGATGACATTCAAATTTGTGCCATGGGAAAAATCAATGAAAACACATAAAGTAATTTGCAAAAAAAACAGAGTTTAGTTGAGTCAGGTAGGTATCTTTATTTTTCCTTAACATATATTTGCTCATATGTTAAATTACTGAAAAATGGAAGTTAGGCTACTTCAGGTATCAGATACCACAAAGACATCAATGTTTCCTGAGATTTAGGGAAAGCGCCTTTAAGTATATTAGTATACTTTTGCCCTAACCATTTCGGCTCAGTGGATAGTGTTGGCCTGTGGACTGAAGAGTCCAGAGTTTGATTCCTGTCAAAGGCACATACCTCAGTTGCAGGCTCCTCCTGGGCCTGGGTCGTGGTCAAGGCTCTTGCAGGGAGCAACCAGTCGATGTGTTTCTCTCACATTGATATTTCTCTCTGTCTTTCCCTCTCTCTTCTACTTCCTCTTAAAATCAATGGAAAAATACCCTCAGGTGAGGATTATAAATACATACATACATACATACATACATACATACATACATACATACACTTTTATGTAAAACAAAATGAAAACTCTTGAAGTCCTATCACTGGATCACTGTAGGAGATGCAGCACTAGGGCAGGTTCTGCTGCATGGCAAGAGAAAAATTCTGGGATGTCCTAATTAATTACATATAGCATGCCAGAGAATGGGAGAGAGAGAAGGGAGGTTAATCAGGTTGCAGAACCGAGGGCCAAAACTAATGAATGACTATTCATATTCCTGAATGTATGTGAAAGTTTTGAATCAACTTCCAGGCTGCCCTTTCAGTTCTTACCTAGAGAGAATATATGACCACCACATGCCATCACATCTTGGCTGTTGCCCACAACCAATCCAAAAGCAGCAAATACTTCTCCTTCCCCGCCCTCCCATGCACCTATCCCAGAATTTATCTGATTCACATCTCAATCCCCTTATCTATAGTCAGTGTAAATTCTTTCAAATCAATTTAAGTCTTTCTTCCCCAAACTCATTGGATAAAAGAGCTCCAGGACGGTGGATATGTTCGTCTTCATCTAGTCCTGCTGCTGGTGGTTTGGATTGCATGTCCCAGGACCCGGTGCTTATTCTGGCTAACATTTGGCTCAGTAAACCCTTTCAAAAAAAAATTGCAGCCTCAAAGGTCATTGTTTAACAAGCACATGAAGAAGGCAAGGTTTTGAGAACTAAAAAGTCATCTGGCCCAATGACGGTGACTAGATAGATTTTTAGGTCCACTGGCCTTTGTTATTTGACTTCTATAGGCTTTCAATTTATTTATTATTTTTTGGGTAATAAATTTATTATTTGTTTCATTTTTAATACAAAGAGATTTTTTTTGGTTATCTATGATGAGGCTGCTATTGAACTCTTTAAAAAATTTAAGTTGACTTTCAGTTAGATTTTACCCAAATGTTTAACTTGCCTCTTTTTGCTTAAGTTACAGTATGAGCCACTACCACCTCAGAGAACTTCCCATTTATTTGGAGCTCACTTATAAAATAATGGGTACCATCTCTCTAATTGATCATTGTTTAACCAAACCAGCTCTCAAGAGCATGTACCCTATCAGAGGTGAATAAATTAATGCTCCAGTACATTCTTCGCAGTCACTCCTCCCCTGAAACTAATTTAACACCGTTCAAGTGTTACCTTGGAGTTGAATTGTTGGATCATATGGCAACTCTATGTTTAACTTTATGATGAAGTAGCAAACTTTATCATAGCACCTGCACATGTTTCCACCAGCAATGCATGATGGGATTCAGTCTCTCTCCTATTATTGTCCCACTTGTGGATTATAGCCATCCTGATGATTGTAAGGTCTGATCTCAGTGTGGTTTTGGTATGTATTTCCCTAATGTCTACTGATGCTCATTGGGCATCTTTTTGTGTGTTTATTGGCCATTTGTGTTCTTTCTTTGGAGAACTGTCTATTGAAATCGATTGCTCATTAAAAAATTAATAGACCTTAAAAAAAAAACCTAAATGAAAACTAAAGAAATCTAACAATTTAAGCATCCTTGTGAAGATTAATTAATGACTCCCGCAGGAGCAAAACAACAATGACACATGATTTATGAGGGTATATGCATTTCTAATAAATTGTACACTATAGCCAGAGGGTGCAGTGATTGTTGATCTGTGACTCCTTAGAGAATGCTGTTTCCAATGCTCCATATTTTGCAAAACAAACTGTCACCCTCCTTCAGGCAGAGGAAATGTGTAACCTTCCACAGCCACTTACTCTATGTTTTCTCAACTTGAAAATGATAATGTCATAATCAACATGACTTCTGTGTGAGGCAATGGATGTTTTCATCCTCACTTTGAAGATGTTTTATGTAAAGCAGTGTGAGCTCTGCCAAGCATGCCGTTGTATAATGAGAATTTTTTTTTATTTTATTAGAAGTCATAATGAGAGGCTAAGTTAGCTGACTTAGAGCACAAGACATATAGGACTTGGATGTCAGCCTCCAGTCAGGCCTAGGTGAGCAGACACTCATATCCTGTTCCCTGAATATGGGCCTCTTTTCCAATCTCAGAAATTTGTTTTAAATCACATTTGTTTTAATCACATGTTTTAAATGTGATTGTCAGTGGTCAAAAAGAGTGAGAAATAGCAGAGATTTTTAGAAGAACTTCTCAGGGGAAGGTCTTTGAATCACCCTCTACTTTTTTTTCTGCCTTAGCTCTTTGTCATATTTCAGAGCTATGCTCATAGAAAATCTATTTGGAATTCATTATTTATATTTGAAATAATAAAAGAAATCCTTCAAGCTACCACAAAAGATTGTAATATGTTTGACTAATAGTTCACGTTTTCTTCGAGTTTGAGCCCTTTATAAAATGCCCTTAAGGAATGTCAGGCTCTTAATGGAATATTCTGAAGTACTTGATATTCATACAAAATCTGAATTTTATTAAAAAAATACTTTTTATGAAAAAAATTTGTGAAGAACAGATATCCATTTCCATTTGTTGAATTACAGTATTGTGAGTTCTAGGAAATGGGTGAGAATAAACAATCCCTGTTAGTTTGATATCAGAGCTAGTCAACTTGCTAATGATAGATAGGTGGTATGGTACATTGGTCGAGTGACTTTGGTGTCAGTAGGCTTGTGTGACTTTTATTTCTACTTACTTGACAAATTACCAAAGTGTCAGTGTAAATATATGTAATGTGAGGGTATAGTGGACACATATTGTTTCAGTCAGTGTAACATCCATTCAGCTCTCTTCCAGCAACAGCTTCTTGGGTTTTTTTTGGGAACCACCTCCCTTAGACTCGTGCTCATGCTCCCTGCTGCGTGGGCTCAGAGGGAGGCACGTGACCTACGTAAGGCAAAGAGAGCATCAAGGAGCAAGAAACAGTGCTAGGATCTTAGTTGGGATTATTAGAAAATCTATTAGAATGACAAATCTGGAAGGGTGGTTAAATTTTTTTAAGAATTTGCCTCTGATAAAATGGGCATAGTGGAAAACAAAACAAGTATGGAGAATGAGGGAATTCATGCAATATTGTTTAGCCATCTGAATCTGCTATTCTTGAAGCAAAATCACTCCCTTACAATTTTATGAACAAATAGTTCTCACTTTTTTCTTTTTGCAAAAAGAATGCTAAATACACACAGTAATATTAGAATATTTATATTCTTTTTGTAGGAATTTTGTGCATCTCTATAAATAAAAGCCTAAGTGATCACAGACTGTTTGACTGTCTGACCGGTAGCTATGATGTGCAATGACCACCTGAGGGCAGATGCTCTGACAGGTAGCTATGATGTGCAATGACCACCTGAGGGCAGATGCTCAATGCAGGAGCTGCCAGGCTGTGGTGACTTGGCAGCTGTGGTTCTCGGGTAATGCACCCAGAACCAGAGAGGAGGGAGCCCAATTCTGGAGTGCCTCATCTGAGAACTGCCCTCTCACAATGTTTGTCCCCTCGGGGGATATTGGAGAGCCGGTTTCGGCCCAATCCCCCCGCAGGCCAGGCTGAGGGACCCCACCAGTGCATGAATCCGTGCACCAGGCCTCTAGTATAACATATTTGCCATAGTATCTAGAAAGTATGTACTTAAGGGGAATTGTGGGTCTGTTCTCTGTGTCAATCTAAATCAATGGCTGAACCTCATTGACATTGTGACCTAAAGACTGAGGGACCATGACAGTCATCCACAGATTATTTTCCTGCCAGTAAAAAGCAACTTCAGTAAACAGAACAAATTATTTTGAAAAAGTTTGGACCCATCATCCCACAAAACTTTACTGGGATGCATTTATGGAGCACACTCTACATATCAGACATGTATCCATGCTCCTAGGCACCAACCATGCTAAAGCCAGACTCCCCGCTGACAGTATCGGTACCAACTCTGGGACAAACAGCACAGGTTCATAAAATAACATGTACTCATAAAATAACACATAAATAACATTTATCTTTAAAAATCTGCATCACACCAGGACACTCTGAATCACATCTGTCTAAAGGTTTTCACCAGTATCTTTGGAAAGAGGAACTGTAAAAAAATATAATTTATTATTGAAGTCCAGCATATCTTAATAAAAAAAAAAAAACTCCCATCATTTCCAGAAACTTCTGCATTTAGAGTACCTTTAATTTTATTATATTTAGATCTGGACCAGGAGGCAGAGATCCTATCTGACTATTTCAGATCAATGTTCTGGCTCCCAGAGGGGGCACACCTGGGTAAGCAGCACCCTTTGAACAATGTTATATTACAAAGACCCAGCCATCTGCGTCTGTTACACCTTCTGTAGACATTTGCATGTAGAAGTGTATGGACTCATCGGTATCTATCTCAATATTCCTGTACAATACTTATTTAACGTGGAGAATTCAACTTCACAAATGGCATAAAAAACTGCATCTTTGAGAGTCTTATAATAGAGCTGTTAACATATTAGCAATCTGTTAGCAGTCTGGACTGTCATGAGCAAGAACCTACGCACAGTATGAGCCATCGTTTATTTCGGGGCACACCAAGAATGCACAGCATTTATTTTAATAAACTAAGACATAAAAAGGCCACGTTGAGATGCACCAAATGGGGTACTGAGAGACAACAAAAGGATAACTCTTTATAAGGACAGAGGACAGACTGGGAGCCTGCAGTTTGTTTTTAATTATCAAAAAAATAGGCAAGCCTTTCTCTTGGTCACTCAGGAAAAAAAAGTCTCAATCTCTGTGTTACCTTTTCTTAGTGGTGATTGGTTGATGCCATTATTTACAATCCACAGAGATTGTTTTCCAGAGAGATACTCTGTTTGAAACATGGCACCGTATGCTCTTAGCTAGTTGCTAAACACAGTTATTTTTATTCCTCTGTGGTGATAGGGAGGTTAGTCTGCACGCACGAATGCGTGATTCCAGGAAGACATTCTATTTACAGTGAATGTGCATGTGCCAGGGTGAAAACTGGGCATTTCCTGCTGAACATCACTGACGTTATCTGATCTCTGACAGTTGATATTGGGAAGGAGAGAATCCCATAATTCAGTTATGCATACGGCACATAGAACTCTGTGGTACTTGCAAAAGGATTACATATTTTAAGTGGCTTCCTCCAAACTCCAAATGTGATGGAATTTTTCTAAGAGAATGGCCATCACAGATGAGAAGCGATTTCAGGCATAGCGGCTTGCTCCAGAGGCAGGACCAAAGTAAGAGGCATCAATATTACCAAAATCTGCTGAAAATTGTGGAGCAGAGGGCTCCACTGATTTTCACGCAGGAAAAGTAATTTTTCTGTTTGCTTTTCACGGCATTGTAGAAGTAAAAAAGTAAGTTAATTTTTCCCCTTTCTTCTGAGTAGTTTCTGTTTTGCAGAAACCCATAATAAGACATTGCCCACAACCACACCTGACTGTTTTCCCAATAATCACGTATTGATTCCATTTTCTCTGATTGATATGAAATGTGGGTGAACTTTAGGATGAGTCATGAAGAGATGGAGCAGGCAGTGGGAATGCTTTGGTTTGCAAACTGGTCTCCATATACACAGAGGGCAAGGGGAGACTGAAGAAAGAGGCAGACCACCCCAGGTTGGTAGATGGCAGTTTTAATAAGCAAAGGTTTGTCTTGAGTGGCAGTAGATGTGTAGACCTCCACACCTGCCCACCAAAACCTTAAAAGTAGATATAGAGGCATTAAAGGAGTTTAATCATATATGCAGTCCAAATGGTGTCAACGACACCTTACTCTCAAGGTTCCGTCCTGGAAGCAGCTCCAGTGTGGAAAAGCGGGGGAGGATGCGTTGTACATTCCAAGGACAGCAGGGTGAAGAAGCTTCTGGCTGCCCAGGTCCAGTCTGAGAGCCAACCACAGTCATGGCCTCCTAATAACCTCCTCCAACAAGTGTTCCAAGTTCACAAGGCATGAGGAAAAGAACAGAGTTTCATAGATGATAAGGGCTAGAGTTCAAAAGAGTGTACTTGTGAGATTTCAAAATGAGATGCGGGTATCTGGGACTGCCGTCCTACCGAGCTCTGCAGTGACCAGAGAAAGTAATGGTGAGCTCAAATGGTCCGTCCGCTGGTGCGTAACTTCTGGCCTCCAGTCTTTTTCAGGGAGCTGTTGCATGGAAGGGGTAAATTAATTTCAGAAGCATAAGATACAAAGAACACTTAGTCCATGTAAGAGTGCTAGGGACACAGCCGTGGGTAAGGAAACACCATGCTTGTTCATGGAGCTTAAAGACTCAGTCTAGTTCTTATTGATGAGGTATTTGTTTCTCCTAAGAAATGCTGTGGTCATAGAGTTGATCACAGTGGCAATGATATCAGATTTTGTGCTTGTTTTAAATAAGTCAAATGGTCGGCAATAAAGGACTTTATTTTGCTCTTTCACAAATTCATCACGAAAATGTGCTGATCAAACATTTTAGGCAAATGTGTAGATTTTTAGATTATATAAAGTGATTTATTTTCTGGAACTATATTTAATCTTCTGGAAATAAATCGAGAAGATGACTGTTTCGATTGGCAGGACTAGCTGCTCATTCATCTCTGTTGTCAACATTTCAAAAAAGAAGAAAGTAAAGAAAAGAAAGAAAAGACTCCTAGAGGTACTTTGTAGAAATTTATCCCCTTTCCTTAATGTGGTCAATAGCTACAGCTTTATTTAACTGTGGCTATTGGCCTAATTAAACCAATTAAACTACCCTTGTAGTTCTTATTTCTCTAAGAAATTCTTTTCACTTTATATTCCACATTTCTGTAGCATTTTTGCTACTTAGATGAAGTTTTTGGCTTGTTTTTTTTTTTTTTTTTTTTTTTTGACTATTTGAACCTTTTGAAACTACTAATATAGTTCCCAGAGATAACCAGAATTTTTATTATAAAAATATAAATCAGAGAAATATGTACCTGTTTTAAAAGCACACAACAAATAAATGTTTTAAAAACACATTTGTTGTTATATTCTATTATATAATTGTAATTTCTAATTTCAGAATATCAAAAACAATAACTGTTTCTATCATATTAAGTCATGAAGCTTATACAAATAGTGAATTTTGAAACTTGTCAAAATCATTTCTCAGTCTTTCTTTCTATTGGAAAAATTGGTGTTAAACCTTTCCGGGAGAAGCAGGTAGCCCACACAGGCCCTCTTATGTACAGCTGCTTAGCTAGCTTTTTTTTGTTTAGACATCTATGAGGACACTGCTTTAGAAGGAACTAAGAAGAATAATTTAGCAATTATGTGAGAAAATGGAATTAGTCCAGTGAAACTTGTGAAAAAAACAAACAAACAAAAAAACAACAATAAACTTAATTGGAGCCCCAGAAGACAGAAAATAGATATGCCCTGTTACAGTAATATCCCAGCTTTTTTTTTTTGTTTTTTTGTTTGTATTTTTTTTTGTTTGTTTGTTTGTTTTTTGTTAAGGTGTAGGTGTTAATAAAAGAGTCTCCACTGAGTGTAGGGACATCCACTTCATTGAACTGATAATGGCATTCACACTGGCTACAGGGCACAATGTATGAAGATATCTTGCCATTTACCAGCTGCATAATCTTGGTTAAATTACTTAAGTTCTTTTTACTGAATTAATTAAAAATGGGTGTAATAACAAAATCTACTTCATGGGGTTATTATACAGATTAAATAACTTGATATTGTAAAGCACTAAAACATAAACATTTTAGAAGCACCTCATTGTTGTTGTGCTGTACAAAAGTATTACAGAGGCAACAGAATAAAGCAATATAGTGCCTCAGTGCTTAGTGCACACCAGTCTTAATTAAATATTAGGTCCGCACTCCCAATTCCCTTTTCCCATATGAGAAAAGAAATGGCATAGGCAATTTTCTTCAAAATGAATGAATGTGCTCTCTGGTTTTCACACTGCCTAGGATTAAGTCCTGCCTACTGTGCACTCATGTGATCTTAGGCAAGGACCTTACACCGCACTGGGCTTCATTTTCCTCATTGGTAAAATAATAGTACTTTACACAGGGAGTTTACTGTGAGGGTTAAACAAAATAATGGATGATAAGAGCTTAGCCATTACATTGCCACTATAAATTTCTAATGATGTTGTTTTTATTATTGTTGGTATGTTACAAGTAGACAGTTGAATAAAATATTAAGTTCATGTATGACAGAAGGGTAGCTTTTTCACCTTAGTTAGACTGGTTTAATTGTTTTATGTCCTTCTGAGTTAAAGAATGGTTTCCCAACATTTTTCATTGTTGACACACTTATGAATTTAGTGAATAGTGTGGAAGAACTAAGTAAAATGAATGTAAAAACAATCTAAAAAGTAAGAAATGATTTCTTCCCTGCTCCCTAAGGTCTGATATCATTACAGACATACCTCGTTTTATTGCACTTAATAGATGCTGTTTTGATTTTTACAAGTTGAAAGTGAGACCCGCCATGACTTGCTTTTTTGCGATACTCATTTTATTGTGATGGTCTAGAACCAAACCTGCAATATCTCAGAGGTATGCCTGTATATTTAGAAATATACTGATAAAGGGTATTTAATTACCTACGTAATTTTCCTACTGGTTGAAACAAGCACTTTCCATACTATAATATGTATCACAATGAGCTTCTGAAATTTTGCCCTCAGATTACAGAGCTGATGGAGGAAGAGCTGTGAAGACCAAAATGACATCAGGTAAAGATATTTAAGGCATGCAATGTAGCTGGTAAGGGGGCGGGGGAGGGGGGTGGTGCCTAACAAAATCTGGGCTGGAAAAGAGTTTGATTGTTTTACTTTCATGAAAAATGTGGCTTGAAAAGGAATGGAAAATGTGTCCTTCTTCCTTTACTATTTTTTATTTCAGTATTGAAATATCTCAATTCCCTAGATAATAAAATATGGGCACAGATGGTAGATGACTGTCCACAGGCAATATTGCTTTTCAGCACCATTAGCATTTAAGTTTACACTGAAATAGCAGGTGGGATTTTGGCTGAAGGGCACTGCTAAGTCCTGAAAAATGGAGAAGCGCTTTGAAGAACAGCACCCCAAGTTGTACCCCATTATTGAATGATAATGGCAATTACTGTAAGTTAATTCCAAAAATTAAAGAAACACCTGTTTTCTTTCAAGTGTGGCTAGAATATGCAGCATTTTTCAAAGATGCTCCAAGTCCTTTGTTATTTGCCTCAGGTTGTACATGCGCCACTTGCCCGCCCTTTGCAAATTCTGAAGTAGGTCTCTGACATGCAGTCACCGGCATACAACGGTGTGCGTCCACTGCCTAATTGTTCTGTCCTCCAAACCAAAGTGGAGCAGCCTTCTCTAGTGTCCTGGAGTTCTGAAAATTATATGCTTTATTTTAAAAACACAATGAGAATGCCGCTCTTTCTGTATTTCTCTCCACAGGGAGGCCATTTCATTAAGTTTGCTTTGGTGGATGCTTTGAAATGTCTGGTCATTATAATTCAGTCACCCAAAGCCTTTCACTGAAAAATTCTAGTTATGGAATAATGTTGATGCCATAGCAACAAAATTAGGAAAGCTGTTTTTTCTCATTGGGAAATGGAGTAAATGGGTGTGCAACTGGGAAGAGGGAAAGGGCAAGGGAATGAGCCACACTAGGTCATAGTAACTCATTATGCTGTTGATAATATCTTCTTAGTTATGCAGGGGTTATTAATTTTTATTAAGTACTAAAAATGGGACATTGAAATTACTGAACTCCAGTTGTTTGGTGAGTGATATAAAAATTAAAAAGTAACTAACCGTTTTAAAAGGCTGACTGTAAAGGAGAAAAAATAATTTTATTCTACTCTTCTGAGTTCTTAGCTGAGACCCCTGTAATAAAAGAAAGATTAACAAAGACAAACAAACAGAAGTATATTATTTTGTAAACCTCCTTATAGGAGATATCCAGGGGAAAATTAGTAACTCCCCAGGGTGGTCTAGAATTTATTATTTAAAACTTTTTTTAAATTAATCCTCACCTGAGGGTATTTTTCCATTGACTTTTAGAGAGAGAGAGAGAGGAAAGGAGGGGGAGAGACAGAGAAAGGAGGGACAGAGAAAGAAACATGATGTGAGAGAGACACATAAATTGGTTGCCTCCTGCATGTGTCCTGACCAGGGCCAGGGATCAAGCCTGTAGCCAAGGTACATGCTCTTGACTAGAATCGAACCTGGGACCCTCCAGTCTGCAGGCCAACACTCTATCCACCGAGTCAAACCAGCTAGGGCTAGAATTTATTATTAAATAACATCTTAATAGGGAAAGGGAGGAGGAATGTAGGCCTCTTAGGGAAAGAGAGTAAATGATTTTAGGAAAGACTAATGGGCCTTTAGGAGAATAGGTGGGAAGTATAATAGTTTGTGACAGAGTTTTTGTCTGGGTGTGGTGTCAACTTCTAGTCTCCTCCTGTGATAAGAGTTAATCTTCTTTGATTGATGAAATTCCAGGGAGGGGATTTATGAGAGTTGAATTCCTTTTGGAGGCTCTAGAGCAGTGATGGCAAACCTATGACACGCGTGTCAGAGGTGACACACAAACTCATTTTTTTGGTTGATTTTTCTTTGTTAAATGGCATCTAAATATATAAAATAAATATCAAAAATATAAATCTTTGTTTTATTATGGTTTCAAATATCAAAAAATTTCTGTATGTGACACGGCACCAGAGTTAAGTTAGGGTTTTTCAAAATGCTGACACGCCGAGCTCAAAAGGTTTGCCATCACTGCTCTAGAGCATCTTTAGGCAGATAAGGGGAGTTCAGAGAAAACCTATCCCTGTATTTGCTGTTTTTAAAGGATCTACAGCTCAAAGTAATCAATATACCAAAGTGGCATATTTGGGGGTGGCATGGCCTGAATTCCTACAGTTATATTTTGGAGTAGTATATTCTGCTACTCCTCTCTGATCATTGGCAAGATCTTGTGCTTAGGACAGTATTTAATTCCCTTCATTTAATGTTTACAGTTGTCTGTGATGTAGGGTTTTCATGAACATTCAATGGGCTAGTGCCTATAAAATACTTGCAATTAATGGTTTCTGACACATAGTAATTATGCAACAAATGTAGTATTATTCTTTTTCTTGTTTATTGTTATTATGTGAAACTTGAGCACACATGAGCATACTATATATGGTTATAAATACCTGCAATAGTCACAACAATAAAAAATTCAAACATATTTGATAATTGCATTTGAAATATAAATAGACTCCAGGGAAGTATGTTTGACCTGGACCCTTCAGTTGTATCCACTTATTATGTACCAATCACTGTGATTAGAAATAGGAGGACTTTTTTTTTTTTTAAAGTGGTCTTTGACTAGTACGTACTAGTAATTAAATTAATTGGGAAGATGCCCTAAGCTTGCAAAAACAATTACAGAATAATAGCTATTGAAGTATAGCCAAATGCTAAACAATAAGAGATAGGCAATATGACTTAAAGTAGAGTTTAGAAAATTTTCCTTGAAAAAATAATACTTGCTTGGGTCTTCAAGTTCGATGAGAATTTAGGTGATTTCATTTTAAAGGGAAGAAATAAAAAATCGAACTGTAAGCAACTCCCAAAAGTTCTTTTTCTCCACTGTGAATAGTGGGAGATGAGTTCTTAGAGATGCTTAATTCTATCTAAAAATCATTATATAATTTATTGCCAAAAGTACTCTGCAAATGGATGGCTCATCACACATATAATTTCATACATTTCTGGCTTCCCCATGCTTCTCCTCCTTCACCTCCCACTCCCACCCTCTGCCCTCCCCAAAGAAAGATGAAGATGGGATCAAGTACATATATGGCAAATCAAGTACTACTGTATGGACCTCAGTTTTCTCACTTGTACAATCAGGGTAACAATCAGACGTATCTCACTGTTATCAGAAGGATTATATGGCATAATATGTGCAAAAATCTTAAGTGGCTGGAATCCAATAAAATATTAACAATGATTATTATTATTATTATTATATAGTACTTATAAATTTAAGAAAGACAGAGCCTCTGATGTTTGATACGGTGATGCGCCCATAATTTGAAGCTAAAATGTGCCCTATTTTCCTAGAGGTCCTAAAATCGGCAAATGCTGTATCCTACTCCAGTGCAGTCTTGCAGAGCACTCTACTTAATGTTACAGAAAGATGTGCTAAATTTAGCTGCCACAGCTGGATATGTATTAATGTAAGCATTTCATACACACACACTAAGTTTTGTGGAGATCAAAAATGGCATAATGCAATCTATAGCCATTAAAAAGCATTAAATGGCATAAAGCAATCCATAGCCTTTTAGATATATAAAATGATTGATGAATTTTGAGAACAAGACTGTATGTAATAAATTGTGAATTTTGTGCAACAGAAATCTAGAAAATAGCCTGCTAATAACCAAAGTTTACTTTTGAGATTGAAAATGATATTTAAAGTGGCTCAGCAAGAGAGACTAATGGTGGCTAAAATAACCTAAGAAGCCTTCATGAGGAACTGGGTCTAATTTGGGCTTTGATGCACAATTGATAGCAATGGGGGTGGCAATTTCAGAAAGGAGAAATGGTCCCCAATAAGGATTAGAGGAACCATGGCCATACTGAAAAAAAGCGAGACATTGATAATCATCCATCTCCAAGGGGAGCTGGGGAGAGGCGATATCTAGGAATGTTTTCCATTTCTGGAAATTTTGTTCACACTCCCTAACTACCCCAAATAAGAACAGGATGAGCATTCAGTAAATGGCCTGCAAAACTGTGTGCTGTTATCTTTGTCACAACTTTGGCTCTTCAATTTATGGGCACTGTACTTGGACTTTCAGTGAAAGGAAAGCAAGTGAAGTAAAAAAACAAAATAAATTTGGTTTAATCTTAAGCCAACCATGCCTTCTTATGTCTTTTCTGAAGATGTCTAGGGTTCTTTTCTACTAATAGTATATATCTAATTTGTTCAGAAGGTTTGTGCTGGAGAAAACATATTGATGAAGAGTAAAATGCAGATGTTCATTAATTAGGTATGTATTAACTACTTATAGTAGACTACTTGCTGTGCCTCAAGGGATTGAGGGAGAGATTAAAGAGGTTTTATTTTATATCAATATTTCCTGTTTTCTTAAGTTTTAGAATAAGGCCAAGCAATATTATTTTGTAAGTGTTTCAATCTAGGTTGGATAAAACATCATCATTTTCTCAAACTTAGTCATTTTTACTATCCAACTGAAGGCATATATATGGATAGTGTCCTGAAAACCAAGTGAAGAAAGTATTCAATGAGAATGGTTGAAATGTTAAATGTGCAGAAAGCTCAACAATGTTGAAATCTAAGGATTTAACATTCTGTTTGATTAAAAAATGAGTGTCATTGGTTGCTTTGACAATAGCACTTGTAATGAAGAGTTGACAACAAACTGATTGGAGGGGATCAATAGAGAATCTATAAAGAGGCATTGAAAGAGGGAGCTTATAAGACTTTCAGAGAGTTTTGATGTAATGGAGAATACGTTGTTACTTGGAGGGTGAAATGAGGTCAGGATAGGGGTTTTTTGCACGGTGGAAGAAATTACAATGTATATGTAAGCTGAGGAAGATATCTAGAAGAGAGTAGAAATCGTGTTGGAATGATGCGAGGAAATTGCTGGGTCCATGTCCTTGAATAGGCAAAAGAATAGGATCTAGTGCTTAAGGTAGGGTTAGCTTTCATATGAATAGTCAGCTCTTTTGTAATCACAGGAAGAAACAGGAGGAGTGTGTGGGTTCCAGTCGCCTCTGTTCCATGATTGTGAGTCATTCTTCTGTTTTACATGTTATGTAACTTTCAGTGGACTTTTTGTGCTCTCTGTGTCCCAGCGTACCTTCCAAGACACAGATCAAAGTTTCTTCCTTTAGAATCTTTCTTCAGTATGAATAACTCACACTTTTTTGGGAGTCTTTCTTGAATTCTAATAACATATAGTAATTGATACAACATATTTCAGTATTTAACATAAAATAACATCTTGTTTTGTCCTCTGTGTCTAGGTTAAAAACTGAAAAGCACTATCATGTATGCACACAACTACCTTGTAAACTCATACGCATTTTTAAGACCCCACTTATGTTACTGTTTTTCTGAGATGTCTCCTGTGACTTCCCAAGTTAAATCATCCCTTCCTTTGGACTAGCATATTTAGTCCATATTTTTAGAAGACCAAATCCATCGCAGATATTTTTGTTGATCTCCCCTATTGAATCTTTAGGATAGGGATTGTATCTTATTTGTATTTGCATTCCCGGCTGTAAGCAGATCATCTTATACATCAAAGGTACAGAATTTATGAATGAAAAAATAAAACAAAATGCTAGTATTATGTTTAGTATGTGAGTATGTATTGATTGGATCAAAGTAAATTATTGCTCCCTACAATTTGAAATTATGACTAAAAGTAGTGATTTAATTTCCTAAGAAATTATTAGATGGGATTAAGACACAGGAAGGAGGATGATTTTTTTTTAATATATTTTATTGATTTTTTACAGAGAGGAAGGGAGAGGGATAGAGTGTTAGAAACATCGATGAGAGAGAAACATCGATCAGCTGCCTCCTGCACACCTCCTACTGGGGATGTGCCCGCAACCAAGGTACATGCCCTTGACTGGAATCGAACCTGGGACCCTTGAGTCCGCAGACCGACGCTCCATCCACTGAGCCAAACCAGTCAGGGCAGGAAGGAGGATGATTTATCTCTGATATGAAGCAGAGTATTTGTATTCTTGTTTATTATGGTAAATATAAGTTGTTAATGATGGTCTCAGTCTAGGAACATGCCATCTTTGGGCATTTACAAATAGCATTTTATATTCATTGATATTTATGTTTTCTGTTTTCCTATACAGTTCTTTTCTTTACATGGCCCTCCAGTTTCCCTCATTTTAATAGTTGATCCTCTATCTCAATTTTCCTTTGTTAATTTCATTGAATCACACACTTGACAAAAGTTTATTGTTACTGCCTGCGTTATAGTGGTGTCATTATGTTATTTCTGGGCTAATATGTTGCCTATCTCATTTAATCACATGTTAAAAATTTTTAAAGAAATTAGAAAAGGAAAAAAAGGAAATAAAATCACAAGTAGGTACTATCTTGTTTGCCAGTGTAATTCTTCGGATAGAGGATTGTTAGTTGAGAAGATTTGTGAGGCAGCTTCTGCCTCAGTGGGAAAGTTTATTGAGATAATTTATATTCGTCATACAAGACAACTCTAAAAGCCTTCTTTCAGCTCTAATGAACTACACTTTGGAGACTTTTGGAGCCAGCTTCTCTAACTCTTTGCTTTTCTGGAAAAACTTTATTTTAACACTAGGGGCCAGTGCACGAATTTGTGCACCTTGAAAGGAACTGTGGGCTGCGAGGCTGCAGTGGGCACAGGGGTGGGTCTTGGCCCATCCTCTGTGCCCCTGCCCGGCCCCTCCTGCTGCGGCCCCCGGTTCCCTCTCTGCGGGCAGCCCTGCTCCCACTACCACCACTCCCATGTGCTGAAGGTGCCAGCTCCACTCGCACCTACTGATAGCATGGAGTGATTGGGGCCTGCACCAGCAGTGGGTGGGAGCAGGGCCAACACTGTCAGTGGGTGCGAGTGGCGGCTGCTGCCCTGATCGCCCCTCAGGAGCAGGAGGAGGTGGAGAAGCCCTCAGGGGCGATCAGGGTCAGCAGCTACCACTTGCACCCACTGATGGTGCCAAGCAATCGGGACCAGTGCTGGGTGCCAGCAGCAGGTGCAAACAGGGCTGGCGCTGGCAGTGGGTGTGAGAGCTGGGTGGGACTGCGGTGTGCAGGAGTAAAGAATTTTCAGTAACCACCAGAGGCTCGCCCCGATGACAGCAAGTGGTGCCCTGCCTTGGTCTGGCGCCCCTGCTCATCTGCTCCACCATCCTACCACGGCAGACGCCTGCCATGTTCCGCGCACGCCCCCTGGTGGTCAGTGCACAGCATAGTGACTGGTTGTTTGGTTGTTCCGGTTGTTCTGCCGTTTGGTCTATTTGCGTATTAGCCTTTTATTCTATAGGATAGGATATTGGTTCAGATGTCATTAATTAAAATCAAAATTGCAACATCCCTATCCACACTTTTCTCATCCCCACCATTCTGGCTCAATCACCACATTCTTTTAAGATTCCTTTAATAAATAATGAATGGCATTTATTTTTCTGTGCTTAAATAGGATTGATCTAGCTCAGTACTTGGCATAGTTTATACTTTACCCATATTTTTAATGAATGAATAAGTATTGCATGGATGTATGGATAAATGCATGAATGGATAGATGGTGAATATGGATGTATGTGGATGGCTCAGATCCACTATCTTTCACTATGAACTTAACATATGTAAAATTATTAAGTTGTGGGTTTTTTAGAATTAGAATAAAACAGGATACTTATTAGCTTTCATAAAAAATAATTTTAGCCTGGCCAGTGTTGCTCAGTGGTTGAGCATCTACCTGTGAACCAGGAGATCGAGGTTCGATTCTGGTCAGGGCACATGCCCAGGTGTGGCTCCATCCCGAGTGTGGGGTGTGCAGGATTCAGCCGATAAATGATTCTCTCTCATCATTGATGTTTCTATCTCTCTCTCCCTCTCCTTTCTCTCTGAAATAAATAAAAATATTTTAAAAATGGTTTTAACTATTATCAAGGTGTCATTGAATAGATATACCATAGAATCTATACTGTAAGACAAACATGGTAAAGGTGCTTTATCCATGTGTCAATTCTGTTCCTCACAATAGTCATGCAATGTAAATAGTATAATCTTTATTTTGAAATTGGGGAATCTGAGACTTGGTAAAGTCAATCGAGCCTGTTAAGATCCTATAGCTAATGTGAGGGAGAACTGAGCATTAAAGCTAGAACTGTCTGACTCCAATACCATTGTTCTTTCCAGTCACACATGATGCAAAACTGCCTTGCTGCTCTGTGAGTAACTGGTTCTGGTTGCTTATTTTGTGATACTTTCACAAAGTACCTTATTCTTAGAGAATTCTAGCTAGTATATTAGCTGATGAGTTTGAGTTACTGCTTCTTTTGGATAAATTTGTATATGAATCAAAGATCTTTCATACTAAAACAACTTTAAGGAACTAAATGTACACTTTAATTCCCATGACATTGTCTTCATCATAATTTGTGTTGTGTCAAACATTTCAACTCTCCACAGCTGTCAAAAAAATATAGTTTACATTTATATCGAATAATGCCACCATCCTCTGTGACAGGAGAATTTCTCTAGCAGACACCTTGTGAAAAGGTATGTTCTTTACTATGCAAGATTTGGCTATCTATACATACTTACCAGTCCATTCTGGGACTGTGTGGTTTTTTTTTTTATTTTTTATTACAACTGAGCCAATCTGTCAAACCCTCTTCCAATTTGAGATCATTCCTTCATCAATGATGGTGAAAGCTTATTTGATAGAAAATATAAAATGGTATATAGAATACCTAAAAAGAAATGAATACTGTATTGGATACATTTGATATACTAAAAAGAAAATCTTAAAGTATGGATGTGTGTCATTTGAAGGTTTGGAATCTTAGGTTTGAACAATGAAGGGTTTTATTCTTCTTACTATGCAGCTGCTTCTGAAGAAAGCCTGACTGTATTTAAAAACAGCAGCAATGAAATAAGCCAGTTAGAGAAAGACAAATACCATATGGTTTCACTTACATGTGGAAGCTAATAAAAAATAAATTAACAAAATAGAAACAGACTCGTAGATACAGAGAACAGACTGATAACTGTCTGGGGGTGGGGAGTGGGGGCTGGATGAAATAGGTGAAGGGATTAAGACAAACAACAACTCATAGACCCAGACATAAGTATGGTGATTACCAGAGAGATGGGGGAGAGGGGGAAGGTAGGAGAAGGTAAAGGGGAGAATAAATGGTGACGATGACAGAGGAGACTAGACTATAGGTGGTGAGCACAGAATATAGTACACAGCTGATGTATTATAGAATTATACACTTGAAACCTATTTAATTAACCAATATAACCCCAATAAATTCAATTCATAAAAAAGCAACAGAAACAAAAATAGGAATAAGTGTTTTAGATGACATGGATGGTGCCCATAAAAATGTCTATATTTTTTTGATACCTTGGTCCTGCCAGTTTTTAACATTTCATAAATGAGGATTTTGTGTATTTCCATGTTGTTCCCTTTTCACAAACGTGTCTATTTTCTACTTCATATTTTATAATAGGAGCACTGCAGTTGCAATTATTTGGGTAATGGAATGCATTTTAAATGATAGGAAAATTGTGAGCTGAGGAGCTCTTATGTAAGAGCATTTTATATGCTCTTCCACTAAGATTTTGCTTGAGATACACACACAGTCAGGCTTTACAAGGCCCATGAATTCCTCCCAACTCAAATGTCAGTTGCAAGTATAGGTGGAGAGCCTGGTAGCTGGGACACGTAAGGTAGCAGAATAATGAAGTGACTACAGTGTTTCAGGAAGAGACTTTGCATAGAGTTTGAGCTCTGTGAATTGACTGAATCTTTAGAAGGGAGAGGGAGAGATAGAAACATCAATGACAAGAGAGAATCATTGATAGGCTGCCTCCTGCATGCCCCCACTGGGGATCAAAACCACAACCCGGGCGTGTGCCCTGACTGGAATAGAAATGTGACCTCCTGGTTCATAGGTTGATGCTCAACCACTGAGTCACGCCAGCCGGACTCTGAGATTCACTTTCAGTTGGTTCTTTTTAAAAATTATGCCTGGCTCAGTGAATAGAGCAGCAGCCTGCAGGCTGAAAGGTTCCAGGTTTGATTTGAGTCAAGGGCATGTACCTTGGTTGCAGGCCCATTCCCAGTAGCAGGTGTGCAGGAGGCAGCTGATTGATGTTTCTCTCTCATAGATGTTTCTAACTCTCTAGCTCTCTCCCTTCCTCTCTATAAAAAATCAATAAAATATATTTTTAAAAAATTATGCCTGAAACCATTAGGAGGTTCTCAGTGTGAGAACAAAATCATTGAAGAAAGATGTTAATGTAATCTCCATTGGTAGCAAGCGTAATTATTAGGAACCATTGTAAAACTATGCATTAAATTTGCATAACAAAATAACATGAACCAACAATTATATAGTGATTTTTTGCATTTCCTATTATTAGAATTTGTAAACATGCTATTATTTCACCCTTACACAAACTTTGTGAGGTAGGTTAGAGAAGTCCTGTTGCAGACAGACAGTAAAGAAACCAAGGCTTGAGAATTAACAGGGTTAGGCTAGTATTACAGAACTAGTAAGTAGTAGATCAGATATGGTAGATCATACTTACTGACTGTGGGAAGCAACTTAGGATATCACTGTTACCAAGTCTAAGTTTCTTAGGCAAGATATAAGAAGAACTTTGCAACTCAGTCACCTCCAATTTTAATATTAGCATGTTTCTCACTCCACCTTCAACTGACATTTCCTTCAAAAAACAAATAATCAGCGGCATTTGAAATAAAGAGCAGTCATTGTTCTTTATGCTGGACATAATGCTAATTTAATGTTGACATAATGGAGACAGACTAGTGTAGGTTGAACAATTGTCATTGCAAGAGATTCAGAGTATATTTGTGTGTCAAATGAGGCTTCAACTGCATGAGCTTCATGTGGCCACCAATGAGAATAAGCCATGAGATAAACTAATCAAGTGGGAAGATTGTTGCCATGCATTTTATCCATCTTTAATTAGAGGTATTTCTGTGTCATCACCCAGATTTACATGATGACTGTTATTTGCATCCTTCCCACCGATAACCTTTTTGTACATCTGGGAAGAACTGGGTAGAAAATGAATAGGAAAATAAGCCACTCTGTGATATGTGCTTAATCTTGAAGATCCAGGGCACGGAAAGGAAAAGATGATTTGCTTCTCAGCACAGCAAAGACTCTGTTTATCCAGAGTTCCAGACAGCTGACTGGAGATGACTCATAAACTCTGACCATCCCCAAAGGGGAAAAATCAGTTTCAAAGTGACAACTAGATAGGCCATGTGCTCTTCTGCAGTGTGATTTCTCTGCCTGCCATGACTCCTGTTTCCTAATCAAAATCTCTGTGGCTATTGCCCTCTGCTCTGCAAATCCTGGTTCTATTTACATTTATAGGCCATCTACTGAAAGACAGAGATGATAATAATAACAGAAAATCATTAGATAAATCCATGACTGAAAACTCCAGTAACTGTATGGAGGAGGGGATAGAATTTGGATGATAGCATAATATATTATTCCAGTACTTCATAGTGTGGGTAACAGAGGGTTAAAGTTTAGGCTCTGGGTCTGGATCCTTTCTTTTCTGCTCACGGGCTCTGTATCCTTGGACAGCATAACCTCTCAGTTCCTTCAGTTTTCTGATCTCTAAAGTTTCTAATTAGGATGCATAACAAATAAGGATTTTTGAGGATTGAATAAGGTAACATATTTAACATGCATAAAATCATTTTTTATATTAAAAAGGCCATTAGTACATTCTAGCTATTATAATTATAAATATATATTATAATTTCATAACTATGGCTACTCAAATTGTATATGGATGGATAAACTCCCTTTTGATACATTATGTTATACTAGAAGCCTGGTCCATGAAATTCGTCCACGGACGGGCGGGGGGAGGCAGGAGGAGAAGGGGTTCCCTCAGCCCAGCCTGCACCCTCTCACAATCTGCCAGTTTAGGTCCAATTCCGCAGACGTCCAGAAGGTCTTTCAGCTGTTTGATCTAATTAGCATATTGTGCTTTTATTATTATATATTATGCATACATTAGTTATCTTTGCATGAGCTCCACTCTCATTTAATGTTGCACTCAAGTCTCTGTCTCATCTGTCTTTGTATTTCTAAGGGTATAACATAAGGCCTCTTACAGATTAGAAGCTCAGTACTTGTTTGTGGACCATCAGCTGGTTTCTCACTGAATTCCTTTACTGCAATGATTCTAAGTCAGGGCAAGAAGAAATCCACCAGAATTACATGGGAACTTTTTCAAACCTCACACACAATCCTAAAGGATCCCAATTTGTCCTAACATAGTAAGCTGATGGTACTCATGAGAGTATGCTATGCTCAAGTATATTGGTCTTGATACAGTTTGAGAAAAACCGTTCTTGTTAAAACATTATTTGGGGCTTCAGCTGTATCATTATTTTAGATCAGTTACAGCCACGCTACTCAGACTGTCTCCTGTGACCAGTGCCACGCCAACTCTCTGTCATCAATGTAGGAATTGAGAGACAGTGTTTAGAAAGTTTAAGATATATTTGACATTGCCTTAACAGGCTTGTGTTTTTCTTTGCGTTTTGTTTTACTATTCATTCTTTAAAATGTACATGTCATAGTTTAATTCATATACAATGAATTGGATATTAACAATAAACAAGCAGTCTGGCTGGCATGGCTCAGTGGTTGAGCGTTGACCCATGAACCAGGAGGCCACGGTTCAATTCCCAGTCAGGGCACATGCCCAGGTTGAGGGCTGGATTGTGAAGAGTATAGGAGGCAGCCGGTCAATGATTCTCTCTCATCATTGATGTTTCTATCTCTCTCCTTCTCTCAAATCAATAAAAATATATAAAAAATAAACAAGCCAAAAACCTCACTGATATTTTATCATAGATAGTTTAAGAAGTGAAACATAGCATCTTCTTGACATTCAAGATTCTTCTTCTCTTATTAATGTTGCTATGGATGTTTAATAGATGGAATATGCCAAATGTATCCATACTTTGTTTCTCAGAACATGAAGAACAGATTTGGGACAGATTTACGGAATTACATATAATTCTTTGTGGAATAGATTTGGCTATTAATATGTGCTTAGTCATGGTCAGATTTATTTAGTCTGAAAGTGGATCGGACAGGGAAAAGTATGGAATGAAAACTGCCAACAACATTACCCTTATCTACCTCTGTTCCTGATTATCATTTCGAAGGACTACTTTGAAAGGAGGAGCAAATCTGTTCTGTATCAAAATGTTTTAACTTCTTTTTGACATCCACCTGCCAACCTTCCATCATAAACACTGTATGCAGTAGGAGTAAAGATAGCTATATTTCCCAAGAGAGTTCAGAATTCAAGAGAAGAGAGAGAAATATGTTTATCCTACTGATGTAAAGTTCATTTTTAAAATAACGAAATGTAATAGTTGTATAATTACATACATGTATTCAAGCGCCCCCTTTCACATTTCTAATATATAGACAAACTGCCCCTTTCTGAAAGCCAAAATCCTGGGCTAAGATTGTAATTCCTGATCTAAAATTGTGAAAGCCTTTTAGTATAACATAAGCTAATGCACTATATCTAGGAAAGATATTAGGCCAAAAAATGTTAAATGATTTATAATTTTCTCATGTCTATTCTGAACTTAAAAGGCACGGAAAGATGTGAACAGCAACACAAAGCACAAGATAAAATGTTGCTATTGAAAAGATAGTGCAATATCCAAAAGTACAAATAAAAACATAAATAAATAAACACCTGATAGTCTATTTTCCCTCTTAAAGAGGTGGCAGAATGCTTAAAGAAAGGCTTCCCTGGTATATACGCCTTACAGAGTGCTTCCATTCCTCTGTCCCCAGAAACATAATCACCACGTCTTTACAGATGCTGCCAGCGGAACATTAAAAGTCTGTTGAACTACCTGCCAGAAAGATAACTTGGTTTAGACTTTCTGTTTTAACAAAAGTGCATGAGGCATAATGGTAACAATCTCTACTTCCATTTAAAGTGAAAGGAAGGAAAAAAAACCTCACCTTATTCTAAGTCCCTCTGCACATATCAGACTTACTGATAAACTGTGCAGTATGTCTCAGTACTTGCTGTGATTGGAAACAAGAAAAAGAGGGGCGAGGGGGAGGGAGGAAGGGGTGCTGTAAGCTAGGTCACAGTACAAGTGCATGCTGATTAGGAATCAAAGACTTGTTACTAACCAGAGATGTGATTTAAATGGGTCACTTTACATGAACCCCAAATTATTACTTGTCAAGAAAAGCAGACAAATACCTACATCTAAGGGTTTCCGATGTCTGTTGAGGTTTGCAAGCTATTGAGAATTAATTGACAAAAATGTAAGACAAAAGATAAAACCCATGCTCTGTGTTGCATAGCAACAGTGAACTGAGAAAACATCCCCTCACACCTGTCAGTCACCAGTTCCCCCAAAGGCCAAACAGAAGCACAGAACTGTTTGGCACATCTGTAATAATAAAAGCGTAATATGCTAATTAGACCAGACAGCCAAATGACCTTCTGGATGTCCTTCCAGATGACCTTCCAGGAACCAGGACTGCGAGGCATGAGGCAAGCCACCACGGCTGTGAGGGCAGAGCCCCTTGCACGAATTTTGTGCATCGGGCCTCTAGTAGATTATAATCGCACAGAGACTTCTGCTAAAACATGTCCTACCCAAGGAATCATGCCACCAAATTAGGAAAAGCCTTTTGCTCAGGAAGCAGCCATATTTACAGATATAATGCCAATTTGGGAAGCTGATTCACAAATCCATTTTGAAAATATTCATAGGAACATTACCATAGAAATAAGTGGATACAATTCATGTTTTCTTCTTTGTAGACTATTCTGGTCATGTAAATTGAGGTTTGGTGTATTTGCTATTTATTACTGTGTAATAATTTACCCAAAATTTAGTGGATGAAGACAACACAAACTATGATCTCACAGTTCCTTAGGCTCAAGATTCTGGGATGAACTGAATACTTCTGGCTCAGTAGTCCTCATTAGGCTGCAGTCTCTCTCAAAGATCTAGGTTAGGAGACCCACCTCCCGGATCACTCACCTGGCCATTGTCATAAGGCTTCATTTCTTTACCATGTGGGGCTTCCCATAGGGCTGTTCAAGACATAGTTTCTTGCTGAGAATGGGATCTGAGAAGAAGGGAGAGAGGGAGGAAGGAAAGGAGGTAGAGAGGTGGAGGTTATTAGGAAGCAGAAAGCTGCCAACAGAGTTCATGAATGTACAGTGTGAGAATAGAACCGGAGGCCAAAAATGGTATAAAATAGTGCCAGTGAATTTGAAGAATATAAGATTCTATCCTACTTGCAATATAACAAATAAGACTTTCACACTTTTATTTCTTTTTTTTAGAATATGTTTTTATTAATTTCAGAGAGGAAGGGTGAAGGAGAGAGGAAGATATAAACATCATTGATGAGAAAAATGATGGATCGGCTGCCTCCTGCACACCCCTACTGGGGATAGAGCCGGAAACCAGGCATGTGCCCTGACTGGGAATCGAACCATGACCTCCTGGTTCATGGGTCAATGCTCAACCACTGAGCTACACTGGCTGGGCTCAATTTTTAAATGATTCACCCATTGATACTAAAGAAGCCTAGTGTAATCATATGATTGCTGCATGTTAGTAAAGAATTATTAAAATTTTTTTAAAACAGTCCAGTTAAAGTTATAATTTCACTAAAATTAAAAGAAAAATAAATACTTTTCTTCCTGTTTGCCTTTAAGAACTCACTGTGGGGGGAGGCAATTTCAAATATGAAAAAAATGATATGTATTTGGTGGACAGACATTATGTAAACAGAGCAGATGGTAAGAGTAATGTGTAATTTTAACACATTACGGGTTTCTGCAGTATATTAGGTATTAAAATATTGTATCCTCCCATCTTCCTCAAACACATTAACTTTAAGCTTCTTAAATTCTCAACTGTATATAGTATGGTTTTTAATATAAAATAGAAAAGCACTCAGCCTCATGTCCAATTTTAGTCACAAAGACACACAGCCACCTTCTCACTGTAAATGCCTCAGGCAGTGGGTCTGGTGCATCTTAATGCTTTCTGATGTTTTTGTTTAGTGCCCTAGTTTCCTATTTTAAATATTCCTGCTAATTTATGAGCTTACCCTGGAATGCTAAGCGAGTAACAACCACAGAAGCCTCCATATGCCTATTTTGTCAAGAATATCAGGATACCCAAAAGGTTATTTACAAACTATGGAAATTCTACTTTCATTTCCACAGCAGGTGGCAGTTCTGTTTTAAGTGGAGGGTGTTTTATAACCAGAAAGAGAGAGATGGAAGAATTTACATCTTACTTTATATTATTTTGATTTAGAAATGAAAATTTATTTTGATTCTTTCTGATGATCGTTTTACTCCCCTTTCCTTTCTTTTTAGTCTATTTTGTTGAGTTACTATTTTACACCCCTCAGTTGAAATGTTGAGGATTTTTTATTTATTATTTCATTAATTCAATTCAAGTGAAACAATGAAGCTGAAAATAGTAGTTTTAATGACACCAGAAATATATGTTTCTTCCCCCAATTCTTGTTCACCTTTCCCTTTTTTCTGCAGCATGTGTTGGGGGAGAAAACAATCAAATTCTTTCTTTCCCAGTTGCCATGGGTATGTGCCACCTTATACATTAGTGGTTGTAAAGATATGGTGGGGTATTTGCTATCTCCTGCTTTAGGTTTCATCTGTTGAGAATAAGCCTTCAGAGACTATTTGTTTCCTCTTCAATGATCTCACCTTGCCTGCTCTTTCCAGATTCACAGAAAACAGAAATGCCTTAGATAATCCTCTGATCAATAGAATAAAAGCCCTTTCTGTTTATCTACTGGCTAGAGAGTTGCTAACTTTTATAATGGAGAAATTGAAATATTTCTTTCTCTTATAAAACTATGAGGCTTAAAGTTTTAAAGGTATTTTTACTTGGAAAATAAGATAAATAAAGCAAAGGAAAATGATGTTTTCAGAAAGTGTGGATGGAATGAAAGAAAAGCTCCTCCCTGCCACCCATTTCCAATGTTTGATATTTATCAGTGATTTTCAGACAGCTGGTCCACCTTGGGATGCATCAGTGGTACTCCCTGGATGGCAATAGTACCAATCAAAATCTGACCTTTGCTCTGGAACTCTTTTTATTCCACCTGGTCTGTTTGTCAATTCATGAACTTTATCATATTCACTTTCCTCCCACATATGCCATGATCCAAATATCAGTTTGGGATTTAGCCATAATTTGCAGGCTCTGTCTTTGTTTAGTAGAAAGTGCTTTGGAAAGAAAGACCTAGGTTTTCTACTCTAGTGAACTGGCTTTGAAGAAAAAAAAAATGAGTCCAGCCAGCATGGCTCAGTGGTTGAGCACTGACCTATGAATCAGGAGGTTATGATCAGATTCCCAGTCAGGGCACATGCCTGAGTTGCGGGCTCAATCCCCAATGTGGGGCGTGCAAGAGGCAGCCGATTAATGATTCTCTTTCATCATTGATTTTTCTATCTCTCTCTCCCTCTCCCTTCCTCTCTGAAATCTATAAAAATATTTTTTTTAAAAAAAGGAGTTTAAGTCTTTATACATCTACCTTTTTCTTCTCATAGAGAAGAAGGCAATGGTTGCATCTCACAGTAGGTATATGAACTATTCCATGAGGAATCATCAAATTAATGATGATCGTTCAAATTAGAATTTTTAAAGGAATGAAAGAATACAACCATTTAAAAAAATCATGAATATTGTATACCAGCACTCTGAGAAGTAATAGAAAATTATAAGCAACTAAATAGGGATGTTGGCCCTATATTTTTCAGTAACATTGAGGAATGTTCTATATAGCATTTATGTAATAAATAATAGTAATAAGGAACATTTATTGAGTATTTAGTAGTGGTTGATTTATGTCCAGGTGAGGAATAACATTCGGAGTTTTCAAGAGTCAAAGAATGATCACCCTACCCCCAAGAAAATAAGAGGAACACGAGAGGATACTAACCCAGTTATAGAGGCAGGCTCTGGAGAAAAGGGAGACAATCCTAGTTTTAGAATTTTTACAACCAAGGAATCTAATAAAATTAATCTAATAAAAATTTTCTGGAAGGGATTGGGAATTAAAATAGAACCAAAGGTTTCTTTAGCATATATAGATGTAGTTGTTACTGAAATATGTAGTAAATATAAAATATGTAGATGAAGTTAAAATACTTGGTTTGAGAGAAGCAAATTTCTCTTTAGTCCCTACATTTAGTAGGGGCCTGCCGGGAGCCGGTCCATCCTTGCTGTTTCAAGGGACCTGGCATATATGGCATACTGTTCTTAATATGTTTGCTCACCTTCTTGGCACTATGTGTTTTAACCAAGGTCACCTCTCTGAGAAAGGTTGTTTCCCCAAGTAGGGATTTTCCCCTGAAGTTAGGGAGGGAATAAAATCCCTTAACTAAGTGCCAGGTGGGTAATTAATCACTTTAACTATGAACAATGATGCTTAAGCTACATAATCTTTACTCCCTGGAATGGAGATAAGAAACGCCCTAACCTTTGGAATAGAGATTGATAGGATTGGAATCAACTGGTATAAATACAGTCGTAACAAGACAACAGAAGACAGAACTTAGAAGACAGAACCTACACAGAACCTAGAGACAGAAGAACTTCGCTGGAGAGAACATGGCAAAAGATCCTGGACAGAAACTGGCCACAGAACCTAGAGACAGAACCTAGCGAGAGAACCTGGCTGAAGAACCTAGAGACAGAACCTGGCTACAGAACCTGGATAGAACATGGCAAGAGAAACTGACTAGAACCTGGTGACTGAACCTGGCTGGAGAACCTAGTGAGGGAACATGGCTACAGAACCTGGCTGGAGAACCTAGCAAGAGAACATGGACACAGAACCTGGCTGGAGATCCTAACCAGAACTTCGCTGGAGATCCAGACCAGAACTTGGCTGGAGATCCTGGCTAGAGATCCTGGCTAGGCTGCTGATCAACTGAACGCTGTCTCCATGTCATTCCTTCTTCGCCGACTCCATCCACACCTTTGGGGACCCCTGGACCTGTGGGCCCAGTAACATCTGATTTCAATTTACAATCTATAAAGACTTCATCCAATTAGGATAATCACAATATATAGCAGTAGAAACATTTTGCATGCTCTTAAGTTAAGTAAATGCTAGGATCCTACTATCTTAATATTCTTTACCTAAAAAGTGATTTCTGAGACTTAAAAAAAATTTGAAATTTAATATTAAGCATTTAACTCTTTGTATTTAAGAAAAATATATATATTTGAATTAATTACATGTGACATATAGACTTTATAATTACCATTGATTTTATAATAAAATATGAAAAGATTATAGATACATATTTATTTACTCAAAAGGCTTATATCTGGAGTATGAGTGATTTTATTATTTCTTCTACTTTTCTGTATTTCCAAAATATCTACAATTATCACATATTCTGGTTATAATAAACAACAAAATTTATTTTATATCAAAAAATAACAGTAAAGAAAAGAGCTGCTGGGTAGAAAAAATAGAAAATAACGTTAATGACAGAGCAGACATATATTTTTATTTATTTGTTTTCTTCAGCTTCACAAGAGATAAAGAAATCTGAGTTAACTGAATTTCTTATTCTGTAAATTGAAAGTGTCTAAGTGGTTAGTCAGACTTATGGAGATAAATGGGAGTATTCTGTACTGCTTTGGCAGGAAGCCATTTCTTGTATTCCTAAAGTATTTATTTAACCTGAACATTAGGATGGCAGAAATAGAAAAACTTGTACAATGGGCTACCTTATCCAGATAAGTTAAAGCTGTTTATTAATATAAATATTCAAGAAACAGCCCCTCTGGAATCAGAAAGGGGAAATGCATATCCCATGGTCCCTTTTTTACTTTATCATTGAAACAGGGAGACCAAGGTTAGCATATTTGAAACAATTCTAGAAGAGAACAAGACAGGGACATTAAGTATATGACAGTTTATCATAGACTTCTGGAAAATTAGAGATTCAAATAAGAAAAATGCTACTGCTGTCTCTTGGGATGACCATGGAAGGTCTTTTTTTTTTAATTTTTAAATATTTCTTATTGATTTCAGAGAGGAAGGGAAACGGAGAGATAGACAAGAACACCAATGATGAGAGAGAATCATTGATTGGCTGCCTCCTGCATGCCGCCCACTGGCGACTGAGCCTGCAACCCAGGAATCGAATTGTTGACCTCCTGGTTCATAGGTTGATGCTCAACCACTTAGCCACACTGGTCAAGTGATCATGGAAGGTCTTAAAAGGAGATTTGAAGCAAAGTTTTAGATTAATGGAACAGAAGATTATTTTCTGAAAATAGTTTAGAATAGTTCAAAATGTAGCAGGAGAGAATTGGAAGTTTGCTTCAGCCCTAATTGGGGTTGGGAGAACTCATTAGAGTCAAACCATATTTAAATTTATTGATATTGACCTTGAATTTCACTGTTCCTTCTTTCTAGTAAAATATAACCAATCCTTAAGCGCATAGAAGGGGAAATAACAATATACATTCATGATTGGCTTATTCAGTGTCTTCTCCCACTTCCTCTAGTTTACTTATCTGTTCTTAGAGGTTGAAGAGCATCTGAGACAACCAGGTTGTCACTGTGATTTAGCTTCCAACACCGGAAGGGCCATGTGAAATTTGGAAAGTAGAAGTCCAAGACTTTGAGGTGGAGACCACACTATTAGTTTTTCCTGTCAAGTACAGTCTTGGAAACATTTAGTGTGTTTTTTTTTTTCTGAAAAAGCAACAGGAGATGTTTTGTACCAAGTCTCTAGCTGTGACTGCTGAGAGTTAGGACATGGGAATTAATTTTGCTGGCGGCAGCCTCCGGATTTCCAAATCAAAACAAGTTCATGCAGTGCAGCTATCAGAGGTGATGGCTTCTTTATTTCCTGAATCTCTCCTCAAGTGTGTGAGGTCTGTCATATTGTTCTGGTGGGATTCTGAAAACTCTGTCTAAAACTTGTTCGAATCTTATATTAGACTGGAGGCCCAGTGCTGAATTCGTGCATGGGGTCGGGGGTGGGGGGGGTGAGGTACTATGGGAGGTTGGCTGGTTGTGGGAGGGACTGTGGGTTGGCCATGAAGGGAGCTTGCCCTTGGCCCCCTGGGAAAGGGGCTGTGTCTGCCGCTACCCACCACCAGTTCCCCATCCCAGCTCAGGCCCGAAGGCCCCAGCAGGGTCGGGAGAGGAGGTGACAGTCATCGGGCCAGGTGTGGAAGGAACAGATGCCTGACACTGGACTCTGACGCTGCTGTCAGCACCCTGCCACCGTGTGGTTCCCTGACTTCCCCCCTCCTCCTTCCCTCTCAGCAGCACCTATTGTGGTGGGGGGGGGGGGGCGGAAGGGAGGGGGTGGCCCAGGGAAGGAAGAGAATGGGAGTGAGACAAACCCTTGTGTTGAGGGCTGACTTTCAATAGATCACAGCAAGGGAACTGCTCTGATACGTAGGAAACCCTGACCCAGAAGCAGGTCTCTAAAAAAATGGTTTAGCACCAAGGGCTGACGGGGGCTGGCTGGCCAGGGGAAGGAGCCGTGGGAGGTTGGCTGTAGGAGTGCACTGACCACCAGGGGGAAGCTCCTGTGTTGAGCGTGTGCCCCCTGGTGGTCAGTGCGCATCATAGCGACTGGTCAACCAATTGTTCTGGTCGTTCCGGTTGTTCGGATGTAACGGTCCCTTTGGCTTTTATATATAGATTCTTATACTTGAACTATTCAGAATGAATTGTGCTATGTAGAAAAAAACATTGATCAATGCTTGCCACAGTGGGAATTACCAACATGGAAAGAGAGGAAGCAGATGACTAAATCATTTACAACATAATTGTTAAAAATATAGTCTGTATGTGGATTTTGTTAAGGATCTTTTGAGCTGCAGGCTAGATGCTTTGGCACTAATCTCCTTTGTACATAATAATAATATAACCTAATTGATTGCTCTATCTTAGGCTTATGCAATTTAAAAGTAAAATGGATTAGAACAACTCATCTGGGCAAGAAAAATTTCTTTTTAGTTCTCTTCTGTCTCATCGTCAACTCTATAGATTTTATAGTTATCTTGAAGGCGGAAAGATTTAAGGGTTCAAAAGTAAACAGATTTTTGGGGGATGTTCTTTAGATTAGTTTTATCTTGAGCCAAATAATTTCTCTCCCTAAGCTTCATCTTCCTCATCTTTCAAATATCACATCAAGTTCATAAGGCTGTCATAAGAGATAAATGAGTTAATGAATTGGTTCGGGAATTTCCAAGACCTCCCTCAGGCTGAACCATCACTGAAGTACTTATAAGACTCTAATCCTCCTAGAGCAAAATCATGTATTCACCATAAGTCATATTGTTAGGATCAGCTTTTCTGGTCAAATTGGTACAGCGTGGTCTAAAGCCTCTAACCTACAAAAGCATTCTTATCAGACAGCAATATTTCAAGGATTTAGAGATTATCTCCCAGGAAATACTAATGGGTCAAGGGAAGTAGGAGGTTACTGAAATGTGCTAAGATAGGAGACATTCCACAAGAAAAAGAAAAAGCTGTAGAAAATCCTCATTCATCAGATGGTCACTGTTTTCTTCAGCATGAAACTGACTGTACATATTTCCTGCTGTATTGACATTAAATTTTCCCTAAGGGATTTGTTAGGGGTATTAGGGGTAACAATAGAAATAGGATAAGCCCAGATCTATTGAGTGACTATATAGGCATAGGTTGGTACACACGGATAGTAAATATTCAAGTCAATAGAAAAGCAAATTCACTCTTGAGGTAAGGAAGGTAAAATAATAGGAAATGCAAATTTAAGTGAAATTTATCATAAAACAATCAGAATATGTATTATCACTTATACACTTAATTGAGGCAAATGAAGATAGCTATTATTTATTGATTTATTTATATACTCATTGCTACTGAATGCCTATCATTCATTTATTTATTCATCATTTCACTTAACAAATATGTATGGTATATCCAATATTTGATATGCACTGTCCAAGGCACTGAACTCAACCAAGAAAACAAAGACCTGCCCTCTGATAACTTACAATGTACCAGTAACAATGGCATTAAACAAATATAATCATTTCAGCTGGTATTAAATGCTACTAAGAGAAAAACAGTAATTAAAGCAATAAAGCACTAAGTTTTATACAAGCAATCCAAATTTCCCAATTTAATTGAGTATCTGGAAGCCTTAAGGAAAGGTAGAAATGTTATCAGTTCCTAGAAAAACTTACCTATGAGTGTGTTAGTTTCTTTTTCTTTTCTTTTTTTTTGTTATTGATTTCATAGAGGAAGGAGAGGGAGAGAGAAATAGAAACATCAATGATGAGAGAGAATCACTGATTGGCTGCCTCCTGCATGCCCCACATTGGGGATTGAGCCTGCAACCCAGGCATGTGCCCTGACCTGTAATCCAACTGTGGACCTCCTGGTTCATAGGTCGACACTCAACCACTGAGCAACACCGGCAGAGCGAGTGTGTTAATTTCTTATTGAACTGTAACAAAGTATCACAACTTGGTGGCTTAAAACATTTATTATCTTACAGTTCTGGAGATTAGAAGTCTGAAAGGGATCTCAGTGGGCTAAACCCAAGATGTTATGGGTTGTCTTCCTTCTTGAGACTCTAGGGGAAACCTATTTTCTCAACTTTTGCAGCTTTTTAAAAGGCTGCCTGCATTTCTTTGCTCAGTGTTGCTTTTCTTTCTTTCTTTCTTTTTAAATATATATTTTATTGATTTTTTTACAGAGAGGAAGGGAGAAGGATAGAGAGTTAGAAACATCGATGAGAGAGAAACATCAACCAGCTGCCTCCTGCACACTCCCTACTGAAGATATGCCCACAACCAAGGTACGTGCCCTTGACCGGAATTGAACCTGGGACCCTTGAGTCTGCAGGCCGACGCTCTATCCACTGAGCCAAACTGGTTAGGTCATCAGTGCTGCTTTTCATTTTCAAAGCCAGATGGTCAGTAGAGTTTTTTTCATGCTGTATCACTTTAACACTGATTCTTCTGTCTCCCTCTTCTGACTTTTCAGACCCTTGGATTACCTAGAACCCACCTAGATAATCCTATTTTAAGGTCAGCTACTTAGCAACCTTAATTTCATCAGCAACCTTAAATCCCCCTTTCCAGGTAACACTGTATTAAAGGTCTTAGGGATTCAGATACCGATATTTGAAGATCCACATGAGTATGTACACAACTTCACACACCCATGTGGGTCTTCAAAAGATACCTAATTTATAGAGAAAGCAAAGTTCAGGATGGACTTTGCACAGCCATTGTTTACTGCATGCAAGAAATTCAGTATGCAAAGCATTATTATATATGACTCAGATCATAGGTAAAAGTAGTCAGAAATAAGATAGGAATGTCCTCTACAGTACTTATATGATAAAATAGCTAAGGAAAAAAGGCTGCTATACTAGTAATAGCTCCTTCAATTGGAATTAGATATTTTATAGAATACTACTCATGGAGGAGGATAGTGAGGGCAAGTCAAATTTGGTTAATAATTCTCCTTCTTTTATAGCTAGGATTAGGCATTGTTACTGGTAGATATGGCATTCTACCATTCTCCACATATTTATTAATCACAGTAACAATCTGCAATCATTTTTCTTAGAACACTTATCTTTTTCTTACCGTCTAGTTAAAATACAAAATTTGTATAATATGCTTTTCACTTGATCTATTGAGAAGGGAGGACTTGCAAGTATCACTCTTCATGCCAAGTAATTAAATAAAATCAAATTCCATCCAGAAAATTTTCAATATTCATGGGCAGATACAGAAAGTGCATGGAACATATAAAATATATAATTTGAGAATGCCAAGGGAAAACATTTTTTAAAAATATATTTTATTGATTTTTTGCAGAGAGGAAGGGAGAGGGATAGAGAGTTAGAAACATCAATCAGCTGCCTCATGCACACTCCCTACTGAGTATGTGCCTGCAACCAAAGTACATGCCCTTGACCAGGATAGAACCTGGGACCCTTGAGTTCGCAGGCCGACGCTCTATCCATTGAGCCAAACCGGTTAGGGCCAAAAAACATTTTTATTTGGACATTAAGTTCCCACTGATCTCATTTCCCAATCATTCCTGAAAATGCCCATGCTGCCTATAATGGGAGGTGTTTTTCATGGTGATGTGGGTAGAAGATTGTCAGATTTATTCAGGATGCTGGAGGGTCACATATTTGAGTACCTAACCTTGGAGATACAAAGCAAAGACTTATTAGTCAACTAAGCACCTCCAGATCCCTGTTCCTTGAGAGAAAATAGCCATAAAAATCTACCTTTTTCCAGTTGGAGTCACCCTCAATTTTTTCTTTTAGTAAAACAAGTTGGGAGCTTAAAGTTAGCAAAGAATTGTGAGAGATTGTGGGGTTCAACAATATCCTTTTGATTAAAAGTGAGAATATCTATAGCCTAGCTCCACAAATGTGACAAGAATCATGGTGTCACTTCAATCTCAGAAGAAATTGAGGCTGGTTCTATCTTCTCATGTTGCCAGAGGACTCCTGATTTCCCTGGATATGGAATGGTTGTCATATCAGAAGTTATTGCTTTGGACATTATAAAAACTATCTAGGATCCATTCCCCTGTGGCTGTGACCCTTAAGTTCCAATGAAACATGATTTACGACAAATATCATTTGTCTAACAGAATAATAGGAGGGTTTTAAAGCTCATATGATATACTCTATGTCATTGAAACCAAGCAAAATTCAGGTCTTTGTTTAACTCAAAAGAAATACATTTGAAATATTGTATAAACTCTAAAATTACAGTTATGTTTCATATCCCTCAAATCCGTTTCATCTCTCTAAACACAACCCCATAAAAACCCATCTCCTTGAAATGGGGGTGGAAAAATGATGGTTAGTAAAAGAAAACTTAAAGAAAGAATGCTCTTTACAGCACATTATGTGCTCTTTTCTGAAAGAACTTGCCTTTTTAAAAAATACTTTTAAATAGGTCAAGCCCAGACTTTTTGAATGTCTTAATCTGAATAGCAAATACCTCTAATCTTAGAGTTTATGCAGAAGAAAAGGGGGAAGGAGTCACTCTTTACCCCTTTCCCTCTCCTTGTTTATAAAGGACTTTTGCTGAGTCTTAAAGTTGGGAGATTTTTATTAAGGTATTATTTTCACCAAGAATGAAAATAACTAAGAGAAATCATTATCCCCAGGAGGCTTTAGAATTTCTTTAAGTCACTTGCAATATTATTTTAATAGCATTCATAAAGAGCCATTTAGACTAAAATGCCCTGGAGAGATTTACCCATAATGCCATGGAAGCTCTAAGGTGAAAGAACAAAGCCCTGGACCAGAGTGAGAAGACCAGGACTCGAACAAGTGCCTGCTAGTCATTGTGTCTGCCCAGAGCAGTACCTTCTCTCAGGGTCTCGGATGCCTTCTGTCAAAATATAGAGGATTAAAGGCTTTGGGTGACTTAGGAGAGAAGATGGAGCATTATTTTGATCTGATTTACAAATTAAGCTTCCACTTGAGAATACCACTCCTGAATCAGTGCTTGAAAGCTAGATTTTATGATTTTATCTGATGTGCTGGAAAGTTATTTGGTTCTATGAAATAGGGCTTTTACCCATTGGTTTCATTCATTTATTCAATCATATATTCATTGTGAATAAATATGTATTGAAAATATACTCTGTGCCAACTAATATTGGGTAATCAAGTAATAAACAATGGTTCTCTCCCACCTGGCTGCTGTGTTAATTTAATTAGATTCTTGATTACTCCAAGTCTCAGGCATCCTTAAATTTAAATGTTGCTGACTATTGATGTCTGCTTTTGGGGGGGGAGGCGGATAGACATACCTGTGGTGTGTGTGCCTAATCTGAGCAATTCTTGTTAGAACCGATTCCTTCTTAAGTCAGAATCAAAACAATCAGAAATGTTCACAGAAATGTTTTCCTCTATTTAAAATTAAATATTTTGGTTTGAAGAAAGATTATAGTATATATTCAGTATAATTTTAGAATCACATTTTTCAGTGGTCCTTATTCATTGAAATCAACATTTTTTACGTGTTGAATATGATATAGGAATGCAAATTCACTATGTAAGGAAAATAGAGCTTGAATGTCAAGATTTATTTCTATCTAAATATTTACCTTATTTTAGCTCAACTAGAGTTCTAACTGTATTAATAACATGTAATTCAAAATATGTAAGTTGCACAAGTTTTCTAAATTCTATATATTTTAATTTCAAGTGACTTCAAACCCAGAAAAGTAAAAAGAAACTAAAAGTTGAAACTGAAGCCACAAGACAATATTGCCATGGACTGTTTTGATGCCCTTCTAGGGCTGACAGATTTGTGGCACGTGAGACTTGTTCTAACAATAACTTAAGGGGTCAACTGCATGGAATTTTACCTATGAATTTGGGAAGACTAATTGACCCTGGCAATCATTGTCTCAGTGGAGGTGAAGGAAGTTAAAACTAAAACTTCAGTTTCTTAATCACCCCTTTCAGCCAAGTCCCTTGTTGATAGTTTGACAAAAATAATGAAACCTGCTCCATTACCAAAGAACTATCCTGCTAGTGTCAACTCTCAACGTTTCTCATTTGAGAATCAAATTTATTTTAGTTACCTATGTGCTCTGTGCTATCTGCCTGTATTACCATAAATTATTTCCACTAGAAATGTCAAAATGTGAAACAAAAAGCACTGGGTGTTTTCATGCAAGAGAAAGGAATCTTACCCAAAGGAAATAATGTCCCCATTACACCCTGGTGTGCAACCTCGTATATTCAAAATCTTTGTCTATACCTCATGTGGGGGACATGATGCTATTGTAATACAGTTGCTACAAGTGTTTAAACACAATGCTAATCTAATACTAAAGCAAGAGGTCTCTAGATCTCCTATCTCAAAGCATTTAACCAGTATCTTTCAGTGCTAAACATTTTTTTTTTGTTCCATTGAACTTGAATTCAGCATCTATGCTTTGTTTTTCTAAGATTGTCTGTACATTACTTCATAAACACACTGAGCTAATCTTATCTCTAAATTTATTTGCATGTGCAAATAAATATTTAGTATTCAATTCATAATAACTAGATACTGTGTTAGGAGCTTTCCAATCCTGTAATCTTCTATTCTCTGAGCACTTGCTATGGGGCATGCCCTGTGAGAGACACTTGACATGCATCATCTCCTTGAAATCCAACAGTAAACTTACATGAGATATCCTCATCTAATTCCAACAGACAGTGCATTATCCTAGTGGTTATTAATTTCCCATGCAGCTTGCAATTAGTGGAGCAGAGAGGTAAACAGGTGTGCCTCACTCCAAGCCTAGCTCCTCTTTCTCTTCCACAAATCCATCTCTCTCTCTCTGATTCCTTAAGACTCAAACTGAATCCCACATCCATCCATACAGCCTTCACTGACATTCTTTCTGGAGTAGTGCTACTTCTGTGACTTCCATAGAACTTATAGTTGGTACTGTGAACATTATCATACCATTCTTGTTCTGTTTCTGTTACTCCATTTTAGTGTCATCAGTATTACAAAGGTGGCAGCTTGGTGCTTCTTGTGCCTTCACTGCGCCTGGCTCAATGTTGAGTGGCCACATGGGTGTAGGGAGAAAGGCTTATTTAAATGCAGACTAGGTTTTTTAGGTTTTCGTTCTGAGTATGTCTATTTTGGCATGAACCAAAAAAAGAGACCTTCTCACTGCATTGCCCTTTCTATCAAAGAATTAAAATAGTTAGCCATTTAACCTGATTGCCACATATTCTCTACTCCATTGCCTTTTAACATCATTTTCATAAACACAAGTTGAGGTGGAAAATAATAGCAACCTCATCAGGTTAGTGTTGCAACTGTAAAAAACAAAAAGCCCCTCCTAACGGGATACCAACTGTTCACTTTCCCACTTTAGGCATTATCTTTTCTGTTCCAGAAAATACACACAATGTACACTGTGGGTTGTCTTAGTTACTTACATTTTTTAAGTGAGCGCAGAGGACTGTGAGATCCAATTTTATGTAACATTATTTCAATAGATGTACAAATGAGAGTGAATAATAGCTAGTAAAGAAAGATGATAACCATGATTATGAGACTTTTAAATAATTTTAGATGACATTCAGAATATCATTTGAAGTAGGTTCAGTCATTATTCAAATATAAAAGGTTTTTTCTTATATAAATTTATAAGCAAATTTTTCTTTTCCTGCCCTAGCATTTAGGGACTAAGAATGAGCACAGTTCATTTATATATTCTATTGCTATTTATTGCTGCCATTCATTCATTCATTCATTCACTCATACAATATTAACTAGGTTTCATTAATATATAGATATTGTCACAAAACAATGTACCTTGAATCTCAAACCTCTATTGTAATTGATAAATCTAAACACCACTCATGAGTATACATACCTCAACCTGGTTTTGGTATGGGGCAGCAAGGAAATTCCATTGTCTCTGCACACCATTTCACTAGCTTTGTGGAAAGATGAAAATTCAGACATCATTCCTTATGCCTTGTTATCAAGATTCCATGTAGCCAATTTGATGGATCTTTCCCCCGCTTCAGTGACTTGTTTACGACACAAAATTTAAGAACAACAGAACAGTAGCTCCTTTTGTTAATTGCGCACCATATGGCAGACACTGTGGTATGTGGTATGAGTATTATATCTCGTATAATACTCAAGAGAGCTTTATGTGGCAGCCCTTGATTTTATATGTTAAAAAAATAAGGAATCTAAAAGAGGTTGAGATTACATAACTTTCCTCAGGTGGCACGTATGGCCAAACAAGGGGTAGAGTCTGTATTTGATTCCATGTCCAGTGGACACTGAAGTCCATGACCGATTTACAACAGACGAGGTACAATTGAGTCTACTGTGTCTAAATAGCCTTTCCTGCTTTACTTCAATGAAGCCCTATTTTCTTGTTTTTTTCTACCATAGTATTTACTTAACAAGCAGAACAACAAAAAAAACTTGCTTTGCAGTTTTAGAAAGAGGGAGAAAAGATCAACACTACTCTTGCTTTCTAAATTTTAAGTCACGTTGAGGTCACCATGCTCAATCCTCCTCCTCTCTATTTCCACTTTGAGTAATAGGACTATTATTTCTGAAAATCATTAACGTGGTTTTGCTTTCTCACTTCTTCCCGTACCTTTAGCACTTAGCTATAACTACTATGGGAACCAAAGCAGATATTGTCTCTGTTATTTTAAAACTCATAAGTGCATGAAAGGTTCAGTTATTTTTGGTATTGAAGTTGAAGAGATTAGCTTTTGTATTTAACTAAAAATATTAACTTGGGAAGTCAGAAGGTCAATTTTATAATCTAGAACTGGAATAAATTGATGTTGTTGGTGACTTCCTATGCCACAGTTGGAATTTTTCTGCCTACTAAGCACAGCTATTCTCCAGGAGCAGCAATGTTAGCAGTGACTTTACACAGGCAGAAGGGGTTTCACACACAAGTGACGTGTTGAACAGTTCTGTTTCATGTCACAACATACGGGAACCGCAAAGTGTTCACTTCCTAAGAAATGAGTCTCATTCTGGTCTATTGATCTGTCACTGAGATTGCTACCACATGGATCCAAGCCACCATCCTCTCTTGCCTGAGTAATACAGCCTGCTTACTCTTCTGTTTCTACTCTTTTCTGTTTCTTCTCTACTCAGCAGTCAGAGTGATCCTTTTAAAATACACGTCAGAGAAATCATATCAAGCATCTTCTCAGATCACAATGGCATAAAACTAGAAATCAACTACAATAAAAAAAATCCAAAAAAATCAAACATGGAGACTAAATAGCATCTATTAAACAATGACTGGGTTACCAGAGAGATCAAAGAAGAAATAAAAAACATCATGGCAACAAACGACCATGAAAACACAATCCAAAACCTGTGGGACACAGTGAAAGCAGTCTTGAGAGGGAAGTTCATAGCTCTACAAGCCTACTGCAAAAAACAAGAAACAATGATAATAAATTACCTAATTTCTTACCTACAACTCAAAGAGTTAGAAAGAGAGCAACAAGAAAAGCCCAGTGTAAGCAGAAGGAAGGAAATAATAAAGATCAGAGTGGAGATAGATGACATAGAGCATGGGCCTTGGAACCAGATTCACCTCAGCTCAAATCTTGTCTCCACTATGTCTAACATGGCCTCAGATAAGTTACTAAAACCCTCTAGACTTTAGTGTCTTCATTTGTGAAATGGAAATAGTAACATCTAGCCCTTTGGTTTGTTCTAGGGCTTAAGTGAAATGATTAAGGTAAAACATTTAAAAAAAGTTTTTGCTTGTTTAGCTTAGCACATAGGTGGTTTCTAAAGTACCATGTTGAGAAGCTTTCAGAAATGAGGCTTGGGCTCAGCATAGGAGAGCATCTTGATGCATTGGTGATGCTTCTGTGGACATAGGATGGGGAATGAAGTCAAGGTTTGCAGTCTCATATTTCTTACCTTCAAATCTTACTCTGTCAGTGGTGTCTCCAACCCCAGTATGGAGAAAAAAATTAAACAGAGGAAAATATAGTTCTAATACACAATGATTCTTTTACAATAACTGGATTTCAAAAAATATAAGTTTATGATAAAAGGAATTTAAATTTTATGTAATAAGTGATTTCTGATCATTGAATCTAATAACTCTTGGGAATAAAACCCCAAAAGAGGTTTGGAATTATTTAGGAATTTTAAGAGTAAACTAATAAATAGTGATCAACATCTCTAGAGTCTAAGAGAAATTAGTCTGAAATAAAAAGAACTAGACCATTGAGTCTAAATTAAAATGTCCATTTTTTTTTCTGGCATTTTAAGTTATTTTTTTTATTTCACAGTAGCATGCATTTCAGTGAGTTACTATCATTGCTGCAGTTACAATTATTATTAATTCAGCCAGTTAGCAAGTTAGAAATGTTGTGTCTTGGGCACTGAGGATAAGTAAAGGGAGATAGAGGGAGTGAGAAAGAGTGGAAGAGCGAGAGAACAGAGAGAAGACAGAGTTTCTTCAAGAAACTTATAGCCTTGAGGTCCTGCTTTAAAGTTGTTGTTTTTTATTTAGGTAATGATTTAAACATTATTGCAAGTAGCCCTGGCTGGATTGCTCAGTGGTTAGAATGTTGGTCTGCACACCAGAGGGTCAAGAGTTTGATACTTGGTCAAGGGCACGTACCTGGATTGCAGGTTCATTCCCTGCCCCTTAGTCCACGCGCCTGTGGAAGGCACCCAATTGACGTGTCTCTCTCTCACATCAATGCTTCTCTCTCTCTCTCTCTCTCTCTCTCTCTCTCTCTCTCTCTCTCTCTCTCTCTCTCTTTCTCCTATCTCTCCCCTGACTCTCTCCCCCTCCCTTCCACTCTCTAAAAATATTGCAAGTAGCAGAAACATTTTAGATTAGGAAGAAAACTGCCAGTGTACAATATTTGTTTCATAAAATGTAATGTGCATACAAAATCACCTAGTTTGGTACTAAAATGCAGATTCTGACTCAGTCAGGTTGGGGCCCAGATAATCGCTTTCTAACAAGGTCCAAGATGATGTTGGTGCTCTGCCCCTGGAACCACCTTGGAGTGACATGGCATCCTATGGGCCTGGCCTCCCCACCAGTGAGGAGTCCATCCTAAGGCAGGTCAGCTTTGTGTGGAGACCAGAGAATATACTTACAGCAGCAGTTCTGAAATATGGCTGCATATTGGAATCTTCTAAGGAGTTTAAAAAATTCCTGATGTGTGGATCGTGGCCTTTCCCCTTATATCCCCTAGAGATTTTCATGTAATTGATGTGGGGTGTGATGTGGGCTTCAGGATATTTAAAAGGTCCCCCAGTTAACTTTCTGTTGCTTCTGTGACAATCTGCCATAAGCTTAGTGTTTTAAAAAATAAAAATTTACAAATGTATTATCTTAAAGTTCAGTAGATCATAAATCTGCAGAGATCTTGCTGGGCTAAGATTAAGGTGTCAGAACGATGCATTCCTTTCTGGAGTCTCCAGGGGATATCTCATTTCCTTGCCATTTCCAGTTTCTAGAGGCTGCTGCTTTCCCTAACTGATGGCCCACTTCAAAGCTGTAGTAAATCAGACCAAGGCTTCCCTCTGCTGCTGTGGATGATGATAAAGAGCGATGTACGAAACCCGACTAGCTCAGGGGAGGCCTTACAAACTCACAGACCAAAAGTAACCATATAGGATGATCTGAAATTAAAACTCCTTAACTAAAAGCGAGTCGTAGTGGGTAGTAATGTCCTAGACCCCGTATTTTCCTTGGCAAAGGTCAATCTTTATCTTAATGAAGCCTGTTTATTGTCTTTTTGCATCTAAAATAACATACATTTGGAATGGCTGAGTAATTCCATCTGCAACCCTTTCTCCAGACCCCCTCAGGGCACAATCTCCCACCAAAGTGCATGACCAGGGAACCTCTCATTGTTATCTTGTTCCCCCATTTACCATCTCTCTGTGCTATAAATGTTAATTGTTAACTATCCTATACCCACCAATGTAGAAGAAATATTTGTCTCTTCATTTTACTCTTTATCCAATCCCAGAGATTTCCCTGCTTTGCTTTCTCCTGCCTTCCTATTCTGTCATCAGTGAATTTCATGTAACCCTCTTTATACCTCCTCCTTTTTCAAAAATTTATCTTTATATTTTATAAAATATATTTTTATTGATTTCAGAGAGGAGGGGAGAGGGAGAGAGAGATGGAAACATCAATGATGAGAGAAAATTATTGATCAGCTGCCTTCTGAACGCCTTCCACTGGGGATCGAACCCTCAACTCAGGCCTGTGCCCTGACCGGGAATTAAACGTGATCACCTGGTTCATAGGTCAGTGCCCAGCCACTGAGAAACACTGGCCGAGCTATCTTTATTTTTGAATGTATTACAGATGCCCCCCCCCCCGCCCTTTATTCCCCTCATGCCTCCTCCTTTGATTGTAATGTATAAAATAAGGTGCAATGCTGCCATTCTCTGGAGCATTTTCTCAATCCATTAAGATTTTGCTTCCTGGCAATTGTCAGTTTGGCTCAGATGAACTCAATAATTCTTACATGTTTGGATGTTTCTTATGTTGACACTGTCGTCTCTCTGATTGTCTCTTCAGAGTCACTCTTCTGCTTTTAAGGGCTCTTGTGATTACATTGAGCCCACCCATATATTTCAGGATGATCTTCCTATTTCAGTGATGGCGAACCTATGACGCGTGTCAGAGGTGACACGCGAACTCATTTTTTTGGTTAATTTTTCTTTGTTAAATGACATTTAAATATATAAAATAAATATCAAAAATATAAGTCTTTGTTTTACTATGGTTGCAAATATCAAAAAAATTTCTATATGTGACATGGCACCAGAGTTAAGTTAGGGTTTTTCAAAATGCTGACACGCCGAGCTCAAAAGGTTCACCATCACTGCCCTATTTTAATGTTAGCTAATTAGCAATACTTATTCAATCTGCAACCTTAATTTTTCTTTACTGTGCAACCTGTCTTATTCACGGGGTCCAGGGATTAGGATGTAGACATCTTTGGGGGCCATTATGCCTATCACACCATGTAATTCTACTATTCAGCCAGGGATGGAAATCAGAATAGAGCATTAACATCTAACTCAGACCAGAGAGAAATAAAAATGAGCTAGAGGCATTAGGGGGAGGAAGACTTAACCTTTTACACTTGTCAAATATTCTTTAATAAAGTCTGAGTGTTTCTTTGTGCCTGAGAACATAAAATCACCTCTTTAATATGTTCTTACTGTTAGATATACAGGATATAAGGTGGACTGAGAGAGAAAAGGTCCTAAGTAAGGAAAATGGGCAGTGATGAGAGAAACTTCAAATACCAATTCGGTATTTGAGAATTGTTCTCACACTATGGATTGAACCTTTGTATTTTATTCTTTGGGTGTATGATATTCAACCGTTTTTATGCCTCTGGCCACTGCCCAGTTTTAGATGTCTGACAAATCTCTTAAATGCCAATACCCTGGGCACAGAAGACCGTGCTGTGACACCCAAGCTCTAAAGTGACAATTTAAAGTAAAGGTGATGCTAACAGAGTAATGAATCACCTTATTATTAATGTGTACCCTATTGTAATGCAAATAGAGTTCTTTGAGTAGTCTGATCCTTCAAATTTTAAAATAGCGTGGTTTGACAGTTAAATGTGATATGAGAAATAATGACTTTATAACGAAAGTAATCAGCTTCTCAAATCTGCATATTTACATGCAAAATGAGTGAATAAAAATCTTGGGTGGGGGAAAATGGTAAATATTTTAAAATTCCAAATGAAAGGGGCTAAAATTATTTACATAAAAGAGGTAAATGTCTGATATTACATTAGTAGCTTATGAATTTCTTCTTCCTGATTCTTATTTTATAGCAAGTAAAACTTTCTGGATGCTCAAACAATGGGCCCATAGATAATTGACTACTCTTTGTGACCATAGAAAACTAATATATAAAACACCCAAGGAAAACATTATCATAATAATTTCTAGTTTAGAAATTAACTTTTTCCAGAAATACTTTTCTAACCCAAGAAGGTTTTATTAGTCCTCATTTATAATTCTGCCAGAGTCTTTACTAGCCCAGTCAAAGCCTTTGTCATACTACTTGGTAATTTTCTTTTTATTAATCTGCCTCCCCACCAAGTGTTGAGCATAGAAATCTCCTAGTCTTCTTTACCAGTATATCTATTGCACATAGGGATCAGTCAATTAAAATTTAAATGAACAAACAAAGAAATTTATATTCCAAAGCTACTTTAATTGAAGTCACAAAGAAAAGAAAATATTTAGCTTTAGCTTGACAATGATAAAAACATTTTTTTAAAATTCACATTTATTGTTGAGGGCTTATTCTGGTGGCTGGAAATACAAACACCAGTGAGATCAGTCCTTGCTCTTCAGGAGCTCACAGTCTCAGGTAAGAGACAGATACTTAAAAACAGAAAGTATCAATATGTTCTGCTAAGGGCTATGGTGGAGATGAGCACAGCATGCTCTCACTGCAAAAAGGAGAAAAGAAATTCTTCAAGACAGACCTCCTGGAAAAGGTGACATTTAAGATTAACTTTAAAGTACTGTAGGAGCTAGCCGTGTGATGGGTTGAAGGAGTCTATTTCAGACAAAGGAAGAATCACATAATTACTCGAAAGAGGTGAAAGGATAGATATGGTCAAAAGTACAGAAAGGACATAGGGAGTTAGTTGGTTTAATTAACTGAGCTTGCCTAGCAGAATGCCAAGCCAAGCACTGTCAGGGATAAGTCATAGTGGACCCATGTATATTGTAATCATTAATGATAGATCCTCCCTTCCCCCAACTGGTGGTTGGAGTGTGATGTAACCTGCAGCCTGGAAATACCTGAGTACCTAACCAGGCACCTTATATGGACTATACATTGAACCACCAATCAACACCTGCTGGGAGCCGGTCCATGCTTGCTGTTTCAAGGGACCTGGCATATATGGCATACTGTTCTTAATATGTTTGCTCACCTTCTTGGCACTATGTGTTTTAACCAAGGTCTCTGAGAAAGGTTGTTTCCCCAGGTAGGGATTTTCCCCTGAAGTTAGGGAGGGAATAAAACCTCTTAACTAAGTGCCAGGTGGGTAATTAATCACTTTAACTATGAACAATCATGCTTAAGCTACATAATCTTTACTCCCTGGAATGGAGATAAGAAACGCCCTAACCTTTGGAATAGAGATTGATAGGATTGGAATCAACTGGTATAAATACAGATGTAAGAACACAGAACTTAGAATACAGAGCTTAGAACACAGAACTAAGAAGACAGAACCTACACAGAACCTACAGACAGCAGAACTTCGCTGGAGATCCAGACCAGAACTTGGCTGGAGATCCTGGCTAGAGATCCTGGCTAGGCTGCTGATCAACTGAATACTGTCTCCGTGTCCTTCCTTCTTCGCCGACTCCGTCCACACCTTTGGGGACCCCTGGACCTGCTGGGGTTGGGCCCCAGCAAACACCTGCCAAATACCCTAAGCCCTTGCTCCTATATGGACAATACATTAAGCCACCAATCAGCGTGCCCCCATTCCTTCCCATTCCACCCCTCAAAAGGCATGTTCACCTCTGCACGTGCTGCTGTTCTCCCCTTGTGAGACAGCCCGCATGTCCTTCTCCTCTAATATAGCCTGTAGTCCTGGTTTTCGGCCTCTGTCTGATCTTTCAATTTAACATTCAATATAATGTAGTTAGTTCTCTCTCTTAACATTGAACTGTCATAGTTTTCTATCTTGAATTTTGTAAAATAAGACTATACAGAACAACTATTTGCATTATAATAGGCTCTGCATTAAATTTCAGTGAGTGAAATCCTATTAACTTATTTTAAATGTTTCTCTCAAGTGACTGCTCTCAAACCAACCCCACCAGCATCATGTTAGAAATAAAATTTCTTGTGACCCATCCCAGACCTACTGAATAAAAAACCCTAGGGAGGGGTAGGACCCAAAAATCTGTGTTTTAATATAACTTCCTGGTGATGTTGGTATATGCTTAACTTTAACAACTATGTTAAATACACAAAAGAGCAACTTTGTAGGGAATCGGTAGTTTGCTGTTACTCATGCTGTTGTTGGTGGTGGTTGGTAGTGGTGATGGAAGTGGTGGGTACAATGTTATGAGAAGGTTTGATCTTGGAGAGTCTGTCTGGAGTTTGAACATCACTATATTTAAGTGAGTTTTTTGTTTGTTTTGCTTTGTGTTTTTTTTTTCTTCATGCTTTAGAGTAGTGGTTCTCAACCTTCCTAATGCTGCGACCCTTTAATACAGTTCCTCATGTTGTGGTGACCCCCAACCATAAAATTATTTTCATTGCTACTTCATAACTGTAATTTTGCTACTGTTATGAATCATAATGTAAATATCTGATATGCAGGATATATTTTCATTGTTACAAATTGAACATAATTAAAGCATACTGATTAATCACAAAATAATATGTAATTATATATTGTGATATATTTATTTCTAATTAAAATAAATGAGATTTTGTCTTGAAGCATGATGTAGCATGGGTATCAGTCTTAATATAACAACAGTAAAATACATTGCTACATTTTTCGACAGTATGTGTAAAAAGCCAACGTCAGTGCGAAGGTTGAGATTGCTTCTTTCTCACCAGATCAGAAATTCTCGGGGCAGTCTTTGCAAGAGCACAATGAACATCATCTTCCACAACAAGTCTACTTCTATATTTAGACTTGATAACCAACAAGCTGGAAAACCCTGTTTCACAAAGATATGTTGTTGGAAATGGAAGAAGGCACAACACAGTCTTCGACAGAACAGGATATGACTGCAAACACTTGATCCAGAATTTTGTAACTGGCATTGTAGAGAAATCAGTTCTCGCTGCATCATTGTTAATAAGTTCAATGAACTCCTCTTGTGCTGTTTCAGGAACATCTTCAACTTTGACTGTGAATGGGCTTCTGTCAAGTGTAAATGGGGTGTCAGGTAGATTTGGAAAGTGTGATGAAATTTCGTCTGCAAGCATGTGCAAGTGTTCTTTCACAGAAATTATCATCGTAATCCTTTTGTCTGGTTCAATGTCATGTTCTTCAAAGAAAGCAGATAAGGTAGGCAACATGTAAATTTTATTTTCATCCAATTTTTTTTTTGCCAAAGCTGAAGTTTCATTTGGAATGATTGGATCTTTTCAGACAAATCGGGGCATGTTGCATTTGGTCCTTGCAGTGATAAATTTAACTTATTCAAGATGGCAAAGATGTCAACCAAGTAAGCTATTTTCTGCAGTTCACTTTTATCGCCGAAAAGTGCTTCGAACTGCGGTCTTGCTTTCTGATTAAAAAACGTTTTGAGTTCATCACGAAGCTCAAAAACACATTTTCAAATTTTTCCTCTTGACAACCATCTCACTTCAGTGTGAAATAGCAGAGCATTGTTCCGCGCATCCAACTCATTGCGAAAACAGTCGACTGTTTAAAGTGCTTGCCTTTACAAAATTGACACAACTTATGACACTTTTCATTACTTCTTGTAACTCTTGTGGCAGCATCTTCATTGTTAATATTTACCGATGAATCATACAGTGAGTTCCGATGACTTTTGGTGACCCATTCAGTACCAAATGCTGAAATCCAGATCAACATCCTAGCATAGCTGGAGCACCATCTGTGCAAACACCACAAACCTTTTCCCAAGAGATCTTATGCTCTTTCAGAAATGAACCAACTGTGTCAAATACATCACGTGCAGTAGTCATTTCAAGAGGTTTGCAAAAAAGAAACTCATTTTTAAAGTCGCCATCATTAATATACCTCATGTAAACCAGTAACTGTGAACAATTTGCAACATCTGTAGATTCATCAAGCTGGATATTAAATATTGGAAGTGGAGCAGATTTAATTTCCTCGGTTACCTGATCAAGAATGTCAGCATACATGTCATCTGTTCTGTGGACAGTGTCGTTAGATAAGGAAATTGCACTCAATTTTGTAACAAATTCATCTCCGATCATAACTTGAACAATGTCTTTGGCCACTGGCAACAGTAAATCCTCAGCAATAGTATGAGGTTTCATACCTCTTTCGATTTTGAGTGCCACCAAATATGAAGCTTCAACAGCTGCTACGTTTTGTTCATGGTACTTGCCACCAGTGTCAAGTCTGCCTTTCTTGAGTCCATCAGCTTTGCTTCTAAAATAATTGGTATCCTTGCTGGCAAAGCTTGGATGCTTGCTATCAAAATGGCATTTTAGTTTGTTCAGCTTCATGGATTCGGCTGATAGAACTTTACAACAAATAACACATTGCGGTTTCTCAATTCCTGCTGTAATTATTGAGGTAAAACCATACTGTAAAAAATCCTCACTATGTTTTCTTTTCTTAACGTTCTTCTCTACATGATCCATTGCCATAGGATGGTTTGCTAATGAAAATAATATATAACAATAGCTTTAATATTACAAAAGAGGATACATGGCATAGTTCAGTCAATACAGTTCATTAAAGTTTCCTATGATTTACCATTCTCTGTGTTGTTTTTTCTTACATACCTGTTACTATCACAGGGGGGCAGTATTCACATCAACCACAGCTGAATATAGAAAGACCAATCAGCTGTAACCGGTTTGGCTCAGTGGATAGAGCATCGGCCTGTGGACTGAAAGGTCCCAGGTTCAATTCCGGTCAAGGGCATGTACCTTGGTTGTGGACACATCCCCAGTAGGGGGTGTGTAGGAGGCAGCTGATCGATGTTTCTCTCTCATCGATGTTTCTAACTCTCTATCCCCCTCCCTTCCTCTCTGTAAAAAATCAATAAAATACATTAAAAAAAATAAAAAAAATAAAAAAATAAAAAGACCGATCAGCATCCAGATTAAGTTCTCATGGTACAGATATTTTTTTTTGCAGTAGTTGATGATTTTACAGTACATGATTTTACATTTACCCAGTAATTATAATTCATGAAGTGTTATTTTTTACCTCCAATACTGCTGCTTTCAACACAGTAGCTGCTTTTGACAGAGTGGCTGCTTTCAACACAGCAGCTGCTTTCTACACAGTAGCTGCTCTCTACACATGTGTGACTGGTCTGCATAAGTACATTATGGCGCCAACCCTGTCACATACACCTGTATCTGTACGGGGTGTATGTGATGAGGTTGGCATGATGATGTCTTCACGCCGGGTACTCGTATGTGGGCATATCTGCATGGGGGTGGACCCGCCTGGAGACGGATAGAGGGGCGGTGTCTCGGTTCCTAAGACCATTGAAAATATATGTTTTCTGATGGTCTTAGGCGACCTCTGTGAAAGGGTCGTTCGACCCTCAAAGGGGTCGCGACCCACAGGCTTAGGACCACTGCTTTAGAGGATCCATGGCTTTTTCCCTGTATCTCCTTACTTCCTGGAATCATAAAAGGATGAATTCTCAGAAGGTTCAGGGGCTAGAGGAAACTAAATGTTAGACAGTTCAAATTAAGACTGTGTCATATTTTCTTTGAATTTGTGAAATTTTCTCCATCATGACTCTGCAGTTTTGATAAGACAGGAGAAAACCTTAGTTTGATCTAGCCTAGATTCTTTGGAGACTTATTTTGCTGTCTAATAGAAGCTGATTAAATTTTACATTTGAATTATCAGTTTAGTTATTAAGCACTTTAATTAACCAGTTGTTAGAACCACCGTTGGCTTCCTACATTATTGATCAAAGGTTAGTTTTGTAACACCTGTCATTGTCTTCAAAAGTATAGATGTGAAAGAAAATATTTTTCTTTGCTTCTGCTTTTATTCTGCTTAGAAGAATTAGTCAGAGGCAACTTCCCTTTTTATAATGTCTCCTACAAGTTGAGTTGACATTGCAGGAACTCGTGTAGCAGTGGCTTTGAAGATTTATGGTAGATAAAGTTCTGTATTTTCCAAAATACATAATTGGGAGCCCAGCTAGCACAAGTGTGCATAGTGAAACAGAAAATTTTCAGAGAAAATTTCTTTTATCACAGCAGGAATAACTATGCCATAGAAAAGTTTCACTGAATAAACAAGTTAACCAGAAAGTTTTATTGAACATGAAAGTTTTATTTATATTTTCCAACCATTGTGGTTAAATATAGTCTGTGGCAATTCCTATTCCAAACATAAATTTGGAGACAGTTTCAAGAGTTTAATGATTCTAACCACCTACCTCTTATTAAGACTAGCCTGGTACCTTCCCATTAGGATATTGTCCAATGTTCATTATAATGGTACTAGAGGCCCAGTGCATGAAATTCGTGCACTCAGGGTGGGGGTCCCTCAGTCCAGCCTGCACCCTCTCGAAATCAGGAAGCCCTTGGGGGATATCTGACTGATGGCTTAGGCCAGCTCCCTGTGGACATGTGCTGCCGCTCTCCCTCCAACGCCACTGCACTCATCAGCCTTGAGCCCAGCTTCTGGCTGAGCAGCGTTCCCTCTGTGGTAGTGCACTGACCACCAGGGGGCAGCTCCAGTGTTGAGCATCTGCCCTTGGTGGTCAGTGCACGTCATAGCGGCCGGTCGTTCTGTCGCTTAGTCAATTTGCGTATTAGCCTTTTATTATATAGGATAAGTTTGCAATATTCTAAATCATTCCTTTTCAAAGTAAATTTCTTGGAACACTAACACTCCACTTGTGTCTGAGATGGAGGATGGCTGTTGCAATGATTCGAAATCATTCCTTTCCAAAGTACATTTCTCAGAACACTAACACTCCACTTGTGTCTGAGATGGAGGAGGGCTGTTGCAATGATTTGAAATCATTCCTTTCCAAAGTACATGTCTCAGAACACTAACACTCCACTTGTGTCTGAGATGGAGGAGGGCTGGAAGAAGATAGGGGCTGTTCAGAGGTCAAATAATTTTAGTTAATGCACCGTAAAACAGATTCCCTCTTGGAGATACATAAGACATGTTAACATATCAAAGACTTACGTAAATTTTAAATTTTGTTTAAAGGAAATATCCAACCCTTTTTTGAATATGAGTCCTTTAATTTTAAACTAAACTGCTATAAACACACCTTTTAAAATGTTCTACTAAATGATTTTCCATTATAGTTGCTGGTTTCTTCATAGTTATTAATAAAAAAGTCATTACAAATTTGGGCTTAAAGACTAATTAGAAAAATTATTAAGCAGAATATTTATTTTACTTTTCTTCTCCATAAAATACTCCAAAGACATTTTATATAAGATAACCAAAAAACAGCTATTCCCATTCCTTTATATATTTTTTTTTCCTCATATACAGCACTCAATATCAATGTGCCCTTCAATATGAAAGACAGGATTATGCCTTGTTCTAAATAGTAGAAACATACCTGAGAGAGTCTATTGCTGAGAGACCATATTATATTTTAGTCATTTTGGAGCAGTTATAATTTACCCAATTTCCTGTTAGAGTAGGCACTCTATGGTAGAGTCAGATAAATTCTACAGGCTCAGTGACTTATCAGAAAAGCTTATTTCTCACTCCCATTGAAGGTTGAGGCAGGTGATGCTAGAACTCAAGCTATTTAAATCTTATGCTTGTGTCATGTTGAGGCTTCAAGGTCAGGCTAGCGTCATCCACCATCAAGGTTAGGCAGGAAGGTGTGGGGTGGTGCTGGCATTGGGAGGTGAATTGGATGACATTCTAAGGCTAGACCTGAAAGCAGCATATATCACTCTAGCCATGTTCTCTTGGCCTGAACCTAGCCATATAATCTAACTACAAAAGAGACTGGAAATGCAGTCTTTCTCTGTTCCCACAAAGACAAAATGGGACCAATGAGCATCTAGCCAGTGTTTTCAATAGCAAGAAAGATCATCCTCAAGAAATCAGCTCAGCTAATACCATCTAATGATAATAAACTGAATAGGACAAGCACACTGAGTGGGAGCGTGTTTGAGCGTACACACATGCATACAGACGTTCATGCATTTGAGCAAATACTGTGGACTTTAAGTCCTTAGCAGCTGCTCACCTTGTCACTAGCCACCTCTGCAATGTTGTTATTTCAAAAAAGGGAAGCTCAGTTCCAAACAGACATACAGACATGCTTTTCAAAAGTGTTCAACGGCCATAGCTTAAAGCCTTTAGTTACAGTGTTTCACAAAATCATCAGTAACCTTTCTGATGCTTCCCCCTGCCCGAGATTGCCCAGCAGAACTGAGGGTGAGATCACACTCTCTCCACATGGAAATATAAGGCAATGCAATGAAAGAAAGGAGAGAATTCCCAATGACGTCTGCTATGCTCTTGGAGGGCCAGCTATTCTTCTTCTGTTTACTCACAAAGAATAGTCTAGGGCTCTAGGCTGTGGGGGCTTCTTCATGGTCCTTTCTGACAGAAAGCTGCCTTTATTTCTAAAGGTATGTTTCTTTAAAAAAAATTATATAGATATATTGATTTCAGAGAGGAAAGGAGTGGGAGAGAGATAGAAATATCAATGATGAGAATCATTGATCTGCTGTCTCCTGCACACCCCATACTGGGGACCAATTGAGTCATGAATTCCTGGTTTATAGGTCGATGCTCATCACTGAGCCATGCCAGCCAGGCTAAGGAATGTTTCTTTTTAAAATAAAAATAAAAATAAACGATATGTAGCTGTGGCTTTAAAGTTACCAGTTAATAAGTGACGATTAAGTGCCTTTGTCATTCAGCTATTAGTCACATATTTTTCCATGTTTAGCAAAAATGAAATTTTCCCCATTAGTTATTAGTGACATTTAACCAAAATAATTAGCTCCCTTATACAATTGTGTTAGCAGTCGAAAGCTCTATTTTAGCTCTCTTCTGTGAAACCAGCAGAACAGCATCTCAATTTATATGAATCAGATTATCTCAACCTTGCCAAATAGAGCAAATTCATTTGCATTTCCATTAATAAATAAGCACATGTTTTGTTAAGAGCAACATTGTGGGTGGTTCTTTACACCTTCATTTTCTTCTCAACTATGTTAAGCCTTGTAGCTTCCACAGTTCCGAATCACCATGTTAGTGTCCTTTGCTGAGCATAATGACAGTTGAGCAGACCACCCCAAATCAGTTATCACTTGAGTTAATGGTTTAGTTGACAGACCAATCATCGAACCCCAGCTTTGTCTCATACAGAGTCAGAATTACCTTGGATCAGTCTCATTGCCTCCCTGAGCTTAGGTTTTTGTTTTGTTTTTTATAAAATGGGGTTATAATAATATCACACCTGTCATATAATAAGTACTCAGTAATATGAGCTGACATTATTCAACATACATGCTTTCTTTCTAATCTCTTGTAACTCAAGACATATTTAAGACAAAGGTTATTGGAAATAATCACAAAAAACGTTAAATGTGTAAATGTATGCGCTGCAAATAATCACAAATTTAGCAGAGAAAGCTCCTCTCTCTAAACCCTACCATGTTTTTTTTACTTGTTTTCTGCCCAAAATTTCTTATATTGTATATTATACTTTCTATTATGATTATCCCACTGCTGCTGTCTAAGAGTCTGATAATGTTGGGCTTGGAGAAGTCTATTGGCTTACTAAACATAGTAATAATAACAATAATAATAAAAACAATAGTGATTACTCTTAGTGAGTAACAACTGCATGTTCCATTTGGTTCTTACTACTTTTTTACATAACAATCTTACAAGGAGTTGTTCTTACCTTTTATAGACCACATACCTTTAACCCAAGACCACCTAGCCAATATGTTGCAGGAACCAAGATGGGAATACCACTTTAGAGTTTACAAAGCAATTAAATGCATTATTCCAATTAAACCTCAAAACTCCCTGGCATGTAGATAGTCACCAGATCTTGCAGATGAAAGAACTGAGACTCAGAGAGGTAAAGTGATTTGCTCATGGCATATAGTTGAAATGTGGTGGGATGTGCATTTTATTCCAGGTTTGTTTTGAACTACCCCGTGGTTACTCCACAAAGCTGGGTTGGATAGGCTACCTCACTACTGGAAGGTTGTAGTCAACTCTCAGTTTTTATTTCAGTAAGTCAAGCTGGGCATAAAGGTTTAAGTTCTGATCAAAATAGAAGTCTACAGTAAGGTTAAATACTTTTAATGAAAAGGTTTTTTTATTTTAATAAATTCTCATTTAAGAACCAATCCATTATGCCCGTCCACAAAGCCCCTTAATGAGAAGCACATTAAGTTTTCAGTAAGCTGTGTTTTTCCATGGACCAGCGGCAGAGAGAAGAGAAAGTGATTGTGCCAGGCTGTTGGTTGACAAGAGCCAATGGCATCTGGTCTTGTGAAATGGATATTAATGATTCTACACTTTAACGTGGTTGGCTCTTGATGGATTTTCCCCTTCTGAATTAATATCTGTCTACTCTTGATTAATTCAGAGTGATTGTACTGTGAGTCAGTTAATTACATTTTCTTTCTAAAGTCAAATATCATTCATTGTGATGAAAGCAGTCATTTTGATTTCTCACAAAAATAGTCCCTAATAGCTTCAAGTATAGATCATACAAAATTAGCAGGAAAAGTTCTTCTTTATCACAGAAGTCTGCACCAACACCAGATAAGCCTTGTCATAAATCTCATTTAGGATCTTATCCTATAAGTCCTTAGTCAGAGCTATTTGAGGTGCACATGATTTGGTTTGTCTCAAACCAAAGACTTTCCTTAGCTAATGTACAAAATATCTTTAAAAACGTCCTGTAATTTTTTTGCTCCAGGACATGTATTTTAAAGAGTTTTAAACTAATTTAAGTTTTTTCTCAGGAGAAATAAAATAGTATTGTAAAGATAATACTGAATTAAAAGTATGAGAAGTATAGATGTTTCTTCTAATACTAAGTGAATCTGTGATCTAACCTCTTCAATAAATAAAATAGGCATTGTAGTTAGTGTCTGCTCTCCAGTTTTAAACATTGTTGCAAGAATCATGTGACATTTGAAAGAGTATATTATACAATTTAGATGTGTGGTATCATTGTCATTATTTTCTTAGGTTCCTTGTCTATGAAGTAGACATCATATTTTGCTTTAAAAATTATAACTGTTCTCTTCGTCAGAAGAGAACATTTTTATAGGATTCCAAAAAAAAAATGCAGATATTTCAATGACTGACAAAATATTGGTGATTTAGGATTTCAAATTTGTAGTCAGTCAGACCTAGAATCATATCTGAGGTCCTCTGCTATTACATGTAAGTCTTGGGGCAAATCACCTATACTTGCGAGGGTTATGTTTCTAACATGCAAAATGTGGTTAGGAACAGCAACTGCCTCTTCGTATTGTTGAGAGGATTCAATAAAATGATGAATATACAGGACCCATTATAATCCCCTGCCTCACATTTTGCTCAATAACTGATAGTTCTCGTCTTCACATAAATACAGGTAATTTATTTTTGCAGAGAATTACTTTTCAGATAATTTCAGTAAACTGAAACCTCCGAGTTGTCTAAAAGCCAGCTCAGCCTCAGCACTCATTATACTAATAAAAAAAAATGGTGAAAGCATTGGCCTTGCCCTTCTCACTGTAGGATGCCTGTGCCCGCATCTTCCACTTTCCCATTTGTTATGTGCAGCAAGCTCCACTTTACATCATCACCACCTTTGCTCCACGGGGAAAATAAAGCTGTGTTTATTTTTCCCTTTAGATGCCTCAGTATGCCTGGCACTGTCCTCGGTACTTTACAGAACTTACCTCCTTTTATCTTCATAACCATACTGAAAAACAAATACACATTTTTTAAAATGAAGAAAGTAAAAGTTAATAACTTAAGTGATTGTCCAACATCACACAGCTGGTAGGTGGCAGAGTTAGTGTTCAAACTCAAGGCTCTTCAGCCCTGTACAATTTCATTTTTGGGTGCGCATTTAAAACCATCCAACTCCTTAAAGATACAGTTTGTTGAGAGATAGCTGTATGGAAGGACATTTGCCCAAATGTTAACTCTGATTATGGTGTTTGGGAGGCAGGATTTCAAATGAAATTTGCTTTATTCCTTATACTTTTAAAATATGTTAAATGTTCTTTCCAATGGGTGTTCATATATGTTTTGAAAGTAGTGTTTTTTAACGATCTCATAGTGAAGTTTCATCTCATGTCAGATGGTCCACAGGAACAGCAAAAGCTTTGCAGTCACTTGAGCTGGTTTGCAGCCTTACAGACTTTCAAGCTGGGACCCTAACTTGTGTTCATGTAAACAGAATTCTGTTTTCAGAAAGGGTGATATGACAAGGCAACGTGATTTATTGTCCCCACAGTCTGAAAATAAAGATGGAGGGACAATAGAAAGAAGCCACTGGGCAAGCAATTGTTTTGTCTTCAAAATCTAAAAGCTCTCTTGGCTGACATTAACAGTACTTTCCTTTGCTTTTTCAAGTTGACAGTGATTACTTTGTAATTAAAGTATACACTCAAATATCCCCAGTTCCAAGGACTTGTGGGTTCTGTGAAAGCAGATGGTGAAAATGTGTCTCTTCTTTATTCCTTTCTAACAGTAAAGGGTCTCTGGAGATGTCACCTCCTTCCAAGGATCTGCCTATTTCCAAAGTTAGCGCACGGGGAGCCATGAAAAAGAACAGACTTTAGAGTCAGAAGACCAAGGTATGAGGCTTGGCTTTTTCATTAATTCGTAGTGCCTTTAGTCATGTCTCATACTGTCTCTGAACATAAAATAAATTCTTCATCATTTATTTACTCATATAACAGATATTTATTGAATTCATATTACATACCGATTATTTTCCATGTGCTGGGGGTATAAAGCTGATAAAAATCAACATCGTTCATGATCTCTTGCAGTCATTATTCTAGTGGAAAAGACAAGCCTCAGTAAAATAGACTGAGGAACAAAGATCTGAACAGTATAATAAATCTTCTAAAGGAAACATACCTGTAATGGTATTTGTGGATGGGGAGCCTTTTGGGGAGGAGTTTCCTGAGAAAGTGATGCTTAGCTGATATTGCAAGAAAATGAAAATCAACTAGGCAGAGGGGTTGGGGAGAGGGGAAAAGGAATGTGATAGGAAAGAGTATCCCCCACACAGGGGAACATGGCTTATTGAAGAAACCATGTGTAGCTAAGAGCTCAGAGCAGGTTGGAGAGTGGAAGAGGTAAGGATGAACAGGTAAGGAGGCAAGGAAGGGACAGTATTGTTCCTCAAATGTTCATTTACTCATATACACATTCCTGTGAATAATGTTGCATTTGGGCTGAGGGACTTAAAGCTCATGCACAATTTTCATTTGTTCTGTGATGAATGAGGACACCTTGTATTGTATTGGCAATTCCTCCAAAGCTAAGCAGCCTGCATATAGGTCACTGTTTGGAGGACAATTGATCTGAAAGTTTGGTTGAATGGCATTGTGGCAAACTTCGTGTAAATAAAAAAATACAAATTTGCTCTATTAGGACACTGATATGTTGTTTGTTAATAGGTTGTTTGTTAACAACATAGCCTAAGTTGACTATTATAGATGGTGTCAGACGGGGACCTTACAAACCAAACTAATCATTTTTCTGAGACCATGATAAAACAGTGAGCTATTTTAAAAGAGCTTTTCAAATACCTTTCTTTGAAAAAAAGTTTTTCTATGCTAAATGCTCGAAGGAATGATGGGGAAAGCAATATTAAGAGAGTTTTGATAAGTGTAACATAAGAATTGTTACTGCTATTATCATCCTCACAAGAACATTGAAGAGACACAATATGAAAAATTTGGCATTTAGCAAAATACAAAGCATGAAACAAATATTCTGGATTTTTTGACATGAATTATTTTGACAGTTTTTACAATGGATCTATTGTCCCAGCTGTATCTCTCTTTGCCCTAGAAACCAGTATCTTTGATTGATCTGCTGTCCTCTGTGTGGTTGTAATCTGTGTACCAAAAGTACTTCTGTGAAATTGGTTAGGGTAGGCCGTTCTGCCCTGCAGTAAATGGCAATTTGGTGTATATGGATTTAATTGAGGAAAATTGCTTAATGGGAAAATCCTCAAATGTTTTGCGTTCAAGTATTCAATCTGCGCCCTTGTTGAGATGCCAATATGTGTTCTCTTCACTCAATTCGAAATAAGATGTTCTCATTTCTCTGTCTTTTGCTGTTTATTGGAACTTGAACTGATAAATAAGTTTGGGACCTGGTCGGGTAACATAGTAAATTTTAGAAAATTAGTGGGGGTTTTTTAAAATGATATTTTACTTTGATGATATTTCTACAGGGTAAAAAAAGAAAAATTTTGATTCTATGCTCTGTTAATAAAGACATAGGGACATTTACTCAACATGTACAAAAACATAGTAGATACTATGTTTTAGGCACTCTTATCAGGGGGGATATGCTAACCAGAAGCAGACACAGCCTAGTAAGGAGATTGGACAACTTTAGCTATCCTATTTGGTCAAATTTGCTTTTACCAGTGAGGGAAAGGTAACCTAACTTGTTACTGTTTATTAACCACCTGTTACATGATTGGGCTTGTAGTAGGTCACTATCAATCATAATTTAATTTTTAATACTTCCCATTTAATTTTTATAGTAACAACACAAATTGTCCCCTATGAACTAGACAATGTGCTAAGAGATTCATAAACATTATTTCAGTGACTCCTTACTACAGCCCTGATTAAAAAGGGGTTGTCAACAGCATTCTACAGAAGAGGGGATTAAGTCTTAGAGGCATGCCTCAATGTCTCTGAGATTATGTTCTTAGTACATGGTATGTGGCATGCATCCCACCGCCACACTCTTTCTCCTGATACCATGCATAGCATACCTCTAGGATTATCTCATCCAAGATGACTAGATAAGATGACTTTAAACTCATGTCTAAAAATGTACTCAGCACAGTGCTGGATGGCAGAGTGTTACTGGTATTTTAAAAAATACTTCCATGATTTTAAGAGAGTGATAATTGACATCTTCAGGTATTTTTTAATGTGCCTACTAAGTATGAATTGCAATGCTGACCAATCTAGTCCTCTTTTGGAATAAAATTGTCACTTCTGGCAAAAGTACTCTTTTTGGCTTCAAGTAGTTTATAGTAGTTAGTTGGATATATTTTCTATATTTAATTAAATAATGATTTTGCTTATTGTCTAGTTATAAAAGTAATGTATGAGTCTTGTAGCACAAATCATTAGTATTGATAATGCAGTAGCCCATTTTCATAAGTGTACGCTGTATGTTATTGATATGATTTCTTTATTGTTTGATATTTATTTCAACATTAATCTTTGATTTTTGTAAGAATAAACAGTGATGTGATGAACATCTACTGAAAGTAAAAGTATTTGGTCAAAAGGGAAGTATGTTAAAAAATTTTTTTTATAGGTTGGCTAAGGTATATTCCAATATAGATTTTACCAACTTTAAATTTAATCCCGCTGGAATTCATTTAGGTATTTTTTGTAATTCAAGGATCTTATTGTTTTTAGTAGTCAGGAAATTAACCCAGAACTATTGGGAAGTTTATCTTTCCTTCAGCAATCTGAAATGTCACCTTTATAACTAATTTAAATCCTATACTTATTTAAATCTAAATCTCCTATTTTGGTTCATTAATCAACCTGTCTATTATTCTTGTTCTGGTACCACATTGTTTTAATTATTGCAGTTTCAAGCCCACTTGATACTGAATAAATTTCTTTGTACATTAAAATCACATTTAATTGCATTCTTGGTCTGTATCCTTATCCAGATGCTACAGGAGGTCAGAAAGGACATGTTCCATTCACACCTGCTGTTACACTTTCCAAATACAGAAACCTCACTTCCTGAAAGAATTTCACCTGTATTCTAAATGCATGCAGACTACTTTTCATAATGCACAGAAAGTTTAAGCCTTGGCAAAAAGCTTTCTTTAGCCTATTTCTTTCTTTTTTAAACAATTAAATCTTAATTGTTCAGATTATTACAGTTGTTCCTCTTTTTTCCCCCCATAGCTCCCCTCCACCCGGTTCCCACCCCACACTCTGCCCTTACCCCCCCCCCCACTCCTCATCCATAGGTATATGATTTTTTTCCAGTCTCTTCCCACACCCCCCACAACTCTTTCCCCCTGAGAATTGTCAGTCCACTCCCTTTCTATGCTCCTAATTCAATTATATTCACCAGTTTATTATGTTCATCAGATTATTTATTCACTTGATTTTTAGATTCACTTGTTGATAGATATGTATTTGTTGTTCATAATTTTTTTCTTTACCTTTTTCTTCTTCTTCCTCTTCTTAAAGAATACCTTTCAGCATTTCATATAATACTGGTTTGGTGATGATAAACTCCTTTAGCTTTTTCTTATCTGTGAAGCTCTTTATCTGACCTTCAATTCCGAATGATAGCTTTGCTGGGTAAAGTAATCTTGGTTGTAGGTTCTTGCTATTCATCACTGAATATTTCTTGCCACTCCCTTCTGGACTACATAGTTTCTGTTGAGAAATCAGCTGACAGTTCTATGGGTACTCCCTTGTAGGTAACTAACTGTTTTTCTCTTGCTGCTTTTAATATTCTCTCTTTGTCTTTTGCTCTTGGCATTTTAATTATGATGTGTCTTGGTGTGGTCCTCTTTGGATTCCTTTTGTTTGGGGTTCTCTGTGCTTCCTGGACTTGTAAGTCTATTTCTTTCACCAGGTAGGGGAAGTTTTCTGTCATTATTTCTTCAAATAGGTTTTCAATATCTTGCTCTCTCTCTTCTTCTGGCACCCCCATAATTCGGATGTTAGTATGCTTGAAGTTATCCCAGAGGCTCCTTACACTATCTTCATATTTTTGGATTCTTTTTTCTTTTTGTTTTTCTGGTTGGGTGTTTTTTGCTTCTTCGTATTTCAAATCTTTGACATGATTCTTGTGATCCTCTAGTCTGCTGTTGGATCTCTGTATAATATTCTTTATTTCAGTCAGTGTATGCTTAATTTCTAGTTGGTCCTTTTACATATCCTCAAGGGTCTCATTGCCAGCCTTTTCCACACCACCGCAGAGCGCAGACAGTCTAGGGAAGGAAGGCTGGAATCCGGGAAAACTGGGCCGTTTAAATATCCAGCAGGAGAGAAAACACACATTCTTTGTTCTAGTGCTTCAAACAGATGTGCCCCACAGGCAGTGGGAATGGAAGACACAGAAACAGCAGACCTGGGAGGCAGGGCTCACGGGGTGGGAACAGTCTCTGCCACAGTGGAGGGCGGGCCTGCCAATGTCACCGCTGCTCCTGGAGGAGGCTGGTCTTCACTAGAACAGCCAAGGCAGCACTGCTTCCTATGGGCGGGCGTGGCCAGTTGGGACAGTGGCTCTTGTGAAGTGCTGCTCAGCCTCCAAAACCCGGCAGAATCCTCCATCTCTGTGAAGGTGCCACAGGCACTCATTGTTCCTTCAGACCCTCCGCAGAGCACGTGCTGGGAGAAGCCTAGTCTACACCACCAGCAAGTCGGTCTGTAGCACAGTGGGTCAGTGTCAGGCACTGTCACTCACCCTCAGACACTGCAAACCCCCAGGGAGGACAGGGTGTACCCCTCTCCCGTGTGTCCTCCGCCTGCAGTGCCAGACACTCCTGGTGCCTCTGGGAGCCAGGGTCTCCCCCCACACAAATGCTCAGTGGGTCTGGCAGTGAGATAGTTCTTGACGTCTGCAGCACTCGCGCAGTCCCCGAGCACCTCACAAGTATGTCTGACGCCACGTCACTGTCAGTGCCTGGTCTGGTCTGGTTATTCCTGTGTGTGCCTACGATATCCCGGTACAGCCCTCCAACCTCTGCAAAACCAGGCTGGAGAATGGCGGCCCGGCCATGCTGTAAGTGGGTCACAGTGGCTGGAAAGAGAGGCGCCCAAGCACAGAGCGCTCACTCACAAAGACTAAACTAACCTGCCTGGATGGCTGGTGGGTGAACAGAAGCAGGAGCCTCTGCCGATGGCAGCCTAGGAGGTCGTTCACCCTGTGCAGTGCTGTCCATCCCTAGAGCTACCGCCACACTCGGCCCTCAGGGAGGTGCACAGGCCTTCCTAGGCTGAGAATGACGTTCTGCTCAGCTTCCAGGCCGAGCGTACAGTCCGAGGAGGACCTAGTCGCTATACACCTCATTTATCGAGGATCTCACTAAATTTATCAGCGGTTTCTAGAAGATTCTTGAAAAACCTTATAACAGTGGTTTTGAACTCTATATCCAGTAGTTTGCGTTCCTCCATTTCTGTCATTTGTGACCTATTTTTTTGTCTCTGAATTTTGGCTGCTTCCCTGTATTGATAGAGTGACTTTGTGTGCTAGGTGTCCTATGGGGCCCAGTGGCTCAGCCTCCCCAATTACCTGAGGTGGACACTCTTGGTGCACCCCTTTGTGGGCTTTGTGCACAGTCTTGTTGTAGTTAAGCCTTGATTGTTGTAGGTATCACCAGGAGGAATTGACCTCCAGGCCAATTGGCTGTGAGAATCAGCTGTGTCTACAGTGGGAGAACTTCTGTGCTGGAGACACCCTTCTGGGTCAAGACTTGCTTCAGTGGGGCTTTGGTGCTCACTGAGTCTGCCCCCTGGGTGTGTCCCTTATGGATCTGAGGAGTTGTAATCTGGATGGTCCCACTCTGACCACTGGGTACACTGGCTCTTGGATCTCTGAGGAGGTGCTAATTTAGCCTCTGCTTGAGGCTACCCAGCAGGAGCTACAGAGACATCTGCAGATTCCTCTTCTTTGTTTGGGGTTTGGAGGTGCCCAGATGCGGCCCAGCTGTGAAGCAATGCAAGCTGCTGTGGGGCCTTGGGCCTTCTTTTGGAAGTTCTGGGTCTCTCTGACCCAGCTGCAGTTTGTTAGGTAATTTTCAGATTGCAAAGGGCCAGGCCATTCATATGCAAAAGCCTCTGCGCACAGCTTGGGTGGGGTGGAGTCTCAGGGAATCAACAGGGTGGAGCAAACAGCTATGGCTGATCCTCAGCCCTGCCCTAAGAGGCCCTGGGTCTCAGTGTCCCGGTAATCGCTGCAAGCACCTCTGAGAGAAATCCACCCTGGAGTTCTGCCTGCTGCCAGACAGTCCAGTTTCTCCCCGTATGAGTCTGGGTCCCCAGAGACTCACCCGGAACTGGAGTTCAGAGCAGTTGGGAGCTTGTGACTCCCTCCCGATTAAAAAAGACAACTGCGTCCTCAGTTGCCAGCCCTCTCTGTGTGCGCCTCTGTACCTCCACACTTTACTTCCGCACCTCCTCTGAGTCTCAGTGTGCTTTTCTCTTTCCTTCTAGTTGTAGAATTTCCACTCAGCCAGCCTTCCTGTCGTTCTGGATGATGTCCATTTTGTCTTTTAGTTGTATTTTTGAAGTGGTTGTGCCCCACCCCCAGTTCTGCAATTTCTGGTGTTTACCTATGCCACCATCTTGGTTTCTCTCTTTAGTCTGTTTCTTAAAGAAAACAGAAGTGGGAAGAATAGTAAAATCCTATGCAGGTTTTCATCTGATAGCTTTTAATTTTGTTGGAAACATATAGGTTATGGGTGGAGGAGCAGTTGAGTTCCAGTTAAGCCACTTCCTAGAGTGTAAGTTTGCTTAAACTTCTTAACCTTCTGAGCCTCATTTCCCATAAAATAGAGGTATGAATAGTTCTCATCTCACATTGTTTTTCCTAGTAAGCACTCAAGAAAGGCAACTGTTATTGTTATTGCTATGTGCCTTTGAATTCCCACGTTGTCACAGACCAGGAAAACACAGGTGAGAGGAAAGCACCTGGTCTTCTAAACATTTCAGGTGGTTTTGATGGTGATACACTTGTGTCAGGAGAAAGTCAGAAAACAACAACAGTAAGAACATATGGAAACATTTTGGTTTTAAGCTTTACATGCATTTTCTGCTTTTGCAAAATCCATGTATAACTCATTTCACAAGAATGCAACCTTAAAAAACTTAATTATGTCTCTGTATGTGTATTATAACAGAAAAAATTATCGTGGTTTGATGGGGTGCTTGGGAGGAAACAGAATGCTTCGGTGTGGGGAGTGACTGACTGTCCCTGAAGTTTCAATATCAAGAGGTAGACAGTTCTGATACATTTAAAATAAACCTAAACCTTTACATTCAGAATCCCTTGTGCAACTTTTTCAACCACACAGGCATTATTTTTAACAGGGGAGGGGAAAATACATGATGAAAGAAGGACAGAAAGAAGAGGCATTTCTGCATATTTATTTGCTTGGCTGAGTCAGGCTGGCCAGGGTTCCAGAGCAGACCTCAGCTCCTGGTCCAGGCTGCCATATTGATGGAGCCGAGACAGGTGGCCTCTGCCCTACTTTGTCAAGGAGACTTCAAAATCACTGTCTCCTGAGCTTTGGGACAGTAGAGAAGGCAGCTGAGCAGCATGCTCAGTTTGTGGTGTGAAAAATAAACCCTTGGACAAAGGCACACGCTGCGAACTCCCTACTAGCCCCACCCCCAGCTCTTCGGAGCAGCTGTCAGCTTTGATTAGCTTTTCTGGCTCTGAGATTCTGGGCTCTATAAATTGCTCCATCCCCTTAGCCCTCTTTGCTTCTCCTATCCTTGGCTCTGGTACTGTATGATGAGCTGTCACAGCTGGCTGGTCAGACTGCTGCTGCCCAATCAGCTTCTCCTCATACCCAGACCCTTGACTGACCTTGCTTTGTCTTTGCCCATCTTTCTGATCCTCCTGCAGTTGAATCTCTTACTCCTGCTGTCTGAGCCCACTGCTTGTCTAATCAGCCCATTAGACAGTTTGATTAGCTGCCCCTTCCTCTCACCCTGCCAGCTCTTCCTGCTGCTGCCAGCTGTGCTCAGAGCCTGCTAGTAACTCACCATCCATTCCTTCTGACCCTCCATTAGTGCTGCTGGCTGATCAACTTAATACTTTTTCTCAGCAATCCCTGATCTAATGTTGTCTCCTTCCACCATTCTCCTCTTATCAGCCTCTTGTCATCTCCCATTTCTGTCTCCTATGTGATCCTCTTGCTGTAAATTAAACCATTCTGTCGATCTATGGCGGGCACTTTGTCATTAGGCTTTAGGCTGGGATTACCGGGGTGGCTACCTTTGGCACGTAATAATGTTTCAGTGCAAAGTTCAAGTGCTCACTTCACAGCTTCCTCCAAATTTTAATAGCTGGTGTTGCTGTCTGCTATATGTTTACTGAGCTATATCGGTGGTTCTATCCTTCTTCATGGGACTGCCTGACTTCCAGTATTTTGTAACTAGGTTTCAAGGTGTTTCCTGAGCATCCTCTTCCTCCATGGGTAGGGCATTGTCCTGCTCACCAAAAGGTGTCAGGTTTGATTCCCGGTCTAGGTTGTGGGTTTGATCCTCAGTCAGGGCGTGTGTGGGAGGCAACCCATCAATGTTTCCCTCTCACTTCAGTGTTTCTCTCTCTCCTCCTCTCTCTAAAAATCAATAATAATAAAAGAAATAACTAATTGGAAACTAAAGAGTGAATGACGGAATTGACATCATCTCTAAAGCTGATGAACTAATAGGCAACGTACCATGTGTGGTCAAATGTCTTGGACTCAGCTTGTTCAATAAGAGTGCACAAGCTCTTTGAGTGTGGTTTGAAAGAATTGATGAACTCAGGAGAGAAAACATCCTACTACATCTAAAACTGCTAACAGAACCTAGTTTGGATTTCTAGAACTTAAACAGCTGTACTGATACTACTAATCAGTATGAAGAAAGCTATAATAATCCTAATTTCATTTTATACAACATACAAAAATCTTCAGTTTTAGTTGCATTCTTGCTAAATCCTAATAATAAGAAAATAACACTTTAAAAAGGGGGAACTGCCCTGACCGGTTTGGCTCAGTGGATAGAGCGTCGGCCTGTGGACTGAAAGGTCCCAGGTTCGATTCCGGTCAAGGGCATGTACCTTGGTTGCGGGCACATCCCCAGTTGGGGGTGTGCAGGAAGCAGCTGATCGATGTTTCTCTCTCATCGATGTTTCTAACTCTCTATCCCTCTCCCTTCCTCTTTGTAAAAAATCAATAAAATATATTTAAAAAGGGGGGGGGGAACTGATAATATTCTGAGCTAAAAAGCAAAAACTGACATGCTTAAACAAAGCATTCTTCATCAATATTTATTCCATGAATATTTATGAGAGCCCTTATTCACTAAGCAGTGCCATTAGGTTCTTGAGATATAGAGCAGATAAGATGTTTTTTCTGCCCTCACAGAATTTACTTTCCAATAGGACAGATGGATAATAAACCAAAAAGTAACCCAGAAATCCTATTACTAATAGCAATAATTGGTTCTAGGATGAAAAGGATAACATTGTGAAGTGGTTGTGTGACGGGGTTATTTTGGACAAAGCTGGAAAGAAGAACCTCTCTGAGGAAATGGCCTCTGATCAGGATTGGATGAATTGGGGTTTGCTGTGGGAATCTCTGAGAGAGGACCATTCAAGGCAGAGGGGAGGCGGAGGGTGGAGGAGTCCCACAGAGCAATAAGCAAACATTCAATACCTTTCTGATACATTTTTGTCATAGAAGTGATCGTCACTCTTTTCAAATCTTTGTTATTATTTTCTTTGACTCTTATTTCTGAATTAGATGCTAGGAACTTCTCAATGTGAAAGCTCCCCCAAGAAGTCCAGTTTACATGTATCTTGCCAATTCCACTGATAATTAGAAAATTTCTTTTTGAAGCTTGAAACAATTTAAGAGGGACACGGAGGAGCAGCTGCTTCACACTTATTCATGGTCATCACAAGATCATAACTCCAGCACACCGTCCATCAGAGAAAGGAGGTCACAGATTCACTTTCATGGGGATGTAGAGATAAAGCAGCACAATCTGTGTAAAACGCAGTGGGAAGCTGTCCATCTTTCTATCTGACAACAAATATTTGAGGTTGCCAGTAGGCTACAAAATTGTGTTATAAATGGCTCAAAAGCATTAATTTGGGCCAAAAAAATGGGGGAAATAGTATTTTCCACACATCACAGTGTTATTTTATTTATTAATCAATTCATTCAAGAAATATTTATTGGTCACATATATGTTGATTGCAAGTATCTGATCCAGGTGCTCGGTATGAAGCATTAAACAAGAGACAAATTCTGGTTCTTGTGGGACCTATTTTTTAGCCATTGAAAATGACAGTAAGCAAGTTAAATAAATAAATGAATGATATAATCTTAGAAGATAGTTATAAAAGGATCTGTGTGTAGAATGGAGGATAGAATTTTTTACTGCCATGTCTAAGTACAGTGAATATTGTTTTTAAAAATCTACAGTATTCAGTCCTTTCTTCCTATGGAGGAGGAATTCTGCATCTTAAGAAGCTTTAATGAGAAGATGTACTGCATGTTCTAGATCCGAAGCTAGAATGATCAAATCCTCCCTCACTCCAACCCAAGAGCTAGTTATGAAAGGTGAATTAGCTGCTAATTGGATATTCCTATTCAGAATTTTTAATCTTTTAAAAAATATATTTTTATTTATTTTATTTTATTTATTTATTTTTAAATATATTTTATTGATTTTTTACAGAGAGGAAGGGAGAGGGATAGAGAGTTAGAAGCATCGATGAGAGAGAAACATCAATCAGCTGCCTCCTGCACGCCCCCCACTGGGAATGTGCCCGCAACCAAGGTACATGCCCTTGACTGGAATCGAACCCGGGACCCTTCAGTCTACAGGCTGATGCTCTATCCACTGAGCCAAACCGGTTAGGGCTATTTTTATTGATTTTAGAGAGGAAGGGAGAGGGAGATAGAAACATCAATGATGAGAGAGAATCATTGATCGGCTGCCTCCTGCATGCCCATAATGGGGATTGAACCCATGACTTCCTGGTTCATAAGTTGATGCTCAACCACTAAGCCACACTGGCCAGGCCAGAATTTTTAATCTTGATCAAATGCTGTAAAAATGTGGTAGAATACATTTAATAGTCATTCACTGCATCCAAACTTTTCAAAAGTAAGTCTTTGTTTTCTGTTCAGTAGCTATCCATCCTAACATGCATCTTTGCTTCCTAAATCAGGGTCTCTAAACTCCCATCAGCTCAATAAACTCATAATACTGCTCAAATAGATAACCATTCATTAGCCTGCTGCTACCAAAGTTGGTATCTACTGCTTGCCAGTGAATGTATCTTAATGATACACGAGATCAGGTACTTTTACTATTAAAAGTGAATCTCCCACAGACAGAATCCTGATGCTCTGATGGTTGAAATGACCTCCCTTAGTTCTGCTGTATTTCACATAATTGTCTTTTCCCTGAAAGCCCAGGTATTTAATCCAAAGCACTTCCGTTTTCATCTCAAAGAACTCATTTTCTCAGAATGATAATGTAGATAATAGGGAGTTTTTAGTATGGAATTTTGAAGAAATATTTTCATTTTCCTAAAAGGTCATGATGTAATAACGCCTTGCTCTTCTTTCTCTATCCTGCAGTTAAGAAAATAGGCATTTTGTGAATTTATCTGAGAAGTAACTAGGTTTTGTCTGCATCTTCAACAGCTTTTTAAACTATTTGTAAATGAACTGTATACACACAAAATATATTTAGACAATTTCTTAGTATTATCCCAGTACTTAGAACTTTGGATTTTATATTACATTGTCTCATATAATATTGGTATTTAAAATATACTATATAATGTGTAATATTTATATTATTTTAATGATAATATTATTAGCATAAGTATGTTATGTTATTCTACATTAACATTTTAGTATAAGCCTGTAAGGATTGTCACTATTAAGTAGTTTGTGTTCTGTGAACTACAGATACTTTAAATTTTATGTGTAGTTAGTAAATAATAACTGAATAATCCTTTTAATTGTAATCTCTTGTTATCCTTGTTTCCAATATATGTGCTCTAGCAAGAATACCAAAATAAAATAGAAGACTCAGGCAATACCCTAAAGGAATTTAGGTATTTTTCCAGTTATTTTAAAGTCATAGTAGGTGATGTTTCAAAAAGAAGGAACATCTTGCATATAAATCTATGAAGTGTTGACATATATATGTCATGTATATATATATATATATATATATATACACATACATATACCCATTACATACATATAATGTATAACATAGATATTCATATATACCAGCCGTTGGCAAACTATGGCCCGCGGGCCGGATCCGGCCTGTTTGAAATGAATAAAACTAAAAAAAAAAAAAGACCTTACCCTTTTATGTAATGATGTTTACTTTGAATTTATATTAGTTCACACAAACACTCCATCCATGCTTTTGTTCCGGCCCTCCAGTCCAGTTTAAGAACCCATTGCGGCCCTCGAGTCGAAAAGTTTGCCCACCCCTGATATATACATTCACTGATTTGAAACAGTATAACTTTAAAAATGTATGTTGCCCTCTATTCACATTCATCTCTTTTCTTCCATCTATGCGTTAGTGCAACACTTTCATGTTGATGTTTTCTTTGACCTTTTATAAAACAGTATTATAATACCACAATGCATAATTTAGTTTGAAATCATTCATAGGTCATTTGTTGTTGATATTTAAAAGGAAAGGAGAGAAATTCTAGAAAAGAAAAAGCATTTTATAAGATTAAGTAGAAAATCATTAGGATGTTCTTATTACCTAGAATGCTTTCCTTTTATTTTCTGATTTCTTGTCAATTCCTTCATACATGAAAGTGGGAGGGAAATCACAAACTAAAGATGGAAGGATCATCTGCAGAGAAATGTGGTTTTTGTGATTATAGGTAAACAAAAAAGAAAAATTATCTCAGAGGAACTCATCCACTCCATTGGAGCAATTATTATTGAGAGTACAATGAAATGAAGATTGTGGGATGGAATGTGACTGATATACTCCATTGGGTTTATTTTGATTGAAGCCCAAAGAACTGAATAATTGTTGATCTTTGACTTGCCTGTAATTCAGAAACAATACAGACAAATGAAAAATGCTTATGAGTAACTGATTAAACAGCGATAGCAGTTGCCAAATCCAATGAATGTCAAATAAGATTCAATTCTGCTCCATCAAGGGCCTCCCATGGCTAAAAGTAAATGTTTATTCTGGGACTAGATAATTTGAGTCTTCAGTTGTCTAATGTAAGATGTTCTATTGACTCCACCAAATAAGGAAGTTGAATACAATAATTTTATTGTTGGTGTTCTTGTTGCCAGGGACTTATGATCCTCATTAAGTTTTACTTTAATAAGTATTAGTTCAGTGGCTCACGCTTTTAGGCTCTAAACAAATATTTGTTCAATGAATTAGTGAATATTATTAAAATCATTTATATTTTCTGATGATGTATCAAGAGGAACCAGAAATAGAAGGGAAAGTCATCCCTTGAGAAGATAAGAATGTGGGAAAGTTATGTTGGTCTAGTGGGATAATAAAAAATAACATGCAAGTCGATGCTGTATTCTTGAATTCTTGAATTAACTACCTCATCAAAAAATTATTTTTTTATTATACTAGTGAATTCAATCCTAGGGCCAATCTGGGCCTTGTATGTTTTAGAGAATTAAGGTTAAGAAGTACTGGGTTTTTATTCAGGCCCTACTCTGCCCTTTCTGTGTGACATAAGGCCAGACTTTAAACTCTTTGATTGTCAGTAATATGCTGTCATAGGCTTGATAGCTGGAGGGAGACATTAAAAATGGTATTTATAAAAGGGGTCATCACTCAAAATGAGTAAAACCAGCTCCAATTCATATTGGGGGACTTTGAAATGAAGTTAATTCTAGGGCTGTGTCATGCATGTACTCAGCATGTAATCTCAAACTGTCCTTTTAGCAACAGAATTACATAGCACAGGCCAGACACTGTCTGTAAGGGAAAACATTGGAGGGACGTAGAGTCCTGATATTTTTCTCAAGAGTAAAGAAGTTTATATAAAAGAATCATGTAATCAAGGAAATATATTCTGGAAATTTTTAAAAATATATTTTATTGACTTTTTACAGAGAGGAGGGGAGAAGGATAGAGAGTTGGAAACATCGATGAGAGAGAAACATCAATCAGCTACCTCCTGCATACCCCCTACTGGGGATGTGCCCGCAACCAAGGTACATGCCCTAGCCGACGCTCTATCCACTGAGCCAAACCGGCCAGGGCAGGCAATTTTTTTTTTTTTTAATAAAAGAATAACCAATGGGCAGCATCACTCCATATATGTTTTTGTGGTTTTTTTTAAGGTAAAACCAAAGATATCAATAGCTTTAGAACACTGTGAAGTACTGTTTATAATAATAAAAGGGTAATATGCTAATTAGACTGGATGTCTTCCAGATGTCATTCTGGACATCCTTCCTGGTGAATCTGGGGCCTGAGGGAAGCCAGCCCGGGTCCCAGGTGCTGGAGGGAAGCCGGTGCCGGCAGCCACTGGAAGGAAGGCTTACTCTTGCTCGAATTTTCATGCATTGGGCCTCTAGTATACTATATAAAAGAAAACACTTACATATAATTTGCATTTTAATACTTGTGTCCTCATACATTCTAACTAATTTTCAGTAGTCATCTACTAGTATACTAGTAGAGTGGTACTGGTTGTTTATGGCTGTCCAGTGTCTATTGATGATCCTGGTATCATAATAGTTGCTGAATATTTTGAGTATTACTTCTCTTTTCTTCCATCCATGCATTAGTGCAACACTTTCATGTTGATGATTTACTATGTGCAGGCAGTATAATTGGTATTAAAGTTATAGTAGTTAAACAAATAGATACCACACATGGTCCTAGCGGTCTTGGAGATCACAATATGATGTGCCAATAATTGGACAAAGCACTTCACATTTATTAGCTTATTCAGCCCTCTCAATTCCTCTATATCATGTGAACCCTTAGGAGAAAAAAAGGACACCTACTATGTAGGGCTCCTAGTGGCTAATTGGACTCAAATATAAAAGCAGAGCCTAGCAGCCGTTTCTGCACAGGGGCCGCTCACACAATCTGCACTCCACAGAGAAGCCTCTGTTCTGAACTGCCTGCCTGCATTGTGTGTCTACCTACCATCTGAGCCAGCCTTTATTAAGGAGTTTCTGGAATCCTATTTCAACCAATAGGACTAAGACTTTCCCCATTCAATTGGAGATGCACAGCATCGACCAATCAGAGCATTCTATACTGACCAATCAGAATATTTTGGACCGATAAAATTATGAGGATTTGGAGTCCTCATTTGCATGGAGAGTACACTTGACCTTTTCACGGAAGAATGACGACTGTATCTCCCTGGCCAAGCTGAAACCCTGAAGATGTTTCACCAAAGCTGAGTGGAGTACCATTGGGGACTGGAGCAGACTATAACCATACAAATAATCATTTGCTCTTTAATAAATATATTTTATTGATTTTTTACAGAGAGAAAGGGAGAGAGATAGATAGTTAGAAACATCGATGAGAGAGAAACATCGATCAGCTGCCTCCTGCACATCTCCTACTGGGGATGTGCCCGCAACCAAGGTACATGCCCCTGACCGGAATCGAACCCGGGACCCCTCGGTCCGCAGGCCGATGCTCTATCCACTGAGCCAAACTGGTACATTTGCTCTTTAAATGTAAGCGTTATTCAGAAAATTAGCAATTATAAGAAAAATTCCAAACATTTTACTAATTTTATTATTTATTTAATTTTTTTTAAAAAAATTGATTTCAGAGACAAAGGGAGAGGGAGAGAGGAAGGAGGAGAGAGAGAGAGAGAGAGAGAGAGAGAGAGAGAGAGATCAATGATGAGAGAGAATCATTGATTGGCAGCTTTCTGCATTCCCCCCCGCCCCCCGCCCCAATGGTGATGGAGCCAGCAACCTGGGCATATGCCCTTGACGAGAATGGAACCTGGGACTCTTCAGTCCACAGGCAGATGCTCTATCCACTGAGCCAAATCAGCAAGGGCCCTTTTACTAATTTAATGAAAAACACGTTTTAATAAAACATCTGTATAATATACTAAATCTAAAAGCTGAGTATAGTTTCTAAATTACCATCAACAAATTATACTTAATATATTAACTCAAATTCTTAATATAAAATTGTATATATATTCTTAATACAAAAACTCAAGCTCTTAATGCAAATTGAATTTTTATTCTGTGGGAAAATGGCATAAGAGGCTAGCCATTTATTATAATGATAAGTTAGCATTTTGAGTGTTAAGTAATGACCAACAAGATGTTGCAACTGTGAAAATAACAGGAGAGCATTAAAAGTCAAAAGCTGGATTTTTCCATTGGAAATTAACTTTGAAGTTTGATCTAACTCAAATGAATTATATGTGCATATTTCTACACCTGTCTCTGCCAAACCAATTATACAGAGTATTATTACTGGTGCTGTGGGTGTGAAAAAATAAAGTGGGAAGAGTCATCAGGGTTTGGAGTGAGCTTTGTTGGGTTACAACTCAGAAAATTAAGTGCTTCTCAAAGTTTCAGGATCCAGAGGTAAGGCCATTGTCTTAAAGACAGGGAAAATTAAGAATTCTAGCATTGACTGTTGAATTCTATCACAAGCACCACACATGAAGCCTAAGGTTATAAACAACAGGATTTAGGGGAGTATTCAAACTCATTCCCATGGGGAAGACTGGCCACAGAAGAGACCCATGAAGGCAGAGTGTTCAGGAATGGTTGTGGGGGAGACTGACACTGGAGTATGGGTACGTTCACTGGTCCTGGGGAGACAGTCCAGGCCAGGGGCACCTCAGGGGAAAGCACTGAGGCAGGAATTAAGGCAGCACTGTTGGAACAACCAGTGCCGGGGTCCAGCCCCAGCGGGTCCAGGGGTTCCCCAAAGGCATAGACGGAGTCGGCGAAGAAGGAAGGAAGGACACGGAGACAGTGTTCAGTTGATCAGCAGCCTAGCCAGGATCTCCAGCCAGGATCTCCAGCCGAGTTCTGGTCTGGATCTCCAGAGAAGTTCTGCTTAGGATCTCCAGCTAGGTTCTGTGTCCATGTTCTCTTGCTAGGTTCTCCAGCCAGGTTCTGTCCAGGTTCTCCAGCCAGGTTCAGTCACCAGGTTCTAGTCAGGTTCTCTTGCCCATTTCTGTAGTTAGGTTCAGTCCAGGATCTTTTGCCATGTTCTCTCCAGCGAAGTTCTTCTGTCTCTAATTCTGTGTAGGTTCTGTCTTCTTACATCTGTATTTATACCAGTTGATTCCAATCCTATCAATCTCTATTTCAAAGGTTAGGGCGTTTCTTATCTCCATTCCAGGGAGTAAAGATTATGTAGCTTAAGCATCATTGTTCGTAGTTAAAGTGATTAATTACCCACCTGGCACTTAGTTAAGAGGTTTTATTCCTCCCTAACTTCAGGGGAAAATCCCTACCTGGGGAAACAACCTTTCTCAGAGACCTTGGTTAAAACACATAGTGCCAAGAAGGTGAGCAAACATATTAAGAACAGTATGCCATATATGCCAGGTCCCTTGAAACAGCAAGCATGGACCGGCTCCTGGCAAACCAGGAAGCAAGTCATACCAAACTGCAGTCAACTTTGCTTCATAGAAGTGAGAAGTTACATCTTCAGAAGCCAGCAAGCGTTAGTTTGGGTGCCTGCTTTGACTCTTACGAGTTCTGAGAACTTGTGCCAGTTATCTAACCTAACTGAGCCTCAGTTTCTTTATTTGTAAAATGCATATATTGATGATATCTCTACTAAATGTTGTTCCCAGATTCAATTCAGACATAACCACCAATTATTTTTTCATACATAAGGTTAATTATAGGAAGAGGGAGTAAGCCAGTAGAATTCAGAATAAGTCAGAGCACATAACCTACCAATGCTCATGAGTAGATTGAACATAGGAAAAAGGGTTTCTTTTTCTAAGAATTTTTCTTGCCCAAAGATTCCTATGTTGCCTGTCTTAACAATATTTTTATTTCTTCATTTATATGTATATCCATATTTATATACAGTTATGCACATGACTTAGTCTTTCAATTTCTTAAAGTCTCAACTGAAAACACTCCTTATCTGAATGACCTTCCTTGGTCAACCACCCCCTCTTCAATAGGGAATTTAATTCTTTAGCCCCCGCATTCTGATTTATTTTACTTAATAGTATGTGTCAATAATCTGGAAATTATGTGTTTGTTTATCATCACTCTTATCCCACTAAAATGTTAACTCTTTTAGTGTTGCCTGCTTTATTCCCTGGTTTTGTTTGCTGTCACATGCCCATCACTTAGTTACTAGCAAATAACAAGCACTCAAGAAATCTCCATTAGTTCCTAGGGTTTTGAGAAATAAAACTATCATATACTATGTTTTAGAATAAATGAAATAAACATTCAAAATATGTTTTAGTTAATTGGAGTATATGTAGATTAAGCTATTCATTTAGCCAATACTGTGGATAACATTTCCTCTGATAAATATTCTGAAAAATAAATATTAATAACAAGCATATATTGGGCAGAAAAAGATTATGCTTTCCGTTGTTCTACTATTTTTGTGTGAGATAAACAAATCAGCTCCTTAGCATGGAATTTTGCTGCCTGGGGTCAGGTATGCTCATTTCTTTTCTGAGGTGGTAAATATAAATTATGCGCTCTGCCTATCCATTTCTGCACTCCCTGATCTTTGCTTGGCTTATACAACTTTAATGTGCTTCTCTGCGGGCTTCCTAAGTGTAATTTGAATTCAGTTTTATTACTTTTCATACAAAATGAGTAATTTCATATTCATGGTTTATATGTCTCTCTTTCTCATTAATCATATGGAGTTGGAAACAAATGGAAAGCAAATTACAGAACAATATATATAATATAACCTTTCTGTAAATCATAAAAACAAGAAACGATATTATATATTTTTCCTGAAAACAAAAATAGAGTAAAAAGTATGCAAATATGGATTAAATTTATGACAGTAGTCATCCCTGGGAAGAGACGGTTAATAAGGTGACAAGAAGTACATAGAGGATGTCTATCTTATCCTTAATAGTTTATTTCAGATAGATAGCTAGATACATAGACAAACAGGATGTGGCAAAAGTAGGTTTATAGTTGTTCATAAGGAAAATAATACAATATTAATAAATAATAATAATAATACAAGAATAAACTCTGTTTTGCATACTCACAAGAGTAAACCTACTTTTTCTTCACTATGTAGAAATGTATGTGAATCAAATATGGGACACTATATACATTTGATGATGGTTTTACAGATGCTTGTTATTTTATCCTTTGTATTTCTCTGCAACTTAAATGGCTTTTCTAAGCTAAAAATGGAAGTCATATTATTATACTTATTTCTTAAAATATGTTTTTATTGATTTCAGAGAGAGGAAGGAAGAGGGAGAAAGAAATAGAAGTATCAATGATGAGAGAGAATCAAACCATGATTTCCTGGTTCATGGGTTGATGCTCAAACACTGAACCACACCAGCCAGGCGATTATTTTTATACTTATTAAGATACAAAGACAAAGCATAGAAAAGAAGATTTTAGTGCTAAAAGTGACTTCTGTCCATCTCAATCACCTTCTCCTATCAATCACTTCCTGTCGCTATTAAAAAAAGGTAGAAAGGTTTACCAAATATTAATAAAACTATTAATGGAACCATGAAATAGTTTTATTTCCCTATTATAATTGTCCTCTATAAAATATTTGACAATAAAACTATGAAAAGTTATTTTAACATTGCCAAATAATATGAATGCCTTATAAAAATTTTGATACTACACAGCTATAAGTGACTGGCAGGCTGTTATTATGTAAGTATATCCTCCAATATCCAAATATTATATAAAAACACTTGTCTAGAATATGCTTTTATTCTTTCTCATGTCCATTGGTGTCAATTACAATGAAATTGCAAGCTATTTATTTTTGTCTAAACACCAGAGGAAGTATGACCTGTAATCAGGATTTGCTTATGGAAGAAAGATTAGAATTTTGTCCTTTTTTCATTAAAGGCATAATCCTTTAAGCTCTGAAACTTTGAATGAGATTAGTCTAACTTTAGCTCAGACAGAAATTTAAAATTTTTAGAAGTAGATCTTATAGCTAGCTGAACTCACTTTCCATTTTTCTATAACTGAAGGAAAGGAAAAAAAAGACTCTACCTGAGTAATAGTAAATAAAACATTTGTTCTTTGTCATCTTAATACAAACAGGCAAAGAAAGAAATTAATCACTGGCACTAGCACTCTACCAGTTATTCGGAATTTGTGAAAACACGCACACACACACACACACACACACACACACACACACACACACACGGAGCCACCAACACACATCCATTTAGCTTATATAGCAGGCTGAAGATGCTAACCAGGGCTTGATCAGGAAATAAAATTTCATATATAGAGGAATTTCAATAAAACCTTAATTCGTAATTCAAAGAATTGCTCTAAATAGCTTGAAACTTGCTTATCTTCCAAGATATGGGGCAATATAATGTTTAAATTTATGAGAAAATGATTGTGGGGAAATTGGTTAGCTTTTTCATACCTTATCTGTCCACCGTACTGTCTAAATATATGTTTATGTATAAAACAACTGTATGAAAGTACATTTAAAAAACAGTATTGGAGCCTGTATGAATAGATCAGCAAGAGGAACAACTCACTCACTAAGGACTTTAGAACGGCTTTCACATTAAACAATCCATTAGTTAAGGAAGCACTTTCAAATGGCAGAGTAAGGAAATCCAAAAATTGTCAAAATCAACTTTTCAGAACTCTGGAAATTAACCACATACTTGCAGCAATCTGAGAAGTTTGCTTGTTTGTTTGTTTGTTTTTTATGAAAAAACAATCAAATCTTGGTAAGAACAGAGAACTTTGGGACTTTGTGCCTTTTTAACTAGCCCTATTATTACTCCCCTCTCTCCAGATCCATAGTGGCTTTGAAAATCCACACCCTCACACCCCTGGTACCTATGAAAACCTAGAAGCCACTGTGAAGCACAGGCCAGGTGTAGATACTCCAGGAAATCCCACCCCTGAGCATTTTGACTATTTGACCTTCCTGGAAGGTCCCAGGAAAGCTTCATTCTCAGGGCTTGTCTTTATTTGACCTGACTCAGAATGTGCTCTGACCTGGATGGACCTGGAAAACATTATACTGTGTAAAAGAAGCCAGCCACAAAAGTCCACGTGTTGTGTTATTTCATTTTTATGGAAAGTCAACAGTAGAAAAAAAATCCATGCAGATCTTATTTCCATGACAAGATCACATCGATGTTTGTAGCAGAGCTTTGATTCTGGTTCTAGTTTGGGTGACCCTACATTTTCCCAATACTGTCATTGCATTGCTACCACTCAAAATGACTGCAGAGTGTTGCAAACATTTGGACTAATCATGATCACCTTCCAAAGGAGCTTTGTGTTTACAATGATTGAAGGGTATGAGTTAATAAATACTTCCATAGCCAGGGACTTTATGAACTTCCAAAGAATATGAACCAAGGGCCTTGTCCTTGGTTCCACCATTGCAAACAAAGCCCATAGCTTAATCTACAGGGTGCCCAAACACTGGGTTGGAGGTTAAATAATTTAGTTGTTTCAAACCATATAAATAGAAGCAAAATAGTATTTAATGTGCTACTTTCCTAAGATCCGATTTTAATAAATACTCCATGACATACAGTGGGGCCTTGACTTACGAGTGTCCCAACTAACAGGTTTTTCGAGATATGAGCCCTCTCGGCCGATTTTTTGCTTTGAGTTGCGAGCTAAAATTCGGATTACGAGCCAGCTTCAGATACCCCACCGCTAGTTGGCGCAGCGAATGTCACAGTGAACGCCACATCAGCCCAGCATCACGTGTCTCACTTGTTCACTTTATGATTTGACATACGAGTAATTTGAGTTATGAGCTCCGTCATGGAATGAATTAAACTCGTAAGTCAAGGCCCCACTGTATTCCCTATGTTCTGTATGCATAGTAAAGAGAAGCATATTTTGGGGCCCACTTTTAAGAATTTATAGCAACTTCATATCCACTGAAAAATGCCTTTTTTTAAAAAAAATAAATACATTTTTATTTTGTAAATTTCTTGTCCTTTCATATTAAAATACTGTAGAAACTTCACTTTTTCTGCTGATGGTTTTTCCACTGATCATTATTTATTCTTCTAACCTTTCTTTCATATGATTGAAATGACTGCTTGAATGATTAGTTATCTCCCTCAATTTACATACACAAAGGGAGAAAGAGCTTTTTATATAAACCTAATCTGTCCCATGGCACCGGGAATGTCTTAGGAAATACAACTTTAGAAAAAGAAAAAGGACAAGTAGAGACTCTAGACCCAGAGAAGTTTTTACCATATTGCCTGTTACAAAATGATAAACTAATGTAGCACCGTTTTACTTCCCAAGTTTTGCTTTCAGGGAGAGAACCATTCTAAAGACTTAATGGCTTATTTTTGTATATGGGGAATATTTTGAGTCAAGTAATTCTCCTGCAGTAGCATTTAAGTTTGTAATTTACTGTATTTCTAAGGAAGGCATTTTTTACTATTCTCTTTCTCAGAGAGCTCTTTTTTTCTCCCTTTTGCTTTTGTATGCCAATATATGTTGATGTGTATTTATACATACACACTTAATGATATGCAGTTATTTTACTGGTTTTCCATAAAGAAGTAGCTATTGGAAATTATCATAATACTACAGTGTTAGTGGATTATAATTTAACTTTAAAAGGGAACTGTGGACTATCTAAATTGTACTTTGGCTTAAGTCACTGCTTTTCCACACAAGATCTACAGGATAGTTCTGCAAAAATAAGGGGACAGATGGGGGCAATCCCCCTTTCCATTTTCAGCTGGGAATTTTATAAGCTTATATTGAATACATTATTCTATTACCTGAAGTTCTCGTCCTCCATTACCCAAATTCATTGAGATAAAATTTACTGGCCACGCCCACTAAAATCAGAGTAAAAGGAGTCAGAAAGATGGAAAACAAGGTAAAATATTTTCCTGGAGTAGATTGCTAATTGAGTAATGGGCACTTCACATTGACTGAGTAATCATTTCAGCAATCCCAAGGTAAGCACAGTAGTCCCCCTTACCTGCAATTCTGCTTTCTGAGGTTCCAGTTACCTGTGGAAACCTGGCCTGGAAATATTAAATGGAAAATTCTGGAAATAAACAATTCATAAGTTTTAAATTGCACACCGTTCTGAGTAGCGTAATGAAATCTCGTGAGTCTTTCTCCAACTTGCCCTGCACGTGAACCATCCCTTGTCCAGCATTACCATGCTGTATACCCCCCACATTAGTGTAGCCCTTAGTCACCACCTTGTTTATCAGAATGTGGAGGTTTCACAGTACTTTTGTTCAAGTCACCCCAATTTTACTTAATTATGACCCCAAAGTGCAAAAGTAGTGATGCTGTTAAATCAGATATACCACAGAGAAGTGGTAAAATGTTTGTAACTTACTGTCAGTCACAGTCTAATGCTATGTCACAGTCTACATCATTCTCCTCACTTTATCCCCTCACTGCGCATCCCTGTAGGGTGAGTACAGTACAATAAGATATTTTGAGAGAGAGAGCTACCACATTCACATAACTTTTATTATAGTGTACTATTATAATTATTCTGTTTTTCTATTAGTTATATTGCCAATCTCTTATTGTGACTAATTTGTGAATTAAACTTTATAATAGGTATGCATATAAAGGAAAAACATAGTAGATATAGCGTTTGGTACTATCTGCAGCTTCAGGTATTCACTGGGGGCCTTGGAACATATTTCCCACAGATAAGGGACTACTCTTATCATGTTTATGTTACAGGGGAGAAAACTAAAGCTCGGAGAGTTATACAGTTTCTTCAAGTTCACTTGTCTAAAGCCTAGATCTACATCTGGTCTGTCATCCCTCCACTATATTTTTCTTCCACTATTTTCCCTTGCAACACAATTCTCATTTAAGGGCACATAGCCCCAGACCAGCTGTTATTCCTGAAAGAGGGAAGAGAGACCTTTGAAGAGGTTAAGAGGTTTCCTGGGCTGCTGCAGCCCCAGAGTTCTATGTCACAGGCCTGATGGAAGCAACTAGGAAGAGGTGGCCACTACTACCTTTGTGCTTGCTGGGTCTTCCATTGCCTTGATCATCTCTTGAGGTGTGGCCCATTATCATGTCTGGAAATGAGACCAATTATTCAATAAAGTCCCCTAGGTTTGGAAATTCAGTGGTGAACAGGATATATGTGGTCTCTCCACTCAATAATTTATATTTAGTTGGACAGGGAGAGGGATGAATTCCTTAAATAGGTCAACAAATACACAAGAATTTTATTAATTTATTTTATTTTTTGTTAGTCCTTACCCGAGGATATTTTTTCCATTGATTTTTAGAGATAGTGAAAGGGAGGGGGAGAGATAGAGAAACATCGATGTGAGAGAGACACATAGATTGTCTCCTGCATGCGCCCTGACCTGGGACTGGGGATCGAGCTTGGAACCGAGGTATGTGTCCTTGACTGGACTGGAACCTGGAACCTTTTAGTCTGAGGGCTGATGCTCTATTCCCTGAGCAAAACTGGCTAGGGGACAAGAATTTTAGATTGTGAAAGTAGCAATCAAGAAAACCACAATAGGATAGAGAATGATGGGATGTGGGGGAAGAATAATTCAGATTTTAATTAGGTTGTTTCTTTAGGTGTCTGGTCAGAGAAAATATTATCTGAGGAGGTGACATTTGATATAAGAACATCATGTTAATTAAGAGAAAGCAGAATATCCCAGACAAAATAGCTAAGTGCAAATGCCTAAATTAAGCATTAAGCATGGAGAATTTGAAGGAAAGAAAGAAGGTCCATGTGGATGGCTACAGTGAAGGGACAGTGATGATCAATGTGAGATGAGCTCAGTAGAATGAAGTCTGATCAGTGGGTCTTTAGGGAGTTTAGGTTTCCTTCTGACTGTGTCTGACTGTGATGTGAGATCTCTGATATCCAAATGATATGATCTGCTCCGTATTTTTGAAAAGATGACTCTGGTTACTATGTGGAAAATAGATTTGGGGAGAGAGGGTGGGAGGGTGATAAAAGAATTAGATTGAAATAGTAGAACTGATCCTTATGAGATACAAGTGAGATAGATTGCACTTTGCACTCTGATTTCTCTAACATAATCAGGAAAACATTTCAGATCGGCTGAACTTGACTAATTGAGACCTTACATATACTTTAAGTAAGAGTTATTTCTGGGTAAAGAATAAAATTTTACTTAGTATTATAATCAGCTGTTGCTCATCAGGAGATACCTTAAAATCTTGTCATGTAGTTAATTTTTTTTTTTGCATAAAGCATTGAAAAAATTCAGAGTGACTTGGGAGAAATGTGAGTTTTCTCTTAATGTGAATGGAATTGTATGTTTAAGAAGATGAGTGAGGTGTTGCTATCTGAAAAGAGGAATACTTTGAATAAATGTGCTTTCTTCTTAGCAGGCGTATGAACTGGAATAGTTTATTATATTCTTTCTGCTTCTCTTAGTGAATGAAAAAGTGAGACAGCCTGGCTAACGTGGCTCAGTGGTTTTGTGCCTGCATATGAACCAGGAGGTGTAGTTCGATTCCTGGTCAGGGCACATGCCTGGGTTGTGGGCTCAACCCAGTGTGGGTATGTAGGAGGCAGCCGATCAATGATTCTCCCTCATCACTGATGTTTCTCTCCCTCTCCCTCTCCCTCTCCCTCTCCCTCTCCCTCTCCCTCTCCCTCTCCCTCTCCTCTCCTCTCCTCTCCCTCTCCCTCTCCCTCTCCCTCTCCCTATCTCTCTCCCTCTCCCTCTCCCTCTCCTCTCCCTCTCCCTCTCCCTCTCCCTCTCCCTCTCCCTCTCCCTCTCCCTCTCCCTTCCTCTCTGAAATCAATAAAATTATAAAAAAGTGAGATAAAGAAGACACTTGTGCTATCCAGTTATTAAAAAAATACCTAAAAAACAGTGAACATGTCTATTTATGTGCAGCATGTGCTTATAATGTGTCAGGCCCTGCCTGTAATAATTATATAGCATGACTTCATGAAACCTTTAGAATAATCCTGTGAGGAAATGTTTCTCCCCATATTAGGAGTGAAAAATGTGAAACTTAGTTAAATTAATTTGCCTGAGTTCACATAGATTATGAGTGATGGATATAGCTTTTATTCCAGGCAAAAAAAGAAAATAAAAATTACCGTTAAAACTTTAAAGCAACAGAATGTCAATAATTAAAAGCAAGCCAATATCTGTCTTGGAATTCAAATTCATACCTTTCTATCAAAACATTATTCTTCTAGCTGTGCCTTCTACTTTGAGGTTTGAGGGCAAATAAAAGAAAGATCAGTTTAGTGTATGATCTGCTGGCTAACAAAGAAAGGCAGAAAGAGCAATTAGAAGGAACAAAGATAGATATAAAATATTAGGTTTTATTCCAAATGTTTCTGCAAATATACCACAGGGGCATTGCCCAATGTGGAAACCATCAGCTAGGTGTGGCTACTGGATACTTGAGATGTGTATAGTCCAAATTGACATAGACTGGAAGTATCAAACACACTAAATTTTGAAGACAGTATAAAATAGTAAATATCTTATTATTTATATTGATTATATATTGAAATAATAATATTTTTATATATTGGCCTAGATAAAATATATTATTAAAACTAATTGGCCTGTTTCTTTTTACTTAACATGGCTACTAGAAATGTAAAATGACAAATGTAGCTCACATTTGTGGTTGGCACTGTGTTTCTGTGGGATGTCACTGGTCTAGAGATTTCCTCTGTTCCATTCAGATCCTGAGAACCTAGTAATAGCAAAAGAAACAAAAAAGTTTTACTTTTGTCTTTTCGAGGAGGGAGATATTAAATAGGTGAGTTTAAATAAGAAAAGAGCTTAAAGAGTTCCAGGGGGTTGATTTTTATTTCCTTAATTTCCCATGGCGCTAAAGAAATTGTGTTTTAGTAATATCATGAGGCAAAAACGACTTTTATAAGGAGTGTCTTTATTGTATTTAAAGGTGAATGAATAGCATCTATTTTCACTTCAAGGTCAAGGGATCACCGTGAGAGAGAAAAATATAATTTCCAAGGTAGGAAATATTCTCAATCAGAAGATTTTACAAAACTCATTTTGCTGAGAAAGATAGAATTGAGACCTTGAAACAAACACTAAGAATAAAACGATGGGCTGCCTTTCTCAGAACATTTTCAAATTAGAAATTTGCTCTTGTTTCTCTTAATTGTATAAAAACTTGGTCAAATAGCATTAGTTAGATGCGGCATCTAAGTGATCTGACAAGTTGTTTATTATTCATTGATCAAATCTATATATTGGGGCCTCACCTTACTTAGTGAACCCCAACTTACACGGGGAAAAAAAGAGGTAAGATTTTAGTTCATATTTCTGTTTCAGGAATGTAATATTTAATTTCCAGCCGTGAAGATTACTGAGTTTCCATCACATTAGTGTCTAATAGTACTTATTCAACATGCCTCATTTCTTCTCCATATCAGTTTGGAATAGTTTTGCCTTGGAGAGTATAACATGTGGAGTCTTTGGAAGTGACAAATATGCTCTTGAGAGATATTAATCAGATGAAATTTAAAAGACATTTGTGTCTGGCCTTAAAGTCTTTGGTCTGGAACAAATGGCAGTCAGAATCACTTCGTCTGAAGTGTTGGAGAAGGATCAGGAGTTTGTGTGAGTGACCAGGCATCTGTTGTGAGTGAATCTTTCTGTGCATCTGGCGTGAAGGAAAAGAACATACTTTTAATTTCTGCCAAACTCACACTTGGGTGCAGTTCACCATTTCAAAGGGGGATTCTTAATCAGTGAGAATAAAACACATCGACAGCATTTAGGCAATTCTGAAATATTGAAGAATCATGTTTAGTTTTCATTTTCTTAATTCTCTTTACTACACAGACAACAATTTTGGACCTTTACACCATTTCAAAATTAAAACAAAATAGAACCAGCCACTCCAACTCCTTTAAATTTTAAATCATTAGAAATTTTGTTCATGTGATCAAACGCTAAATGTGCTATATGAATATCCTCTCCAGGAACTTTGTAGCAATGGATAGTTCATGTTATTTTACTGGTGAAAAGAAGATAGTTGGAAATTTGGTATAGATTCTCTCTCTCTCTCTCTCTCTCTCTCTCTCTCTCTCTCTCTCTCTCTCTCTCTCACACACACACACACACACACACATGATATATATATATACATATATATATATTTAATATATTTTATTGATTTTTTACAGAGAGGAGGGGAGAGGAATAGAGAGTTAGAAACATCGATGAGAGAGAAACATCGATCAGCTGCCTCCTGCACGCCCCCCACTGGAGATGTGCTCACAACCAAGGTACATGCCCTTGTCCAGAATCAAACCTGGGACCGTTGAGTCTGCAGGCCGACACTCTATCCCCTGAGCCAAACCGGTCAGGGCACATTTGATATATTTTGAGAATTACGCAAGCCCAAATCCTGTATTTAGAACATTTCCTATCTCTAATATAATGTAATGTAAGATATTATATTCATTATAAGTATTTAGAATAGTAAGAAAAGATAAGGTATTTAAATATTAATTTTGATTCAGATATATGTGATCACAAGGTGAGTTATAAGCTCATAATATGTTCTACTAAACCAACCCTGACTCATAAGTATACTATTCACGTACTAAATCAGAGATCTATGGCCTCAAAACCAAGTCAGACTTTGGACTTGTTGTATAAATAAAGTTTTATGGAAACACACATACCTATTCATGTATTGTCTGTGGCTGCCCTGTTACTACACTGTAGAGCTGAGTAGTTGTAACAGAAACATGACTCATGAAGCCTAAAATTTTTACTCTCTGGCCCCTTAAGAAAAAGTTGCCAGTTCCTATGCTAAGTGAATGATGACATAGATGTATAATAAATAGCTTCTGAGAAACTGCCTTTCCTTAGTAGAGAGAATTTTATGTTTTCCTAACCATGCCGTAAAACCTACACTTTACAGAACAGGAATCTATATGAGGCTTGTCCTGTACACTTGATAATCATGGAATTAAAAAGCTCAAAGAACCATCTGGTAATAAAGTAAGTATCTTGGCATCACATGTGAGGCACTAGGCTACTGGGTTAACACCAGATTCATCATGGTACCTCTCTGTAGTCATTTTCTCCACCTTATTGTTATGACCCTAGAACCAGACCAAAGCATTATCAATTTTTGCCTTTATTAGGACAGTGCACCATTTACTGCTCTCCCAAATTCTATTCTCCCAATTCTGTTTCCATATAGTAACCAGAAAAACAATTTTTTTAGCATACAGATTGGATCACATTAAGTCTCTGCCTAAAGCTTGCCAAAGGCTTCCTAAAATTTTTTGAATAAATCTAAACTTTACTGTCAAGGCCATGAATAATCTGGCAGATCTGTAGCTCTTTGCTTCATCTGATTTCACCTCTGTTACTATATTGTAACTAAAAAGCTCTCTCCCCATTCCTTGAAATACTAACACTTTTTCATGCCTCAGGGTCTAGATTCAATCCATTCTCTCTGCTTAAAATAGTCTCATTATAACACAATTACCACAGGTCCCGGTTTACTCGTCTTTCCCACCTCAGCTTAAATATTACTTCCTCACAAAAACTTTTTGAACCTCCTTAATAGGACCCAGCTCCTGTCTGCCGTTTTCATTGAAATGATCATTTCTGATATAACACTAATCAGAACACACACACAAACACACACATGGTTTTTTAGAATTTTATTTTCTCTCTACCCCACTAGATGGTTAGCTTTATGCTTTATGAGGGAAGAGACTACTTGTTTTACTTACCATTGTCTACCCAGAGTTTAGGAGAGATTCTGAAATATAATAATCACTCAGTAGCCAATTAGTTGAGTAAATAAATTAACATATATACATGTGGCCATTACCTTTATGATGGCTAGTAGAGATAACTATTCTACAAATATGAATATGTTTGCATATATATTCACCACTGATTTTTAATATTAAAATGATATGCTGACTTTTTAATGTGTGGGATGTTATTAAACAAATGGGAATCAGAGTAAATTAAAAGAGTTATTTAATGGCAGCAGTGAATTAACAGAAAAGACTCTCATAATGTTAGGGTGTTCCAGATGCTACTTTTTCATTTATCCATTAAGCAACCACGAATTTAGCACCTGTTTTGCCTTCTAGGTTTTGTTCTAGACTTTAGAGATACAAAGATGACTAAATCGTGGTCCTAATCCTTGAAAAGCTTAAATAATGTCACAGAAAATAGCATATAGATAGATCAGATACAAGTAAGTATAATGCAATGTAGTTAGTGGTCCATACAAAGTACTATTAGCGCTCATTGGAAAACACTTTCAGTTATGCCATAGGTAAACAGAACAGGGTTGCCTATGTTTGTAACATTTAAGATGGGGCTTAAACTATGAATAGGAGTTTGTCTGGTAGATTAAGGAGAAAGGAATCCTGGGTAGAGGAAACAAAAATTCAAAAGCAAGATGCTGGTAAAGAAAATGGTACAGGTTTATTAGGTAAAGGGGAACCTTGAGTTCATGTAAGATATTGAGTAAGGTTAATTTAAATTGGCTTGAGGCTAGAATGTGAGGAGCTTTATGAAAGATACTAATGTGTTTGTGATACGAGAACCAAGTTCCACTGCCTGTCACTACCAGAGGCAGTAAGTAGAGACAAGGTTGAATCTTCCAGGTGCTTTTTATCCAGAGGCTGGCAATCTGAGAGAGCAGCAGACATAGTACCTAAAAGAGCCACTCTGACATCTCCTCTCAAGCCAGCCATTACATAGGTGTGGAGGTAGGAAAAGTATAAAACTACATGAATTTCCAGGGTCTGTTTTTATCATTGTCTTCATAAAGATTAGCCCTCAGACATTTGTCCCCTTCATACCAGTCCTGTCCTTGATTTGTTCTCAAAATGCATCTTCTTTCTGAGTGACGAAGCCACCTGGACTTCAAGGCTGTTTTGTCTTCACGACTCTGTTTAACACGTCTTCCACAGTTTCCCAGAGTCTGTAAGAAAATCTCTTATTTATAATTAGTATAGTGAATAGTTATTAATTAACTGTGGTCTGTTCTTATTGTGTACCCTTCCCCTATCATTTGGACAATTTTCCTAAGCTCTAAGAAAGAAGTTTAATAGATAGGTCTATTAAAGGTGAAATGCTTATGGTGGGACTGTAAGAGACCAGTAAGAAGATGTTGCATTTGTTCAGGTTGATAATAACAAAGATGGAATGAAATGAAAATTAATCTATTTCAGAGGTAGGAATGATAAATATGAAAGTGGTATTAAAGTGTAGTACATAGTCTAGACCAGTGGTCAGCAAACTCATTAGTCAACAGAGCCAAATATCAACAGTACAACAATTGAAATTTCTTTTGAGAGCCAAATTTTTTAAAATTAAACTATATAGGTAGGTACATTGTTATTAACTTAATTAGAGTACTCCTAAGGCTTAGGAAGAGCCACACTCAAGGGGCCAAAGAGCCGCATGTGGCTCGTGAGCCGCAGTTTGCCGACCACTGGTCTAGATCAAGTATCTTCAAGTTTTTCTATATAGGGCCTCATAGTAAATATTTTAGGCTTTATGAGTCATAACTTCTATTTAGTTTTACCATTGTGCATGAAAGAAGTAATAGACAATAAATACAGGAGTGGGTGTGGCTGTGCTTACCAAAAAAAGGCAGCAAGCTAGATTTAGCTTGCTGGAGTAGTTTGTTGACTCCAAGTCTAACCAAAGTTTCAGATTTTGATTTTTGCAAACTTATTGTACAATAATGATTGGTTTATAAATATCATTGGTTTACTAGTTTTATGGATATTTAAATAGAATCATTGTAATTAAAAATTTTAAGTTTTAGATGAAAAAATTATGGATAAATCTTATTCTGAATCCCTACTATGGTTAAGAAAATAACATAGGTAGCTGGATCCTGGGAAATCTTGAGTTAATGCAAAGTATTGGAAAGTACATTCTCTAACAATTACTGTTATGTAAATAAGTTTATTTCTGTTTATCTTAACTACATTTAGTTAATACTTTAAAAGAATCAGATGACTACTATTAATGTACTGTTATTCTAAGATATATGCAATCAAAGAGATATCCCGTGAAGCATAACACAATTATGAAATTATTCATCTCTTTCTAATAGTGGACTTCAAGGATATTATCTTAACTCAGATTATCTACTGATATATTTAGAAAAAATTATACAACTATGAATGTCAGATATTTCCAGGGACCCAGACACATGGTTTCTGCATAGTCAATTAATCTTCAAATAGCTCATTATGTACCACAGATTATTAATAGAGAAATATCATGTAGGAGAAAGATTTTACAAGATCACTATATTAAATAAATTTAAAATCTCTCTTTCCCTTCAAAGTAGTAAAGAGCAAATGCTCAAGGGAGAGATTTCCCTTCTTGTTCTTCTAGAATTGGAATTTCTGTTAGGGCCTCATACAATTTTTTTTTTATGATCAGTAAGTCTAAAAGAAAAAGGTGGTGATTTTAAGCATTTTCCACCTTTATGTATTTTTCCCAATAAAGTAACAAATGGCATCATGTTCAGCAAACTAGATTCACGCCAAAGGCAAAAACAATGGACTATCCATCTCATGTTATACCTCAAAAATTAACAGGTTAATAACTGCAGTTTACACTGAGGTACATTTTGAGATCATGTCTGCTTCACATTTAACTAGATGAAAAGTTGTAGGCATTACAAGAGCCAATGGTGAATTCTGTGCTTATTAGCTCAATTGAGTAGAACCTAGTGCCATGGTTCCATCCCCAGAGCTTTACTTAGCTCTGCAGTCATTTTCTATACTACTGCCTTTAGCAATTTATTACACCAACAGATGAATCTCATTCTAAATCTGAGATGCCACAGCATGTATCAGCCTGACTTACTAGTAAAAGTTAACTTTATACCTCGTTCTGTTTCACTGTGTTAGTAACAAAATTTTTGTATGTACAAGTCTCTGTTGCTGTACTTCAGTGATTTTATAAAAGCTTCTGTGTCTGAACTCGTAGGTGCCTATTGCAGGATCTGGCTCTGAATAAATGTTCAGTAAAGAGTTTTGTAATGAATGAATGATGAATGAATTTATCATCTTTCATTTTTTATCTACTTTATGAATGGTTAGTATATATGCTTCAGTTTGTAGATGTAGACATTCTAATCATGATTGTTCTTTTATACTAGGGGACAAGTGCACAAATTCGTGCACCTTGAAAGGCACTCTGGGCATGGAGGCTGTGGTAGGCACAGGGGCGAGTCTTGGCCCATCTTCTGCACTCCCACCCAGCCCCTCCCACCACGGCCCCCAGTACCCTCTCTGCCAGCAGCTCTGCTCCAGCCACCACCGCTACCACATGCTGATGGCGCTGGCCCTGCTTGCACCCACTGATGGCACAGAGTGATTAGGGCTGGCACCAGCAGTGGGTGCAAGCAGGGCCAGTGCTTTTAATGGATGTGAGCGGCGGCTGCTGCCTTGATTGCCCCTCAGGAGCAGCGGGAAGTGGAGAAGCCCTCAGGGGTGATTGGGGCCAGCAGCCACCACTCTCACCCACTGACTGGTCTGAGCGATCAGGGCTAGCACTGGGCACCTGCAGAGGGTGCAAGTGGCGGCTCCAGCACTGGCAGTGGGTACAAGTGGGGCCAGTGCTGGCAGCAGGTGCGAGCGCAGGGCGGAACCGCAGCACACGGGAGCTAAGAATTTTCAGTAACCACTAGAGGCTCGCCCTGATGACAGTGACCAGCACCCCACCTTGGTCTGGTGCCCCCACTCACCTGCTCCACCACCCCACTGTGGCCGACACCTGCCATGTTCCACACGCACCCCCTGGGTGGTCAGTGCACATCATGGTGACATGTGGTTCGGTTGTTTGGTTGTTCGGTTGTTCCACTGTTCAGTCTATTTGCATATTAGGGTTTTATATATATAGATGGGAGTTGAATTGAAGTCCTCATCTGTGGTTTAATATTTGAGATTTCAGTCTAAGCTCCTTTTATTGATTATTTTTGCCAACATATTTTGTTGCCTTCTAGGTCTTTTTCTATAGTTTTAAAAAAAGATGGCTAAATCATGTTGTTAAAACAAATTCTGGAAGAAAATTTTTGTGACTATTTGCAATCAAACAACATGAGGGGACTTTTAAAGGTAGAACTTCTGGAACTCTGGTCTTGAGATTGCTTATATACTTTTGCTGTCATAAGCAGTAGAGGAGAATTTTCTACAGTTTATGTATTATTTCTCATTTTCCTGGAGAATATTTTTTTCTATAAATGGGATTAGGAAGAGTAGTATAGTGTGTCATTGGAAATAGTGAGTTACCATCCTTAGAGTACTCAAATAGAAGATGGATGAACATCTGAGAGGGATTCTGTAATGGAGTTTTTGACTTTGCTAATAAATTGACTTTTAAAACCCTACCATCTCTGATCCAGCATTTCAATAACATTTACAATTTCAGAACTTTCTCAGTGCCAAAAAGAAATCTGGATTTAAAAATGAAAAAGTGTATTTATCTATATTATTTATTTACATCATATGAATATAATTTCAACTATGTGGATGTTTAGCATTGTATAGACACAGTGAAAAAGAGCCATCAATGATCATTCAAATTTTTTTTGAAATACATCTATTTTTTTCTCTGAAATATTAGCAAAATATTAATCCCCAAATAGTTCTAATATATTGACTTCAGATTTGATACTAATTGGATTTTTGAAAATATTTTTTACCTGTACTTTATGATAGTTGTTCTCCTTTTTATATAATTAAATGTTTAATAATAAATTTATAATTTTTCAACTTGAATGCTAAATATTACTGCATCTACTTCAGTATAGCTAGACCTGTATCCTATCTGTATTTAAAAAATGATGAGATATTCATTATAAAATTCACCATGTATGCTTATTTTTTAGGATGTATGAGTATATGAGTCATTATTTTTCAATAAAATCTCTGGAAACAAATAGCCCTTATAACGATAATTAGTCATTATGAGGAAAAAAAAAAACCACAATGTAAAATGAGCCTTACTAGAGTAAAGTTCTTAGATGGTTATTTTGAAAATTTAGATTCATTTTTCTATTCTAGTCCTCCATTGGATTTAGATCAATCCTCTGTTGCCTCTCTATTATAATGTATAAGTTGGATGACACCTGTGTAAATAATATATAAGCCATGTTTTAATTAATTACTATCACTAAATATTTCTCTACCATCTTAAAATACACATTTCAACTAAATGATAATATATTAGGATATAATCCTACAGCAATATTCTTATTTTATATATAGCTTGATAAATACAGTTTTTATAGAATCCCAATAATCTCCACCTTTGGCCAACAAAGGCATAATATTGTCTTACTACTGAAGAGTCAGAGTTTATAGATGTTTTTGTCTTCATAGGCTCTTCCTTTGGCTTTAAGATCACAGGGTCCTCAGTGTTAATGGAGAGCCTAATAAGTATGAGATATATTTTAAGTATCAAGGACAGAGCAATAAACAAACATTGATAAGTTTCCAGGAAAGGAGATCACTGGGGACTGGGGGACGGTCAGGGAAAGATTCATGGATAGTTTATCACACAGAAAGCCATCTGAATCCAAATTGCATCTGGCTTCTTGATCAGCCTCACTATTATCACCCACAATATTTCCTAGTCCCGGAAGGAAAAAAAAAGATGAGTTATAGCCAAAATCCAGAGCTTAGCCAGGCTCACTGGTTGGAGAGCTGCTCTCCCGTTAGCCCTTTGGACTGGGAATAGGCAGAGGACGGATGGTCTCAGAGCCTGAGGAAACCTGTTCTGAAGAGAGCTGAAACAGAACAACTAGGAGCAAGAAATGCAAGAAACTTATTTTGGTCATTCACTGACACTCAGTGTAACTGGCTGTGAACTAGCTGTGAAATTCTGGGAAATAGTGGCATCGCTAGGACAAGTCTTATGTACAAGAAGAGATATGAATCCCAAGATGTCTCCTAGACAAACCTCCTGCACACTGGCCTTCTTCTCAGAGTCTGCTCTCTAGGAAACTCAATATGTAGCTGTGGCACAACGTAGGCTTTATAAATGGTTAAATGTGACTGTAGTGCTGGAATCTGGTAAGGCATGATATGGAGAACAGTGGAAAAGGATGGTAAGTAATGTAACCAGAGAAGTCATCAGGTTTCTGATCTTGAAGGATTATGCTGACTATATAATCTCTCAAAGAACAATGCAGGGGAGCTCTTTGAAACATAGCAAACATTCCCTCCATCACCCTATTTGGTTTTATATCACACATCAATCACTATTACAATTTTACAGTTGGTAATTATTCAATCATCCAAGTGTGGACTCAGTGGGAGCAGCGTATGAGTCTGTCTTGTGCACCACTGCAGCCTCAGGGTTTAGCACAGCATTGGGCATGCAGAAAGAGTTCAGTATACATTTGTTGAATCACTAAATGAATGTGGGCCATCACCCAGCCAAGGGAGGCATATAATTTTTAAAAGAACTTCTTGCCAAGTGTATGGGAGTCCACTCATGGAAATTTAAAACATGTGACCTGTCAAGATCATTAAAAACAAATGCCATATTGTATCTGTGTTAAAGCAATGCAATTGCCCTTTGTCAGTGAGCATGCCCTTGTAAAACTCAAGGGTGTAGCTTGTACCCTGAGAGGCACTGAATAGTTACATTATTAAGAATTTATAAAATCTGGAAACTAGTCTGTTGAAGGTCCTGGGTTGATGAAGTGAGTCTATGTTTTGAGGGCCATTGTCTGTCTCTAATATTTTATTAAAACAGCTTTGAATCCATGGTGACAAGGCCTTTCACTCAAAAAAGCATGGGGTCTCTAATAGGAATGTTATAAGGTGGAACTTTTCTTCTCAAGGTGACATCACAGTTCTTTTTCCTCCCAATTACATTCAATATGATTTTGTGCTAGGTTCGGGTGTACAGCAGGGTTGTTAGACAACCATACACTTAACAAAATTCCTCCTGATATTTTCAGCACCCACCTGGCACCATACTTAGTTATAATATTATTGACTATATATCCCATTCTATATTTTTTATCCCCATGACTATTTTGTAATAATATTGACTATATATCCCATTCTATATTTTTTATCCCCATGACTATTTTGTAACAGCCATTATGTACTTCTTAATATCTTCACCATTTCCACAAAGTCCTAACCCCATCCCCTCTGGCAACCATCAGTTTTTTCTCTGTATCTATGAGTCTATTTGTGTTTTGTTTTTATATTGTTCATTAGATTCCACATATAAGTGAAATTATATGGTATTTTTCTTTCTCTGACTGACTTATTTCACTTAGCATAAACCCTCTAGGTTCATTCATGCTGTTGCAAATGGTAAGTTTTCACTCTTTTTATGGCCAAGTAATATTTCCATTGTATTTATATGTATTACCACTTTTTTATCTACTCATCTATTGATGGGCACTTGGGTTACTTCCATATCTTTTTTTTTTTAAATATATTTTATTGATTTTTTACAGAGAGGAAGGGAGAGAGATAGAGAGTTAGAAACATCGATGAGAGAGAAACATCGATCAGCTGCCTCCTGCACATCTCCTACTGGGGATGTGCCTGCTACCCAGGTACATGCCCTTGACCGGAATCGAACCCGGGGCCTTTCAGTCCACAGGCCGACGCTCTATCCACTGAGCCAAACCGGTTTCGGCTACTTCCATATCTTGGCTATTGTAAGTAATGATACAGTGAACATAAGGGTGCAATATTCTTTCAAATTAATGTTTTGAGCTTTTCAGATATATACCCAGAAGTGGAATTGCTGGGTTATAAGGCAGTGTCATGATACTATAGTTCTTAATTGCCTATAAGAAGAACCTAAGTGTTCTGAAGAATGTTTGCTCTTAGGTTCTGTAGAGCCATCATTGAAATGTGAGTCTTCTAGAATGTGACTGCTTAACTACAAGAATTCCTGTAAAGCAAGCACTTGGGGCCTCTCGAGTGGGCACGTTTTCATTTCAACGTTGTAAGTTTATTAGGAAGAGCAAAGCTGCCCAAAATGCAGAAAGGACTCAAAAATTCTGGCTCAAAGGAAGTTTTCCTTTCTCTTCTCTGACAGCACTTATGGATTTCCCCCCTTTGGTCATACCTGTTGCATAATAGTTGCCTCAGATATTCTATCAACAAGATTGTTGGTTCATTAAATGGAACTTTGAAAAACCAAAATCACAAAGACTTAGTATAGCCACTGAGGACATTTTCCCATGATTTTGTGTAAGAAAGTTCATGAATTTACAGTATAAGAATTGAAAAAAGAACCAGAGACAAAAAATGGTATAAAAGAGACAAGAGATTTTACCCTACTTGCAATCTAACAAGTAAGGCTATCACATTCTTATAGATCATGACAGAGAACACAAGACATCTGGGTCAGAGACAAATGGATATTACTCATGGCACAGCAGGTATTGGGAGCTTCAAGATTGCCATCAGTCCCCTTTCCCAGTGAATGAATGTGAAGCAGAGAAGGACCCAGGTGGGTGTAGTAGGTATAGTGCATTAGCATCAGTGCTGAGAAGCCTAGTTTCTGAACCCCAATTTTATAAGAAGGCTGCTGACAAAGATTCTCAACTTTTGCCCTAATGGGAGGCATCGTTTTTATTACCCTAATCTGGAAATAAATATGCACTCTGCTGTACAAGGGGATATTGTCTCCATCTTCAGTGCTTGTTTTCTATACAAATAGTCTTGAAAAGATTGTCTGGAACAGAAGGTGTCCATGCTTCTCCACAAAATGTGTACAAATCCAAGAGACCCAAGGAGAAGTTTCTCCCAACGAAAGGACTATAAGCTTAAGTGTTTTTTCTTGTAAAAAGGGGTATTTTTCTATAGTTCATAAATGTGAATTTCTACTTTATTATATTACTACTGTATTATAAGAAATACATGGACACTGTAAAACTTAGGTATATGGAAAGAAAAGGGAAATAATGAGTTGAAGAGGCGAATACAACTAAAATTTAGGAAATCTAGGTTCTATCATCCTCACTTCTATCTTCAGTAGTGAAATGATTATGCCTAGTAAGGAAAATACTCTAATTTGTTGAACACTATGTACTAAGTAAGCATTTATAGGCACTGTGTAATTTAAAGCAATAATCATAAATGCAATACAATATTTTATGTGCATGTAAAATAAACAGTGGGCTAATTGAGCTCAAATATTAAATAAGCCATTCATATTTTATGAAACTTTGAGGTCTCTATCTCTTTAACTCACTGCAAGAGACAAGATAGATGACATACTCCTACAAGAGCATAGAGATAACAAGTTGCTGTAAAGATAATAAAAGCTTAATGACAGTTTGCATTGCCCAGGCTGTAAAGCTTCCCACCCTCTCCTACTCAAGGAAGGATATCATAAGTAATTGAAAGTGACATTCTTATGAATATAATTTTGAATACACGCTAAGTCATTCACAAAATTTTTTCCTTTATAAGAAGTAGAAAATTATCTCTGGAACACATTAGAACTGTATATGGTGTATCAGTGAATTATGACTCTATAATTAAGGCCCTCCACCAGCAAATAAAAAGATGTAAAATATAATAACCATCAGTAGGTGGGTACATTGTTGTAATTATTTGATATACACATTAAATATCATAGGTTTCTGATGAGCTAAGGACCCTTTAATGTGATAGTATGTATGGCTCACCTTTGATTTAATTGTGTGGGAGGGGAGCAAGAAAGGAGGACACATAATTCTAGAAGAGAAAGTTTCCTGTTGCATATGTAAACATGCCAGATAGCTCTCCTTCATGCATTTTCTCTTTCTTCTTTTTAATCCTCTTCCTCCCCTTCCATTTCTAGAATTCTTATTATAAAACACAATTAGTCTTAAAGCCATTAGTCGAGGTAGAGTGGGGTGTTGAATGCTGAGCACAGGAAGGAAGCTTTCCATATAGAAACTCTGCACAGCATGAAGTTTTAGAGCCCAGGTGGTCAGGAGGCCGTCCAGGCCAGACAGAGGCAGTGACAATGATTGGGGATGATTGATTCAATACAGCAGGCCCTCAAATAACATAATTTATTTCAGCATTGTTTCATAATAATGATGAGATGCCATAGGAACTTAACTATTGTTTATATCAATTAGTCTATAGTAAAATTGGTTTCATTATACATTGTTTCACATAAAGTCACAGAACCTATCAACAATATTATATAAGGATAATAGGATCCAGACTGCTCACTGTCAGAGAATGAAATTATAAATATGGAAAGGAGAAAGGTGTAACAAACTCTATGGTATTGACTTGGAATTGGAGGTATCCATGTGAATTCATAGTTTTAATCAATAGAAGACAGATGGATAGAAGGTATAATAAGGAATGGGATATTTACTGAATTTGAAAGTACCTTCCCAACAAAAATACATAAAAATAACAAATATAAAATTAATAGTGCTTTTATGGTAGTAAAATTATAGCTCCTCAAGTGAAAAAGCCTGGCACACACCACCTTAGTCATAGAATCAAAGTAGACCTCATCAGTGATAGGGCAAACTGAATTTGTGTGTTACCTGATACATTGCGTTGAGAAGAACACAACATCACTTCTGTGCTGCTCTTCACAGAGAGTTAGACTTAATACTGAAGGAGAAGAAACATCACACAGCCTCAAATGACACAAACTTTATAAACAACTGACCTGTCATCCACAAAAAATGAAAAATTTATAAAAGTGAATGAAAGACTGGGGAACTACTCATACTAAAAGAAACAAAAGAGACCCAACAAAAGGCAATGCGTGAGTCTAAACCGAATCCTTGTGCCATGAAGGACATTATTGGGACATTGACAAAACTTGAATGGGATCTAAAGATCTGGTGAAAGCAAAATGTTGGTGTTCATTTCCTGAGGTTGATGGCTATGTTGTGGTAGGCATTGGGATAACAACATGATTTTAAATTGTTCAGGGGAAAACAGTGTACTTTTCTCCCTTATATTTTACTTGCAACTTTTCTGTACATTTGAAGTTTCCAAATAGAAAGAAAAAAGAATAAATAAGTAAATGTCAAGGATATTTTCCTACCAATTTAGGGCAAACAGCAGGAACTATTTAAAGGGGTCCCAGGCACAGGGTCATTGTAATCATTAGGCAAAAAAGAGGCTGTATAGGGGCTAGGAAAATATCTGAGATCTGAAAAATAAACACATAATATTATCGACTTAAAATGTAAGCCACAAATAAAAATTAATACTTAAGTAAACACATCAGTTTCATTAATTAGATTTAGTTTTTATATAATTTTCACTGCATCTTAAAAGCAACTTGCATATTCAATTTCTTACAGTGAATGATCCTCCAGACTTGTGCAGTAATTGCTAAAAAAAATACCAGTCAACCATTAATGAACCAAGGATTAATGCAGGCCTTATGGATATAAGAACATCCTGTGAACATAAGCTAATGACCTAACATTGTAAATAATGTTGTTAGGATAATATAAATATGGATTTATATTTTAATGCGTTAAGTTCGATTGAATTTTGAAATAACTGGAGCTTTTTACACTCTTGAGATCAGAGCTCTGCCTACATACATTTGTCCTCTAAATGAGACTGTTCTTTAGTCTTCTCCCCTGAGCAGGAATAACAAAGGCATGCTCTCTCTGGCTGTGGCAAGGATGTTACATCTACAGACGCTCCCTTATTAAAATGCTGTCTCTCCTCTAATCAGAAAAAGATGACTCAGAGCAGTTGGGGACCTGAATGCTTCCAAGATGAATTCCAAATTCTTTCTTTTTCTGTTAGCTTGCAGCAGAGCTGGTGAGATGATTACAGAAGTTCCTTCTCCTAAGAATGTCCTTTATAGCCTTTTGTGAACAAACAGAGACAAGAGTCAATGAAATGTTTACCTGTGTAAATATGTACAGATGTGATCCTTGTTATTAGAAATGCAAAACAAATTAGAGGACATGCATGGGACTGTGACTTGGGCAATGTTGACTGGATATAATGAACCTATTTTCTAGTAAACCTTGGCATCTTTAACTTTTGTGATGGAACCTACGATGTTATTCTTCCCAGAGATTAGTTAGGTGTCACTATACATTGATGATTTCCATTTGGTGAATAAAATTAATGCAAGTGAGAGGTCTCTGGATACCACTGATGATAAAATCACTGAAGACCTACTTGTTAAAAGGTGCAAATCAAATACCAGTGGGTGGTATTGGCATATCTTAGTGCTTGAAAGGGCAAAATCTGCTTCTCTTCTCAAGCTTGGCTGAGGCAGTTACCTTCATAGCATCAGAGTTAACAATAGACCAAACACTTGAATCTCTCCACTGTTTGAATCCTTCTCGTCTTCCAGGTTTCGACTTAAAAAATAACCTGAGTCCAAAGCCCTGTTTTTTACCTTAGCGCCCTATACTGACTCCTTCCTCTTATCTTGATCTTATGGCAAAAATAATGCCCCAAATCCCATTCTTGATGACTCTATTTATCTTAGCTAAGCATCTTCTTCGCAATTATTTTTTATTTCAACCTTTTGCATTTATTGTATGGTATGTATCACAGTTTGTTTATTATTTGTTTTTCTGTTTTTTAAATCATGTTCACTTCTTTCTTCTTTGTTTCTTTATATCTACAACCCCTAGAAGAGTACCAAGTATAGAGTAAGTGCTCAAAATACAAGTAGATAAATTGATTTTCTTTTAAAAAATATATTTTTATTGATTTCAGGGAGGAAGGGAGAGGGAGAGAGTGATAGAAACATCGGTGATGAAAGAGAAGCATTTATTGGCTGCCTCCTGCATGACCCTACTGGGGACCAAGCCTACAACCTGGGCATGTGCCCTGACCAGGAATTGAACCGTGACCTCCTGGTTCATAAGTTGATGCTTAACCCCTGAGCCACACTGGCTGGGCTGATTTTCTGATTGAGTGATTTATTTCTTTCTTCAAGAATATTGAGTATCTGTCAACTGATTAATTAATTAAACATATTATTATTAAACAGGTAGAAAACTGAGACAAAGAAATAAAATGACTTGCCCACATTCTTTCAGCTAGTAAGGGACAGAGATAGACTTTGAATCCAGAATTTTTAATTTCACATCACGATTCTAAAAGTATTTTGCTTGCTGAATTCAGTTCATAATGTCCTGGGAAATAGCAAAAGAATAGAAAATTAGCATTTTTTAAACCTTTACTGGTAGTTGCACACATTGACCTTGTTGTGTTTTGCTTCCAACAATCTCATGAGAAAGGCATAGTTACTCTCCTTTTGTACATCCATGTCTCTCAGTTTGGGCTGAGTAAAACATTAGCCCATGAGGTTTTAAAACATGCATATACAGAAGTAGGCAAAAATAGGTTTACAGTTGTTCATATGGAAAATGATACAATAGTTATTAACACAATAATTAATAAATGACAATGTAAGAACAGACTCTGTGTTTCGTATACTCACAACTATAAACCTTTTTAAACCACCCCTGTATATCCTATTCCTCATTTCATAAGCTTTGGGTTTGAAACTGAATATCTTTAATATTTTTAAGTTAAACAAGTGATTCTAATAGAGTTAGGCTTCAAATATGTCTCCAAATATGGACAAAAGAGGCTATTTGAGGTTACTCAGGGGTCCTCAAACTACGGCCCGCAGGCCACATGCAAATACAAATATTGTATTTGTTCCCGTTTTGTTTTTTTACTTCAAAATAAGATATGTGCAGTGTGCATAGGAATTTGTTCATAGTTTTTTTTTAAACTATAGTCCGGCCCTCCAACAGTCTGAGGGACAGTGAACTGGCCCCCTGTTTAAAAAGTTTGAGGACCCCTGGACATTATCAAAGCTTACAATGATAAATGGTACATAGCACTGGAACATCAGCTTACAAAGCTCGCCTATTTTTTATGCCTACTATGGCACTCTATATGTTCTCTTTCCTATTAAAATTGATCTCAAAGTATCCATTAGTTTTACCCTATAACAAACTCTCATTGTCTTGTGGAATCTTATATGGGAAAATATTTTGCAATGATTCTTAACCACATATAATCATTGTATGTAATCCAAATTAATAACTTTTGCTTTAGATGTTTAAATGCTCATAAATACAGTAATATTTAGCTGATTAAAATGTTCAAATGGGTATTTAAATGTTCAAAATCATATTTCTTCATCTTTTAGTACTTATTCATTGAATAGTTACAAAATATAGGGTAGTGTACAGTTGCTGGAGATAGAATGATGAGTAAGACCAACACTGACCCACTCCTTAAATGCAGTTAGTGTTATTGTTGAAGGACAGATATGTGTTTAAGTAAAATTGTACAACACTGCAAAGAGATAGAAAGTGCCAAAAATTACAGGGCACTAGGTTCTGGGGAATCAGGACAAGGTCTGTGAGCTGTTTATTGTATGTAGCTGGGAGAAGGGGTGGAAATTGGAGGAAGTTGAAAACGTCGCCAAACTGATATGATTCTGGCTTGCACAATTTCATGTATATGGTGGTGTCATTTACTGAGCTGGGAAGCAATGGAAAATGCCATGTTTGCATGATAAAATAAAGGAAATGTCAAGGAGATTTGTGTACATATTGAGTTTGAGATGTCTTGGAGGTTTCAATTAAAAATATAAGTAGACTTCTGCAGTTCCATGATCTAGTAGAGCTTGTAGAAGAGCATTCGTTGTATAAATGCAGAGGTAGTCAGTATGAAGTGACAGGAGATGCAGAGCTCACCCTTATAATGTACAATTGTGATTCAAGCAGAAATTCAAGACTAAGCCTTCATGAGTTTCACTATTAAAAAGCCAGATGGAAGAGAAAGATCCAGGAAAACATTGAAAGAATAGACAAAGAAGTGGGAAGATGAGATGTAGGGTGGTACTGTGAAACACAAGAAAAGAAACTTGTAAGAGGGTAGGAATTTTCCTCTACATTCTGAAAGATCAAGAAAATGAGAACTGAAAAGTGATGTAAAGAGTCCTCAGTGATCTTTGGAAGGGCCATTGTGGCTTTGGCTACTGGAGACAAAGCCAAAAATTACAACAGGATAATGAATGCGTGGCAAGTGAGGAAAGTAAGAAGATATAGAATCTAGAGTGCAGATGGAGCCATTGGCTTTAGATATGAGATATTTCTTTTTCTTTGTAGAAGGAGAAGTTGACAAGAGATAGTAGATTCAGTAATTTGTAAGTATGGGAGCAAAAAGACAAGGAGGTTCCTGTCTGACAGCTTCTATTTTCTCTGTAAAAGGATATATGACCTTCTAAGAGTGATGGTGTATCACCAGATAGCTATTGCTGAATTTCAAACAATCTTAAATCTTTGGGACTTAAAATGGCAGCCATTTATTATTATATCCTATTATTCAGGCGATTCCATTGATTTTGGCTGGACTTGCGCATGTGTCTGCATTCAGCTGCCAGATTGGCTGCAGGCTGGTTGATCTAGGACAGTGATGGCGAACCTGTGACACTGACACGTGAACTCATTTTTTTGGTTGATTTTTCTTTGTTAAATGGCATTTAAATATATAAAATAAATATCAAAAATATAAGTCTTTGTTTTACTATGCTTGCAAATATCAAAAAATTTCTATATGTGACACGGCACCAGAATTAAGTTAGGGTTTTTCAAAATGCTGACATGCCGAGCTCAAAAGGTTCGCCATCACTGATCTAGGATGACTTCAGTTGTTGAGACTACTCATTTTCTTTCTATGTTGTTTCTCATTCTACAGCAGGTTGGTCCAGGTTTGTTATAATGGTGGTAGCAGTATTCTAGGAGAGAAAACCATTATGAACCAAATATCTGTGCCACCCCCACTAAAAGAATTCATATGGTAAAGCCCTAATCCCCAATGTAACTATATTTGCAGATTCTGAAAGTGATTAAGGTAAAATGAGGTCATAAGGGTAGGACCATAGAATTAGTATCCTTACAACAGGCCCCAAAGAGTTTGCTCTTTCTTACTATGCGAGACAACAGCAAGAAAGGAGGCCATCTGTGAGCCAGAAAGAGAGCCTTCAGGAGGATCCACCTAATCTCGCTGGGACCCTGATCTCAGACTTCCAGCCTCCATTACCATAGAAAATAAAAATAAATATTTTTGTTTAAGCTGCCCAGTCTGGCATTTTGTTATGGGAGCCCAAATAGATTAACATGGAAATAAACAGTAACCCCACATATATTCTTGTTCAAGTCTCTGTTTACATCAAGTATGCTACAACCCCATTGGCCAAAGCAAGTCATATATTCATATTCGAATTTTGAGTGGAAAATTCATTGCAGTCAGTTATGAGAACTGAGATGGAAAAATGCAACATAGATGGGAAAGTGGATTTGGATATTTTGTGTAGAATGGACAGAGTTTAATTAATTCACTGTGGATCATGGAAGAACTTATTGACAAGAACAATGCATTAGGGGTTTTAATCTGTGATGAGTCATACTAATCAACTTTATGATATGATTTTTTTTCCAGAAGTGCTAAAATACCAGGCATATTAGTCAGCTGTGGCTTCCATTACAGAGTAGAGTAAGTGGCTTAAATGGCAAAATTTTTCTTTCTCACAGTACTAGAGATAGGAAGTTTAAGATTAGAGTGACAGAATGGTCAAGTTCTGGTGAGAGCTTTCTTCCTAGCTTCCAGTTGGCTGACTTGTCACTGAGTGTTCACATGTTTCCTCAGGGTTTGCACATGAGAGAGGGAGAGAGAATGAAAGTGAGAGCAAGAGCAATCGAGCGAGCGAGAGAGATAAGGACTCTCTCTTCTTATAAAACTACCAACCCTATTGGTACCAACCCATAAGGTCCTCACCCTTATGACCTCATTTAACATTAATTAACTTCTAAAATCTTTATCTTCAAATACAATTATATTGAGGTTAGGACTTCAGCATATGAATGGAAACATTGCAGAGAAATGATGCACTCCAAAGCACTGGGGCACAGGAAATAGAAGACTTGTTTTATTTGTTTTGTTTTTTAAATTTGTTTTTCCAGTGGTTTTGCCAAGTGATGATGAAGGTACAGAGGTGCAATGGAATTAGTGTTATTGTTTAGAAAATATTTAAAATATAAATGAATCCCTGGCCGGTTTGGCTAAGTTGGTAGGGGTGTCATCCCATACACCAAAAGGCCTTGTGCTTGATTCTTAGTCAGGACACATACCTAGGTTTCGAGTTCGGTCCCTGGCCCCTTTTTGGGAATCAACTTATCAATGTTTCTGTTACATGGAGGTTTCTCACTCTCTTCCTTGCCCCCTCTCTAAAAATCAGTGAAAATGTCCTCAGGTGAGGATTTAAAAGATTAAATAAACTACAAACAGAAAATAGAGGGTAGTAAATAAAGGAGGGAAATGGAGAGGATGAAGACAGAGATGCCACAACATTGGAAGTGCAATTGCTTATAATAGCAGTGGTGGAGCAATCAAGCTAAAAAGATCTATGTTAGGCTATTAGAATTAATGATTTGGGATATAGAGTGGTTTCAGCGATGATAACATTCATGGTATATTCATGAGTATGGATCACAGGGGAGGTTGAGAAAATCTCTTGGAGAAGAGGAGGTAATGGAATGGAGGACAAGGATTCTGTGACAGGTGAACATGTGTGTGTTGGCAATGTCCATGAGAGACAGCATTGTCTTTAATAAAAAGGAGTGACTTGTAGAGATGTGGATGACACAGACTAGAACGTGTCCTGTACCTTAATGTTTCTGAATAATCAATAGTGAGATAAACATGCTGGGCCTTCAAAGTTATTTATACAAATAAAGGTCTTACATTTGCAGGGGACAGCTCCCTTAGTAAGATCTGTACAGTGCACCAGAGACAGAATGCTCAGGCAGATCAGGTAGGTTCACTTGGTTCTAATTGTTCTCTGAGTAAATGTTTTGTTTTTAGAAGCACTCCAAGAGATGAGATAGATCATTTCTTACCTCTAAATTAAAAAGCTGCATTCTGATAATCCGCTAAAAGAGAAGACAAGACTCAGGTCGTGTGTCTTGCTATTGCATATTTCTAGCCACTTAGCTGACAGATGGCTCTTGAATTTCTTCTCCACCTCACCCTTCTGCTTTGCTAAGTCAGCCTTCCATTCTCACATCCCCGAGATCTGGAAGGGCTCAGCTGTCTGAGTTATTTTTCTGTGTTTATATAGCACCTCTCATTGTAGTCTTTTTGAAGAAGGTTAACCATCTTCAAGAAGGATATCCTCAGTTTTCCCCCCTGTATATGCTAAATACAGGAGCAGCCAAGAATACAGGTAAAATTCCCTGGCCAGACCTTACCCTGTACCCTCTCCAACTCTCTTTACATATTTTTCAGTTGGAAATAATACGACTTACTTTTAAGAGACATGGCTTCTGGTGCAACTTTCCAGATATTCTACCTCTCTCTCTGCAGTTGCACATAGAAGAAATTATGAGCTGAGGTTGTGAGTAAAACAAAAGGAAGCTTTTTCAATATCCTCTACTCAGATATGGGTGTACCTTCTCCTTATTAATATAATAACCATTACAAAGGACCATAGCAATTAATTCATTGTATCAAACCTATTTCCTCTACTAGATTATGACCTCTTTGTGAGCAGAATGCTGAGCTTGTTAATCTTGAAATGACCCATAGCTAGCACAGATTTATTGAATACTGGAGGCCCAGCACATGAAATTCGTGCACAGGTACAGTCCCCAGGCCTGGCCTGCGATCAGTGCCATCTTCCCTGGCTGCTCGCAGCCGGCCCTGCCCCCTGCCAACACCCACCACTGGTTCCCCATTCACCATCAGGCCATCAGAGCCTGATGGTTGGCTGTTTCTGCCTGCTCGCCAGCCCTGCTCCCGCCACAGGTCGTCCTCTGTGTGTGGGGTGACTGGTGGGACAGAGGACTTGGCCTGGTGCCACCTGCATCCCCTGCCACCCACCCCCAGTTTCATGTTTGCCATAGGGTGATCGGAGACTGCTGGCCAGGGAAAGAGACCGAAAGGTGGTCAGTGCGCCTCATAGTGACTGGTCAAGTGGTTGTTCTGGTCATTCTGCCAATAGGGTCAATTTGCATATTACCCTTTTATTATATAGGACTAGCAAGCATTTCTTGAATGTTGTTATGTTCCAAGAACTAGCTAAATATTTTATTATTATTCACTCAACTCTTTTAAAAACCAAAAAGATAGGTATTATATTTATCTCCATTTTTCAGATAGCAAGTAGCACAGCCCTTAAGAGGTAGAACCAGAATTCAAAACCCAAATGTCTAATTCAAGAATGTGTCCTATATCTTGTGCTAATCACTAACAGTCCTACAGTATCTTATAAGACTTGTACTAATGTGGTTAGAAGAAAAAAGTGTGGTACATAAGGAAAATACAGGTTACTATTGGAAAGCATTAGTATCAATTAGGACTTTTTTTTCAGTTTCAATTAAGGGGAAGCCACACTAACACTGGCTTAATTTCTAAGGATATTTACTATTTACTTAAGAAGAAATTCAGAGGTAGGCAGTTCCAAGGTGATTTTTTTTTGGCTGAGTGTCATGAATGACCCAGTCTTCTTGGATCTTTCCATTCTATCTCCCTTGGTGTGACTGTGATGTCTTCCTTCTTGGTTTTAAGATGATACCACAGGTTTAAATCAACATCACAACTGCAGCTGCATCCAGAGCAGAAAACAAAGTGAGGCAGGGAGCTTACAAAGAGCCTCCTTTTCCTAAATCTATTTCTTACCAAGAAGGATACCTTCCCTAGAATTTCCAGCTAACTTTTCCTCACATCTGATTGGTTTGGCAACTTACTTCCAAAGGGGACAGCGCATCCATGGTAAGGTTGGATTAATCATTTTCATCCACATCATAATATGTCTTTTCCTTAGAAAGAAAAGGCAGGATGGGTGCTGAGTAGGAAACAATAGTATCTGCCGTAAAAGAATCCTGGTTTGGAACAACCTCCTATAGAGGAAATGACATCTTTGTAAGACTTCAAAAGTAGCAGAAACTGTTCAGCAAGAATACATGTTGAGGGAGAAAATTCTAGGCAGAGGGATTGTGTATAAAGCCCAGAGTTAACAGAAAGATTGGCATTCTTGATTGTACTAAGGGGTCTATAGTTATTAAGTATGCTTGGACTAAATAGAATTAAAGAAAAGTGATAGGGCCTTGGTCTTTGTGGCTCAGTTGGTTGAGTGTCATTCTGTGCACCAAAAGGTTGCCAGTTCAATTCCCTGTCAGGACACATGCCCAAGTTGCAGGTTCAGTCCCTGGTCAAGGTGTATGTGTGAGGCAACCAATTGATGTTTCTCTTTCTTTCTCCCTCTCCCTTCCTCTCTCTCTAAAAAAAAATGATAATAAAAACACATTTTAAAAACTAGAAAGAAAAGTGATAGGAAAGACTCAGGAGTCAGATTGTAGAGGACCGTATAAGAAACTTTAGGATTTGGGATTTTATATTAAGCAGAATGAAAAGCCATTGAGTATTAGGAAATAATTACAGAAAAAACATTGAGTAAATAATAAGACAATATTAAAATATTTATAATATTATTTGAGACACATCATAAGATATTTCAGTATCTATATAAAATGTTGGTTTTTAAACATATAAATACATATGTCTTCTCAGCCCTATTAAAATAAAACACATTTTTATCCTGTGGCCCTTATGTAATAACCACTCAGAAAATTTGTAAAGGAGAATCCAGGACTATTTTGAAGATGGGTGTTTCTCCTTATTTTCTCTGATTTCCTGATGAAATTTAGCAGGGGAAGCTCAATCCATGGGGAAGTAAGAGGAGAAGAAAACTCTGATATGGTCCATACAGGTCAGCCTCCTGGAGTAGAGAAGGGGATGGAACAGATGGGGCAGGTCTGGAACTAGAGTGAGGACTTGAGGTGAGTGTATTATGAAATGTGTACTCTCACTGCCCCTCCAACATCAACCTTGCCCTAGCCCAGGGACTGAGAGTGAATCTGAATTTATAGCTGCCTGTAGCCAGAAACATCCTCACTAACAGAAGGTATTTACTAGTAATATACCTGAGTTTGACTAGTTTATAGTTGTGTGTCTAAGGTAACTTACTCCATTCTCTCTAAACCTTATTGTCCTTATCTATAAAATGTGGTTGCTTTGAAGGATTGTGTGGGACAAGTTAGGTAAAATGCTTAGGATGATAGATCACTATCATTATAAAGCTCAGAAAATAGTAGAGTATCAGTATTGTGCGGGTGATGGATTATAATTATACTAGAGGCCTGGTGCATGACATTCATACACTGGGGGGCCCTCAGCCCGGCCTGTGCCCTTTCCCAGTCCGGTACCCCTTGGCGGACATCCCCCGGAGTCCTTAGCGCTGCTGTGGAGTCAGGAAAGGCTCCCGCCACCACCACTGCACTCACCAGCTATGAGCCTGGCTTCTGGCTGAGTGTCACTCCCCCTGTGGGAGCGCGCTAACCACCAGGGGTCAGCTTCTGCATTGAGCATCTGCCGCCCTGGTGGTCAGTGCCCATCATAGCTACCGGTTGTTCGGCAGTTCAGTCAATTTGCATAGTAGGGTTTTATTATATAAGATTGAGTTTTTACTAGGCTTGCTATAAGTCTTTGTCTTCCTCTGAAACTTGATGTCTCTACAAAGCGTATTGGTCATAGTGAGGACTTTAAGCCACCAAAGCAAATAGTGAGGAGACCTACTTTGGAATTGTGATGTTGTCATGTGGATATTGTTGATATTGCCTTGAGATATGACATGTCCAGTTTCAGCAAAAAATATATTGAAGTAGTGCTATTGTTACTTGAAATGATACAAAAATATGAACATATTATCTGACCTTCTGGTAGCTTTCAGGCTTATTATAAACATTAGGAAAATTATCCTGTGTACTAATGGGAAATAAAGAGATGTTCTCAGAATTTATTTAAAATCTCTTTTGAATTTTTCTTCATGGAGTCGAAGTGAGGAGCTTAAAAGCATAAAGTGATTAATGTCACCTTACACCAAAATCAAAGTCCAAGATTTATAACATTTTCTCAATGAATAGGAAAATTTGGGGATATATTAATGTATATCTTTGAAGAGGAATTAAGGACTATACTGTAATATACAGTAATATATAATGGTCTATCATAGTGCTTTGCTATCAGAGAGAAATCTATGATGCTCAAACAAGTTAGCTAACAGAGCTAACAGTGCAGAGTTGGTGGAAAATGGATACTGTTACCATAGCAACCAGATTTGAGATTCACAAGGTGGGTTTTAACCTCAGCTCCTGTCTTGGGAATAGTACAAGCAAGTAATTATGTAGCTAAATTGCTGAGACAGCATGTGAGGAACACTTGTATACTTATTTAAGGAAAAATATATCCAAAATTTAAATCTTCAATTGTAAGTAGAGTCCGAATAATTACAGAATGCACTGAGTACTGATTGACTTGTATTTCAAATTGCTCTCTGTAAAGGTTTGGTTCCTTCCTTTTATCTAGAGCTATAACATTTATTTTTAAGATTATTATTGAATTGCATAAAATGTGGCTATCCAGAGAGCTTCCTTACCTATAAAATGAAATCACTGGAAAAATGTTTCAGTATCCTAGTTGAATGTTGTTGGTTTGGAATTTCAGACTTTAGCTGTTAGTTTGAAGAAGCCTCTTTCATTCTTCCTCAATAGATTTAAAATGTTTCTCTCTTAGTTGTTTGGCATGTGTCTTGAGCAAAGGATAATTTGGGTGAAATGTGCAAACAGCCTAAACTACAAAACAGGAGATTAATTGGAAGAAAACAAGTGTTAGCACATGTACTTCAAGGCAAGGGTGTGTTGCCATATCCACAACCGCCATAACCACTTCTGGAATCATTGCATTTACTGGGTTATATCGGCAAAGGGAAAGAGCAACTTGCTCTGTAGACCAGACCAACCGCAGGGCTTTTTAAAAAATAAACATGTTAAGAATCACAAGTAAATATGATCAACAATTAACATTATTCCATTATATTTGAGAATTTTAAGAAAATGCCTAATTTAAGAGAAAATTTTTATAATTTACCAAAAGTTATTTCAGAAGTAGAAAACCCCAAATAGACCAATTGTCATTAAAACAATGGAATTATTTTTTAAAAATATTTTAAAAATCAATTTCTGTCCAGAAGTTTTATAGGTGAATTTTATCAAATCTAGATACAGGTCATGCTTCTCTTTTATAAAATTATATTATTTCAGTTCATGTAAAAAAAAGGAATATTCTAGTTCATTCAGGTAATTATGATAGTCTTTGTATAAAAACTGGACAAGCATGATATGAGAGAGAAAAATTACAGGTCATTGTCACTTAAAACTTTGAGAAACACATAAATAAAATACAAATAAACAATTCAGTAATGTATTAAAATACATCATGAGCAGAGTGATGATTATTACATAAAAATTTATTAGTGAAATTTACTTCATATGGCATGGCTTCACAATGTCCCCTAAAATCTGTTTTCTTTCTTCCATTGACCTGAATTTGTAGCTGGGCATGTAGCACTCTAACTATGGACTACATTTCCCAGACCTCCTTGCAATTAAGTGTGGCCAAGTGTTTGCCAATAAAATATGGGCTGACAAGATCAGGGTAGGACCTTAGGATAATAGATGTCCTTCATCTGGATGTGGCAAGGACCCAGCTGGACTGGGCAGATGAGACAAACCCATAGAGGATGCTGGAGCAAAGTTGATTTCAAGAAAACAATGTCTGCAAATAACTGAGTAGAGCCAAGCCCTTTTCTAGTCTTAGCTGTTTAACTTGGACTTTTTCATGATGAAGGAAGATTGTTTGTACTGTGATACATATGAGTAGGCACATATGCAAATCTATATCCTCAGTTATTCACTAAAATAATTTCTAAAAATTATTTAATTTCTATCATATTTTAAGTTGTCACCTAGGAGTTTTCATTACAAGTTTAAGTAGTTTCAAAATATGTTTTCTGGTAAATTGCTTATAGCATTTTGGCTTTTAACACATTTTAATTAAAAGTTTGATCGGTATATTTTACTCATTGACTTTATAGAAATAAGTGTTATGTAAATTGAGTAGCAGATAATTTTCAATTCAGATTAACATGTCACATACATTAACCACTTTTTCATGTGTGAATTGGAGAAATAGAGAGATTTATGAATGGATGGATAGAAAAAATGTAGATAGTCCAATGGAGAGATAGAAATAGTTAAAGTCAGGAACATCTGAAGGTCAGAATCTTCTTATAATAATTATGTATGGTGCTATGTGAGAAATATCAGGGATGGTACATTTTGTAAAGTATGTAAAGTATATGATTGTCTAACTTATATCCTGTACACATGAAACTAATACAAAAGAATATTGAATGTAAGCTGTAAATGAAGAAAGTTAAAAATATATTTTTTAAAGAAAGAATCATGGCAGGAACAAAACTTCACTATTTCTCACTGACTTACCTTTTTTCTTTGTTCTCTTGGGTCTCTTTCTTAGCAATTATACACTCCAGTGTATCCCTCTGTTCAGTGCCTAAGGGCAATGCATTCTGGCAAGATTCATCAGCCTGGAGAAATGCTATTCCTTTAGAAAGTGGGAAAGAGGGAATTGTGAAAGCCCAGGAATTTACGGAGAAATGATAGGAAACAGACTTTTTCAGGAAGATCACCTTTAGGAAAGTCTACTTTCAGAAGCTGAAGATCTGGACATCTGTTTTCTTAAAATCATACATGCCTACATAGTCCTTAAAAAGCCTATGCGTGTGCATACTCAGGGGGCAACTTCCCCAATTTGAAGATTGACTTCTGGACTCAGTCAGTGCTTCCCATAATGTGGTGTGTGGATCATGTGCTTTAGAAAAACCTAGGATGTTTATTAAAAATGAAGATATCAGATATCTCGCTGCAAACATGATCTGTGACTCTAGAGATGGGCCACACAATTAAGTTTAGTGCTGTCCAGGTGATCCTGATGTTTATGGCCTGCTCTAAACACAAAGAGTCAATCTAAAAGGAGCAGCAATATTTTTCCATCCTCTTAACACACATAAAAAGAGTCTCAGTTCAAAGCTTCAGGGAACCCCACTGGGATCTCTGGGGTGTATGTAGACAGAGTTGTTCCATTTTAGACTGAAATGGCCAAAGTGCGTTCTTTATATCTCCAACTGTCTCTCTGTATATTCCCATGGTCTCTCTCTTTATACCATAGCCCTGTATTATCTCCTTGGTTCTAATCTAGGCTAAGGCCAGCTATTCTATCAGTCAGCTAGTGAGTCAACAGCACACCCTGCTAATCTTCAAGTTTCTCTTCCCAGCCAAGCCTTGACGGGTCCTGCAAATCCTTCCAAAGAAGCCAAACAACTGATTGGAATTGGCCTGAAATCCATTTGTCATTCAAAAATTTGGAAATGAGAAAATGATGTTGGTAAGGGCTAGAAGAATTAGGTGAGGCTTCATGAGTGAGAGCAGACTTTACTTTAGCTTTGAATTATAAAGACAATGTAGAAAAATAAGTCATTTCAATATTCTGGTTCTAACATGTATCACCATATAATATCTATGTTTTAAGTTATACCCTCCTTACTGGTTGCTTATCCGTGTCTCTAATAAGGGAGCAAAGCAGGTTTGATACTAAATTAGTATTCAAGTATTCTTATTCTAGCCAAGACAATTTCATTTTCCTTCTTCACCACACATGGGAGTGCTCATTATCACAGATGAGTAAAAGAGGGAACATAGCCGGCTTGATCCAACTAATTTCTAATGTTCTTTCAAGCAGCCAGCTCATATTTCCAACAGTGGGGAATAGCAAATAAGAGAAAAAGAGGATAAGTAGACAAAATATGGGACATTGGTACAAATAAATACTGGAGATTTTAATGATGTGCTTTTAATATATATATAATTATTATTATTGATTTAAGAGAGAAAGGGAGAGGGAGAGAGAGATAGAAACATCAATGATGAGAGAGAACCATCGATTGGCTGCCTCAAATGTAGGAGAATGTTGACCATGGCATTGTCCTACTTTTTCTATATCAAGTAATTATTAGGAGTGCAGGGTTTTTCTTTTCTGATATTACAGTGGAGATGGCCAAAATAGATCAATCTATGTTGGATGATAAGATACAAATTTCTAAAAGGAAATACAGTGGGGCCTTGACTTACGAGTTTAATTCGTTCCGTGATGGAGCTCGTAACTCAAATTACTCATATGTCAAATCTTAAAGTGAATGAGTGAGACACGTGATGCTGGGCTGATGTTGTGGCGTTCACTGTGACATTCGCTGCGCCAACTAGCGGTGGGGTATCTGAAGCTGGCTCATAACCCGAATTTTAGCTCACAACTCAAAGCAAAAAATTGGCCGAGAGACGGCTCATATCTCGAAAAACTCATTTGTCGGGACACTCATAGTCAAGGCCCCACTGTACTCAAAATATATTTCTTTCCTTTTAGTATCCACCTGCGTACATAAATCAACAACAGAAAATAAGAAATATTTATTGAACATCTATTATGTGCAAGGCACTGTTAAAGAAACTGGAGATATGGTTGTGAACAAGAGAGTCAACTGACTTACCTTTCTAGAGGAGAAACAGACATTTAAAGTAATTGCATGTGTGTGCTCGCATGCGTGTGGTGTGTGTGTGTGTGTGTGTGTGTGTGTGTGTGTGTGAGAGAGAGAGAGAGAGAGAAATATGACTCCAGGAAGTGATATAAGCCACAAAAACTCTTAGAGAATAATGAAGGTACATGAAGCCCACTTTAAATTGCATGGTCAGGAATGACTTCTCTAGAAGTAACAATAGACTTTTAGATGAATTTAGAAAATTAGTGATGCTAATCTTGTTGAAAGAACAACAAATGAAAATACTCAAGAATGGGAATAAGCTTGACATTTTTGAAGATGAACTATATTTCTAAAGTTAAGTGGTAAAAAGAGAGAGTAAGTAGGTGAAGATAAAGTAGAATTATTTAGGAGCAGACCATGTATGGTTTTATAAATCATGATACTGAATTCAAATGGTATTTTATAAAGTGGTAGTGAGCCATTTGATTCTTTTTTTTTAAGTGGATTAAAGAATATATATATACACATATATATATTATATATATATAGTGTCATTTTGTTTTATTTTAATTCTTTCTTAAATTTATTGGGATGGCATTGTTAACAAGATTATATAGGTTTCAAGTCTATATTTCTAATATATGATCTGTATATTGCATTGTGTGCTCAACACCCAAAGTCAAATCTTCCATCACCATGTATTTGACCCCCTTTACAGTTTACTACCTCCCACCAACCCTCCTTCTAATAGCACCATACTGTTGTCTGTGTCTGTGAGTTTTGATCACAGAGTCATGGCCAGCTCTTTCTTTGTTTCCTTTCCCATTAGACAGAAGACTATGTGATCACTGGTTGATGTCTGTTTTGTTTACAGTTTATAGCCCTTTTACCTAGCATGATGCATATAGAAAACATTAAGCATTCATTAAGCATCTTATCTGTAGAGTCCAATTGGATACAAATATCAATAATAAAAAGAGCATAATATGCTATTAGACTAGATGACATTCCAGATGAAGCCAGGGCTGCGAGGGAAGCCCAGGTTCCGGGTGCCAGAGAGAAGCCGGTGCAGGCAGCTGGGGGAAGGAAGGCCTACGCTTGCACGAATTTCATGCATCCAGCCTCTAGTCGTTCCATAATGTTAGTGAAACTCCATGTTTAGTTTTGCTTAGCAAAAATGAAGGGGAAAATACAAAAGTGATTAGAATTTGAAATCAAAGATAAATATTTATACCTAAATAAATGACTGGGGCAGTAATTTTGCCTTTCTTATTTTCATAAGGGAATTCAACCTGGATGTAAATGCTGTTACTTTAGGCATTGTGCCTTTGTAGACTAAAGTTTGTCCTTCAAACACACTGCTAAACTTAAATACAATAGAACAGTAGGAAATATTAAAGGCTTAAGATATTTTGTAGATTTACATTACCAAATACATCAAATTGAATTTTTGGGAAATTTCTATTTATAACTGGATTGTCTCAGCTTTTACTTAAAGCAGCACATTAAATGCAAAGTAAAAGGGCTTTGATGCTTCTTATATTCTGCAGAAAATCATCATCTAGATCTTTCCAACCAACATAAAGAAACTTTATTTATAAAAATGAAATAATTATTGAAGCCCCTATTCTTTTCATAGCTTTGTGCCAATGTTGGCAGAACTCTTTTCATGATTGTGCTGTTACTTCTGCTTGAAAATTTCTCTAATTTTTATTTTATTATTTATTATTTTAGAACCTTCATTAAATATCTATTGACATGATCACAGTGGGCAAAATTAATTGCTCATCTTTTATATCCTCACAACTCTTTGTCTATAGAACTAATTGCATCTTCCTGAAGGTATCATGTCCCAAATTCATCACCTCCTCGATTGAGAGCTTCCCTGGAGAATGGATTCAAATGGACATTTTACAAATCCTCCAATTTAGCCAGGTCTGGCATGTGATGTGCTTTCAGTAAATAGCAGCTCAATAAGAGGGTGTCAGCCAACATAAGAAAGATACCGTCTTTGTTTTCAAGGGGCTCCTATTATATTTGAGAATAAAATGATGATAAAATAATGACAAAATCAGTGAGGTACAAAACTTTCTGGCAATAGAGATTCAGAAAAGAGATTAGAGTTGCTGTAGAAAAACTCCATAAAGGAAGACAACTTGAGGTGGTTGTCTCCCATATACAAGGTAGAGATGTAACCAGTACCTGTGAAGCTTGTTATAATAATCGGTATTTGCATGCAATTACTTTAGTTCTAGGAGAATAACAAGTGGTCAGGAAGATATCTATTTAATTCACTGTTTTAATAATTAAACAAGGACTCTTTACAGAGTTTGGTGAGGGAAGAAATGCACTCCACAAAACACTGGGCACACATTCTAACAGACACTTTAACTCCAGTTGAACTAAATAACTGGTCAGTAGTGTGCATTTTGCAGATTAATTTCTCTAGGGGAATAAAAGCAAAAAAGTCCTTTGAGGGAAAGCTAGTTTCAGAAAAGAATAAAGGAGTAACTCCCTGCCACCTGATTTCTTTTCTTTGTTTCCTGGTAACAGGCATTGCTTAGGCAGCCGAGATATTATTACTAAGGTATCAAAAATTCAACAAAGAGCTAAGGAAATCAGTTAGGACACATTTATATAATATCTTTTGTTTGTTTAGATTGAAATCCAGGATTTTTTATTGTTTCAGAAGCATGGTGCCTGCTTCATGTTCACAGATAATTCTCAGCCTCTCTCTGGACATGAACACACACAAGGAGGGAGAGGATGTTTATTATGCTGCTAGTTTGTGTATATTGACCACATTGGCTGATCAAATCCCAAAAGCTAGAAATAAAGCTATCTTAGAAGAGATGGTATGAACTAGTCTATTAAAAATATGAGGGTGGGATCTCTGATGTAGCTTTCACTGGCGTTCAGGGCATATTGTGCTGTGGGTATAATTTTTATTCTATAGTATTGAAATAAATGAACAGAATTAAATTTTGCATTGTTTTAAAGACAGGAAGAAAAAAAACTGAATTCCTTAATCTGGAGATTGTCATTATGTTATACTTACTAAGAGAATTAGATTTAGGGTAGAGACTCCATATAATTACATTGAGAAGTTCATTCATAGATTTTCCTTTTTCTTCTTTTGATTGTTTCTTTGCCTTTTTCTTCCCCTTTTTATTTTTTTCCTTTCTCTTCTAGTTAGTCTCCTAGCTAACTTTCCTTTTCTTTAAAAAGTGATCAGAAAAAGAAATAAGAGCTGATATCAACTTCAGTTGTCTGAATGACAAATTCATTTCAAAGACTCAGGTCAAAGATACCTTCTGACATAAAGGTAAATGAGATTTTGAGCACTTTATGTAACATATTAGTAACTGAAAAGAAATATTTTTTGAAGAGCATCTCTTTTTAAGAAAATTCACTTTTTATTTTAACTTTTTATAAACCTTCTATTGCCAATTTCTGTAGTCAGGTTCAATCCAGGATCTTTTGCCATGTTCTCTCCAGCTAAGTTCTTCTGTCTTCTGGTTCCTGTGTAGGTTCTGTCTTCTCGTTCCTGTGTAGGTTCTGTCTCTCTTCATTCTGTCTTCTTACATCTGTATTTATACTAGTTGATTCCAATCCTATCAATCTCTATTCCAAAGGTTAGGGTGTTTCTTATCTCCATTCCAGGGAGTAAAGATTATGTAGCTTAAGCATGATTGTTCGTAGTTAAAGTGATTAATTACCCGCCTGGCACTTAGTTAAGAGGTTTTATTCCCTCCCTAACTTCAGGGGAAAATCCCTACCTGGGGAAACACCCTTTCTCAGAGACCTTGGTTAAAACACATAGTGCCAAGAAGGTGAGCAAACATATTAAGAACAGTATGCCATATATGCCAGGTCCCTTGAAACAGCAAGCATGGACCGGCTCCCGGCACAAGAGCTCTAGCACAAGTTCACTTTACTTTATGGTAATGTAGCATCAGAAAGTGCCTTGCCTTCTTTCTCCGCATTCTTCCCCATTGGACGGCTTAGCTGGCCATTGTAGCCCAGTGAGAGGAAGGCACTGACTCTGATTTCTATAGAAATGGCAACTGGTCAAGGACAAAGTCTAAATCAGTGTTGTTGCCAAAGCATGTGGTCAGTGAGGATTCATAGGGTGCACTCTTCATGGGCGGAACACTGGCCCTGAGGAAGCTGACATCAGTTTGACACCTGCTTTTCTGCACAAGGCTGGGCCTTCTTGTTACTGCAAGTAGCTCCACTGAATAGCCTGGGTCAACTTGGATTATAGCAGCAGCTGTGTTCTTCTCCTTCTTCCCTAAGAACACAACTGACTGTATTGATGGGAGAGGTCTAAGTGGAAAGCAGATTTCTCACTTCCTTTTTTCCAGTGAATTCACTACCAATATCCACACAAGGAGGTGGAGAAAGTTAGCCTGTGGCCTACAGCACTCTCACAATGTTTACTGAATTTTAAAGAATTGATTCAGAACCTCAGAACATGAAACTGCAAAGGAATGGTGGAGGCACTCATAATGATTTCTGGTAAATCAGTGAATGTCACCACCATCCAAGCCAACTTTCCATGTAGGGTACAGTGCCTAGGGTCATATAACTTTTGGAGGGCTTCTGAAAATTTTTGAAATGATATATAAAATGTACATACACATAAATGAAAACATAAAAATTAAAATTACTGCTTAATTGTCCACAAATCATTTTATGACTAGACAACTACATCTCAATGCCATTCTAATGTTGATATGAATCATAAAGTATAATCAAACTTAATAAGGCTAAAATCATAAGGAAAAAATGAATAATGCATCTTGTGATAAACTAAAAATTTGAAAAATTAGAACATTCCACTTTTACTTATCCTATACTAGAGGCCCAGTGTGCATGAAATCGTGCACAGTTAGGGTCCCTAGGCCTAGCTGTTGCATGGCCTCTGTCGCCCTGTGATGCTACGTGAAGCTCCCCGCCCCAGGATGCTCCGCGAACCCTGCAACTGCTCTGCGAGGCTCCCCCACCCCTCGACTGCTCCACGAAGCTTGCTGCTGCCCCACAAAGCTTGCCGCTGGATGCTCTGCAAAACTCCCCCCACCCCGCGACTGATCCGCTAAGCTCAGGGCCACCCCATGAAGTAGCCCGCCACTGCTGCTCAACAGTCCCAGTCCCACCCCGCCGCCACCTCCCCCCTCATGGTGAGCGGCTCAAGGGGCCGTGGGGGCGGGGGGACTGAGAGGTGCTCCATGCACTTCATGGTGACCGGTCACTTGTTCAGTCGTGACGGTACCTAGCTCTTTATATATATATTAGGATAGTAAAAGGCTAATATGTAAATAGACCCAATGGCAGAACAACTGAACAACTGGTTGCTATGACATGCAATGACCACCAGGGAGCATGCACAGAACATGGCGGGTGTCAGCCGCAGCAGGATGGTGGAGCAGATGAGCAGGGGTGCCAGACCAAGGCAGGGCGCCAGTCGCTGCCATCAGGGTGAGCCTCTGGTGGTTACTGAAAATTCATTGCTCTCATGTACCGTGGTCCTGCCCAGTGCTTGCACCAGCTGCCAGTGCTAGCCCCCTTTGCACCCACTGCTGGTGCTGGAGCCACCGCTTGCACCCACTGCCGGTGCCCGGTGCCAGCAGCGGGTGGCTACTGGCCCCAATTGCCCTTCAGGGCTTCTCCACCTCCCCCTGCTCCTGAGGGGAAATCGGGGCCAGCAGCCGCCTCTCACACCCACTGCTTGTTCCAGAGCCACCGCTGACACCCACTGCCAACGCTGGCCCTGCTCGCACTTGTAGCGGGAGCTGGAGCCGCCACTCGAACCTCCAGCTGGTGCCTGGCGCCAGTGCCGATCACTCGGCACCATCAGTGGGTGCGAGCAGTGGCTGTGGCCCTGATTGCCCCTGAGGGCTTCTCCACCTCCCCCTGCTTCTGAGGGGTGATCGGGACAGCAGCGGTCGCTTGTACCTGCTGCTAGCACCAGCCCAATTGCTTGGCGGCAGTGGGAGCAGGGCTGCTGGCAGATGGGACCAGGGGCTGTGGTGGGAGGGCCCAAGTGGGGGTGCAGAGGATGGGCTGAGACCTGCCCCTGTGCCTACCATAGCCTCATGGCCCACAGTTCCTTTTAAGGTGCACGAATTCCTGCAGTGGACCCCTATTTTATTATAATTACATATGATATTTAATGGGTTCATTGTATATTTTAATACACCTGATAACAGCATGGAGTAAGGATCCCAAAGGAGAAATATATGGGCTATGAAGACCCTAAGTTGACACTACCATCATGTGTTCACATAGAAATGGTGAATTCTTTGTCTTCACTATGTCACTCATCTACTTCTTCCTATTCCCAGGCCCTAAGAGTCCACCTCACCGGTCTTTATCATCTGAGTCCCTCCAATTTTCTAGTTACTATTCTTTCAGCCTCCAGTGGTTTCTTTCTCTTGTAAATCACCCCCTCTGCAGCTTAATGTGATCTACCTCACCACTCTGACCTTGTCTTCCTTCTCAGTGACACCTGACCCTTGCAGAGTAAAAATCTTTTTAAAATGATAAAAATTAAAATTAACCTCAAGGTTCTGGCCCAGCTAATCCACCTCCCCAGACTCATCCGTCTCAATATCAACCATTGTCTTCCCTTTCCCTTTTCCATGTGTACACACTCCCTTTTCATCACACTGAACTTTTTATGGTTCCTTAGATAATCAATATACTTGTCTCCTTTGGGCTTTTGCACATGTTCTTCTCTCTGCTAGAAAGGTTTCTATGTCCCTTACCCTGACAGTCCAAAGTGGGTAACATTTCCTCATCCTTAAGGTCTTAACTCATAAAACATTGTTTTCTGCTTCCCAAAATAAACTGGGCTGTGATTTTATCAGCTCCCAAATCTCTTCCTCTTCCCCTCCTTGAACCCTCCTCTCTCCAGCTGTCATACTCTATTGATTCTTCCTTCTTTATGTTTTACTCAGCCTTCCTTCTCCATAATCTTTCACACTATTTTCCTTTTTGGAGTTCTTAGCACTTTCTTTTACTGTTTGCAATTCCCAACTCTTTAATTCACGCCACCTACAAGAAGCCTTCCCTGGTTACCAATCTCCACTATAAAAAAGTTAAATCTCAGAACTCATAAACATACAATATCTGTTCAATTTACTCAATATTTACCATATATGTCTCTGACACATCACTGATGTCATATATGATTATTCAGTTCTGGTATGCACAGTGTTGGTATGGAAAGAACCAGTTGTAAGTTATTTTAGGGCAATAATTCTGTGTATCCCCTGAAGCACCTAGCAGGGTGCTTTATTTACATAGTGAGGCCTAGTAAGAAATAAAACAATTAATTGAATGAATAAGTGGTTATATGACAAAATAATGATTTTGTTGAATGAATAATAGTGGCAAGTGGGAAGGGTTATTTTATACCAATTGAAATAACAGATTATGAAAATTATTTAAAAATCAGATTATTAGAAATTTCAGAACTATGAGCCTTTAATAAATGTGGGAAAAAGTAGTGGTAACTTGCTATGAATTTTTGACCAAAATAAAATTGACTTTGATGGAGATCTTATCAGGGGGAAATGATTATATACAACACATCAGTGTTCTGTGCACATCTCCAATATCTCTTAGTTTGTACATTGTTTTCATGTGTGCAGACTCCTTTTCTCTCTGAAATTGAAGGAATTAACATAATGCAACATCTGTTGATGAATCATTGCTTGATCTGCCAGTATTATAATTTCAGAACACAATACTCTAGTAATTGCCACCTGTTTTTGTATTTTCTGTTAGTAAAATACTGTTGTAACCTTTAGCCTTCATGTTTTGTGAAGATGGCAAATAGTATACTGCTGTGTTAAATACACCGGAGTAATTTAAAAAGCAATTATCCAACATCGTCTTGATGGGATAGAGCATTGTAAACATGGGATAGGGGCATAGACATTGTGATTACATATGCCAATCCAATTTCACTTTGGAAGGGGTTCACAGTTAAAAGTACGAGGAAGTAATAAAAGAACAAATTCATATTTGAGACAGAAATTACAAAGGTCTGTTGTACTATCCCAGCCCGGGGTTGTATTTCCACATGATTTCAAAACAACAAATAACACAAGCAGTAAGAAACAGAACCATAAAAAACAAACTAGGTCAACAGGTTTTGGTTTCTGTGTTGTCTGATATTTTTTTATTATGTCTTTATTGCACAAAACAAAACAAAACAAAACACGTTGAGCCTGAATTGTTCATTTTGCTGTCAATTTTCTTGGTAGGATGCACCTTAGCTTTTTGAATCTTAGAAATCAGCTTCCTGGAGGTTTTTGCCTGCAGAAATCAGTAGCTGTCCACCCCACATTCCTACTTTTTCCACCCAAAGTGTATAGCTGTGGCTGGCATGTGGCTGGCTGGCTATAAGTTACATTTCCTTGCCTCTACATGGGACCATATGACTAGCTCTTGCCAAAGGAATGCGAGTTAAAATGATGTTTTTCACTTCAGGACTCACCAACAGGCTCCTTTGGGTATAATGGGGTGGTTAAGATGGGGTATGCCTTCTCCATGCTCTTGTTCACCCCCAATTTGATTATTTAATGCAATGGACTGCCAGTCCCTAGACACGGTGGAGCTATAAGATTGAAGGAGTCCCTGAATTACCACCAGATGGAGAAGGGCTACTCACCAACTAGGAACATCTCCACAGAAATGATGTGAGCAAGGAGTACACTTGTATGTGTCACTTACTGAAATGCGGTGTTTTGTTATAGCGACTGGAGTTATTCTGTGATCATTAACACTAGTATTGAGATCTCAATGTTGCCCTGCTATTCACAGTTATATTCTTTGGTTACCAAACTTGATGGCATACTACAAAGAAAACTTACCAAACATAGTTCTAGAGTTAACATTCTTTGCAATTATTTTTTCAATCATCTCTGTATGCCTGTAAAAATATGTATGCAGTGGCTTTGATGTTAAAGTATTACAAATATAGAAGTAAGTGATTTAGGCAGTGCATCTATTTCCAACTAACAGGGAAAACAAGTATTAGCCAATTCATCACAATTACAATAAGTGCTATAAAGCAGTGGGGAGGGGAGAGAACAGGAGCTATGAAAGGGTGAACTCAGTGTCCTACGATAGTCTGGGGGGGGGGGCGGGAAATCAGGTAAAGATTCTTGGAAAATGATATTTAAGCTGTTTAGGAATGGGGCAGATAAAGAAGAGCAGTAGATAAGGGCAATAAAAAGGACTGACATGTAAAAAAGACTTTGAAATGTGAAAAAGCCTGATACTTTGGAATTTCGTCACCATTCTAAGATAATCTGTGTGTTCAAGTAATATGGTAGTCCATGTCATAAGCACTATACTGTTTACTGCTCAACCAGTAAACAGCCGGTATATAAGGATCAGTTATTATGCACACCACCCATTCCTTGGTGAAATAGGGGATATATAAGCATGCTATATAATAAAAGGCTGATATGCAAATTGACAGGACGGCAGAACGGCACTGACCACTGATGTGCACTGACCACTAGGGGACAGACACTCAACGTAGGAGCTGCCCCTGGTGGTCAGTGCACTCCCACAGGGGGAGTGCTGCTCAGTCAGAAGCCCAGCTCTCGGCTGGTGAGCATAGTGGCAGTGGTGGGAGCCTCTCCCACCTCCACGGCAGCACTAAGGATGTCTAACTGCTGACTTAGGCCTGCTCCCCAGGGAGAGCGGGCCTAAGCTGGCAGTCAGATATCCCCCGAGGGGTCCAGGACTGTGAGAGGGCTGAAGAACCCTTCCCTGTAGTGCACGAATTTCGTGCACTGGGCCTCTAGTATATAATAAGCATATATAAGCAAGGGTACAATTTGCTAGAGAGTCAATATTAATGCTCAGATGTCAATGAATAACACAGATATCACATGAGCATATTTGACTTCTAATTTATTATTTACATTCATACACATACAGAGCTAAGGTGAGTACTTCCTTGGATTTATATACAGATTCTGGGACAAAAGAGGTTAACTTCCTTCCTTTGGGGTAAGTAAAAGGAAATGCTGTGACCTTTGATTTACCATTTATTGGTTTATTGCCATATTAAATAGGGCAACATACAAAGGGTTGGGGCATGAGGTATATAAATAAGACAATGGTACTGCCTAAATTCATTGTTCCAGGTGTACCTAATGCTAACTATCTAATTCTTAATTCTCCTTTGCCTCCTTTTTTTTATTTTTTATTAATGTTCCTCTTCTTTTTCTTCTTTACACTGGTTTCAGTTCTGTCAACTGAAAGCATGCTCAGAAAAATAATGCCAGGCTACACAGAGCCCCCAAAATCAGAAAAATGAGCTTAGTAATTATAATTAGACATAGAAAGTAAAGTGGGTTGCCACCTGAAGTTTAAGTTTAAGGGTACAAGTAGGCCATTCAATGGGATGTTCTTCATACATGAAGTCATTTTAGTGACCATATCTCAGGAAAAGTTTTAGAATGAGGATAATGAACTTTATAAAAGTTGTTGAAGCAAAGCAATGCTTCCTAGAAATACTTTTACTTTTTAATAGTTACATAAAACTCTATGTGTCCTTTAATTAAAAACTCAGTAAAATGTAAGTCCTGAGGCATTTGTTCTATAAAATATAAATGACTTACAGTCAAAAGCATCTTTCATTCTTTCTCATTTTTGCAATGACCTACATATTGTAAACCAAAAATATATCCCTCCTGGAACCCAAGCCTAATGGCCAATAGTTTGACCAATCCATGTGGCGTTTTACAGCTAACTTTTAATTGACTCAAGCAATCGTCATGAAAAATGGAAGGTTAATGAAGAAAGCCTTAGGCCATACCATATAGGTTCCTACCAAAAAAGCCAAACTTTGCTGAAAGAAAAAATCACAATGAGTAACATTTCACACAAATTTCAATATAAGAAAGCAAAATTGAAGCATTAATGCCTTGAATGTGGATGGTGGCAAGCATTCTCTCAGTACAATCACTGGTGCTAACCCCAGTAGCAGGGGAACAAGTTTTCCTGGCTATCTGAGCCTCATCTTCCTACTGTGTATCCAGTACTGAATTTCAGTGTTTACAATATACACTGCATGCTAAAGGCTCCTTTGGGTATAATTCTCATTAAAATCACTCATTCAGAAATTTTATGTATTATGCATCAAAGATATTGTCATAAGAGGTTATAAGCTGCTCTACTCAGAACATCTACCTCATTTGTGAATTTCATTGGAATTGCCTCTCAAGCCATAGGTGAGTTGAAAGACATTCTATTAAAGGCTCTGTCTTCAGGGAATCTGCCTCCCCTCCACACTTCAGCCTTGCCAACAACTGTTTTCTGGGCTTATTTCCAAATTTTTGCTTCAGATTTATATTAACCCAGGCCCCTATTTTTTGAGGAAGAAATTTTGAGCGATTCCAGATGACTCTTAGAGACAGGAATCAAACCAAAACTGGCTTGGTAAAACACTGGGTGACTTGCATACTTAAAGGCAGATAGTGATTTTCCAGCAAGTCCAGATCCAGAATCTCAAACAGTGCCACCAAAACTCATTTTCTCTCTTTTTGTGTGTGACTTTTCTCCATTTTGGACCCAGTCCATATATTCCCACATGGAAAACTTCAACATTATCAGGCTTATTATAGATCAGCTCCAGGATACAAAAAGTTTCATTTTCCTGATAGTTCCAGAAAAATACAATGATTTTGTTTCCTTGGACTGACTGCCTTTGATCATATTTATATTCATCTGTGGCCATAAGAGAGAGATAATGCTGATTGTCCAGGGCTGCAGAATATGCTTATAATTGGGGCCAGAAGACTGATAATGAGAAATGGGTGATTCCAAAAATTAACGTCAGTGTGCTACTATCAAAACAAAGAAAAGTGGATGTTGCAAGGCAAACAAATCAAAACAAAACAATTCAAATGTCCTTTATCTGCTCACTGTAGATGAGGCATGTTAATTTTTGTGATAAAGTGTTATTTCTTCTTTTTTAAAAAATATATTTTTATTGATTTCAGAGAGGAAGGGAGGAGAGAGAGAAACAATAAGATGAAAGAGAATCATTGATTGGCTGCCTCCTGCACACCCCCTACTGGGGATTGAGCTTGCAACCAGGGCACATGCCCCCACCCAGAATCAAGCCATGACCTCCTGGTTCATAGGTCAATGCTCAACCATTGAGCCACACCAGCCAGGCATCTTCTTAATACTTACTATATTTAATCCACACTAGAAATTATAATGATAGCAAAGATTACAAATTGCAATTATTTGTGTAGCTCAATGTCAGATACAACTATTTTCTAACTGCAGTCTCATTAGACCAGTGTTGATTAATCCTCATGTAAATGTATCTCTAAAGGGGTAATGATGATTGTGCAGTCAATCCCAAGAGAAGCATGTCTAGCTTCAAGAGCCCAATAATCACAGTGTCATTTTCCCAAACTCAAGGAGCCTATCCATCAATAGCTGAAGCCAAACTTATCCTGGGAGACTAAATGCAGGAAAGGAATTGATTCTGTTGGGTTTCCCATTAACATTAATTACCATTTTTGTGTGTGTCCCAAATCCTTCTTGACAAGGAGATGATCTACCTAATTTTGGCAAATAACCACTCATTTCCATCCGTAATGAAGCTTGTCTTTGTGCTTGTTAATTATAGACTGGTGATGATAGTCACGTTATTTGAAAATGTGTCACCTGACTCTAAGGGATAGAGATTAATATGAAACAATATTTTTTTTCAGAAGACAATTTGATAAACTTCAGGTATACTGGTTGATTTTGAATGGAATGAAATAGAGATTCAATCAAATTATGGCTTGGGCCACTATTATAGGATGGCATACTATATTATAGGATGGTATATTATAGGAGCTAATAAGGATATATAATACATGTGCTTCATAAAATCAGGAACTTTTGCCTTATACATGGTTGTATTTGCTAGTACAACAATAGTGTTTGAAAAATAATAGGCATTCAAAAATATTAATGAACAAATAAATTATAAGATAAATGTAAAATTCTTCAGTAGTCCAAATTCTAAGTCATATTTAATCTGGTGAAAAATTAACTGAAACTCAATTCTTTCTGAAATTCAATACAACATGGACAAATAAATTAATTAAACAGATCACGTAGCTAAATGATCAGTGAGTTGAACCCACGTATGTTTGATTCCAGAGTCTATTTTTTTTTAATTTTCATTCACTTTGTTAGCACAGCAGATTTTATGCCTAAGGACATGAACTCCAGGAATGTACTGATGGGTTAGATTCTAAGATTCCTCTAGTTATTAGCAATGTGACTTTGAGGGAATACCTTAAACTTTTTATGTTCAATTTCAACAACTGAAACTGGGGACAATTAACTGAGATATTTGGAAGTGATTAGAATTCCTGACCTTTAGAAAAGTTTACACTTTTTTTGTTGTTAACTTAGTTCTAAAAACAACTGCATTTTTCAGCAAAAAAGAAAATGCCCTAAAACTAAATTTTATCAAAAGTTACACAGCCCTAGCTGGTTTGGCTCAGTGGATAGAGCATTGGCCTGCAGACTGAATGGTGCTGGGTTCAATTCTGCTCATGGGCACATGCCTGGGTTGCAGGCTCGATGCCCAACAGGGGGCATGCAGGAGGCAGCCAATCAATGATTCTCTCATCATTGATGTTTCTATTTCTTACCCTCTCCTTTCCTCTCTGAAATCAATAAAAATATATTTTTAAAAAGTTACACTATATGTATTTTATTAGAGCTTACTATAAATCAGTGAGAAAACCAAGAACATAGAAAAGATTTCATGATCTTCATAGTCACATTTGTAACATAATAAAAATGTCAGAAGGCAAATAGCAGATATGTGCTTTGGGTTTAGTTCTTAACATAAACCATTAACAATTTTAGGTCACATTATGTTGGATATCAAAATATGACATTACCTATAATAAAAACATAATCATGTAGGTTGAATAGTTTCAAAGTAACTTTTTATTTTTATGGCTTCAGGTTTTCTGTAAGCAAACTAAATTTTCTGAAATAAAGACAAGAAAAAAACCCCATAAACGTTTCATAGAAGAATAAATATTCTCAACAGCTAATTTACCCTAGATACCTATAAAGTATTAGGATATTTTAAAAACAGCCATTTTCATTACTTCACATCATTTATTATTCCTGAGATTCAAATAACAGGGGACCAAAATTTTGAGGACTAACATCTGTAAAAAGGAAAGATAACATATATAGTGAAAAGGAAAGATAACAGTCCCAATAGTTTTCTACAACTATTTCTACAACTATTTTCTACAACTATTTTTACAACAACTCATGCCATTTTCTAGTGGAAATTGTTCTGATGAGAATATCATAAATTTTAATGATTTCACAATTTTTCATGTCACAGAAAACAACACCCAGCATACATATTTTCCCCAAGGCACTATAAATTGGACAAGGCTTTCCTTATACATCTGCTATCTGCTATCTGGCTTATTTTCTGCCTTGACCAAACAAGTAGGCATGAGACTATTAATTAACTTGGGATGTGTAAAGGTACCACCCACCATTCCCAAATGCTTACTTTCACTTTATTATAGCTTAATATTTACACTAATGTGCTAAACTGAGAGATACAAAGATAAAAAGCTGTTGTCTTCCAAAGAGCTTACAATTTGATAAGACAGACAGACAAGGAAAATGGCAATTAACATAAGAAATATTCAAAATATTCAACTGAGTTATTAGCATTAAAAATAGGTGTGTGTGTGTGTGTGTGTGTGTGCCTTTCTGTGGTTGAAATTATGAGTTTCATTCACACATGTACCTTTTTCATCTTTAGCACGAAGTTTTACCCAGAGTAAACATCGAATTAATATCTATTACGTTGTTTAATTGATTTCCTATAGCATTCTTGTTTTCAAGATTATTATGTGCCAAATAAACGGATCCATTTAGTTTGAGTTCCCTGAGCAAGAGGAGTTTCTAAGGAAATCTAGACGAGTATGTAGAATATCTCCATAAATATTCATTTTGAAATTAGTAAGTAAAAAAATAAGAAAACTTTGGTATGTAAGAAGTCTAAATGAATGGAAGGAAACTGAATGTGGAAATTTAGAGAATTTTTTTAAAAAGAATAATGCAGAAAAACACCTGCATCAGTTTTCCTGATTTTGAAAGTGCCATGTAGTGTAGCAAAATTTGCTTAGTATTTTATAGTGGACTATTCTATAATTTTAGATTTATGATTCTGAACACCATTTTCCATTGAAAGAAATATTAGCTAGGTATAATAGATACAGAGAAAATAGTTTAAAACAGGCTAAGATGTCAGGAGAGTTGTGCTCCTTAAGTTGTGCGTATGCATGCTTTGTTATTCATGCCATAGTCACTGTTTCTCTTATTTGACTTTCCTCTAAAAATAGATTGCCCCAAATCAACTTTTTTTTTTTTTTTTTTTTTTTGTCAAATTTGCAATCTAGTTTGTTTTCTGTCACTCAGGTTTTATTGAGTACTAGAGGGCCGGTGCGCAAATTCGTGAATGGGTGGGGTCCCTCAGCCTGGCTGGCGATCAGGCCGATAGGAGGGGGCTGGCAGGCTGGGGGGAGGGGCCACGGGAAGTTGGCCAGCCAGGGGAGGTTAGTTGTGGGAGCTCACTTGCCACCAGAGAGCGTCTGCCCTCTGATGGTCAGAGTGTGTCATAACAACTGGCCATCTGGTTGTTCGTTTGGTAGCTTAGGTTTTTTAATATTTATAGAATAATAGTGACTTGACATCTAGTGAGATATTTTAAGGCATCTATCTCTTTATTCACGTGTACCTTACACACTTATTCCTGCAATTCATGAAGGAGAAAAATAAAAATTAATCTTTTATTCATCACACAGAGTCACAAGGCATAATTAATATCATAGGATGACCATATCAGCATTCAGAAGACTCCAGATATTTTGGAAGAAAAATATTGAACAGTTCTTTCCCCTACATACGCATACACACAAATGAATGTTAAACCAAAACACACATATAATATTAGATGGAAGAAATTGGGCTTGACAGAAATCCATAGTAACAAAGGACAATAACAAAGCCTGGATTTTAGATGATGCTAAGCTCAGTAAATATCGACACTGTGAAATGACTCAGAAAACTCCTAATCAAACCTGAGGATGAAGAAACAGCACAAAGGAGAGGATTATTCCATTGTGCTGATCGACTGCCTCTGAGACTCAGCGCCTACTTCTCTATAAGGACTCTTTAGAAAGGTTGCCAATCCACAAAACTACTGTGAAAACTGGAGATGTTCTAGTAAAGCATAAAGTCTTTTCTAGGAGAGGGGCAGTTAGAGGCTAAACCTCTCCTCCAATCATGACTGTATGTAAGAGAAATTAGATTTGTATATATTATCAAAACAAGTGAACTGTATAAGAAATTTGGCTCAAGTTTAAGAGTTTTATGTTATTTTGTATTTCTTGGGATGGCTTGCATAGAAGTTAATGGGACCCATTACCTTTAGCAGACTCACTGTTAAAATATTTTGGAGAGTATCTTACACTGAACACCCCTATATCAACTAGGTCCCTCAAGGCCTTTTGAAAGCCTTCTCCCATCAGTTGCTTCTATCATATCACCCACATTCTAATGAACATATTCCTGGGTGTTCTCATTTCTGTGCAAGGGCAAAATGTCCAATCTGCTAGGACCTGAGGTTTTACCTTGTTTTGGTAGATCAGGTGACTTGCTTGAATCTGGGCTAATTGAAAGGGCATGGCTCCAAGACTAGATTATCAAATCAATGATAGCATTGCATATACTTGTACAGAAAGCAGATTTACATTCTAATTAGAAGCAGGGGCCATGGCATATCGACTTACAATTGTCTAAGCCTGAAATTAAATTAAAAAATCATTTTTGCAGAGAACTCTTAATAAAAATATTTTCCTGCTCAAACAACTTTATTTTACTTGAAACACTACCTTCACTTGCTGTATTGTCATAATGAAAATAGAGTGTTTGTTGTACATGTCATTGCCCCAATGTTTCTCCATGTTTCTCTATATCACTATGGCCGATGATGGACTGTTTATTGCACCTAACCACAAAGTACAAGAATAACACTATTCAGAGCATTACTTCTAGGATAAAAACAAGGGCATACATGATCATAATGTTAGGCACAACATACATTTGGGAACAGAGGGTTATTTCACATTCCTAACAGATGCTGTTATCTTTGAATGTCTTCATGTAAGTGAACAGTTTTTTGAAAGCTGTTGCCTGGTTGATAAAGAAAAGAGGTCCTAAAATAAACCTGTTATTCAAGAAACCTATCCTATATAATAAAAGGGTAATACGCAAATTGTCCCCTCAACCGGGAGTTCAACCAGAGTTTGACCAAGGGGTGGGGCTGGCCTGCCAACCACCTGGGGGCCCTCCCCACAGCCGGACCCACCCCTGATCACCCCCCTCACCCCGATCTGGGGCAGACGGGCCGGACCCCACCTGTGCACGAATTCGTGCACCGGGCCTCTAGTATTTAGCTATAAGAATGTAGAAGACTCTTCATCCATGTTGTTTTACATATCAATACAACTGCAGTATTAATGCATGTGTGTATACCAGACACACTCCCAAACCTTCCATATGTTGAATAAACAAACTACAAAAATAAAATTTAAAAATAATTTATAATAAATAATGATAAAATAGATGAAACCATGTTTACAGAGACCATGTTGGGAAAAATAGTCCTAAAAATTGATTTTTGGGAAAACTACTTAGCATCTTTTACAAAGTACACATAATTCTCCAACTTTTTAATCATCAGAACTCTCTCTTTTAGCTAACAAAGAAAAGTGAGGACTACTATTTCCAGTTCCTAACCAAGGCAGACTGAATTTAATGAGGGCCATTCCTATTACTGTGATTATTTTTCCATCTGAGATTAATTGAAACTCTAGATATTAAGAAGTCATTGAGCCTACCTTACAAGGGAACTAAGTGCTTGCCCAAGCTATTTAATAAATAAATAATAGCCATATTCAGTTAATTTGTTGAAAAACAAAAGACTTTTCAAATAGAGGTGGTCACATAAAGATACATTATAAATATAAGGCTATTCATGTAAAAATGGGATTAACAGCACAAAGGAAAGAACTTTCCTCTTACTGAGATGGGAAAAATTCTTAAATTTCTCTCTTTGCATGTTATTAAGAAAGTTATTCTCACCTGGCTGGTGTGACTCAGTGATTGAACATTGACCTATGAAACAGGAGGTCACAGATTGATTCTGGATCAGGATACATGCCCAGGTTTCAGGCTCAATCCCTAGTGTGGGGCATACAGGAGGCAGTTAATCAATGATTCTCTCTCATCATTGATGTTTCTATCTCTTTCTACCTCTCCCTTCCTCTCTGAGATCAATAATAATAATAATCTATACTAATAAAAGGAAAATATGCTAATTTAACTGGGTCGACCGGACATCTTCCAGACGTCCAACTTCCTTCTGGACAAAGCCACGGTGGAGGGGGCTGAGGTAGAGGCGGTTAGGGCCAATCAGGCTGGCAGGGGAGCAGTTAGGGGGCGACCAGGCCAACAGGTGGGCAGTTAGGGGGTGACTACTTCAGCAAGCAGAGGCAGTTAGTAGTGATCAGGCAGGCAGATAGATTGGTTAGGGGTGATCAGGCAGGCCAGCAGGGGAGCAGTTAGAGAGTGGCCAGGCCGGCAGGGGACCACTTAGGGGGCGATCATGCTGGCAAGCAGAGGCAGTTAGGGGTATTCAGGCAGGCAGGTGAGCGGTTAGGAGCCAGTGGTCCCAGATTGCGAGAAGGTGCAGGCCAGGCTGAGGGACACCCCCCCCCCCGCTCCCCATGCACAAATTTCATGCACCAGGCCTCTAGTAATAATAATAATAATAATAATAATAATAATAATAATAAATATATATATATATATATATATACTAGAGGCCCAGTGCACAAAAATGTGTGCACTGGGGGGGGAGGGGGGCCCCTCAGCCCGGCCTGTGCACTCTCGCAGCCTGGGACCCCTCAGGGGATGACCACCTGCTGGCTTAGGCCTGCTCCCCAGGGGATTGGGCCTAAGATGGCAATCAGACATCCCTCTGGCAGCCCGGCAGCCCTCAGGGGATGTCCACTTGCTAGCAGGGAGCAGGGCTAAACTGCAGCCAGACATCCTTAGCACTGCTGAGGAGGCAGGAGAGGCTCCCACCACCACCGCTGTACTGGCAGCCATCAGCCTGGCTTGTGGCTGAGCAGAGCTCCTCCCATGTGAGAGAGCCCTGACCACTAGGGGGAAGCTCCTGCATTGAGCATCTGCCCCCTGGTGGTCAGTGTGTGTCATAGTGACCAGTCATTCCTAGTCCTTTTGCTGTTAGGGTCAGTTTGCATATTTCCCTTTTACTATATAGGATAGAGGCCTGGTGCACAGGTGGAGGCCGGCTGGTTTGCCCTGAAGGGTGTCCTGGATCAGGGTGGGGGTCCCGCTTGGGTGCCTGGCCAACCTGGATGAGGGGATGATGGCTGTTTGCAGCTGGTCACACCCCCTTCAGGGTGGGGGTCCCCACTGGGGTGCCTAGCCAGTCTGGGTGAGGGGCTGAGGGCCATTTTTAGGCTGGCGGGTAACTTAAGCTCCCAACCTCTCCTTTTTTTCTTTCTTTTCTTTTTTTTTAGGCTGGGATTTATTTACCTTCTATGGCTGTCACTGGAGCTGAGAGCCGGCTTTAGCTCTGAGAGCCGGCTTTAGCTCTGAGGGTCGGCTCCAGCTCTGAGACCTCGGCTGCTGAAAGCAGGTCTCTGGGTTTGTTTGGGTTCTATAATTGAAACACTATTTCAACTCCAGCTCTGAGGCCCAGCTGGCTGAAAGCAGGTTTCTGGAGATTGTTTAGCTTCTATAATTGCAGCATAGTTGCTTAGAGTGCAGCTCAGAGGCCGGCAGCGGCAGGCGGGAACCTTGGCTTCCTCCATCACTGGAGCAAGCAAGCCTCCTGTTTGCTTCAGCTGCCTGGCTGCCAGATGCCATCTTGGTTGGCAGTTAATTTGCATATCGTCCTTATTAGCCAATGGGAAGCATGTCAGAGGTATGGTTAATTACCATGTTTGTCTATTATTAGATAGAATATACAGATACACACAAACACACACACACACAGAAATGTATTCTCCTTGGTCATTAGCTTCTGTTTCAATATAAGAATGCAATGGTTTAGTAGTTGGAAAAGTGCAGTCTAAATATTTTTTGGCTTCTGCAATGAGGAAATAAAGCCAATTTCCCCATTTCTTGAATCTAGGTTGGTCTTATGACTTGCTTTGACTGATAGAATATGGCAAAGTGGCTTTGTGGTCCAGAGCCTAGATATCAAGAGGTCTAACAATTAGTTTCACACCCTTGGAGTACTGCTCTGAGCCACCAAATTGGTCTAGAATGCTAGAGGGTGAGAGGCATGTGGAGGAGATTCGAGTTGCCCTGGTCACTAGCCAGCATTGATGACAAATCAGTCATTGATGCCATCTTGAGCTGTATATACTTACATAAGTGAGCCCAGGCAGAATCAGCGGAGAAGCCACCATGCTAATGAACAAAATGTAAAATAATAAAGTTCTGTTTCAAGCCACAAGTTTAGTACACAACAATGGATAAATGAAAGAAATGGTTTATTAGATTAAGTTAGAAGTCATTACAGAATTCTTTGGAAGTGACTTATTAGATTGTTATGACAATATCAATAATAATTTATTTTAATAAATGTACATTAAATTAAATGAACAAAGTTAAATATTATATTGTTTTTTTCAGAACACCCAATATATACTAGGTTGGTGATGCCAGAAAACTAATAATAATAGCAACCACTTTTTTACATTTATTTCCTTTTGTTTTATAAATTATCATACAGTGAAACTGACCTCTATTTTAACACATTTATAGAATGATTCAGCCACCACCAAAATCAGTATATAGAACACTTACATTATCCCCCAAATGTCCTTTGATATCCCTTTATGCTAACAACCCCTTCCTTCTCTCCTGGAAATCACTGATGTAATCTTGATTACTATAATTTCATGTTTTCAAAAATGTCATATAAATGGAATCATATGGTATATAAATATTTTGAGACTGATTTCTTTCACATTCTGCAGAATGCCTCTGAGATCTATCTAAGATTCTGTGTGTATCAATAATTCCTTTTTATTGCAGAGTAGTAGTCTATTGTCTGCTATAAACTTTCATGTACAGGATGTTGAGTGAACATTACTTTTTATTTCTCTATGATAAATACCCAGGAATGATGAGATTTCTAGGTCATATGGTAATTGTATTTTTAAGTTAATAAGAAACTTCTAAACTTTTTTCCATATTATCTGCACCATTATACATTCCCATTGCTTATCATCATGTGATATCCCTTTATATCCATGGTAATTTTATTTGCACTAAAAATGATACTTTATATCAGTAGAGCCACTCCAGCTTTCTTTTGATTAGCATTTACATGATAAATCTTCTCTTATTCTTTTAACTTTACTACACATGTATAATTATATTTGAAATGAATTTCTTGTAAACAGCATGTTGATGGTTATTTTTAAAACCCTTTCTCTCTTTTAGTTGGTATGAATCAACATTTTGCATTTAATGAAATTATTGATACATTAGGATATATTATTATGAACTGTCCCCTCCCCAAATCACATTTTAAAGCCTTAACCCCCAGTGTCACTGTATTTGGAGATAGGGCCTAGCAGGGGGTAATAAAGGTTAAGTGAGGGCATAAGGATGAGACTTTGATCCAATAGGGCTGGTGTTCTTATAGGAAGAGAAAGACACACCAAAGATCTCTCTCTCTCCATGTGAGCACATCAAGAAGGCCCTGGGTTTTAGGGCGTTGGGAGTTTCATGCCAGAAACATGGGGCAAAGAATAGTCACATTATTTATTCTACAACAATAACCTTTTGTTTCAACTACTAGATATATGGTACACATCTCAAGAAAAAAAGAATAAGCTAATATGTTTACTCTCAAGTGTTTATCATTTTTTTGTTGTTGCTTTTCTCATTTCTGATGTTCCTAGTTTGTTTTTTTCCTGGTATTGTTTCTTTATATCTTAAGACTTTCCTTTAATTATGCTTTATGGCAGTTTCATTCGTAAGTTATCTTACTCTTTACTTTCAGAGCACTCAAGTAGCTATTCCATGCATTCTGTCCAGGTTTTATAGCTGTGGTTAGAGAAGAGACAGAATGGATGTGCTTATTTCATTTTAGAGCCAGGGCCTAGACTTTTGGTAGCAAATATTTGCAGAGCAGATTTCATGTGACAGGCCCTATGCTAAGTGATTTATACAGATGATCTCTTTATCTCTGACAACAGACCACTAGGCTGGTTCAATTTTACAGATGATAACACTTAGTATCTGAGAAGCTAAATAACTTGCTCACAGCCACACTGCTGCTAAGAAAGATCTCTCTGTGCTCAGACTTCTGGGCTATTGAGTTATACAGCATAAAGCATTTTCCTGGAATAAACTCATCTGGGGCAATGACCCAAAATGAGAATGGGATTCTGGATATAGAGAAATTTGTGTAAAAGCTCTGGAGTGGCAAATGTGAGGAAAATTATACATGTAATGCTGAAGACTAATTTGTCTCTTTCATTATTTTATTTGGCTCTCGTCTTGCTGTTAAAGTCTTTCCAAGGTTAGAATTATGGCTTGCTTCCTTACAGGAAGAAAATGTGCTTGGAGATTTCTTAAAGCTCTAGAAGGCTATGGGGGAAAAAATCTTCAATAAACATTTTTTTAAAATAGAGAGAACATTAAGATGGAGAAAAGCAATGAAAAATGTCCTTGATAATTCTCTCTCTACCTTTGCTCAATTGTAGCTTAGCTTTTTGTAATAGCTACTAAATATTTAAGGTTGAAAGATGTTATTGGCATTTTAGGAGACCAGAATCTTGTTATTGAGTTGATAAAAGCTTATCATCCGGAACTTAAATATTTGAGATTCTCTCAAGGAAATTTTTTGCTCGGCAAATGCCTTAGAGAATCCTAAGAAATGAATTGTTAACATAAACTGGGAGACAATTAAAAGGAAAATACATTTTAAGATAATCTGATCTTGACTTGGGGCCCAGTTATATCTGCCATCATTTGTTATCATGAAATACGCTCTTTTGTATTTGTTGTCATTTGTTCAGTGCTGCTCCTCTTTTTTTTCTTTTTACACAAACAAATCTGCAAATACCATTAACAAACAAAAGGAAGTAAAGGGACCCAACAGCTGTGTAGTAGGAACCTATTAAAACACAAGTTTGCAACCTAATTCTAACCTTTTCCATTGGACTAAAGGATTAGTTCTGACTATTTGTGGAATCTACTTGTTTTTTTTTCATTTACTTTGTTAGCTCAATGATGTTGGAAGTAAGATGTGGTTCTGTGATAAAGACCATAGGCACACATCAAAATTGAATTCTAGCAGGCTTTGGAAACAGACATCTTTCCTAAATTAAAGCTTCCCCATAACAGGATCATTTTCTACTGGGGCCCATTAGGGAGGGATGTTATAGAAAGATCACCATAATGCATAAATTAGTGTCTGCGATTCCTAACTCAGAGATGATTTATGTACTCAAAGTACATTCAGCTTTGTTATAACTATTAATACATGTTTAATGGGATGGTGATTGTGTTAGTTTGGTAGGCCTGCTGTAACAAAGTACAGCAGAATAGATGGCTTAAACAACAGGCATTTATCTTCTTATAATTCTGGAGGCTAAAAATCTGAAATCAAAGTGTCAACAGAGTTGGTTTCTTCTTGGTTTATAGATGGCATCTGCTTCCTGTGTCTTCACATGATCTTCCCTGTATGACTATCTGTGGGCTAATGTCCTCTTCTTATAGGTTGGATTAGAGCCATTTGAACTTAATTACTTCTTTCAAGACCTCATCTTTACATATACTCACATTTGAAAATATTGGGGGATGGGACTTCTACATATTAGGTTTTGCTGATTTCAACAGGTCACCCTATTGCATAATATTTAGGTTTCATACATATATATGATTTACATGTATGTGTAACTAGATAGACTATAAAACACTACATGAAAATGGTTTTCTTTTAAAATTAGAAGATCTGCTTACATGTTTCTTGTGTTTACACAAGGTAACAATTGGTTTAGATAATCTTTTCTTGGTCTTTAAACTTCCCCTAGCTCTAGCACATTTTTTTTTCCTCACAAGCTATGGCTTTTAGAAAGGCAAACAGAGAAGCCTGTGGCTCTGCTGTACTTAAGGACATATGGTATGTTCATGTGTCAGCACAGTGCCCATTCCGGCCACTCGGCATCTGAGTTTATAACAAATGCTCTGACCACTTACAGACCATGTGAATCATGCCAACTGTTTCAGGCCTTCTCTTCCTGGAGGGAAGGACCGGTGTTTTTGATTTATTGGCTAACACTTAGAGGCTTCTGAGGGCATGGCATCAATAAGGTTTATAGCTCAACATCAAGTGAAAAGGATTCAACATCCTTGATGTTGCTTGTTTGGTTCCTTTTCTCCTGTAAGTATATCTTTAAACGCAGATAGCATGTGTGTGTTTGACACAGCCATATCAATTCGGTGCCATTAAAACTGTGTCTGTATAAAAACCATTAAACAGTAAAATTTTCAACCAAACTCCTATGTTTTTGTAACTTACATTATTCCATATAAATAGCTATCTCATTTAATTATTTTTTAATAAGTTGAGCAAGGTTGTTGTCTGTATAATTAGCTTTCTTTTTATAGGAAAGTGAAAAAATACCGGTGAAAGCTGTTTACATGTGTGTGACATAATTTTGAAAAAGCAATTTAGATAGATTTTTTTTTTCATTTTTCACTAGTTAGCATTCTGGGGTAAACATTACCACAGGCACTTATGGTGTATATGTCCCATAAAAGTTGGAAATTGAAGGTACTGTGACCAATTATGAACAGAAACAGATTATTGTCAGACATAGAAGCTTTCTAAGTTTAACACACTAAGAGTCAAGTAAATAATAGTAAATGAACCTCATTATAACCTCACAAAATATTTGATGAGCCTAATTTTGTGGAATTCTAGGTCCCAACTGCCTTGAATGAATTACTTAGAGACTAATTTATTTTTCAAGTCGTTCATATAACAGGTACATCATTCTTAGTTTCTTCATATGGTGAGTTACTTGTGCGTTTTAAAGTCTAATGATGCATATACACACAGCCAAGGTGCTCTCAGAATTGATGAAAAATGGACACACTAACTCAGATATTTTTCTCTTTCTGCCATTTTTAAAGATTTTTCATTTTAACTTATTATTCTTCCTGATAATCTCCTTTCAGCAAATGCTAGAGAGCCAGTCATCCTCCTATTTCAATACTTTTATTCAGCACCTTACACCTACATGTCACTAAGTGTAAAAGGATTACATTTTGATGGAATCACCTGGGAGGAAATTCAGTGTAGATCCTATTTATCCTACCTGACCTCTGGCCTGCATTTTACCAGCATCCCTCCTACTTTTGTTTACTGATTTTTCTCATTCTACGCATGTAGATTTGCAACTTGTGAGATATAATGAGACAGGCAGCATAACAAAGCCTTTGGTCAAATTTTCCACCTGTCACTCCCTGCATTTATGTTGTGCATCAGGTCAATTGGCTTCCATAGGGCCCATGACATGCTCCAAAGATGCTAGTTTAATTCTGCAATGACATATGCTGCTTGTCTTATTTGAGGATTCGCTCGATTTAAAACTTCACATGACTTTGAGATATAGCGATAATTACCATGCCTTTAGACACATTCACCTTTGGCCTACACATCCCAGCAAGCTGAAAGTCCTCTCAGTGTTTTGTTTCTGTATTGTGCCACTCACTGAGGAGGAAATTGCCAGCCAAGGGCAAGCATTTTTTAAAAATATATTTTTATTGATTTCAGAAGAAGGGAGAGGGAAGGGAAAGAGAGATAGAAACATCAGTGATGAGAAAGAATCATTGATCGGCTGCCTCCTGCATGTCCCACACTGGGGATTGAGCCCGAGACCGGGGCATGTGCCCTGACAGGGAATCAAACTGTAACTTCCTGGTTCAGAGGTGGGTGATCCCCCACTGAGCTACACTGGCCGGGCAAGAATGCTTTCCATCAACTGAGATCTGGCTCTTACTCTTTATCTCATCTTCCAGGACTATCTCTAGAAAAACAGCCAGTCAGTGATTCTCTTTCATCATTCCTGTTTCTGTCTTTCTCTCCCTGTCCCTTCATCTCTGAAATCAATAAAAAAATATTTTAAAAAAAGAAGGAAGAAAGCCTTCTTCAGTGATCCTGACATGGGCCCAAAGTCTCTGGCAAAGAACAGAAGTGTGACCTTGGTAATACTCTAGCAACATGCCCTGGAGAAGTGCAAACCCTAAACTTCTTTATAGGACTGGCTTGAAATGGAAGCCTTCACCACTGACTTTCCAGTTGTTAGTCACCGTATTTTATTTTTATGAATTAATGAACATCCAACTTAACTGCCAACTTGCTGTTCCTAAATTTACTTATAGCCTTACACTGTTTGATTTCTCATCCACTAGTTTCAACCCCAGTTGACACTTGCTTTTCTCTCTAATCCCTGTTTTGTGTTTGTGGTGTGTGTGTGTGTGTGTGTGTGTGTGTGTGTGTGTGTGTATGTGTGAGGCTGGTGGTTTAAAATGAAAGGTCATCTTGAAGAGAAAAGACAAACTTCTTTATAGTCTCAGCAGTACCTCCAGTCAGCACTTGGTTCTGATTCAAGGTGACTGCCTTTTGTGTTACATTTCTTTAGTTTAACATTCTGCTTCAGGAGTTGTCAGAACATTCACTCATTTTTAAATGAATGCAAAAATTTCCAAAACCTCTGCAAGGACCACTGTGGCTCACTAATTAGATTCATTAAACAGCACTCAAAAGCCAAGAGTATTTGCCTCTTACTCTGTTTTGAGTTGTTTTGTTTTTCTCCCCCCAAGAATACCTCCCCATATGACTTTATTAAATAACTAGAGGCCTGGTGCACAGATTTGTGCACCAGTGAGGTCCCTCAGCCTGGCCTGCAGGATCAGGTCGAATCCAGCTCTCCAACTTCCCCTGAGGGGTCCCGGATTACTAGAGGGTGCAGGCCAGGCCGAGGGACCCCACTGGTGCACGATTGGTGCACAGTTGGGGCTGGGGAGGGATGTAGGAGGTTGGCCAGCGGGGAGAAACTGTGGGAGCGCTCCAGCGCGTGTCCGGTCCGTCTTGCTCAGTCCTGATTGACCAGACCCCAGCAGCAAGCTAACCTACTGGTCAGAGAATCTGCCCCTGGTGTTCAGTGCACATCATAGCGAGCAGTTGAGTGGCCTTAGCATATCATTAGAATATTATGCTTTGATTGGTTGAACGGCCGACTGTACAACCAGGCACTTAGCATATTAGGCTTTTATTATATAGAATATGCTGTGTTGCCCAGCCAGTGTGGCTCAGTGGTTGAGCATGAACCTATGAATCAGGAGGTCATGGTTTGATTCCTAGTCAGGGCACATACCTGGGTTGCAGGCTCTATCCCCAGTAGGGGTCATGAGGAGGCAGCTGATCAATGATTCTCATCATTGATGTTTCTATCCTTCTCTCCTTCCCTCTTCCTCTTTCTCTAAAAAGCAATAAAAACATTTTAAAAAATAATATGCTGAGTTTAATGTTCCCTTGTACTAGAATATTGGGTTACAAATTGTTGGTTCATTAGACATTTTGCCAGTGCAAGTGGCTAATGTGAGGGTTTTTCCTCCTTTTGACTGAATCTGGTGTGCTGGTATGTAGGGGGTTATAAAGTAGTCAAAATATGATTGGCATGATGTCTAATTTTGGAGCTGTAATTGTTCTGGAGGAAGTAGCATAGAAAACATTCTTGAGGTTTCTTTTTATTTTAAACAAAAGGAAAGATTCTATTACTGTGTTGGCTTTTAAACTTTCACATAAAATAAAGTGCACCTTTCTGAGTTTTAATACATCTGTTGACCTATGTAACAACCAACAAAGTCAGGTTACAGAATAATTCCAACTGAAGAAGTCCCTCTTAGCTGTCATAGCCTCCTCCCAGCTGAGCTCTGGCAACCAATAACCTTCTCTCCATCAGAGTTGTTCTGCCTTTCCCTGGAGTATCTATAAATGTAGCCTTAACACTGGCTCTCTTCACTTGGGATATAGCCTTTGGAGTTTGTTTATTCGATTGTATATACCAGATGTTCATCTCTTGTTTGCTGAGAGGTATCCCATTGTCTATTGGTATCAGTGTTTGGATATTTTCTCATTGAAGGTCATTTGAGTTGTGTCCAGTTTTGTAATTATGACTCAAGTGCTATAAATATGTATGTACAGGTTTTATGGGATTGATGGGTCATATGGTTAGTGCAAATTTAACTTCATAAAAAAAATGAGCAGATTTCTGGTTTCTGGTCCTATAGGAAAGGAGTTTAGAAGCGGCCACTCTTTCCTAACAAGTAAAAATCTGAACAAATTGAAAAATCAAAAGCTCTTCTCATTTTCATTATAGAAGTGAGGTCCCAGGGAAAACTACTGCCCCCACACTTAGAGACAGCCAGGTGTATGCAGAGAATCACAGCTTACTGGAGTTGAAACTCCCATGGGAACTAGTGCTAAGGTAGGAAAAAAAGCAAAACAAACACCTAAACTGTAATTGGTGAATTTATAGAGGCTCCATGTGGGCAAGTAAGTCTAAGAATTTAAAACTCCAGGTTGGTTCCAATCATAGAGGGATCTCCATGCTTTTCTGAGTTTTATCTCCAAAAACTCTTCTAGATTCTCATGGTGAATACTGGAGGAAAAAAATCCCCTAGTACTTCCTTGATTCTCTCCAGGGAAGGTCAAATCTAACAATTATGAAACATGCCAGAGCTTTCCATTTTCCCACCAGCTATACATTTGTAATTGTTCCACTTACTAGCAAGTATTTGGTCTTTTCAATATTTTTCACTATAGGCATTCAAATAAGTGTATATCCTTATGGCATCATGGTTTTAATTTGCATTTCATTAATGACTAATAATATTGAGCATGTTTTCATATGCTTATTTTCCACCCACATATTTTCTTGTTGAAATAGCTGTTCAGCTCTTTTGCCTGTATTTTGATTGGATGGTTTGTTGTCTTATTCTGTGAGTTATTTATATATTCTGGATATCAAGTCCTTTGTTGGACTTTTGAATTAAAATTTAAGTCAAGGAATCAGTTTTTTCTTATGTTTTGTTCTAAGAACTTTATAGCTTGACATTTTACAATTTATTCTACAATCCATTTTGAGTTAGTTTTGTGTAAGGCATAGGTCGTGTTGCCTTTATTTATTTATGCCGGAAGCCGGTCCATCCTTGCTGCTTGACACAGTCGCTGCAGGAAAGAAACATCTGCACAGCATATGTTTCAAGGGACCTGGCGTATATAGCATACTGTTCTTAATATGTTTGCTCCCCTTAGCGCTGTGTGTTTTAACCAAGGTCACCTCTCCAAGAAAGGTTGTTTCCCCAGGTAGGGATTTTTCCCTGAAGTCAGGGAGGGGATGAAACTCCTTAACTAAGTGCCAGGCGGGTAGTTAATCACTTTAACTACAAACAATCATGCTTAAGCTACATAATCTTTACTCCCTGGAATGGAGATAAGAAACGCCCTAACCTTTGTAATAGAAATTGACAGGATTAAAACCAACTGGTATAAATACAGATGTAACAAGACAATAAACAGCAGAATCTCTCTGGAGATCCAGAGAGGAACTTGGCTGGAGATCCTGGCTGGAGATCCTGGCTAGGCTGCTGATCAACTGAACACTGTCTCCTTGTCCTTCCTTCTTTGCCGACTCCGTCTACGCCTTTGGGAACCCCTGGACCTGCTGGGGTTGGACCCCGGCATATTTATTTATTTATTGTCTAAAGTTTTACATATGGCTCTTTTATCCCCACTTGACCCTCTCCCCCTTTTTTAGGGTAAACAAATGTCCAAGCAACATGTGTTAAAAGGACTATTATTTCTCCCTTGAATTGCCTTTACTTCTTGGTTAAAAAAAAAAATCAATTCATCATATTTATGTAGGATTTTTTTTCTGGATTCTATCCTGTTTCATCGATCTAAGTGTCTATTCTATAACATTCAGTCTTGATTGCTGTAGCTGTGTAGTAATTGTCTTGGCTGGTTCATTTGCCTTTTCATATAAATATTGGAATCAGTTTGTCTATGTCTACAAAAAATCTTATAGGAATTTTGATTGAGATTGACCTCTTAATTATATTGGATCTTCCAATCAGTGAACACCACATATTTCTTCATTGCTCTTATAAGAAGAGACCAGAGAGCTAGCTAGTTCTCTCTCCATGTGAAGATAAAGCTAGAAAGCAGCCCTCTGTAAGTCAGAAAGAGAGCCCTTGCCAACAACCTGATCATGCTGGCACCTGAAATGGTACTTTCAGCCTTCACAACTATGAGAAATAAATGTATGTTGTTGATACCCAGCTTATGGTATATTTTAATAGCGACCCTAGCTAAGACAGTGTTGTTCATAGCGTTTCCTCATTAAATTTCCATAGCTGTGAAGTTTTTAGAAATATTCCCTATTTTACTCTTGACATTAGAACTTTATATTTACTTAATTTATTGGTCAGACTGGCCAGAGTTTAATCAATTTTATTGATGTTTACAAAGAATCAGCTTTCAACTTTATTGACTTTCAGTATTGTTTTTGCTTCCAAATTCTTTGATACCTGCTCATATCTTTATTTCCCTTTTATGCATGCTTTAGGTTTCTATTACTCTTCTTTTTCTGGAGTTTAAGTTTAAATTTGTGATTTTAGACCTTTATATTTTTTTCCAATACAGTGCTATAAATTTCAATAACTCTTGCTTTTGTGCAGTCCAGAGGTTTTAATATGATATAGTTTATTTTAATTCAGTTCAAAACATATTTGAATTTATCCTGAGACTATCCTTTTGGTCCATTGATTATTTAGAAGTGTGTTTGATTTTCAAATATATAGGGGATTCTCAGATATTTTTTGTTATTGATTTCTAGTTAAATTCCATTATGGTGGCAAGATACAATTTGCATTTTCATTTTTTTCTTAATTTATGAATATTTTTATGTGACCTGGGATATATTCTATATTGGTGAATATTTCATATGCATATGAAAAGAATGTGTAGTCTCATGCTGTTGAGACTGCTATATATGTCAGTTAGGTTAGGACAAGCTAATTGAAGGTTAAAGGTTCTGATTCTGATCCCACTTCTGATCTTCAACTAAAAGGTTCTAGACCCGATTTCAATATTTACAGGGTGGGGGTTTCCCCACCAACCAGTTCTCCAGACACCAGCAGCATATCCTATCTTCTGACACTGTTGGCCTGGAGATAGTGTCAGATACAGTAGGTTAAAGTCAGTTCTCATAGCAATTGGTTTTGGAATCATTTCCACAGATTTCATATATAGCTCTTCTTCTTTATCTTCTTACCAAATGTTCTCTTCTCTATAATTTTCTAACTTCGCTGTCAGAGCCTACTCTTCTTTTTCTCTGGCCAGAAAGGCAGGTTTTTACATTCCCCACACTGTTAAAAATCTCTTGTAAATATGGTTTCCTCCGGGGCAAATAAGGGAATCTAGTTTTGGCTACCAATTTCACACCACAGGGTTGAAGCTTGGGGTCCAGTTTTTGCCCCAAGCGCAGGCAGATTTGGGAGCCAACAATAAAAGAGGGGACATCCACCACTTTTTTCGGTTCTAGAAATTCTCTCTCCTGGTCCTCTGACCAGAAAGAGAGTGTTTGCTGTGGTCATATTATGCAGTCTCTGAATCAGACTGCTCTGAATCTGAAGGATGACAGGAGGATAAAAAGGAAGCTGGCCTCTGTGTCTGCCTTTCGGCAACTTTTGTTATTTCTTTCCAATCCACCAGCTATTATTGACTTTTCAGAGTCCTTGGATCATTGTTTTATGTACTCCATCCAGACTTTAACTTGTTGTAAATAGAAAAGATAGTGTTGTGTGTGTTTCCCTCCACGTCCCGCGTGGTTCAGGGTTCAGGATCTGGAAGAGGAGCCGCACACAAATGAAAGAGAAGAGACAAGAGATAATTTGGAAATATTGGGGGACCAGGCGGGCAAGTCTCACTCAAGGAGAAGGACTTCCACTGGTACTCAGGCCTCACCAAGCTTTTATTGATCTGGGATACACCCATAGCATAGACCTTAGGCAGGCGACCACCAGCGAAAGGCAGATTTACATAATAATAGATGGGGAAATTGCTTCAGCTACCACTGTCTGGACAAACAGAGGTGGCGCCCAGCTCTGACCTTTGCTAGGGCTTCAAAGGTACCCAGCCTTTGGGAGGTTCTCTGTCTACACTTATCAGCTAGTGAAGACAATAGGTGGTCTTCCACAGATAGGATGATTATTCCATGTTAACCATACCAAGCTGCTATATGGCATTTGAAAATTAACTTTGAGAATTAACTTTGAACTAGGGAGAGAAGCAGGTCCAGAGAATGCTTACTTCAGTTATCCCATCTGTATGAAGAAAGTGGAATTAATTAATCTCCATGACCTGATTCTTACATTGTATTTCACAGTAATGCTAAATGAAATAAAGGACACCAGGGTTAGTGGCAAACACAACATTAATTAAAGTAGCACTACCTGGACTTCAAAGATACCTTTTTATTTCACCAAGTGCATAGCCTTACCGCAGCAAATAGGCTAATTCTCCAGTATAGTAGGAAAGATGGATACTTCTGTATTTGATTCTGAAAGAGAGCACCCAGCTCCAATTATTTCCCAAGCAGGAATGCCTCTTTTCCTACCCGTGGAACTATTTCATTTTCTTCCCTCCACCCCCACCCTACTTGTTGGGATTTTCAGATGAGCTTGGGTATAGGATTGCCAGTTTCTAACACAGAGAACGCCCTCTAAGAGTTGCACATGGGATGAACTGCAGGAGGTTGATGTCAACCCTGCATTTCATTAAGGAGACAGCATATGTGAGTCACTATGTAGCAGATGTATGTATTGATGAGGCTCAATTCAGAACATTCTACTATTTCCTTCAAGAGGTGAAAATATGAATTTTAAAACAAAGTAAAAAGCCTAGCAATTGTTAAACTTGAGACTCTAAAAATAACAACCCAGTTTGCTCTCCAAAAACTTCCACATGCTTTAATTGGAAAATCTTACTGAAAATTGTTTTTCAGACAGCTTTTTCCTTTGGAGTATGATATATATCTATCCACTTAAGAAAAAAAACTTCAGTTATTAATCTATTTAAATGATAAATTTTCTCATACAGAACTAATGTGACAAAATAGTTTGCAGGAAGGATGAAACAAAAGACCTTAGCCTAGAGCTAGAAACAATCTTGACAGTCTTTTTAAAATCATCATCATCTGGCCCAAAGTGTCAATAATGCCAAAGTTTAGAAACCATGGCCTATCTGACACAGTAGAGACCTCTTATTATAAGTACTAGTAGCCCATTGCGCGATATCGCGCTCAGTAAGTCGCCCGCTGCTTCCGTGGGAGCCAGCAGGAACCACAGCGCGCTGCCCAGAGCTGTACTGCTTCCACAGGACCCGCACTGCTTCAGTGGGAGGCGGGCCCGCCGTCTCCTCTCCAGGCCTGTGCTCGGCTGTGGAGGCTGCAGGCTGGCCCCTCTGTCCCTGTCCATGTCTGCTCCGGCAGGCCAGCTGAGCCAGGTGCGGCAACGAAGTAAACATTCTGCCAGGCCACTCACACTGCCCGCTCTCAGCAGCCGACCCCTGGGACTGGGGGACTCTGGCGGGGCTGAGAGGACTAGGCGCCGCCATCTTGTGGCTATGGGCACTGCCATCTTTGTGATGGAGTGATGGTTAATTTGCATATTACCCTTTTATTAGATAGGATATTTTAATTTTATTTCTTTTTATATTATCTGAAGTGCAAAGAATGGCATGGCTTAACATTCACATTATTAACGTGGTGTTATCATTTTTGTAAATGATAACATTCATGGCATAGTTACCATATGCTGGGAACTAAGCTAAATGCTATACATACATTTAATTCTCAAAATAACTGCATGCATTGCATACTATTGTTATTTTCACTTTTAAGAAAGACGAGTGAAGCTTAGAGAAGCTAAGCATATTACCCAAAGACTAATAAATAGAAAGATCAAAGCCAGGTGAACATACAGTCCTGTAGGACTCCAATGTGCATACTCTTGACCACTATAGCATCCTTTCTTTGAATTAATAAAAAATGTTAATGTATAATAATAAATTTTAATTATTGACCTATCAATAAAATGCCTTTGAAGTTAAACCAGGCTCTCAATGTTGATGGCTTTGAAGGCCTGGCTATTGAGGGAATTTCAAGTAGGTTAATAGGTGCTTTCATTTGAATTAGAGACATCTTTCAGTAGTTTTTACATCAGAAACACCAGGCAGTTAACAATTACACTCATGAATAGGTTCCATCTTGGTACCAACATTTATGTCAAATTCCCAAAGCTGTGTGACACTGAACAAGGAATCTATCCCAAATCAGTACGACTGTTTCTATGAATATAAATCAGTCATACTTGTGTGATTTAGATGATACATATTTACTCCAGGGTTTATCAGAGTGTGAATTATAACTGAACAGTATGTTCAGTAAATTTGATGCAGTAGATGGTGCCAACATTAAGAAATGTAGGCGGAGAGGGAGAGAGTAATGAGAAATTAGAAAATATAGTATATATTGTCATAGTTGAGAGATTGCTTTATAAAATCTTTGTTTAGCCTGTCTGGTGTGATTCATTTGTTGGGTCTCATCACATGCACTGAAAGTTTGCTGGTTTTAATTCCTGGTCAGGGCACATGCCTGGTTGTGGGCTCAATCCCCAGTTGGAGGTGTTCAGGAGACAACCGATCAAATGTATCACTCTCACATCAAGGTTTCTTTCCCTCTCCCTTCCTCTCTCTGTAAAAATCAATTAAAAAATCTTTTAAAAAATGCGTTTATATTATAAGGAGTAGTATTCAGTAAGCTTACACTAGGACTGGCTGAGCCAGTTGTTGCAATAATGAAGTGTTTGTCTATAATAGCTAGGAAAAAGTCAAGGATTTCTGGCCCCAAATGCTCTCTATCTCCTGGACACAGCAAAGCCCTGGGTACTCGTATCAGAGCTCATCAGAGTTTAACAGCTAAAGGGATTTCCTGATGCATTAGTGTTTTCTAGCATTACCACTACTGTCTGTTTTGATTGATCAGTGTCCATGCCAAAATAATTGATATAATTATATATTCCCATTTACATGTAGATGTACATTTGGGTACTGAATGATGATTTAAAATGTACATTTTACTAAGGATCATGGCAACAACAATTTTCAATCCCCCAAATTAGTCCGTATAATCCCTGTCAGTGATTTTCAATGAGGAACAGTTTGCCCTCTTGGAAAATATTTGGCAATGTCTGGACATATTTTTGGTCACAAATGGAGATGGGAGAGTGGAGGAGGGGTGTATTACTGGCAACTAGTGGATAAAGGGTTAAGCATGCTACTAAATATTCTACAATGCAATGACAATCTTTCCTAAGACAGAATTATCTGGCACAAAGCATCAATAGTGCCCAAGTTTAGAAACCATGGCCAATCTGACACAGTAGAGATGCAGTTTTCCCTTTTCCTGTATATTATGCTCTATAATTATTACTCTCAACCCCTTATTATAAGTATATTTTAATTTTATCTCTTTTTTCATTATCTCACTTTGAGCAAGCTGTTTACTCTGAGATTTGGAGAATTCTGTCCTTCACTTACATGTAGTTGTAATTTTATTTTCTGGTTTGCAAGATAGTTTCCACAAAAATTATAGTTATTACAATCTTTTTATCTCAAAAGAATTTTTATCACCTGGGTGAGGAATAAGAGCTTGTTTTCCTGATGAGAACTAAGGGTAACCATGCCAGTTACTTATATGTATGTGCTGGATTTGCAGGCCATAACTAGGTGAACATTCCCAAAGTGGCCCTGGAGTACTTCTTTACACTATGAAAATTGTAATGTTATGGTAAGAGTGACAGCTGTAAAGCTGTTCTATTGAATTCTACAGTTTCATTTTTTTCTGAAAGTAATTGAGGTGAGCAGCCAATTTCAAAAAGGAAATTCATTTCTGATATCTATTGTGTTTTAACATTGTTCTTGTTGAAGACATGTTTTTTTTTAACTTGAAAAGTAAAAATAATATATGTGCATAGCCAAAACATAAAGTATATTAGACATAGAGCATTGGCCTGTGGACTGAAGGGTCCTGGGTTCAATTCTAGTCCTGGGGATTTGATCCCCAGTAGGAAGTGTGCAGGAGGCAGCTGAACAATGATTCTCTCTCATCATTGATATTTCTATGTTTCTATCCCTCAACCTTCCTCTTTAAAATCAATAAAAATTTATTTTAAAAAATAATAATAAAAGCCATGTTCTTGACCTTTTTGATTAGTACATCTTGGAGATTATTTTTCCATATTAGCTTGTATAGCTCCACCTTGCTTTCATATTGTGATTATATCATAGTTTAACCAGCATGAGTATACTATAACATATCATAATTTAATTTAATATGCCATATCTCACACTGATAGTGTTCTCTTTCTGTCTCTCAATCTCTCTTTCTCTTTCTTCTATTACAAACAATGCTTCATTAAATATCATCTTACATTTATAATTCTATATTTGTTCAGGTACATTTGTAGAATAAATTTCGAACAGTAAAACCAATATGTGAAATGAGATGTGCACTTTTAATTGTGATAGAAATTACAAATAAATAAAATCTGATTTTTGTCATTAAAACATTGACAATATTGAAGAACAAACAAGTGCATGGGGTTGGGATAAAAGGTTGAGAATGGATTCCTTTCTCTTTGGGTCTGGGAGAAAAAATATCAAATATAGGTGGGATAAATAATATCACCTGGTATTATCTAAGTTTTCTACTGTGTTTTCATTTCTTTAAATCTTGTTCTAACCGGCCTTTTCTTTTTGAATAGCTCCTTAATATTTTTGTTCACCATTTCTTTAAATAGTATTAAACAGAAGTGGGTGCTTTACCATAATCATAATCAACAAGTTAAGATTTACATATATGAACATGATTTCTATTTCAGTTCAAACCATTGAACCATAACCTGGGCTCCAGTGTTCTATAGTTGGCAGCATGACCAAATTACACAAATAACATGCAGGAGAAAATGAATAGTCTCATGTGTGCCAGAATATTAAGTGATATCAAACAGGATAATTAATGGTTAAGTATTTTCCTTACAAACTTCAGTGATCTGAAATCTAACAATTTACTTCTTATTTTATTAAACGTTGCTTATTATAAGATTTGCTTTTAATAAAAATAGTCTTGCCTACTGGGATGTAGGAGGCATGTTTATTGGAAACTTAACTATGGTAACAAGGAAACAAGATTGCTGTCTTTTTTCTCCTCTTCTTTGACTCAAATATTTGACAGTGTTTTGCTAACTATGTTTAGTCCCAGTTTGTTAAAAGATTATAAATCTATCGACAAATGTATCAACCTGAATCAAAAATGCAGGGCAAGTTCAGGGTAAAGATAAGAGTTGTATTCCTTCTAATGAGTAATTAAATCCACAGATATGTTGAAATTCAAGGAAACACAAATTCCCATTCAAAGCAAAGGAGCCTACAGAATGACTCTCTAAGTGATTTTGCCCAAGTGTATTTTATTCATTTTGTTTGCTTGATGTCACAGGACCAGTGTGTTGTTTGTGCAGGATTTGTGAAGAAGGCTTGGATTGTCCTTGATTGTCCTATTTAGTATTCTATTTTTTTCTTAAACGCTTTTTTTCTTTTTCTAAGGCATTCTAGTCTAACTACCATGCGTTCAGGATTTCTTTGTTATCCCTTAGCAGCGTTTTAAAATAATGTGGGAATTTTGGTTGCAGCAATCCAAAGTTTTTCTCCATTATCTTCCAATAGTCCTTTTATGATGGATTTTGCATTGAAATCTCTCAGAGGGCAACAGCTTTGTTGCTCTGAACTTTCTTGTGTGTGCCTAGACTCATGCCTTTGCTAGGTGACACTTCACTAATTATTTCTCCCTGAGCATTATGAATTGTCCATGTATCTAGAGGAGAAGGACAAGCTAAGACATGTGACTTCTAAAATTAATGTGATAAACTGCTGGCACCTGATGATTCTAAAAAGAAGATTAAATTAAAACCACAGGGAATGCAACATAATTTGGGGGAGAATGTGCTTTTTCATAAAGGACTTCATTTTTTGGAGAAGTTTTACATTCAGAGCAAAATTGAGTGGAAGAGCCACAACTTTCCCATATACCTCCTGCCCCCACACATGTATAGCCTCCCACATTGTTACTATCCCCCATCAGAGGGCTCTTTTGGTTATAATTGACATACTGACACATCATTGTTACCCAAAACCTATAGTTTACATTAATATTTACTCTTGGTATTGTACATCCTCTGGGTTTGGACAAATGCATAATGATATATACCCATCAGTACAGGTTCATATCAAATAGTTCCCTGCCCTAAAAATCCTTTGTGTGCTGCCTATTTGTTTCTCTCCCCCTAATTTCTGGCAACCACTGATCTTTTTTTACTGGGTCTATAATTTTGTCTATTCCAGAATGCAATGTAGTTGGAATCATATAATATGTAGCCTTTTCAGATTAACTTCTTTTACTGAGTAATGTGTGTGTAATTTTGGCCAAGGATTGGAGCTTAGATGTTTTGCAGCCTTCCTAAGTTAGCCATTAAGTTGTAGAAACTGGTATCAGATAATGAATTTTACCGTCTCCAATAGAGATGATCATTCCAAAGAGGGCTGTTTATTTTTTGGTAGGATATCAATTATTTTCTAATACAGCAATCTTATTTGAGCAGTCCTTTCCCCACTAAACATATATGCCAATTTCTCAGATTCTTTCCACACCATTTCTTACATTTGGATGTTTCTCTCATTATGAACTCAAGTGCAACTTTGGTCCATGCTTACATATTTGTATCAAAGTTATGTGTTTAAAAATTTGGAAATCATCCTTTCCTATTTAATATCTTTAAACATTATGGTTGAGCACACAATTAAAAAGAACAAGAATATAACCAGTACATGTAAAAGACAAAGTCTGCATGTTTATAACCTTACATTTACTTGGAGAAGCTATGAAAGATGGAATAAGCATGATTTTTAAAAAAGTATCTTTGGATATGAATTTAGTATATTGAGGAGTTTGTTTATTCATATCTTTGGTCTTATTTAGGTATTTTGATCAAAATTATCCTGCTTCTAGAGCACTTAGAGACAGACAACAGTATTACTAAATATTCATATGCATACCTATCACCACCTGGCACCTGTGCAAAGTAGATATTTTGCAAACACTAGAGGTTTTTAAAAATTATGAGAGAGTGGTAAAAGTAGCTATAGCTTTCTTAGGCTATGACTTCTCAGAAGAAACTTTATTTTAATTGAGAGAACAGTTTATTCTGCTGTTAAAATCTGCCATACAACAAATTAGGAACACATTTCTGAATGCCTCCCTTATTTGAAGGGCATGTAAGTCCCAGGCCTGTGGGACTGGCTAAATCTAAGGTATTGGGCTCACACAAATCTCTTCTTTCTTTGTCTCCCTATAACCACACAGGCCACCGTGTTAAGTCACTTTTGAATTATAAGTGAGCTCATCAATCATCATTACACTTTCTGTGAGAAGTAATGTTGATAGGCACATTCTTGCCTATGCCAATTCCATCACTAATAGAGTCCCTGATTACAGATACTACATCCTGAGGGAGGGAAATCAACTAAAGAAACACAAGCAAGCCATGGCAGCATAGTCAAGGGCAGGACAATTATGAAGTCAAGTGGGCAATTGAGAGGGAAATTTTGCCACTTATGTCCAGTCAGTTCCACAGTTATTTGAAGACTAGGGAGTTTTAACTTCTATTCCTGTGCTTCTCTTCATTTTTAATACTGTCTTTACTTCATTACTCACGAGTCTTTTAATTTTAAATTACAGTACCCCACCTCAAAACAGTTTAAACCAAAAAGGAAATCCATGTGCCCATGGAACAGACAGGCCAAGGGCAAGTTCATTAGACACACCTGGATTAGTAAATTCAAACAGTGTCAACAGAGTTCTCCTTCTTCGTCTGTTAGCTCTGCCTTTTCTTGTCTTTTTTTCTTGGGTGCATACCTTTCATGTCATATGTGACTGCAGATAGTCACAAATCTCCATGATCCTTATCGCTCCTTTTCTGAGAGCTGTGGCAAAAGTTCCAGGAGGAACTCTTGCCAGTGTGAGACTATGGCCATCCTAGAAACTGTGCCTATGGCCAGAGGGAGGGAGCTTTCTGGTGAGCCAGAACTGTGCAGCTTACCCAAAACATACCTATGGAGAATCACATTCCAGAAAACAGGCCATGCAGACTGCGGTGGATACCATCAAAGAGATTTCAATAGGATTTTAAGTTTGAGAGGATATAACATTAACTCTGCATTCAAAGGTATTTTAGAAGAGATGGCATTTTCTAGTTTAAAATAAATATATAATTATTTGTATATATGTATATGTCTCTCTCTCTCTCTCTCTCTCTCTCTCTCTCTCTCTCTCTCTCTCTCTTACACACACACACACACACTCAGCAGCACCTGGGGAATAGTAGGCATTTTGGAAAGTTTCAGACTAATTTTAAAAAAGGAAGTGTGAGATCAATGATAATGGTAAAAGTAACTAGCATTCTTATTCTCAGAATGAGCCAGCTCTTTTACTTATTAGCTGTGTGTTCTTGGGTAAGTTGTATAGCATCTATAAGCCACCATTTCCTAATTTATAAAATAGAAATAATCATATCTGCACTACCTTTGTCATGGGATTATCTTTTTCAACTGTGAAGTATTTTATAAATGTTAAGTGATATTATGTTCCCTTTTTCAAATTCTGCTTAATCCTTTAAATGCCTTGAGGCATTCCTATGGGGCAGGGGTAACATTTTTAATCCTTCATTTTTCCTTTCTTTTAATTCTCCTTTTTAATCCTTTTATTTCTTAAGTCTTCACATGAGGCTGCATAAAGACAAAACAAATTTGTGAGCATACAAACACATAGAAATTATAATATGAGATGAAGTTTAAGAAGCAAAAAAAATGCTTTATTTGTCTTATACTAGTATATAGTTGCTCTGAAATATCTGCAAGTTTCAACTTATTCTATAGAGACTGTAGATGTATAGTTGTATTTCAACTTCCTGCAAGAATCCAAGGGTCCAAGGGAAGTTAAGGGATTGAAGAAAAGAAGGGAGATCAAAGAGAAAGGGGCTCATTGATATCCATATGAGCTGACTCTGTATGGACTGAAATGGTGTAAATGTGTTTACACTATCTGGACTATGTATGCAAGGCTGCCTCTCACATATGCAGTGCCTGTGTGAGGTTAGAAAAAGGCTTTTATCTGCCTCCCTAGTCCGTATGAATTAGAAAAAAGCACCTTATCTTGGTTTAGACAGGACCATGAAATACAGGTTGGCCAAGAATGGGAGGCCTGGATTTCATTCCTCGTTCAGTCCCTTTGCCATGCAAGTGATAAGCCTGCACAAGTTTGCGTGAGTGTCTAATAAAATATTTTCTTTGTGTTAAGAATCTCTGCCCATTTGCCTTCCTAGATGTCATGGGCATAACTGAAGGTGTGTAGTGAAGAAGGTAATTCAACTACCTCCTCCGTTCCCCTTTTTCTCAGTTGGTTGTTTTTCTCTCTGGCATATCCCATATTCTTTCAACTCCCCAGCCTCAGGAGCCACCTGCTCTCCTGAAAATGAAAGGCAGCATTTACCATTTACATTTGCTATGTTCAGCAGTGTCCTGGAAAACAAATATAAAACGACAGCTCCACTCCACACTCTATCCGGGTTTCACACTTCTATTTCCTTTTGCAAATCTGGGGACAATTCAGAATGCTGGTGAGAAAAGTTATTGATGGCAAATGCTGCTTCCCACTTCCGACTTTCAGAAGACTCACAGTACCTCTCTCTGGAGCAGCAACAAAATAATTCCAAATGCAAAATAAAGCAACCACACAGTTCCCTGGAGAGAAAGGGGAATGTTATTATGCCTAGTCTATCATCATTATCATCACCAAATAGTGTTAGCTGAGCCTCCAGGAGCACGAGGCCGTGGGGTGGTTAAATTGGCATCTTTTCCTCCTCCCAAGACCTTGCAATTTAAATAGAAACAGAGCATCAAAGACAAACAAATACAAGGTCAGGCTGAGACCAACACTAACACATTAACATACTCATTAAAATAGGGAAAACAGCCCATTATAATTCAATAAGAATGGGAGGCAGTAAGACATACTGTAATATGAAAAATGTGCTAAACTAGGAGTCAAGGGACTTGGCAGCTTACTGGACATCGGGCTCTGGGCAGGCCACCTCTCCACCCTTCAGGTTGAAGTGCTTGGGCAGATTTCCAGAAGGCAGTTTGGGAAGGTGAACCAAGCACAGAACGGAGTCAGAAAACCAAACAGTTTCTGTAAACGTGACAAAGCGATTTAATCTCTCTGGGTCAATTTGACCTCCTTGTAAAATGAAAGACTCTGCCTCTAAAAATGAAGAAACCGAGGCTTAGGAAAGGCAAGTGCTTGCTCAAGCATCATTGGATTGGAGGGAGCAGAAACCAAACAAAACTAAAGAACACAGGGAAAATCTTAAGGAATAGAATTACAAAATGTTGGCTGGGGTGGGGGCTGAGGGCAGTAGCAAAGTGACGGACTGCTCTACCTGTGTCTTCTCCCCTTAGGCTGTATGATCAATTGGCTCATACTTTGTGAAGTGTTTTTTAATATATTCAGCAAATATTTATTGGAACATCTACATTGTGCCAAAACATGGATGTGTACTTAGGATCCCCTGGTGTACATGAATGTGGTATAAGCCCCCACAGGTTCCTCGGTTTTGCAGAACAAATGCCTGACTTAAGCTTTGATTGCATCCACTTTCAAAGTGGCTCTCTTGAATAAACACATTGGCAGTCACATGTAATTCCCCCTCTCTCCACACCCCAAGGTTCCTTTGTTTTAAAGATCTTGATTGGTTTCCCTAATTGAGCATTTGAGTTACTTGTGGGGTTTTTTGCTGCTGTTGTTTTTCTTCCCAAGCTTTAAATTCCTGTTCTTATGTTTTAAATTCATCAATAAAGAGTGAGGCCACAAAACCCTAGGTCCAACCCTTGAACCTAGTAAAAGCAGAATCCCAGGCCTGCATTCTCTCTCTCTCTCTCTCTCTCTCTCTCTCTCTCTCTCTCTCTCTCTCTCTCTCTCTCTTGCCGGGGTCCAACCCCAGAAGGTCCAGGGGTCCCCAAAGGTGTGGACGGAGTCGGCGAAGAAGGAATGACATGGAGACAGTGTTCACTTGATCAGCAGCCTAGCCAGGATCTCTAGCCAGGATCTCCAGCCAAGTTCTGGTCTGGATCTCCAGCGAAGTTCTGCTTCAGATCTCCAGCCAGGTTCTGTGTCCATGTTCTCTTGCTAGGTTCTCCAGCCAGGTTCAGTCCAGGTTCTCCAGCCAGGTTCAGTCACCAGGTTCTAGTCAGGTTCTCTTGCCCATTTCTGTAGTCAGGTTCAGTCCAGGATCTTTTGCCATGTTCTCTCCAGCGAAGTTCTTCTGTCTGTAGAGAACGTTCTGTGTAGGTTCTGTGCCTAGGTTCCGTCTCTCTTCGTTCTGTCTTCTTACATCTGTATTTATACCAGTTGATTCCAATCCTATCAATCTCTATTTCAAAGGTTAGGGCGTTTCTTATCTCCATTCCAGGGAGTAAAAATTATGTAGCTTAAGCATGATTGTTCGTAGTTAAAGTGATTAATTACCCGCCTGGCACTTAGTTAAGAGGTTTTATTCCCTCCCTAACTTCAGGGGAAAATCCCTACCTGGGGAAACAACCTTTCTCAGAGAGGTGACCTTGGTTAAAACACATAGTGCCAAGAAGGTGAGCAAACATATTAAGAACAGTATGCCATATATGCCAAGTCCCTTGAAACAGCAAGCATGGACCGGCTCCCGGCACTCTCTCTCTCTCTCTCTCTCTCTCTCTCTCTCTCTCTCTCTCTCTCTCTCTCTCTCCCCCAACCCCCTTTCCAACAACCTGGCTATATGGCCTCAGGGGTGCCATGTATTTTTCAGGACCTGTTAGTAATAAGCCTTTAATTTTCAAAGTTTCATGAAGGTTATTGTTGAAAGGTGTCTTACAATCATAAGAACCACAAGGGCTGGTCCAGCCACAACACTGGTTATCTATAGGCTGCGAGCTGCTAACAGGAAATGGGAAGAGATAGGTGATACCCAAATAAACACACAAGAGAATCTCAGATAAAAGGAAATGCCAAACAGAAAGGATTTCATATTAATGAGTTATTAGGTTACTTCTGATATTCAGGAGTCAGGGACAACTTCTTTGCATATTTAATATTAAGATAAGAATTAAATATAGAAAGGGAGAAGTTGAAGATATAAGAAATAAAGAAATCAACTTGGAATAAAATCCCTGAGATAGGAGAGTTTCTCCCTTCCACAAAGCAGCAGCAGCCCTAGAGGGCTACCTGATTAATCAGCTAATCTGTAGCTTATTTCCAAAATTAAAAAAAACAGGAGGATCTGTTTAGTCCAGATTGGCTCCATATAGCAGGTGGCTTCATAGAGCAGGGCCTTTGTCCACCAACACAAATGTGTAAAGAACATGTGACTTCTTACTGTTTATCTGTATCATAGCTGTACTTGTCTATTTAGACAGGGACTCATCAAAATTAGAATTAATTATCCTATCTAATAAAAGAGAAACATGGTAATTGGCGTATGACCGCTACCCTTCCCATTGGCTAATCAGCGAGATATTCAAATTAACTGCCAGCCAAGATGGCGGCCAGCAGCCAGGCAGCTTGAAACTAACATGAGGCTTGCTTGCTTCAGTGACGGAGGACTCCAACGTTCCCCGCCTGCCTTGCCGGCCTCTGAGCTTGCAGTTTAAGAAACATTGTAACAAATATAGAAGCTAAACAAAACCCCAGAAACCTTCTTTCAGCGAGCCCGGGATCTCAGAGCTGGAGTTATACATTGTTTAGATTATAGAACCGAAACAAACCAGATACCTGCTTTCAGGAGTGGAGGCCTAAGACCTGGAGCCTCAGAGCTAAAGCTGGCCCAGAATAAAAAAAGAAAAAAAGTAGAGGTTGGGAGCTTCAGTCCCAGCCTGAAAACAGCCCTCAGCCCCTCACCCAGACTGGCCAGGCACCCCAGTGGGGACCCCCACCCTGAAGGGTGTGTGACCAGCTGCAAACAGCCATCATCCCCTCACCCAGGCTGGCCAGGCACCCCAGTGGGGACCCGCACCCTGATCCAGGACACCCTTCAGGGCAAACCAGCCAGCCCCACCCATGTACCAGGCCTCTATCTTATATAGTAAAAGGGTAATATGCCTCCCAGCACCAGGATCAGCGGAGCAGAGAGGCCTCCCGGCACCGGGATCAGTGTGACAGGGGGCAGCGCCCAAACCCCCTGATCGCCCTGCGGCTCTGTGTGTGACAGGGGGTGGGCAACAACCTCCCTATCCACCCTGCTCTGTTCATGACAGGGGAAGGCGCTCCAACCCCCTGATCAGCCCTGCTCTGTGCCTGATATGGGGGAGCTCCCAAACCCCCTGATCGCCCTGTGGCTCTGTGTGTGACAGGGTGCGGTGCCCAAACCCCCCCTCCCCCACGGGCCCTGCTCTGTGTGTGATGGGGTAGAGCCATAACCTCCCCATCGGCCCTGCCTTGAGTGTGAGAGTGGCGGTGCCCCAACCACCTGATGGGCCCTGCTCTGTGGGTGATAGAGGGCAGTGCCCGAACCCCCACCCCCACCCCCACGGGCCCTGCTCTGTGTGTGATGGGGTAGAGCCATAACCTCCCCATGGGCCCTGCCCTGAGTGTGACAGTGGCGGTGCCCCAACCCCCTGATCGGCCCTGCTCTGTGGGTGATAGAGGGCAGCGCCCCAACCCCCTGATCCGCCCTGCCCTGAGTGTGACAGGGGGCAGTGCCCCAACTCCCCTATCAGCCCTACTCTGTGAGTGACGGGGGGAGCTCCCCAACCCCCTGATTGACCCTGCTCTGTGCGTGACAGGGGGTGGCGCCACAACCTCCCCATGGACCCTGCCTTGAGTGTGACAGGGGGCGTTGCCCCAACCCCCCATTCGGCCCTACCCTGAGCGTGACTGAGGGTGGCATTGCAACCTCCCAATCTGCCCTGCTCTGTGCATGACAGGGGGCGGCGCCCCAACTCCCCAATCGGCCCTGCTTTGAGCCCGACCAGGGGCTGCACCTAGGGATTGGGCCTGCCCTCTGTCACCCGGGAGCAGGCCTAAGCCAGCAGGTCGTTATCTCCTGAGGGGTCCCAGACTGCAAGAGGGCCCAGGCCGGGCTGAGGGACCCCCCCTCCCCTCCGAGTGCACAAATTTTTGTGCACTGGGCCTCTAGTATTAAATATAAAATGCTTACATATATTTTTAAATTTTATTTTTGATAACAGTTTAAATTCATTATTATTATCCAGAGCAGTCACCCCCTACTTAGTGGGGGGCACAGAACAAACTAAAGGACAACCATGTTAGCACAGCCAGGATAGTCTGTTTGGTGCAATGATGGACGTACAATATTTTAAACAAGACATCCTTGTTTGTTGGAACGAGATTAAACACTGGCTATCAGAATGCTATAGTATTTGTGGGTCATATTATAATAAAAATGGTTGAAGAGTGTTAAAATTTTAGTATTGGGCATATGATGGCCTAAAATAAATAAAACATAGGAGATTTCTTAAAAAAGAATTATGCAGTATATTCATTAAAAATTTGTAACATCTCCCTTTCCCCAACTCCTTGAACAAATAATATAAATCCTTGGGTGATTCAGCTCTTGGCTTGTCCTCAAATTATGAATGTTCAGTTATTAACTTTGACCCCCAATTCCAGAGGCCCTATATGTGTTACTAAAAAACCATTCCTCTCTGTGGTGGTCACCACCAGTGATGATTCTCTCATATCTTCGGTTGCCTGTGGAGATGATCATGTTTTCTAGGATGACTATGGTATGTGATCAAAAACACTGTCCGAAAGAAACAATAGGCTCTGAATTTCATCCACCCTTCTATCTTAATGTCAGAAACAACATTACTATTTCTCCTTTCATTGTTGTGAATATGGTTATAACTATTTAATTCCTTGCCATCAACTTGATCCTGCTCTGTGATAGCTGGATGCCTTGGACCCACCAGGGAGTGTGTCAACTACAGGCCAATGTTAAAGAGAAATGCAAACTATATTTTAAAACATCACCCTTTTTATATTGTTTCTATCAGGAATTGCCTGAGAATGGGGGAAATTATTATATAAGGTTACTCTTTCCAAGCATTACACAGGCAGGTATTTAAAGAGGATATTTTCCGGGAGCTGGTCCATCCTTGCTGTTTCAAGGGACCTGGCATATATGGCATACTGTTCTTAAAATGTTTGCTCACCTTCTTGGCACTATGTGTTTTAACCAAGGTCTCCTCTCTGAGAAAGATTGTTTCCCCAGGTAGGGATTTTCCCCTGAAGTTAGGGAGGGAATAAAACCCCTCAACTAAGTGCCAGGCGGGTAATTAATCACTTTAACTACGAACAATCATGCTTAAGCTACATAATCTTTACTCCCTGGAATGGAGATAAGAAACGCCCTAACCTTTGTAATAGAGATTGATAGGATTGAATCAACTGCTATAAATACAGATGTAACAAGACAGCAACAGACAGAACTTAGAAGAAAGAACTTACACAGAACCTAGAGACAGAAGAACTTCGCTGGAGAGAACATGGCAAAAGATCCTGGACTGAACCTGACTACAGAAATTGGCAAGAGAACCTGACTAGAACCTGGTGACTGAACCTGGCTGGAGAACCTGGACAGAACCTGGCTGGAGAACCTAGCGAGGGAACATGGCTACAGAACCTGGCTGGAGAACCTGGAGAACCTAGCAAGAGAACATGGACACAGAACCTGGCTGGAGAACCTAGCGAGGGAACATGGCTACAGAACCTGGCTGGAGAACCTGGACAGAACCTGGCTGGAGAACCTGGAGAACCTAGCAAGAGAACATGGACACAGAACCTGGCTGGAGAACCTAGCGAGGGAACATGGCTACAGAACCTGGCTGGAGAACCTAGCAAGAGAACATGGACACAGAACCTGGCTGGAGATCCTAACCAGAACTTCGCTGGAGATCCAGACCAGAACTTGGCTGGAGATCCTGGCTAGAGATCCTGGCTAGGCTGCTGATCAACTGAATGCTGTCTCCGTGTCATTCCTTCTTCGCCGACTCCGTCTACACCTTTGGGGACCCCTGGACCTGCTGGGGCAGGACCCCAGCAGATATTCATTTGGAGAGAACAACGTGGGCATATGAAGTTCCCTATGTGTTGTTGTTGTTTTTTAAATATGGCGTAGTATAGCCAAGTGATTAGAAAAGCCATAACCTTAGAAATCATCACATCTTGTACTAGATTTTGCTATAAAATTGGCGTTCTCACAAGAAAATGTCATACCATTAGAAAGCTGGACTTCTCCTTATGTTTATTCATATAAAGGGATATGTAATTGGGAGTTGGTAATTAAGAGATTTCCAGGGCAGGGTGAATGTGGAGGGGAAAGAATGCATTGGAAGGGGTCAGATATCCATGAGGAGGACAGAAGCTGAACCGCTGACATTCAGGCTATTCAAGAGTTTTGCTTACTTCACAGTCGGTAACAAAGCCATCTCTGCACCAAACTCGGAGGTTTTGAGCAGTAACCTTCCTGTTGTTGTTTGAAAGTTATCAGGAGCAAGATTCTTCCTCCAAAGAAATTGGAGCCAAGGGACTGTCTGATAAGAGCTGGAGAATGCAAGTCCCTTGGGTTGACAGGAGCAGACCAATTAGCATCTCATTTTCTACCAGAGCTAATTAAGGGATAGCTTGCTGCATTCTGCCTCAGCACCCTTCTGTCTCAGAAGCACAGGGCCTGCCTGTTGAGCCTGAGGCCTGATGTCCTTTACCCTCTGCTTCCCTTCAGCTAGAAGTTGCTTCCCCCCTTGAAAATAATGGGGTGAGACAGGCTCCAGAAGGGCTAGGAGCTTCTATGTGATGAAATCCTTTCCTAGGGTGCTGGTTCCCACAGAGAGGCAGCAATTCAACTGAGCTTGGGGCAAGAAAGGATGTTAAAGGCAAGTTTTATGTTTAATTTCAGGTGACCCCATCATCCCTTGATGGCAATAATAACTGGGTTGATTGAATGCTTAAATAATATGTACTGAACACTGTACTAGGAGTTTTACATTCATGAGGTAGAGATTCTCACTTGTAGTGTAGGAACAAGTTCACAGCACTAGGAAATTGTAGCCTGAATTCAAAACCAAATCAGTTTAAACCCAGAGTCGGTGCTCTATCAAATACAGTCTTTGCTCTTATCAATTAAACTTCCTTTCTCCCAGTTCTCTTTAATCTGAGAGGCAATGACTCTTTTTCTGCGTTTCAGTTTACACTTAATAATGGATGATATACGAGAAGTAATAAATCCACTCTATCTAGCCATTTAAGATCTACCTACCTACCTACCTACCTATCTCTCTCAAATAATATTTTATACTATATATATATACATATATATGTACATATATACATATATGTATATATATATCACATTTATATATATATATATATATATATATATATATATATATATATATATATATATATATATATATGTATATCACATTTTCCTGTCACATTTTCAGGAGAAAGAGGTAAGAAAAATCACAGCCACATCAGTGAATTCAGTTTTCATGATGATTGGGTAAAATCAGTTCCTTTAGGTTCACACTGAATACTTCTTCAGGATGATCCAGTTCCAGCTCATGTTCATATGACACTAAGGCTTGCTAAGGTATTTAATCATCAAAGATAATATTAATTTTCTTAGAAGAATTTCAGCATGATAAGACTATATGGCTTGTGAAGATTTTCAATCATAATTATTGAAAGACATTCATAGTTATCTCTTCAGGACTCTTCTAATCTCATTCCCACACTCCATTTCTAAAGCATTCTAGAAAATTAAATCTTACTGTATATAATTTGAATGATGCATTTAAAAATCTTTCCTCTTCCTTCAAATAAAAGGTTCTGTGGTATGTGGATACACACATATATGCATGTATAAATAAGTGTGTCTGTAATAATTAAGAGATCCAACTTTAGACAACATCGGATCTCAGCATAAATCCTAGATCTACCACTTACTTGCTATGTAAATTTGGGAACATTGCTTAAACTTTGTAAGCCTCACTTTTCTAAAGCTGTTAGAGTCATTGGAGGGATCAAATAAAATAACTACATGCAAAGCACTGAGCTAGTGCCTGGCTCTCGATAAGCAAACCTTGGCTAGCTGTTGCTATTACTTGTACTTTTCCTCTGGAATCACAGCTTGTCAACTGGTCCATCTTATTCATCCTATAAGAAGCTGGAAAGGAATAAAAGGGTTTCTGTACTTTGTTTTGTTTTTGTTCTTCATTTGTGATGGCATCACTCCTCATTTTCTTCCTTCTCTGGTCATTTGAATGATCTTCATCTCTCTGCCTGTAGTGCTAACAACTTTTGGTATTGAGCATAAAGAAAAAGACACATATGAGTGTATTAACCATGTATTTTATTATCTGCATTCTGCTGCTTTGACATCAAGGGCCTTGCTGACTCTAGAGGGACTGCCCCTCCCAGGGTTAGCCAATTCCTAGAGATAGTAAACAACTTGCCCAAGAGCTTGCTTTTGCAGCGCACACCAGCCATCCAGAGCCCACCCACACCCTCACCCACATTCTTTATGAAGCTCTCATACTCTGGGCCACTCTCCACTTGCTTTAGATGCCTCAGGGGCAGGTACCAGATGCCTAGGGACAGCCTCTATGCCTTAGAGCCCCTAAAATTATTCAGACTATCCAATCTTAAGCATATTTCTTCTGCCTCTCCCATTCCTTCCCTTGAAAATCACTGTGTAGATTTAAGTAAGATGACGTAGACTAGAGAAAAATATGAACTAGGAATTCAGACAAATCTTTATTAAGCTGCATTGTCATTAGTTGTGTCATATTGGTCACCTCAAATATGGAGATGATGAAAATAATATCTGGTAAGTTCAGATTAAATAAAAGAATGCAGGTATTTAAAAAAATTAAATTCTATATAAGGAAAAATTGTGAAAGACTTTGAGATTACTGAGTAAAAGATTACTGAGTGTCCTGTCTAGTCCTCCTCTCCAGATTATATCTAGCTTTTCATTGTTTTTGAAATATGTTAAAAGTCTGTCAGTTGTAGGAGACTGGTAATTATGCAAAGACTCTTGTCTATAACAATGTAAATTTTCCAGTGGAGATTCAGTTGATTGAATCCACGTGGAGATTGACAGTTTTGCCAATTCTGCATCTATTTAAGCACATTAATTTCAGCATTTCTGATTGCCCAATATAGTCACCTTCTCTTTAGATTTTTCTTTGAGAATGTAAAGTAACATATCACTGGTTTTGTCCTTAATTAATGAGTTTTATACAAGCTTTGACATGTGTTTATTTTATAGCTTCCTGATTATACCCTCTTTTGAAAATGTATCTTTTAAATACTAGTACTGTAAAAACAAAACAAAACAAAATGTCTGGGGAGGAGATTAGATAAGTAACAAAGGCATGTCCCCTAGTACTAATGCCTGTCTAGATGACTAATGTGTTGGAGTCATGGACTCTCCTAAGGCTCAACTCAGAAGTATTTCCTCCTACTGGATAGTGAGGCTTTTCCATTCATTCTTCCAAGGGAAGTTAATTATTTCCTCAGCAGTTTCTTTCTACAGGACTCCCTGGCGCTAAGCCCCTATAGCTTCCTTCCCAGGCTGCAGCAGTTTCTTTGGTGCCCCTTGAAACACTTCTTTTCAACCCTTTGAACAACAATTTCTGCAATTACCTTGCATTTAGAGAATCCCATCTAAAAAATAATACACTGCCCTGACCGGTTTGGCTCAGTGGATAGAGCGTCAGCCTGCAGACTGAAGGGTCCCAGGTTCAATTCCAGTCAAGGGCATGTACCTCGGTTTCGGGCACATCCCCAGTAGGGGGAGTGCAGGAGGCAGCTGATTGATGTTTCTCTCTTATGTATGTTTCTAACTCTCTACCCCTTTCCCTTCCTTTCTGTGGAAAATCAATACAATATATTTTAAAAAATAATAATAATACACTGCATTACATTGTTTGTGCACAACACTCTTCTATTTCTGCAGGTATGGCAATGATTACCAAATCAATTCCCCCAACATATTAGTTTTAGAGATGGAACATAGTAGTTTTATTTCTACTTTGTATAGTCTTTTAAACTGCTGTTGTATTCCACTCAGTTGTGCCTGTGAGTACCTGTGAAGCTCTTCAATGTTTTATGAAGTGGTTCATTATTTGTTCAATGAAATTCAAAGTCTGTTCTAAACAACTTCAAATCAGAGGTTGCTGACCACCTGGAACAGTGACAAATACCCCTGTCCTTAGCTGGTTAGTGAACTAGACAGCCACCTCTGGGCAGGATAAACTACATTTCCCTAAAATACAACGTGCTTTTGCCTTAAGTGGAATCAAATAATTGAAAAAATATTAAAACTGACGAGAGGCTAAGAGAAAGAAGTAGCAATGACTGCTGAAATGATATCCCAAATAATGCAATATGTTTACTATATTCTGGTTGGGAGTTAGTGGGTTTTGACCTTAGATGATCTTATATTTAGTTTATAAACCTTCTGCTTACTAGCTGTGAGATAAAGATGTTTCTAACTATTTTAAGCATCAGATTAGTCATCTATAAAATTAAGATAACAATACTAAATTCATGAAGTTTTTACAAGGGTGAATTTAAATAAAGCATGAAAATGCTTAACATGGTGTTGACATACACTAAATGTACAATAAGCAGTAGCTATTTTAATTTAATGTATTAATTAAAAATTCAGATTTTAAAGTCTCTGAGTAAGTGTCTCCATGGATTTCCAATGCCCAGTGCAATGCCTGTACATAATAGACAATCAATAGTATTTCTTAGCTGAATGAATGATTTAATCCATTTCTGAATATAAGAATAAATTTTATTCCTGAGTATAAGAGGCCAAGAAATGCTGGGGAACGACATTGAAAAGAAGAAAGAGAGAGAAAATGAGACAAAGTACAGTAAGTTCTCAATGTTTTGCCACTTTAAGCAAAACGATGTATAATGAAACCAATTTTACCATAGGCTAATTGATATAAATAAGAGTTAAGTTCTTATGGCATCTCATTAACTTTATGACAAAACAACTTGAATGAAACTTTATTCAAGGACTTGCTGTACAAGTGTGAAGAGCAAACCAATCGGTTCCTATTGAGGCTGGAGGCTGAATTTCCCAAATTATCATCTATGCGTAATTGCATGTGTCAGAAAGTCCCTCAGAGAAAAGATATAAATGTGAGTAAGAGGTGGGTGAAAGAGAAAGAAATGAATGAAATACAAAGGATTTTTATTTTGGGAGTGAAACACTAAAACAGAAAATGACTAGATAAATTATTATAGACTATAATTGGAGCAAACTTCATGATTTATAAATAAGTTCATTGGGTAATGAGGCCTACACATTAGAGCTGACAGAGCTAACAACTATCTGAAAACCTTTCTTCTGCTTTTTGGGTTTGTGTGGTGATGGTCTCATTTTCCTATCCTCAACAGAACACACAGGTAGGACTCTAAATAGAATGTTAACAAAGTAAATGGAGGGGGGTGCGTGGAGCAAAGAGCTTAGAGGTAAAGAAATCAGAACTACAAGTATCCCTTGTCCCCTCCCCACTTGTACCATTTAATAGACTTCGATTTCAGGAAAGACCCTGGCAAGGACCAGAGTCTAGAAAGCAATAATAAAGGAATTATAAAGGGCCACCATAGCAATAAAAATATTGCCAGAAATAAAACTGCATGTCACTGTGTGGGTGGAAAGGATAGCTGATCCCTTGTTTCCTCTACTTTGCTGTTTTTTGTTTTTTTTTAAAAAATATTTTATTGATTTCAGAGCAGAAGGGAGAGCAAGATAAACAGAAACATCAATGATGAGAGAGAATCATTGATCAGCCACCTCCTGCATGCCCCACACCTGGGGTTGAGTCAGCAACCTAGGCATGTGCCCTGACTGGGAATCGAACCTTGACTTTCTGGTTCATAGATTGACTCTCAACCACTGAGCCATGCTGCCCGGGCTGCTTTGCCTTTTTAAAGAGGATCACAGCCAGCCTGGCAGAGAGAGAACTTTCAATGCTAATAATAATGGCATTATTACATGTTATGAGATGTTTTAGTCCTTTGATCCTCTCTCTCTCTCTCTCTCTCTCTCTCTCTCTCTCTCTCTCTCTCTCTCTCCCCCCCCCCCGCCCCCTCCACCCCATCTCTCTCTTCTGGGACATATAGCCAAACAAAGCATCTTACTTGGTTCTCCATTATATTTCCATTGCCAACATCTAGGCCCTACCAGATAAGCAATTTTTATTGACTGAATGAATTGAATGAATAAAAATGGCAGTGCTTTGTCTCAAAGCAGGTGCTGCAACAAACAGAAAACCTGTTCCAAATGGGCCTCAATAGCTAGTTTGTTCACAATAAGTTCAATATTACTGAGTAGAACTTCCTGTCAAATTCTTACTACAGAAGGAAAGCGTGGGCCTATGCAAAATATTTATTACAGCCCACAAAAAGGGAAAAATCGTAAAGAATTAGAGGAAAACTTTTATTTGAAAGTGATTTTGTTCTAAAACAAAAAGGGATTACAAATGATGTCTACTCTTTGAAATTGAAGTAAGCAGATATGAAGTGGGGGGAAATATAAAAATTAGAAAACTGTATTTGATGAGCAACATAATTCCTAATTACAAATAAAGATAAAGTTAAGCAAGTATAGAAGACAAAATTAAGGTATTTACTGAAATCCACAAGATAAGGATAAAAGTGTATTATGCTAATTAGACCAGATGTCCTTCCGGGCATCCTTCCAAATGACCTTTGGATGAATCCAGGGCTGCGAGGGCTGAGCCCCTTGCATGAATTTTGTGCATCAGGCCTCTAGAAGTGATATAATAGTTAAAAGGCATTGCCTGTCTGTTGAGGCTCAGTTGGTTGGGTGTCATTCCATGCACCAAAAGGTTACTGGTTCCATTCCTGGTCAGGGTTGTGAGCTTGATCCCCAGAAGAGGGTGTGCAGGAGGCAGCCAATCAATGTTTCCCTCTCATGTTGAAGTTTCTCTTTCCTTATCCCTTTCTCCCTCTCTAAAAATCAATAAAAATATTTTTTTACAAAAGAAATACATTAATAGATACAGGACTTCTGGTTTCTATGTGGGGATTACTACACTGGGGTAGGGGGTAGTGTTGGAAAGAATGGACAAAGAAGGTGAAATACTCAGTGAAATAATAATTAATAATATGAATAATAATTAAGTTTATCCTGGAAGAAACATTTGAAAGTAGATCAAAATGAGTCCACAAAGTTTAAAATATTCAGACCTAAATATTAAATTCAAGAATAAAGAAAATGTAACCTCTATATATAAGCAAAGGGAAAAAAGCTTATATATATATATATAATAGCTCTCTTATACTTTTCCTCTATAGTATGAAACACCAGAAGGCAATGCAATGATGTTGACAGTTTTGAGGAAAAATGAATTGTGACTCAAGGAGTCAATACTGATTTAAGTTGTCATCTATATGCAAACATTATCTATGTGTGTGTGTGTGTGTGTGTGTGTGTATGCAAACGCGCGCACACATGCACACAACGCAATATGTAAAGTACGTGTGTGTTTATTTGCAGAAATCTTAGAAACAAACAAGTAAACAAAATCCTTATATCTGCTTTAAATCCTTTACAATGGAAATACACGCACATGCATGTACAGCTGTCTTTAAAAATGAATTTAAATATTCAAGATTAGGTAAGTGACAGTATAAAATAATTGATGATGCTCAATGAAGCAGGTTATTTTGAGTGTAATGTTGTAAATCTGAATCTTCTCTGGATACAACTGTTTTAAATTCAAGAGGGAAATGGGGAAGGAAGCTTCATTTCAATTTCCAATTTAAGCTACCTTGTCCAACATTCAGAACCCCCTTGTTTAGTGAGCTACAGAGTACTGTTCTAAAGTAATAAAGTGGAATTCTATTTCTCATTTTCATATTCAGCCTTGAACATACTCTCTCCTAATTTAACAATTCCAGGGAGCAGAAGGATTGAGTGTTGCCCCCCTTAACTGCAAGCATGCACTTGATACGGGACTGTTCTCTTGGAAATATAAGTACACTGTCACTATTGAATCAAACCCCTCTCCATATCACTTTCAATATTAAGAAAAAAAACAGCTTTTTAAAATTAGAGCTTTAAATTATGCATTTTGAGAGTATGTTCATTAAAGCTGGGGACAGTGTAACAAGGGCCTAGGTAGAAGAAGCAGCAGGAGAGAGACCAAGCAGGGATGCTTCAGCTCTCTAGAAATGTTGTAGGAAAGAAATGAGCCTGGGCTGGGCTGCTTTGGCTCACTGGGAAGTCAGAGGAAGGAGGCCTTGGGGACAGGTGCAGGGGATTAGCCCAGAATGAGCCACTGCTGCCCACTGCTCCCCTAGCTGTAAGTCTCATGGGGACCTTTAGAGTTTAGAAGATGCATGCCTATGGGTGAAGAAGAAAGGGAAGGGAAAAGCACAGTTGTGCTCCCAGGAGGGAGAACACACCTAAATCATGCATTTTTTAAAATGTAGCCTTTCAGTTTCCCTGAAACTCTAAGGGCCTTGCCATGAGAAAGGACACTTTTGGTTCATAGGAGACTGAAAATGCTGCATTGACCCCCTCTGGGAGCTCTGTGAAAAGATAATTAGCCACGAGAGTACAGCATAGAAAAGGGCTTTAAGCATTTATTTAAAGTAAGAGATTGCCCAAGGATAGAAAATAAGTAAGTAAGTAAATAAAGTAAGAGATTGCTATGAAAAGGAGCTTGTTCTCTATATACTTCTTAACAGGGACATTTGTTATAAAACTTAGCCCAATAACTTACCGAAATGTTTTGCATTCATGGTGACATCATACCAGGCTACAGAGTGTGAGAATTCTGTCTCCCTTGGTTGTGGAAAGAATTTCTGGTTCTTTTCAAAAAGCTAAATAAATAAGTAGAGGTATAGTAATTTCAGAATCCCTAAGAAGGCAATTACTGAAAGGTTTCTGGCTTTTAATAGAATTGCTTTTGGATGATGAAGAAGAAAAATGCTGAGGGAAAGGGAGAGGAAAATGATGACAGAGAAGAAAGTTGTTGAGAAAATAATGATGATTCCTCTTGGTAAAGAGCTATGCTTGCTCAAAATCCAAAGGAAATATTTTAAAGCTGGGTTGTGTTTAACACTATGAAAACTAAAATTTACTATAACAGAATACACTAAAAATGTGAATGGAGGATAACTACACTTCACTTTATGTAATTAATCTTGTTAGTTTTAAAAGCAATCCTGAGAATCTTCATAAGTCTTCTCATAAACAAGAAGATAATAGATTTCCAATAATGTTTTTTAGCATCAGCTAGATTTAATTATAGTTGGGCAACACTAAACTCATTGGCAAATGATGTTGGTATATCATGTATCGGTATATGATGTATTGAATGATGATGTTGACCTTCAGCCTTTGAGATGGAAAGAGAGAGAGAGAGAGAGAGAGAGAGAGAGAGAGAGAGAGAGAGAGAGAGACTGACACTAATGAGGTGACTTTTGCAAAGCACCTAGGGATGGGAGCTGGTGGCCAGGAGAGCAACCCATGTGATTAGAGAGTTAAAACATTCAGTCCCTACCACCCCTGTCCCCCAACTCTGAGGAGGGGAGAAGAGCTGGAGATTGAGTTCAGTTGTCAGTGGCCAATGATTTAATGAAACGTGCAATGTAATGAAGCTCCAGGAAAAACCAAATGGCATGGGTTGGAGAGCTTCTGGGTTGCTGAAGACATGGAAATTTGGGGAGAGTGTGCACCTGGAGAGGGCACAGAAGCCTTTCACCATACCTTGCCCCAGGCATCTCTTCTGTCTGGCTGTTCCTGAGTTATATCATTTTATTATAAACTTGTAATCTAGTAAGTAAAATGTTTCTCTGAGTTGTGTGAGCCACTCAGCAAATTAATCAAATCCGAGAGAAGAGAGTAGTGGAGGCCTCTGATTTATAGCTGATTGGTCAGAAGGCTGGGCTTGCAATTGGCAGCTGAACTGGGAGCAGGAGAGGGGGGTTGCAGTCTTGTAACCTTCCTCCAACATTGGGGCTTAGTGATCAGGAACCCAAAATAAAATAAAGAGAATACCCCTGTCCTGGGTTAAGCTTTACTTACTTTATTGTGGTGGAAAGAAGACAAGATATGGTAAGGATATAAGAATAGAATATGAATAGGATATGTGAAAACAGGGGCAAGTTTAAAACATGCTCTATGATAATAATAAATAATGTTTATTTTGTATTTATTATATGTCATGGATAATACACTGAACTTAGCTTATGGTCTGGATAGGAAGTACTTCCTCAGTCTGGACAATGGGAAATATTGGCCACCTTCTGTTACAATAGCCACTATCCCTCCAAAGTCATTTCCTATGGTTAGAATTTCTAGAACCAGAGGGAGAGCATCTTACCTGTTTGTTGAAATCTGTCAGTGTCTATTTAATGTGGGACTGGCTCTGTATACCTTGAAATTAATCTAGGAAGCAATAGATGAAGATCAAATTTAGAACCTCAGAGTTATCCAATAGAAAAATTGTTCCTGGCTCTAGTCCTAGTATTTTTCTTGGCATCTATTATTCTTCAACCATAGAATGTCTCCATTTAAAACTGCCTGGCTTTCATCCCCAAACATAGACGGTGAATATGTAATATCTAGCAACAATACTAGCTGTGCTAGATCAGTTTTATAGGACTATAAACATTTTCTGGTGATTAATTATATTGTTTGGTGAGGTCTATAGTATTTTTTTCTAAAACATGGTAATCTTACAGAAGAGGAGATTAAAATTGACTCAGCCCATTCAATGACTTCCCTGGTGATGATGAATAGATCAGCTAAGAGGCCTGTAATACAGACTCAGAAGAATTAGAAAGGCATAATTAAACCCCCTCACCACACACACACACACACACACACACACACACACACACACACACAGGATAATTCTTTAATAATTGCAATTCCATCATAAGACCTTTTTGTAAAGAATTTCATAAGCAGTGCAGTATGAAGGGTTAGAAAGTAATTAAGTAGATGCATGTGAATTGGTCCCCTTTCTGATTCATGAGTTACACTGTCCTGGGTAGCTTTCTTATGCTCTTAGATCATTCATTCCTGCTCTTTGCCTCCCAAAGGCTGGCCTTTATGGATCTTTTTGTCTTCCATCGGATTGCCAACTGAAGGGAGAGAGAGAGAGAGAGAGAGAGAGAGAGAGAGAGAGAGAGAGAGAGAGAGAGAGAGAGAGAGAGAGAGAGATCATTCAGGGTATCTATTCTCCCAGCTGTATGGTTTCTCATTGGCTTGACTGCATCCCTTAACTAAAAGTCCGATCTCCTCTCCATGTGGCCCTCTCCACATGACTCTCTTTAAGAATATCTATAAATGTTCTGCCTACTCCCCCCGACAGGGGTGCAAACAGCCCTGGTGTTGGCCTGATCACAGGTCCCTTTGGTAAACTCCTTAAGTTATCCTAATTTGAATGTGCCATCTGTTTCTTGCTGGCACCCTGACTATGTCCAGATCTCAAAATTTAGTAACACTAGGTAGCTTCTGGGTGAAAAAGGTGAAGGGATTAAGCAAAGCAAACAAAACAAAACAAAAAACCTCATAGACACAAACAACAGTGTGGCTATTACCAGAGGGAAAGGGGGAGTAGGGGTTGAAGAAGGTAAAGGGGAGAGAAACGGTGATGGAAGGAAACTTGACTTGGGGTGGTGAACACACAATACAATAAACAGATGATATATTTTAGGATTGTACATCTGAAACTTATATAATTTTATTAACAATGTCACTCCAATAAATTCAATAAAATATTTTAAGAGAATTCCCATAATAAAAAGGAAAAAAACAAAGCTGTCTTTAATGAAGTTATATGTTAAGGAATCTATATATATAAAAGCCTAAGTGACTGTTACGACGGAATGACCAGAACGACTGGAACAGTTGACCAGTGGCTATGATGCTCACTGACCACTAGGGGGCAGATGCTCAACACAGGAGCTGCCCCCTGGTGGTTAGTGCACTCCCACAGGGGGAGTGCCCCTCAGCCAGAAGCCAGGCTCTCATCTGGCCAGCGCAGCTGCAGCGACGGGAGCCTCTCCCAACTCCGCAGCAGCACTACTGAGCAGCAGCAGCAGGTGCAGTGGGCCAGGATGAGCGCAAGTGGTGCCACACCCGGCCTCAGTTCTGGCTCCTCCCTGACTGCCTGCTGCTTGGCACACTGCTACATCCCTAGGGATTGGGCCTAAACCAGCAGTCGGACATCCCTCTCACAATCTGGGACCCTTGGGGGCCTAAACCGGCATTTGGACATCCCCTGAGGGGTCCCAGATTGTGAGAGGGCGCAGGTGGGCTGAGGGACACCCCCTACCCAGTGCACAAATTCCGTGCACCGGGCCTCTAGTAAAAAATAAAAGGTAAGTTAATACGCATTATTTTCTGGGAAAGAAAAATACTTTGTAAATGAATATATATATTCATCTCTCTAAAAGTAAGGTTGAATAGATTTTTTTGAATAATTCATAAACTAACTGTAAGAGTTTCCTTGTATTTCACAAGTTAGTACAGCAAGGGTCTACTTGCTTTGCTACTTACATACTAACATCCTGCTACCTCTATTTTGGTGTTACAAGGTTTCTAAAAGTACACTTTTTGAAATGAAAAAGAATTGAATAGCTTACTTCATGGCTTCTTATGTCATCCACAGGCCCTAAACACCAACCTTCACAATTTTACTTCTTTTGCTTTCTCCTTTAGAATTGGTTTCAGTGTTCCACCTTTGAAAAACCGTACCAGATTTTGTTAACCCTGTTTTACTCCAATAAATTAAAAAAGAAAATCCATGACAGATAGCATAATATTGGAATCTGTGCAACTTTTCTGTGCTTTTTTAATGCATTATGTTTACTCCAATATAGAATGTATTTAAAAATATTGAATTTTTTTTATTTAATTACTAGTTCTATCCAGATATATAATGAGACCCTTGAAGACAAGGACCCTATCTTACTTATACGTGCATCCATTATATCTACCCTAGTGCCTGACACACAGTAGTCACTCAATATTGTGGGATGGAGTCCTGAACATAATAAATTTGGATTGGGTTTAACTAGCATTATACTACAACCCAAATTATTTCCCTTAATTTGAGAAGACACAATGGAGATTATAGAACACCCCCAATGTATTAAGTAATCTCTTATTAAGTAATTTCTCACACTCCCCATGCCTTATATAATTATTAAATATTAAAAAGTGTGACGCCTATGTGTTAGGGGTTCTAAGTGAATATCATGAATATAGTTCATTGAACTAGTGTTGAAGTAATAGGGAAGGTATAATAATTGAATGATTGTTTTTATTGGATGTTAATTCTGTTACTGTTCTAAAACTTTCTGAAAGAATTAGAAGAATTCCTATATTTTTCCTATACCAATATTTTATGGGGAACATATTTTATTTTCAGTTCCTACATAAATAAAATAAAATTAATTCTTCGTGGGAGTTCTTTTTTCAATAGCTCTACAGTTCATTCTGCCTAACCAAACAATAGATAAACATAATTGTTATTGAAAGGACAGATTTCCTGCTTTTTAATCAGTTTAGTGTAATGAGAGGTCAGGACTCAGAGGGTTAAAAAACAAGAATAATGATGAAAACCAGCTAAGTGCCTCTCACTATCTTACTATGGTCAGGATATTAGGGTAGCTGATGAGAATTCAGCTTGATCACAGTTATAAAAATAGAACTAATGACAATGATCAATGCTACCATACTCTTCCAGCTGAGTACAGCACAGGAGATTGAGGCTTAAAGTTGACATTAATTTTAATGTGTCCTCACTTATTTTAGCAGAAAAGTATCTTCCTTTCATAATACAGAGTAATGCAAGAAGCCATTGAGGTGGGTGATGCCCCAGTGCAGTCAGTTCCTGTGGCAATAGGGTGGGAGATGAGTGGCAGTCAGCAAGAAAGGGTCTCTGTTAGGCCCCAAGATGATACTATGTAGCTGGGAAATCTACAGAAGAGGCTGTTGTTAACTTTTTTTTTTTTTTACCACCTGTTTTATTTTGCTGAGATATAACTTTTTAAATTAAATTTATTGGTTAATAACATAAGTTTCAGGTATACAGTTCTATAATGCATCTTCTATACATTGCATTGTGTGCTCACTACTCAAAGTCTAGTCTCTTTTCATTACCACATATTTGACTGCCTTTAACCTCTTTCTCTTCCCTCCACCCCCTTCTCCTCTGGTATCTAGCATACTATTGTCTGTGTTTGTGGGTTTTTGTTTGTTTGGTTTGGTTGTTGCTTTCTGTTTTATATCCTACATATGAGTGAAATCATGTCATTCTTGTCCTTTTCCACCTGACTTATTTCATTAAGCATGATACTTTCAAGATCCATCCATGTTGTCACAAATGGCAACATTACATCGTTTTTTATGGCTGTGTATTCCATTGTATATATGTACAACATCTTCTTTATCCAATCAAAGGACACATAGGTTGTTTCCAAGTCTTGGCTATTGTGAATAATACTGCAATGAGCATAGGGGTACATATATCTTTACAAATAAACATTTTGCTGAAAGCAACTACATAGGTTAAAAGACAGAATATTGCAATCACATTTGAATAAAAGGAGCCTAAACATCCTAAATATGCATGATGTTTGAGGCAATCCTGGGTGCATCTGGCTAGGACTTGATTTAGGAATCTTTGGTTGGTTGCCTAGCAGGAGTTAGCACTAATAAGAACCAGCAGTAAAAGCTAAATATATTTTGGAGGCATGCCTGCTGGCTGGGACTTCCTCTTGCAATGGACATAGGATGGATGATAATGCAGTGGGAGTTGTGGCAACAAAATTGTAGGTAGGAAAACTGTGTTAACAGTTTGGTTGATATAACTTGATAGTGGTGATAGTTAATATAAATGCTGGTTTAATTTTATCTTATTACTAGAGGCCCGTTGCATGAAAAGATTCGTGCAACAGGCCTTCCTTCCCCTGGCTGCGGTCAATGGTTTTCCTCTGGCACCCGGGACCCAGGCCTTTGTTCTGGCTGCAGCAGAGAAGCCAAGCCTCTTCAGTCTTCAGTCATCTTCAGTCTTCGTTCCAGCGGAGCCTTCAGTCTTTGCTCCATGTCTGCATATGCAAATTAACCGCCATCTTTGTTGGGTTAATTTGCATATGCATCCTGATTGGCTGGTGGGCGTAGCAGAGTGACACCAATTTGCTTCTCTTTTATTAGTGTAGATTATTTTTTAAATATGTTTTTATTGATTTCAGAAAGGAAGGAAGAGGGAGAGAGAGACAGAAACATCAATGATGAGAGAGAATCATTGATTGACTGCCTCCTGCACGCCCCCTACTGGGGATTGAGTCCACAACCTGAGCATGTGCCCTTGACTGGAATTGAACCCTGGACCTTCCAGTCTGCAGTCCAACACTCTATCCACTGAGCCAAATCAGCTAGGGCTGATTTAATTTTATTAGATATCGCCCGTTTAAGTGCCAAATGAATGCATGTTGATCATAACTTATGTAGATTCTTAACATTAAGTTTATCTTTTGAGAAATTTTTAAGGCCAATAATTATTAAATTTGAAGATGCTCTCCTTCTTCTTGAGAAATAACACAATAAAAACAAAATAATTTTTAATTGGTCTCTCCTTGAAGCATGACACAATGTTCAGCACATAGTATTGACAATGTTTATTTAATGATGGAATATATGATTAAAATATCTGATATATCACAAAACCAGAATGGATTGGATAATTCCCTTTTTTACTTTTAGGGAGCTTGATTGCTAACATCATTAAGGACTCATTCATTAACAATGTCATAATGTTCAGCAATGGAATATGTTTCTGTCCCTCCCTCACCATCCCTTGTTCATGACTGGCTTACAAGGTATTTAATTATTCTGGATTCTGTTCTCCACTGAATGTAACTATTCCTCCCCCTCCTCCTCCTCTTCCTGCTATTCCTCCTCCTCTACTTCTTCCCCTTTAACATTTGTTGAACCCTACAGTTCCCCATGTTGCACATTCTATTAATCTCTTTATTTGTATTACTTTTTTTAAAAAAAACAACCACATGAGGTAGGCCCTATTGTATCTAAACGTGTGCTAAGACAATTATGTTTAGGAAAATCAAGTATTAGTCCATGGTACTCATCAGCAGCTCCCAGAAAGCATAATTTTGCATGTGTCATATTTGTAAGGAGACCTCATTGAAATAACTTTCTACTTTGAATGTTTTCACATATTAAAAGAATAACATATTGCAAAAGAGAGGGGGGGGATTCTTTTCTTATTTAATAAATTTAGTTTCCCCTCTGGCTGTGAAAACAGGAGCTAAAGCTATAACAAGTATTTAATTGGAAAAAATGTCTCTGGTTTCTGTTTCTTCCTGGGCACAATATCATTTTCCTTTGGGGCATTCAAAAAACACCAGTTGAGAAGGCCAAGAATGAACAAATAAAGAACTGGCAAACAATCTAATAATTTTTTTATATTGTGTGAGAGTTAGTGAAGCCATCCAAGAAAATGAAAACTGATCTCTGTGGACTCTGAAATCCATCTCAGTGGCACAGGGCCTTCGTAGAGGCATACTTGGCCATTGGGCATTGGGACATATATTTCAACAACATTAACTGAGTCAGAATACAACTCATCCTGGCCTGGCAAAGGGAGGGATAGGGGTCAGTTAGCTACCACCAGAGGTAAAACTATGACCCTGACTCCCCACCCTCCCAGAATTCAATCCACATGTGATAGTTTAAAGCTATGTAACCTAACTCATGTAGCTTGCCCATGTAACTTTGGAAACCATAGTGTCATTTTACCTACAGCTGATCAAGGACCAGGACCAGGCTGAAAGTGACAAAGGGAGAAAGGCAACACTATTGGAATCAGTGAAAAGTGTGGCTTCTGGGAAAATATGCTTTTCATTTCCAAAGTATTGTCTTTAGATGATATAGAGAAAAAAAACTTTGACTTTTTAATGTTTCCTTGACAAAAAAAAAAAAAAAAAGCAGCTATTTCAGAAATCATCTCAATGCTGTTTGCTCAGTCATTCACACCAGGCAGAAATTCTGTCAGAATCTGTCACTTTTATTTAAGCAAGACCCTGACACAGAGCAACTTTATTCTAATCATGCTCACATTCAATTTGACAGTTTCCGAATAGCTTGTATGTCCATTGTGCATGCTCAGATGGATAATTTATCACCAAACATTTCTCTTTTGGCATCTCTGATAGGTTCTCACCTTCTTTTAGCTCAATTTCTGGGGAGCAAAAAGCCTACGTTAAAAATACCACTATTTCCCATTTCTCTGTGGATAGTGTGAGAAGACATATTATAGAGACAAACACAATTTATTGAGTAGAAGGGGAAAGCCAATGTGAAGTAGCATAAAAAGACGTAGTACTCACAGGGAATTGAATCCTGAACTTTTTTTGATTTTCACACTGAATCTGATTTTTCCAAAGGAATAAATTACATTCACCCAGTTGGTTATTTGGAGTTTACGAAACACCTTAAAATGCAATTTTAAATGTTATATTAACAATTAAATAACTTAATTGTAATTAAGTAATGTAAACTTAATCTTCTAACCATATTTAGCATACCAAAGACTAAAGATTAGAGAAATACATTACTGAATAATTTGCCTAATTGGTGTTCCATGAAAACGATTGTCATGATAATACTATTAGCAGTTCTCATTTTTTGAATGTGTATTATGGCTCAAACATTTGATTTGTTTTAGATACATTATTTCATGTATTTCTTACGTCCGTCCACCCGAGGAGGCCTTCTCTCTCTTTGCAGGAGAGGAGAATGAGCCTCAGAGAAATTAAACATCTCAATGTGGTGGTATTTGAAGATGGACCTTGAGGGTGGTGATTAGGTCATGAGGATAGAACCCTCATGAATGGGATTAATGCCTTTATAACAGGGGTCCCAGAGAACTCCCTTGCCCTCTCAGCCATATGAGGACACAGTGAAAAGATGGCCAGCTATGAATCAGAAGAGGGCTCTCACCAGACAACAGCTCTACTGGCCCCTTAGTCTTGGATTTCCCAGCCTCTAACACCGGGAGAAATAGATGTATATTGTTTATAAGACTAGGTGGCTTTGTTACAGCATCCCAAACAGACTAAGACACTGACAAGAATATTAACAGTCTTGATATTGATATGGATTGGTAAATTTGTTGGCTGAAAGCTCTCTAAAATGTTAATTAAAAAGTATACCACTCTCCTCCCTAGAACCATCAGTTATGTTATTGTCTTCTCAACAAACCACCTTCATATTTCATCACATCTGCACCTATTTTCTTTTTTTTTACTCCTTCTTAAGTTATGATATGAAAGGTGTTTTTCCTTCCCCTGCACACAGGATCCCTTTGCAGTCAGTCTTCTTAAGAGTTTGGATGTTAGTGATAAGATTTTCTTTATCTTCAACCTTTTTTTTTTTCTCTGTCTCCTTCCCAACAGCACTTAAACCTGTGAAATTCTGTCCCATCTTTAAAAGATAAATATTTTCATTCACCTCTCTTAGACCCCCTGGAGCTACTTTCTTATTTCTCTTCTTTCCCTTCAATACCAAGTGTCTTACAAGAGATGCCTACAATTATTGTCTCCATTTTTTCACCTTCCATTTGTGCTTCACACAACTAAACTCTGACTTCTGCCATCTCCACTCAGCTGAGATTGTCATAGATAAAATCACCATTGACTTCTTTGTTACTAAATTCAATGGAAACCTGTCAATCCTAGTTTTAGTTAGCCTTTGTGCAGAATTTAATGTTCATGAACTCCTCTTTGCATTGCCCTCTATTTTAGAGGAGGCAGGGGTACTGTGACACCACACATTTTGCTATGTCCTTATTGGAACTTCCTTTGGTTTTCATCCTAGTTACATTTTCTCTCTCTCTCTCTCTCTCTCTCTCTCTCTCTCTCTCTCTCTCTCTCTCTCTCTCATCCTAAACACTTTCCCTCAGTAATTCTATCCATTTTCTGATTTTCATGTACTATGTTATATCCTAACGAGAGGCCCAGTGCACAAGATTCGTGCACTTGAGGGTGCTGTCCCTCAACCTGGCCTGCGCACTCTCGTAGTCCGGGACCCATTGGGGGATGTCCACCTGCTGGCTTAGGCCCGATCCTTAGGCCTGGCAGTCAGACATCCCTCTCGCAGTCCGGGACCCATTTCTCCGTACCGCCTGCCTGCAGTGGAGGTGGGAGAGGCTCCTGCCACCACCACTGCGCTTGTCAGCCATGAGCCCAGATTCTGGCTGGGGGAGCGCACTGACCACCAGGGGGCAACTCCTGCATTGAGTGTCTGCCCCCTGGTGGTCAGTGCGTGTCTTAGCAGCCGTTTGGTCGATTTGCATATTAGAGTTTTATTATATAGGAGGATAATCCTGGATGAAAAATGGGTTCTACAGAAAGTAATCTCAGAGTGGTTTGATCATAAATTCCTAACTGGGCATGTCATTGTGGGTGGTCATGCCCCAGGCATATAACTTCTTTAGTAAAAGGTTTATCTTTGACTTAAGCAAGTCCTGTTTATTGGTTTTGTGCATCTATGCTAGCACACCTTTGAAATAAGCTAACCATCCTCAAGAGAGCACATAATCTTGTTAATTCTCCTGTAATCCAATCCCTGCATTGTTTTCTCATGGAAACTTCTTGTAATTTTTCTTCTTGTAAAAATTAAGGCCCCTCCTTAATTTCAAATGCATAATAGAAACTGCAAAACTTTTATTCTAAGGAGCATTTGAGATCTTGCTTCTGGGTGATTATTGTCAGTTTAGCTAAAATAAAATATTATGAAAATTATTTGCAAGTTTGGGCATTCTTTATATCAATATACTTTAGATGATATTTTCAGTTTATATTTTTCTTTGGGTCCAATCTAAGTAGCCAAGTATCTAATGCATATCATAACCTGGATCAAAATACTACTATTAAATGTAAGGATCATAATAATTGAGTAATACCTGTGGACCAGCCACTCTACTAAATCCATTACATGAATTATCTCAAAGTTAAAAAAAATAGCTTCAAATATTGTCTCCATTTTAAGATAAGTAAACTAAGGCTTAGAGATATTTAATAAATTACTTAATGCATGCAATTAGAATCCCAGATGTGCTCGCTTCCTAATCTGATGTGGTTGACCATTTTTTTATACCACTTTGACTCATGTATATGCAAGGCATTCTCCGCAAACATTCAAATTCAACAGGCCCTAAACTGAACTCTTTCATTTGACTTATTAACCCAATGATTTTGAAATTCTGAGTCAATTACACAATGAAGAAACTGGACTTTTGGTCTTATAGACCATAACTAATAAATCACAAATTTTTGCTATTTATTACAAAATAACTTCTTAATACCTAAAAATACAACACTTTCTACCTATCCCCAGTGGTCAGAGCCCCAGAATCTTCCCCTGAATGAATGTAGCAGCTTTCTGACTGGTGCAGGGGCTTCAGGTCATGGCCCCTCCCATCCGATTCTCACAATGCAGTCTGAATGATTTGCTGAAGTCAAATCTGTTCACGTCATTTCCTTGCTGGCTTAAAGCCTGTCAGTGCCACTGGACTGCTCTCAGGATAAAGTCCAAACTCAGGGCATGCAAGGTCATTTGTGATGGAGCCTCTCCAAACCCATGGCATCTTCTATCCAAACTACTCACGTCACTCTAAGTTCCAATTATGAACAGATATTATTCGTAGATCTCTGAGCAGGCTGTGCTTTTATTTTAGTTCTAAGATTTAAAAAATTATTTTTGTCTTGCTGAAAAATTGTATCTTTCTTTCCCCATTTAATGAGTTTTAACTGCATCTCATCCTTTACGATTCTGCTTGGATGGAACTTACTCTTGTAAGCCTCCTCACTCCCACCAGGATCCCCCTATGTTCTCCCAGGCCTCTTAAGCATAATGAGCTTAGGCATCATCATTACCCATTTGCTTGCCTGACTGTCACCACACTTTATTATGTCCCTTCAAGAGTAGCCATCAGGACTTTATTTTCGTTTTCTCCACAAGCGGAGCCTGAGGGAATGGTTCAATTATAAATAATTTTGGAGGTGATCTCAGTAAACACTGGAGGCAGAGTAAAGAAGTGAGGCAGGGAAGGAAAGGTAGTCCGTGAGCAGTTCAAGTTCATTACCAGTGTGGGTTAGTGGAGCTTAATATGCTGAGGCACTGTGGGTCCCAGTGTTAATAAAATCTGTGCCTCAGAGTTACCCCACATGAGAGAGTTAGCATTTTCACACACGATCCTGGTTCCACTGACAATTATAGTTTTAGCCCTGAGTAACCCCTGTCCTGGACAAACCAGGGAAGTTAATCACCCTACCACCAGCTATTATCAGTTACTGGCTGAAGGGAGCTAAGGGGAGAGCAGGTGAGTGGAGGAGAGGGCATTGATTCTCTGACACTTCTAGCCTGCTATGTAGGCAGCGCAATTAACTCGAATAACACAAAGACCCCCAAATAAAGAAATTTAAGAGCTGGCAGCTGAAGGTTGAATCCATAACATTTGCTACCCCCTGGTTTATGGTCCTAGACTTAACGCCTCACAGTGTCTGGTATGTAGTAGGTACTCAAAAGTATTTATTAAATAAGTGATTTTTTTAAAATAACAAAGAAAGGAGAAAGTTTTGGTGACTTGTTTATGGTTGAATCCCCAGTGTGTAGCATCATTTGTAGCACGTAGTAAGCTTAATAAATATCTTGAATGAATGAATGATTGAATAGAGTTCTCACTGAATGAAGTAGATGATCTTTAAGGTTCTTGTAAGCTGTGAGATTTTATAATAATAAAAATAATCAATGTGCACCTTGCATAGTGTCCTCTTGAAACATGTCACTTTACAGTCTTGGTGTGGGCACTGTGGAGAGCAAAGCACACTACTGAGTCATCCTTAACCTTAGGGAAGAAGAATGCGGCAACGTTTTTTCATCGCCCTCACAGCAGAGTAGCTCTAATTGGAGGAGGGCCACCATGACCCAGTTTGGGGCCCTGTCACTTTGAAACATTAAAAACCACACTGTGGGATGGTGCAACATAGACTGACTATTGCCTCCTGAGCTCCACTAATGACGGAAATGTAAAGATCCATTGTTCCGACACTCCCCATGAACATCTTCTGTGTTAAAAAAAATTGAATTGAAAGTGAAGGTGTGGGTGTGGGTGTGGGGTGGGCTTAATCTTCAAATAGCTTCCTGAAATGCCGTCTGAAACAAGAAAGGCTTAGAGGAAAGGACGTGGGGATGCCTTTAAACAACAACAGAAAGTGAATACACTTTATTTGTTGATTTTAGAACATTTAACATTAAAATATTTTTTTGTGGTGTGTGTGTGTGTGTGTGTGTGTGTGTGTGTGTGTGTGTGTATCACTGAGGCCTGCTTTGCTGGTAGTAATGTTTTAGGTAGAATTTCTTGTTCTCTGAGCTTTTTCATATACTGACTACATATAATGTATTTTTTTTAAAATCCAGATTTTTATCATAGCAATTTTCTAATTTAATAGTATATCCCTTTTCTGATTACTAAATTAATTCATCTGCATAACTGAGGATTTTAGAAAATAGTTGAGGATTTTTGAAAGAAAAGCACCAATAATCTCTAATGCTCCAAACAGCATAAATATATTTAGCTTTTTTCCCTCATATCTATCTATCTATCTATCTATCTATCTATCTATCTATCTATCTATCTATCTATCTATCTAATCTTTCTATCATCTTTTCATCCATTTATCTAATCTGTGTACCACATTTGGAAGCTGTCTTTATGATTTTCTGATTTAAAATATGCTAGGTGGCATAATTAAAATTTACTCTGGGGAGCCCAGGGTTAGAAACCCAGAGAGATTGCAGGTCATGATTTGCTTCAAACATGCATGACTTTTGTAGCCCGTCCTCAGCCGGGTGGCAAAAGAGTTTAGGTTCTCATTGGAGAGCTCGCTTTGGGAGCTGGCTTTCAAAGCAGCTGAGATCGAGGCACAGCTACAGGGCCATGGGGCTCTGGTCAGGGGACATAAACATAACCGCGGCTCTACTAATACTCAACAAACCATATGTATTCTCTTCATTCTTTTTCAAATGCTTATATAAGATATAATAAATAAATTTTGAGTTTATGTGATCCAAATCCCTCATGAGAACATTCTGAGCCAGCTATTTTCCCCCCTGATGTCACAATGCTGGCTAGTTGCAAAAACAGAGCTAGATTAAAATTTATTTGATTTTCTATTAATATTCTTTCTATTGTGCCCCATGACTTCACAGCCAAAGGATTGATAGTGTTTGTAGATAGATAAGAATGAATATGGAAAATGAATATGGGTAAACATATCCCTTTAAATATTTAAAAGTATGTACTAAAAGTATATATTTTAGTATATATATTGAAAAGTACACTGATAAATAATTTTCACAAAATGACCTATCTATGTACCCAGCATCCATATAATGAAACAGTATTAGCAGTATCCCAGAAGCCTCTCTTGTGCCCAGGAATCCTCTCCTCCCACCCCCGTATGCCCCCCAACCCCACAGACACACACACATACACACACGCGTGTGCACACACACACACACCACTCATAAGAATACTCCTTACTTCTGCCCACAGATTAGTTTGGATTCTTTTTGAATTTTATATACATTGACTCTTACAGGTGCTTTCCTCTGAGTTTGTCATTTGGCTCTAAATCACAGATGTGGATTCATCCATATTGTTGCTTATAGTTTATCTGTTGTGAATTCTACTGTGTAGAATGTGCTATGTGAGAGTATATCACAGCTTTTTTATCTGTTCTGCAGTTGATAGATATTTAAGTATTTTCAGGATATAAGCTATTAAAAATAGTGGTATGATGAATATTCTTGTAACCATTTTTGTTTTAGTGAACATAATGCTTTTAGGAGCGGAATTGCTGGGTCATTTGGTTATGTATAGTTTATCTTTAGTAGATTCTTTAAACAGTTTTCCAAAGTGCTGTGCAATTTACACATCCACAAGTAGAGTGTGGGAGTTTGTGTTGCTCCATACTAGCCAATGCTTGAAAATTTCTTTCTTTTCTGTTTTTAAATCAGTCTCAGCAGTTGTTTAGTTACATGGAATTGTAGTTTTAATTTACACACCAGTGAGGACTATATAAAATTATTTGAGTATCCTCATTTATGAAGAGAGCCTGTTCACTTTTTGCCCGTTTTTCTATTGGGTTGTTGTTTTCTTATTGATTTATATGACCTCTTTTTAGAATTTGAGTGGGTCCTTTGTCATAGTTATGTATTTCAAACAATTTCTAGTTTCTCTGTAGGTTGCTTTCTTAAGTTTTCTTTAGAAAAATAGTTCTTAATATAATCCAATTCATCACTGTTTATATTATGGTTAGTACCTTTTTTAAAAAAAAATCTTAACTAAGACATCTTTTCTTCCTTCAAGAACCTTTTAAATATTTAAAATTTTTGTCTGAATTACATAACAAAAGGTCTACAAGGGATAATCTGTTAGGAGAAAAATAAAATATTCTGGGAATGTGCAAAGATCTAAAATATCAATGTGTGTGAAGTAAACTGTATACAAATGATGTGTATCAAAATATAGCAACACATCTTTCTTGGTGTGTCAACTTTTGTCATTATCATTGTCACTAAAGCAGGCATTTATTGAGTAACATCTTTGAGCAGCATACTGTGATTAAGCTTTATGTCATAAATAACAGAACATTTTGAAAAATTGTGAAATATTTTCTATTAAATATATAAATATAAGTGCTTAAATTATTACAAGAGGTAATATGTAAATTTTAATAACAAACAATCAAATCACAATATAACAGAATTATTACATTCAGAATTCTAGTTAGATTACTCTTGACATTAATGGATTGATAGTCAGGAAAGTATAAATATCTTTATCCTTCCCCCATCCTTCATCTCTATAACTTGTTATTGGTGTTGTTTTTACTGTCACTCACTCAGAAGACATAAAGGTGATCTATTTCTTATATTTCATACAAACAGTATGATGTAGTCAAAATAATTATTTGAAAGATGTAGAAGCTATACAAAATAACCATTAAATAGTCATCTTTTTATTTTCCTACTTCTGATTAGATATTAGAACATCAGGTATGAAAAACAAGAAGCACACAAAATTGGGTTTACAATCACTTAAAAAAGTTAATTAAGAAGATTATAAAGAATAGCTAACTTATCAGGAAGAAAAGCATTTCTAGTTTTGCCCTTTTTTGGGCAGACTGTTCCTGGCAAAATTTAATTTAAGGAAAAATTTTTTGTATATATTTTTTTAATTCCCTCCCCCCCCCAAACTAATTCAGTCTATTGGTTGTCATTGGTGGATAATTAGTAAATAAAATTCTCATTAAATTTTAGGAAATTTTATTGTTTCTGTTGCTAGATATTGGCTTTGATGTTGGTTTTAGATTAAACTTTGAAGATTCCATGTGGTGTTTTTTTAATCCTTGCCAAAGGCTATTTTCTCACTGATTTTTAGAAGTGAGAGGGAAAGACAGAGAGAAATACTAATGTGAGAGAAACACACCGATTGGTTGCCTAATGCACGGGTCAGGGCCCAGACCAGGGAAGAGCCTGCAACTGAGGTATGTGCCCTTGACCGAAAGTGAACCCAGGACCCTTTAGTCTGCAGGCCGATGCTTTATACACTGAGCCAAACTGGCTGGGGCAGAAGATTACTTTTGATGTTGCACAAGTTAATGTACTCTTCTGAGGGATGGGTTGTGGGAGGGGTGCCTCGGAAGATTGTGGAGATATGCAAATATAAATACATAAATAAATATACATATATGTATATATATTTATTATGTATATTAAATATATGTATATATACTTATTCTGAGTAACCTGTTTCAAGAATAAAAAATAGCACTAGTATTTTAAGTGGAAATGTCACAAATAATAGTAAGTAGCATTCATTTTACAGATTTTGTTTTGAAAACTCTCCTTCATCTCTCAAGTGCCTATTATGGAGTAGGACTTTGCTAGGCATTAAAGATTCAGAGGTGAAAACTATAGCACCCACTTTTAAGGATCTTAAGCTTTACATGCATGCCATAAGAAGCTTTATAAGAAAGCTTTACATAGAGAAGGTTTATAAGAAATTACGTGTATGCATGATACACATCATGTATTCATTTTGCAAATTTGGTGAAGAGTAATAAGGATTTTGTGATCAGATTTTTTCTTCTGACTTAATAATTCCCACTACCTACTGAATTTAAAATCTAATACTGTTTTGCTATTATATGGTATGCAGTGTTTGTGTATTAGTTTGTAACATAGAATGATTTCTTAGCATAGGTCAGTATAAACTTGAGCCCAGCTGGTGTTGCTCAGTGTGTGAGTGTTGACCTCTGAAGGAGGTCACAGTTCTATTCCCATGTCCCAATTGTGGGCTTGATCCCCAGAAGGGAGTGTACAGGAGGCAGCCAATCAGTGATTCTCTCTCATCTGATGTTTTTATCTCTCTCTACCTCTTCCTTCCTCTAAAATCAATAAAGAATATACTAAAGATAAACAAATAGAATTATACACTATGTACTCTTTTTTTAAAAAAATACAAACTTGAGAGCCGCGGCTTTCATGGTCCCATCAGGATTTTTTTTACTTTAATAATTGCTACCAATTCTCCAGTGTCAAAGGGGGGAGGTCAGCAACTTAATATAAAACACTTTTCAGAGCACTTCAAGAATTGCTATCGCGTGTTTCCTAAGTAAAAATCACAATGCCTGAAAACCAAAAGAAATGCACGTTGGTTGTATCACTTCATCGATATTCCAGAAGACACGCTTGAAAGAAAAAGATTAAATGCTGTGTTATATATTGACAAAGATTCTCTCCTTGACCAAACTGTAATCATAGTCTTCTCAACCCTTTGATCCACTAGGACCAAGCTTTGGACATCTGTAATTATCTTTGTTTTCTCCAGTTTCAGCAATCACCCTGTTGAGTCTGTTTAGCAAAAATCCCGCTAGTCTTGCTGTTTCCCCTTGTATGTTTTTATCCACTGATACCTACCTTGCTCTTTGCTATAAATCTCCATTAGTCCTATATTTGAAGTTGAATCCAATCTCTCTCCCCTACTAAAAACCCCCAGTGCAGTATTGAAAAAAGTTTTACTTAATGTCTTTAACAAGTGATTTTTTTTAAAATAAAAAATGTATAATTCTAGTCTAGGGAAATCCTATAACACATCACTTTTAAGCTTCTTTTTTATTTGTAAGATATAAATATATTTAAATTAATGACAGAATACCAATTTAAGGCAACTTCCCCATATTTATGGTATTGGGGGGATAACTATTTTGTGATCACATCTTTACTTATGCAGTAATAATTATCACCACCTACTGAATTTCAAATTTAAGACTTTTTTGGCATTATATTGTAAACTGTAAGGATAGGCCTGTACCAGTAGTTTTTACCATATTTCTAAAGCTTACTGCATTGCTAGGCATATAGTTGGTGCTCAATATACTTAATTGAATAGAATCACATCTTCAATACTTTGCAAAGGCATCAATTATCTTTTTTTTTTTTTTGAAAAAAGAAAGTGAAAGGGTAGAGACAGATTATCTAGAGTCTTAGGAAAAGAAAGGAATTAAATTTAAGCACCAAGTAAAATTGCCCTATTCTTCTGTTCAACAGAGTTAAATCAGATCCTGAGGAGGACTATTTCCTCCATCTTTTATGGGAGTGGAAGATATTCAATGATGATGTCATAGTCTTGCATTCTGTTGAACACTGGGTTCAGAGTGTCTACTGATCTGATCTGGTCCAGCTATAGTCACTTTAGGTTAAATTGTACCAGTTAAGTTTTAATTGTCCCTGTAGTCATATTGTTTACAAAGCCAGGATTCCTGATATTGCTACTTTTAGCCTTAAACCCAATATAGAATTGTACCCTTGGGTTCCCACTGACTCAGAAGCCCTGTCTCTTTTAAAACTGAGCAGATGAGAAGTATTGGCTCAGAAAGTGCACCCTTTGTTACAACAGCTCCAGGCTGCTTGGACTGCAAATCACTGGCTGACTTGGCACCCTTGCATGGTGCTCACCAGAGGGCCAAGGCTATTAACCCACATTAACTCCCAGAAAGCAGTTTTCTGGAGGCATTTGCTTGACTGTTATAAAACCAATTGGAAAGTTGTTGATGTTGAACAGAATACATCATATAACATATATAAGTCTCTAGTATTCCAATGTGATTACTGTTAACGACCGCTTTTTTTCATGAAAGAGGAATCAATTAAAATACCTAAATTTTACCTTTATCGTCAGGGTTATTATGACTACCATGCAAATAAAGAGGCTCTGTCATGCACTGTATGTGCTAATTTTTGGAAAGATATTTTTGGAAAGATAAATGATGTGTTTAGTGGTTAACGTCTGCTAGTGGATGAAAGATGATATCTTTTCTCTTTAAAATTTTCTATAAGGTTTTCATTTATAGTCTTAAAATGAAAGTTTTAAAGCAGGAATGGGAACCCTTCACATACAGTGGAATGCTTTGTGTGCCAGAAAAAAATATTTTATGGTTTCACTCACAATTAGAATAATGATTTATTTTACCTACTAGAGGCCTGATGCACGAAGATTCATGCAAGAATGGGCCTTCCTTCCTCTGGCTGCCGGCACTGCCTTCGTTCCGGCCCAGAGCCACCTTTCCACCTTCCCATGCTGCCCAGAGGCCTGGAGTGACTGGGGCAGTGCGGAACGCCTGTGTCGTCACCATGGCGATGACGCAGGCATCCCGCACTGCCCTGGGCCACTTGGAGCCTGCATATGTAAATTAACCTGCCATCTTTGTTGGGTTAATTTGAATACTCACTCCTGATTGGCTGGTGGGCATCATGAAGGTACAGTCAATTTGCATCTTTCTCTTTTATTAGTGTAGATCACTATTTTTATGCAGCTCCATTAGGAATACTTGTATTCTTATCTTACTCCTCTATCAAATTATGGACATCTTACAGCAGAGAATGCCCTACTTTTTATTTTGTCTTGTGCTCATAGTGCAGGTATGTGAGAGTTGCAGTATGTGTTTACAGAAAGCTTTATACTGAATTGAATTTATAGATGCTTAATTGAAACTTACTTCCAGATCCATAAAAATGCAAGTAACAGAAGGAATTATGAGGCAAATTTATAAAACCAGGGAATACACAGAAGATTCTTAAGATGCAAATGAATAGTGAATTATTTATGTCATATTCTTGCCACAGAATTGTTCATTTAAAATATGTTTACTGAGAGGATTGGATGAATGTAAGTACTTAGCTGAGGTAAACATTGGAATTAGGCTACTCAAAAATCACATCAAGTACTGGAAGAGATAAAGGAAAATAGCCTATTGTACTTTAGTGAAATTGAAAAGTTTATGGACCAGGTAGAATCTTTAATTAGTGACTGTTCTGCCTGTTGATCAGAGAGAGGCATTCTAGGAATACGGCACTCTTTTGGAGGAAATTGAAGGAGAAAATAGGACAAATGAGTGAAGATAGCAGTGTGAAGATATGAGTTTAGGAGAGTCTGAATGTTAGATGATCATTAATAACATCATACCATAATAAAGCAGCAGAGGAGAGATAGAAGTAAGATATGTCAGAAGAACTTGGAGATAGAAGAATGTAAAGGGGGATAAATGGTGATGGAAGGAGACTTGACTTGGAGTGGTGAACACACAATACAATATACAGATGATGTATTATAGAATTGTATACCTAAAACCTATATAATTTTATTAACCAATGTCACCCCAATAAATTCAATTAAAAGAAAAAAAAGATATGTCAGAAGGAGAAGTGACTAAATATCCTCATTTATATATGAGACTGAGGCTCCTGAGATAGGAATATTTAGGAAAATCCCAGGTGTGTCTTGAATTATCTACCTCTAGTCCAGTATTATTATTATTATTTATGAAAAGAGTCCTCAATAATGATTAAGCATCCTCATGCTCATTTCATTATGGTTTTGCAAACTTAGCTACAAAATAATGTATTGACTTAGTTATATTGCAAAAAACACTACATTAAAATGGCACTACACATCTATTTATAACGTTATTTATTTAGTAATTCAATTAGGCATTTCTGAATTTGTAAGGGAAATCATAATTTTTACTTTTTAAAAATATCTACCTTTGTGTCTTCATATATATCACATATAGTAATTTAAATGATACACAGTTCCACTTGGAAATAGTTACTTAGCTCTATGATTTTCTTTATGTACATGGATTTCCCAAGTATGGCATGATGTCAGTAAAGATGTTTATTTAAATGCATTCATACATAGTAGAAAACTGTAGTATTTAACTTCATAAATAATAATTATTCTTAAGCAAGGTAGAATACGATTATTGTGCCCTTTTATTTCTGACAATTCATATCTGTGCTGAGGAAAATTACTAACATCCAATCATCCTTTAGTATTAACACAGTTATTCCTTACAATAAAACTATGAACCATCATTATCCCCATTTTTCAAATGAAGAAACTGTGGCAAAGTAAAGTTGGACACTAGGTTTGAACAGTGTCAGGATTTGAACCCAGGTAATCTAGGGCAAAAGCCTCTGCTTTTTTATTTTGTTATACAAACAATAATAGGGGAATACTTTTATTATCCTAACTAGAGGCCTGGTGCATGAAATTTGTGCCCTGGGGTGTGGGGTTCCTCAGCCTGGTGTGTGCCCTCTCACAGTCTGGGACATCCCTCTTGCAGTCTGGGATCCCTCTCATAGTCTGGGTCCCCTCACTCCTCACCGCCCGCCTGCTTGCTGCTCCTTACTGCTTGGCTTGCAGCTGCTCCTTAGCACTGCTGTGGAGGCAGGAGAGGCTCCTGCAACCACCACTGTGCTCGCCAGCCATGAGCCCGGCTTCTGGCTGAGTGGCACTCCCCCTGGGGGAGTGCACTGACCACCAGGGGACAGCTCCTGTGTTGAGCGTCTGCCCTCTGGTGATCAGTGCACATCATAGTGACCAGTCGTTCTACCAGTGGTTCTGCCGTTCAGTCGATTTGCATATTAGAGTTTTATTATAAAGGATTATAGCAAAGTAAGTGACAACTGGATTTTGTAATTAGCCTATAATTTCTAATGTCAGAATGAATGGTATAGATCCCTCCCACAACTTTCCTGTTATAGTAGAAAGAATGAGCCTATGGACCAGCCAAAGGAAACTGCATGGTTGTCTAACGTCCCAATCCCTGAGGGACAAAGGCCAACTCATTCTGCAATTTTTCATACCATTATAGATCCCGTCTTTTAAACAGAATTTGGAAACTGTGGGTAACATTCAATATTGACTGGTTATTATATTAGAGAAGAAATGAAATGCAAAATCTATTAACTTACTAGTATTTCTGTTGCTAGGTATTTTAAAATTGGTGTTAGAGAAATTAAAATAATTAAAGTGAGGTCAAGATCAGAGAAAGAAGCCATCTTCAAGTTTGGCAAATCCTAAAGATAGAAGGATAAAGTGTTTCAAAATTTTACTTCCCAATCCTGAGACATTATGAGGTTCAATAGAAAGAGCAATGCCCAGGTGGCTTTTCCATGTTTGCCATTTACTGGTTGTGTGACCTTTGGAAACTCAATGTGTACTAAAAAAATATAGCAGAGCTCTTGGCCGAGGTCAGTCTCCATTTCTCCTACATGTTTGACAAAAACCCATAGTGACAAAGCATAGAGAGAGCAATTTTTGACAAAATCCCTAAAGGCCACTTCATTTGGTTAATGTACTTTGATCTTCACTACATAAAACTTGTTGCTACTTGTCAGAATAATATTGCTACTTTAAAACTGTGTGTGTGTATGTGTGTGTGTGTGTGTGTGTGTGTGTGTGTGTGTGTGTAAAGGCCATACCATGAATATCCACTCAGCTAAAGATAAGGGCATTAGCTAGAGAACAGACAAGACCTAGGTAAAAACTTTTTCTTTACACTTCTGAGAGGTGAGAAATAGATGTTTAAATTGGATGCAGGAAGCCATGAGGGGCCAAGATAATGACAGGCAGAGGAAGGTTAGAGCAGCTGTGTTTGTAAAAAAAATATGCTACTTTCGTTTGAAAATTTCAAAGGACTTCAAGAAAATGGGGTTCTGGAGATAGCTCCCTATGTTTTTATGTTTCAGGGATACAGAGAAAGGCTCTTTGACCTTAAAAATACTAATCTAATGTGTGAGTTTTTTTTCAACAGTAGACTTAGATTTTCAACCTAGATTTTAAAGAATGTTTGCAATGTATACTCTTTAAAGATCAAACATTGTGACATAGAGTCACATTAAGGCTGGGGGGTTCCTTTAGGAGAGCTGAGCCAACAGGGTGCATGGTTAGCTGAGCACTATAGGCACTAGAAGTGAGGGAAGGGACTTTTGCCCCATTTGTTGAGTGACACTACATTGGTTGGCATTATTGTACCTAATTTATAGCAGATAAAACGGAGCCTCATTAAGGCTAAATTGAGAATTGTCAAATAACTAGTAAATGTAGAGTTAGGCCCTAATCGGTTTGGCTTAGTGGATAGAGTGTCAGCTCATGGATAGAAGGGTCCCAGGTTTGATTCTGATCAACGGCATGTACCTTGGTTGCGGGCGGGCTCGATCGCCAATAGGGGTTGTGAAGGAGGCAACTGGCCGATGTTTCTCTCTCATGGATGTTTCTAACTCTCTATCCTCTCCCTTCCTCTCTGCAAAATTCATAAAATATATTTTTAAAGATGTAGGGTTGGGACCCCAACTATGTCTGACATTGTGTCCATATTCTTAACCACACCACAAGTTTTGAGGTACAGAAGGCCTGAGCTTTATTACATCATGACCTTTCTACCTTCTGTCTCCACGCCATACCCCAAATGCATCTCTTAATTCTTGTGAAGTGAGGGGCATCATGATGCAAAAGATGATCACACTGCTCACACATGAATCTCACAGAAAGGGAAGGCAGTGTTGGGGAATGAGCCAGGAAGAAATGGTCACAATCTTTAAGATATACACGTCCAACCAGACCACTGGGATGCCACCATGGATGAGAATGCAGCATTTTTATTGTAAAAGTCCACATATTAGGCAATTGCCTTTGCGAAAAGGTTTTCAAATACAGAGACAGGGAGCAGCTGATAATTAAGATTTAGGGTATGTATAATATATATTCATATTGCCAATTCTATGCACACATTGGAAAGCCAGCTTTTCTGAGTATCCCCATTATGGAATACATTTCAAGTTGACATTAATAACGTGTCTCACCATTGAAAATTTGCCAACAATTCTCCCAAGGAGTCAATATTTAATATGTTAACAATCCAAAACAAGAAAATAATAGATTCTATTTACATATGTTTGAGGTTATATACTAGAGCACTGGTATATTAAATGTTTGTAAAATTGGCAGCTAAATGTGTTTCAAGATTCATCCAGATGACTTGATGATGACTTTACATGGATTTATATTAACAAAGTCACTGTCTCTTTTTTCTACTCTTTTTTAGGTTATCTATAAAGCTTTACGAGCTATGATTGAATTCTGACTTAGAGCAATGATTGCCGAAAAGAAGAACTGACAAAGGATGCTAACATAGAAAAATAAGGATTCAGAATGAATACACAAAGATGGAGCTCTGTTCATGATGTTTTGAAGTCTGGGACAACCACTTTATGTGATTACAATCTACTTGAATGATTGCATAGGCTCAGCCTCCTTGTAAGTCATTCATTTGTTATTTCATTTTTTTAAATTTAATCTTCAGTACATTAAATATTTTACACATAGAATACTATATTCTAAATACTAGTCAGGTATGAGTATTGATAATACCTGTCATGTGTCCTTAAGGACAATTGTCATGGGTCAAGGTTGACTCACTCCTAAACATGAAGAAATAATATAGAACTTTTAATTATTCCCTAGCAGAGTCATTTTTGTATACAAATAGCAGACGTAAGTATTGTTTTAAAGGAATATAGACATTAGCTAAAATAAATTTTTGAAAATGAATATAAATAGCCTTAGTTCTTTGGATCCTTCTGTTTTTCTCTACAAAGTCAAATATCACTTGACAGTGCCAACATGAAAAGAAGAGTCACTGGTTCCAGGCCAGCACAGGGAGATGCACTGGCATCATATGGGGCCAGTTCACTCCAAACCATACTTGTTGAGCACCAGCTGTGTGCCAGGCACTATGCAAGGTGCTGAGGACCCAAAGAGGACATGAAAAGGACACTGTCTCCGAGGCACTCACAATCACTACAAGCAGATCTTGAGATGCAGAGTAAGTTCTGTTAAGATCTATAGTCCTAAAAGGAAGTAAAAATAGCAGCAAGCACATACAATCACTTTCTACTCTATGAAATTGGGCATATTTAGAGGTGGAAAATGTCTAATATTCAGTCTATATTTTACTTAGAGTGTTTAATATGTCATACGAGGAAGCATAAGCTATTTCAATCTTTATGCATGAGGGAAAAGATAGTGAAAAATTTCCCCTCCAATTCCAATCCCAAATCCTTATAATTGCATTCATGATTCTTTTATAGCCCAAAGACACAAAGAGTAAAAGACAATGCTTTATGATGTTAACTTCAGTCCATTTATTTTGGCTCTAAAGAGATGCATGCATTAAACTTGAAGCATTCTATGTTATTGAAATATTTACATCATTGTACATGTGATGTGAAGGAAATTTTCTTTCTATCTTGGGATCGAGGTATAATAGGTTTCTTGTCTAGGTTCTTATATTTAAAATGAGTTGTGATTTGTCTCAAATGAGGGAGATGTTCTGTTGGGATCAATTTACTACAATTTGACCCCAGATGATCTTAGGGAACAGTTTGGGATATTTTGCATCTAACTGTATTTTGAATGGAATGAGGACACCACCACTGCAAATAATCATTGCTTTTACTATTTCAGTTCTGTAGCTGGAAATATCTTGTTTGGTTTCAATGTTCTTGCTCTAATTTCAACTTGCCCTGCAGGTTTGCAACACAGAAACATTATAGCTTAAATTACACTTATCAAAGGCGAGTTGGGTGCAAACAGTATGACATTAATACAATTTACCAGGTTAGAACAAAGAAACAAATTCAGATCATTATAAACTGCACAGAGGATTATTTAAGTGGACTTAGAAAGGACATCTCTCCATGAGATTTAGTAAATAAGACCCTTATAACAATAAGACTCCTACCTCTTTACAGGTAGAGGTAGGAGACCCAATAAACCAAGTTGAACAAGCAGAAGGCCGTGGGGAAGAAGATCCGCGCATATGAGTCCATTTTGGCAATACGGATATGTATCCTCCCGTGTCTCCAAGCTCCTGTTCGGCAATCTTCAAAACAGCAGAAAAAGCTGGCACAGTCCTTGCCGTCCAGACACTCATACCCATATTCTTCATCTCTCTCTTGAAGGTGCGTGGCATTGTTCATTTGAATGGTTGCTGATCTTGGGCGAATATCAATAGTAGGGGCCTGAGACAAGGGGAGGGACAAAGAGAGATCAGAGTTAATTCCACTTGATAAATCTTGGGCTATTTCTCCACAATGTTACCAATGTGAATGATGAATCTGAAAATGAGTACTCGGGAAATTGCTATGACATCGTGATCTACAATGGTGAAATTGAACTCAGAAGGATAGCACATTTGCAGATTTTGAATTTTGAGTTTAAGCAGTGCAGCTGAAAATAATACCATCAAGCTAATAGCTAGAGCAAGGAGATTAACACCAAAAGAACGCAAAGTTTAAAGAGTTAAAATCAAACAACTACATGGAATCTTATTCTAGTAAATATTAGATGCGAGCTGGATTACATGAAGGCATTTAATGGTTTTGCATGTGAGTAGAACAGAGAAATAAAAAATGTATCAATTTTGAAATCAAATTTTGTGTCATGCTTACCTATCAGCAAATAGTAAACCCCATTAGACTGGGCAAATTTTTATATGCTTTTAATATAAAATGTTAAAAATATGTGTAATATAGAAGTTTCCTGAGTTTATACCATAAGATTATGGCTTATGTTTTAGAAGAATATGGTACTTTGTGTAATATTCACCATCTAGAAGCTTCAGAATGTCAGCAAGGTTTACCTACTTGTGAGTGAGATTCAGAAAAATATGCTACTGCCTGTCAAACATTACTTAGCATTTGAGAAGAAATTAGTACTAATCAACTGAATGCTAATCTAACGTTTGCTTTGGGATGAATTATAAAATTGCTTTAAGACTCAGTGGTCTATTTGATGTTAATTTGGCTGACTTAGTTTTACAATAATATAAATACAAATCCCAGTGTCTCCGAATCAGCTGTCAGAATTCAACTGGGAATACTAATACTATATAATAAAGAGGTAATATGCAAATTAATCCTCACGCCCTCACAAGATTGCTGCCTGCGACCATGCTGGCAGGGGGGTTAGTGAGGGACAACCAAACGACTGAACAAGCAGGCTGTGTGGGGCAACCAGGCCAGCAGGGAGGTTAGTGAGGATGACCAAACGACTGAACAGCAGGCTGCATGGGGCGACCAAGCTGGCAGGAGGGTTAGTGAGGGACAACCAAATGACTGAACAGAAGGCTGTGTGGGGCGACCAGGCCTGCAGGGGGGGGAGGGGGGGGCTGTGCGGGGCTACCAGGCCGAAAGAGGGGGGGAAGTTGGGGGCAACCAGGCCTGCAGGGATGGCAGTAAGAGGCAGCCAAGCTGGCGGGGAGGACAGTTAGGGGAGACTAGGCTCTCGGGGGGGGGAGGGGGGGTGCGGTTGGGAGTGACCAGGCTGGCAGGGGGGGCAGTTGGGGGCGATTAGGTTGGCAGGAGGGGCCGTGAGGGGTGACTAGGCTGGTGGGGGGAGCATTAAGGGATGACCAGGCAGGCAGGCAGGTGAGCGATTATGAGCCAGCAGTCCAGGATTGTGAGAGGGATGTCCGACTGCTGATTTAGGCCTGATCCCCGGGATCAGACCTAAACCGGCAGTCAGACATCCCCTGAGGGGTCCTAGATTGGAGAGGGTGCAGGCTGGGCTGAGGGGGTCCCCCCCCACCCGCATGAATTTCATGCACCGGACCTCTAGTCTTATAATATTGCAAGACAGAGCCAAAAGGCTCCTGGATCACCCTAGAAGGAAGGGATGGGTGTTTTAACTAAAGCATTTTAAAGAGAGTATTATTTTTACAGAACTGACAGATAAAGCTTAGGCCACAGGAGATTATTTTTTGCATTAGGATTTACAGAACTAAAATTTAAGGGCACATAGGTTATATGTGGCATATGGCAGATGCAGGCAGTGACATTGGATTTCATTTTCATCTGCGAAGAAAGGGTAAGTTTTGGCTTTGATGTTTAAAGAAGCCCTCTTTACTAATGACATCTCTTAGTGCTTATAGCTTTTTAGCTTCATGTAAGGTCAAAACCTCTGTGAATTAGCATAGGGTTGCTGAATCAACTCTAGAAAAAAAACAGAACTTTCTCATTTGAAATGTTTTATCTTTAGTAGAATGCTTAAATGTCTATTCATAAAAAACAAACAAACACCATGTAAGCGTTAATACTTAAATTCAGCCGTTGCATGCAGTGAATTTCCATTCCAAAAACATTATACCTTGAAGGAAAACATCCGAAGAAGCTTTGGGTTTGTAGACAGAAAAGAGAATGCATTTCATTTCATTAAAAGAAGAGGAAGAAAAAGAAAAGAAAAAAGAGACAAAATAAGATAAATTAAAAATGCATTTTGAAAACATAGTAGGTGAAATAAACTAAAATTATAAACACAGAAGGACAATTTTGAACATGGAACAAAGTATATGCCTAATGTTGAAAAAGAGAATTTGGTGACTGCTAGTGAAATCTTCCATAAATTAACCCACAATTATCTAACTACAAAAGCCAGGGTTGTTCATTTGTGAGGAATCTTTCTATTATTTTATTTTCTAATTATCACTAAGAAGGTCTTAGTAAGTGAATCCCAACATAATGAATCAAAGCACATATTAAATGGGCAAATTAAATTCAGCCTCTCTTTCACTCCTTAGGTTCTTGCCTGTTCTGATAAAGCATCTAATTGACTTAAAAGGGGGAAATGCATGAAATTCTCAGGTAACTTCATTTTCTCAGTTTCTTTCATCTTCTTTATCTTCTGCCTTGTTTTCTTCTGTCATCTTCATGACCCTGGATTAAGGAATCCACATGTTTCTATTTCTGAAACAAAATGCACTCTGCAATGACCTACCTGTTAGAGAGGAGCAAAGGGCTTTTTCCCAAGGACTCAGAAAAAGAGAGAGAGGGGAGGAGGAAGGGAAGGAAGGAGAGAGAGAGAGAGAGAGAGAGAGAGAGAGAGAGAGAGAGAGAGAGAGAGAAAGAAAGAGAGAGAGAAAGAGAGAGAGAGAGAGAACTCTTCAGATTTGTTTGAAAGCCAGTCTTCTTGTGCCTTGTAATTGCTGGCAGGTAATAATGCTAAGTATCAGTAGAACCATCTTCTTGCAGGGGGAGGGGAGGGATGAGATGGAAAGTGAAGGAGAGGGAGAAAACAAAAACACAATTAGGAAATGAAAATAAGGAGAAAGAAGATGTGAAGGCAAAGAGAGGCAGAACAGACAGGGAAGAGGACTGCATAAAATATAATGAGTATTTGGGATTAAATTTTTTATTAATCATAAAAAAATGATGCTTCTTTCTTTACCTGTTATAAATTCTTACATTCAAATAAACATTTACCATGTAGAGAATCTCACTGGTGTTCTTGGAGATGCGTCCAGATACAACCTAGAATCAGCCGGACTTCCTCACTATAGTTTAGTCTCCTGAAGTCCACGGGTCAGACAGTTAGCCACTATCCTATCTCTCAAGGCTTTTAGAGCAGAAGATCAGGAAAGGCTATTCAATGGGGTGAATTCCTTGGCCCCTGCCTTGGAAGGGAATGGATTTGAACTTCCATGGGGCCTCCTCTGAGCCAGACATTGTGTTTAGGTGGGTAAATGGGCAGCTATATGCTCTCTTCAACATTAATAATAAAAGCCAATTGCATTCGGCATTCAAGCTTGTGCGTCATCATCTCTATTTAAAGTTTGGTGGCAAGGTGAAGTCATTCTCTCTGTTTCCAAATCACTGAAATCAATCCAGGTTAGTACTTATATAATTATCCACATCAACCATCATTGTCAACTAGTAAACGATAAGAACTTTAATGTGTAAGGTACTATGTAATGCTTTTTACCTCTGTTACCACATTTATTTCTCACAGCAGCCCTATAACATATTTTATAATATTCTGTTACATATGACAATATAAAAACATAGGAAGGCTAAATAACTTGTCCAAACAATAGATGAGACATTTCTTTTAAAATAAGAAGGTACACAGAGTATGAAACCAATAGAAGTCCTCTGGTGGCAACACACACACACACACACACACACACACAGACATTAGTTGCAAAAGTGTAGACTCCAATTTGAAATTTAAATTTAAAGATTCTTATGCCTTCTTGGTAGAAAGCTTTGGAGAGAAAATTTTAATTTAAAATATCAGTAATTTGAAAATATTATAGTAAGGGGCAGAAAGATGAAAATCAATGAAAGCTGGAATAATAGCAATGAGAGAGACATGCATCTCTCAGCAATGGTTATAGTCCCCATGATTTGAAGAGAGCAAGAGTCTGCCTTAGTGAATCAGGTCTCTCTTAACTAATAACCATAATGAATCCTTATGTCCCAGTCAAAGTCACACATTCAGTTGTCACCTTGGAGCCCAAAGTGTTGAGGCATAACCTGCAGATAGACTAAATGAGACAAAACCAAAACCAAACCAGGTGGTCTTTCTGCATAAAAATTTCAGTAGTCCCAGTGGGAAATGATACATACAGGGTTTTTCTTCTTTTTGTCTTTGTCCTTGCTTGGTTTCCGATTGCTGACAAAATAATGTAGGGTGCCATACTCCACCAAAGCAGAGAAGACAAATATGAAGCAGACAGATACAAAGAGATCCATTGCTGTGACATAGGAGACCTTGGGCAGTGACTTCCGGGCGATGGTGCTGAGGGTTGTCATTGTCAGGACAGTTGTGATACCTGAAGAGAGGCACAGTAGAAAAGGTCATGTGACCACATCAGCGAGTTGGGTGACTCAGCCACGATGGAAGCTAAACCTGTTCTGTGGCTTCTAATAAGCAACCTCAGTAATGGGAAAGAAAGTACAATTAGAATCATAGACTATGTCCACAAATATTGGTTGTCTCTTAAATGCCATTTAACCTCGTAGTGTCTCTGCTTCCTTAGCTCTAAAAAATGTGATAATTTTGTAATCATTACAATGACTTTTACATGCTTTAGTTGTGAAGAGTAGAACAGGCACAGGGACCATATTGAATATGCCTGATTTGTCCTCAATGATCAACTTGTAGTCAGTGACCTGCTTTTTGCTCAGGGGTCTCTCCCTCATTCCTTAGCTCACTCACCTTGCTCCCTTCTCCCACCATGGTCTTTTGCTGGTGAGCACTCATTTAATGAGTGGTTAAATGAGCTAACAGAGTGGCCATAAGAGGGATTTTAATCACCAGAAGTGTGGACTTCAAGAGAGGAAATTGATTTGAAATCTTTTCCTTGAAATATTTATGGGATGGATAGATTGGAATGCAACAAGCTATTTGTTCCATCCTATATAATAAAAGGGTAATATGCAAATAGATCAGTGATGGCGAACCTATGACACGCGTGTCAGAGGTGACATGTGAACTCATTTTTTTGGTTGATTTTTCTTTGTTAAATGGCATTTAAATATATAAAATTGCCGGGAGCTGGTCCATGCTTGCTGTTTCAAGGGACCTGGCATATATGGCATACTGTTTTTAATATGTTTGCTCACCTTCTTGGCACTATGTGTTTTAACCAAGGTCTCTGAGAAAGGTTGTTTCCCCAGGTAGGGATTTTCCCCTGAAGTTAGGGAGGGAATAAAACCTCTTAACTAAGTGCCAGGCGGGTAATTAATCACTTTAACTACGAACAATCATGCTTAAGCTACATAATCTTTACTCCCTGGAATGGAGATAAGAAACGCCCTAACCTTTGTAATAGAGATTGATAGGATTGAATCAACTGGTATAAATACAGATGTAACAAGACAGCAAGACTCCGAACTTAGAAGACAGAGCTTAGAACACAGAACTAAGAAGACAGAACCTACACAGAACTAGAGACAGAAGAACTTCGCTAGAGAGAACATGGCAAAAGATCCTGGACTGAACCTGACTACAGAAATGGGCAAGAGAACCTGACTAGAACCTGGTGACTGAACCTGGCTGGAGAACCTGGACAGAACCTGGCTGGAGAACCTGGCTGGAGAACCTGGAGAACCTAGCAAGAGAACATGGACGCAGACCCTGGCAGGAGATCCTAAGCAGAACCTCTCTGGAGATACAGACCAGAACTTGGCTGGAGATCCTGGCTGGAGATCCTGGCTAGGCTGCTGATCAACTGAACGCTGTCTCTGTGTCATTCCTTCTTCGCCGACTCCATCCACACCTTTGGGGACCCCTGGACCTGCTGGGGTTGGACCTCGGCATCTAGTATTTGTTTTACTATGGTTGCAAATATCAAAAAATTTCTATATGTGACACGGCACCAGAGTTAAGTTAGGGTTTTTCAAAATGCTGACACACCGAGCTCACAAGGTTCGCCATCACTGAAATAGACCAAACTGCAGAACAACTGAACAACCAATCAAAGTGTAATATGCTAATGATATGCTAAGACTGCTCAACCACTCCCTATGACATGTGCTCTCCACCAGGGGGCAGTTGCTCTGACCAGTAGGTTAGCTTGCTGCTGGGGTCCGGCCGATAGGGACTGAGCAAGATGGGCCAGACATGCCCTGAAGCCCTCCTGTGGTCCCTCCCTGGCCTGATCATGCACCAGTGGGGTCCTTCAGTCTGGCCTGCACCCTCTCGCAATACGGGACTGCTCAGGGGATGTTGGAGAGCCAATTTCAGCCTGATCCAGCAGGCCACTCCCCTTGGGAGGGCACCAGAAACAGCGCAAGCCTCTCCTGGTCAGGACTGATTGGGTACAAGCCAGTAGCAGGCACAGTGGGACCAGGATGAGCGAGAGCAACAGGTAGGAGCTGCAGGTGGCGTTGGACTGCAGGTTTCGGCCCGATCCCTGCAGGCCACCCAGAGGGACCCCACCCATGCATGAATTCATGCACCGGGCCTCTAGTTTATTCATAAGTGTACATACATTACTCAAATAGTCATGCTATGTGCCACACACTATACTGGGAATAAAAGATATTTGCATGCTGATGTGAGAGACAGACATAGTATGTTATACAACACATTCTACTCCCAGTGACAGTTAATCATCCTAAAGTAATAGGCTCACACTATTTCGGGTTTGTTTTAGCATGTAGCATTAGACACTGTATTGTTGAATAGTACTTATAACAAAAGTACCACATATAACGGGAAAAATCAAAATAACTTTATTTTGAAACAGTTGGGAGACTAAATAAGATTTGGCAGAGCACAAATATGCAAATGATATATTTTTAAAAAATTTCCCCAGTAATCACTCTGCCCTCAGGTTTAGTAGCCTGGGACAGATCATTTCTTCAGAAAATGACCACAATTGCCAACATTCCTTGGTCTTACTATGGTTTGTATTCTTTGCATGGAATAACTTATTTAACCTAATAAAACCCTATAAGTTAGGTAAAGGAAATGATACATGTTTTATATGTGAGGAAACTGTAATTAATAGAGATTAAAGGATATTTCTAAGTCCATACTATAATTGTGAGTTGCAATTCAGATTGGTTAGATTTCAAAGCCCCAGCTCTTAACTATTGCATGATTCTGCCTCCCTAGAAAAGACTGAGAAAGAGATGTGGTTCTAATTTTCTCATAGCTGATGAAAGGGATTATGGTTTAATAATTCATCTTTCAATAGCTTTATTCTTAGTTAAGTCTTTAGGGAATTTTACGTTGTATAAAATTTTTATTCATGGACCTAGACTCCAATGTCCCTGTGATTCTGTGGCTTTCTTATAATCTCTGTGCACCTTCTTCCTCATGTGAGAAAAAAATATGTGAAAACCTGAGACAAATATCACCATTATACAATAGATTGAGCAACTGTAAATAATCTTGAAAGTGGGGAGATGGATTCTCAAAATTTCACAGGTAATTGTGTCCTACCAAAAATAATCTTCCTATTGGCTCGTAAGTAGCCAATTAACATGTATGTATGTCCTCTAATGTCATCATGATTATGCATGTTGGAATTAATTAACAGCCTATGTTGTTCTGGTAAAGGTGTAACAAATTACTCTAGAAAAAATGAATGCTTTGATTTTTAGTGTTTGCCTATTTCGATGGTATTATTACTTTCACCTTGGCTGATGTCAAGCTGCCAATGTGACATCGCTAGACACACTATTGGGAAAGGACAAATGATGAGCTCTCATGAGCTGGTGTGAGTAGCTCCAGCATACAGAACTGCCCAGAGACCAACACAAAAAGTCTGTTGAAATTAGAAGGGTTTTTTTTTTAAGCTAACTTAAATTTATTAAGATAATTTACTGGGGAAAAAAAGCATATTAAGTTTGTTAAGAAAAACAGAATTAGGAAACTTTAAACATTGTTTTTCCTTTTTAATATACTAGTTTTCTTTAAAATGAAACAAAGAGCATTTCTATGTAATTGCTGAATGGATTAAAAGCAAATCAATTTGGAAAGGGGAATAAAGATTACTCGTTTGGGGTACTACTTACCTTGGATAAGTGCTATAACACCAAGAACTGTGTCTTACCTAGAGAAGTTCTGGCTGGCACAGCATCCTTATTGATCCAGAAAGACACCCAGGATAGAACAACAATGAGTGTGCAGGGGATGTAGGTCTGGATGGTGAAGTATCCCATTCTTCTGCTCAGGTCAAAGTAGACACACATGACCACATAATCTCCTGGGAACAGACCACAGATAGCACCATGCAACCCCTTATCAAAAACTGAAAAGCATTTAAAAATGAGCATATATTCAAATCTCTCACATTTAAAATGAGAGTTCCATACAAGGGTATGTTGAAAACCATCTTCTACCAACTTAGGCTAAAATTTAAAAAAAAAAGCAAAAGCAAAATCCAAATGAAACTGAAGTCTGATCCTTCTAGAAGCAATGTGACTACTAAAAAGAAGGAAGCATTTTTGAGCATATTCATCATATTTTCTTCTTTCAGGTGATTTTTGATGGTGCCTTTTCTGCCTACTTAACACACACAATATACATAGTTTTTGTTTGTTTGTTTGTTTGTATGTTTGTTTGGTGGGGAGAGATGGAACAGAGATTTTATACTGTCTCACTTGCCTAAAATGAATCCTAAGATTTGTAACAATTTTCTCTTGTTCTCAGGACCTATTTTCATACAACCAGAGGGTAATATGCTCGTGCTTAAAAGTAGTAAATTACTAGTTTACAATGAAATTCCTATGCTGAGACATTTTTTCCATATTTTCATTAAATAATATGGTTTTGCTTCATAGCAGTTACTTCAGTTGGCAATTTCTCATTTATTTTGTGTGGTTGTTTTTGTAATGCTTGTCTCCACTGTTAGACTTTATCTGCATGAGTCCAAAAAGTGCCTATTTTAGCCCATCATTACACTACTAGTAATTGGCATCCTGCTTGATTCTAAATAGGTATTTCATAACATTTGTTGAATAAACGACCAAATAATTGAACACACTTAAAAATGTAAGCATAAAGCAAAAAACAAAATATCAAGAGGCTGTATTTTTGAAGATTTGGGTTAAAAAAAGGAGTTTATGTAAATAATCCAGAATAGAGTCATAAAGGAATCAAGGAATAACCATATAGCTATACATGAGAACAATTTAATGGACACAATTTGAGGTCTCTGATTTTTTACAATCAAGAGTCATGCATTGCTTTTAAAAGTCCATGCCCTTCATTTTGCATGGTTCAAATGAAATTTTAGGGAATTTTGATTTTTAAGTTTAGAAAATGTACTATGGGGATATATCCCAGTTATCACAGATTTATGTTTTCTTTATATTCTTAGAGAACATCAGTTTTAAAGACTATATCTGCTCTTGCAATGGGAGATGAACACATAAGAGACTGATTTTCAAATATTGCTTCTTTTCTCTTTACCAAATTATAATTTGTCCTAAAATGCAGGGAGAATGAAATCCAAATTATGTGTTTCATTTTAATTATTTGGCTTCATGCCCATGTTTCCCTACTTACTTGGCTGATTTAGATCTGACTTGAAAATAAGGTACTGTAGAAGCCTCATGCAGACAAGACTGATTTAGCAGGATGAGATATTACTGCTCAGCCCAGTTCCTCCTCCCACTCTCAAGCTTAAAGCCACACCCTTCCAAGCTGCTGAGACAGAAAGCCCTCTTTGGCTCCTTGTCAAGGAAGTAAAGACTCTCCCTTTCGAAGTGGAGTTATGAGTAGCTGCTAACCCTGCCTTTGGTGGATTAATGTACTATTACTTGTCTGAGTCAGGCCTGGTGAAGGCAGTGACAATGACCTGGACACTGGGGAATTTGGCTCCCATTGGAACATCAGTTTCCTCTCATAGATCAATAAGTAGCAATTATTTAGTGATTACCTCTTAAAATTTGAAAGTACAAATTTATTTATTTTATCATTCTTTTTAAATCCTCACCTGAGGATATTTATCCATTGATTTTTTTTTTTTTTTAGACAGAGTGGAAGTGGCGGGGGGCGGGGAGAGATAGAGAGAGAAACATGGATGTGAGAGAGACACATCGACTGGTTGCCTCCTGCATGTACCCCAACCAGGGCCAGAGATCAAGCCTGCAACCAAGGAATGTGCCCTTTACTGGAATTGAACCTGACAACTTCAGCCCACAGGCTGAAGCTCTATCCACTGAGCCAAACCAGCTAGGGCAAAGGGGCAAAGGTACAAATTTCTTATTTAGAATATAATATACACAGGCTATGATTGAGGATTAAAGACTTTTAATTTGAGATGATCCCGACTAATGGCTATCTTTTCCCCACTCTGTTTCTTTTATCTGAATACCAGAGGCAAATGCAAGATGGAAAAAAAAATAGGTTTCTTTTAAAATAATAATATTCAGGAGATACTTTTTCTCCCCTTGAGAAAGAGTATTTTCCAAGTCCTTGAGAGTTTTTTCTGCATATTTTAAGTGTGTTAAATGACACTTTACAAGTTATACTATTTTAAATAAATCTGGACAATTTTAGTAACTTCTTTTTACTCCTTATCATGAAAGAGAATCTACACTTTGGCATTAATGTTCTGACTCTCTGAAAGGTGAACTTTAATTTTTCCTCAAATAACAAGATAATTATCTCAATTCAATTCTCCTCTTCCCTTTTGGCCAGCTTCTAAACTTCCATAGCTTTTTAATCCATCGATTTCTATTTTAAGATAATAGTTTCTGAGCATCTTTCATCTTTACCAGCAAATCCAAAGCTTTTTTTACCACTAGAGTACAGATTCAAATTTGGGAACTGGCCATTTAAAAAGAAAGCAGCTTCCCAGTGATAGCCTGATGCCTGTCTTATCTCTAAGGCCTTATCACTTTTTATATTTTAAAAAACTCTTGGGCCCAGGAGCCTATGAAATCAAATCCCCTGAGGGTGCTGCCTTAGTGATTCACCAAGTCAAAGGGTTCCGTGTCAACCCAGTAGAAGGTGATAGTTTCAGCCACTACAAATTTATTCTTTCTATTGAATTATTCTAACATAAATATTTAAAGTCATAGCATATTATAAATTAGTGTGTTCCCTGCTTTTGTCCCAAGTTAGGTTATAATGTGCAAGCTATGACTGAGGAGAGAAGCCATAGGATTTGAAAAACATCCATTAATGTCTATTCGTTATTTTTTATAAGCTTCTTATATCTAGTCTCAGGAAGAGACTGTCAACATCAGTGAACAGTGAACTCCAGTTATTATTTCTTTGGAGTGAAATAAACCATATGAAAGTTTTAAAATTCAAATTTACTAGAGCATTTAGGCTCTATTTCATACATGAAACTATCTCTTAAAAACTTGAAGATTCCGCCCTAGCCTGTTTGGCTCAGAGCATTGTCCTGCGAACTGAAAGGTCCCAGGTTTGATTCCAGTCAAGGGCACATGCCTGGGTTGTGGGCTTGATCCCCAGTGGGGGACTTGCAGGAGGGAGCCGATCCATGATTCTCTCTCATGGATGTTTCTATCTCTCTCTCCCTCCCTCTTCTTCCTCTCTGAAATCAAGAAAAATATATTTTAAAAAAACTTGAAGATTCCATGATAAAGAAATATGCCCCTCCATTGAACATCTAAAATCAGAAAAAACTAAATACTTTCTCGTTACCAGTAATGTAGCCCTACTATGTGCAGACACTGGGCTGAATGATGTGCATATATTATCTCTAAACATCCTAATCACTTTGTCAAGATAATAATAAAGACTTTATTTTGTTACTCTCTCATGATTCTTCCTCTGAATAACTATAGTGAATAGAGTATATTTTATTCCACCAGGTTAACTTTGAAGACATAATTACTATTGTACTCTTTTTTACATTCCTTTCTCTAGTCTCATCTTTATTTAAGTCAACAAATATTTTTAATCTCTGCTATACCTAGAACACTTATTTAGGTAATGTGGCGGTTAGCACCAAAGGAATTACACAACTAATTATAAATTAAATGGATTAAATGGGAACAAAAGTATTTTCTATCTGACTACAACTTAGATAGAGAGCTATGCTGAGACAATGCATTATATCTACCTTTAGTCTTTTTTGTTAAACTTTTGAATCTGAGGCATAATTCCTTGAGGTTCATTTGACCATTAGCAAGTAGAATAGTTGGTTGCATTTTCATTTGGGGAAATTACTTTCTGAAATTAGATCTATACCGTACCTAACACACAAAAATAAATTTAAAATGGATGGACCAAAGACCCAAATTTAACTGTGAATATAAATAATGCACATGGAAAATTGAAAATTTTTATTGCATGCTTCTATATTTCTTTCTGTCTTTATCTGCCCTGGAATCATATCTCACCTAGATCCATAACTCATCTCATTCCTTTTCCTCATTCCAACCTTCCAAACACTTCCCTTCAACCAACAGACATACATACTCTCTATTGTGACCAGACCTGTGCTAAGATTAAATAAAAGTTAAAACTTTATTTCCTCAGTCGATCAAGCTACATTTTATGTGCTCCATAGTTACACGTGTCTAGTGACTACTGTATTGTGGTATCACAGATTATAGAAAAGTTATTTCATTGTGGACAGCTCCATTGGACAGTGCTGATCTAAATTAATCTTTCTGGAATGAATTTCTGCTCATTCCCTTCAAGTTCCTGAGTATAGAATCTACACTGCTTAGTGTATGATTCTAGTCTAGTCCCTTTTGCCTTGAACCATACTGCACCATCCCAGCTGTGTCTCACATCACTTATGACCTTCTCATTTTATGACCATCCAACCAGATTTACTTCCTGCTGTCCCAAGGGGACCTGCTCATTCCTTTGTCCATCATGGTACTTGAATTTCTACTCTACTCTGTGCTCCTCTAATCATGTCATACACATATGCACACCTTTAAACCATCCCATAATTGCCAGTTGATGTCAGTACACACTAAAATTCTTTAACTTGTCCTGTAACTCTCTGTATGGTCGTTTCCCTGACCACATCTCCAGCCTAATCTTAAATAGTATTTCTTCACACTCTATTTCCTCCAATGCCCCCTGCTGCCTCTTGCTTTAGAGTCTTTTCACAGGATGATTCCCTTGGTGCAAACTCTAATACCTCCATCTTAACTGACTCTATTCTTTCTCAGATGTCAATTAATTTATCTCAACATTAGCAATCCTTATTAGATCAGCTGTCCTTAGTAAGATCTCATAGCACCATCTATGACCACAGTAGAGCTGATTGTACCTGAAGGTATATGACTGGTGTGCATGTTGGAATATGCTCTAGTTTATAATTAGTCCATGAGCTCCATGAGCAAAGTAGCTGTATCTACTTTGCTCACTGATTTTACTCTCAGCATCTAGTACAGTGCCTGATATATAGAAGGAATTCAACAACTATTTATTGAACTAAAGGCCCGGTACACGAATTCATGCACAGGTGGGGTCCCTCAGCCTGGCCGACAATCAGGGCTGATTTGGGCCATCTCGCCCAGTCCTGATCCGGGCTGATCTGAGCTGGCCAGCTGTGGGAGGGACCATGGGAGGTTGGCTTTGGGAGCACACTGACCACCAGGGGGCAGACGCTCAATGCAGGAGCTGCCCCCTGGTGGTCAGTGCGTATCATAGCGACCAGCTGACCCGTCGCTTGGTCACTTAGGCTTTTATATATAGAGATGAATAAATTTAGCTAAAAAGGCCTTGAAGAAAATTCTGGGTAAATTATACACCAAAAGCATTTAAAATCAAGGCAGAGATCAACATGGACTTTTAAAATATTAAACTTTTACTTTAGAAATTATTGCTTCTGGAAATAACTTTACTGGATACTTTTCTGAAGCCTGCGGATGTACATATAAGGTCAGAGAGAGCTGTTAGCAATATTAACTGCTTGCCTAGGAGAAAAGAGGGAAAGGAAATTAGCTACATTAGAGTGGCTACATTATGCTTATTAAAGAATCGATTGGTGATTTCAGCTTCTCAGCCAGATCCAATTAGTGCCAGACGAGAACAAAGGGCTTGGCTGCTGAAACAGAACCATCAGTCTGCCACATCGAGCCTAATAGGTACGTTTCCATCACAGAACGGCACCATTTTTATTTCATCTGTTGCTTGTTTAAGTTCCTATGTGAAAAAAAGAACAAAATAACAATTGGGGAAATACAATGAAAAATGAAAGTATAATATATCATATTTTCAAGGCTAAACCTATCCCCAGTGAGGAAAGAGAGCATAGGATGGTGGTGAAAAGCAGGGACCACTTCAGGTTAGAGGCAGAGCTGGATGGAGCCCAGATTTCTTTCAAGGCTGATTTATAAGGGGTTGATCTGTCAGGAAAAGGGGATGAAAGAAGCAGGAAAGGTCAGTGGGGAAAAGCTAAGCATGATTTATTTCAGCCTATGCAGGAGGGCTTCCAGGAGGTTCTGGAACAAACTGCACCACAGAGTTTGTCCCACCTTGAGGCAGGAGAAGCAGTCATTAGTACTCTGCAGGCTGGAGGAGATGGTTCTGTGGTAGCCAGAGGCAATTCTTCAGAGAAGGGGTCAGTAGCAGGCTGGTAGAAGCCAACCTCTGCAGCTCCCAGGGTTAAAAAAAAAATCCTAGCCCTTTATTACCTGGTTGTGTGACTTGGGGTAAGTTCCTTAATATTCTGTGTCTCAACTTCTTTGCTAGAACTCAGGGCTATTGGTGAACATAAGAAAAGTTAATACTCTTAATATGATTCCTTAGTGTAATTCCTGACTCATAGTAAAAGGTCCATGCATGTCAGTTATTACAAACTAGTGTAATGTTATATAAAGGAAGCCATTGAAATTCATGGAAGACAATGCATGTTTTATCTTAGGAGATGAAACTTTCAGACCCAAGAATCCTGCTACCCAAACCAGTACTGCTTCTGGAGTCAACAGCCTGTTCATTCTGATCCATGATCAGGATCATAGATGTAAAACCCCAGCCACACAGAGAAAAATTCCTTTCATTTCTTCTTGAACCTTATGTAACAAATGTCGTGCTTTTAGGAGGATGAAAACTCATTTGTCTGGAATACCAGACTGTCTGACTCAACAAACCATACTAGAGATTTTCTCTCAGAGAATAGCTTTAGACGAAAGGAAGCTCAATATTTACAGCCTCCAGAGATTAGTGGTTTTCTCTAAGTTCACACAGTGAACCTATTGGCTAATATCTCAGTTCTATACGCTTTTACTAGAGACGTTTATTAGTGTAATAGCTTCTCTTCCTTGCCCTCTGAAAAAGCCATCAGATTCTTAGCTCAGTGTGGCCTTTTGTAATACAATTCATTATTGTGAGCCCATCATAAAATTCCAACAATACAGCAAATAAACTCACCTTGGGATTTATAGTAATAAAACAACTTTGGCTCAGAAGTCTAAAGTTGAAGCTACAAATGAATGCATTTGCCACTTTGATCCATCCAAAGGGAACGCTATTTCCCAGCATAATTAAGTCTGACTCCTACAAACATGTGACTAGATACGAAAACATGTTTTTACGTAAGGGCAGAGTAGTTCATGGTTGCAGGAAATATACAGGATTCAGACCTGGGATTCAAATACTAGTGACATTATCAAGGTGCAATGACTTGGGTAAGTTATATTCTTCCAGTAAATAGGGATATCATACCTATTCTTGAGGTTGTGAAAACCACGTTTGCTAATGGTTGGGAACGTATTTTGTAATCTTTCAGAGACAATGTATAGATGAGGTGGTACTTGTAGCTTCCTAAGGACAGTTATTTGTAAAAGTGCTTCCATGACATTAGTAGGTAAGCTGCCTGTTGAGTGTTTTTTTGTTGTTGTTTTTTTATTTGTTTGTTTGTTTTTAGCCCTTGTTAAAAGGCTGCCTGGAACAGTCAAGAATAACAGTAAAGCAGTCAAATTTGTTCTTGTTTATATGAACATCAATGTATCCATGAACACCATTAATACCATCATTTAAATATAATTCATAGGCTGGGTCACAAAAATTATGTACTCTTTTCTGTTCAACTTGGACTCTGAAGCGTAGAAGAATTACATATGAATATGGTAGTAAAAGGCAACAAAATGTCCTTTTATGTGTGGTTAATCTCTGCTTAGAGTATTATTGTGACACCAGCGGATCTGTCATACATTTGGTAAGCTCTTCTGAGTCAAGGCCTGGGTTAATTTCTAAAAGCTAATCTAAAAGTTTGCCTCCCTCAGTCCTCTCTTTAGGAACTCAATAGATGCCAGCGAGCTATTCTTAGCAAGTATGTCGGTCTTGCACACTCACCTGTCCTTTGTATTATTAATACCAAAGATTAGATTTGGGTGATGAAGAGTAAGAATCCCATCTGTGACAATAGACTTATCTTCCAAACCAATACTACTAGGAATGAAGATGGTATTTAAACTCCGTTTAATTTATGAATGTATCTTACAAATGGTTCCAAAAATAAGAAGATAAAAATAGAAATGTTGTTAATGATTGTAAGTCAAAACTCAGAAACCTCTTCTGGAGAAAGAAGCATATTAATAGAAATACTTTATTTTCTTCTTATTTTCACTCTTTCAATGGGCTTGGCATAGCTTTGTGTTTGAAGCAAGACCTGGTTAATCTAAGCCAGGCATTGACATTTTCTTAAAGAAAAGACTCCACAGAGCTTGAGAAACTTAATGTTATCAGAATACCATGCTTTCTAAAATGGCTTTGAAAGCAGCTGGAAAGAGAACGTTTAAATTCAGTCAACTGCAGGCAATGGTTGCAAAAGGTCAAATCACAAAATGTTCCCCGAGATGTGAAGTCACTGCTGGGGATACTCTGCAAAATTATAGGATTAAAAACATGACCTCACTGGCTCTTTGCTCTATGCCCAAGCACTCAATTTCAAAGTATTTTTTAAATATTTATTTTTTATATATTTTTTCGTTGTTGTTTTTCCCTGTTGGAATTCCCTCACCCAGGAAGTCTTTCATTTTGTGATATTCAAGGTAATTTTTAAGATGTCTGTCAAAAGTAACTATTATTGTAAAAATATATTTGTAAATCACATCATACTACATAAAGTTGGTTCTCAAAAGGCTCAACTTTTCTGAATGAAAGAAGCTTTCTCTGTTGATGGGGAAAGGGCTAGGCTCAAGTCAGTAGACCTGGGTTCTGATCCCTGCCTGGCTATGATCTTGTGTGATTTTGAGTAAATCCCTTCTCCTTTCTGCTTCTCTGTATTTCTTTTTTAGAAAATATAACTAGTTCAATTACATAATGGATCTTGAGGAAAGCAGACAACTACATCCATTTTCTGGTTACATTTGGGATTCAAATCTCAAGGCTCTTTGAGTTTTCAATTTATATGTGAAAGAATGGATCCTAGCATTAGCCTGTTTGCCTCATGGTGTGTTGTGCCTCTTACATTTTATAAAGGTCAGTCTAGATCAGGAGTTGGTGTCCAGCACTCTGTCCACAGGGAGGATGAGGACAGGGTTTTATTTTTGAGTAAAATGGGCCTCTGGGAGCAACTTCTTTGAGTGAAGGGTCATGTGAACCAATGTATGTGGTATCTGCCTCACATCTGGCTTCTGCTATTGCCGGATTGATAGGAGATTATCAGAAACCCCTCCAAATCCCCCCTCCCCCTTTTCTTGAGTTGGCATTTGCTTTATTTTCACAGATGGTATTCCATCAAGAACAATGGTGTAACACTCTACTCGCCAAAACTGACTCATTATACAGGGAGTTTTCAGTGCTTCTATTATTGAATTAGAATTGGGATTTTGATTCTGGGTGTCAGAGCTGAAAGCTAATGTAGAGATCAGGTCAGTGTCTTTGCTTCACAGGCGAGAAAGGAGAACTTTGAGGAGCAAAGGAGCTTGCTGAAGGTCACTGTTCACCCACAGCACCTGCACCAGAAGCTGGGTCTCTCGGTTTCCCACTGAGTGCTTTATTTCCATTAACACTATCATTTACATAACTACACTTTGAGCTGTAAGTTGAACTATGGTTTATGCATTAAATATTTAATTAGATTCTCTCTCCCCTTTCCCATGCTTGAGTTCCTGAATACACTCCAAAATTAAACAGCCCTTGCTACAAAGTAAACTGCTTTTATGATTTTCAAAGAATACGATGGAAAAAATAATGATAATCCTTAATTGTAAAATCTGTATTATTTGCTAAAGAACTTTTGTTCTCTCAGCACCGAGACAACTTCTCAGCCAGCTGGTCAGGAGATATTTCTCAAGGAAGATTTGATGTTGGTACTAATGAAACTGTAGCCTGCTCCAAATCTGTTTAAGTAGTGAGAAAATTAAGTTTTTTTCTTCCCCTTTCTAGTCTTCCTTAAAGGGGAAAAATATCTCACTCTCTTTTCAAGCAGTTTCCATAGGTTGTGCACTTTGTAGAGTGTATTAAAGCTAACGTATAGGTCTTTCACCCCAACCAATTTCTTAACAACCTATTTGATTTGGTGGCATGGAACTACTAAATATTTGTAAAAACCGGCTTGCAGGCTTTAGGACATTATGGAACTGAATGAGGCTGCTTTAGGTTAAATATTAGTATCTTCAACTTTTCAGTGGAAGATACCCTTGGTGATGGTTTCAGGCTTGTGTTCTGAAAAAGGAGAAGATCCTCCTTTCCTTGTTTGCCATGTGTCAGCTTTGGTGAACAATCTGTAATATACCCCGATGACAAAGTCACTAAGCTCATGTGCAGCCTGTCTTTCTAGTGACGTAAACATTCCCCACAAACTCTCATTTCCCTCCTGTAGAGGGAAAGACAAGGATAAATACAGAATAGACTATAAAAAGACTGCTTTTGTTCCAGTTCTAAAATCATTCCTTTAACCACTATCACTGAAGAGTAAATAAAGTATATGTTAATAAGAAAAGAGAAAGCATATAGTTTAAACAATGTAGAATTAGAGGGGATCTCCAAAGTCACTTAACCCAGTTGTAACTAAAACTCCGAGTTAAAATTATATACTCAGGGTCACACCACTAATTAGTAGGAGATACAAAATATAAATTTCCAATAGCTTAGTTCTTTTAAAAAAATTTTTGGAATTTGAAATTTTCTCATAGTGCTTTTCATTAAAAGCACGGCATGCCACTGAAATGATAACACACTAACATAATCATAGAGATATGCAATGTGAGTTATCAACTTGTTCAATTCTTTCTTCTTGGAAATGAGGAAACTGAGTCCAAAGAGAGGCTTCTCCCTCCCCACCGTTCCCCCTAGAGAGCCGAGAGCTGTCTGTGTCCTTGTCAGGTTGCCATGTGTAATGTGGCAGAAGCGGGAGAGCCGAACAGAGAGAGGAGCTTGGCATTGGGGAAAATTGATGATCCACCTGCTGGGAACTGAGCTTGGAGCAACAGCATCTGCCAGTGCCGAGGTTTCCTAGCTATGTGTCAGGAGAAGGGAAGCCAGGGCAGTTCCTAGCGTTGCTCTGTGAAGAGCTGTGGCATGTTGTTATGTAAAACAAACCCAGACAAGGAAAGGGATGCCAACAAACAGGCTCACCACACTTACTCAGCTGCCCTCCGGGGAGAGGCTGGCAGCATCTCTGCCTCCTCTGCCTCTAGGAGTAGAAAGCACGCCGCTTGCTGAGTGTAGGTTGAATGACCCTGATGAATCTGAGCTGAAATCAATGCACCTCCTCCCTGGGTCTCAGCCAGGGAAGAGCACTTGGGACAGCTACGCAGAGGAGCATCTTGGCTTGGCATGGAGCCACGTTCTTTAATCACCAGAAAGGAAGGGCGTTCAGGAAACGGGACCGGCAGTTCCAAGGAAATGAGGTTTTCCCCTTTTTCTGGTTAATCCTGTGGCTCTAAGCAAAAGCATAGTAAAGGCTGAATTTGTATCTCATGGTTCCCCTTTCTCTGCGCTCTTGCCTCTTGATGTGCTCTGTCCTAGGGGACCCACCATCTCCTTTCCTCCTCCTGCCTAACTTCACACATGGCCTCTTCTTGCCCAAGGCAATGCTCTGTGCTCAACTCGTGTTTATGCGATGCAAACAGTGTAGGCTTGGAGAGCAAATCTGGGTGTGCACCCTGACTCTAGTTCTTACTAGCTGTATCACCTTAGGGAAGTTACTGAGCTCCTGGGAATACCAGTCTCCTCATATCTACACTCATTTCTCCTCTGGGTCACATTCCCTCCCTCTGGTTTGGCCTCCTTGGTGAATCCCAGACTTCCAGGCAGAGCTGGCCTTCTTGTTGTTCCTTAGACAGTCCAGCCATCCTTTTGCCTTAGTAACTTTGAGGCAATCAGCAGATAGTATCTAGAAATCTGGGGATCCTAACTTTGCAGAATCTACAGCAGCGGTTCTCAACCTATGGGTCGAGACCCCTTTGGGGGTCGAACGACCCTTTCACAGGGGTCGCCTAAGACCATCGGAAAACATATATATATTTGCATATTGTTTTTGTGATTCATCACTATGCTTTAATTATGTTCAATTTGTAACAATGAAAATACATCCTGCATATCAGATATTTACATTAAGATTCATAACAGTAGCAAAATAACAGTTATGAAGTAGCAACGAAAATAATTTTATGGTTGGGGTCACCACAACATGAGGAAATGTATTAAAGGATCCCAGCATTAGGAAGGTTGAGAACCACTGGTCTACAGGGTCCCAACAAACCTGATAGTGCAACTGTTCCGTGTGTTTGCACTGAGAGCTCTTCAGTGTCTGTGTCACCCACAATGTTGGTGGGAAATGGCTTGGTCACTAGAACCCAGATGCCCACTGATTATTTTATACCTTCATAAGAAAAAAAGGAAAAGAAAATCTAAAATGATTTATAAAGCTTAACTCTAAGGCAGAAAGGATACATAAGACAGCAAGATAACATTGAATATCCAAAGGATTAAGTAGAACTCCAACCCCAAATATAGCTGGCCCAAAAATTCAACTGGAAGCAAATAGATACACATTTTAGGGATTAGAAGAAAAAAAATTAGAGGCAATAGGTTCTTGTAGTTGTTTCTCTACTAAAAAGTGCAAGTCTCTGACATCTCAGGATACAGAATATTTACTCCAAGGCTTATCTGCCACAGACCAGTTCCAGCATGTCATAATTTCAAGAGTTTCATCAAAAGGTTGATGAGACTTGGGGACTCAACAGCATTGCGTCACACATGTAGTTACCTGTTGGGAATGGCTAAAGACATTTCCCCAAACCTGAATAGGATTCATTAAATTGATTGTGGCTGCCAGAAGGTTAGAGGGCATTTTAATCTACATGTTATTGCCTCCTCCTGGCCAAACACCTGAACAGCTGTAGGCTAATTCCCCCATTCTGACAATGGACTCTGTACCAAACCTTTGAAGTGTATATCTCTGCCTCGCCTCAGGACAAATTGTGTTAATAAAAGGCATGGGATCCTGGGGACCAAGAGAACCTAAGACCTTAGACTTAAGATCTTGGATCTTAGCTCCTTTAGCTAAGTTCCTCTCACCCCCAATGCCTTTCAAAATTATATTTCGTCTCCAGATTCTTTATTAGTCTCTGGATTCCTATTAAATCTACGCACAGCCCCTTCTCCAGATTCCTGAACCCTTCTTGATTTTGGGACAAGAACCCTGGCACTTATCTTTCCAGCTTTATTTATTCAAACTATTGAACACGATGAGGTATAGCAAAAAAAAAATTAAAAAATAGCACAACCCAAGGTGAGGAACCTGGTCTTGCACAGTTTTTCACATGCTTAGGTGCAAATACACACTCATATTCCTCCATTGCAAAAGGAACAGCCTGTTCCTAATTTCAAGACTGTACTTATATTTATGAAACGCCCTTTCTAGGTGACTTATAAGCTCTCCTGAGCCATTTTGCAGAGGAGTATTTCAGTTCTACTTCATTGCTACTGGGAATTTTTAAGAGGAGCCGGTGCATTTTGGTTTTCTTATCTGATATTTTTCTAAAAAAGTAATCCAAATCTAGAACGGGTTGAAGACAGTTTTCTATTAAATAAAATAAAATATAAAATGTCAAGTACTGTATTTTGCCCTCCACTTATTTAATCCAAGTAAACTTCAAGGTAATTTAATCCAAGTAAACTTCCATTTTATAGATGAAGAAATGTCTGTTAAAAACAGATAAAATGACTCACTAAACTGCTCCTTGGTGAGTTTGTGGTTTAAACCTAAATTTTTCCAAATACTGAGCCATGTTTTTCTCATTCTTGTTTGAAGAGCCATGGCTTGTTGGAAGTTAATGGCTCTAAGGCAGTGGTTCTCCACCTTGGCTGCATGCACATTAGAATCACCTGGGGATCTTTTTAAAATCCTGATTTCTGGGCCTCATCCTCCAGAAATTCTGTTTCTTTGTTATGGGGTGGGGCTGTAACAAAGAAACAGAATTTCCGGAGGATGAGACCCAGAAATCAGGATTTTAAAAAGATCCCCAGGTGATTCTAATGTGCAGGCAAGGTGGAGAACCACTGCTCTAAGGTAACAAATTAATATCTATTTAGAGGCTTCCCTTGGAAACATTTGAAGCTCCATGGTATTATTTGACCCTAGAGACCACTTCTTCACCACATGCCTCTTATTAACTAAGAAAGAAAGCACACCTTTTCTTACATTCCAGACTTTCCTTATATCCCTTGCTTTGTCTGGATTAATTTTCCGAAGAAGGTGACGCCTTTTCCTTCTGCCAGGTGCTGTTTCATGACCTCTACTTAGAAACTAAGCCCAGGTGGCAAGCACTGGCAGCAAGAAAGGTCCAGATAAGCACGCCGGGAACGAAACAGCACATCAGATGCAGTGGACTTCCAGTGACACTCCTGGGTACAGGAGCACAGAATGCACCCGGTGTCAGACCCGCAGAAATGTGTTGTGGGGAGACGGAACCACTTGTGTGAGAGGAAATAATGAGGCCAGTGTGTCCTTAATATCTGCGGCAGTGCTTCTCAAGCTTTATGATGCCTAAGAATCACGCTGGGGTCCTGTTTCAAATGCTGATTCTAAGGCTACATTCTGGAGATTCTAATTCCACAGATTGAGGTGCGGCCTGGAAATCTGCACTTCGAATAAGGAACAGAAATGATGCTGAAGTACTCATAACGTCCTCTGAGAAATCATGCTCTAAAAAAATCAGAGGGGGAACTGGGCACATCTGTAATAGTGTAAACAATAAAACTAAAGTAAAAAGAAAACCAGAGGGGTAGAGGGCCAGTTAACAAAGGTTAGGAATGAAGCAACAGCTGAGGGATTCCAATGCCACCTTGTTTTCTTTCAAAGCGCCCTCATTGCTGTAAAGGTGAAGAAAAGCAATTGTCCCCATAAGTCATTTTAATGACCGATAGGAGTGGATAACACAGTCATCTGGATCAATTGCAGAGCTTTAAGTAAAGACATGAAATCCTTTATTCCACACCTCTTGGGGATAGATGTGTTTTTGAGGCCATGTAAAAAATGATTTTAAAATGGTAACACTATGCATGTGACATGGGTTATGTCTTGATGACTATTCAGAAGAGTCTGGGACAGTAGCCATATTCAAACATGCCAATGTTTCTGCAGGAAAATGTATGAATATTCATACTAAATGAGAGATAAAGTCTATAACAAGCTTGGTGTCCTTTCAGGTCAGATCTTTCTGCCAAATGCATTGAGCTCAGGTTGGTTTAGTGGCAATGCAATAGAAGATTTAATTTTCAGATTAATGTTATAACTTGAGATTGAATGCTGTGGATAAGACACTATAGACTTTTAATAGCAACAGTTTATGGAATACTTAATATTTTCCCGGCATTGTATTGTGTTTCACATGTGATCGGTTGTTGTTGTTTTCATAATATTCCTCTGGGGGAAATGGCTTATTGCTCTCATCTCATCATAAAAGTGAGGAAACTGAGGCCCAGAGGGTGAAAATGGTTTTCTCAGTGACAGGCTGGGGAGGCGCAGAGCAGGATAAGAACGTGGCTGATCTGACTGTAAGGACGATGCGATCCTTCACACTGTGCTACACTGCCTGGCTCCAAAATTGTCTCCTCCGCTACTAAATTAAGAAAGAAAAACTGCACTTCAATGGCAATATAAATGCAACTTTAAAATTTATTGATATTAATTCCTAAAATGTTTTACTTGTATGCATTCATGTAGTTCTTTAGTGCAGCTCACGAACATTCGCCTTCTCCTTGTCTTCTGGATCATGGTAGAAAACCACTCCTTCATCCCCATTGGAGTCAGGTGTGGCCATGTGGTTGCTAAGGGAGCCTAATCCTGATTGTTACAACGCGCACTAATCTGCTGTCACTCGGTTTTACTGCTTTGCATCTATATTATTAGCTTCATTTTCCATTCCTAAACTCTAAAATGACCAAAGTAAACATCCTTTATAATAAAAGCTTAATATGCACATCAGCCATGGCAGAATGACCAGTGGAACCACCAGTCGCTATGACACACATTATCCACCAGGGGGTAGATGCTCAATGCACGAGTTGCCCTCAGGCCCCAAGCCAGCCAAGGTGCGTGCCAGCGGGAGGGCTGCCCTGATCGCCCTACCCGTCACTCCACAGATTGGCCATGATGGCTGGCCAGATCTAGGGATCCTACCCATGCATGAATTTTGTGCATCAGGCCCCTAGACAATTAAAATAATGCTGTGTATTAATTTTGCTGTTGGCATTACCACTGTTTCCTACCCTGGGCCTTTTCCATCAGCAATATATTATTAAAGGAATATAAGAAAATATATTCTGTTATATTTTTGGTCTGATACCAATGATTGCTCCAAACCGCTAGGCTTACTTTTAAATATTAAGACAATGTAAATTTGATGATAACCTATTTTTACACTGATTTTTGTTATTTATTTTTCTTCATATTAGTAAGATTCATTCTAATCTTCTCTAGGTTTAAGAAAATGAGCACCATTGTAATGGAAGTTTATAGGTCATTTACTCAGTATCTTATTCCTTCCTTTTTCTTTGACCAAAATACCCTAATTTCCCTTTGGGAATTTACTTTTCTCCTTTCTCAGTCATTGAATTTGGGTAAGCATCTCACTCCAGATCCTGGGATCAGGATTAAAATGCAGATCCTACCCTCATGGCTAGAGTGATTCAAGGATGTGAATCAGAACAAATTCAGAGCCAGTAAAGATATATACCAGGAGCTCCAAGGGGAAGTGCTCTTGTTAGTGTGGTGGGAAGATATGAGGTCTGGTCTTAATAGGTCATTTGACTACTACTAAGTGAGAAGTTGGATCTCCATGGTGGATCATCCACAGACTAGAGTCTGAGGATGGAGCCATACCGTGCATAGAAGAGGAAAGACAAAGACAGAAGTCAGATCTTTGGTAAAATTTTTTCGAGTAACTGAATCTCACTTAAATAATCCTCCTGTCTGTCACATATCTTGATACTCAAAGTAAATTTTCCTTAGAGTACTTTGAGACAAAGGGAACATGACTATCTTTAAATAACTTAGAATATGTGGACCATTCTTTCTTGAGTGGAACCAGTGACCAACTAGGCTTTAACAGTGATGGCAAACCTATGACACGCGTGTCAGAGGTGACACGTGAACTCATTTTTTTGGTTCATTTTTCCTTGTTAAATGGCATTTAAATATATAAAATAAATATCAAAAATATACGTCTTTGTTTTACTATGGTTGCAAATATCAAAAAATTTCTATATGTGACACGGCACCAGAGTTAAGTTAGGGTTTTTCAAAATTCTGACACACCAAGCTCAGAAGGTTTGCCATCACTGCTTTAGGACTTCCCCAAGTGTGCACTGAGCTTTCTTTACATATTCACTCAAAGTCGCGCCTCAAGTGGCGGAGGGGAGGGCAGGGGTGTCACTTAATACATCTGTTTTCAGTGAATTTATAATCTATTTGGAGAGGCAAGAAACATGTGCAATAATTAAGGAAACACAAAGTGCTTGGCTACATGGTAGTGACTGTCAGTGCAATAAACACCTTGAAAGCAGCAGTGCAAGAAACAAGAGTCAGGGAAGATGTCATGCACACAGTATCACTAGATCTTGGCTTTTGAAAGGTTGTGCATGATTTGACCATAAGAAAGGAGCTGAGTATTTTAAGGAGGGGGAATAGAATTGTAGTGGATGGTAATGGAGAAACCAACACTATCCTATCATTCACTCAGTCAGCTATGGGGCAAGGCCCATTTCCCACAGTGTATCCCTTGGCATCTCAGGATAATCCTGTGATGTAGACACTATTAATTCTATTTTATAGAAGAGTTGGTTTAGTTTTGTTTTGGTTTGATTTGTTTTTTATAGGCACAACATTGCATTAGAGATCTAACTCTATGAATTGCATTTAAATATTCAACTCCCAGCTTAATTTTGATCAATGTAACTTTCTTTTAGCTCTGCATAAATAAAAATTACTTCAAAATATGTAAGTAAATTTTTGTCTGATTTTAAAATAAATATGTGAGTGTGCATGTGTGTGTGTGTGTTCCTTACTACGTCAGCAAAATATTTTAAGCTCTAAGCTAGTGGAATAAAGAAAGATATATATGAAACTCATCTCACTCAATTCCACAAATTCTATTATGCTTCTTTGTATAATTTAAAGTTAAGAACTTTTTAAAAGCTGACTTTTGCCCTCAGTAACACTAAGACATTACAGAGCCAGTGAAAGCATTAATTTATTCATCCATGCATAGTTCTATCTGACCCTTTGATTGCAGCTCTTCCACATTTTACAAGAACAGACATTTAAATGCCAAACTAAGATCTTTCAGCACAAACAGGAATTAATTTTCCTGGTGTCATCTTCTCATTCTCTGTAGAAGCCAATACTGGTGAGAAGTGAAAGCCCGGAATTTTTGAATCATTTTCTGCAATAACCCTACAAATCCTAATTACATTAGGCAATACTCCCTTGCTCTAGAGAGATCACATTAACGTTCTTTCTGCTCTGTCCACATCTCTATGCAAGCTAATTTCTCCCTTTTTTCTAGATTCAGTCAAATGCTTATATATCCACAATTCTTTCTTTTAGCTCCCTTCCTTTAATTCTACAACAGATGGTCATAGAACACCTACTATGTGCCAGGCCCTGAGCTGGCTGCCAGGGAGATGACCATGAATTTGGGCTTCCATGGCATTTTATCTGCCCTCAGGCTTATGAAGGAGAAGCCCCGTCATCAAATACAAACAGTCTGCAGTAGTTCAGTTAATTAGAAGTGGTCTTTTATCAGCTATTAATAAATATGATTTATACAATGTTTTAAAGTGCATTTTAACCTAAAAAATATACACTTTATCCACCATTGGAAAACAAACAGATCCAAGGTTTTTTTTCTTTGAATAAGAACCTGCCAATTTGTTCTAAAAGTGTCACTTTTCATGCATAAATCACAAATAAATTTTAAGGGTAACAGCTGTTTGATGTAAGGTGTAAGAAAGCGGTTCGATTTTTTAATGACCAGTTTAGCAGTATAGTGCATATGGCTGGCTTTCAGTCCAGATATAGGGATTATGTATTTTTGTCTTCCAAGAGCATCTCCTCCTGATAAAAAAGGCTTTTCTCCCCATTTAAGCAATCCTATTCTATATAATCTATCTATACTAATAAAAGGGTAATATGCTAATTAGACCGGGTCAACCGGCCATCTTCCAGACGTCCTACTTCCTTTCGGACAAAGCCATGATGGTGGGGGCCAAGGCAGAGGCATTTAGGGGAGATCAGCCTGGCAGGGGAGGGCAGTTGGGGGCGACCAGGCCAGCAGGGGAAGGCCATTGGGGGTGAGATCAGGCTGGCAGGGGAGGGCAGTTAGGGGTGATCAGGCAGGCAGAGGCAGTTAGGGCCAATCAGGCAGGCAGGCAGGCAGAGGCAGTTAGGGGCAATCAGGCAGGCAGGCAGAGGCAGTTAGGGGTGATCAGGTAGGCAGGCAGGTGAGCAGTTAGGAGCCAGCAGTCCCAGATTGCAAGAGGGATGTCTGACTGCTGGTTTAGGCCTGATTGGAGAGGGTGCAGGCTGGGCTGAGGGAACCTCATCCCCCGTGCATGTATTTCATGCACCAGGCCACTAGTAATTTATAATTAGCCCACAACTAAATATATGCCTCACTGTAGTATTTAATATATTATTAAAATAGTTTAACTTTTATAAACAGATCTAGTAGAAATTCAGCAGACTGGCTAAATATTAAATTCAAAGAATTTTAAGGACATGTAATATAGTAACCCATAAGCCTCAAGTATTCAAATTGCCTTGGACATCAGTCAGTACTTGCTGCAGAGGTAATAGAGAGGGTAGCTGCATAGATTAGTTTGAAGTGAATTAAATAAAGAGGGTAAAGAGCGCTTCTACAGTTTTATAATTATTTGAATAACTAAGTAAAATAACTAGTCCTTATACTTCCTAAAAGTGAGATGTATGCCTCATATTACTTTTAACCTGTTATCTCCTGACACAGTGTTTTATTTATCGTATGTGCTTAGGAAATACTAAACGAATGATCAACAAAGTAACCAACTGAAGAACACCTTGGTTAATGAAAGAAATGTTAGATTTTATACCATGTTTAATAGGAATTTTTAATATAAATTGGCAAGCTTCCTTGCTGTATAATGCTGTATAAATGATCCTATAAAGTTATGTATAATGCTTTGCAGTTACAAATCCATTTTCACATACTTTAATCTCATTCAATTATTATAAAGATTCTAAATAGAATATCTTAGTCCTTATTTATAAGCATGGAAACTATCTCAGAAACATGCCCTAGTCCATGTAGTTTGCAGAGATGGCACCAGAGCTCTGGGTATCTGCCTCCTCGTCCAGAATTCTCCCATCTCCCTCTTTAGCTACGTAGAAAGCTGCATCATTCAAGTAAATGCTGCAGCACTGGAGTGCTGATTGCAACTTCCTAATGTCACCATTGTCCAGAGAATTCTAGTAGACATGGTATTTCAATCCTAGAGTGATGGATCTCAAGAAGAGCTCAATATCAATACTCTCCTTGACTATGACCTATTATATTCCCCTAGGCCACAGAGAGGACTGATGGTGGATCAAAGGTTGACTATAGCATCAAATGACTATCATATCTAGAAATCAGAATTGTTTGGATGCAAAGCTCATTCCTGGCACTTCCATGGGGGGGAAATGCAAAAAGCAGGGGAAGACAAACAGAAACCTTACAGCATCTCACTCACTGAGCGTTATGCTGACACAGCTACAGAAACCTCACTTTGGCTGCGGTTTTAGTGAAGGCTCCCCAAGCAAACTTCATTTCTCAGAGTGTGGCTGGCAGCTGATCTCTGCAAACACCTCTCTCCCACCAGCTTCTGTCTGGGAGGCACTAGGCATTGCAGGCAGGGAGCAAGCATCCCTACTGCCAGAAAGAGGGGTGGGTGGAGCTAGGCACCTCGCAAACATAAGCTCCTGGAGCAGTCACAATTAAGAACTACAATAGCTCTTAAACCGGCTAATGACTATACCAATACTTTCCAATTATATTCCAAAGGTATACTAAGGTATTTTAAAAATTTGAGATACTTTTAGGATAATAGTTTCTTCATTCAGGAAGAAAAAAAGAGTGAGGATGACATACTGTACTATTGGAGCATGTATGCATGGATGTGCTCTGGTGCAGTAAGAAGTATGGATTTCTGTGCGTGATGCTTCATTAGGCTTGTCACAGAGATTCATGTAAAATTATTTAAAATTCACTTAGATACAGCTCATTGTCATCCCATTAGACTGTCAGCTGCTCAAGGGCAGGAACCATGTCTAATTTATTGTCTTGGACCCTATTAATGGTGCTGAAACATAGGAGGTCCTGGATGAATCACAATGAAATGAACTTAGCTGATATCAGAGAGAGGAGCTAGCCAGGACCACTTCTTGGTAGAGCAGAGCCTCGGTGCACAGATGTATACAGGCAGGTTTTGCAATCTGAACTGAGTCTGACCCACTCATTAGACCTGAGACCTTGGGCAACTTACACCTCCTTTCTGAGCCTCTATTTTTTCATTTGTTAAATGGCTGTATTAACACCCACTGCATGGAGTCATTGAGAGAGTTAAATAACATTGACTCTATTTACTATTTCAATAGCAAAAAATACCCTTTTTAAAAAAAATATATTTATTGATTTTTTACAGAGAGGAAGGGAGAGGAATAGAGAATTAGAAACATCGATGAGAGAGAAACATTGATCAGCTGCCTCCTGCACACCCCCCACTGGAGATGTGCCCGCAACCAAGGCACATGCCCTCGACTGGAATCGAACCTGGGACCCTTCAGTCCACAGGCTGACACTCTATCCACTGATCCAAACCGGCTAGGGCCAAAAAATATCTTTAAAAATATTTTTAATTTTCTTTAGAGCAATAAAAATCCTGAGTCAGTTAAAAGAAAACAATGAAGAAATCAGTTTTCTGTTCAGTATGTTTTGAGTGGGTTTGCCCACTAATTTGCATGCATTCTATGTATGTCTCTGACTATTCTGAGAGTTGCTGAAATTCAACAGTAAATAAGTCTCTAAGACAAAGGAAACTGCCTCATTCAGGGGCCTGTGAGGAGACCTTTAAAATGTTTCTTTTCACTAGTTAACATATGGTGAGGGAACGAGATTGAAACTGGAGCAACCCTGTTGAACCTGCCTTTGGCAAAAGCATTTTGGCATGTGCCTTCTAGGCTTGCTGATCTCAGATTACAGTGGTTTTAAAGTACATCATAACTGCAGAATTATTTTTCCCCTACCTCTTCACCCTCTCCCTCACTAAAGGGATCCTCATAAAGGAAACTTACAGAGCAGAATGTTTAAGAACCTGGTATGCTCTGATTTCGGGCCCTTTATTTCTCTGACTGAATGTCAGTGCTTGGACGAGGTACCTAATTTCCTTGAGTTTACAGTTTCTTTTCTCTCAAAGAAGGTAGTAATCATATCTACTTAGAGGTGTTAATGGGGATTAAAAGATATACTTTATAGAAATTGTCATGTGCAGTTTGTTCCGCAATTTGTTTTCAATAAATAAATTAAGTTATTCATTGTTTCGTTGACTAACTGTATTACCTTAAAATAAACAGCAATTATCCTGAGAGAAATATTCAATGAGGCCATCAGTTTTAAAGAAGAACTAAACATTTGTTTCTCCCATCCCAGCCAGAACAGAGCCTAGCACTCATGTAAAGTTTGATAATGCTTCTTGCACCCCCTCTTAGAGGCAAGAGACTGCACTCAATATGTTAAAATGAAAGCATACTTCTCTTAAAATGTGTTTCTAAAACTCTACATGAATTTTGTGTTTTTCACCCTACATTCCTCAAGTAAAGGTTTAACTTTTCAGTCCCAGGAAAGTTAAAGGACTGAAATTAGCCCTGCTCAGCTCTCTTGCAAACCCCCAGGGACTTCAAAACTGTCAAATGCTACAGGTTCCTTCTTGGCATTAGATGACAGTGCATTAGTCCTAGGGACCTGCAAAATCCATTCTTCCATCTCCCTCTCTATGTAACTTTATTTATCCTTTCATTTCCAAATTTAGCCTTGATTTTTTTCATAGCAACCCCCCCTCCCCCAACCCAAGAATAGCAAAATAATGTCAGAAGTTTACCTCTTGTGTTGCTTTAAGAATTCCTCTGATTGTTATTATGATTGTTATTTTGATGAAGTGCTAATAACAAAATCTGATCCGTGGAACCCAAGAGTGAGAAGCAGGAAGCTGAGTCACACTCCCAGACTTGCTCCTTCTGGAGCTGGGATAAGTGATTCATTTTTTTTTTCATGTCTTCATAGCACAAATATATATATGCTAGAGGCCGGGTGGACAAAAAATTGTGCACTCGGTGGGGGGGGGGGGGGGGGTCCCTCAGCCCGGCCTATGCCCTCTTGCAGTTTGGGACCCCTCGGAGGATGTCCACCTGCTGGCTTAGGCCTGCTCCCTGGGGGATCGGGCCCAAGCTGGCAGTCAGAAATCCCTCTGGCAGCCCGGCAGCCCTCGGGGGATGTCCACTTAGCTGCAGGGAGCAGACCTAAGCTGCAGTTGGACATCCTTAGTGCTGCTGAGGAGGCGGGAGAGGCTCCCACAACCAACGCTGCACTGACAGCCATCAGCCTGGCTTGTGGCTGAGCAGAGCTCCCCCTGTGGGAGTGCACTGACCACCAGGGGACAGCTCCTGCATTCAGCATCTGCCCCCTGGTGGTCAGTGTGTCATAGTGACCAGCCATTCCCAATCATTCTGCTGTTAGGGTCAATTTGCATATTACCCTTTTATTGTATAGGATAGAGGCCTGGTGCACGGGTGGGGGCCGGCTGGTTTGCCCTGAAGGGTGTCCCAGATCAGGGTGGGGATCCCACTGGGGTGCCTGGCCAGCCTGGGTGAGAGGTTGATGGGTGTTTGCAGGCTGGTCACACCCCCTTCAGGGTGTGGGACCCACTGGGATGTCTGGCCAGCCTGGGTGAGGGGCTGATGGCCTTTTGCAGGCTGGTCAAGCCCCCCTCCCCCCAGTGGGAACCCTCACCCCATGGAGGTTTGGCCAGCCTGGGTGAGGGGCTGATGGCTGTTTTCAGGCTGGCCACACCCCCTTTAGGGTGGGGGTCCCTACTGGGTGGCTGGCCAGTCTGGGTGAGGGGCCGAGGGCCATTTTCAGGCTGGCCAAGCCCCCGGCGACAGAAGCCCCCAGCCTCTCCTTTTTTTCCTTTTTTTTAATTCTGGGATTTATTTACCTTCTATAATTGAAACTTTGTAGCCTTCAGTGGACCTCAGAGCCAGACAGGACGGGCGGGAAACTTGGCTTCCTCCATCGCCAGGAGCAACCCAAGCCTCTTGCATGCTCCAGCTCTGTGGCTGCTGGCCACCATCTTAGTTAGGTTAATTTGCATATAGTTGCTCTGATTGGATGGTGGGAGTGGCTTAAGGCATAGAGAAGGTACGGTCAATTTGTATGTTTGTCTTTTATTAGTGTAGATATTAGAGGCCCGGTGCATGAAATTCGTGCACGGGGGGAGGGGTGGTTCCTCAGCCCGGTCTGCACCCTCTCCAATCCAGGATCCCCCTCGCAATCCAGGACCGCTGGATCCTAACTGCTCACCTGCCTGATCATCCCTAACCACCTCTGCCTGCCTGATGCCCCTAACTGCTCTAGTATATATAAACTACTGTGTCTATCTTAAGTCTTAACTCTAAGGCTTTAGACATCAGATTTCCAGGGGCCTTATAGATGATGATTAATGCAATGATGATGATGTTGCTTTGTTATGAAGCATTTTCACATTCATTGTCTCATTTGGCTCTCTCTACACCTGTCTGAGAAAAGATGCCTGCTGATGTCACATTTACCTTACTGACAAGAAACTGAAGCGCAAGGGTGAAAATAATTTGATCAAGGTGATGCCAACAAGTTAGAGGCAGGTCTGGGAGTGAAACTGGATTTTAAGAAATACTAAAGCTTTTCTTTCACTGCTCCATGATATTGTACCTAAGTCATTAATCACATGTGACTAATGACTTAAATTTCTAAGCACTATTAAAAATGCTAAAGCATATGCAATTTATTCTACAGAAAGCCGAGATTTTTCAGAAAGCATAGAAGTAGACATATGTCATCTTTTTAACTCTGCTGCCTGTTTACATGAATCTTGAAAAGTACCTAGCACAGTGCCTCACATAGATGTGACATTCTCAATAAAAGCTGGCTTTAACATCCACATTATCATCATCAAGTCATTATCAACATGACTTCTCAGTGTATAGATTAATAATGGCAGATTGTTAGGACCAAAATATCTCCTACTACTTACTTATCCATTGACAGCCAATGAAATGTTCTTTTTTAAAATTAGACTAGAGGCCCAGTGCACAAAATTTGTGCACTGTGTGGGGGAGGGTTCCCTCAGCCTGGCCTGCACCCTCTTGCAGTCCAGGAGCCCTCGGGGGATGTCTGACCACCAGCTTAGGCCTGTAGGGAGCGGGCCTAAGCCACAGTTGGACATCCTTAGTGCTGCCGTGGAGGCTGGAGAGGCTCCCTGCCACTGCTGCTGCACTCATCAGCTGTCAGCCCAGCTTGTGGCTGAGCAATGCTCCCCCTGCATTGAGTGTCTGCCCCCTGGTGGTCATTGCACGTCATAGCGACCAGTCGGTCCCTGTTTGGTGGATTTGCATATTATGCTTTTATTATATAGGATTAGTTTTAGGTAATGGCAAGGAGACAGGGGCTTGGGGACTTAGATGCTATTGTTTAGTTCTAGTTCTGCTAATAACTAGACAAAAGAAAATGTTTTAAATTATTGATAGATGAAGTACTTCATCTGTCAATAGAGATATAATTAACTCAAAGAATGTTTCATAGAGGAAGGGTTAAAATTTTAGCTCATTGTTACAATTAAATAAAATAAAACATAAATTTTACTTGCAACTGCTCTATCTGCACTTTCTTAGACAGGACTGTTAGAGACATTCAGGATTTTTTTTCCATGTAAAAAGTAACAGCAATCAAGACAGACTGACCTCTGCATTACTTTATGGCCATTCTTTATTAAATCGTGTTCAATTACTTTCTCCTACTGACATGAGGATGATTCATGGTTTATTGTTTCCTAGAAGTCACCACTACCTAATATCTGTAAAATTGAATTTAGTACAGGACCAATATTTAGGGACTTGTTTTTTGTTGTAATTAATAAGCTGTTCCGGCAGTACAGCAGAGGAAATCTTGCCCATGTTTATAAAACGTGACAGTTCCTATCACCCTACAGTCATTTTCATGTTAATATTTTGTCTTCTCACCTCTTCTTCTGAAGCCAATTTTACATAAGTAGGAAATCATGGCTCCAGGTCATTGACAAAGTGAAGCAGGCTTAACCCCAAACAGTCTTTTTTTTAGAGGATAATTCTCAGAGAGAGAGAGACATGTTATGCCTGGGCTCTGTTTTCTTTGACAGGTAGTCATTGCTTTCCCTGGCTGGGATGACATTCTGACATGTGATCTTGAGCTACACTTACTTACGTGGCCAGGTAGGTTGGCCATGTGTAGCATAAAGGATTATTCTAATGGTAAATTTTGGTTATAATTTTGTAGTTCAAACTATTTGCTATCTTTTTCTACCACGTTCACACCTACAGAGGCCTTTCCTGGTGGCCCTTTGCTTGCCCCTATGACTTGCTTTGGCAAATAGAATGTGTGTCAAGTGACACATGCCTATCATAGCAGACATTTCAAGAATCATTTTTTAAAATTATTTCTCCCTTTGGCAATGAGAATGGTAAGCCAAAGAATGAAAAGAAATGGGGAAGAGCAATACATTATATATTAGTTTTAAACTACTGAGATTTGAGGGCTATTTGCTTAAACTTGCCAGTACTATCTAATTCTGTCTTATTTGTATACAACCAGCTTTGGATAGACAGATGATAGATAGAAAGATATACAGACAGACAGATGGACAAATAGATGCCATAACAATACAAAGAAAACAAATTACACACCAGATAAAGATGAATGGCCAAGAGAAAGTCTTTCTGCAAACACAAATTCAGAAACAGCTCTAGCTTTCATGTCATCACTGGATTGGAAAATCAACCTGTCAGTCAGGAAAATGGGTGTCTGTTTAGTAACTTACTCTCTGGTTTTGAACAAGGTCCTTACTGTCTTGATACATTTCTACAAGATTGGTTGTATATAATAATCTCACCTGGAAAATAAGCATCACATTATAGAATCACTGTGCAAAGTTAATGAAATGATGTTTATATAAAGGGCTTACCAATGCTGGCACATCATGTCTGTCTTATTGTTGTAGAAGGGTTAGCATCAGTACTTTTTTTTTTGTTTTTGTTTTTTTGTTAATCCTCACCATAGGGTATTTTTCCATTGAATTTTAGGGAGAGTAGAAGAGAGAGGGAAAGAGTGAGAGAGAAACATCAATGTGGGAGAGACACAGCCATTGGTTGCCTCCTACATGAGCCTGGCCCAGGCCCAGGAGGAGCTTGCAGCCAAGGTACTTGCCCTTGACCAGAATTGAACCCAGGACCCTTTGGTCTGAAGGCTGACGCTCTCCATTGAACCAAACTGGCTAGGATAGAGTCAGTACTACTTTAATGGACTGCCAAATCACAGCATATATACTTTAGTCAAATTTATGTAATTAAGCTTTTAAAAATAAAATAATAAATTAAGGTTATTCTAATCACTGCTGATTACAAGTATTCTCTCTATTTAAGGTCAATGACTGTCCTTTCTCCTTTCAAAAGCGTTGCCATTATCATTGTCCTATCCTGACCCTCTCTCAATTTCTCATTCACAGTAAATTCAGTTGACATCTACCCTCGCTCCTCACACCCACAGCGAGCCTATTTTTCCTGTGCCAAATTCATTTTTCAGACCTTAACTAACTTATCAACCATTTCTATGACAACACCCTGGGCCTCTTGCCCCCACAGTTGCCACCAAGTTTCTCTATACATGATAGATAAAATAGATCTGTTAATTTCTGAGTTTCACAGAATCAGAAAACCAGAGGAAATTTCTGTTAGGAACTCATGGGGATATAGAAAACCTACATAACGACCAGAACTTTGCTTTTCACAGAGCTGCTAAATATAAGAAAATACTACACAACATTTCGGGAACAAAAAGAACCTTTGATTTCAATCTAGTCTGGTGTTTTATTTTGAGATGAAGAAATTAAAGGGCAAGAGAGAAAATCACTAGTTCAAGGTCATTCACCTATATGGTAGCACAACCTCAAAGGCTATTCTCAAATAGCAGTCATAGTCTTTTGCTCTATACCCAGCTATCTCATTTTATCAAAGAAAATAGAGAACAGGGTTTTATTACAGAACAATAACTGTATTCATCTTTTAAAAAGTACAATGGGAAAAAGTGTTAATTGGCTATGTATGACTGCTAATCAGTAATGTGCAGGAAAATTGCAACAAAGCTTTTGGTGCTTGTATGTGGGCTGAAAAAGAAAAAACACAGAGAAGGCTAGATGCACAGATGCTTGTATAGGAAACTTCACAATTTTATACTTACTTTAAGTCCATCTTTCATGAAAGTGGATCGTAGGGCTAAAGTGAATGAACTTAAAATCAATTCCAATCATATGTACTAGACAGTTATGATAAATAAACCCAGTTTTAGAATGTAAAAATCAAGTGAGACCTAGGTTGGCCAGGTTCTGGCACTTCTCTGTAACTCACTATATATTCTCAGGCAAACCTTGGTTGGGTAATACATATTACATTCATCCCTTAGAGCGTTGTTTCATGATAGAAACTCCCTTTGCCTATCAAAGGTAAAAATATTTATTTTCACAGACACATATGTTTTCTCATTTGCTCTCATTATCTTTCATTTTCCCTATTTTTAGGTAGAGATATAGAGGCACATAATTTTCTAAAATAAGGAAATAGTTATTTAAGAAGAAAGACATATAGCCCTGAAAAGACAACAGGAAGTGGTAGGGATTCTGGTAAACCCGAGATTGTGCCTCACCTAATGGGACAAGTGACAATTCAGCTCTGCCCAGTCATTTTCAAATGCCAGTGAAGACCCCAATGTTTACAATGGAAAGATACGTAAAATTACCATGTAAAATTTCTCAATTGTTCAATGTTGACTAAAATAAAATTTAACTCTGTTCTTGTCTAATGATCCATGATCTAGGCTAGAGTTAGAGAATTGACTACAATATACTTTGCCTCTTTGGATAATTTCTTTAAAAGTAAAATTAAAATTGGGCTTGATCTTCAAGATTTAGCCCTAATTTTTATTCTTCTATCAGTCTAATTTTTGTCTCTGTCACTAATCCTGGGAACAAGAAACCACCAACTAAGAAAAAGTAATTATTAGGTGGTTACAATTTGTCTCCATAATTGCATTATCTCTTATCTCTTTAACAAGTAACTCTTACAGAGCTCATGAAGTAAACATTTCCTTTTATATTACATTAGAGACCCAGTGCACGAAATTCGTGCATGGGGGTGTCCCTCAGCCCAGCCTGCACCCTCTCTATTCCAGGACCCCTCGGTTAACGTCCAACTGCCTAAACGGGCAGTCAGACATCCCTCTTGCAATCCAGGACCACTGGCTCCTAACCGCTCACCTGCCTGCCTGCCTAATCACCCCTAACCACTCTGCCTGCCTGCCTGGTTGCCCCTAACTGCACTCCCCTGCCGTCTGGTCACCCCTAACTGCTCTCCCTTGCTGGCCTGGTTGCCCCTTACTGCCTCTGCCTCGGCCCCTGCCACCATGGCTTTGTCTGAAAGGACGTCCAGAAGTTTGTCCAGAAGATGTCTGGTCTAATTAGCATATTACCCTTTTATTAGTATAGATAGCACTTTACCACTTAGCAATGAACAATAGATATAATGATGGACAACAAGTTGTGTGGTACTGTAAGTAATATGAGTGTAGGCAGATTAAAAATTGTGTTTGGAAATTATTCCAATGTACTCAGTTTTTTTAAATTGAAGCTTTCATATTATCAGCAATATCACTTATTGTACTTCAGTATTCATAAATAAAGATATATTGCTGATAGAAAAGCACTTTTGGGTTAAACAATTGGGTTTGTGGTGGTAATAGAACTGTAATTTCAAAAAACACTGTTAGGATTTTTTTTGTTCATAATTCTCAAAGATGGTTTATAGAAGGAGCAGTTAATTTGGGGTGGATAAATAGGAAGACAAATGTGAAAAATTATACATTTATGATGTGATTTATATGTTAAAAGTGAAGCATTGTCAATTTTTTGAACAGCAGAAGCACCCACATACAAAAAAATAAACAAAAAATGTAAAAGTAAACAAAAACTACTATACTAAGTCATGTTTAACATATTTGTCAATCTCTTTTCCTTGAGCTTTTCTGCCTTATTGAATATACTAATTGATTTTCCAAAGGCAATAGATTACAGGAGTGGCAGATGAGAGTGGTAAACAAATTCTGGTTAGTCCCAGTTTGTATGCCCGGCAAATTCTTTCCTGGGCTGTTAAGCACTATTGTGTGCTATGATCCTCATAACAACTTCATTTTGAAGAAAGAAAGTTAAATTTTAGAAAAATGAAAATTATTTTTCTTATTGCTATTTGCTGCCCATTGCAGTCTCTGACATGCTTAAATTTGCATATCTGCAATGCTGGAGAGCATTATTTTCTGAAAATGCAAAAATAAGATGACGAAATTACTCAATTGTGTCAAATAGAGGAAAAGGAATGAGTTTGCGTATACAGCATGGTGTCTGTAGTCTCAGTCTTCATCATCTCACATTTCTATGTTTTTAAAAGTACTTACTGTTTTATTACATTTATTTTGGGGTAGCAGCTGGACAGGAGGGCTCTATTAGTTATATCAATCATACTGATGAATGTGTCTTTTGAACACAGCAAAATAGGATTTTTAATTGAGTTAGGAAACACCAAAAATTTGGATAAAAATTCATGTTGTTTTGATCTGGTTGGTTTTGATAGACTGTGAAGATAAGATATTAATCCTCATAACTACTGTAAATATAGTCATGAAAATCTTTTATTGTGTTTTATTTCTGATGAGATTTTTCTGTGAGGAAAAAATTTTATACAAATACAGTGGATCCAACAGTTCATTAAGTCCAGATTTGGGTAGTAATCCATAGGTCTACTTAGCAAGTGAATGATAACATCTCATGCAGTAAACATGTTTCAGAAAAATGAAAGACTATCATTGCTTAATTGTTTTTCACTTGATCTTATTGCTATGTGTAAATATAATTGCTATTCCTACAGGTTAACATTTAGTTGATGCCTGTATGCATTTGTCATATTAAGTGCTGTTATTTCATTTCATTGCCGCTGTAAAATTAGCTCTTATGAAGCTTAGAAATAACTTTTAATTAATTCATCTTTTTACCTAATTTGGGATCTGGATAAATAACTCTGCTTTATTGAATATCCTTGAACAAATTACTTAGCCCTTCTCAACTTAAGTTGCTTCATCTGTCAAATGGAAAAATAGTATCTTTCTCAGAAGTTTGTTGAGAGAAATAAAAATGATATGCATGTTGCACAGATGCTGGGAATTTATAAAACCCATTGTCCCTTCCTAGCACACAAATGAGCTACACGTTCCAGCCCCATTTTATCTCATGGGAACATGCAACTAGTTCTTGCCAGTGGAATGTAAACAGAAATGAAATGGGTCACCTTGACACCAAACATTTTCCTAATTTCTAGGACTTCTCTATGTAACTTCTTTCTATCTTCCAAGTCCTATCTCCCCACTGGGTAATGTCAGAGCAACCTTGGAATTTAAAAATTCCAATGTGAGGTTCTTCAATGTCATTTATGAATATTGCAACTGAAAGAAAATAACAAAGATGTTTGGATATATATATAGAGAGAGAGAGAGAGAGAGAGAAAATGGTGCCATTCCCCCTAAATTAAAAACTTAATGGAGTTTTGCATTTGGCTTGCTTTAAAAACATGTTAAAAACTTAATGAAGGAAAACATTTCAGGAGAACATTAATTTATAAAGAAAGTCGCTCCTACATTATACATGTATTGTGTGACCTTAGTTACATCAGATGTTATGGATAGCTCTAAGGACAAAGACTTTAAAGGAGCATCTAGTCAAATGCATTTATTTTAAAAATAAGAAACTTTCACCCAGCTGGCATGACTCAGTGGTTGAGCGTTGACCTATGACCCAGGAGGTCATGGCTTGATTCCTGGTTTGCAGGCTCCATCCCCAGTGAGGGGCATGAAGGAGGCAGCCAATCAATGATTCTCTTTCATCATAGATGTTTCTATTTTTCTCTCCCTCTCCCTTCCTCTCTGAAATACATAAAAATATATTTTAAGAAAATAAACTTTCATCCTAAGCTTATTCCCATGGCTGTTACTGGCCCAACTCTCTTTATGTAATTTATACATTTTCCTCTCCTGAAGCCATACTCATTTTTCTAAATTAAAGCTTAAAGAAAATAAAACTCTAATACTATGCGGGTCATCCACTGATTTATTTTAAGATTGTATGCTGCTTCAAGTAGTTTGAAAACTTTACTATTGACTAAAATGGGCTCACAACTTACTGTGACTCAGAAGTGCTGGGGAAACTCTAGGATTGATGCTGTAGTTATTTACTTCTCTCTATCATTTAGGTTTCTATTTTTTTCTTTCAACATCTTCAGTGAAAAAAATTACCATTAACGTGTATCTTTTTAAAAATTTCATTTTTCTTTCCTCCAAATAGTTCACTTCAATAATGAGTAAAAATTATCTTAATTAAAATACAGCCTGGCCTGGCTGGCATGGCTCAGTGGTTGAGCGTTGACCTATGAACCGTTCAATTCCTGGTCAGGCATATCCCATGTTGTGGGCTTGATCATCAGTGTGGGGCGTGCAGGAGGCAACCAATCAGTGCAGTGACTCTCTCTCATCATTGATGTTTCTATCTCTCTCTCCCTCTCTCTTCCTCTCTCTCTCAAAAAAAAAAACAAAAAACAACAACAACAAAAACACCACCAATAAACATTTTTTTTTTTAAAAAAAAGAGGCTATAAGCCTCTTAATTCTTTTTTTTATTTAATATATTTTATTGATTTTCCACAGAGTGGAAGGGAGAGGGATAGAGAGTTAGAAACATCGATGAGAGAGAAACATCGATCAGCTGCCTCCTGCACCCCCCCCCCCCCCCACTGGGAATGTGCCTGCAACCATGGTACATGCCCTTAACCGGAATCAAACCTGAGACTCTTCAGTCTGCAGGCCGACGCTCTATCCACTGAGCCAAACCTGTCAGGGCAAGCCTCTTAATTCTTAAAAAAAAAATACAGCCTGGAAGAAGGGAGCTTTTTAATTTTTTCTTATTTGGAGAGTTATTTTGAATTATTTGACCAGTATATATACACTGATATAAGCAGAAAACTTTGGACTTGGTATTAAATAAGGCAAATTGGGCACAAAGACCTGGAGTACAACTTACACAGAAAAGGGAAGGAAGGTGCAAGAATAGTAGGAAAGGTTAGGAATCAAGTAGTGAACAGAGACTTATCCATGCAGCTGACTTTTCTAAAATTGTGGTCTACATGTCACTGTTGGAAAGTAAGATGAATTTAGTGGTATGTGAACATTTCATTTGAGCATTTATGCATTTCTTGCATTGGAAACCAGGAAAATATAACTAGGACATGGAATCTAAGTAAAAAAAATGTTAAAGACAAAAAGGAAGTAAATAATAGTTAATGTACATGGGTTTGTCAAAAAATTATGAATTTATTTCATGAAACACTGATGTTTGCATTTCTAAAGACAATATGGCAGTTTTAAATTTTTATTTATTGACTTTTAGAGAGGAAGAAAGAGAGAGAGAGGGAGAGAGGGAGAGAGAGGGCTTTGTTGTTCCACTTATTTATGCATTCGTTGGTTGATTCTTGTATGTTCGCTGACTGGAGACTGAACCCACAACCTTGGCTTACGAGGATGATGCTCTAACCAACTGAACTACCTGACCAGGGCCATAATATGGAAGTTTTAATGGCATTTTAATATGGGAAGAATGGGATATATTATTTTTTAAATAAATGTGATGGCATTTGGATCCCAAGAACATAGATAGGTTCCCCTATGAGACTAATTTTCCCTCTTTTCTAGCCCACATTTCACATTGAAAACATGAAGGAACAAAGTTCTGCTTAATACTGAAAATTGGGTTAGATGATTTAGTGAACTGGAAATGGGAGCATGACCAAAAAGAAGTCTACTTTAGAATAAACATTGATAGAAAAATACACACTAGGATCCTGCCTTGTTTATTAAATTGAGAAAGAATGTACAGTTTTATCCAGATAGCTGTCATAAACAACAGTTTACCTACTAATTAGCCACTCTAGGCAAGCTACCATGCTAAAAGCATGATAGATACCTCGGAAATTACTGAAAGGATTCTGTATTGAAGTTTGCAATTTATTGGAGTGAGGAGGCAGAAAAGGAGAAAAATGAATGCCCAGCAACATGAAGCAGAAATTATCCTATCTAATAAAAGAGTAATATGCAAATTAACCCTCACTCCATCACAAAGATGGTGGCAGCCACGGAGCTGGAGCGAGCAGGAGGCTTGGGTTGCCCCCAGCGATGGAGGAAGCCAAGCTTCCCACCTGCCCTGGCTGGCCCTGAGCTCTGCTCAAGGCTACAAAGTTTCAATTATAGAAGATAAATAAATCCCAGATACCTGCTTCCAGCTGGCATGGCCTCTGCTCAAGGAGGAGCTGGGAACATGGGTTGCCAGGGGCAACCCAGGGTTCGAGTGGGACCAAGACTACCAAGTTTCAATTATAGAAGTTAAATAAAATCCTAGATACCTGCTTCCAGCCTGCAGCCATGGCCAGCCTGAAAATGGCCATCAGCTCCTCACCCAGGCTGGCCAGGCACCCCAGCAGGACCCGCACCCTGATCCAGAACACCCTTCAGGGCAAACCAGCCGGCCCCTAAACATGCACCAGGTCTCTATCTACACTAATAAAAGACAAACATGCAAATTGACTGTACCTTCGCTATGCCTTAAGCCACATCCACCAGCCAATCAGAGCAACTATATGCAAATTAACCCAACCAAGATGGCGGCCAGAAGCCATGGACCTGGAGCAAGCAGGAGGCTTGGTTGCCCGAATAATGGAGAAAGCAAGCTTCCTGCCTGCCTCACCGGCTCTGAGCTCCACTCAAAGCAACAAAGTTTCAATTATAGAAGGCAAATAAACCCCAGATACCTGTTTTTAGCCGGCTGTGGCCACGGAGCTGGAGCGAGCAGGAGGCTTCCCTCCCACCAACTCTGGCCAGCTCTGAGCTCCTCTCAAAGCTACAAAGTTTCAATTATAGAAGGTAAATAAATCCCAGAATAACAAAAAAGAAAAAGAAAAAAAGGAGAGGCTTGGAGCTTCCGTTACCGGGGCCTTGGCCAGCCTGAAAACAGCCCTCAGCCCCTCTCTCAGACTGGCCAGGCACCCCAGTGGGGACCCCCCACCCTAAAGGGGGTGTGGCCAGGCTGAAAACAGCCATCAGCCCCTCACCCAGGCTGGCCAAACCTCCATAGGGTGAGGGTCCCCACTTGGGGGAGGCTTGACCAGCCTGCAAACAGCCATCAGCCCCTCACCCAGTCTGGCCAGGTACCCCAGTGGGGACCCCAACCCTGAAGGGGGTGTGACCAGCTGCAAACAGCCATCAGCCCCTCACCCAGTCTGGCCAGGCACCCCACAGAAGACCCCCACCCTGAAGGGGGTGTAACCAGCCTGCAAACACCCATGAGCCCATCACCCAGGCTGGCCAGGCACCTCAGCGGGACCCCCACCCTGATCTGGGACACCCTTCAGGGTAAACCAGGCGGCTCCCACCCGTGCACCAGGCCTCTATCCTATATAATAAAAGGGTAATATGCAAACTGACCCTAACAGCAGAACGACTGGGAATGACTGGTCACTATGACACACACTGACCACCAGTGGGCAGACGCTCAATGCAGGAGCTGCCCCTGGTGGTCAGTGCGCTCCCACAGGGGCAGCTCTGCTCAGCCACAAGCCAGGCTGACGGCTGCCAGCATAGCGGTGGTGGCGGGATCCTCTCTCACCTCCTCAGCAGCGCTAAGGATGTCCGATTGCAGCTTAGGCCTGCTCCCTGCTGGCAAGTGGACATCCCCCGAGGGCTCCCATGCTACCAGAGGGATGTCTGACTGCCATCTTAGGCCCATTTCCCGGGGAGTGGCCCTAAGCCAGCAGGTGGACATCCCCCAAGGGGTCCCAGACTGCGAGAGTTCACAGGTCGGGCTGAGGGACCCCTCAAAATGCACAAATTTTTGTGCACCGGGCCTCTAGTGATTTCATATGGTGGGTGAAAATGCTCTGAGGGGAATTAATGGGATAATGATGATGATGATAATGCCTTTTATATACTGAGTCGGTTGTCTGTGCTAGACAAAGTTTTCAGCATTTTAATGGAGTACCTTACTTAATCCTCAGAGCAATCCAGCAATATTATTGAACTTAATTATATTAAATCATGTATACAAGCCAGTAGTCAAACGTGAGCTGCCTGACTCCAAGGGTGCACATTCTTAAAAATTGTTTGACTTTTTTTTGGTGATAGGGTCAGTGAAGGCCTCATTGAGGAGGTGCTGCTTATTTAAACCTTAAAGTCACAAAGAAGAAGGGGATGAGTGGAGAAACCATTTGATAGAGGAAGGAGGCTGAGATTCAGTGAGATTGGCTAGATATATTCAAAAAAACAGAACAGATTAGTTTTATCACATGCTGGCAAATTATAGAAAAAAAAAAGCTGGGAAGTTCTTGAGATCAGGTGCTCACATATTAGGAGCAATAGCTTGTGCTTCATGGAATGTACTGAATTCTTGAGACAAGATGCAAGTTGTGCTTCAGACGACCTGGGCCATGGTGGGGGTAACATAGTGAAATGATTAAGAGCCTGAGTCTGCCAGTAAGCCTCGTGAATTGATATCCTATCTTTCATAATGATCCCTGCTAGTCAGTGAACCCCTAGACCTCTCAGTTTCCTCATCCACAGTGTTACCCTCAGTGTCAATGATAGTAACTATGACTATGGTTATGAGAATTAAAGTAGGTCATTTATGTAAAATTCTTGCTATGGTGCATGTATTTAGTACTCAGTAAGTGCTAGCTTTTATGGTTAATGTGTAAATAATAGGTTGTAGAAGAGACTGAAAACAGGACGGACTTAATAGACTACCAGTACAGTCCAGATGATAATAGACAACATCGTGAACTAAGACTATGGCGATGGCAACTAAAAAGAGAACAGTTACACAAGATATTTCATAAGTGCCTTTATGATTCATTAGGTGTGGGAGGCAGAGATGTGACTCTTCGAGTGTTCATGCCTGGCTCGCTATTTTCAGATATAGTATAACCAGGAAGACATGATGATTTGGAGAAGAAATTATGGACCCATAATCTGTTTTGATGTATTGACTATGGATTAAAGGCATTCTTCAAGTTTTATCAGAATGTCACCAAGGCAATGTTTTAAACAAGCGTGATACAGATCAACTGGTGGTAGGAGATGATCCAAGTGGTGGATGCATGGGTTGTCTCCGTGGCGAGAAAATTATTTCCTATGAAATGCTTTCTCTGTTCTGTTTACATCAAGTATGTTTTTACTTTGGTAATAGCTGTATTTTCCTGTTCTTTCTAATACCTCTCTTTCTGTTTCTTTTTCAACATATTCAGAGTCTGGGGAACACAAATATATATGCACTTAACATTTAAGAACATTTTAAATAATATAAAAACATGTTTTTTAATGAAATTTTGATATAAATTTACATTTATATCAAATGCTTCTAGTTTATAATTATGGCCCTAATATGAACTTTTCTTTAAAAATTTTATAACTAAAAACAATAAATCAATTTAAAGAAAAAAAATACTAAGGAATAAGTAGTAGAGTCACTTGGCTTAACAAAGTCATGAAAGGTAGGCTTGAATGACTGAAGGTTATAAATCTCCTACAGTAAGCTAGGTACCAGTTTAAGCAATATTCTCACCCCATTTTCACAAAGGCTCTTAAAGGAAAACATTTCATATAAGTCTAGGAGAAAACCGTATTGCAATAATGGCTAAGATGAAAAAGAACTAGAACTAGAAATTTGATATTCCAAGGAAGTTGTTAACATAACTTTGTGGATGTTAACTAATTATGGAGCTATGCTTGAAGATAGGAATGACATCAGGCATCAAACAAAAGACCATGTGGAAAATTCCAGTCATTACAAAATCAACCATCACAAGAATCGGGCTGCCTCTCAGCATTGGTGTTCAGTTTCAGTCCAGCCCTCTTCACAGAGGCAACTGTAATAGGACTGCCCACAAATACAAACCAGCAAGAGCAGGGAGTAGACAGGAAGACCAATGCAAAGACTAACTACCATATTAAAATTTTCATTGAGAAGAAGTGATCAATTAGATGATGCTACTCAGTATCAAATCTGATATTCAGCAGTTTTGCTTGGATTTCCCTAGGAAGAGTAATAGCTGTGTGACACCTGGGTGATATTTCTTGCTGTGCTTTCAGTAAGTGGATCACTTTCTTCTGGCAGCATCTCTAAAGAGACAGTAAATACTCTAGATCGTCCTCAATATGAGACAGTGGGAAGGAGATGATGTTAGCCCCTGTGATAAAAGCCAACCCCTTCCTCATCACCTTTTGGTTTTAATGCAACTCTGAGCTCAAATAACTGAACAAAAGATTGGCTAGTCATGACTTTGTGGGTTCTGTTTTAGGGTACTGACATAATTATAGATATGAATATACAACAGAACTTGATGTTCAATTTCACATTCTGGAAGTGTGCAGACTTAGAGATTATTTTTACACATGTTCTTCCTTCCACAGATGGAAGATTTTACTTCTAAGGCAATCCTGAATCTTTTTTTGGCACCAAATGAAACACTGTTCTAGTACTTGATGGTCAGGGTTTTTAGTGAATAATGGAGCAGAAGGCCCCTTTTAAAAATGTGTATTTGAGCATTTCTTTGACCCTCATTCAGGTTCTTTTTTCAAAATAAAAGAATATTTAGGAGAAATCTGAAAATGCCAATAACAATGTGAGGGCCAGATAGCTCTTTGAATTTGAGGATGGTTTTTATGAAGGTAGAATCTTAAATTTCCATTTTTGTATAGGTCTTAAATTTGCTTCTGTACAAAAGACCAAGGCCTTATTCCCTATAAGTCAGCAGAAAACTGTGTCACTGTGTCTTACAAAATCCAGGGTAGGTGTGGAGGGGAAATCAGGTATATGTGAGTAAATCAACAGAAAACAGCTCAACCAATTGAAAGACATGACTTAATAAATGGTAATCTAAGAACATAAGGTTTATATTTGAAATTGGAAGCACTTTACTTTTTTCCTCCTACACATAATAAGCCTGTGGTACAGCTCTTTGTTCACGTTAGTTATCTGGGAAAACTGATGCCCTGAGAATTTCAGTAATTTCTCAGTATCAACAGCTGGTAATTAATGAAGCTGGGGTTTGAACCCAGACCTATTTGATACTCCAGTGATGGAGTCAGTTCAAAAGATTAAATTATTGAATGGAGAATTAGTCCATATTCACTATGGTCACTTTTCTACATTTTTGCACAATTGATTTTTTTCTGTGCAATTACTTTAAACGCTTCTACTTCAATATGTTATGAAACATTTCTTAAAAGAAGCATTATATCTATACCTAATAAATATTTTCTTTTTAAATAATTGCTGCTTATTCTTGCTTAAAGAAAGTAAGCAAATAATTTACTAATCCAATTTGAATTCAATTTGCTTCAGATTGAAATAATCCATTTATATATATTCGATTATACAAGAATACCAATTATAATTTTCTCTAGTAAATTAAAACACTTTAATTTTCTGAATATCACCTGTAGACAACTACTGAAAAGCCTTCTGGATCATATACACCACAATTTTAGCTCTTAATGGGTCATTTAGAATTCTCTATCTTACCAGAAGTTGTCTTCACTACATCTGTGGTATTTCTCAGTCCAACAAATGAAAATTGATAAAGCCTCCAAGATCTTGTGTCACCCACTTCAACAGAGTTACGCTTCCATTGATAGACAATTTCTTCCCGTGGATAGCCATCTGCCAAGAGGTGGGAAAGCACATGTTTAAAATGATTATAAATGAACAAATGTAGCAACCACCTTCCAGGAATAAGACACCAAAGAATGTGCTGAGAGAGATAAAGTTATGACTTAATGAGAACCCTGGACTAACGAGTCTCACCGTAGAGAAAATAAATACAGTGACATCCTATCCTAATGGGAAGTTAGATTTAAACATTATGAGGTTAAAATCATTCCTACAAGTCACTTAAATTGCATAGCAGATATGCTATACATGGTTTAATATATACTATATGCACAGTCTACATTGGGGTGAGATATATGTGGTCAGTATAAATAGACAGTACATATGTAAGATATTGTTTCAGCATGAAGGGCAGTCAACCAGGGAAGAGGAATCATGCAGAAACAGAAAATATTGAGAGAAGGGCAGCCTTAAGTTCCTCTCCAGGACATGCACCCTTAGTAGAAGGTGGTGGGGAAAAATAATCTCAACTATTTACATTAATTATTCTCTCTCTCATTTTTTTTTGGTTTTCATTTTAGTATACACAGAAATCTATAATGATAATGCAGTGACTATCAGTACCATTTCTTTGCCCAATACCCTAGACCAGTGGTCGGCAAACTCATTAGTCAGCAGACCCAAATATCACCAGTACAACGATTGAAATTTCTTTTGAGAGCCATATTTTTTAAACTTAAACTATATAGGTAGGCACATTGTTATTAACTTAATTAGGGTACTCCTAAGGCTTAGGAAGAGCCACACTCAAGGGGACAAAGAGCCGCATGTGGCTCGTGAACCGCAGTTTGCTGACCACGGCCCTAGACAAGTTTCTTAATTTTTTACAAATTATTTGCTTCCTTATGGTGGTTATGATAATACTTATTTCATGAAATTGATGATCAATGTACACTTAATGGATAAACATTACTATTAAGTAAGCAATACAATAAACTTTCAATTAAAAATTAGTTAAATAAGGAGAGATTTTAAAAAATTAGAAAGCATCTCAACTATTTGTCTACTAATAATGCTATGGAAAGATGAGTCTTGATTACGGAGGCTGATTCACTACATAGCAAAAAATTACTTGTGTGTTCCTTTTCTTCGTTTTCTTTTGGCCCAACTCTGTGTCTGTTGTGTATTTATTAATTAAGAAGAAGGAAAAGAGAAAGCAGTATCCTCTGATAGATCAGGGGAGGGGAGGCAGGATGTGCTGGAAACAGGAAAATATCGATGATATTAAGGAACTTCCTATGGAGAATGTAATTATGATTTAATTTTTGATAGCAATAAGTATTATTAAGTTGTGTTTAGGTTCAGAAGATGGTTGTCAATTGGTGATGTAAAGGCACAGAAATCACCAGTTCTTAAGCTTAGCTGATTCAGGAGTAATCCCAGTTGAAAGATTAAAGGAAAATAAATCTAATCTCCTAAAGCTTGGGGAAGTTTTCATTTAAAAATATTCCATTCTTGGATGAAGTAAAACATATGAAATAAGTTTTATAGTAAAACCTTTTGTAAATACAGGGTGGGGAAAAAGTGGGTTTCCAGTTGTGAGTATCAAAAGGCAGAGCTTCTTATATTATTATTTATAAATTATTGTATTTTTATACGAACAACTATAAATCTACTTTTGCACAACCCTGTTTATATGATACTAGAGGCCTGGTGCATGAATTTGTGCACCCTCGGCCTGGCTTGCAGGATCGGACCAAAACTGGCTCTCTGACATCCCCTGAGGGGTCCCGATTGTGAGAGAGCACAGGCCAGGCCAAGGGACCCCACCAGTGCATGATTGGGGCTGGGGAGTGATGTGGGAGGTTGGCCAGCTGGGGAGGGAGCATGGGAGGGCTCCAGGGCATGTCCAGCCATCTCGCTCAGTCCTGATCTGCTGGACCCCAGCAGCAAGCTAACCAACCGGTGGGAATGTCTGCCCCCTGATGGTCAGTGCATGTTATAGCGAACGGTTGAGTACCTTAGCATATCATTCGCATATTATGCTTTGATTGGTTGAATGGACAACTGGATGACTAGATAATTAGCATTTTAGGCTTTTATTATATAAGATACAGTGATGCTTTTCCTTTAGTTCCATCGGGAATTGCTGTAGTGATAAAATAATGATTGAGTCTCTCATCACTGATTTTTTTAAATGATGGTTATTATGATTTAATTGGCTCTTAGGAGTCTCCTTCAATCCAAGGCTGGGAAATTATATTTATGAAAATAAAAAATTAAAATTTATAATCAGTTTTCATTGCTTTATATGTACGGTTGGCAGATCAATAATAAGGAGGAGGTGAGCAACCTAACATGTTTGCTGAACAAGTAGTGAGACAAATATTTGTTTTTAATTCAGGCAGGAAATCTGTGAAGGTTACTAAAGCTTATTGTAATTTATGCTAGAATCATCATGAATCTTTTTACTGTAGTCTATTATCTGATTATGGTAATAATAATTAAGAAAAATAATAGAGCTTTTTATTGAATCTTGTGTATTGAGATAGCATACCAAGCATTTTACAAACAAAAGAGTATTGTGCTGGGCAGGCCTTACAATCTCTGTTGAGTATCTGGGAGTGTGGACTCACTGATGAGAGATTTAGTAATTTGCTCAAGTCTATGTTGATAGAGTTGGAATTTGAACTGGACTATGGAATGCCCATAATCAGTCTTTTACTCACTGGTGGATAACTAGTTCTAGATATTACTAGAATTCCAAGAGGGGGAGGTAGTCATTAATTTTGTTGTCTTTAACAGGTATACAGAATTGGAATGTGCAAACCACACTGTTGTATCTCTGTGCATCCTGACAGGTAAGGGAGAAAATAAGTAACAAATGTGCTGCTATTCTTCTCCTGGGCCCATGGAGGGAGGGAGATGTATAATCCACCATTACCCCTTTATATTCAGCATAGGCCTGGTTTTACAGTTCTCCTCAACAAAGGGCTCCTAGCAACCACTGCCAATTTATTCAACGTTTATACATCAATAAAACTTATTTGTAACTCCTGATAAATTAGACCCTTTTCTGCAAGAATCACTCTAAAAAGACCAAGCTGGTATTATGATGGAAGAAACTGTCAAAATCTTCAGAGAAAACAACATTGCTTAATGCAATTTTGTATTTTCTGTAAATCTCCCAATTAATTGACAATGCAATTAGACTATTGGTGAGAGGAGCTACAGACCACAGAATGAGTGTTACTTACAACTGGAGAACTCCAAGGGGCAGGAGTGTTCATCCATTGGAAAATTGTGCAACTGTAATTGGCACTCAGCATCAATTGTCAGCCTAAACAGAAACATATGAAAGATAGCTAAACATATTTTAGACATAGTTTTAAAAATGTACATTAGCACAATTTCTAATGACCATTCTCCATCTTCATTCTTGGGGAGTATATCTCACATTCTTATGGACAACACAAGATGATTCTCACTGAAGAAATCCACCGAGTCCAGGAGAAAAGCATTTAAGACCTAATGTGGTCCCTTCATTTTCACAAACTGAACATTTTTATTGACCTCAACTCCATTTTTTTCAAACCTTAGGATCACCATATTTTTTTTTTTGGCAAATTAATTGCACACATGAAATTGTTCAGTGAATATATTTAGCAGAACAAATTGTTTTAAGAACTTAAGTTCATTTACTGTTTGCATATAAATGATTGCTGATAATTCTCAGATTTTATCTGGTAATTAAAGCAGAACTTTTTGTAAGTACTTGTTAGCTGTTAGCATTAAATTACTATATGTGAGTTTAAAAATACCTATGTTTCACAGTAGGGTATTATGCATTTTATAATGGAACACCATGACGCCATTAACTAGGGTTTTATAAAGTAGAAAAATATCTAATGGTAAACAGGAAATGTTGAATAAATAGACACAGACATACTAGGAATATGTCTGCCAATGAGTTTCAAATAGTTTACATCTGGGAATACTTATGAAACATAGAGGTTTTCTGGATCCCAATGGGCTGGATCTCTAGAAGGGAGAACATTTAAAGGTGTTCAGATGTTTTGATCACTTTAGGAGAAAGTATGAACATACTCTAAAATTGTACTAGTGATGGCTTGACATTTTAAATTTCACATTTTTTAAGCTATATTTCTTACAATGATATCAACCTTGAAGTAATAAAAATGTTGTTTGATGAACATTTGTTAATTTAAAAGATTTTGCAGTTTAGCATGCCTTTTCATTTGGGAGATTTTATTTTTCTGTAGTATAATAGAGCAATTACTGATCTTGAGATATAACTGATAATCACTGAGCCATTAATTGTTTATATGGCATGGGGCAAAGGTGAATTGTTCTATCATTTAATACACATTATTATGGCTTTATTTTCTTTGAACTTGACCGAAGTCATCAAGGTAGTGGCACAGTTGAGATCTGAACCCAAGATTATGATGTGTCTCCAAAGCTGGAGGTTTTAATAATTGTCACTCAATAATTATATGCTCTTTCAAAGAAAAAATTAGTTTGAAAACAATATAGATCATTTGCAGAAACCAAGATAGATACGTACATATATATCTATGCATATACATTCATAATGCATTATAGATAAGAACAATAATAAAATCATCTCTCAGGATAGATTGGCAACTCATTCAAACTTTGATTCAATTTTATGAGTGACATTTTTGAGGTGGTTTCCATAATTAAAAATTGTATAGTGATTCTGCAAATCAAAGGAAGTGAGAAAAAATGACTATAATGTTATGAGAATATAAAGGAGCTTGAGGTAGTGTAACTTAATACTTCAAAAGTTTAGACCAAGCCCTGATTTATCAAACTTTGATTTCCACTAGATACTAATTACAGTCATTGCCGTATGTCTAATTTAATAAAACTCATGATGAATTCAAAATATATATGACTTTCTTCTATACTTGTAGCCATTTATTCCTAGTGATCAACTCTGTTTAACTGATATAAATGTTTGAAGTCATTTAAAAGTATTTTATTTTGTATGTTGACTATTATGTAAGGCATTATGTATATGTCACAAGGGCATTTAACATGAATCATTTGGAAGTTAAAAGTTCTAGGATACTAAGACCTAGAAGAATCATATTTATATCTTTTACTAAAAATATTTATGAATAAATTTAGTCTCTGCTATGTTTACTATATATCAGAGTCTAAGCACTTTTCTTATCACACCGTTTAGTCCTTCTAACAACTTCATAAGATAAGAATCATCATCTCTATTTTATAGAAATCAAAGAAATTAAATGTAAGAGTTAGCTCAGTTAGATGGGGAGTGTGTTGTGGGGTGGTCATACCTTCTTTCCCAATAATCCCCATTATTTCCAACCTAAATTCTCTCAATAAAAATGTAACCAACTAAAAACATCAAACTTACTGTACAAATAAGCCTTTGAGATATGTCTTCTATCTAGCACTAAGACCCCTGCTACAGATAGCTGCCCCCAAGTCCTGTACATAGAAATTCTGAAGAGTTGCCATAGTACATATAGATAGTATGCTGTAGAGCTAGGAACTAAAGCCAGGTTTGTCTAATTTTTAAGGCTATGTACTTCTCTATTATATTATTTAGTAACATATGCTTGCCAATGAAAAAAAAATCCAGCATAGAATTATTTTAAATACATCTAAGTATTATGCTAAGATAATGGCATAGAAAACCTCCCAAATATTACTTAATGTTTAACTTCAGAAAATAAAAAAAGCTCCAAGTTTTCCCTAAAGATGTCTTTCAAAATAGCCAGTAAATTAATTCAAACAGCCTACAAGTGTAGTGGGGAGTTGGTGCTGGGAGATGGAATTCATTCTAGGTACTTGCCATTGTGTAGCTAAAAAGAGAAAGACATACAGGAGACTTCTGCATAAAAAAAAAATAATCTTCTTTTGCAACAGTTTCCTTGGAAACGGAGACATTTCCAAGCATAACAACTAGTAGTCCTAAGGATGACTATGTTTTAGTTTCCATATTTTAAAGTAGCAGGACACACACACAAAAGCCAAGATTGATGCAAGATCAGGTGATCTTTCAAAGGCAAGGAAAATATCATGTGCTTGTGAGGAAAAAAAGAGTTCTCACATCAGTCATAGAAAATAAGTTCCACCTATTTCTAGTCCTTTGATAAAGCTTACTGACAACAGAAAGAAAATTAATTTTGTAGTGTCACATATTATTTTGTTCAAACATGGCAACCCTGATGTTGGCTTGACGTTTTTGTGTGTGTGTGTTTGGTCTCAAGGAGAGTGTGGTTGATCTTTGTTTTACTCCCAGCAATTACTCTTTTTTTTTTCTTCTGAAAGAATACCTTAAGGTGTAGAGTACTCGACCATCATTCCAAATTCTCAGCATCCTATTGGGGGTGGTTATCCAATGTGCATCAGCCTTTTTTGAGTTTCTGAAGAAAGTGTCTGGAATCCAGATTTTCCCCACCATGTTGCTATTCAATCGGAGGACTTTAATGGTGCTGTTGAATTTCAAACGTCTGTCATACCATGTTTGAGCAAAAAATATATCAATTGTATATTCCTGTTACAAAGAAAAAGATGAAACACAATATTTATATTTCAGTTGAGTTATATTGTAGAGCATTTTTTTTTTTTTGGTATTTGTCATCTTTGTTCTCATTGCTATTTTGAGCTATACTTTGGCTTTGAATAGTCCAAAAGAAAGCAAAGACTTTGCTAAGGAGACTCACTATCTCTGGTAGACGAGTTGATATTTTTATGAAAGAAAAAAAAACAATAAAAAAGGATGGTCTAAATAAATTCTGGCAAAAGATCAGAGCCCTGGTACATTTGTTTGCATTTGATGTGGATAGAGCAGAGTTTCTCATGTTATTTGGGCTATCTAATATGTTGTTGTGGGGGCTGTCTTGTGTATTTTAAGATAGGAGCATACCTAGCCTCTACTCACTAGATGCTAGTAGCACCAACACAAACGTCACCCACCAAGCTGTGACAACTAAAAAATACCTCTAGACATTGCTAAATGTCTTAGTGAAGACAATCACTTGGGTTGAGAACCTCTGCTGTAGAGTGAAAGTGAAGAATACTTAACACAGTCCTAAGCTGGAGCTGTGGAGCCTCAGTCACCTCATAATAACATGGGGACCCTAAAGAATCTATCTTGCTAGGTAGTGTGAGGACAGAAAAAGAGAACACACATCAAGTTCTTTTCAGTGTGTCTGGCAGATAGCAAACACCAATATAATGTACAAGGTAACCTTTAAAAAACACACAAAACTATTATAGTTGTTGTCTTTTCCTCCAAACAAGAAGAAATAAACCAATTCCAAATAATTTTAACACTTTACTAATCTCTATCACAAAGCATATTCCCAAAATGCCAAATTGCTGTGGTGATTAATTACTCCGCAATGATTATTCTCAAGGGCATACCACTAACGTGGCAAGTGATTGACTGTAATCAAAGAGAATTAAATATGATGTGAATTCAGACCATGAGGCCTGGCATCAGAACACCTAAATTCTAGTTTGACTCTCATTACTTTGCCTCATCCTTACTGTTCTGTATTATTTCCTAGTACCTCCTGCTGCCACACCTCATTGCACTTGACTACATTTCCACTGGGGTAAGACATGGCACTTGGTTCACCATTTAATTCCATATTTGCAGTTTACACAGCATGAGAAGGGAACCTATCTTGTGAAATTCGTTGTCAGTGAATTAATGCCAGTAAGTAGAGTAAATTAACAATTTCTGATGTACACTTTGGCAAAATGCATACAAATAAATAATGAAAATTAAAAATAAGAGCTTTAAGAGTAATCAAACCAGTAGCTCTGGGAACTAGTATTCTGGAAAGTAAAAGTTCTATTCCTTCTTCTTAGATTTATAGTTTGCATCAAAATGCTAAATATTCTGAGAGTTTTAGTTGTAAAGAAGAAATGTGTTGGCATTTGTTTAATGGTTAAATAAGTAAGCTTATTTTTGTGAATTATGCAGGTAGTGGTATATTTTTTAATCACCCCAATTGAGAGCAATTAAAGTTCCTCATATTTCTGACTCAGTAGAGTGTACTAATTGCTAGTTTGGTAAACACTATTTCAAGGTGTTAGCATTACGATGTTATGTTATATTATATGATGTTGTTATACTATAGACTCCAATTTAGCTTCTCATTTCAGATTTGGATAGAAAGTGTTATACAATAATAACTTGCATTTATTGTTACAACTAATCAATTATTTCCTCTGAGAAACAGTTCTGATTTGAAGCAAACTATGCCTTCTCCACACCAACACTATTCTAAAAAGTAGAGCCCTATATTGTATTTTGTAGTAAGCAGTACTTACCAAGTAAACAGTTATTGAATTTTAATTATAACATTTTACACAAATTAATTTTATACATATGATCACATTTAATTCTCATAAATCATTAAAATTATCCTTATGTTGCAAGAGAGAAAAACTGAAAGATTCTCCCTTCTGAATTTTTTTTGTTGGCATATTTATTGCTATTTTCATCATACCACATGGACCCTTTAATATGCTAATAATATAGACAAACTATTAGAAACTTACCATATTGATAGCATTCACTGGACCGATGCTATTCACATACATGTCTGTGTGAATTAATGTTGGCTTCACTATAAAGAGAACCACAGAGAAGCACAATATTTTAAACTGCTATTCTAGAAATACATTTACTTTGTCATTTTAGAAGTGGTTTATTTACAACTAATTTGGTGCCAGTGACTAATTCTCTTCTTTTAAATGACTCTGTTTTCAACGAAATATCTCCATTTAGCATGTTAATGCTATAACTAAGCATAGTAGAGTTTCATAACTGGTTTTCCTTTCAAGACTATGTAAAGATAAACAAATAAGAAAAAACTCCTCAGATTCCCCCCCCCCTTCAGATATCCTGAATTTTACCATTTTTCCTTCAAGCTCTGAAATCTATTTGGGCATTATTACCTGACTTGCCCCATTTAGAAAAAAATAACTACTTAGTGACCTATAAAAATAAGCATGAGAAACATGAAGTAGATATAAAGAGCAAGTATTGTGAATTGTTTTGGAATATTTGCACCTGTTGGTTCCGTTTATGACCGCTTTATCCAAATATACCTCTAGCCAAAACAAAATCAATCTTTCTCAGTGACTTCATGGATTCTGTGATTCAAATAATATGAGTAAACCATATGGAAACCCAGTACACACCTATTTGTCAAAGAGGACTGATATTAAAAATCATGAAGTGTTACATTTATGACTAAATGCAAATGCATATGCTCCATTTTCATTTCACTTTTAATGAACAAGGGTTCATAATATCATTCCTGGCTTCAATTCAACATGTATCTCATTTTTATCCACTTTCCTTGAAAGTGTGCCGTAATTCTCAGTGTTGGATTGAATTCTTTGCTATTCCCTGTATCTAAAACCTTGCTGTCACCTCACTGAGGCTACTTCTCTTCTTCAAACTTTGGGCTTGACTATCTGATTTGGTTTGGCTAACAATATATAGACAAAAGTGAGTGTGCTAGTTCTAACCACAAGCATTTAAGCCTTATGAGCTTCTACTTTCTCTCTTGCTCTTTGCTATTATCATGAGACGAATACTCCCAGCTAGTGTGCTGGTCCCAGGAGTAAAATAAGAGAGAGTACAGATTTCCTTAATGAACAGCCTGTTTGGCTTACATTAAATCACCACCCCTAACAAGTACTAAGAAAATGCCTATTGTAATTTGCCATTGAGAATTTGTGGTTGTTTATTAAACAGCAATAGGTAACAAGTATATATTTCCTTTATCATAATATGCTTTTTTTTTTATGTCTCTTCATAAAGAACTTGTCACTTTTCTTCTACAGCCTTTGTCTGGGATACCTAGCAAAAATTGAATTTCTAGCTCTCAAATCTCACTTGAAAATCATCTTTCCTCATTTGAACTTATCAATGCCCATCCTACCTTCAAGCCACTATATGTTTTTATAACATATAGTGAAGGTTTTATTTAAATAATTCTGGTTATCGAAATATGCTAGTGTTGTCTTCTAATATGGTAGGAATGTTTATGAGTTTCGATCCACACCAAGGTACAAAAGACTTCAACATACCTCCTATATCAGGTCGGAGTTTATTATCATATCCTTCTAGGAGATTGTTTAAGATAATAGTGACATCACCCTCAGGAACTTTTGGTGTCAAGACCCATGTTTTGTTAGAAGCATAATCTTCATAGTCATCATCAGATTTTTGGCTAGTAAGGCTAAGAAAACAAAAAATATTGGTTACAAAACACATAGACTATACTCAAATTAATTTTTATCTTCAGACTATTGGTGGAAAAGGAGAAGTGACACCACGTTATAGGAATCCATTAAAATGGATTAGAGTGGAAATTTTCACCTGAGGATTTGTCTAGGTAATTGGACTGCACAGATGTACATTATAATTTATAAAAGGGAACTCTTCCATTTTTCAGAATGCTCTGCCCTCCTATATCTAAGTAGACTATGTTTACCAGTTTTTGCCTTTTCCATAGTGGTTCTTTTTGCCCACCTGCCCAGCCTTATGAAAGATGGATAAAACCCCACACACTATTTTTGTGAAAGTGATGCTTAAACTATCATAATGTTGGCTAAGAATTCAGGCATAATGTCTACTTCTTTTTCCTTTGAGAAGTTAACTTGCTTCAACCTATTAATGAAAGTAAGAGACTGATAATTAGATTCACTCCCACAAACCGCCAGACGAGCCTCTCCCTCCTCAATTGAACTACTGAGGAGAGCTCAGGCTTGCTGCCTTTTCCTCCCCCAGGGTGTGTGTATGTGCATTTTGTCTCCTCACTTGCACTGAAGGCAAGGGCGGTTCATTTATCTTTGATTGTTAAGAACCTGGGACTATGAAAGAAAATGTAGTCACAGACTTTAAACCACCTTTTACTACAGCGAAAGTTCCTAAGCTGGAAACTCATACTATTGCTTATTGTACTGCAATCTTAGATATGAAATTACCTATTTTGAGTGATCAGAAAGCCACATAATATCCTGACTCAGTTTTCTATGCCCCACAATTGGGCCAGAAGCTAAGGCTGACTTTGGAAAGATACTAAAATTTCTATAGCTTATCTCTCCACTGCTACACATTCCAATCCCCCTCACCCCCCACAACAAGATAATTGTATTTTCCAGACCTAGGGGCAATGCAAAACCTTGCAAAAACTGCCATTTTCATTTTTATCAGCACTCAGTGAATATAGGTTCTTTCTATTATTTATTATGAAAAAATTACAAATGTAAAATATAAAATTTCCCATCCCATCGTCAGTTTATTTTCCCAAATATATATGGTATAGATTGGATCTTGTTAGAAAATAAATCACCGCCACATTACTCTGAATAAAAAAAAAGTATATATATATATATATATATTCATATATATTTCATATATATATGTATTTCATATATATATGAAATACATATATATTTCATATATATTTCATATATATATCATATATATATGATATATATATTTCATATATATATATCAAACCATATTTATCACCTTTCTTCAGTCATAATCATATATATGACTGTGTTTTATATATGTAACTTGGAGATAAATAAATCGATGGATAGATGATTAAATATGGTAGAAGAAGGCTGATAAGTAATTAATGTGATTTGAGAATGAGTGAGGGAGATGACGTTTTTATTATTTTTAAATACAATTTTATTGATTTTAGAGAGAGAAGAAGGGAGAGGGATAGAAAGAGAGGAACATTGATGTGTGAGAGAAACATCAATTGGTTGCCTCCTGACCAGGGATCGAACCTGCAGCCTGGATATGTGCTCTGACTGTGAATTGAACCCCCGACCTTTTGGTGTATGGGAAGATGCTCAAACAACTGAGCCATACCTGCAAGGACAGGGAGATGATGTTTTAAGAGTAATAACTGCCATAAATCAACTTAATAAGCAAGTGATCTCTTTTTATATTCTTTTAAAGCTTTATGAAAAGGAAACAAACTGAGTCACACATCTGCATAACACCTAACATAGCCCGTGTTTTACATCTTGCACTTTAGTAGCATAGGAACTTTAAACAAAATGTGAATTTCATAGTGTACCTGTAGAGGATATGCAGGGCTGGACAAGCTCCAACCAGCAGGGACACCAGTTCTCTTGCCAGGAAAATCCCTCTCGGGCCTCAATTCATCATTTCTCCAGAGCACTGTGAACTCTGCCTAATGGAACTCTAATGGGACTCTAATCCTATGACCCAAATCTTACTAGTTTAGTAAGAAAAAAACTCTCTAAGAAAATTTTAAGTCCTTCCAATAAATCACTGGGGAAAAGAATATATTTGGCCCATTAGATGTCATCATAATAAAATTTTACTCCTTTTTGATTTGGTCATGCAATAGGGCCTTTTAAAAAATTATCCCTCATTCTTTGCCTCTCTCCCTTTGTGTCTGTCTCTCCTTCTGCCTCTCTGTCTCTCTCTATCAGACAAATACACCTTATTAAAGTTTCTTCAAGGGAAGGTGACATATATAGTAAGTTGTTTGGTTTGCTTATTTATAGCACTGCTTCATACTAAGAAAGAAATTATCCAAGCCTCAATGTGCTGTATTACTGACATTGCTATTATTGGGCCAACTAGGAGGAAAAATGCATCAAATGAAAAGATAATGGATACTTGCTTAGAAGGAATGCTACTTTCCAGAATTGCACCAATAATTCTCTTAATATTATCACCTATTGGATGCCAGAACAGTACTTAAATTGATCTCACTTAAAAGTGTCAGTGATGGTTTTTTGTGTGTGTGTTTTTTTTTTTTTCAGACTTCAGGAAACCAACTTAGCCACAGAGAGGTTAAACAGAGTAGAGAAACTAGAATATATACTTGGGAATTAGAAATTACCAGGTCTGTTTATTGGATTTATATCTTGCCTCTGTCACTATTTTATGCCATTGGGCAAATTATTTAACCTAGCTTAACAAACCTCATCATTATTATTATTATTATTATTATTATTATTATTTTGTTTTGTTAATCCTCAACTCAGGATATTTTTTCCATTGATTTTTAGGGAGAGTAGGAGAGAGAGGGAAAGACAGAGAGAAACATTAATGTGAGAGAAACACATCAATTAATTGCCTCGGCAGGAGCCCTGACCAGGGCCCAGGCTGGGGAGGAATCTGCAACCAACGTACCTGCCTTTGACCTGAATTGAATCCGGGGCCCTTTGGTCCACAGGCCAACACTCTATCCACTGAGCCTAACCGGCTAGGATGAAACCTTCTCATTTGAAAATAAAGTTAATACTAGAGTTTATATCGAATTTTTGTGTAAGGTTATTAATGCTTAGCATGATGCCTGACACATAGTTTTGAAAACAGTTTTATTATAATTATTAGTATAAAGAGACCCTTACTATGTTTATAATAATAGCTCCAACCATGTAACTACAACCTGATTCTACAGATGCTGCCTTTTAACTAATATGGTCTGAGAAGGACTATAAAAACAGATGTTTTCCAGGAAGAAAAATAATGAGCCCCTCCATTATAAATAAATGGAGTTATTATTCTCCAGAACTTTCCCAGCTGAGGTCTAAATTAATAGGGCTGATGAATAATCTGGGATTGTGTCCAGATTTGTCTTTAAAAAGGAAAAAGAACCTTTCTCACTCAATGTTGCCTGTTTCTTGATCATTCTTTGATCATTCTTTGGAGTCAAAAATGTCCACGTATATAGGTGAACAAGCTATAGGGGTAATGAGATCTGACTATTCAAGAAGGCATTCTATAGAATTATGAACCTCATGAGAATGCCAGGGTAGGAATTCTAATATATAAAGAGACAGGTGTCATCATGACTGAACGGATGACCGGTCACCATGAAGTGCATGGAGCACCCCTCCCTCTAGCCCCTGAGCTGTTCGCCTTGAGGGGGAGGTGGCGGTGGGCAGGACTAGGGACTGTTGAGTGGCGGCGGGCTGCTTCACAGGGCTGCTTCACAGGGCTGCAGTGAGTTTAGCAGAGTTTCTCCGAGCAGTCACAGGGCAGGGGAGTTTTGTGGAGCAGTCACAGGGTGGGGGAGGAGCAGTCACGGGGTTGGGGGAGTTTCACAGAGCAGTGGCGGGGCTGGGGGAGCCTTGTGGAGCAGTCGAGGGGCTGCGAGCATCATGGGGCATCCCAGGGTGGGGAGCTTCACATAGTATCACAGGGCGGCAGAGGCCAGCGACAGAGGCCAGGCTGGGCTTGTGTGGATCCTAACCACACATGATTTTGTGCATGCTGGGCCTCTAATCCTATATAAGAAAGAGGTAATATGCAAATTAACCCTCATGCCCTCACAAGATGGCTGCCTGTGACCAGGCCAGCAGGGGAGTTAGTGAGGGGTGACCAAATGACTGAACAAACAGGCTGCATGGGGCGATCAGGCTGGAGGGAGGGCCATGAGGGACAACCAGGCCGGCAGGGAGGGCAGTTGGAGGTGACCAGGCCAGCAGGGGCAGAAGTAAGAGGCGATTAGGCCAGCAGGAGGGCCAGTTAGGGGTGACTAGGCTGGCGGGGGTGGGGGGGTGCATTTGGGGGCAACCAGGCCAGCAGGGGGGGCAGTTGGGGGCGAAGGAAGGGCAATGAGGGGTGACTAGGCTGGCATGGGGGCAGTTGGGGGAGACCAGGCCAGTGGAGGGGGGTCAGTTAGGGGCGACCAGGCCAGCATGCAGAGGCAGTGAGGGGTGATCGGGCCAGCAGGGGGGGCAGTTAGGGGCGACCAAGCAGGCAGGCAGGAGAGCAATTAGGAGCCAGTGGTCCAGGATTGTGAGAGGGGTCCCACATTAGAGAGGGTGCAGGCTGGGCTTAGGGGACCCCTGACCCCCGTGCAGGAATTTCATGCACCGGGCCTCTATTTGAATGATAAAGATTCAAGAAAGGGCTAAGAGCAAACACAAATTCAAACTTCTAGCTGAAGGCACCTATTTAAATAAATAGCCTCTAGAAGTGATTATGCATGGGTCTCTAGTTAAAAAAATAAAACTTACATAGGGCAAGAGCTAAAATTGAAATTACTCTTAAATTATGTTATCATAATAGAAACTTTTTAAATAGTTTGAGTGATAATTTCTGAAAGACGGTGACAGAAAATATAAAGCTTTCAAAGCTTTCAAAAAATTGTTAGAAAGCCATCTGACCCAGCACTTTGGACAGCAAAATGAGCATCTCCTGGAAAACTGCTAGGAATTCAGAACCCTGAGCCCCACGAAGATTCCTGAATCAGAATCTTTGTCTTAACAACATGTACAAGTGACTCATATATGTATTTAAATTTGAGAACCCCAATAGTAGAATGTTTCAATAAGTGGTTTTCACTCTGGGGTGTGTGTGTACTGGGGTGAGCTCTTTTAAAAATATAGATCCCCAGGTTTATACCTTAGATATGACTCTGGATCACCATGTTATGAATTAGATTATTAATTTTTATTTACAATTTTATACATGATTTAAATTTATGCATGAATACAAACATGTAATGAGTTCACATTTATAATTAGAAACAAAAAATGATTTTATTTAGGACAAGTGGCTTATAAAAATAAACCAAATACTGGGTAGACATAGTATAATGAGAGATTGCTCTCATTAATGTAGAAGATTCTAAATATTTGAATTTTGTTACATTTCCTGGATATTTGCCACTGTGAACATTAATAATGCAGTTTATGAAATCTTCAATTTCAGGTATTTCAGATTCCCATAGATTCAAAAAAGCCCTAAGTTTTGTGAGGGGAAAATCTAGTCATTGTACTCTCCCCAGGTAGTACAACAGCAAACATTTAGATGAATATAAAAACATTTCATTTAGGTACCTTTAAATCTATAGTTTGGCTTCATAAAGACAGATTACATATACAGTCCCCCAAATGTATACACATCTTTTGAATAATTATAAAGTCAGTGTTTATTAAAATACATTTCACTTTCAAAATTGAACTATCAGCTATTAAAGTGTATATACATGTTTGGACACCCTGTATATATAGATACAGATAGATATTCTCTGACACAAGTAGGTAAATAGTTGAATAAACAAAAACTCATTTATTTTTATACTTGAAATATTTTAAGTGATTAGTATTTGATTCCTTTGAACCATTAATATTTTTATTGGTACAATTTTTGCATTAATTTCATTTTATTGATGCAATGTCAAAAGCATAATATTTTAGATGTCAACATAAATCTCCCAATACATATGCTAGTATGTCAGCAAAATAAAACCTTTTGAAAATTTCCTATTAAAAATTCCTGTGCACTGGACTTTCTGCTCCGTCAATGTTACCTGTATTGTGTATCTCCACTATATAACTTAAAATCCATTCTTTCTTTTTACTACAACCACAGGGATACCCTAAGTTCTCATCAGGCTATAAGATCCTGTTGGGATTCTCACAGTCTGAAAACGTCAGTAACAGGAGAATGTGTTGTTCCTTACATCAGGGTGTTATCTGCAAGTTCGTGGAGTTCCAGAAACTTGGCCAAACTCCTGTACCTTTGCATGTATTGTCTTTTCTACTGATAATTTTTCCTTCTCTCCATCTGCCAAAACAATGCTTGGCATGGCTTATTCCTTCTTCCCTTTCAATTTTCAACACAAGCATCACCTTCTCATGCAGGCCATCTGTTACTGTTTAATGACCTGTGTCACCTGTTCCATCTTTGTATGTTCTATCCAATCCCTGCTTCTTAGCATTTGTCATAATGTGTGTGTGTGTTTTTTATTGGCTGAAGTTTTACATATGTCTCCTTTTTCCCTGATTGACACCCCCCTCCCCCACCAGCCATTCCCACCCGTACAAGCCCCCACCAACCCAGTGTCTGTGTCCATTGATTATGCTAATATGCATGCATACAAGTCCTTTGGTTGCTCTCTAACACCCCTCCCCCCACCTTCCCTGCCATTTGTCTCTGGATCTATTTTTGTTCATCAAATTATGTTGATCATTATATCCCACATATGAGTATATGAGTGAGATCATGTGATATTTCTCTTTCTCTGACTGGCTTATTTCGCTTAGGGTAATGCTCTCATAATGTGTATTTTTGATTGACTTATCCATTGTCTGTCTCTATTACTAGATTATATATTCCATGAGTGCATGCTTAATTAAGATTTTTGGGAAGAATGATTTTAAATTGAGAGAGAGAGAGAGAGAGAGAGAGAGAGAGAGAGAGAGAGAGAGAGAGAGAGAGAAATTGATTTGTTGTTCCACTTATTTATGCATTCATTGGTTGCTTCTTGTATGTGCCTGGCCTGAAGTTGAACCCACAGCCTTGGCATATTGGATGATGCGCTAACCAGCTGAGCTACTTTGCTAACTAGTTTTCCTAAGGTAAATAATAAAACCAACACTAGCTACTGGTAAATATTCACTGTGTTCTAAGAATAACTTGGGGGCTCGAATATATTTTTCCACTTAATCCTTAAAACACTGTTAGTTCTATTGTTATCCCTATTTACATATCTGTGTCAGAGAAATACATGTATTCTGTCTTCACGATGCCAAACACCATTCGATTTGAAGGAAAACAATGATATTTACCAATAGTCACTTTAGGTTGCCAAAACCACAATGTCATACCATTATGCCACAAGGCTTTTAAACAGGATTTGGGTCCAGAGAATCTGCCACTGGACATTCATCAAAAAATAGGATCAACCAAAATGAATGGTTGCTTAAGCTAATTTTCCCTTAGGGCAATAAATTAGTTTATGCCTGAACTCAATAAAAGTATGGCACCCTCAGCACAAAGTTAATAACATTCGAATTTCATAAGCTTGCCATTGAAGATACCAATGATTTGATTTCCCCACGCTGAGGAATAAAAGCAAAGCTCACAATTTATACTTAATGGATATGATAAGATGCCCCACTAAAACAATTTCTGGGCTTAGAAAGCAATGCATACTGCAGGGGCAAGGCATACATGTAAGCGAGGTCATTTCATAGGGTTCCTCCAGCCAATGCAAAAGGTAGATTTTAGTAGAAAGTATAGGAGCAGGTGTGTACTAGTAAGGTGAGTAGATATCATCAAAGGTCATAGGTCTGAGTCTGATCATGGGAGGAGGGGACTCTGTACTGTCTGGACTCTGGAGGACTGGGAGCTTTTGAGGGACACTGGTGGTGTTCAGTGAATAGGAGCATTGGGGCACCCATGGCACTTCCATACAGGGCCTTTAGTAGCCTCTGGGATTCTATACCTCCCAGGAAGGACATGCATATACTGCACAGAACCTTTTGGGAAGGTGCTCAATGCACAGGTGCTCATTATACACATACAGTAGAGCTAGGGCAGGGAAGTAAATCCCTAAGTATCAATTCTGATATTGAATTGTCCTACTTATAATGATTTCCTTAGCTCATGCCTAGGTCATTTTTTAATGTTAGAATAACAGCTGTTGCCAAGAGTGTATATTTGACTCAGTCCATTATCAGAACTATATGTTCCAATATGTACAAACTGTGTATTTTACTAGCAATCACGAATGACCCATATCAAATAAATGTGTATGATTGTATTAGCTAAGATGAACTTTATTGCAAGAATTAGGACATCCAAACTAAATTGGAAGGCACTGGCATATATAATTACAAAGCCTGTCTCATTTTGAGTATCATTAGCCTGAATACTTTGAAACTGATATGTCTGTTTACAGTATTGGACTATATTAATTATTTAGTCTAATTTCCTGTTCCACCACTGGTATCAAAGATGGAATCGCCTTCTCAAAAAGCATATGGGTTTCACAAATACCAAATGAAAGTTGGGATAATTAAGAAGGTGAGGAGGGAAAGTGTGGAGAAGGCAACTTACAACATTCACTGGGGGCAAGAGGTGTAAATAAGCAAAGACCATCAATATCAGGTCATATTCTAGGACAGTGATGGCGAACCTTTTGAGCTCAGGGTGTCAGCATTTTGAAACACCCTAACTTAACTCTGGTGCCATGTCACATATAGAAATTTTTTGATATTTGCAACCATAGTAAAACAAAGACTTATATTTTTGATATTTATTTTATATGTTTAAATGCCATTTAACAAAGAAAAATCAACCAAAAAAAATGAGTTCGCGTGTCATCTCTGACACACGTGTCATAGGTTCGCCATCACTGTTCTAGTATTATCACCGAAGTCCATTTTCTCTGGGTTGGCCCCCTTTTATTACTATTTTTTGTTTGTTTTAGCCTTCTTAAGTAAAAGTGGGAGCATGTGGAGCAGCAAGGACTCCAACGCTATTGGAGAGACATTTTGGCATTTTCTTCTAATAATGAGCATGCAGGTAATCAATCACTCAGAAAGGCCATCCCTAGATTTCTAAAAGAAATGCATGCATATGTCTACTCAAAAACATGCACAAGAATGCTCACAGTTGCATTATTGGTAATAGAAATGACTAGAATCACAATCAAGAGAAGAATGGACAAATAAAATATGGTATATTACACACTAAAATATTATATGACAATACAAATTAGTGAACTACTGCAACATGCAGCAAAATGAATCTGAAAACTAAAATTTTGAGCAAAAGATGTTACACATACCTATGAACACATACACAGTATGTTTTTGTTTTTGTACAGTTTAATAATCAGCAAAATTCAACCATAGAGCTGAAAGAACAAAGATCCCTTTGAGGGAAGAGAAATAGGCAAGGAATTGAGATGGGCCTCAGGGTGCTTGCTGGGGTGTTGGCAACATTTTATTTTCAGATGTGGTTGGTGATTGTATGGGTTTTATTTCAATTTGTGATAATTCATGAAGCCATATTTATGTATTATGAATTTTCACACATGTTACCTCACATTAAAAACAACAAAGGCATTTAAAAATAGGTTTAGGTGTGAGGGTTAAAAGTAGAACATTATTAGGTCCCTGAGGGCAAGAAGTGTTTCTATCTTCAACAGCGTCTTTTCCAAACCTTTTCAAGTATCTGGCACTTGATAAGACATCAACAGAATGATTTTCAGAGTATTAAACGAATCACTGAGAGTGTGGGTTATTTTTAAAGATTCAGTGTTGGTGAAAATTAACTTGATAAAACTCATTCTTTACAAATATGCATATCTAAGAGTGGGAACTAATATGGAAATGAGCTGCCTATATACCATGCCATCATGTGATTGCCATCGATATTTATGTCCTATTAAGCTTACCCCATATTAGCCTTTCCCAAAGCTGAGGATACCTGCCCCTGACTCCCAAGACAATTTTAAATGTCACACAGGCATAGCATTAAAACACATGAAAACACATAATTAGAAAAATGTCCCCTTTTTAATTTTTTTCAGCACCTCCAATTATATTAAGGACAGAGTCTCATTATATTTGCAATTTGCCTTTAACCACATTTTCCAATTTGCTAACCTAATTTCTAATGAAAGCCAAATCAAGCTCAGCACTTCTGGTAGAAAACAATATATAATTACAACATAAGCACATTATTCTGGTTTCATTGTATTTACTTTGTAGTTGTCTTCTGTTATAAAAAGTGAAGCTGCGGAAGTGGCCAAACTTGGGTAGCAATCCCTTATAGATTTAGATTTCTTCACCCTTCTGTTAATCAGCGTGTATTTTAGACTCTTTTGTGCAAGATGCAGTCACAGATGGGAAGAAGTGCAAACTGCAATATTGGTATCAAAACACCTCTCATCTATTTGTGCAACACACATAACAATATAAGGCAATAATAGAAAAAAACATTGTCACAGGGGAGACTATGACTAATCTCTGTCTACCAGCATCTCCAACTTGCTGTTAAGGTTATTTCTATCAGGGTGACTCTGTATTCACTTCCAAATTTCAATTGCTGAGGTAAGAGGAATATTTTTCTCTAGAATATAAAACATTTTGGGGAACTGCTAAAAGTTCTTGTTCCCTCTTCTAGAAAATAGAAGGTGATGTAGTACATATAAACATTTAAAATAGTTCACTTAACTATAGGGAGGTCACAGGTGTATAGCAGAATCTCTGTACTTTCTCATGGTCCATGAACAAAAGGTGAAACTATCCCAGATTTAGAATAGTTTAGTCACTGAGAGCCATGGGATAAAAATGAAGGCTGATTCTATTGCATGAAGTATCTACCTATATTTAGATGTATACTCACCTGTATCAAATTCAAATATATTAAACATATATTAAAAATGAATAATATGTTAGGTACGTGTTTAATCTTAAACAAAATTGGGAACTTTTTCTCCATATTTAAATTCCCACTCGCAATGTACGAAAGTTGCAGTTGCTCCACATCCTTTCCAACACTTGGTCTCGCCAATATTGTTTTTACTTTGCTCATTCTGATAGGTATATAGTGTTATCATACTATGGTTTTAATTTGCATTTACCAAATGGCTATTAATTTTGAACATCTTTTAATGTGCTTATTAACACCTCAGTAACTTAGATGAATTTAAAAGCACTGTGCTGAGTGAACTATATGATTCTACTTATATAACATTCTTGATAAGAAAGACAACTACAGTGAGAAATCAAACACCGGTTGTTGACTGGAGTGTGGGAGAGAGTGTGACTACAAACAGGTGGCAGGGGGAACTATTTGTGGGAAGGGGTGCTACAACTGTTCAGTATCTTGACTTGCGATACTGAACTACAAGAATTTAATGTGTGTTAAAATTCACAAAAATCTACACCAATAAAGGTCAGTCTTGCTCTATACAAACTTAAAAATAAAAGCCCAGCCGGTGTTCCTCAGTGGGTAAGTGTTGACCTATGAACCAGGAGGTCATGGTTCGATTTAGTCAGGGCACATGCCTGGTTGCGGGTGTGACCCCCACTGTGGGGGTGCAGGAGGCAGCCAATTCTCTCTTCATTGATGTTTCTATTTCTCTCTCCCTTTCCCTTCCTCTTTGAAATCAGTAAAAGTATATTTAATAAAGAAAGAAAGAAAAACAAAACTATCATGTTGTAAAGTGAATCACTGAATTTTAAAATAGTTTTTGACATGAGATTTTTGATGAAATTTCCTGATAATAAAGTATGAGGTAATTGAGTCTAAAATTTTAAAATCTCCTGGTGAGAAAGGAAATGGTATTGTGGTTTCTTTTTAATTGGGTACATAGATTTTTGTGTCTTTTTCAGATTTATATGGGATATTACCCTCCCTGGTTCTGCTGTACACAAATTAACTCCAACAATGTATGTTGTGGACAAGAAATAAGTGTGCTTTTGTTAATTCTCTGAGAATTTGTTAAAATTTAAAAATCAGTCATTCAAATAATTGCTCCCAAATCATATTGGTTAATTTGGAATTTAGGAACCTTCTTTGCCATTTCATAGATGCAAAGTATTTATGTTCATAAAAATATACTAATTTAAATACATTAGTTACTTGTAGTGCAGTAATTTCATAACAATTGCATAAAATAATTACTATGCTTCAAATAACTAATTCTTGATCCTGATAAAATTTTGTGACTATGTGTGTGTGTGTGTGTGTGTGTGTGTGTGTGTGTGTGTATATCTACACTAATAAAAGAGAAAAATGGTAATTGGCGTACGGCGATACCGTTTTCATTGGCTAATCAGGGCTATATGCAAATTAACTGCCAACTAAGATTGGCAGTTAACTGCCAACAAGATGGCGGCTAATTTGCATATGTAGGCACAATGCAGGGAGGCGAAAGGGAAAGCAGGAAGAAGCCCCCTGCCACTGACAGTGATCTGAAACCCAGGGGGGAGCTAAGAGCTAGGGGGCAGGGCAAAGGCGGCCCTGGGGCCGCCTTTGCCCTGCCCCCCAGCCATGATCGGAGAATCAGGCGCCTTTGCCACCCTGGCCAGTGATAGCAGGAAGTAGGGGTGGAGCCAGCGATGGGAGCTGGGCACGGTTGAAGCTGGCAGTCCCAGGAGCTAGGGGTCCCTTGCCTGGGCCTAAAGCGAAGCCCACGATCGCGGCGTCCCCCACTGCCACTGCAGGTCCCCGCTGCCTGGGCCGGACGCCTAGGCCAGAGGCATTAGGCCTGGGCAGGGGCAGAGCCTGCAACCGCGGGGAGCTGGGGGTCCCCTGCCCAGGCCTGACACCTCTGCTGGAGGCCTCAGGCCTGGTCAAGGGGCTGATCCGGTGATTGGTGATCGGAGGGTGATGAGGGTCAACTCCTCTGGCTGAGGCATCAGGCCTGGGCGGGGGGCAGAGCTGGGGATTGGGGGGATATGATGGTCCCCTTGCCCAGGCCTGAAGCCTGGGTCAGAGGCGTCAGGCTTGGGCGGGGGGTGGAGCAAGCGATCAGAGGGAGATGGGGGTCCCCTGCCCAGGCATGATTCCTGGGCGGGGGCCAGAGCCAGTTATCGGGGGGAGATGGGGGTCCCCTGTCCAAGCCTGACACCTCAGGTGGAGGCGTCAGGCCTGGGCAAGGGGCCGATCAGGCGATCGGAGGGTGATGGGGGTCAACGCCTGAGGGCTCCCAGTATGTGGGAGGGGGCAGGCTAGGCTGAGGGACACTCCCCCCCCCCCCACACACACACCCAGTGCACGAATTTCGTGCACCGGGCCCCTAGTATATATACATGTATATATAAAATCATATATAACTGTATAAAATCATATATAACTATATATAAAACCATATATATGCAATAATATATATAACGCTAAGGAAGCTAAAAGTCAACCATTAAGTTAATTACCAAGCAATTAAATATAGATAGGTAAATTGCAACCCTCACCATTTCCCAGATCATAAAGGCACACTTCTTCCTTAAACAGGAAACTGAAGTATTTCTGACGATTCAAATCCCTTACTGGAAAATAATTCAAATTCTTCAGTATGGCTGCAAGGCGGTGCAATAGAAAACATCTTTTTGTCCCCCAAACCCTATATCCCGATTTCTTCATTCTTAATCATCGTCTTCCAGCCTTCTGGGGCATCTTTCAGTTCCACAATCAAACCAGGCTTTTACTCCTTTCCGGGTCCTTGCAACCTACTGTTACCAATGATGACAAAGTTCTTCCCTTCAATTTTTTCCTGGCTGATTTTTTCATCTCCTTATAATCTCAACTTCTTATCCATTATTCAAGAGTCTTTCATGATCATCTATCTGAAGTACATTTTTATTGATTTTTCTCCATGATGCCCCACTTTTTTGGTGATTTCTTCAGCATTGATCATATTTAGAAGTTTGTTTAATGTCTGCCTGTCTTCAAACTTCAAGGTCTAAGAGGATTAAAAAGATGTCTGTTTTTCTCACTGTTTTATCTCCAGATAGTGCAAAACAAGTATTAGGAACTCAATAAGTATGGCAAGAAGGCCAGAAGCATAAAGAAAGAAATTTGTCCACTTTGCATTGATTTTTATTCCACATTTAACATAACTCAACAAAGTCAAATGATATCCCATGTTAGCCCATTTAGTAGGGGAAAAGGACAGACTCACATAAATTTGTGGGTTAAAAATGGTTGAATATAAAATGTGTATCTGATTACACAACTTACTTAAATCAGAGATAATAAGTGAAACAAATCAATATAAAGGTAGAACACTGCTGATAAGTAAAAGTATGGTTACGATATGTAAAATATTTTACTATCTATAATAATAAAAGTATATTATGCTAATTAGACTGACATCCTTCAGGAAGAAGCTGGGGCTGTGAGGGAATCCTGGGTCCCAGCTGCCTGCCGGTGGCCGGAGGGAAGCCCGGGTACTGGGTACCTGAGGGAAGCCAGTGCCAGCAGCTGGGGGAAGGAAGGCCTACTCTTGCATGAATTTTGTGCATTGGGCCTCTAGTATTAATATAATATAGTGTATTTTTTTAAAAGCATGTCTTTACTCTAGATTATAAATTCCACAGAAACAAGGAGTATGTTTTCCTTGTTCAATGCTCTTTTCTTTATCAGGTATAGTTCCGGGAACATAGTGGATGTGGATCAAACCAAATGTGATACACAAAATAAATAGGAATTAAACAGGTCACTATTCAGATCACCTAAATCAGAGTGTGTAACCTCTCTATCTACAATTTTCTGCTTTATGTTCATCTGCAATTTTCTGATCAATTTAATTGATACTTAAGCATCTATTAAGAATATGTTTGAGAAATTACTTAAAGTCTGAAGTCAAGGAGAATAAAATTGAATGAGGAAATCTTTCCTTCCCCCTGTGATTCTCTGCTGAGTTTACTATAATATTCATTCATCAGGGAAATTGATCTGCAAAAATACAAATGGCAGCAGGTATACAAAAAAGGAGCTCCTGGAACAGACCTTGGAAATTCTGTTAAGGGCCTATTTCCCACAAGGGTACCTGGAAAAACCTAGCCACTGTGATGGATGTTTCTAGCAGTACTTCAGTGCCAAGATATGCTTGGTTTTATGGCACTGAGCTGACTTTATTTCCTGTTTATCTTATTATATAAAGGATTTTTTGTCAAGTGACATGTGATATGACTGGAAAAAAAATTTAATCTATTCAGAGTCACTTTTCCTGTTGAATATTTTTCATGCTCTCAAAAATATTAGCTTAGTTTAACTTACTGTGATCTCTCCTTTTTAACCACAAACAGAAAAGATTTATAATAAAAATACCTCACAGAACCTAAAACATCTCTCAGATGAAAATTCTGTATTAAAGACTAAAAAGTTTAAAACTAAATGGAAGAAGGGTTAGAAGCTCTTAGGGTAGCTGGAAAGAAGGTTGGAAAATAATGCTGATATTTATAGGAATCTAATGAAATACAGGTGGCAGTTGACTTGTGTCTGAGAGAGGACAGGAGCTGATGCTGGAGAGATTGTCAGGGATCAGATCCTGAAAGACCATACTGAGTGATCATATGCCCAGTTTGCCTGGGAAAGTTCCAGTTGGCATCTATGGTTCTGACATAATTATTCATAATGATGCCCTCTTTCACTATAAAAAGTTCTCCCTTTTTGCACAATAAATATATGGTCATATTGCCTACAACTATAAATAAGACAGTTGGATCTTAGGAAGAAATGGGAGTTATTGGAAAGCTTTAATACAACAATATAACATGACCATATTTATGTTTTAGGTAGTCATTCTGAAGTGAAATTGTCTTTATTTGCAGATGACACTACCTATATATATAAAACCTAAGTGACCGTTAAGACTGGACAACAAGGTGACCAGGCGACTGGTTGGTAGCTATGATGCCCACTGACCAACAGAAGGAAGATGCTCAATGCAGTTCAATGCACTCCCACAGCCAACCTCCCGAGCCAGCCAACATCCCATGGTCCCTCCCCCCAGCTGGCCTGATCGCCTTGATCACCGGTCAGGCCGAGGGACCCAACCTGTGGATGAATCCATGCACCGGGCCTCTAGTTATATATAAAAATCACAAACTCTACAAAAACTATTAGAATTAATTAATAGAACTAATATCATAGGATATGCATTAACATACAAAATAAATTGCTTTTCTATATAATAATGATAAACATTTGGAAAATAAATATTAAAATAGAATAAAACACATAAGATACTTAAGAATAAACTTGAGAAAAATGTGCCAAATTTTGACACTGAAATATACAGTAAGTTAGTGAGAAGAATGAAAAAATATAAAAAGAAATCATGCTTATAGATTGAAAGACTTAAAATTGTCAAAAATTTGTATACTTTCTAAACTGATCTGTTTATTCAATACCATTTCAACAAAGATGATTTGTTTTGGTATAAATTGGAAAATTTTCTAAAACATATAAGGATATGAAAGATTTAAAATAGACAATTTGGTCTTGAAAAGGAGCACATATGATATGTTGCATGTTTATTACCTGATTTTAAGATTTACTATAAAGCTACAATGATCAAAGTTATATAGTGCTGACATAAGCATAGACAAGTAGATCAATAAAATGGAATACGGATTCCAGAAAGAAACCTAGACATATAAGCTAATAACCTTTTTGCAAAGTTACGGTGGAATGTCAATGGAAAAAGTAAAATCATTAAAAAAAATGGGACTGGAACAATTAGATAAATGCATGGGGAGGAATGAATATCAACTTCTAACATCTATTATATAAAAATAATAATTTGAGATGGACCATAGAGCTACATGAAAAACCTGTAACTACAAAGCTTCCAAAAAATATAAAAATATCTTTGCATACTTAGGGGAGGTAAAATTTCTTAGAGAATACAGAAAAAAAAAAACACGATAAATTTTACTTTCAAATAAATAAATAATCAACCACAAAACGGGTAAAATATTTTCACTAGAGGTATCTGCCATAGATTTTTAAGTAAGATCCATAAAGTACTGCTTCAAGTCATAATAAAATAAAATATAATAAAACAAAACCCAGAATCCAATAGATACAACTTTAGCCCCACAATAATGGCTAAAATGCAAGAGTCTCTAGAGCTTTTAATAAAACATCGAAAGGTGACAGATTTGCATGTGTGTGCATATGGATAGGACACCTTGCTTTTAGAATGTAGATTATTCGAAAGGAACTAAATGCTCCCTTGCTTATTCTAATTGAATAGGATGATGAAGGGGGCATCATCTTATGGAAAAAAAAAAAAGTTAAATCTATGTTTAAAAGTAGATGGCAATTTATTAGTATACTAGGGGCCCGTAGCATGGATTCATGCACCGGTTGGGTCCCTAGGCTTGACCTTTGCCCTCTTGCAACCCGGGACCCCTTGAGGGATATCGGACTGCTGCTTTCGGCCTAATCCTGCAGGCCGGGCCTAAATACCCCACTGGTGCACACCGGGCCTCTAGTATGAATACAAGATCTTTGGTTAATCTCTTTCTACCCTCCCCCCTTCCCCCATCCCTCTGAGATTCATCAGTCTGTTCCATGTTTCCATGCCTGTGTGTTGAGCATCTGTCCCCTGGTGGTCAGTGCACATCATAACTACTGGTTGAACGGTTGCTTAGGCTTTCATATATATAGATAATTACTATGATCTATACTCCTACCAAAGATTATAATGTATCAATACTGAAAAATTACCAAGGCACTAAAATCTTGTTCTGTATGTATTTTAATAGCCATATGCAGTGTATTTTGCACTTAATTTTAAAAAGCTTCAAAATGTCCACTGTGTTACTTTATCCTATAACATCTAAGTTTTCAAGCCCTAATATTTCTGAAATTAATTGAAGCTCACAACTGGTATGTATATTTAATGTGGTTATGTTTTTTCGTTTTGTTTTACAGTTAAAAATTTTTATATTTAGAATTAGGCAGCTGGACTCAGTTTAGATGATCTCAATTTTGTTGTCAACATCCAAAGCAGCATAGTCAGGAGTCGGTCAAACATATGCCTTCTTCTCTCCAACAGGCCTGATCAGGGTGTTGACCTTGGCCACATCAATGTCATAGAGCTTCTTCACAGCATGTTTGACCTGGTGCTTGTTGGTCTTGACATCCACAATGAACACGAGTGTATTATTGTCTTCTGTCTTCTTCAGGGGGAATTTGATGATGGCATAGTGGTCAAGCTTGTTTCTCCGGGGTGCGCTCTTCTGAGGATATTTGGGCTACCTTGGGAGTCTTGGCCATCAGTAGGTGGGTGATGTGCAGATCTTTTTTGTGTGGCTGCAGATGCCTTTCAGCACTGCTTTCTTTGTCTTCAAAGCCTTTGCTTTGGCTGCAGCTTTAGGAGAGGAAGGGGCTTCCTTCTTAGCTTTTGGCACCATCATCGTAAGAAGGTCAAGGTGGTTATGTTTGTGTTGTTTTCCCCACTGTTTGACTGTATTTGACTACTTAGTTTGACAATGACTCAGAGAAGGTGAATCAGTTGCAGGTAATGGGGGGGGGGGGTGGAATAGATCATTTTCATGCATGTAACTTGAATACCTATAAGATAGGGAGTAAATGGAGCAAAACTCCATCAGCTGGCATTGATTTGTAAATTTAGCCTATGTTAAAATAGTGTCATATATGACCATGTTGCTTTATTTAATTGTTTTTAATATGATCTTTGTTTATTATGTAGATGACGTTTAAAATACTAAAGAAAAAATAGTTTTCAGAACATTAAAAAATTACATCACTTTTCTACTTCTTCAAAATAATACCATTGATTTTCAAGTGAAAATCTCTGTAATTGAAGCTAACAAATTCAGCAAAAACTATTATGACCAAGAAAAGTGTTGGACTATTAAAAATCAACCAATTAGATGATGGTAGATCACTTTCAGCAGGATTGTGGATCTCTGTTTCTCTGTCCTTTGCTTTCACTATGCTAGAGAGCTGTTATAGCACCGTGTGACTTTCTCATGTGGTATTTTCCTGAGTTAAAATTTAATAATTATTTGACACCTCTTTGATCATTGCTCTCTCCTGAGATTCAAACTCCATGATGGCAGACATCATGGCTTCTACTGCCCCTTAATTATACATCCAGTTCCTAGCACAGACCCAGCTGAAACACTGAACCTAACTACATCTTGTATCTAGAGTATTTCTCCTCAATGTATTTCAAATGTACCTCAAAAGCAATTTATAAAAAAGGACTGATAACCTTCAAAATATAACATAAATAAGAGTCAGGCACTTATTTTTCTACCAAGACTACATTGGCAAGTTATATTCAGTTTGTTTTGGCCATTTTATTTAAATACATCCAAATAAATTAAAACTCAGTATGTACTTGTCTGACTAAGCAAATTTTGGTTGTACAACTAAACTTGAGTTTGTGGCAGGGTTTCAGTGATTGCAGAGATCTTTGCTTTGAAAGACTTCCTTGTTTTTCTTACTGTGTTATTTGGGATTCATACAGTTTTTTTTATGAATGGGTGGAGAGTATAATATCAGTACTACTTATTTAGCATTTACATAACACTTTATATGTAGAGTTATACAATGTGTTTCATAATGATATAGAATTATTACCATATTTTGTACCCATATCATAAAAGTATACAAATTAATATGATTTGAAGTTAAATTTTATTTTACCCTAATATGTACCTTAAAAGAACTTTTTATTTCTTCTCAAAGGATATTTATTCTCTAGAATAATAAAAACATGCATAGCAAATAACACTCCACTAATGCAAACTGAAGAGGCCTTCTATATCTCAAGACAATCCAAATATTTTTTTTACTTTTAGAAATAAAAAGGGTGACTATACTTGTGTGATATGGCATATAGACTAAAATGAAACTGGGGAGGCTAAAATCTGCTTTACAGATAATGTTCAAGTCCCTTAGGCTCTTTGTATCTCATTTTTTATAGCCATCATCTTCTTTATCTAACTCATAAGGCTATAGAGAGAATAAGAACATGCATATAACAATTCTCAGAAAGAAATAAAACCCCAGTTTCTAGAAATTATATCTTCTTATTCCTCTAGAAATTAAAATTGATATTAAGGATCACATGCCAACGTTATCAGAGCAGTTGCATGTATAATTAAGGTGATTAAAAACATCAACCTTAAATATCTACATACTGATGGTACAAATATCCAGATTTTAAAGTAGTAATATTATTTCTATTTTAATATTCAGTATAGTTGCCTTGATTTTGTCTTTCATTTTTCAAAGGATTTTTTGTAGGAAAATTGCAACAAATTATCCTTAAATTTATTAAATGGAGGGGCAAGATCTCTTCTTTGAAAATGGGGTGACATGCAGAAGCTAAATGACTGAATTGCAGATTAAGCTATGCGTTATATACACAGAATTAACCATTAAGAAAATGTATTTTCTAAGTATAATATTGGTTTGGGATCTAAATAATGCCATTTAACATGTTTTTAAACATATTAAAAAAAATAGTGGATCATTCCTAAGCATTTCTGCTTAAAGCTTTCAATAAAAATAAGATAAATTTAAGAATGGTGTACTTGATGGAGACTGAGGACCTCAAAACATGTTAGTATATAGATTATTTTAATTTCTTCAGTAGGCTCATTGGAAGTAAGGTATCTGTCCTGAATTCTACTGTCTGAAGATATAATCAAATAATTATAAAAATTAATGCTGATAAATATATATAATCTAGACTAGTTAAATACTCTTGTGAGAGAAGCATATTGGTAAGGTAAAACTGGTCAAAAAGTATAGAAAATAATTAGTGACAAATCTAAAATATAATACATTCTCATGATCACTTGGGGGAAAAAAAAAATATATATATATTCCAAATCATCTTTTTCTTATACAAAAAAAAAAAGATATTTAGAAAAGGACACACTGAAATAGAGTGGCTGTGGCCCAGGAAATAAAGCAAAGAGGTGGCAGGCCTTCTGAGACCCTGCTGGAGAAGGAAGGGATCTAGATAAAATGGTGAGAAGTACTGTGTGCGTGAGTGGTAGGGCCCACAGGAAGGAGAAACTTCAGTTTGATCAGCACTGTTGATAGGTCAGGGGAGGGATTCACAGTGACCTTGCTGATAATTTTTTAGGGGACACAGTTAATGCTGCTGACTGGAGTGAGAGCTGCTCCCTGGTTTCTGGAAGGCACCCTCTAGGAACAGGGGACTGAATGCCTAGGATGGGATACACACACACACACACACACACACACACACACACACGCACACACTTATATGTGTATCTGACTTTATCATTAGGCATCTACATCTATCTCTATCCACAAACATACTACTTTACCACTTTATTACTTCATAAAATAAATGTTTTATACTTCCAATTATCTGTTGCTTTTAAGCAGGTCATTTAATTGCTCTGTAATCTTGATTTCCTAATATTTCAAATGGGGTTGACAATAACTACTTCACAGATGTTAGTAAAATTAAGTATATATAATACATATTAATCATATATTCATTAAAATATTTCATATATATTAAATATATTCTTTATATATTAATTAAAATATATATTCTAAATTAATATTTATATGTAAAATTTTGGTTCTGTGTGTGTGTGCATGGCATGAGTAGCTTTGAATGTCTGAAATTGACATTATGTTGTGACTATTTACTTTCTGATGTAGGTATTCAGAACAGGTCATCCCAGTATGTGCTTCTGTGGCATGTGGATTACTTTGAGCTAAAGGTAACTGAGACCCTCTGGGCTCAACATAAATTTCTGCTCCTGTCCTTTCCCCAGATACCTAGAAAAAATTGAATTAGAGGCCTTTCCCATAATAAGAAATTATCAGAGATAAGCTTTTGTGATCTAGCATAGAACAGGGCAAACATTCAGTTACTGAACATCTACTCTTCTTGTCCGACAATGACCCTCTGAAGCCCCAAGGGGCCTTATCGCATCCTTAGTTCAGAATATCATATATACCACATTTTCCCTCTCTATCTCTGAAGCTCTGGTGTATGTGGGGTCTTTGACCCTCTCAGGTATGTGGGGTTGTCATGGGTACATATGTCATTAAATTTGGTTATTTTCTCTTCTTAATCTGGCTCATGTAGATTTAATTATTAGACCAGCTGAAAGAACCTAGGAGAGTAGAGGGAAATTTCTTGATTACCCACACTAACCTTGAAGATATCACATAGATATAACCCAGTAGTAGAGGGATGAATTCTTCTCTTTACATCTATCTGAATAGGTTATCATATCTGGAATGCTCATCCCAATTGAAATACTGAAATTTAAGCACATAAATTGTGCTGACACCCACGGTGGTCAAACAATTCCGGAACTGTGCTAATTATAACTTTTAACCAATTTTCTGTGATCTGTAAATTTAGCAGAAGTACTTTGGAGAAACATGCAGGGGAGGAAAAATAATTTTCTCTCTAACTCTCTAGGTTCTTGGCTGTAATAAAAAGATGCGTTAAACACAATTTTGGTAACATGTATAACCTCCTGTATGGAGGGGAGGTATCCAGGAAAAATGAGTAAGTTCCTGGAATGCCCAATCTGTCACCTTACATATCATCTCCAGCTAAAGACAAAAGATTATGTTGGGGGTCGGGGGGAGGAGATATAGGAAGTTACCTAGCAAGCACAGTAAGCTGGAGGCATGGTGATTTTGAAGATTTAAATTCCTACCTTCTCAATTGATAAGACTTCCTACAGATTTAGTCATCCTTCTCTTCCAGGCACTGGGGAAGGAGACACCCTTACAAATGGAGATTTCCCTTATAAATATAAATGGCTCTTCCAAAAAGGGTAACTTCTACTGGCTTTCAGAGCTTCTCCTGGGCCTGCCAGTTCTTAAAAATAATCACCCTAAAATATTCCTTATGCTAAGGAGGCATATTATGGGATGGCAAATTCTCCCTTTCACTATAGCTATTTGTAGTTAAACTGTGGAAAGTCTGTCTTGGAATGGCTAGGAAATTATAATTGAGAAATAGCCACAACCTTAGTAATCTAATATTTACAGCAAAGATAACGTCTCTAAAGTTAGTCCTAACTTCACTTGAACTTGAGCAGAAATCCTTGCATGAAGCACTTTTTAAGATATGTACAACAGAGGCTTCAAGCATTAAATATTCTGTAATTCAATGTTTTGAGTAGATTATCTCTTAGCTATCTAAACGGAGTCTAGCAAATCAAGCAGATATTTATTTAAGTAACTAATTATTTAAATTAAAAGCCAAGTTTTAAACTTCTGCCTATGATCCAGATGTTTTGTCTACAGGGTGGTGGGCAGCTAGATTTTAGAAGTACGTGGTGACACTTTTTTTTTCCCTCTGTGTGTGTGTTGTTGTTGTTGTTGTTTTTTTAGGTAGATGTTTGCCTCGGTGTAGATTAATTGCAATGTTATGTCTACAACTAAGCAATTAAATATGCTGAGGAAACATTTTTTTCTAAATAAAACCGAGTGGAACATTAGGAAAGATAGGAAATAACAAGTTTGTCTGTAGAGATTAATGCTGTAAATGAACAGGGTTATAGTGAAGAGTCACAGTATTCCCCTACATGCATGTTAAAAATTAAACATTGAAAAACTTGTTATGGGATAAAAAGCTTTAGCAGCTCATAAGAAAAGTCACCTGAAGTATTTTGTGTTCAAGCAATAGAAAACATTTACAAAAATGTAACTCAGTGTATTTTTAAATGCTAGCACTTCAAGTAAGGATTAGATTACCACAAATTTAAACAAATTCACCTCTGCTCAATCTATCCTTTAGAATTAGTTCTTTATCACTCAAAGTATACTATAAAATCTAATTTTATTCTAAGAAAAAAATAAACCATCTTTACTTCTAACATTTACTCCTGTTTACTCTAAATAATTTTCTCCATTTCTTTTCTCCATTTTTATATCCATTTCTTTCTTCTTCTTCAGATATTTCTTCTCTGAGATGAAATGTAGTTGCATCAAAAAAGTTTATAAAAGCAGCAAATTTGTCTTAAAACCTAAATCTATGAATATTTGTACATGGAGTGTGTTAGGACTATTGGGACCTTACAAAGTGTATATAGTTTGAAAATTCAATTACATACGCAGGCATACATGCCCTTAATGAGAGAAGTCTCTGTTTATTTTCCAACCAATGTTTTTAATACATGACGTGGGTTTACTAAAATTTTTATAGCTATTTCTGACCCTTTATGGTTTCTATAATACTCAATGATTTCCATACAAACAAAAAATTCTGAGGTGAAATTGACTCATTGTGCTCAGCTGATGAAAAAAGTGGCAATAATCCAAGCACTTGTAAACATTGAATATGGTGGCGAATAGACTTTGGAGATTAGTAAGGCATATACCACTTTTCTTCAATGGTGGTCCAAGGTACTTGTTGAAAATGAATACTCCTGGGCTACACCCCAGACATAATGGTCCAGAATCTTCCAGGGTATGGTCCAGGAATCTCCATTTTAGCACGTTCTTCAGGCGGAGCTAATGACAGCACTATATACAAGATAATGACAGTTTAGGTAATTTTGAGTTTTATAAATTAACGACTTCACACATAAGAAGAGATATTAGCTATTTATATCTTCACTCCAAAGCTTCTCTTCCTCCTTAGGTGAACACAACTTAATGAATTTAATCAATTAATGAGAAGGAAAACATATCCTTTGGAGTTATATAAATGAAAAAGTCAATTAAATGTTTTTAAAATGTCCCTTAAAGTTTTTAGGTGGTTCTACTGCCACTGTTTAACCCCAAAGCCTTCTTCAGAAGGATGTCTCCTAGGATCCCACATTTTTTCCAGTTACTTATGGTCCTTCTTTAGGAGCAGCTTCAGAGCAAAGCCTCAATTTCCATCCATCCCGATTCAGCCATGCAACTGGCATTTTTATGGGATTGCAGCAAACTGAAGCTCTGATCTCATCCTCTGCACCGACCTGCCTTGTTTCTGTCATCACTGAGAAAATGTGAAATCCCCCTATGGGAGAGCTCGCATGGCACATGGCTCCCAGTATTTAGAGCTATTTAAAATACTCTGCCAAGAATTAAAAAGAAAAATGTATTTCCAAGTGTTATGTTTTGTATATTGGAAAAGAAAAGGTGGTACTGTTGCAAAAAAGTAAGACATCTTAGATATCCTCCCTTTCACTATCGCTATTTGTAGTTAAACTGTGGAACGTCTATCTTGGAATGGCTAGGAATTTATAACTGAGAAATAGCCACTATTATGAGTAACTATAAAATTGCACATTGTTTTCATTGAAGTAAGACCACTAGTATAAAATACATAAGAATGTCCTTATCTATTTAGTTGCAAAGTTGATTATTAAGATGGATGGAAGGTGCATGGGAAGGAAAGACCTATTTCCCTCTGTCTTGTGTAGATTTTAATCCACAGGTTTCATAAAAGGTAGGGATATGAGAATGATATTTTCTATCCAAAAACCACCATCAACTGTCTAATTTCTGAAACAAATTAAGAGCTACCACAACATTAGACAGAAAAAACTGTCTGCAAATTTTGAATAGGAAAATGTTTTTCCAGGATTCCACTAAAATATATTTGCCCATAAACCATTTCCAGTAAAAGGACCTCTTCTCTTCTAAAAAATCTGCTTAATATGATATTCTTAATGAAAATGCACTCTATTTTTATAGTGAAGGAGGAAAGTGAGAAAAAATGCTGGAAAAATTCAGTAGGTCCTCTCTCTGCTTAGAAACTCCAAGAGAGGCTTTTACTCCTTGTTTTGCCTGAGTCTCTTCTTTATCAGAAATCTGCATCTTCCATTACCTGCCCTAAAAAATGAAGCATCAGAGAAGTTAACTCGTAATTTTAATAAAATAACAGTTTCACCTCCATCCTTCTTATCTCACTTTGTTACAACTACTACATAAGAGTGTCAATTCCCACAAAACCCTTAGGGCAATGGCTTGATATATTCTGTAGCTACTTTTTTCTTTTCTTAGAGGGATGTAGAATTACCCTAAATATAGAGTTTTATTTCAAAATAGCAATACAGGAGAGTTCAAGTACTGTAAATAGTGGCTATCTAACCTGCACTTTGTCCTTGCTGGAAATCCTGAGGTGTGTTGGGGGGAGAGGTTGTGGATGTGTAGGTGGGTAGATCAATGGTGAACTATAGTTGGAAGAATCCACTAATACTTGTGGTGCAAGGAAGTTCAAAGAATGTAGGTGAAAGCACTTCAGATGACACACCTGCTCAGGGTTTTGGGAAACCCATACTCCCCTCCCATCTTTTCTGTTCAGTGAATCAAGGCTCTAGGGCGTTAATGCATACTTCACAATGTTGGCATCACATTCCCTTGGTTCTGCATAGTTTTCAATACTGCAGCAAGGACAACTCTTTCCAGACTTATATCCCTCCATGCATTCATCAACTAGGTTCCTAAGCCCATGCCCCAAAGCCCCCCTCTCATCTCAAGGAGGAGGTAGGAATAATCAGAGTAGGGTCCTCGGATGTCATTAGTGCTCCATGACTCTTTTGGCCTTCTGTCTGCACTATATTGGTGTCCTGTGTGAATTTAGGGGTGTCCTACGGGTTAGACAAGCCTCTTTCCATTTGGCTCTAAGCGGGACTGCTGTCCCTGGTGCTGAACCGTGCCTGCGTGTCGCGGAGCCTGCTGCCTGGTCAGTGGGGCTGGATAGAAAACTGATCTTAAGAATGCCAAAGTGCAGGAGCAAGCAATACTTTGATGTATAAGAACAGAACCCCTCCCCCGAACGTGTATCTCTCAGGTGTACGCCAGGACCTCATTTGCAGTTTTCTCCTCTAGACCCCCCACCCCAAACGCCTCCTCCAACATGGCCTCAATGCCAAGCATGTATCAGCACAGCCCACCTAGACATCATTTTGCGGTAATATCAACATGCTACTCCTCAAACACAAAGTCTTTAATACATTAGCTTGCCCACTCTAAAACAAAACAAAGCAACGCGATAAATTAATAAATAAACCAAAGTGACCTTCCTCTTTCCTCCCTTCCTCCACTCCTCACACATTCACATCCCCCTAATTTACAAAGCCCCAAATCCTAGAAGAGTGTTTTCAATCTGGGTGGTCTCCGTAGTGCCACATCCTCACCCTTCCCCCACCTCTCCGGAACAAAACGAAGCTGAAAACAGCACATCTTACCCGGGGTAGAGCGTTAGCAGGAGCAGGATCCACACCGTCATTTTCTGTGAAAATACAGGAGTGCAGTAGACTGAGCTTCCTGTGCTCCATATATTTGGCGAACTCATCGCTCCCCCCCCCCCCCTGCTTCTTGCCTCTCGGTTGCAGAAGAATCCCTCCCCTTTGTATTATTATTATGCTTATGATCTGGTGGTGGCTCCCCCCACCTGCCTCTAGTAGGTCCCGTCACTGGGGAGATATATTGCTACCAGCTTCAGGAATTAATATTCAGAGGGCAGAAATAAGATCAGCGCACACGCTTGCAGATACCATCAGAGCATCAGCTCGGGGAGCAGCTTCCAAGTCTGGGGGAATAATATAATTGAGGTAGGGGGAGGGTTCAGGGAAAGACACTCAGAGAAAAATAAGGGGGGGGCGGTGAGAAAGCAAGGACCCTAATACACACTCTCATGTCCCTCACACTCACACGTACTCCTCCAGTTCCATCCTTGTAGGTTTATTTACTTGCTTTGCTTTTATTTTTCTTTTAGAGGGGGCAGGGCCGTGTGTGTGTGTGTGTGTGTGTGTGTGTGTGTGTGTGTGTGTGTGTGTGTTTAAAAGACATATAAAAACCACAAGAATCTCTGCGTGATCAGCTACCACGCAGATTAACTATGAGGTCAAAGTGGAAGCAATGCATGCTGCTGCAGCAGCAGGAATTAACACATGCCTTGTGTCTCTCTAGTGCTTTTTAACCCTTCACTGCACGCACAAGTATGCAAGGCTGGTTTTCATCCCCGTGAAAGCCAGGAGATGCTTTAGCAAGCCCATAAACTATACACCAATGGCAGAAGGTTTGTCTCCTCAGATCTGCCGAGAATCCTTATTTAAAATCGAGCAGTCTTAGAAATCCTGATTACAATGTGGGGGGAGGGAGAGCCGAGTGGGAGGAGGGAGAGCCCAGTGTGGGGGAGGAATGGCTGTTTCACTATAAAACCATCCTGTTTGAAAAGAGATTTGATGGATTTTCAATTTGACCGAAGGAAGCAAACATTGATAGATTTGAAAGACATGAAGAAATTCTGTGTCCCCATGATGCAGTCCTCCCTTTTCTGCTCTCCACCCCCAGTGAAAATGTAAAGACACAAACTACTTGAAGGTTGAATAATGTAACTGTATGGGGATAACTGCCTGGGCAAAGAATATAAACCATAAAACAGGAGGGGACTTTTTGAAGGGAAGTTGGACACAGGGAGGTCAAGAGGGCATTTTAACAATATAATGTTTGCTGTGCAGGGTTGACCTTCTTTCTTCATTCTGCTTTGTGACAATCCTGAAAATTTCTGTGGTGAATGAGTGGTGGTTAGCATGCTTCCTTCTTACCTAGAATGTTACCATGGATACTGATACATGGGAGACATCCCTCTATGACCACCCAGTTCATCCACCACAGAGAGAACTCCATTCACTGACCATGGAGAAGAAAGTAGAGGTGTGTTTCAAGGTTCCTGTAGAGTCCAGTCCACAGCAAAGATGTTCATGTAGAGATGCAGGCGAAGAGAACCAACTGGACTCCATTCTGGAGCATAGCAAGCAGTTATATCAAAGCCAGTGCCTTTTCTATATGAACTAAGTCTTCCCAGGAGGCAACATAAATAAGGAGTCCACGAGGTTTAGGAATAGAACCTGAGATGAGTAGGTCCACACTCCATCTTTAACCCTAAAATATACTCAAGGAAAGCAGAGATAATTACTGGTGGCTTCTGCTCATGACAGAGGCTTGAGGAGACAAATTCTGACTAGGAAGCCAAAAGGGCCTAACAGACACACCTGGACACCTGCATGTCTTTACAATTCTGCCTTAGACACTTATTTATGGGATTAGAGAATAATCCAATTAAAGCAACAGCAACATTCACTACCCAGGCAATTTACTTCTTTCTATAATGATTTAATTGGAGGCAATACAAATGTAAGCCCCTTTCTTAGTAAATTTCTTGTTCCTTGCTGCACTGTGTGAAACTTTAGCCCTCTTTATATTTACCTTTTTTTTTAAAAAAAAAAGAAAAGCCCCACAAAACTTAGGTGGCTTATGGCTCTGTATTTATTTTTTTAGTGAGAGGCTCAAATTGAGGGGCAAATCATAGAAACAGAGTAACAAACAAGAGGTAAAACTCCAAATTCACATGCAAACTTTCTTTAGATGTTTGTTTTGGGGTGGAAAGGGGGAAAAGACACCAAAAAAAATCCTGGAAGAAAGCAAAAACTAAAATCCTGAAAAAGCTGAGCCAACATTTCAGCTGCCACTCATTGCAGGGGATAATGAGATTGGAGTTTGAATCCCACCGGAGAGAGGGTCTTAATAATAAGCATTTCAGACTTTCCTTTAAAACCCTAGAAGTACCATACCCTTCCCTGTTTTAGAACTAAGAATTTGCTGGAAGCCTAAGGGCAAAACTGGAATTAATCTGGAAGCAATATAAACTAATCCTGCACAAGATTAAGGTGATTTGTTAATATTTTAACTCCTGTTAGAACAAATACTGGCATTCTTCAGAGGTGTACTAAAAATCAGAATGATGATAATATATAACATGTTTGACACATGGTAAAAAAAATGAGATATACAAAGTGCAGCATAATAAGACACATTAAAAAATAGCAACTAAGCCTGGTAAGTGTGGCTCAGTAGTTGAGTGTGGACCTATGAACCAGGAGATCATGGTTCAATTCCCAGTCAGGGCACATGCCAGGGTTGTGCTGGATCCCCAGTAAGGGGTGTGCGGGAGGCAGCTGATCAATGATACTCATCATTGATGTTTCAATCTCTTTTTCCCTCTCCCTTCCTGTCTGGTCAATAAAAATATAGCAGTCTTTATAAACCAACAAAACCTGAAATGCAACCAGAAAATAAAGACATTCAATTAACTATTTCTAATAGTTCAAGAACTTAAAAGAAAAATGGTCACGATGTTTATATGATCAATGAGTGTACAGTAGAGAATCTCAGCAAATATATGAAAACTATTTTTTAAAAGCAAAAAAGAGAATTCTAGAACTAAAATTTATAATGCCCAAAAAGAAAAGTTTGTGCATGGGTTTTATTTCAATTTTTTAATATTTTTGAAATTACAGTTGACATTGAATATTATATTAATTTCAGGTGTACAGCGTAGTCATTAGAATTTACATAACTTACAAAGTTACATATGGAGAAAAAATATTCACAATGAAAATATCTAACAAAGGACATATATCTAGTATACATAAAGAAATTCTAAATCTCAATGATGAACATGTAAAAAAACAATAAAAAAGGTCCAAATACTTGAACAGACTCTATGAAAAAAGTCATGTGTGTATTTAATAAGTACATGGTAAGGTTTTTATAATCAGCTTTCCTTAAAGAAATGGAAATTAAAACTATAATGCTATCTTTTTATATGCACTATATGGCTAAAATTAACAAAACTGATAATTAACAAAAGTTACAAAATTAACAAAAAATTTTGAGGATATAGAGTAAACAGAACTCATACTTTCTGGTGAGAATGTAAAACAGTACAGCTACTTGCAAAATATTTTCGTAGTTTCTTACAATGTTAAATATTCTCTTTCCATATGACCAGCTGATTCTTTCTCAAGATATTTATCAAAGAAATAAAAATATGTGCCCCAAAGAAAGCCTAGAACAAGAATTCTGTAGAAGATTCATTCAATATTGAAACAATCCAAATATCATCACTAGGAAAGTAGATAATTAGATAATTAGATTATCTAATTATAAAACACATTATATTATATTATGTATATATAATATACACATTATATTATTCCCCAATAATGTTATGAAAAACACATATAAATAAATGCACACAAATAAATATGTAATATACATATACATATACATACAAACATATATATATTCAACAGCATGGTCAAATTTCAAAAATACTATGTTAAGCAAAAGAAGTCAGGCAAAAAACAGTACATACTGTCTGATGATGCCATTTATATTATCTTCAAGGGCAGCCATAGAATTCTATGTGATTAAAATAAGAGCAGAGTGTGACTATAATAGTTGAGGCACAAGATAAATTTTGGAGGTAAGTTAAATATTCTATATCTAATTACACAGTCTTATACACTGATAAAACTTATGAAATGATATACTTAAAATCTGAACTTGCTAATTTCACCTTAATAAAAATCCTATTGATAAAATAAATATTATCCTTATAAATAAGCATAATCAGGCATAGTGCTGTGTGACAGACCTTATTGGATCTTCATTAATAAACTACAAGGTGGGTGCTGTTAATATCCACATTTTTGTACCTGGGAAGATTAAAGTTTAGAAAGGCTATGTTACTTGCCTAATATAATCTATAGAGTTCATTATATAGTTCATGGCAGAACAGATTTTAAATCCAGGCAATCCGATGTGAGAAATTGAACTCTTATTCATGGTTGTAAACCATTTCTCAATAACATGATTCTGGTAATAAATAACATAGCTATTAATTCACTTCTTTAATCATCAGCTATAATAAAACTTTAGAGGCAACATGATATAATACAAAGAGCATACAGTTTGGAATCAGAAATCTTGGCTTTGTCATTAACTCTGTGACTTTGGGAAAATTACTTCATTTCTCTCTGTCATATTTTCTCATCAATAAAATGATGGGTGATACTTTTCAGTTTTAACAGTTAGTGACTATAAGTTGAATAGCATTTCCTTGTGAGTGACATGAGAAGAGATATCTATAGCTCTTTCACATGTTAGCTTCTTTAATTGCAGCATGATATTACAAGGGTTAATGTTCATGTTATTGCACACAGTATTAAAATAACTGAGAAGAAAAAGTTTGGCTTAGTTATCTCAGTCTTAATCTTCTCAAATCTCATGGGAGAGTGAAAATACCTCAATGCTCAGGATACTAGATGAACCAGATGTAGAAGTCAGGTCTGTTTCCCCAAGCTTGAATTGGGGCTGGCCTTCAATTCGTTTTGTGCAATAGAATATATGTATATGTGAGTTCTGAAGTCTGAGCCCAAAGACATCTCCACTTCCATTTCCATCCTCTTGTAATGATCCTACCACCATGTAAGAGCATCAGTTCTCCATGACAGCAGGGTATTTACTTGCCATATCTAATGCACTTTCCCCAGCACCCAGAAGAGGACCTGGCACATAGTAGATGCTCACTGAAAAGCTGTTGAAATCTAAAAGTTGAATCTTATAAGGTATCTTCCAGATGCATGTCATTGTGCATTTGAATAACAATGTATGAATCTTCAGATCCTAAGCTGACCAATCTTTTGAAATCTGTGTGTGTGTGTGTGTGTGTGTGTGTGTGTGTGTGTATTTTAAATGTCAAATTGTTGTCTGAAAATTGTAAACATTCTCAACATTTATACATGATGTAAGAACTTTGATCAAGGCTGTGAATTATCTTGTAATGATTCTCAGATATCATTGGCAATCATGACCTGGTAAAGCCGACTTTCCTTGGGCAAATGTCTCTCATTGCTAATAACATGCCTCCCGGGGACTTTCTCTTAGACTTTGGAGTCACAGGAGTGTCATTACTGTGACACTGTTAGTGGATGGGACTGGTAGAGCAGGCAGCCTGGAACTAGAGCATGAATTTCCTTCTCTGTTGGCTTTAGAATCCCTTCAAGTATTGAAGGATTGTAAACTGCGAGTAAAGTAAAAGACATGTGAAAATGGCAGTGATAATTTATAATATTTCTGGAATTTTAAAAAAAATAATTTCATATTTTTTTGTGGTTCTATTGAAAAGTGAATCAGTTCTTAAATGATTGATTTCATTTTTTAAAAGTTTAATTGTGGTAACAAAAACACACCTGTATATAAAATCATTATTGCAACCATTACCATTTATTTGACACAGTTTGCATAAGCAGAAAACAAATGTGAAAACAGAAAATACAATATGGATCTACTAAACTGTAGGAAGACTTTCAGTTTAAAGTCATAAGACCATTTCATTGAGGAAACTAATGTTAGCATCTCAGATTAATACTTTAAAGAAAACAGCTGTTCTTTAAATTTACAGAAAATACATTTTAAATTTCTACTCTCTTTGTCAAAAAGTGAGAGGTTTAAGTAAGAAAACTGATACACTTTTTAAGTCTTATCAGAAATTTTAATATCATGCCCAAGTCACAACTCTTAAGATTTTTTGCATTTCTCTCATCTGCATACAGCCTAATCATCTTAATACTGAGCTCACAGATCTCTCTGGATGAAATGAATTAATATATGTAAACAATTTATAAAATTTCTGGCTCATATTAAATGTTCAAAATATTATCTATCATTATTATTATTACTTATTGTTCTATTATTTAACAACAATTAGCAACATTTATTAATACTTAATTGCTACCAGGCCTCAATTGAGGTATCATTTAAAGTTTCATTAATCATATTTCTTGCCCTTGAACAGATAATAGATCAGTGACTTAATTTTCTATTCTTATTTTTACTGGAACACAAAATAAACCCTTTGCCAACACTCTTCCAGGTTTCATAAACAAATAGCCAACTGCCCAGTAGACCCCTTCACTTAGCAGTCTCCCAAAACAACTAACTCAGTGTATCTAAGACATAGATTCTTGCAAGATCTTTCTCACAAAAATGCGTTTCAAGTCTCACTGTGGACTCTCTTCTTTCTCCCACATGAAATCCCAACCGTATCCCACAGCTCTTCCTGTTCAAGCTAATAGATGAGTAGGTTCTTTACCAAGTATTAACATGTGCAATTCAACTTAGCATAAGACTCTAACACTTTGCAATTTGAAACATTCCTGTGGCACTGAAAAGATTTATTTCAGGATAAGAAACCTGATAAGGGAAGGGAGAAATAATTTCTTTCTTGGCATACTTTCCCTCATTCTTTTGCTAACTCAGAACTCTCTGCCCCACCACCACATTCACACCCAAACACGTACGTACGTACCCTAAGCTGCTTTTTAACAAGGGTGAGGAGGAGAAAAGATACCACTCAACTAGTACATTATAATCTGGTGTCAGGGCCTTAGATACACAATTACTGTCTCTCTCTTGTGAGGCTCTTTTAACAGTTCCTAGGAGATGCCCACTAAAGGCCACCAAAAGCAGTTTTCTGGTTCTGACAATGCATCTGAGTGGTAGCGATGATCTCCCTCAGTTTCTGCACCTCTAGGTAGATCTCAGTATCTTTGTCCTTTATGTGGACTCTGTCAAGATGGCCCATAGCCAACCCTCTTTCCTGGGAGTTAACATCTGACTCATGGTGAACACACAGTTTTGTTGCCAAGCTCTCAAAGTGCAGAATGTTTCCAATACATCCAGTCTCTTCCTCTGTTACCAGAAAGCTCTAGTCACAGCCTCTTGCCTTTAGTCTATTACAGTTCTGAGTCATGTGTAGATCCCCAAGTCCTCTACATTTGCCAAGGGACACATATCATTCTCTTTGAGTGGTTCTCTTGAACTCCAAATCTGTGGCTTAAAATGAGGGGCAGAATTCACAAAAGCTAAAAAGTTGAAGCAATCCAAGTGTCCATCAAGGATAAATGGGTAAGAAAATTGTAGTATATGCATACAATGAGATATTCATCCTTAAAAAGAATGCAGTTCTGACATAGGCAACAACAAGATTGTTATGCTAAGTGAAATTAGCCAGTCATCAAAAGACAGACACGGCATGATTCCAAGAACATGAGATACTTAGAGTAGTCAGAATTATAGACAGGAAGTGACACAATGGCCAGGGACAATGGTGTGGGGGAATGAAGATTAATGGGTATAGATGTTCAGTTTTACAAGATGAAATGCGTTCTGGAGATGGATGGTAGTGATGGTTACACAACATTATGACAATAAATAGGAGAGATAATTTCTTTGTCATTAACTCAATTCATATTAATAGGGCAGCTACTTACTTCACTTTTTTATAAGGTTTATTTCTACTTGATGGGATCCTATTTCTAATAGAAATCATTTTGCACTTAATCTTCAGAAACCTAGGCAAGCCAGATCAAATCAATTTATCAATCCATTCATTCGCTCATTTAATAAATACTACTGATCTTCTACTACAGTTTCATACGCTGTGCAGGTACAGGGGATATGAAAGTGAGTAAGTCATGGTTTTTGTCCTCAAGCTTCACACAGGTTCACGAGGAAGGCAGTCTGGTGTTCACTTTTCAGGCACTATATACACGTTTTGGAAAAACAGTTAAGATGGTGAAATATTTGTTGGCATTCTAAGAAATTACCCATGGCTGGTTGTGGGAAGTGATACTGAGTGGAATATCAATGAAAACTTTTTGAAATCACCATAGTTCGTTGATGTTATATTGGTCAAATTCGATACTTCCATACTTTTGTTACTCTCCCCCACATTTCCATTAATCAATGTCAAATAATTACTCAGTGAAAGTTATGTTAGACCTGATATTGACTTTAGAAAATATTCAACCAAAGGTTCTTTTTGTAAATAATAATAATAATAATAATAATAATAATAATAATAATAATTTAAGCCCAGAGAAATTTAATGACTGATACCATGTTACTGAGTTGATTTATGACAGAACCACAATGAGAAATGCATATTTTCTGTTTGCTAGGCCTCAAATATCCCCCCACCTCCAAGTACTTACCCCCATGAAAATAACTTCAATTTGTAGTTTAAGACAAAGATAAAGAATATCCCCGTAAAGTATTTATATTTTAGTTCTTATTTTCTAATCTTTTTAAATCCTCACCTGAAGATATGTTTTTGTTCATTTGAGAGAGAGAGAGAGAGAGAGAGAGAGAGAGAGAGAGAGAGAGAGAGAGACAGACATCAGTTTGAAAGAGAAACACCAATTGGTTTGCCTCCTGTTCGTGCGCCGACCAGGGGCCGAACCACAACCTGGGTATGTGCCCTGACCTACCACCTTTTGGTGTACTTGTGTACAGGACGATGCTCCAACCAACTGTGTCACACTGGCTAGGGCAGTTCTTCTTATCCAGTACCCTGCAATATATGAGATTGTTTCCTATTTATTTAATCCAGTTTTCAAAGGATGATTTTCTTTATTTGAATCCTGACATTTAACTATTTGATTTGGAGTATCATGGTTATCAATTATGATACTGGGGATGCAGAAGAAGGGAGTACTTACTGTGAGGCATAGGGGGTGGGATTCAGTTAGGTGGTGTTGGTGGCTTAAAGTCTAGTTTAATGATAGAACTTGGTTTGAACCATTGAGTTGGTGACATTCTCAACCTCCTACTCTTCCCTTCAGACAATATTCTTTTATTTCTTTCTTGGAATCTTGATTCTACTCAGGTAATTAGCGAACTGACAGCCAAACCTTTTATTGTGGATACTTTTAAAAAGTACTTTGTGTACCTTACATCTACAGAAATGTAAGCAGTAATTTTAAGTTTTATTTCTGTTTGAGAAAAATGTGTTCATTTCAACTGGGGTGGCATAAAGTATGAGCAAAGAAAAATGAAAAATAAAAATTCATTCTTTTAAACATTTTTCATTTTTCTTTATATTATATTAACCTTGTCATCTCCATCTGTCTGAGGAGAACCCATTTAGTCATTTATCATTTTATTTTAGACTTTGAGCTTCAGTTTTAAGTGAATGAAAAATTCCTGGAAAATTCAAACTCTATATGATATGTAGCTATTAAATTAAAGGGACTGTTTTTATATTACTTATGTATTTATAAATTTGTACTTAATTTATGATTACAGAATTAAATTCAGGGCCATATTTGACTGTTTTATGAATAATTCTTGAGTAAAATACCATGCTTTTCTATTTATTTTTTAAGACGCTAAAATATTAATTTGTGTTGAGACAGGTTTCAAGTAAGAAGAAAATAAAAATAGCACAATCCACTTTTGATAAGAGAGGTAAGATAATCTTAAAAATAGGGAAATATAAATGTTTCACCAAGACTATTCACTAATATTAAGAGATATGGGAAATGTCTGTGATATTTTCCTAAATAAGTAAACGGGATGGAGGGGGTATGCGTTATATAATTTTATATGGATATAGAACTAAATAAACTGGGTGTATTATGGAATACCACAGAGTTCTATGGAGTACTATACAAAGATGAAAATGAATAAGGTAGAAAGAACTACAATGTTTAGGTTGAAAAGTCTTAATGTCAATACATTTATTTAGTTATTTATGGTATGATCTCATTTTCAAATAGAATCATGCATTAGAAGTGTTTTTAAATCTGAGACTTAAAGGGAAAATTGTGATGGAATTTTGAACAGGGTTTAATCTGAAGGGAATCTTAAAGATCATCTGCTCCAACCTTCCTATTATATGAATGGGAAATTGAGTTCTGAAACAGGGATGTGACCTGCCTCAGATCTTAGTATCCTGAATTTCACATCGACATATGTCGAAATTGATCCCTGATGGTGAGGGAAATGTGGGAGTGATGCCAAACTGGCTTTCCACATAGGGGGGATCACAACAATATTCTTTCAGGGTTCCAGAACACCTCTTCCACATCAGGTGCTTCTCGTTTCTGTAGAATCATCATGCCTTAGGACTTAAGATTTTGAGCGCTGGAATGAGAAACATTTGAATTGGAATTCTGGATTGGCCATTTTCAGTTTTTAAATCTCTGTTAGTTTTCTTAACCCATCTGAGGTATTTTTTCCTGTCATATATAGTGGGAATAACAGTCAGAGTATTCTGTGAGAATTGTTTCCAAGGCTTAAGTAACATGGAAACATTGGAATTTACCCTCCTACAGTTCTATAGTGCCAAGGCCCACCTAATCTTTTTAAGAGGTACAGGTTGCAACCAGAGATTTGCTTCAAGTTCTCAATTGGCAGAGTAGTATCAGCACAAGATAAGTCTCCCCTATATTTTTCTACACTTCGGCTAATACTTATAATTCTAACACCTGGTTATCCTTTGCTCATGTGTACAATCTATGCGAAAGTTGCAAGAGTCATTATCAAATATACTTACCACTTGTTTACCCAATAGCTGATGTTACCACCAATCTTCATTTTCTGGGGACTTCATAGCACAAACTATAAATCTCATGTAATCAGTAGACCAAGAATTATGGAATTAGGCATCCCATTATCTGCCTTATTTTATATTTGTTTAATATGTTTAATCCAGCCAGCATCTTAATGTCATTTTAGTTTGTTTTGTGCACCTGTAGCAGGCAGGATTCCACCTATTGTAGACATAGAGGTTACCATTTCTGCCTACCCATTCCCAGGCAAGTAGGGCACAAATGAACCCCAAGTAAGTCCGCACATGCCATCACATTTGGTCTAAAGATTAGTGGCTGATTTAGAAATTAATCAAGGTGGTAAATGGTTAGTATTATGTATCAAGACTATTGCTGAGATATGATCTTGGTTGTATTCATTATTACTATATCTTCTTAATATTACTGGAATATAGTGTGACCAGAAAGAACATTATTATAGTATAGAATCCAATAGTGTTAAATCTAAACTCAGCTCTTAATGTTCATTTAATTTAACCCACTCATTTTATGAATGTCATACCACCCCCTGTGACTTTATACAGGTTATCTAAATTTGTTGTCTTGCACATTTCCAATCATTACATAGAAATAATAATCCTATATAGGCATAAGCTCAATAAAGTTGTGGAGGGAATTGGTGGGCGTGAAATAACTTTAAAATTCTGAAAACCCATAAGTCATAATAAAAGCATGATAGCTTATTTTTATACCAATTTCACACTTAAATAAAGCATAGTTCCATGTAGTATAAAATAATGTTTTATTCCACTCTATTCAGGACATGCACCTAACTTTTCTCACCTCTTGATCTTATCCTTTTATGAGGAGTAAGAATCTAAAAACAACCAAGTAGGATGTGGGTCTCATGATATTTGTACAGAAGCGTGAGTGAGACACATTTCTATATTTAAAGTGAAACTTCTTTGGCCTGATTAAAGAGAAGGTGAATCTATTCAAAGATTTCTGTTTTTACTTTTTTAGTTCTAGAGGCCAAATTAGATTTAATCAATTAATATAGGATCTTGATGGTGGGGGAGAGGGGAAGAGATAATATAGGATGAACAGGTAATATTAAAAAAGGCAAAGGGAACCTTTTATAGCACCTTGGGTGATAAAAAATATAAAAAAAGCTTTTATAAAATGATTTTTCTAATAAGAGTTTATGTGTAATCAGTTTCATTTGTTTGCTTCTCTGCCCATTCTGTCATCCTGAATAAGTTCTAAAAATCTATTGACATGGCCTAAGTTCTCTAATTACCATATCTTTTGAGGAAAAGGTAGAGAAAAGAATAGAATAAATTTTAGAAGCATTTCTCAAAGTCTGTTACACAAATTACTAACCCCATTAGTGTGATTCTCCAAGGAGGAAAACGTCATCATGATCAAATGAATTTGAGGAACAATGTGTACAATGTCTCTCACTTAGAAGAGAATCAAAATGCAGTTCAGTGTTTCACATCCTCTAAAATATGCTGTAGTAAACTTACTGTCTTTGTTTGACAATGTATTTCCCAACCTTATTTGCCCATGGAAACATACTTTGCAGAACTTGTATTAGATGGAATCAACTTTTTAGTAAAGAACTGGTTGGTTGTGAGTATTGAGGCAGTAGTGAGGTGGACCTTGCACATTTCACATATAATATGGGAACAAAAATCTCTGTGAGTTGATGTTACTACCTTCTACTTCCCACAACTCTTTCTGGGGGCCTGATATCTTTGATTTTCCTTTCCTTGCGAGGGACAATTCACAATGTAATAATAGTGATATGTCATCAAGTGGTCAGGTTTCTTCAATTAGTCAAGCATATTTCATAGCTCCTAAAACAAAAATAGCTTATCAAATGAATCAAAGTATTAAACCAGTTACAGTTTTCAGTGCCTAGCTTGCTTGTGGTGTGTGTGCATGTGTATATAGTATGTGCGTGTGTGTGTGTGTGTGTGTGTGTGTGCACATACATACACATCCACCCCCCAAAACATACAGACTTAACTTGGCTAAAATCCTAGCTTCTGTGAGAGTCAAAATAATAGCATTTATAATTCTTAACAGTTCTCTCTTTTTTATAAAATCTCATATATGCCACAATAAGATCTAGAGAGTGGCAAAGGTTCTGTCTTCCCCAAAAACATATCACAGGCAGCAAAGAGGTAATCATGATACTAGCTAAAACCAGGAATATCAATAAATACTGTTTGTTTTGTTATATCTCTTTTTTAGATTTTGTTCTTGGTTTGAATTTGTATTTACTAAAAAAAATACCTATTTTAAACACAGCTATTATACCATTTTCTGTCATTATTCATTAAATGATTTTTAAATTAAAGATCAAGTAGATACAAGAGAATATTTATGAAATATTTGTAAAGGATAAAGAATAAAGATATGGTAATTCCCAGTGGGCACACCATTCAATTTAATTAAAAGATTATTATCATCAGCCTGATATGTACCCAATCCCTTTCCCACCTCCTTGTCTAAATCCTCAGAGTAGCCACTAAAGTATGTTTAATTTCTTTATTTAGTTCTATATGTATATCCCTAAAATTTTTCTGTTTCATTTGAAATATATCTTAGTGGGATGATACTATATATTCTTTACTTTTCACTCAATTTACATATTGTGATTTATCATTGTTGTTTTAGGTAGATATTACACAATTGTTTCTGCTGTAGACTAGTCCATTGAATTAGTATACTATATACCATTGACCTCTTCTAAGATCGGTGGTTATTTGGAAAGTTCACTGTTGTTGTTTTTCAATTCAAATTATTATATTGTAAACATTTTCAAAGTCTTCTTGAGAATGTATAGGGCATATACTTAGGAATAGAAGTGCTGAGCCTCAAAAAGTGTGTAAGTATTCTTTTAATGAGGTATTTACTAAACTATTTTTCAAAGTTATTTCATCAATTTACTCTCCCACAAGCAATATATATTCTAGTAGCTTGACACTGTCGCTGACATTTGATATCTACTTAACATTTTTAAAGAGGTATTAAGGTTACCCATTTATAGTCTCTAAGCCATGATTAAGTACATAATCTTTATCATTTCTAATCAGTGATTAAGTGCATAATCCTTGTCCTCTCATTTAGAAAACTGTTACATTCATCACATATTCCCTCACAAAATATTCATATAGCAATTTCTGTGAGTGCATGGAGCTAACTTCCTATGGTATCTGTATAACCTTTGTTCATTTAACTAATGAATGTATCATATATAATGATTGAGATATATTTAAATACTGATTACTAAATATGCCCTAAAAATCAAAAGACACAAAATGAGAAATGAAAATACAAGGTTAGCAAGCATGTGTACTTAGCATGGGAAAAATCACAATCAATCAGTATTCCTTTGTATTTGCTTTAAAGGCCTCTGCATTAAAATACATTTAAAATTATGTTTAAAAATATATTTTTAACGTTTACTTACATCTTTTTTAGCCAAAGATATGTTCTTAAATGAACTAATGATACAATTATAGCTGGTATACCTTATAATTCATGTATGTTAAGAATATGTCCTACCTGGCCAGTGTTGCTCAGTGGTTGAGTGTCAACCTATGATTCTTGGAGAAGAAAGTTTCACTTTTTTTTTAAATTCTCACCTGAGGATATTTTTCCATTAAATTTTTTTTAGAGAGAGTGGAAGAGAGAGGGAAAGACAGAGAGAAATATTGATGTGAGAGAAACACATCATTTGGTTGGCTCCTGCACACGCCCAGGCTAGGGAAGAGCCTGCAATGGAGGTACATGCCCTTGACTGGAATTGAACCCACAGGCCAACACTCTATCCACTGAGCCAAACTAGTGAGGGCAAGAAAGTATCACCATCTAACACCATTACAAAGAGACAGCAAGTGGGGCGGGGGAGAACAGGAAACATTTATTCTTCAAGTAACCATCCCTAATGGACTTGACAAAGAAGGTACAACAGAAGCAGAGGACTGAACATCTGTGGAACAAAGCTTGAGGAGATAGAATGATTATTCAAGCAAGATATAAAGGAGTTAAAAAAGTAATTTTGGTTAGCAAGTTCTTCCTTCAGCAATCATGCGTTATATATGGCACCTGTTATATCTTGTCTCTTTTCTAGATATTGAGCTTTGTTTTGGAAATATAGCTATTTAAAAATGATGTACAGAAGCCATAGAGAGTTCAGGTTTGGCCATGCTTACACAATCAGGCCTAAGCCGCAGTGAAGTGAAATTGTTTGCAATAAATCTCCAATAACACCTTGTCTAAGCTAACACAAAATAATTAAAGGAAGCGAAGAAAGCAGATGGCTCTACTCTCACCTTTAGAGATTATATCACTTCAATTAATAGGAAGCAAAAAGAAAAATGTGCTGTACCTTTTTGATAACAAGAATATAAATATTCTTTTAATCATAGTTTGCCATAACAAAACAATATGTAATTACAATTTGCAATGCTGTTTCAGAGATTTAATAGACGTTGGATATCTTGTCCTCCAAACAAATAATATTCTTAAAGCCTTTCTCATGAGTGGTCCATTCTCCCCAGTGTTAGGCAAGTTTCTCACTACCACTACAGACAGCTTTTATTTGATACTATCAGGCAACATTGCAAATAAAAATTTAACTCAAAGGTTACCTTAATACAGTAAGCAGACAATAAATTTGTCAGTGTATTGTTATGGTGATAAGAATTTTGTGATGTCTTTAATTTTTGTAATTTTAGCCTATATTATTTTTTGTTGCATTACAGGTAAACATTAGGGTAGAGTTTGGTTCATACAAGCTATGGACAGTTACTCAATTTGGGAAAACCAACTAAACAGTAGTGCCCAAATGACTGTTGGGTATTCTGACTACATTTTCCCCATTTTCCTGGTTGATTATCACTTTTCCTAACATATCAGTAAAAAAGAAACTCACCACCATGTCATGAATGGACACACCCCTTCCACTAAGCAGGTCACTCTCACTATTTGAACCATGTTCAAAGAGATTAACAATGGGAGAAGGGAGCCTTTGAAATGGTAAGGAACAAGTAAGGAAAAAGTATCATTCTCTTTGAAGTTACACTATCATAGGAGCCAATTATTCTTTTCAAAAAATGCTCTTACTATAAAGCAATAGCTGTGATTAGAAAGAATATTAGCAATAGAAGGATGCATCTCTATCTGAAGAGTTCAGTGGCTCTCCCTCTGAATCAATATTAAAGGAATAGGTAGCAAATTTGAATTTGAATGAACTAATCTCAAGGCTTGACAGGCATGGACTCCAGGCTTCAAAATCGTGAGTGTGTTATGCATTTTATCAACTCCAATGTTAATTCTGCAAAAAGGAGGGGTGTCTCCTTTGACCGGCTAATTCAGTTAGATTTCATTTCTATTATACAGAGTGTCCCAAAAATGCATATACACTTTAACAGCTGATAGCTCAATTTTGAAAATGAAATGTCTTTTAATAAACTATTCAAAATATGTGTATACATTTTTTGGGAAACAGTATATTTAATTATTTCCATAAAATTTATTACTATTGGAAATTATTTTATTTGTTTATTTTTTTTCTTTTTTATGCTTATTGTTAGTCATCCTCACTAGAATGTGATTTCCACAGGGACTTTATCTGTCTTGTTTTAAATGCCTAATGTCTAAGGAACCTGGACTCAATAAATATTTATTAAATGAATTAACAAATGACTGAATAAAATAATAAAAATGAACACCACTTTGAGGTAGATTAGAAATAGTCTTACTCTCTATGAGCATACAATTTAATTGATAATCAAAAAATTATTAAACTGAGTTTGCATAACTCTCATATTAGCTCAGAGGCAAGATGCCAGAGGCATTGAAATCCTTAGCTTTGGATTCTGAGAGACCTGGGATGAACATTACTTGCACAATGACTAGCTCCCAGAATTGTAACAAATCATTTAAACATCTTGGGTTTCAGTTTAATTTGCTACAAAATGGAGATAATTCTTTATAACTACATAGTGGGAAAGTTAAAACAGTCACCTATGTGTTTGACATAATAAATGTTTGACACTGTATGAAGTACTCAGTAAGTGGTAACTCTTGGGATTTATAATAGGAAATTTGTGGTGATCCTCCTCCTTACACAGTGAATTCATCTGTCCATAGGTTATCACTTGCAACAAATGTCAAATAGGATATTCCTTCATGTCCTTTAATCTTTAATTCTACATGTCAGAGTTTATATTTAGAATGGGAACATCAGTTATATGACAAGTAAGGAGTTGACACTGAGAGATTCTATATACTTTCTTCTCAGAGGCAATTTATCCGCCAGTATTTTGGAAATATTTCAAAGCTTTCTTCTGTATAAATACACCACAGGCAGTTGCAGCAAGGAATGTCTGTATATGCCAATTGAGTGTTCTTTATTTCATATTGGATTGAGCTTACTGGAAGTAAATTATAAATCAAGGACATTTCCTTGCAATAGATTTGTGATTTTACAAATGCATTTCTGGCAAATACAAAACATTTGGTTTATTTTAACATTCACAAACATTGCTTCAGAGTGGAGAGAAGGATGTGAGCTGAATTAAGTCAGAATCAGAATGCCTGCATGACCTTGAGACATAAATATTGTCTCTAAGTTTTGTGAGTTATTTCCCCAATACTTTCTAGCTACTTAGGAAATACTATCACTTATTTTCTTTTCGTTGGGGTTAGGAAATATCCTTTGGGAAAAAAATAAGTTGTAAGCTAAAATATTTGACCTTTGAATTAACTGAATTGCCCTAGCAAGTTTGGCTCAGTGGATAGAGCGCAGACTAAAGGGTCCTGGGTTTGATTCCTACCAAGGGCATGTGCCTCAGTTGCAGGCTCCTCCTAAGCCTGGGACTTGGTCGGGGTGCATGCAGGGGGCAACCATTCAATGTGTTTCTCTCATATGGATGTTTCTCTTTGTCTTTCCCTATCTCTCCCACTCTCTCTAAAAATAAATGGAAAAATATGCTCAGGTGAGGATTAATAAAATAAAATAAATCAACTGCATTAATTAATTTTTATTCTCAAACATTATTATTTAAATCCTAGAACAGAACACTCTCAGAATACATCTTTTCAATGTATTCTTAGATATAGATACTCTTGCAGAAAAAAGATCACGAGACTATACCAGCCTCTAATAATTGAGTACCTCTTAATAATACATGTTAATGGAAATGGGAAATACTTCAGAGAATTTAAAACTTCAAGCAAGCTTCAAATTATTTATGTATTTCTCTGAGATATTTAAATATTTCTCAAATCAGAATGTATCTGATGTGTTGTGAATTGAATATGAAATTACTCAAGTCAAATTAGAAAGCTCTAAGCAAACATACTTGCTATTCACATAAATGTTCAATTTGAGACAGAGTGACAATGTAACTTCTGTGGTTGAAGCAAAACCAGTTTTTTATAGAGATTTTCCCACTTCCTTTTTCATTTGCCTTCATTTCCACCCCTTCTTTAAACTTTATGCTTCAAATCTGCCTTTGAAGTCAAGGAGGAAATTTATCACTACAATATAATTGATATTTATTTTTGTTATAATTGAAATATAAACTTTATGTGGAAATAAGAATAAGAAAAAAGATTACTGGTCCTGACAAAGATGATGATCTGTCGTCAGGCCATCTCAATGTAAAAACAAAACAAGACTATAAAAACTAAGCGGATATTTTAAAATATGAGTTGTTTGTTCTTTTCCATAATATGGATGGCATATGAATATTTTGATAGAAGGGATGTGTCGGAATTGAACTCCATTTTTACTTTGGTTTCTAATCTGAGAGCATGTTGTAGAAAGGGGGTCAGCAAACTATAGCCACCATTTCTATTCAGAATTTTCTTCAACCCCTATTCTGAAGTGTGGTGCAGGAAATAGATTTCAAGTAGGAAGTAGCGGTCTCATCAAACAGAGCAGGAAGAGTTGGAGCTGCGGACTGCCCAGAAAGCTGGGATTTGGGAAACCTGGCCACAAAGGGAAGGAAGTGGGGAAAGAGCTTCAAAGGTCACCTTCTCGGCTTCTGTACCAACTCCTAAGCTATAGACACACAGGGAAAGATGATTGCAGGCTGGAGATCTGGGCAGATGTGTCATTGCTTGCTCATTGTTGGGAGTTAGAATTTAAAAACTGAGCCCAGCTCCAGAAACATATAGTAGAGGCATAGCCTAGGACAGTGATGGCAAACCTTTTGAGCTCAGAGTGTCAGCATTTTGAAAAACCATAACTTAACTCTGGTGCCGTGTCACATATAGAATTTTTTTTATATTTGCAACCATAGTAAAACAAAAATTTATATTTTTTATATTTATTTTATATATTTAAATGCCATTTAACAAAGAAAAATCAACCAAAAAAATGAGTTCGCGTATCACCTCTGACACGCGTGTCATAGGTTCGCCATCACTGGCCTAGGATATATAAAGATCATGATATAGTTTTGAGAAAAAAACAAACAAACATGAAATAGACTCACCAAAAAGGCTAAAACCAAAGTTTAACATGGTCAAGGTGATGCCTATAATTTAACTTCCAGACAGATTATAATACTTTTTGAAGGTAACATAATATGTATCAACCATGTGTCTTTCATAATACCTAATTGTTGGAGTAAGTTCCTCCTTGATCCTGCTCAACTGTGCCAACTGTCGGGGCCTTAGTTCCCCTGCCAGGAATTGGACCTTCATGGACCTTCATTAGATGGAGAAGACAGGAGAAGGTGTAGGCCTATAGGAGAGGCTTTATTGCAGGCCAAGTAGCCATTGTTAACAAGGAGCCATCAGACAAAACAGTTCGTCAAAGTAGCTTTAAGAACATGTAACATTCCTAAATGTGTATGTACCTAGCAACAGATGTCAAACGGTATGAGGTAAAACTGACAGAAATAAAAAGAGAAATAGATAAATCCACTATTATAATTGAAAACTTCAACCTCCACTCTGTCATTAATTGATAGATCAAGCAGGCAGAAAACCAGTAAAGATATAAATGAAGTGAACAATACTACCAATCAGGCTGATATAATTGACATCTAGGGAGTACAACATTTTGTAACATTATTCTCTAGCTCAATGAAATATTCACCAAGATATCACATATTATGCCATACAACACACATTGACATATTTAAAAGGCAGAAATCATACAAAGTATGTTCTCAGACCCAAATGGAATGAACCTAGAAATTATCAAAAAGAGACTTGGAAAAATCCCCAAATATTTGAAAATTAAGAAACACACTATTAAATAACCCATTGATCAAAGAAAAATTTTGAAGATAAATTTAAAAACATGTTTTGAACTAAATGGAAAAAAATAAATAATCATAATTTATGGAATGCAGTGAAAACAGTTTTTAGATGGGAATTTATAGCTTTAAGTACATATATTAGAAAAGATAAAAGATCTGATATTAATCATCTTTACTTATAAAACTAGGAGAAAGGATCAATTTAACCCTAAAGCAAATGGAAGAAAGTGGATATTAAAAATTAGTGCTAAAATAAATGAAAACAAAAAAACAATAGAACCAATGGCTGGTACTTTGAAATGATCAATGAAATGGATAAACCTCCAGCCAGGCTAACAAAGACAAAAGGAGACAAGATATATTTCCCATATCATAGGTGAAGGAGGCGTTCTCATTACTGATCCCACAAACAGTAAATGTATACTAAAGTAATACTACTAACAAATTCATGGCCACAGATTTATTAAATAAATTGAGTTAATAGCTAAAATACTCTAATAAAGAAAGTATCAGGCTCAGATGGTTTCACTTGTGAATTTTATTAAAATGTAAAGAATACAAATAATACCAATTCTCTACAATTTCTTCCAGAAAATAAAATCAGAGGAAAGTTATATTTAACATAGTTAGTTAAGAGATAGGATGGATGCATTTGCCTTAATCAGGAGCAGTGCAAAAATGTCCTGTTTCACCACTCAAATTTAATATTGCTTTGGATGTTCTATCTAATGCAATAAGATGTCTAAATATAAAAGGTATACATATTTAAAAGGAGAAATAAATGTGTCTTTATTCATAGAGGACATGAATGTTTATGTAGATACTCTCAAAGAATCTAGAAAAACAAAACGAAAACCAAATCTTCTGCAAGTATTAAGCATGTATAATAAGACTACGGGATACAAGGCTAATATACAAAAATCAGTTGCTTTCCTGTATGCTACAATGAATAGTGGAATTTTAAAATTTTAAGAGTCAATATCATTTATAATAACAACAAAAATATAATACTAAGATATAAATCCAACAGTATAGGTAGTCTATATGTGGAAAACTACAAAACACAGAAAAAAGAAGTAAAATATCAAAATTAATGGAGTTATTATAGTTCATAGATTGGAAGCAGTATTAAGGTGCAAATTTAACTGTTTTTTAATCTGTAGATCAAATGTAATTTCAGTCAAAATTCCAGTTAACATCTTATCTTGATGTTGATGTGATATTGAAGAAACAGTATAATATTAAATGACACTATCTTATTTCAAGACTTAACTACAAACGTATTGCCAACAAGACAGCTGGAATTAGTAAAACAATATATACTGGGCTAATGGAACAGAATCCAGAATACATATATACAACAAACGTACAAATATAGCTAACTGACCTTTGATAAAGGCAAAGGCAATTTAATGGAGAAAGAAAAGTCTTCTCAACAATTGTATATCCGTATGTAAAAAAAAAAAAAATAGAAGCAGACCTTATACCTTTCATTAAATTTAACTCAACATGGAGTATATAACAAATTTGAAATACAAAACTATAAAACTTCTAATAGGAAACAGAGAAGGAAATCTATATGAATTTGGGTGTGGTGTTGAGTTTTTTGGATATAAAACCAATATCATAGTTCATGAAAAAAAGAACTACACACCCATAAGTTAGAGCTAATTAAAATGAAAAATTTCTGCTCTACTAAAACATTATGAATAAAATGAAAAGTCACTGTGACAAAATGTTTGCAAAATATGCCTGATGAATAACTTGCATACAAAATGTACTAAGAAATATTAAAACTCAAAAATAAGAACGTAAATAACTGGATTTTTAAAATCGGAGGCAAAACATCTGAATGGACATTTTATCCAAGAGGATATAAAGATGAGAAATAAACATATGAAAATATGATCAAAATTGTCATTAGAAAAATTCAAATTCAAACAGAGTCACCCCCAATGCACATGAGAATGGCTAAGACCCAAAAAACTGACAATACCAGTTGATGAAAGTGCAGAGTTCTGGGATCTCTCATTTATTGGGGATGTAAGTGCAAAATAGTACAACAGCTTTGGTGTTGTTTTTAATTTAAATTCTTTATCATTTAAAGTGTTACATAAGTCTCCTTTTTTCCCCCATTGACCTCTACCCGGCCGCCACCACCCCCCAGCATGTGCCCTCACTCTCACTCCCCACCCCTGTCCGTGTCCACTGGTTTTGCTCATATACATGCATACCAGTACTACAGGAAACCATAAAAATTCTAGAACAAACCATAGGCAGTCAAATAGCAGACATTTGTTGTAGTAATATCTTTTTTTTTTTTTTTTTTTTTAACAATACCACTCCTAGGGCAATGGAAACTAAGGAGAAAATAAACAAATGGGACTACATCAAAGTAAAAAGCTTCTGCACAGCAAAAGAAACCAGCAACAAAACAACAAGAAAGCCCACTGCATGGGAGAATGTATTTGCCAATGTTATCTCCGATAAGGATTTAATCTCCAATGTACAGCAACTTTCGATGACAGTTGCTAGTCTCTTACATTGCTAAACATGGACTCACCATATGTTCCAGTGATCACATTCATAGATACTAAATGATTTGAAAACTTATATCCATGCCAAACCTGCATGCAAATGTTTACACATTATATTTATAATTCTCAGAAACTGAACACCAACAGTTTGTTTTTCAATAGGTGAATGGATAGTCAAACTGGTGCATCCATGCAATGAAATACTACTCATCAGTAAAAGTAACAGTATTTAACAGAGTAAAAATAATAATAAAAATACTGAGAGCAAAATGACAAACCACTGATAACTAAGAAAGATAAAAATAAAAACAAAATTTACTAAGTAATTAAAAAATATTGTTTTAATTGGCCAAAGCCCAAACAAGCACTTCTCAAGGTTGTCAATTGATGGATCAACAAAAAGTGAGCAAGATCAATAATAATCAGAGAAATACAAATTATTAACACAATGTAATACAACTAGCTATACACCCAACAAAAATGACTAATATTAAAAAGATTGATAGTGCCAGATGTTGCCAATGTCCCATTACATTGCTAATAAATGGGTATTGCCACTTGGAAAACCATTTTACAGATTCTTAGAAAGTTCAACACATGCATACTCTATGTCAGCATGTTTCAGCTGTTTTCTTTTTCTACACAGTCTAAATTAAAAATAGCTGAAAGGTCTATCCACAGTGGAATGGATGCATTGTTAAATATCCCGAAAGCGTTTTTACACAGATTCTTCAAACCCTTGAGGACAATCTCAAGTCCATTAAACTCTGAGGCTTTAATGCCAAGGTGTGGTCACCCTGTGAATTTAAAAGCCATACTGATAGATGGCTAGTATAATTAGAGTCTTTCATTTAGAAATGACACAACCACAGCCTAAGCAAATTCTGCTCCCTCTTGAGGAAATGCTAGGAACAAGGTACCATCTGGTAGGTGTTCGTACACATGTCAGTGCATAAGAATTCATGTTCTTTTGAAAACAATGAAGTGACTGAGAAATCGAAAGTTCACATGTCGAGCAGTGTATTTCACAGGTCTGTTGACTTTACACCAAGTGTTCTTCCTGAAATAAAGAACAAGAGTTTGCAGAATACATTTCACAGCACTAATTAATCATGATAGTAAATTTGAGTAAAAATTACACACATCTTAAAGTACTAAATGCAGTCCCAATAAATATGGGTGACCACACATATTTCTAAATACATTTAATTGACATTTTCATAATAAGGTGATAAAGGGTCATATATGACTTCTAAGCTTATTTACTTTTTATAAAAAAATAATAAGAATGATTACTTTACATAGAAATAATTTATATAGCATTTGACTACCTATATTTTATCTACATATGCTTATTAATATATATATATTCCAAGCTTCTTTATGAATGCAGCAATATCCTAATAAATTAATAGCAAACTAAACCAACAACTTAAAATGAATAATAAGCAATTTACAGGCATGACAGAAGATAAAGTGGGTATTTAACTTTAGAAAATTAATTGATATTATCCACCAAGCTAAGAGATTAAAATAGAAAGCCCCTGATGTTAAATTCAGAAAAGAAATTGATAAAATTCAATATATTTCATGGTTTGTTTTTAAAGTAACAAAATGGGAAAGTTCTGATAACATTTGTTCACATAATTTCTACCATATTTCTACAAGACCAAGCCAAATGTGTAACAAATATTATGTTTTTAAAGGGACCAGAGGGCAAATGCAATGCAGTGACAATGGGATGCGCTGGGGACCAGTGGCATTTCAGAGCCGGCGGCATCTGTCTGAGGTGAGTGAATTGCCTGCTGGCCACTGCTTTCCTTGCCATTGCCATTTTAGTTGACTTTCCTGAGGAGATTTTGTTAATTCTGGGATTAGGTTGAGACTATGGTTTATCCCAGGCAGATGGCTTATGTTGGACACTGGAAAGGTTTCCCCGAGAGTATGGGATGATAGTGACAAATTTAGAAATTGGGGAGCCTAACAGTCATGGCTCATTTCTCACCGGGGACATTATCTGCACTTGGACACTGCCTGGGAGGCTGGGGAGCTAGGACTGAAGCAGAATGAAAAGACTGGCATTCTCACTGTGATGAAGTCACAGAGAACTAAGGGAGGCCTGCCTCAAACTCCCAATACTTCTCCCTCTCAAGGTATTTGCCAAATGTTGAAGCTGTGTGGCTAAGAGGCTGAAGAGCTAAGCTTAAAACCGCCCAAGGACTAAGTGGAAGCTCTGGATTATTTTCATGGCAGAAAGATACAGATCCACCCAACTCCCAATAAGAAGCCAGTGGGGATGGGGGTGAAGGGCACACACTCAGGATGGGAATGATGATCACAGAATTTAGGAGAGTGATGACCTCCATGCATAGGAGAATGATTTGATCAAGGGAGGGAGCTAGGGACCCTCTAAGAAAATTTTAATATATTTCTCCATAGTGCTTTGATGAATGCTACTTTTTAATTAAACATAAATTATGTAATTACCCATTAATGTTTGACACATTCTCATGTGGCCAAAGTATGTCACAATAAAAAGTTGGCAATGTTAGAAAATAAAATACTTAGCCCAGCCAGCATGGCTCAATGGTTGAGGGTTGACCTATGAATCAGGAGGTCATGGTTCAATTTCTGGTCAAGGGACATGCCCAGGTTGCGGTTTGATGCCCAGTAGGGGTGTGCAGGAGGAAGCCCAGTGACGATTCTCTCCTCATCGTTGATGTTTCTATCTCTCTCTCTCTCCCTCTCCTTTCCTCTTTGAAATCAATAAAAAATTATTTTTAAAAAATCACTTAGGTTTCAGTAAACTTAGAATTATAATCAATCTCAGGTCACTTACACAACAGTTTCAGGTCATTGATAGATAACATAAGATGATGTTAGAAATGCATGAGAATTCTTTCAATGTTGCAGGTAAATTCTAAACTTTCACCTGTTTGTGGTTTTGCAGTATTCTGGTTTGCAATCCCTCGCCCCCCCCCCCCCCAAATCACTTTTGAAGAAAAATATAAACTGAGAATAATACTGTAATATCGCTTAATCATAAACTAACAAAATAAATATAAAATAATCATCCAGAAGAATAGTTTTCATTGTTATCAACCTGACTCTGCCTTTTATAAGTAGTAGCCCTAGGTTATTTGGAGTTGGCTAGTGTCTGCTTGGGCTGCTATAAGAAAATACCCTTGACTGGGTGACTTAAATATCAGAAACATGTTTTCTCACAGTCCAGGAGCCTATAAGCTCGAGATAAGGGTCTGGCAGGATGGGTTTCTGGTGAGAATGTTTTGTCCTCATATGGCCTATCCTCTAAGCCAGTGGTCGGCAAACCAAGGCTCGCGAGCCACATGCGGTTCTCTGGCCCCTTGAGTGTGGCTCTTCCACGTGTGGGCATGCATGTATAGTACGATTGAAACTTCGTGGCCCATGCCCAGAAGTCGGTTTTTGGAAAGGAGATAGACCAAACAAGTATACAAGACAAGTGTGGATGGGAGAGTTGGAAGGGGTCGACCTCAGCGAACGTACCTCAATCAGATTGAGGATGTTTTTAGCAAAGGACAGCTTAGGAGTACCCTAATTAAGTTAATAACAATGTACCTACCTATATAGTTTAAGTTTAAAAAATTTGGCTCTCAAGAGAAATTTCAATCGTTGTACTGTTGATATTTGGCTCTGTTGACTAATGAGTTTGCCGACCACTGCTCTAAGCAAACCGAAAGTGAGAGAAAGTGAGCTTTCCAGTGTCTCTTATAAGGACTCTAATCCTTATAGTCCAAGGTCTGACTCTTAGAACCTCATTTCACCTTAAGTGCTTCCTTAGAGGCCCTGTCTCCAGATATAGCCACGCTGTGGGTTAGGCCTTCAACATGTATTGGGGGTGCTGGTGGTACACAAACATTCCATCTGTAATATAGCAAGACACTTTTTCCTTTTTTAAAAAAAGAACAGTGTGCTAATAAATAAGGACTAAAATCCTTAAACCAATTTACATTTTATGAATGATCAGTTGCATGTCTGTCCTTAGGAAAGATGAGTGATATTCATCCTTCTGTTGGTTAAAGTTCACTTTTGGTTAGGAGTATTCCTCGCTTACTTTTTTGATAAATATATCTCTGTAAATATATTAGTGAGAAACTTGGCTTCATCGTATTTAAGATACTATAAAGAAGTTGTCATTGGATTTTGTTATGGACTCAGAGTTTGAAGAACAGAATCACAGTTCACTAGAGCCTGCTGGAGTCTTGGGTGTGAAAGTTTGGCAGCCACTATTCCCTTCCCTCAAGCAAGGTAATAGCGCCAGCTGTGAGGTCCTTACACTTCCAGAAATTCAAGTAGAGATTTAAAAGCTATAAAAGTCATATGTGGAAAGAAAGTGAGCATTGCAGTGGAGTGATATGAAAACTTTTGTCCACTCTGCCTGTGGAGTCCTGAACGTATCCCTGTAGTGACAGTGAACCACAGCAAGGTCTACCAGAGCAGGGAGGTCTCTTCACCATCCAGACAGCCCAATGGAAGGGCAGATTCTGAATGACATTTTTCTGGAGTTTAATGTTAGTATTTTTTTTTCTAAATTTTCACCCTTTTATTGTTGTTCAGATGAGTAGAAAGGAAGAGTATAAATTTTAGGTTCTAGCAATGTGCTCTTATTTCATACTAGAGACCTGGCACATGGAATTTGTGCACGGGTACGGTCTCTAGGCCTGGCCAGAGATCAGGGCCATCTTCCCCAGCTGCCCGCAGCCAGCCCTGCCCCCTGCCACCACCCACCCCCGGTTTCCTGTTTGCCATCGGGTGATTGGAGCCTGCTGGCCAGGGAAAGGGACCAAGAGGTGGTCAGTGCACCTCAGTGACTGGTCCAGCGGTCATTCTGTTTGTTCTGCTGTTAGGGTCAATTTGCATATTACCCTTTTATTATATAGGATAGAGGCCTAGTGCACGGATAGGGGCTGGCTGGCCTGCCCTGAAGGGGGCCCCGGATTGGGGGAGGGTCCCCACTGGGGAGCGAAGCTGGGCAGGGCGAGGGGTCTTGGGGTTTGCAGGCCAGCCCAGCTCCCTTTCAGGGTGAGGGTCCCCACTGGTGGCAGGGGCAGCCTGGGTGAGGGACCATTGGTGGTTTTCAGGCCAGCCATGCCCCCGGCTTTGTCAGGAAGGACATCAGAATGATGTCTGGAAGAAGTCTGGTCTATTACCCTATTAGTATAGATTTGTGGTTTTGCTTAAAGTAAAGGAAAAGAAAGAGGGAAAGGAGATTGTGACTTCAGGAGATGAATGTAAAGTCAACCCATTTAAAAAATATTGTTTTCTCCTTAAGCTTTAAACCATTTTAGAGTTTCCAATTCATTCTTTAAACGATGAGAAATGCTTTCCTTAATTTGGCCAGTTAGCTAAAACACTGACACTTTCAAATGATGTTGAAAAGGCTCTATAACTTGAAACTTAAAAATGAACCATCAATTTTAGTCTCACTGTTGTTTTAGGAATGCAATTACACATGCCATATGGTAGCTAATCTGCAAATAATATGTCTGATCATTTGTGGAATTTCCCTCCTCCAGACTTCCGTTCCAATAAGAATCCTGTGACTTACAGTTACCACACTTTCCTTCTATGGGCTGAAGATTTTGAAGTCTCCCATGTATCCATGCGTAAGCATAATGCATAATCTGAATTTAGCGTGACAGAGGAATGATATAAATTTTATCCCCTTTTCATCAATAGTCCAACTCTCCCCTTGCTCCCCAAAACACCTACTTTTTGCTAAGTAATATAATTCAATATGTATCTCTGTTAGGAATAATAAGTAAGTGTAATACATAGTTTTACCTTCAAGGGATGTATCATATGATTTTGAAGAGACAATGTATAGAAATCACCCACAACCACAAATTGTATGAAGTAATAGATGCATGGGAGAAAAGTATGGATTAGAAGAGTTAAGAGAAGGGAAGATCATACCTTTGAGGCCCATTTTTTTCTCCTTCTGGAAAACTCTTCACTCTTCCAACATATATTTTCCTGGCCCACTCTTGCCCTCCCCCCGCCCACAGACAGGTGGAAATCTCCCTTTCTCTGTGTTCTCTCACCAGCTAGCACACATTGCCAGGACTCCCATGCTCTGAGCCTTTCCCATCAGCCTATACCTAAAGAAGATGACAACCTCACAAAAGCTGTTTGTTTTTTTTCCTTTCACAACATGAAATAAAGTATTTCCTCTTTTGGGGGGAAAGTGGTTTTGGCCTTGAAGAATCTAGTGAAGAGTAGGATGGGAGAAGGACAAGAGGTCTTTGGACCAGGTTCAGAAGGGGATGTTCGTCTCCCTGCTTGATGATGAAAAGGATATACTAGAAAATTTGCTAGGCACTTATGAATCAGACCATCTATAATGGCCTTTAGAACATATAAAATGAAGAGAACGCCCCTGTTAATTAATATCTGGTTGTAAAGATTTCATAAGCACACAGCAATGAATATTATACTTTTCACAATGCATTGAAATAATCTATTTAAATTTGTAGTGAGGCAATATTGTGACATAATAGCTTATGAAGGTATCTTTCCCTGTTAACTATCCTCTATTTGTTTGGAAAAAAACAAACAAAAACAAACTAGGATCTTGATGAAGACCACTTGGAATGTAACCATGACATTTTAGGTGACATTTTAGATAGTGAGATACTTGGTGTCAGATGCTAGTAGGAACACAGGGGAGAACACTGAGTTAGCAAGTATATTATTTTATTTATGTGGAATTTAGGCTTCATCATTTGAAATGTTCTTCAAGCCCCTAGCATTTCCCAAGAGTTAAGTGCATGAATGTTTCCCTTGCCAAATGCCAGATGGCTGTTGTCTTATTTATGGAATTAAAAATAATTGAGCAAATCACACTCTAATTGTTTTGCCCCGTCTTCCAACCCTCAAGTCTTTCTAGGTCTTTCTTCCAGACAATAAAAAGATAAACAAATGCTGAAGTTTTTCATGTCCTTGTTTAGACTCCAGACCTCAATTTATCCTGCAGTCAGAATTTGAGGCCAAGTTTGCCCAAAAGTTATTACACAAACTTTATCATAGATCTGGACTTCTCCACTACTGCTGGGGAAGTGATGGAATGAAAATACCATTATTTCACTGTTAGAAATATCTTATTTTAATTTGTATATTCTAGAAATAAAAAACTAACAAACTGAGTTTGAATTCAAATTCTGCAAAAAAAATATATTGGTATCTGTCTCATAGAGTTTTGGGGAGCATTAAATGAAGAGCATATATAAATGTTGTAGCATGGATCATCAGACTGGCATTGTCTAGGAGATCTAGGTTGTCTAGGCCTGACCAGTAATACCTGGTAGCTATTAGGGGCCAAATTACACATCTTATATTTATTATATGTGAATTACATTTTTCATAGTTCTGAAAAATAGCCTATGCAATCTGCACTCTGTAAATTAGAAACAAATGCTTAGTATGATAAACTAAAATGTCCATGGTAACATAGCTAATGGGAGGAGAACTGAAATTCAAATTCATATCTGTCCAACTTCAAAGTAATATTGAATTGCTCATTTCTGCATGAAATTACATCTCCTGTTAGGCCTAACTTCTAACCTTTCATATTATTACCATTAACTTCTAGTTATCTATACTCATAAGTTTTTAATTTTAAGTAATTGCTTACTACAAAAATAAAAATTTTAAGTAATTGCTTACTACAAAAATAAAAATACTAAATACATAAACAGTTAGGTAAAGCAGCAGGTTTGTTCAAATACATTTTTATTAGGCACCTAATATGTGTTAGGTTATGCACTAGTTTAGTAATAAGATGAAAATGAACACAAAACTTACAAATTTTCTAAAGTTGCCAAATTAAAAGATACGATTAATTCAAATATTGGTAAACTTATAATAAAAAAGGGTAATCTAATTCAAGCTTGCTGGGATTATGAATTGACAAAATAACTTTAATCATTAGGTGTTTGAATATCTGATTCTACTTCAAGTCCATAGTCCAGATATTCATTTGCGCCTGTGAAAGGAGACACAAGGAAGATATTTATTGCAGCATTATTTGAAGCTGAAAAAAAAGGTAACACCCTAAAGTTCAGTGAATAGGTGAATGGTAATATGGTAATTATGGTATATCTATGCTCTGGAAGTAGTTAGAGAAATGAGGAGATTTAGATTTACTTTTCCAGAAAGGCTGCTAAGATATTATACAGAACGTTTCAGAAAAAGGGTGCTAAGATTTAAAAACACAGAGACATTTATTTTTATTTCCCCTATTTCGCAGAAGGGGAAACAGTCTGCCTAGAGTGATTAAATAACTTTCCAAGGATCACTGAATACAAACTAAGATCCCTTGGTTCCTATAGACCCCACTCCTAGACTAGGAAGGACCAGAGATGTTAGATATGGAGAGAACCTGAGTGCTGGTCTAGTTCAGTGGCTGGCTCCATATATAACTAAGGGCCTGAGAGGGTCTGTGGGGTTAGTAGGAGGGAACACCCTGGTTTTGCTCTTCCCACCCCCCACTGCCCCACCTGTTTAACTGGAGTAGCTGGAAATTTGGGGTGTTTTAGTTTAGAGTTGATGAGAACATTTCTATACGTGTTCTGTGCTAACACCCAGGTGAACCCAAATGCCTCAAATTAAATATTAAAATGCTGAAGTCCAGAGCAGGAAGCTAGGTTGCCCAGAGTCACAACACAAAGAGCCAGAGATCAGAATGTGTCCTCGGAGTCCAGCGAGCTTCTAGTGCATGTTCCATGCTGCCTCTATGCATTCTCAGATCCGACCCTCAGAGCCTCTGAACTATGACCAAAAGTACCACCTGTGAAAGGTGACACGCAGGACATCGTTTTAGGGAGGCACCAAATACCAAAGAAATGGATGGACGTGGGGCCCGAAGCAGGAGAACTGAAGCTACAGATGGGCAAGAAAGGGCGACGAGACTTTCTTCAAAGCAGTTTGCTTCCAGCATACATTTTCAGAGGTTCTGCTTTTCTTCCTGGAACTGGAATAAATTTTCAAAGGGGACTAATTGCACTCTTTGAGGGGAAAAAAGTAATTGCTTCACAGTTTAATTGAATGTGGCTAGATGAGCTTCCGAGGATGGTTTGTTTGTCTTCGATTAGTAAGGGAGACTCTGAAAGAGCAGCGATGAGCAGAGGAAACCAGCTCTTGGGCCCGAGCTGATGGGCGTCCAGAATGTAAACACTGCTCTCGTTTTCTCTGTTGAAACTTCGGGGCCTATTTATTTCTTTTGTTCACCCTTCAGCATTAGTTCCTGTGACCTTCACAAGTCACCAAGAAGCTTCAAAGTTGGAAATACTGTTTTACAATGTTGTGGGAAAATATTGGACTAGAAAACAGAACACCTGCTTTAAATAAACTTAAAAGAGGAATCTTTTAACCCCACATAATTGCCTTTTTCCATCTGCAATTGGATCTAAAAAAATGGATACATTCCAAGGATATTTATTGATTTATATTTTGGGTATAATACTTCTCTCTCACTCTAGCTGTTTCCTTCCACGTGGAAGGAGATTAGTTAATGTACCTGTTGGTTTGTCTCTGTCTCTTCACATACTGTTTCTTTGGGGCTGCAGTGACTGTATCTGATTAGATTGATTGAAAAGAATAAACTGGCCACCCAACTGGTATGGCTCAGTGGTTGAGAGTCCACCTATGAACCAGGTCAGGGTCCCATTCTCTGTCAGGGCACATCTCTGGGTTGCTAGCTCAATCCCCAGTAGGGGGTATGCAGGAGGCAGCTGATTAATGAGTCTCATCATTGATGTTTCTATCTCTTCCTCTCATTTCCTCTCTGAAATCAATAAAAAAATTTTTTTTTAAAGAATAAACTGGCCAGGTTCAGTTCAGCTCCTTGTTTTTTCACTATAATCCAGGAACCTCATCTGATCCTCTCGGGGTATATTCTATTGCAGCAGGTCAGACCCAGTCTGGTGTGGCGTGAGTCAGGGAAGGGGAGTCAGCTAATTCCCATTTGGTTCTCACACTACCCTACAGCCAGTAATGTAGATAGTGGTTTGACTTATCTTCTCTCTCTCTCTCTCTCTCTCTCTCTCTCTCTCTCTCTCTCTCTCTTTCCTTGGAACACATGTGGAAAATGTATGTCCCCTCAGAGACCATGATACCTTCAATGTGTCAGCCACTCTTTAGATCTGGGGATGCAGTGGTGACATTGACAGATAAAGGCTCTTCAAGTAGAACTTGCATGCTAGGGAAAGAAATACGTAATAAAAAGCAACAGAAATATAATTGTTTTATGATAATGTCATGAGATAGAGTAATTAACTGAGGGGGGTTAACTTCAGACTGATTAGTAAGACATTTTAACTGGGCCTGAGTATAGAGGAAGTGGGCAGGGATGTGAAAATCTGGCGGAACATTTCAGGCAGTAGGAAGAGCTACTAGTATAAGGAACAGGAAAGAATGCTAATATGCCTGGAGCAAGTCAGATGGGAGAACGAGAAGGGAAATTAGAATAAAGTGACAGGCAGACATTTATCTGTTCAATTGAAATACATATTATTTGATAAAATATCACAAGCATGCAACTTTTTTTAGGTGATCATAGGGAGATAGGTATTTAGATCTTTAAAGTGAATTTTGAAAGTTTAGAACAAGGAGATTGGTTATTAAAAGAAAACTTAAAAGGATATTGTGTTTGTTTTGATATTTTTAAAATCTTTATTGTTAAAAGTATTACATATGTTCCCCTTTTTCCCCTTTAGCCCCTTCTAGCCTGCTCCCACTTCTCACCCCAGGCCTTCACCACCCTATTGTTTGTGTCCATGGGTTATGTATATATGCATACAAGTTCTTTGGTTGATCTCTTCCCACCTACCCACCCACACACCCACCCGCCTCTGCCTTTCCTCTGAGATTTCACATGTTTTGTTATTTTACTGATTTTTTTATGCCTAACACCCATTATTCATTTTTCATGTTCATTTGCACATATTCCTATGATCATGCACTAAAATGAGTCTGTCTGTCTGTAACATTTTGTCACCTTACTGTGTAACACACACACACACACACACACACACACACACACACACACACACACACACACACAGCCTGAGAGAGTCAGAGGGGAAGAACCTATTGGAAGTTTTAAAGAGATAAGCAACTGACATCTGAGAGTCAAAATGCAAAATGTCTGGGTTGTGTTTAGGTCTATGTCTGCCATCAGTTGTGGATTTAAATAAGCCCCCTTGGCCTCAATTTCTTCATTTAGTAAAAAGCGCGACAATCCCATCTCTTTCTTTCCCTCAGCTGCCCAGTGGAATTAAACGCTTTCAATTCTCCCTCTGAAACATGTCTTAAGTCATCTTTCTCCTTTCATTCCCGCGTTAACTAGACAGAATCTTTATGATCATTCTTCTACTTTTTTTTTCTATTCTGTTTGCCTCTTCCTTACTTTCACAATTTATGGAGGTTTAATAACAGTGCTATGGAGAAAGAGAGCAAAGAGCAAGATTACAGTATGCCACTCATTTATCTAATAAATAGTACGATGCTCCTGTGAAATTATTCATTCTAGTACCAGCAGGTTAAGAAAGGTGTAGTAAACACACTGAATTCTGCAATGTTGACATTGAATTCGGGGCTCTGAGCTATTTAAAGTAGCAAGGCACACATGGATAGCATAAGAAATATTTTGTGTTAGCCCTCAGTTTTTAATTTTAATGAATTGAATGCTAAATTTAAATTAGAGGACATTTCACATAACATTCCAGTATTTAGCCTCTCTTTAACATTTGGAAGACCTGGCATTTATGGCCTACTTTTTTGCACAGCAACAATTATGTGACATTGAAGAGAAGCTGTGCCCTCTGGAGAGAAGACATGAGTACCTGTGACTTTGTTCCTCTCTACCCTCCTCTCTCCATGAATTTATATGACCTGCCTCACTCCTATAGGCAGTGAAATTTATGTCTCAAGACTTAAGGGAAGAGAATGCAGGCTGCTGTCCCTAAAATAGCAAGGTAATTAAATTAGATAGACAGGGCTTTGTGTACTTGCTCAATGTCATCCTTGCCCTCTGGCCATGTGCAAATCTCAGGTATGCTTCAGGTTCCTCATCTGCCATGGGAGATGGTAATAGTTACCTCACAATGCTGGTATGTAAACGAAGTGTTTGAAAGCACACTGTAAAACTATGTGGGGCTTACTCATCAAGTAGTTGTTGCTGAAGATTTGACAGGAATTGCAGGAGCAGTGCTGGGGTTTCTACAGCAAGAGCTGGTGATATGGAGTCAAACCTGCTGTCAGCGGTGTAATGGACTTCTATTTTAGAATGTTCCAGTTATCCATACAATCTTCTTCTTTTAAAAAAAATGTTTTTATTGGTTTTTTTTAGAGAAAAAGTAAGGGAGAGGGAGAGAGAGAGAGAGAGAGAAATATCATCAATTGATGGTCTCCTGCACGCCCCCTACTGGGGGTCTAGCTGGCAAACCAGGGCATGTGCCCTGACCAGCAATTGATTGAGCATCATCCCATGCATTGGTTCAATTCCTGGTCAGGGCGCATGCCCTGGTTTGCCAGCTAGACCCCCAGTAGGGGCGTGCAGGAGGCCACCAATCGATGATGTTTCTCTCTCTCACTCTCCCTCTCCCTTACTTTTTCTCTAAAAGATGCTCAGTAGTTGCACCAGCCGGGCGATACATTCTTCTTTTGATTACATCTTTATTTTTATTTTATTTTTTTTGCATGGGGGTGGGGGCCCTTTCATAATGACAATCATTTGATTTGGTTCTGGTATTGAATTCACCTCAGGCTCTCAGAGTAACTGTGTGACTCAGACTTGACCAGTTTAAAGAATTGCAACCCTTTTTCTCTGCCCTCTCTCATGCATAGAAAGTGGTTACTTCAGGGATGGGCATGTAACCAAGCCAGAACTAGTGATGCAGATGGTATAGTCATGCGATTTTTTTAAGATGATTAAAAGGACCTTTTTCTCAATCCTTGTCCTTGAGTTGGGGAGGATGTAACCTTGGACAGTCAGGGACCACCTAGAGGACAGAACTTGAAAGAAAATGTATGGAACACAAGTCCAGCAAAGCTGACTGAAAATGGATACATAAGAAGAAAGAAGAGAGAAAAGACCTCATGATATTGTTTGAATAGGAATTAAGCTGTATCTGAAACTAGCCCTTTACCTGCACATTCTAGTATCATTTCTTTCCCCCACTTCCTACTTGGTTTGATGAATATATTTAAAATTTGTTTCTGCTAATTATAAAGCAACAGATTACTGATTAATCTTTATCAATATGTATTGATATCTATCTATCACCTTCAGAATTAGTCATTTCAACATTTGTATCTATTAAATTGGGTCACTTAGAAAGAACACACATTTCATTTATATCTGAATACATATAATAAACTTTTGTTACAACTTTTCTCTAAGTTAAGATATAGGAATTTTCATTTTAGTATTCAATTTAATTTTAGTATTGATCTAAACTATTGAGGAAGAGATAAAGCAATAGCTATTAAACAATATAAGTTCTTCTAGTAACTTTCAGTGCCCTTGATTTAGAAAACAGTACAAAATGTCCAAAGTGACACCTCAGTCTTTGCCACCTCAACCTCAGTGACTCATTCCACCAGTCAGCCCATGTTATGAACATCTAGGGAAATTTCAATATAAGCTCTGTATTTGATGATATGGAGTTATTATTAACATTGTCAGATATAGTAACAGTATGTTGACTAAGTAGACAATGATTTTGATTCTTAGATGATGCTTTCTAAAAACAGAGGTGAAATGTCATAATGTGTGCAAATTATTTTCAGTATTTAACTACACATATGTGTACTGAAATAGCACCTTTTGCTTTGGGAAATTACTCTTCCACCATGATCCATGTTTTCCAGCTCCAGAAGAGCTGGAGCCAGGCCTGACTATGTACCATCATCTTCTTGTTCACAGTTTCAGGATGAGCATGATATACAAGATTAATGACACACATTCTTCTCTTGCTATGTTTTGAGTTCGTGAGTCAGGAGATGCCAATAACAATTTAATCAGTTTACAGTGAGGGCCTCCATGCAAATGAAGCTGATGCAGAAAAAAATTTATAGGAACATAGAATGAAACTGATGACAAATGAAATAGTTTGACTCCCTTGATCCAGCCATACCTGATATCTTCCCTGAGTCTTTCATTTATGAGACAATGAGTGCATATTTTTATTTCATCTAATTTGAATTGGATTTTGTACTTGCCTCCAGAGACTTCTTCTCAATACACTAAAACATCAATACTTTGGGCCTTGATATTTAGCTTTGAATTTTATAATTTATTATATTATTCATGAATAAGCCATGTGAATTAGTCTTCTCTACTTCAGCCCACCCATGCCTTATACCCCTAAAATATCTCCCATTGAACCTTTACATATTATTTTGTTACATATTATTATGTAGTAGACACTAAATAGACAATGGTTGCTAATAAATATGTGTTGATGGGGAATAATTCAGCATAGTTGCTCTTTATTAAAGTACATTTGATGGATAAACTAGTGACACATGGGGAGAAAACTTCTCATTGTGGGGGTTAAATATCTTCTATCTACACCAGTATTATACAGAAGTACAATTTGATTTATTTCATATTTATTTGTAGTCAATTAGTCAATGACTAATTGACAATTAACAATTGCCTTAAGAATAATAGTGCTACAGATAACTAACTAACTAACTAACTAATTAACCTTAATCAAATACTTTCTATATGCCAGATTTTCTGCTGGCTACTTCAACTACATCATTTCATTTAATCTTTCAACAATCCTATGAGGTATGTAACTTATTATTGTCCTCATTTTACAGATGAGAAACTTGGAGCTGATCACAATTGAAGACTTGTCCTAATGTCCTGTAGTGGTGGCACTTCAAACTTGGTAAATTCCAAAGACTGTGCTCTGAAGAAAGTCAATGAATATTTTTACAAAAGAACAGGAATTCAACCACCAATGACTTGCCCTTTATCAGGTAAGGAAGATGTGCCTTTAACATAAATAATTTCAAATATTCTTCCACATTTGGTAAACATTGGTCCAGCACTTTTTATATAAGCTAGTAATAGAGAAATATAGCAATATATATTTCTAGGGGTGGGGGAACCTGAATAAAACAGTATCTTTTTGACTCTGTAATCTGTTTTTTGGCAAAAATTGGAAAGACATAGTGTTTTGGAAAACAGGGTCTTAGATATATTACTCAGAGAGTAACTATTCCTCATGTCTTCAGAGCACCACGTTGGCCTTATGTTCTGTACAGGACATGAACTTACACAGTGTGACAGTTCATTAGTTTTCTGATGAATTAGAAACATCTGTGAGGCTGAAAGATTGCTCACCTAGAAAGGACAAAATAAATATTAATTCTTTATTAAGGAAAAATGTATCCTCATTGCCTGAAAAACTGACATATTTATCCAGAAAGCTGAAGCACTATAGTCACTAAATGTGTTGAATGTTATTTCTTATGTTGAGATTTAATGTATGCCTCTATAATTGGTTCCTTAGAAATAAGTAAACATTTGTTTTCGTTTATCAGTATCTAAGTATACATTCTTTTAAAAGGGAATTTAGTTCATTTTACTATTATAATATATATCCATTACTTTACCTTGAAAATGAATATATGAGATAGTAATTATACACAAATCTAAGTTATTTTGAAATAACTCAACTGGAAGAAGAAAAAGTGACTATATTTTGAGAGTTAAATCTTATTTTCCTTCAACTTCTTTACAGAACATTTGGTTCTTGAAACAGAAAAGTAAAAAGATGGCCTAAAATGTTTTTGAATCTTAAAAGGCCAAACTTGATTGGTTTATGGAGTTATTTTTAGCTGAACTTTGTAATATCTTTAAGCAATCAAGAAAATAGGAGATTTATGCTTCTACTTTTATCTCAGATGATACAAAGACCAAAACTTGGCATTAAATTTTTATTTTTAATCACAGTATAATGTGTTTTTATAAAATTAGAGTAAAAAATGAAACCTATTTGAAGAAAAAGATCTATAATCTATTTAGCTAGTTATCATAACTTGACTTTCCTTTTGTAATAGCAAAGCAAAGAATTTTTTAACAAAGCTTCGACAGATTATGGACTCTTTAACTGTGTAATTAAACCTTTTTTATAGTCTCAGGTCTGAGAGACAAATCTAGACTCTGTTATAGTGTAAGACAGTCAACATTTTAATAAGGATAAAGGCCATGGAAAATCTGATTAAAGGACATTTTTAAAAGATTGATTTTAAAACGTTATAGGGCATGAAGCAATGCCCAAAGAAAATGAGTCTTGTGAGTGTAAGCCTTGGGTAAGAGGATTATGACTTATGCCACCTGTATTTCTGATTTGGTAGGAATTAAGGAATATGAAGCAAAACATTATTTTTTTACAAGGAATATGCATTACAAAGAGATCTGTAATCTCTTTCCACAAAGCCTGTGAATATCTTCATGAGATGACTAGGCTCCTGATTCAATATCTCCACTGAGAATATAAGGAAACATAATTTATAGGAAGACTAATGGGCAGGGGTGCAGATTGGATATCCAGGCTATGTATATGAGAGCAGGCCTGGGAATTGTCCAGAAACAAAGCAAACTGCTGTATCCAACCAGTAGGAAGTGGTTCCATTTGAATCCTGCAAGGTTCACATTCTTCAATTCTCTAGATTCACACTTTCTTTTAGTTAAAATGAAACCCAATAGAGTTGAAACAAAAATAGGAGAAAGGGTTGTAGGAAAGGAGGGAGATTGCTACTGACTCAGTGAAACCAACCCCTTGGCTTAGCAGTACACACACACACACACACACACACACACACACACACACACACACACAATAGAAGTATGGGGTTTAAAGAACTGTTTATTTTTATTTTATTTTAATAGCTAAATTCTCTATTATCACAGTATTAGATTTATAATCTCTATTTCCACAAAATATACAAACAAATATCAGAACTAAGTCTGTTATCTAATGAATACTGTTAACAGTGAGAAATGCATATGCAAAAGGCTCTGTTTTAAGCACGTAACATTATTATGCATTGTTATGTAATCGTTACTCTTTGAAGTGGGTATTATTGTTTCTCCAGCCTATCCATGTAGGCACAGTATTGAGCAACTTGACCAAATATTCAGCTCACAAGTGGCAGAAATGAGCCTGAAAACCAGACATGTTCCAGAGCCAGGGTTCTTAAACAGGATACTGCATTGCCTTGCTCATTGGTGTGTTTTTTTTAACATTTAAAAAGAGAGTTGCTTCTAGCTAGCTGGTGTTGGCCAGGCACAAGAACGTGTCATAATGACACTTGAAGAATACAAAGAAATTTAGCGTCTTCTCAAGATGACCATGAAGGTATATGGCATTAAAAGATTTATTACTAAAATCAAAGTTGAATTAGGAAATTCCAGATAGGATGCAGACATGTACCTAAACTTTTTGGAGAATCTATAATCGGTTTCATTTATTTATTACTATTTTGTAAAATCTTCATTTAGGAATAATATAAGGTGAATTCCCTACGAAAGTGCCCAGCGCACTGTACTCTCTCAGTGACTATTGCATATACCGGAACTACCGTAGTGTAGATTTTGGAAGATGATGGGGATTTGGGAAGATGACAGGTTTTGAGTACATTTTTTAAAAATGTTGCTCACTTCTGACATTTAGAATCAAAACATCTTTTGAGAATTTTATTTGAAAAAGAGTTTTATGAACTGGTTAATAGATGTAGAAATTGTGATATGTCCAAACTGTAAAATACTACTCAAATAAAAAAGAAGGAACCACTGACACATTTAATAGTATGAATGAGTTTCAAAAGCATGATACGAAGTACACCCAAAAGACTGCATATTATCAGACTCCATTTAAATAAAGGTACAGAAAAGTCAAGGCTATAGTAACAATTGCAGATCAGTGATTGCCAGGTGTCTGAGGTAAGGGGAGGGGATTGACTGAAGACTAGCAGGTGGAAGACTTTTGAGATTTTCTTGTGTATGGCAATGGTTACTATGTCAGACTGTCCATCCACCCATAAATCCATGTATTTGTATTTATGTGTAGTATACATATATACATACAGGTGACTAAAGAACATGTGACATATACATGCAATAGACTATTATTCAGCCTTTAAAAAGGAGGAATTCCTGACATATGTAACATGGATGAACCTTGAAAACATGATGTTAAATAAAATAAGCCAGTCACAAAAGGACAAATACTGCATAATTCCACTGATATATATGGTACCAAAAATAGTCAAACTCACAGAAATAGAATGTGAAATGCTGACAGGGACTAGGGTTAGTAGGAAGTGGACATACAATTTTAATTATGCAAAACGAAAAGAGAATTGTGCAGTACAACATTTTGCCTAATGTTAACAATATTTTATTGTACACTTAAAAATTCTTTAAGAGGGTACACCTCATGTTAAGTATGCTTATTACAATAAATAAAATTATAATTAAATTATAAATAGATCACTGCATAATCATAATGGAAGATAGCTCATATTTTTAGTAACTAGAAAAAAGAACATAAAAAATCAGAAAGAATAAATGAAGAAAACTGATCTTCATGAGAAAATAGTTATGTAAAGCAGAATTAATAAATATAGAGTGCTATAGTAACTCAATCCAGAATAAATAATGTGTTTTAGTGTATTTAGAAAATTTACTAAAATATACCATATAGTGGGCAATAAATAATTCTCAAAATAATGTAAATATTAGTAATTATGCAGAGTATATTTTCTACCCATAGAGAAATTTAAGTATAAATAACAACAGAAAAGTAATTTAAAAATCCCTCCAAATGCTTGGGAAATAAGCAATACCATTACATATAATTGAAGTGTTAAAAAAATTCACATGCAAAATTAGAAAATATTTTGAACTAAATGATAATGTAAAAGCAACATATTAAAATCCAAGGATTGAAATGCCATGCATATTTAATGGAAGTTTATAGCTTTATAATTATAAAGTATACAAGTATAAACATACAAATCTTCTAATTCTTCTCTACTAGGTCACTTTAATGATGTTATTTGAATAGTAATCAGTGGACTTGTGATTTCACTTGTTGCAACTATCCATAATAATTCTTTGATTAAATTAATCATTCTAAATGATGTCTTTTTACATTTTAAATAGAAATGTGTCTAATTTTAAGGTATATAATTGAGCTCTTAGTTCTCCTTCCATTGCTAAATGTAACACACTCATTGAAAAAATTTAGTTACTATATAAAAATTATGTCACAATAAAGCCAATATTTAAAAATAATTAAAAATTCAAATTTTAACTCAACTAATATCTTATTCAGGAAATTAACTGGAATTTAGAGACAAAAGTGTGCACAATAACTCAATATCTTAATTTAATTGTAACACTTTTTATTTCAATAAATGTTTAACTTCTTACTATCAAGTTAGATTTAGGGCACTTTTTTATTTTTTTATATATTTTATTGTTTTTTTACAGCGAGGAAGAGAGAGAGAGAGTTAGAAACATCGATGAGAGAGAAACATCGATCAGCTGCCTCCTGCACACTCCCCACTGGAGATGTGCCCGCAACCAAGGTGCATGCCCTTGACTGGAATCAAACCTTGGACCTTTCAGTCCTCAGGCCGACGCTCTATTCACTGAGCCAAACCGGTTACGGCAAGGGCACTTTTTATTCTTCACCACAACACAACTAGAACATATTAGTAGAAAAATAAACTCCATCCATGTAAAAAAGATATATGCTTAAACGTTAATAAATTAAATGCCCATTTTATTAGCAAAAAGTTATTGAAAGGCAGAAATCAAATTGCATATTAGAAAAAGCAGTCAATGCTCTTAGTGAATATAAATAAGCCTTTGTTTAGCTAAAAAATTTTACCGAGAACATTGGTCCTTCTCTTTTCTTAAAGTTTTAATTATTTCTTTTCTTTTGTTATTTTTCTTTGGTTTCTTTTTTTAATTTAAATTCTTTATTGTTGAAAGTATTACATATGTCTCCTTTTTCCCCCCAATGAGCTCTCCCCGCCACTCGCACCCTCCAGCACATGACTTCACCCCCCTACTGTCTGTGTCCATTGATTATGCTCATATGCATGCATACAAGTCCTTTGGTGTCCTTAGGAAATCATAATTGCTTTCCTGGATTAGATTAAGGAGATCTGTATACTATATGTGGACCGTTATAACTAACATTAAAACTTTGCTCAGCATTTTATGAAATTTTGTTGTTTAGGATCCCTCTTTTGATAAAGAAAGGTTTCATAAGCCTTGCTTATGCCACAGTGGTGTCATGGTCAACTGATGCAAAGTGAGGAACTTGGCAGTTTTTAATTTAACAATGCTTAAGAAGCCACCATGAAATTTTAGGCAATATGATAATACAGAAAAAAAAATTTCCTTAACAATTGTACTAGCAGCCAGTAATTACAGCAATTTTTTTTAAATAATAGCTATACATCCTAGGAGAACAGGGTCAATACCGACCCAAGGAGGCTGGCCCTGTAGGAATCTTTGGTAGAAACGTCCCACCTGTACTGTTTAGACCTTTACTGTTTAGGGTAAACAACACCCATAGGCAGCCTCTCAGATTGTGATCTATTATAAAAGCACATCTTTACCATCAACACAAAATCTTCACAAAATGCATCAGCACTAAATCCAATGCAGTAAGTGAGTTAAAAATGTATTTGGAAAAGACACCTTTGACTTTGACTTTTATTTATGTTATTGGAAAATAACAAGAGTGCCGCCATTTCTCACTGAGGTTAATGTTTATTCATTTGCAGGATTAGTGTTTTTTCCCCTTCAATTAAATCAAGTGATTTCACTCTCCCTTATTTGCTTTGTTCATCTGGCCAGAAATGAACAAAGACTCAGTAAAAATATCACCTTTTTACAAGCCTTTCCTGATTTTGCACAGGGGAAATTGATGGTTATTTCCCATATGCCCAATAAATGCTTTCCACTCTATTACACTTTATTTCACTAGATATGAAATACCAGGATCTGTTACAGACACTTCAGTTGTATTCTCATTTAATCTTCCCAACAATCCTCCCAATCTATCCAATGACAGATAGCTTGTAGTATCAGCACATTAATTTTCCCAAAGAGGAAACTAAGCACATCTCCTAAATTCTAATGAGCAAGAAATAGCATAGAGAAGTTTACAAACTAGGCGCATTAAGTCCAGAACTGATGCTCTTGTCCACAATGCAGGCACCATCTACTCATCTGTATGCTAGCCAAAAATGCAAATATTTATAGAAATCATATTACATAGAAAAGAAGTCAGACTATATATATCATATACTAGAGTCCCAGTGCATGAAATTCGTGCAGGGTGGGAGGGGTCCCTCAGCCCGGCCTGCAACCTCTCCAATCCGGGACCCCTCAAGGGATGTCCAATGACCAGTTTAGGCCCGATCCTGATCCTAACCTGGCAGTCGGACATCCGTCTCGCAATCTGGGACTGCTGGCTCCTAACCGCTTACCTACCTGCCTGCCTGATCACCTCTAACCACACTTCCTGTCTTCCTGATTGCCACTAACCACTCTGCCTGCTGGCCTGATCGCCCCTAACCACCTCTGCCTCAGCCCCCGCCACTGTGGCTTTGTCTGGAAGGACGTCCAGAAGGGCATCTGGAAGACGCCTAGTCTATTGGTCTAATTAGCATATTACCCTTTTATTAGTATAGATACTTAATTGTTTCTGCTGTCATACACACCCACCCATCTGATTTACTATCTGATTCGCTGACTTTTTAATCCATCATATCTCACCTGGAAAACCTGTTGCAATATAACTCTAAGTTTCAGTCATGCTCTCAGATAACCTATGATACACATACCAGCAAGAAGGGATTTTTTAAAAATGTAAATTACGCTATATCATCCTAAGTTTAAAGTTGCCAATGGCTTTCCATGGCACTTTGTGTCAATTCTGACTCAGTTTCCTTTTCCCACATCACCGCACGCCACATTGCCCCTCATTCACTATTGTCCTGCTGGAATACTGGCCTCCTTTCTTTTCCTCCACGATTCCAAGGTCCCGCCATCCTCCAGCCTCCTGCTGTTCTGTCTCAAACATTATCACATGCATTCACACCCCTCCAAATAATCATCTTCAAACCCACAGAAGACAACCAGTTTTTGTTTTTGTTTTTTTTTTATTTGTCCGATGTAAACTGAGACACTATCTCTGAAAGAGGCCTCCATTGTTTTCCTTAGCACAGTGCAATGCTCAGTTCCTCAAACCCTTTAAACCAGCTGGTGTTTGCAGTGTGTCCCAGTGCCCAGGAACTCCTAGGCCAGCCCGCAGCATCTAACACGCGGACCGGCCCTCCCCACACCCAGATTTGCCCCGAGATTGGGTCTTTCCCCCGAGGCTTTGCTCCATCTCCCGCTGGCTGGCCAGTTGTTGGTTGGAAACCTGGGGCTTCCAGGGTGTAATGGGAAACTGGCTCCGTCCATGGAGGGCAAGGAGAGACCAAGGACAGAAGCAGAGCCCTCTGGGCTGGCGATGGCGTCTTAAGGAGCAAGGGGACTTGCATATGGGGCTCGGCCGGCCCGCCCATGGAAGGAGGACTAGACTAGGCTCCCGCCTTCCAGAACCTGAAAAGTTTATGTAGATGCCTTCGTGGGGTTCAGGCACGTTCTCAGTCCATGTGGTCTCAAAACAAATTGCATCTGATTCTAACACAGGATAATATTGCATGTAAACTGTAATTTAAAACGAGAACAGCCCTAGCCAGTTTGGCTCAGTGGATAGAGTGTGGCCTGCAGACTGGAGGGTCCCGGGTTTGATTCCGGTTAAGGGCACATGCCTGAGTTGTGGGCTCAATCCCCACTAAGGAGTGTGCAGGAGGCAGCCGATCAATGAGTCTCTCTCATCATTGATGTTTCTATCTCTCCCTCTTACTTCCTCTCTGAAATCAATAAACAAACAAACAACAACAAAAACAAGATACAACACATTACGCTCTGAAGGCTGCATCCTTGAGACTCCACAGCTCCCTTGGGAACAGTGAACAGTGCCCATCCCTGGGAGGGGAGGGGGCCGGAGCCGCAGTTTTCCCGGGTCCAACTCTGGAATCTCATGGTGGGCAGGTGTTCTAGATAACCTCCCCCAAAACCATGGCTCTCCTGGGCATTTATCCCAGAAAATGAAAACTTACGTCTGCTCAAAAAAGACAAATCCTAGAAATAACCAACTGCTTCCAACAGGTGCATATTTTAATAATCCGTGGTAGAACCATGGCTTGGAATATAATACTGTTCACCAAGAAAAAGAAACAAATTGTATCATGCATGCTGATTGAAAACAAGATAATCTCAAAAGGTCCAATACTCTATGAGTTCATTTAAACGAAACACTCGCAACATTTCAACATGAAATAGAGGAAAACATAGGAGTGGTTCCCATAGATTAGGGATAGCGGAGTTGGAGGCCCCTTGGGTGTGATTATAAAAGGGTAGTACCTGAGAGATCTTCGTGGCTTTGAAATGGTTCTGTATCTTGATTGTGGTGGTTATACCAATTACACATGTAATAAAATAATACAAAACTGAATACACACATTGCAGTAATGTCTGATTCCTTGTTTTAATATTGGGTTTTAATGAATCCATTAGGACCAACCTAGAAATGGTAGCAATGGGAGTGGGAAGACTTACATGGTTTTGTGAGATGGTTAGGAAAGAATCAACAGGGGATTATGTTTAGATACCAGCAAAGAGGCTTAAAAGTTTCAAGGGTGATGTTCAGGATTTTGCTATGGTATTTGTTATACCCACTGGTTCAAGGATCAAACTAAAATAATTCATGACAAAAGAAGTAACATTAATCATATTTGGAAACAAACAAGTAAACAGTTGTGTGTGTGTGTGTGTGTGTGTGTGTGTGTGTGTGTGTACACATAAAAATGGAGAGAGGAGGAAGGAGGGGTTGAGAAAGGGTCGGGGAGGTAGAGGGTTAGAGGGAGAGGGAGATATGGTGTGGGGGGAGAGAATTACTTTTGTTATTAACATGATAGCAAATAGTTGGAAAATATGAAGTTTTCCTGAGGATTGTGGGAAGGTTTGTAGAATAGCAGTTTGTTCTTATTGCTATTCTACAAGCACTTATCTCTCCTGTCAAAAAATAGCATTAAGCCACAGTTTTCTTTCTGAGAATGTTCACTAAGGATAGGAATGTGCAGAATCTGGACACAGAGGAGGCCAGAATTGCCAGGAAGTTAATGCCCCAGGAGTTGCCTTCCACCAACGAGGGACAGAATTGGTGGAAAAATAAACCAGCTGCCTACAGTTCTTATGGGACAATTCTAAGTTATGCTATTCACAGTATTCCAGAAGGTGCCCCACAAAACTGAGCCCCATTGCTCACAATAGTAACCCACTTATTAGCATTAAACCCTTTCTATCACCCTTTATATCATCTCATCTTTGCATTAAACTATTTCTATCACCTTTTATGTCATCTCATCTTTGCCTCATTTCCCCACATTTTCTGTCATCTGTCCTTGAATAAATTGCTTGACACTAAATCCTTGCATTAGATTCTATTTCCCTTTTACTATAACTTTATACATACATTGTCTGATACTTTCTGTTAATTAAAAAAAGATCTTCTTAGATTAGAAAAATAATCATATATATATATATACATACACACGCACACACACACACGTATATATCCTATATAATAAAAGGGTAATATGCAAATTGACCCTAATGGCAGAACGACCAGGACGACCACTCGACCAGTCACCATGAGGCACACTGACCACCACTTGGTCCTTTTCCCTGGCCGGCAGGCTCTGATCACCCAATGGCAAATGAGGAACCGGGGATGGGTGGCGGGGGACGCGGGTGGCACCAGGCCAAGACTCCCGCCCCGCCAGTCACCCCACACACAGAGGCTGACCCGTGGCAGGAGCGGGGCCGGCGAGTGGGTGAAATGGCTGACCTCTCAGTCCCTCCCCCTGGCCAGCAGGCTCCGATCGCCTCATGGTGAAAGGGGAACTGTGGGTGGGTGGCGGCAGGGGGCAGGGCCGGCTGCGGGCAGCCGCTGTAGATGGCCCTGATCGCAGGCCAGGCCTAGGGACCGTACCTGCGCACAAATTTCGTGTGCCAGGCCTCTAGTATGTAGATAGGAAGGAGGCTAGGGTAAATCAGGAGGTTTCTTTTTTCAGAAGTGCCCTGATTTACTGTACAGTGAAGTGCAGTATCTTTAATAGTTGATAGTTCTTTTTAGTAGAGAATATTTGGTATGTTCACATAAAAATGAACAGAGGGGGAAGTTCACTTTGTTCTGTAACAACTTTAGTTTCCCCTATGTTTTGTTCACCCCCTTTACCTCTAAGCTTCTAAAATATGCCTGGTCCTTCTTCGGATGGTCATTTCTTGTTCTGACCAATTTCAAGTCCTTTTGTGTTGATTTCCCAGTGCTCTGATCCCTCAGGATCATGGATCTGTTCTTATTGTAGAATGTCCTTACTCAGATGGGACTTAACGTTTTTTGGGGAAAGTGCTTTCACCTGTTTTCCACCACAGTGTTTACACTCAGGCAGGCTGTGTAAAGCCAGGGCATTTATCTGCCCGCCTACAAGCAAGTTGAGGCTACTGTAGTAGGACCTTGTGTTTTTCACACTATATGCAATGGGTTTATATTTTTCATTTTTGTACAGAATCTCTTCCTCTGGATTTATCTGTATGGTTATTAAAAAAAAACATTTTAATTAAATGATTTGCCATTATCCTATAAACCTGAAAACTCACTTTTAGGAATTTGAAGCTTAGCTTAATTGGCTTCTCAGGTTTCTACCATTTCCTTTGTTTAATTGTGATTATTTTTTAAATACATTTTATTGATTTCAGAGAGGAAGGGAAAGATAGAAATATAAATGATGAGAGAGAATCATTGATCAACTGCCTCCTGAACACCTCCTACTAGGGATTAAGCCCACAACCTGGGCATGTGCCCTGACCTGGACTTGAACTGTGACTTCCTGGTTCATGGGTCGATGCTCAACCACTGAGCCACCTCAGCTGGGCTGTTTAATTGTGCTTCTTTCAGCACCTTCTCTAAGTGCTCTACAAAAACTTAGTTCTTTGTTGAGCCCATATTCTTGAAGAGGCCTCTTTGCATGTGTCAATAGAACTGAAGTAGTGTATAGGCACTGAGAAGTATATTTTAAAAATTTACTTTACTGTTACACGCAAAGGGAAAGGACAGAAAATGCATGTGTTCTGGGTTTTAAAGTCCAGTATGTTTTCTAGCACTGTGAAAATGACCAGCCAGCTGCTGAGACCTGCCACGTTAAATCCAGCTAGGCCAAATACTGCTAGAGCTCCTCCTAATGTAGTTCACTGAGGAAGGCAGAGCACTTTCAGCATATTCTCCTCATATCCAAGTGAGTAACTACCAAAATCTCACCACTCTTCCTCCTTGTAGTTAGTAGAATGGTTCATCCAAGCTTAATATTTCATTTTCACTAATTCTAAGAGGCTCTAAACAATATAAAGACATGTGGTATCATCTTTTTTTTCATATTACTTAGAATTAGTGAAAATCTTATTTTTCCCCATTACATTTCATCCAACTTTTCTGTTGTATTTAATTTTTTAAGGAGCCTTGAACTAAAGGAAAAAAATTAGTCATGACATCTTATTGTTGAAATCAGCAAATGGTTCATTTTCCAGATCAGACTATTCTAAACTGGCATACTGCTTTCTTTCTGAAAGAAAAGGCAATTCTCTAAAAAAGATCAGCAACAGATAGAAGAACTCTCTTTCATTTTCTCAGTAGCTAAAAGTAATGTCTGAACATTCTCAATACCAATAACTGGGAAACAAAACATATTTAAAATTAACAATTAAGTTAATATTAAAACTACTAATATTCCAACTGTGCTCTAGAAAGTGACATGATCAGTTTGCTCATTTTATTTGGTTAGTTGTGGTTTTATAAAACAAAGTATTTTCCTTTGACCATATATCTGTGAAATTCTATCTGATCATGATGAACGACTTCAGAGCCCACTCTTACCAGGAGGCAGTATAAAGTAGTATAGTAATAGATGATTCCTATTTGGCATTATCAATTGTGCTCTCTTATAAAATATTTTAGAACTAGGTACTCCTTTATTCTGGTGTAAAGGAAATGAGGCATAGAAATAAGAACATAGGTGGGTGATGTAGAAAAGATGGCAAAGAGGCTCTAAACAATATAAAGACATGTGGTATCATCTTTTTTTTCATAATATTACTTAGAATTAGTGAAAATTTTATTGTTGACAGCCATGCATGTTAAATTATTTATTGTAACATAAGTGAACATTTTGTTGTTGCGCCTGTTCCTAAAACTTGGTTTTATAGACTGGAAGTCATAGTGCTTTTGTGTTTTAGTAAGGCATTTACCAGAGTTCCAAGAAATGTTATTGGACCAGGTATAGAAATATTTCATAGCTAATAATGGAGAAGAGTAAAATTGTAGTCTACAAGTGATGTTGTATGTCAACATCAACTTGGGATGTTATGGCTTTTTCTTTCTTTTTTTTTTTTTCCTTTGGCACTGCAAAATTGTATTAATGAGTTGAATTAGGATACTGATAGCTTGCCAGAATTTAAGGTTACAGGTATTATAAAGAAGCTGAAATGATGACTATAGTATCAGGTACATAAAAGTCCTCAAAGGTTTAAAATAATTAACCATTTAATAAGAAAATAATTAAGTGACAATACAAATGTGTGTATGCTTGCCAAAAGGAAATTCACAAGAACAATAAATTACCCATTAAAATAAAGGTAGACGAAATGTAGGAGTTTTACTTCAAAACATGCTAATAGTAGAAAGAACCTAAACGGTAGTTGTGATTTCCTTTTGTATTAATAAATGAAAGGATAGGGTCAGTACAAGGAAGAAAACAATTCTTTGCTTCTCAGTAGTGGGTAGATACCACATTCCAAGATGGTTTGATTAGGCAATGCATCCATAGATGATATAACAAATGTTGAAGGGAATTAACCTGAAAGAAGAGAAGATTCAGAAAAAAACTTGGTCTATATCTTCAAATTTTCAGTTTTTAATTTTTCATTCTGGAGAGAGAGTGTGTGTGTGTGTGTGTGTGTGTGTGTGTGTTGGGGGGGGGGGGCGTGTATTTTGTCCAAACGTAGAGATTATGGAAAGGTACCCATGAAAGAAAACATTTTTCATTTATTTGTAAAAATATTTCAGATTATGTAATGTCAAAGTAAGTGACTATAGAGACACTTTATTAAAAACAGAGGAAAATAATAATGAAGTAATCTTACAAATGAAGAGCAGAAAAAATGTATTTTATTTCCTCTCAAGAGACTGTTAAAAATGGAATTACTGTTCAAACCTATTTAAATAGTTTGAGTTATAAAATGTAAATCTACTGTAATAAACTTGCATTTGATAATTGCAAATAATTAATCTCATAAATGAAGGTGTGAGCCAAATTGACAGGACAATAAGTCAGATATGAATACCTTTGAACATTTCTGCCTCTGCAAAAAAAATGTATTTTACTTATGATAACTAAAGTGAACAATAATAGGGAGCTGAATAAATGGCTTTATAAAATGTGTTTGCATTTGGTTAATGTTGACAGCAAATTCAGTCTGAAGACAGAAAGGGAAGAGATGGAGTCTGAAAATCCATGTCACTCCAGCTGCTCTCTTTACTCAAACATTGCTCTTCCATCTCATTTCCACTAATTGCAATAGATCCATGGGATGGAGTAGGTAAAATAGTAAATTTGAAGTTACCATAGTATAGGAATACTATTTATCTTGAATAAATGGACTTTCTTTCTCTCTTTTCTTTTATTATGAATGTCACACCTCATTGGTCTTGCCTACAGGTAATGTCTCACCATGATGAATGCCACCCACTTCTACAGACAGTGCAGTCTAGTGAAATGAGGGCTCCATTACAAACTATAGTTCATTTCTGATTTTAGCACAGATTGGTTGAGTAACCTTGAGTAAATTGGGTCATGTCAGCATATTGAAGCTTTTTGGCTGTGTCCTTGCCTGCCTTGTATGTAATGAATGCATTGCATATGGTAGCCTTTCAATATGAATAATCAGAGTTATCTATAAGACAGTAACAATATTGTACTATTTTATAACTAACATTGCTAATAGCTAGTTTCTTTATCAAGATTGTAAGAATGCTTTCTTTTGTCTGTGTTACATATCTTTATTTTTTTAATTTAGCTTTTTTTATTGAGGTATCATTAACAAATAAAATGGTAAGATATGTAAAATGTACATGATGATTTGATATATGAATACATTGTAAAATATTCCTTCTATTGAGTTTATTAACACATCCATAAGATAACATATTCACTTTGTGTGTGTGTGTGTGTGTGTGAGAGAGAGAGAGAGAGAGAGAGAGAGAGAGAGAGAGAGAGAGAACATTTAGTTCTACTCTCTTAGCAAATTTCAATTATACAATACAGTGTTATGTGTGTTATATTATATATCTTTTATTTATTTGCTAGAAATATTTGTAAAGTTTATCTTTGAAAACTGGTTCTGGCTCTGGCCAGTGTGGCTCAGTTGGTTGGAGCATTGTCCAGGACACTGAAGGTCATGGGTTTGACTCCCAGTCTGGGCACATACCCACGTTTTGGGCTCGATCCCCAGTCAAGGCACATGCAGGAGGCAACAGATGTATGTTTCACCCTCATGTTAATGTTTCTCTCTCCCTCTCTCTTCCTCTTTCTCCAAAATCAATAAAAAAATAATAAAGTGGGTTTGAACATGATTGCACCCATAGTTTTTGATGTTTAGATGTTATCCCCAGAGGACTTAGGCACAAATGTTTCTATTTAGACGGATTTTTTTTTCTCTTAAAAGAGTAGGGCATTTCCTTTTTTGTATAGATTATTAAAAATAAAGAAAGGTACCAAAGTGTATAAAGTAAAAATGTGTCCCACCATACTGCCACTAATTCCTCCTCCTAAATAAATTATTTTCACTTTCTATTAATATATTATAGCTCTACAAGGGTGTGTGTTTATTTTTTTATTAATTTCAGTGGTATTCAACTCTACCTGTTCTTATACAAGTTGCTTATTATCACATAACTAGTAGCCCATTGTGCGATATCGCACGCAGTAGGCCGCCCACCGCTTCCGTAGGAGCCGGCGGGAACTGCAGCGTGCTGCCGGGAGCTGTGCTGCTTCCATGGGAGGCAGGAGGGACCCATGTTCATTCCGCGGGAGGTGGGAGGGAGCCGTGCTGCTTCTGCGGGAGCCAAGAGGGACCTGCACCAAATCCGCAGGAGGAGGAAGGGGCCCATGCTGCTTCCGCAGGACGTGGGCCTGCCATCTCCTCTCCAGGCCTACACTCAGCTGCTGGCTGTGGGCCGGCCACCCTGTCCCTCTCAGTGTCTGCTCCAGCTCCGGGGGGCCCGGCCCAAGCCAGGTGCGGTGACAAAGCAAGCCTTCCGCCAGGCCGCTCATGCTTCCCACTCTCAGTGGACCCCCCAGCCCCCGCCCCAGGACTGGGGGACTCTAGCCAGCGGGGCTGAGAGGACTGGGTGCCGCCATCTTGTGGTTATGGGTGCTGCCATCTTTGTGATGGAGTGATGGTTAATTTGCATATTGCCTTTTTATTAGATAGGATAATATAACTTGTCATGTAGATATGCTTTATTGTTTAATGACTGCATATTATTTTATTGTAATAATGTATCATAATTTATTTACTCAAATCCATACTAATGGATGTTCATATTTTTACAAACTATGCTGCAAAGACTATATACATATAGTAATTTTATTTTATTTTATTTTTTTTATTTTTTAAATATATTTTATTGATTTTTTACAGAGAGGAAGGGAGAGAGATAGAGAGTTAGAAACATCGATGAGAGAGAAACAGCGATCAGCTGCCTCCTGCACATCTCCTACTGGGGATATGCCCGCAACCCAGGCACATGCCCTTGACTGGAATTAAACCTGGGACCCTTCAGTCCGCAGGCCGACACTCTATCCACTGAGCCAAACCGGTTTCGGCTACATATAGTAATTTTAGAGAATTACATGTATTTAATTTTAGAAAAAACGGTGATATTGCAAATTTTTCTGCAAAGAATTATATAAATTTATCTCCCATCAGCAATGTTTAAAAATATCTAGTCCTCCAACAGGGGGATGGGAGCATGAGTTTGTGTGTGTGGGGGAGGTTGGGGGTTAATGGGGGGGATGAGGACACATTTGTAATACCTTAACTAATAATAATAATAAAAAAATATCTAGCCCTCTTATGCTCATCAATATATATTGAATATACCAATTCAAGATACATGATTTTAAAAATTTTATATTAATGAACCATTCCTAAGTTTTACTATAAAATAAATTTTATTTTTAAAAAGTAATGTATAAAATATAAAAAATATAAAATAGTTTAAAACTGTTTCAATTATGCATATTTTTCAATTATATAATATTAAAGTAATGATGAGAAAATTAAGAAATAAAAATGATTCTGAGGTGTTTGGTTTTTTAATCTGACCACATACTGTTAATTGAAAATTTAAGGACAATAGTCATCATTTCAATACATATATGTATTTTTTTGTTAATCCTCACTGGAGGATATTTTTCCATTGATTTTTAGAGAGTGTGGAAGGGAGGGGAGAGACAGAAAGAAACATAGATGTGAGAGAGACACATGGATTGGTTGCCTCTTGCACATGCCCCAACCAGTGCCCAGGATGAGCCTGCAACTGGGGTACATGCCCTAGACTAGAATTGAACCCAGGACCCTTCAGTTAGCAGACTGACTCTCTATCCATTGAGCCAAACAGGCTAGGACCATTTCAATATTTTGAAAAACAAAGTAATCAGACTTCTGATGTTCCAACTCTAAATGTGACTAAAATGCTGTTGTTAACTAAAATAATTTAATTTAAATCATTGAGACCCTCGTTGCATATAAAGAAAAGCTTCAGGAAGAAAATGGAATGCCATTTAAATAAACTTCTTTTAGTTATTATATATTCATGTGAAAATCTCTGGTCTTTGAACAACTAATAAAATAGGTTATTGTGGCCTGATGAGGATCATTTCTAGTTAGTTCATTTTCCTCCTCAGTGTCTTTACTTAGTTAAGTTAGTTGGTTAGTTTCAATCTTATTTCAATAGCCAGGCCTAAGACCACTAACTATAATTCTGAAAGCTCCTGTCAATATTTTCATATGTGTAGAAATAATTATGATTCCTTGTGAACATAATATTGATAGAGTTCTGAATCAAGAGTTTGACAATCACAATTCAAATATTATGTTAGCCTCTGGACCTCATATGTAACTTCTGCCAGTTCATTTAACACTCTGAATCCCTACCTTCTCATTTGTAAAATTGGTGTGTGGAGGATTAATTGAGATAATAAGCAAAGCAATTAGCACTCCTATTAAGTACCATCATTGATACATATTACAGATGGGGATATAAAAGCTCAGAAATATAAAGTCAAGTTCATTGACACTAAGTCAACAACTCTAAAGTTGACTGGAAAATTGTTATAATAATTTTTAAAGAATAGATAAAACACCTGAAGGTAAAGTGAAATATAATTTTAAAATTAAGTGTTAGTCACAAAAGAACCCTATCTGCTGACTTTTATTTTCTGGTATTTATTTAATTGCATAACAAAATATGAATTCAGATATCTTTGACTCCTGATACCATGTGCTTGGTCATTATGCTTTCTAGTATATAACCAGGAAAATATACTTATAATTTTGGAATAGTAAAAAGAGGAAATACTTGATGAGACAATTATAATTATTCAGTAATTTCAAATAAAACAAGTAAAGTTTAAAAGGAAATAAACATGGCAATTTCTAAAGAATAAAAAAAGCAAGATGTTAAAAACTTATAGAAAGCCTAATAATTAGAATTGGATTTAATTGCAAGGTGATGATGCACAATGCAGTATGATATAACTTATATGTACAATCTAAAACAGCAGCCAAATTTGTAAAAATAAAGCGTAGAAAGGTAGTTCCAGGGGCTGAGAAGTAGGGAAATTGTGGGAGATTTTAGTTAAAAAAAATATAGATTTCTAGTTAGAAGGTGAATAGAGGGTATGGGATGCACACCATTGTGATTATAATTAACAATATTGTATGATACCTTGAAAGTTGCTAAAAGAGTAAATCTTAAATGCTCTCACCACAAAAATGTAATGGTATTTATGTAATGTGATGGAGGTATTAGCTAACACTGTGGTAGTAATCATATAGCAATATATCAAGTTATCAAATAAACAAATTGCACACCTTAAACTAATCCAGTGTTTTATATTAATCATATCTCAATAAAGCTTCAAAATACAAACAAACCAAGAATAAAACCTAATTTTCAAAGTTTGAATAAAAAATGCTTTCAATGTAATGGGTTAACTACAGATTAGGTCACTTATAAAAGGTACCCAGCACAAAGCATGATAAATGGCCCTCATTAAAGGTAGCTATCATTAATCCTAGATATAAACTAAAGGTAGGAAGTTATGTAATTGCAACCACAGTGATCCAGTATGCAAAAGGCTAGTAATTTACATTTGAACCTGTGATTATTAGATATGTATTGTTTTTGTCATGAGCATTCATTCTCTTTCGTTTTAAGGGGTGTTTAAGAGGACCTGATACCCCCTTTATCTTCAAGGACAATCAGAGCATAACATTCTCTATCCATAGTTACTGGTTTTAAGACAAATACATGGCCCAATCAAAGCAAATTCTTGTCTATATTTCCAAGGCTTGTTCAAGAGGCATTCTCTTTCCTATAGTCTTAAACCTGCAAATGCAGTCACAGACCTGCAAATGCAGTCACTGCAGGCAACTATCTCACTTTCATGGGGAGACTGAGAATAAAGCCATTTTGTCTGAGCATCTGAATCCAATATGTGAAAAATAAACCCTCCTCCTTTTTATTTACTTAAGCTGATCATCCTCTCTGCATTCCTTAAATCTTATCTTTTATTTTTCAATGTTTAATTTAGATATTAACAACACACTTCCTTCTTTGAATTTCTAGAGCACTTATGGCTGAGATTGCACACATTTTTGACACTTTCTCCTAGTCTATCTTGGATGTTACAGCTTAACATTTCTTGTGCCTGCATCTCACCATTATCCCCAGCACTCCCCACCAAACACACAAATGGCCACCCACAAACTCTGGATTAAAAACTCAACCAGTACAGGGAATGTACTTGTACACATTTTATTTCACCGCAGAGGTAACACATGTTACTTTCCTGACCAGATGCTTACATGTGTTTCTCAAAATTTCTTCAAAATACAAAAATTTGCCAAAATGATGAGTTTGATTCCATTGTAAGCTTTGATATATTCAACAGCCTGCATGATTTTATAAAAGGGAGTATGTTTTGATATTAAGATAAACCTGACGAAATGAGAATGTGCCATTAAATATTATGCCAAAGGAGAGAGGGAGAGAGAGAGGGAGAGAGGAAGAGAGAGAGAGAGAGAGAGAGAGAGAGAGAGAGAGAGAGAGAGAGAGAGAGAGAGAGAGAGAGAGAGAGAAACCACAGGCCAATAAATTTCCAGGCAACAAATAAAATTAGGAAATGTTATTTGAAATGTATTTGGGGGCAGGGAAAAAAGTTAGGGACTGATACTTTCTTTGGAATAATGCTACATTTATAAATATGCAAGCATCTACATTATTTCATAACTATATTTAGTATTTTGTAATATTAAGTGATTTTTAGACTAAGAATTTTGGTATCACTGAACCTGCAAAATCAAGAGATTGAGAATGCTATATAAAACATTTGTGTCAGAGAATGTGTCCGCGGTGGTCTTTCTATGGAAATTAAGAATAAAAATATTGCAATCTTAAATATATTGAGGTTTAAATGTGCTATATTTACTAGCTATTTTAAAACATTAGCTGGTAAAAAATGTATCCTACTTCCTGTCACTTTTATTTTCCCACTTTTTGACCTTCCACCAAGTTAGATATAAGCATTTATCAGTAGCACTGATTGTAGCTGAGCCTTTTTGTTGAGGATGTATTTGATGAGATCTGTGCTACTGACTCATTGATATCTTCCACAAACTACCCAGTTTTGAGGTTGCATTTAAAGATAACCCTAAAAATGGAACATGATTTTTAGATGATACTCTGCTAGATTTTTATTTGAACAATCCTAAAGACAAATCCATTAGAAGTTAAACAATAGTTTCTACTCCATCAAATTTTTGTGAAAAGTGCATGTGATTTAACAAAATTGCCAACAAAATGTTTATGTTTTTGTATGAGAAGCCCAAATACTGCAGATAATATTGTCATCTATCCTTCATGCATACAGGTTATAATATTAACATGCATAAATAACTTCTCATCAAATTGTCGTATAGTGGCACACAAAACCATGCTGATCTTAGGAGTTGTACTGTATTCCATGATCACCATTGTCTTTTAGAAGACATTTTTCCTGTACTGCCTTAAATGGAGTTCATCATTAACACATTTCAAATGAGTTACAAAATCTGTTACAAATATTAGTGTACCTTTATATAAATAATTCAATATTTGCATGGCAATTTTATATCTTTTACTTTAAGAGTTATATTTATTCCAACCACCTAGCTGCTTTACTCTTTTTTATTTAACCTAAAATGTGTTTATTGAGATGGTTCCCCACTCACCTTGATTCGGGGGCTTTTAGTGCTACTTCTTTCTTAAGGAGCATCCTTCTGCAAGCCCGGCTTTTCTTCCTGTTGCTGACAGAGGAGCAGCCAACATACAAAATGACTGTTTGTGAATGGCCAAAGGTGGTGGTGATGTAAGAGCATTTCATGCCCAAGAAGTAGAGTGCTTCTTCTTGTGTTTCCTCTTTGCTTCTGGAGAGGGATGAAGGAGATCTTTAGCAAGAGGCATGGTGTCATGGGGAGGCTATCAGTGCTGGAGAGGTCAAGTTCCTGGTTGAAAATCACTCCAAAGGAGAGCATTGCATGGATTTAGGAATTAATCTCAATTTTGTTAAAGATCATGACAATAATATAACTCAGCATTTATTACACTTGTGTTCAAAGTGATTTGCATCTGAGTGGTGCTAATTATAGGTAATTTTATTTTTGTTTTTTTTATAACCTTTCTTTCTATATTTTTGTAATATTCATGTATTACTTTTAAAATAAGGTAAACAAATGAAGCAAGAAAGTAAGTAAACAGCAGAGACAAATGATATATGGGCTTAGAAAAGCCTTCTTGGGGGGGGGGGGTTGTAAATGGTAGTCAGTACATCATAATTGCTGAGGCAGATTCAGGCATTGAAAGGATCAGTAGTGTGTAATGTCCCCAGAAATGGACCATTCTGGAGGCTGGGTGCCATTTAAGGAGGCTAACATTATACTGTGGGTGAGGAATGACGACTCCCTGAACTGAAGAGGACATGGAGATAGTGGAACGTTAGACCACCAAACAGCTATGGCAGGAGAAAAACATAACCCAGCAGAAACAAGACACAATAAATGTCTAAATGGAATGAGTTTCAGCCTAAGGCTCTCAGTTGGCTCTCAATATAAAAAAAATAAACAAATGAAAAACAAAACATAAAAGAAAGAAGCGATGATGTGTTAATAATCCTACAGAAAAAAGTTTTTAGTGTCTCTAGGTATTTTAATTGAAGCCCTTGAATTCTTTTTTTTTTAATATATTTTATTGATTTTTTACAGAGAGGAAGGGAGAGAGATAGAGAGTTAGAAACATCGATGAGAGAGAAACATCGATCAGCTGCCTCCTGCACATCTCCTACTGGGGATGTGCCTGCAACCCAGGTACATGCCCCTGACCGGAATCGAAACTGGGACCTTTCAGTCCGCAGGCCGACGCTCTATTCACTGAGCCAAACCGGTTTCGGCTTGAAGCCCTTGAATTCTTTAGAGAAAAGTTTTCCAATCTGCTCCCTGGGATGGGCTGAAACGAGGGGTTGAGGGTGCCACTCTATGCCTGCAGGCCAGCTTTTTGAGAAATTAGCAGAAGAAAGAGACTGGGGATGAGGCTCAGTATTTTCACCTCTGTGTAACGGACATTGCTGTTAGGTGGATTTCTCTAGAAAGAGGGAGAGTTTCCTGGCTTCTCTCTTCCCCTCTCACCAATTCCATTGCCTGATCAGCACCTTGAGTTCTCTGTGCCTTAAATTTTATAGTGGAGAAGTCTTCAGGGAAGCATAGTTTTTCACAGTTCTGATTTCGACAGAGTAGATGAGTCAATGTAATCCTTGGGAAAAGAATTATCATGCCTTTTTTTGTTGCTGTTGTTTACGATCTAAAGGCATATCTTATCAAGTAGTCATGTCCATCATAAAGCTTGTACTTTGCTTTCACCTGTCTAAAGTATGTCTGTATGTCAGCGGGTTCTAAACACAGATAAGGAAAGAGGTTATTGTTTATTAGGACTTCTCAAATCCTGAAGCCACTGCTGTTAAGATATTGCCGCACCTGTTTCTTGGTGCTTTAGGATAGATCTCACCAGGTTCACTTTCTCCAGAGAATGAAACTGCTGTCTGCCATCTGGTTGGAGAGGTGACTTCTAGCTACCTATGGATGTATGTGAATGAGAGAGAGGAAGGATGTGAGTCAGAACCATGAGGGCCTAATGCTACGTAAATTAGATTTCTAAGCAAATATATGTTTCAGATCTATTCATCAAGTCCTACAATCATAAATGTCTGGTATCTTCATTCATGAAACTTCTATGGCCTTGTGCATACTGGCTGGATTGCTTCTTGATGAGAGAAATTATGGGCATACATGTTTAGCTTTCTCTGCTTGGTTAGGCAGTTACTACCTGACCATCTGTTTTCTATCTTCTAGCACTCTGTTGACATCTCTAGCCTATAGTTGTTGTTTTCCCCATTTATTTTTGTCACTGTAGACATGTGTCTGTATTATGTTTTTACTGACATTTCAGTGGGGTTGTGGAAAGGCACCAGTGTTGTTAACCCCATGTTGACTCTGCCATATTTTCCCTGCAGTCCCTAAGTGTCATCACCAAGTGCTTAGCTAGCTAGAATAAAATTCTTCTACAAATGAGCAATAATTAATGATACATCTTAGCAATTATTCAAATATTTTGTATCTGTGGAAATGATGTTCATATGAATTATAATTTCTTATTTATCATTCTCAACTACATTCTTAGGAGTGAGTTACAATCTATGATTCATTAAAAAATATATCTAAAGATAAGCAAGAGAAGGTTTGTGGCAAGAGTGCTCACCCTGGAACTGGTTTCATCCTGGTCCTCTTCACCGACTGCTGTGAGGCTGTGAAATGGGGAATTGTAATTGTGCTGTAAATTACAAAAGGAAAGCGGTAGGTGGGTATAAAAATTGGTTACAGGTCGACTTTCAGTTTTACATTTCTGTGTTGCCTTCTCCTTTAACATTTTCGTAAATGTGCCTAAATAAAAAAAAATTGAATATAAGTTACATATTCATCAATAAACAAAAAACTAAATAATGTAAATGAACACTTACTTAGTAACTACTTATTAAGTACTAGCTCTCTATGTATCTTGTCTTAGGCTGCTATAACAAAACACCACAGACAGGATGTATTAAACAGTAGACATTTATTTTTCAATGTTCTAGAGGCTGGCAAGTCTAAGATTAGGATGCCAGCATGGTAGGGGTCTTTTTGAAGGCCCTGTGTCCTTACATGGAGGAGGGAGAGAGCGCTGGGCTTTTTCTCTCCTTTATAAGACCACTAATTTCATTCAGGGGGCCCTGTCCTTATGACATCATCTAAACCCAATTACCTCCCAAAGGCTCCGCCTCTAAATACCATCACATTGAGGGTTGGGGTTTCAATATATAAATTTTGGGAGGACACAAACATACAATCCATAAGACTATGTGCTTCAGCCGGGGCCGGTTTGGCTCAGTGGATAGAGCGTCGGCCTGCGGACTGAAGAGTCCCAGGTTCGATTTCGGTCAAGGGCGTGTGCCTGGGTTGCCGGCATATGCCCATTGGGAGATGTGCAGGAGGCGGCTGATCAGTGTTTCTCTCTCATCGATGTTTCTAACTCTCTCTCTCTCTCCCTTCCTCTCTGTGAAGAATCAATAAAATATATTTAAAAAAAAAAAAAGACTATGTGCTTCACATGTATTCCTTTATTAATTCTCATGCCAAACCTATGGGGCTAAGAATTTTTAAAATCCCCTTTTAGAATGTGAGGAAATTGAAGCAAAGAAAAGTAGTAATTCATTCTAGATCACACAGCTAAGAAAGCATGTACACGGAAATGCAAATTATAAAAACCTACATTCTTAACCATAGTGCTGTACAATTGTGATTGATTATAAGTTAAATCTGTACCTTTCACATTAGGATTGCTTATAATATACTGTTTTATTTACTTCAACCATTGGCTAGTCTCAGGGCCAGGAATGATCTCAGACGTTTAGTATGCCACGAAAATAAAATCTAATTCTTATTTTAAACTTTGTGCTTTTCTGAGATGTTCAGGTAAATTTTTAACAATAAAAATTCCCAAAAGTAATGATGTTATATTGTAACATAAAGCTCAAAAATAATAAATGTCTCCTCTAATGCCACTTCCCAGAAAAAAAAATCACTGTAATTGTCTGCGAAAAAATACTTTAATGAAAATAATTTCCTAATATCTAAAAAACACTTAATCTGAGTTTGTATTTTAGGAAATATCAGCAAACATTTTATTTTAAAGCTATTCAATACATTTTTGCCAAATATCTTGCAGCCTGCATTGCTCCATTTAGTTATGGGTGTAAGTGCTCTGCACCTCAGCTTCATGAGAGTGCACTAGAGGAGGCTGCATGAGGAAACCTTTTCTTCTGAACTCGTATTTTATTAGTTTTATTTTTCTCTCCTCTCTCTCCCTTGCTCCCTCGCTCTTTCTCAAAGAACAATTTTCAATTTTGTTCAATTAATTCCCAGATCATTCAGCCTGACAACTCAATTTTACCTTTAAGGGAAATGTTGAAATTACATGATATTTTCATTGATTTCTGGGAAATGCTTCAGAAATGATTTATGGTACAATGATAAAACACTTTTTCAAAACATTATAACCAATAATGGTATCTGGGGCAGTAGAACAAGAATTAAAATATATGGTGACTTGATGATACAATGAATAATGTAGAAATCAACATTTGAAGTTGTATAACGAAGCAATTTATCTCCAGATGCTTGAGCTAAGTCTCTCCATTTTTAAATCTGGCTAAAGTATAGAGGAATTAAGGGAAACAAGAAAGTCTACAAAAAATAATGAAGGCAAACTTCTAGTAAAATTAATTGATATTAAATGTAATTAAAAAACTAAACATTTTATATTAGTACTTAGTAATGTCAGTTCAGTTTTAGTATTCACATCTGATAATACATGGATATGTATATATGAATGTAAGGTGAGTCTGTAATTGTGAAATATACTTGATAATTATGCTGGAATTAAGACTCATTGTTTTAGAGGTAGTAGGATTAGAAACGTAAGTGCTACTAGGCCAGGAGGTAAGATGAGTAAATAAATTAGTTCCAGCATAAAAAAACAAAAACAAAAACCACCTGTAAAGTTTATATGCCTAGTCTTTGTTTTACTTTTTTTAGACATATATAATTATGATCATTAATTATTTATATTATATGTAAAACTTTAATATCTTAAACCATTCCAATTAATAATATAAATACCTGTGACTCAACAGATGCTTTACATAATTTAACATTATCCAATATTTGCTTCAAAAGTTATTCAAATAAAAAAGTAAAAGTAAGTATTAAAAGAATTGAAATTGTTACCTCAGATCAATCAGGCATTGGTCTAAGACATTATACATATATTACATATATAACTGATCTAAGGTTCATAATATTTTTATGAAGTAGCTTTAACCATTATCCTCATTTTGTAAATAAGAAAATCAAATCAAGAGTTTATGATAATTGGATGAGGAGGATTTAAACCCAGGCTGTCTGACTGCAGGTGACATTGTGTACATAGCTCATTGAAGTAGATCCAGAATCTACCAGATATTGCCCCCAGCTGTGTGCCAATTAAGAACCTCATAAGTCAGGTATGAGTTTGTGATTCTCCACATCTTTCTCCACAGTTGGTATTCTCAGACTGTTTAATTTTTGAAAATTTAATTATAATGTATTACTGCATTTCTCTAAATCCTAGTAAATACCCAGAAGTGGAATTTGTGGCTTATGTATGTTCTCTTTAAATATTTGAGGACTCTCTATACTATTTTCCATAATGGATGTACCATTTTACATTCTCACCAACAATGTACAAGGGTTCACGTCTCTCTAAACCCTTGCCAACAATTGTTATTTTTTGTCTTTTTTACATTAGCCATTCTGACAGGTTTGAGTTGATACCTCATTGTGGTTTTGATTTGCATTTCCTTGGTTAGTGCTGTTAAGCACCTTTTATGTGGTATCGGTATTTTTTTTAGTACTACATATTTTTTTATCTTTTTAAATCTTTGTTGTTGAGATTATCACAGATGTCCCTCCTTCCCCTATCCCCCCCCCCCCATTGCTTCCTTTTACCTGGTTCTAGCCCCACCCCAAGCCTTCACCTCCCTATTGTCTGTGTCCATAGGTAATGCATATATGCATATAAGGTCTTTATTTAATCTTTTCCTGCCCCCCAACCCCCTTCTGTCTGAGAATCATCAGTCTTCCATTTCAATGCCTTGATTCTATTTTACCAATTTATTCTGTTCACTAGATTTCTTATTCGTTCATTTTTAGATTAAAATGTTGATAGGTATGTATTTGTTGCCATTTTGTTGTTCATATTTTTTATCTTTTTCTTTTTCTTCTTCTTCCTCTTATTAAAGAATACCCTTTAACATTTCATGTAATACTGGTTTGGTGGTGATGAACTCCTTTAGCTTTTTCTTGACTATGAAGCTCTTTATTTGACCTTCAATTCTAAATGATAGTTTTGCTGGGTAAAGTATTCTTGGTTGTAGGTTCTTGCTATTCATCACTTTGAGTATTTCTTGCCACTCCCTTCTGGCCTGCATGGTTTCTGTTGAGATATCAGCTGACAGTCCTATGGGCATTCCCTTGTAGGTAACTAACTGTTTTTCTCTTGCTGCTTTTAAGATTCTCTCTTTGTCTTTAGTCCTTGACATTTTAATTATGATGTGTCTTGGTGTGGTCCTCTTTGGGTTCCTCTTATTTGGAATTCTCTGCGCTTCCTGGACTTGTATGTCTATTTCTTTCACCAGGTAGGGAAAGTTTTCTGTCATTATTTCTTCAAATAGGTTTTCAATATCTTGCTCTCTCTCTTCTTCTGGCACCCCCATAATTTGGATGTTGGTACGCTTGAAGTTGTCCCAGAGGCTCCTTACACTATCTTCATATTTTTGGATTCTTTTTTCTTTTTGTTTTTTCGGTTGGGTGTTTTTTGCTTCTTCGTATTTCAAATCTTTGACATGATTCTTGCGATCCTCTAGTCTGCTGTTGGGAGTCTGTATAATATTCTTTATTTCAGTCAGTGTAGGCTTAATGTCTGACTGGTCTTTTTCTGTTTCTTTGGCCTTCTCACTAAGATCCTCAAAAGTCTCACTAAGTCCGTTGGAGGTTTCTAGAAGATCCTTGAGTAAACTTATAACTGTGGTTTTGAACCCTATATCCAGTAGTTTGCTTTCTTCCATTCCTTTCATTTGTGACATGTTTCTTTGTCTCCACATTTTGGCTTCTTCCCTGTGTTTATTTCTTTGTATTAGGGAGAGCTGCTATGTCTCCTTGAGTTGGTAGAGTGGTCTTGTGTAGTAGGTGTCCTATAGGGCCCAGTGGCTGAGCCTCCTCAGTCACCTGAGCTGGGAACTCTAGGTGCACCCCTTTGTGGGAGCTGTGTTCACAGTCTTGTTGTAGTTGAGCCTTGATTGCTATTGGTGTCACTGGGAGGAGTTGACCTCCAGGTCAATTGGCTATGGAGACCAGATTCAAATACAGTGGGGGAACTGCTGTGCAGGAGATACCCGTATGGAGCAGGACTTGCTTTGGTGCTCACTGAATCTTCCCCTTAAGTGTGTCACTTATGGATGTGTAGAGTTATAATCTGGTATGGCCTGACACTGACCCTGGGTACACTGGCTCTTGGGTCTCTAGGAAAGTGCAAAGTCAGCCACTGCCTGGGGTCACCCAGCAGGAGCTACAGAGACATCTGCAGATTCCTCCTCTTTGTATCAGGTGTGAAAGTGCTCAGGTGAGATCCAGCTATGAAGCAAGAAAGGCTGGAGCTAGTGCCGGGTCTTGGGCCTTTTATTGATAGGTTTGGGGCTCCCTGACCCAGCTGTAGCTTGTTTGAGATTTTCAAGAACAGGCCATTCATATGTAAAAGCTGCTGTAGGCAGCTTGGGTAGGGTTGTAAATTGGATGAGGTAGGGGTCTTAGGGAATCACCAGGGCAGAACAAAAAGAAATGGCTGCCAGCCAGCCCTGCACAGGAACAATGATCCTGCAAGTACCTCCATCTGGGAGAAAGTCGCCCCCAAGTTCCTGCCCTAATGCCAGATAATCAAGTTCCTCCCCGTATGTATCTGTGTCCCACAGGGCCTCACCCTGGTGCTAGAGCTCAGAGGAAGCAGCACCTTGTTCAGTTCAAGTTCAGTTCATGGTGCCCGCCTTTTAAGAGGAACAGCTGGGTCTCTAACAGCCTCAGTGTCACTGAGCTCCAGTCTGCACTGGTTTTTATAGCCGGCAGTTATGGGGACTTCTATTCCCACCTTTGGGACCCTGGGCTGGGGGTCTGGTGTGGGGCTGGGACCACTTGCTCTTCTGGACGGCCTCCACAGAGACAGTCTCCCTCCTGATGAAAAAAGCAGCCCTTGTTGGTGCCTGACCTGCTCCCAGTCTCCGCACCTCCTACCAGTCTCATTGTGCTTTTTTCTTCACTTCTCTACATGTAGGACTTCCATTCAGCCAGCGTTCGGTGGTTCTGGCTGATGGTTGTTCTGTATTTTAGTTGTAATTTTGATGTGGTTATGGAAGGCCGCAAGTATAGGCATTTACCTATGCTGCTATCTTGGTTCCTCTCCTGTATTTGGTATTGGTATTTTTTGTCAGCAGTTTGAATATACTACTTTCATATCCCCTTGTATTTATTTTTGCTGATATATTTTTATTAATATTATCTTTTTATTAGTTTGTAAGATGATTTTGTTAACCTCAGTGTTCCAAAGATTGACTGAGAATTGGGGGAAGAATGATGGTTACCAGGGAGGAAGGGCAGGAAGGATGTGGAGATGTTGGTCTTAGGTTGAAAACTTAGAAGAATATGACTGTGTTCTAGAGATGTAGTGAACACCATGGTGATTATAGTCACCAGCACTGGGTTATATTCTTCAAAGTTGTTAAGAGACTAAATCTTGTCTCACCACAGAAAAAGAAATGATAATTATGTGACATTATAGCTGTGTTAACTATGGTGGCAATCATATTACAACATATAAATTTATCAGATCAACTATTTATACCTTAAACTTACACATTATTATGTCAATATGTGTTAAGAATTAAAAAAACAAAACAAGAGAGGAGAGGCAAAGAAAGGAAATAAAGGACAGGTTTCCTGGAAGATTGATCGATTATATTCTTTCACATATGAAGAGTTTAATTGAATTGCAGCACTGTGCCAAAGCTGCCCTTACAATCGTATTTCCTTAATCAAGAGTAAACTTCAGGCCCTAGCCGGTCTTGCTCAGTGGATAGAGCGTTGGCCTGCAGATCAAAGGGTCCTGGGTTTGATTTTGATTTCGGTCAAGGGCACAAACCTTGGTTGCAGGCTCCTCCCCGGCCCATCCCTGACCAGAGCTCATGCAGGAGGCAAACAATCTATGTGTTTCTCTCACATTGATTTCTCTCTGTTTTTCCTTCTCTCTTCCACTCTCCCTAAAAATCAATGGAAAAATATTCTTGGGTGAGAATTAAAAAGAAAGGGTAAGCTTCAGTTAGAGAATAGATCATTTTTCTGTCTTTGAGGTCAGCTTGTTACAGATGGAACATTGCAGCACTGTTTATACTGAAATGGATTTTTGAGCTGTGCAGGAGGAGGGTGGTAATACATGGCATGATTACATTTAATTTATATTTCTTTTTTAAAAAATATATTTTATTGATTTTTTACAGAGAGGAAGGGAGAGAGATAGAGAGTTAGAAACATCGATGAGAGAGAAACATCGATCAGCTGCCTCCTGCACATCTCCTACTGGGGATGTGCCTGCAACCCAGGTACATGCCCCTGACCGGAATCGAACCTGGGACCTTTCAGTCCGCAGGCCGACGCTCTATCCACTGAGCCAAACCACTTTCGGCTAATTTATATTTCAATTCTAACTCTAGTGCCCTGGTTCTGCCTTCTCATTTTCAGTTTTGTGTGACATTGGTGCATAGGGTGATGACTATAGATTATCATCAGTAACTCCCCAATCCCTAGCTACAGCGGTATGCACAGCAACCTTCTCTCTAGAATATTTCCTTTTTGTTTAGCTTTAGAAACTTGGTGATTTTCTTTCCCTTGCTCATCTCTCTCTGTTCCAAAAACATGAAATTATCTGAAGTTTGGGCTGCCATTTAACTAATTTAACAAGCAGAAGTACTTAATTAATTTAAATGAGATTATGTAAAAACAGTCTCAGGAATTGGTAAAGGACATTGTTCTATTTCTTATAGTTGTGGAAGAGAGAGAAGCTGGAGTCTGAACTTTGCAAAAGCCTCCATCGTTAACAAAGCTAAATTTTTAGGTTATTTATCAAAATTACTCTTACATGTCTGCTTACTAAGGATTTCTACCTTTCTGCATTTTAAACAATGCCTGCAAGTTTGGAACACTGCTTTCCCACATGTTATTTTTTCTTCTCAGAAAAAGATTCTCTGTTTTTAAAATTTGCATAGAGTTTATTTAGCAGTTTATAAAGATGTATTATGCATCTGTATTGAATGTGATTTTATTTATTTATTGACATTTTATTTTCTTTTTAAGTTATATTTTGGGGTGACACATTAATCAGATTATATAGGTTTTGAGTTTGCAATTCTGTGATAAAAGGGATCAAGTATATGGTGACAAAAGAAGATTTGACTTTGGGTAGTGGACACAATGCAATATACAGATGTACAATATTAAGATTCTCTTTCAAATGACATGATTTTATTATTCCAATGTCTAATGTGTACTAATAATTAAGCAATGAACTATAAAATTGTGGAATTAAAAGTAAATACTATAAATTATGTGCAAAATAAGAATAAGTTGAAACATTTGAGATATTGTGATGTGTAGAATGTATACGAATGCCAAAATTTGCTAAGAATCTTCTAAGTCAGAGAGTTCTGCATTTAAGTCCTATAAATAGACATTTGGTGAGCTCCTGCTTTGTTCCTGGAATATGCTGGCTGCTATGATACTATATGAAGATATAGAATCCCCTTTTTTTATCTTATAGGATTAAAATCTCTTGAATTATTCTCTGTCTCTCCTACTACTTCCTTTGAACAAATCTTCATCCATCATCTCAGACTCGTATGCCTGCAGCTCTCCAGGGCAGTCCACTCCTAATCCATCCTTTCTTGTGCTTTTCCTTGCATGCAGACCTGCTAAAGCTAGTCTCCTGTATTACCTGTTCAGTGTCACTCTATTTCCTTCAGTTTAGCATTCAAATTTCTAGTTATGATGTAGTAGACATCTCTCGAGATTGCTCTTTATAGCTCCTTTTACCAACATAGCCCCCGCCCATGCATATTTTTTTTAGCAGGGAAACTCTCCAAGGAGTGAGCAAATGACTAAAACTAGAGTAATCAAACTCTTCCAAGAATTGACTCCAGAGTAGAGTGACAAAAAAGACCTAAGGTGGTTAGAGCTGAGTCAATGCAATGACTGTGCTCTAAAGGAAATGCTATGAATACCTGCTACTGAGTTCCCTGGGAATCTTTTAGTTCCTGTATTTCTTGTAATCCTGCTACATAGCTTCTCCATAAATTATGTGGTTTAGTCAGTTCAATAAGTTCTTCATTTTCTAAAATGTTGTCAATAATTAGTTTTTATTGCTTTTAATGACTTTATTAGTAGACCTCTTCATAGATCTTCAGACTCATCTTTTACAATTCCCCACTTTGTATCTAAGACTTAATTCTCTGTTCTTCATTAATTCACAATCTGTTTTTAACCATTGTTCTCACAATATGTCCCAGTTGTTTCTCATCTGGCCCTACATATTTGCTCTTCTTGACCCCTTTCCATGAAAATCTCATTCATCTTATCTGTACATCTCTAATTCCTAAATATCCTCTGGAATTCAACTTTTATTTTCTCCAGGAGGACTTCCTTTATATCCCAGATGCTTCAACTATGTGCTCCCATAACCCGCTCATCACACTTTGCAGTTGTGGCTTACCTACTGTGAAGGAGGAAGTTCCATAAGTGTAGAATCTGTGTCTACCTTATTCACATTTTATTCATAGTGCCTAGTTCAGTGCCTAGCACATATTTGTTGAATAAGGAGTGAATGAATGAACAGAAGAGAAACTCATTTCATTCTATAAGACATTGTATAATCAAACTCCAACTTGAATATAACCATAGTCCTGGCCGTGAGTCTCTGGCTATAACTGGTCCAAACCGTGAGTTTCTAGCTACTTAAAAAAAAAGGTAGGGAAGGAGACAGGAAGAACAGGGGCTTGATTTGATCTTGAAGACAGATACGATCTAAGGAGTTGCAAAAAAATGAAGAAATTTTGGCCCCAGCATTGCGAACTTTGTACTTCAAAATGTTGCTTGTGGAATCTGCAGCTTTTTTTCTAGGGTGGCATTTCATCACTATGTAGATGTGTTGATAAATGTTTTATCTCACATGTCAATTCTGTCTGTTAGTGAGATAATGAGGCCTCATCCAGTCTTGACATAAATGAGTATGATAATTAATTAGCAATATCTGCCTTGGAAGAGGAATGAGGGAGTGATAGGTATTTTTCATTCATGCATAGACTGATATAATCCATAACCCTCACATAGGTAACAACCAAGTTGCCTTTTTAAATCATTCCATGAATTTTCCAGGGAGTATAAATGATTCCAGGAATTTTCCAGTGAGATGTAGAAAATGGCAGTTGGACTGAGAAATCTATTGAGGGTTCATCTAAAATGATAGAAACCTCAAATTGTTAACCTGTCTCAGACATATCTATTTACTTTACAGATTCATAAGTTAAGGGCTGGAGAGGAGAGGAGGGCTTGCCCAAGAGTAACCACCTATAAATCAGCAAGAATATTATTTTTTCTACTTCCTGGCCTGGAGTTTTCAGGTTACATAATCAAATTTAAGTTTTATCTTTAAACCAAAGACTCTGATTTAGGTAAAGCCGTGTGTTGGTTGTGACAGCTTGCCTCGTTTACAAATTGCTGGCTTTTGTTCAGCTCTGATTTGGATAGGGATGGTGGAGGATGCTACCTTACGTGTGAATGGTTGTTACCCTTCCATTTCCAAGTAAGTAAAAATAGTTAATCATTAGACCACACCATACTATATGTAATACTTGACACAGAGTAATAAATTAGTAAGTACCAGCTAATATTTCCACTGAGACATTTTAGTTTATGCACAACATTTAAGTGACTAAACTTCCAACTTTTTCGGAAGAACCGTCTGTATGTTTTCAAGATTTTGTAAAATCTGTTGTGTTTAAGGGAATAGGACCTCATATTATACAGGGTTACTAACCCATTCCATTATAACTTCTTTACAAAACCTTTTCCTCTATGTCAAACAGTACAGGGATGAAGGCAGTCTAGGAACGTGTGAGTAGGACTTGGATCATGAAAAAAAATAAAGAACTGGGGGGCAGAAGCCGGGCGGAAGAAGGAGGAAGCATGGAAGAGAGACAAATTATCATGTGTGATATTTTAAACAGGGTGTGTTTTTTTTTTTCTCTAATTACATAACTTTTTAAAATCATGTTCTATTTTCAAGGTTAAGTTTTCCTTGTCTCAGTATACATTTTATGGATGATTACATTTCATTTACACAGCAGAAGTAGTGACAGCAGCAGGTATGGCTTTGTTCTCTGCCCAATACTCTGAGATCAGAGTTATTACCATCAATGAAATGAGAGATAAGCAGAGCTAGCAAATACAGAGTCCTTCTTGTAGGCCAGGCACTGAGCTAATTGCTTATTTACACAATCTTAATCACCGTAGTAACTCTAAAAGGAAAATCATTTCCATTTTATGGAAGGGAACATGAGGTTTGCAGCGCTTAACTTGCCCAGAGTCACATAGGTAACAACCAAGTATAAAAGTACAAAACTTCCACGTCAACCAAGTCCATGCCTTTAACCATTACAATGGACTGTAAGGAAGCGCTCACCTCCCTTCTCTTTCTCCTGGTGATTTTCACACATAGGGTAACACCCTCCACCATCCATCCCTATTCAAATCCAAGCTGAACAAAAGCCAGGACCTTGGGAAGCCCTCCAGCCCCATCTCCTGTCCTGGCTGGGCAGGAGTGTGCTCCAGGTGCACCATTTGGCTGGGCTACTCTGAACTATTTGTGACGCCTTTGTGCCTGCTGTTCCTCCTGCTTGGAAAATCCTTCCTTAGTCTTGTCAGCTCATTCTTCTATTTCTTGGAAACATTACCTGACCTCCCAGGCATGAATCAAATAAGGTCCTCAACCCTTTTGCCCCCGGGACTGCTCCTTCCACTGTGGCCAACCAGGGCCTTAGACTTACCTTAGTCACATTATGTAAGACTTGGCATTAAAACTGTTGGCTAACTTTCCACTTTCTTCAGTAGATAATGAAATGAGAATAGGAACTCAATTTTATTCTACTTTTATCCCCCATGCCCAGCACAGCAAATACAACCTAATAGATACTCCAAAAAAGTATGGCATGATTTAACAATGAATAATAAATGAATAATAATAATAATAATAATATAATTTCTGAATAATTCTATGGGGTAGGCATTGTATTTAGTTTTTTCCATGTGTTACCCCATTCAGTTTTTCCTAATCAATCTGGGAGCTAAATAATATTATTTCCACTCTAAATCAGGAAAATAAAACCTAGAGAGGACATGGGATTTTCCATTGTTTATACAGATAGTTTGTGCCAAAGGAAATATGAACTTTGGTCCCTCTAAAGTAGAATTGTACTTGTAAGCACTGCACTATTTTAGATCCCTTCATGATGGAAATAATGCAAACTTCAAGGCACATGATCTTGCAATGCCAACTTCCACTATTGCTTTCCCGTTAAAAAAAAAGAAAAAGAAAAAAAAAGGATGGCTTAAAATAGCCCCATTTCCTGGTGTTCTCACACTATGCCCCACTTGTTTCTAAATCAGCGCCTTTATTCTTGTGTTCTCCCTCCCTTGATGCTCATTGCTTTCTGCCTGCTTATTCAAACCTTACCTGTCCATCGGGGATAGCTGAAGTAGTGTTCTTCCCTGATGTCCTGAGCTCAAATTTATACTCACCTCTGAATTCACAGTGTATTTTGTCCCTTCTAGTCACCCTTTTTCTTGTGTTTTTAGAGAAATTTTGTTAAGATTAAGAGTAGTTTTTGGAGTCAGAGTGTTTGTAGATGACTCAACAGTATATGAGCTTTGCCTTAAGGTTAGTCTTGATTTTACATGATTGGTGCCTCCATGGTGATTTATTTGGCCAGTAAGAATCTCAAGATTCATGGGCAGGCGTGGGAGTGGGCAGATCAGGGCCTCAGGCTCTGGGTGCCGGGCAAGGCAAATGAAGGCTGAGTTGCTGGTGAAGAGAATAAGGAGAATAAGAAAGACAAACCTGCCTGGCCAGCATGGTTCAGTGGTTGAGCATTGACCTATGAACCAGGAGGTCAAGGTTCAATTCCCATTCAGGAGACATGCCTGGGTTGTGGGCTCCATCCCCAGTAGGGGGCATGCAGGAGGCACCTGATGGATGATTCTCATCATTGATGTTTCTATCTCTCCCTCTCCCTTCCTCTCTGAAATCAATAAAAATGTATTTTTTTTTAAAAAAAGATGAACTTGCAATTCAATGGGAGGAAATAAGATCAAGAAATTGATCTAAAATAAAAGTTCTGCCATAGAGGTTGGAGAAGACGTTGGGGAGGTTGAGGTATATCTCATAAGGCAGATATTTGCAGGGAGGTTAAGTTTTGGTCCAGGGGCTTGACCAAGTCCATGTAGGCGACAGTCCTCTGGAGCGTAAGGAACAATGAAAACCACACAGTCTCTCTGTGAGATCAGTAGAAATTGTTTGCCTTGTGGCTGTTTCTACCCTGTCGCTTCTGACAAACAAGCTTTTTTGTGGTTGTTTTGTTTTTTGTTAGGTTTGTATTTATTTTCTATTCTTATGGCTAAAAGGAGGATATTTGACCTCTGCAAAGCAGATCCCCTTTGCTCCCGGACATTTGTATTGATTGAAGAAGAGCCAAATGGAACAGGTGGGAAGGGAATATTCACTTATTTCTCCTGTGTCTTACTAGGATGCCCTAATCTCCATGCCACCTGCAGCATTTAGCAGCCCTGATTAAAGAGCACGGGGCCTGGCAGTCTGTGCGGGCTGCTCCCTGAAGCGGCCTGGACTGCCGTGGGCTGCTAGCTGCGTTCTGGTCTCCAGACAATCTGTCATTTCCGCTTTGTCCCAATAACCTTTGGCAACAATAAAAGCAAACAGGTACCTGAAAGCCAGGGATGCCTATAGAGAGAATTTGCCCTTTCTTTCTTTTAAAAAATGCAGGTGTCATTGGCACCACAAGAAGTCATTAGGTCTTGAGAGAACATTCATTTATATACAGTGGTTCTCAACCTTCTGGCCCTTTAAAACAGTTCCTCATGTTGTGACCCCCAACCATAAAATTATTTTCGTTGCTACTTCATAACTGTGATTTTGCTACTGTTATGAATCATAATGTAAATACCTGATATGCAGGATGGTCTTAGGCAACACCTGTGAAAGGGTCGTTCAACTGCCAAAGGGGTCGCGATCCACATGTTGAGAACCGCTAATAGAATCAAGATCACCTATTGGCATGTTATAATTTTAAACCGAAAAGACATGGCACCATCTTTGTTATGCCTTTCACCCTCTCTTTATAAGGTTCTGCAAATAGGATGAACGACTTGGAGAGATAATAACTACATATGTATGTGTGTGTCTGTATCTCTCTCTTACTTTATTTATGTATGTGTGGAAAGAGAGAGAGTTACAGACTCTCATACTACATCACACACACACACACACACACACACACACACACACACACACACACACACACAGTTATTTCCCCAATATAAGAAAGAGTTAAATACCCAAATGTATGAAGAAGGCACTGCACTAAAAGTCTAACAACTGCGCAGCCGTCATGGCTCAGTGGTTGAGCATTGACCTATGAACCAGGAGGTCGTGGTTTGATTCCCCATCAGGGCACATGCCCGGGTATCGGCTCAATCCCCAGTGTGGGGCGTGCAGGAGGCAGGCGATCAACGATTCTCTCTCATTGTTGATGTTTCTATTTCTGTCTCCCTCTTCCTTCCTCTCTGAAATCAATAAAAACATATTTGCAATGAGTCTAACAACTCAGTTTCCATTGAGATACACATCATGCTTTAGGCTAGCACCATCCAAAAGCACACAAATTTGAGAAAGATAATATCAGTGACTGAAGCCAGGCCTGTGTCTGGGTGATGAGAATAGCACAGTGGAGGGGGTTAGATTATGGAGAACTGAAGGCTCCATCCAATCTGGAAGGGGCAGTAGCCACTTACCTTCAATTCAGTTCACTGTTGCCTTGCAGGTGCAAGTCCAGTGTTGCCAGATTTTCCAATGTCAATAAAACTGGAAAAATATATACAGGGTATCCCCAAAATGTATACACACTTTGAATAATTATAAAGGCAGTGTTCATACTTCAGCTGAGTTTTTTAACTTCCAGGAGTATTTAGGGATGACTTTTCTTTGTTTAAAGCTTAGTCTGACTGAAAAGAAAGAAATATCAATTGAGCTATCTGCTGTTAAAGTGTGTATACATGTTTTTGGGACACCCTGTATACATAAAAAATTTTAAAAAAAATTGTGGATGTCTAATTCTCCCATCCCAAACTCAGCTTTATATATTATCCATTACTCAATTGGCCCTTTGTCATTTGGTGTTGCCAGTCTTTTTTTTTTTTTTTACATATCTAAGTTACACTCTGGGTCCTAGCCTCATTTCATAGATGAAGTCACTAGAGCATAGAGACGTGAATTGCCAATTTGCACAGTTTATGGCAGAGGTGGTATCTGAAATGTGATCTCAACTCCCCAGCCTATGTGATTTCTAAGATGCCTTATTCATGTTTCTGTCTAAACAACTGAACTTTATTATAGGCATTGGATGAGGGAGAAGTTAGAGAAAATTGTTTTATTATGTTGATAAATTTCAAATCATTATACTTCCCATGCAAATGGTGGCCCAAATTATATTTACCAGTCATGGATATTTGGAAGTTATTTTATTGGCTTAAAAATTATGCGATGTATCAATAAGCCATGTTTTTTTTAATAGATGGCATTAGAATATTACTAAATCCCCACTTCTATCCATTGAAAGGACATAGAAGGGTTTGCAGTCAAAACCCTGCCAGGCTCTTCTGGGATCATTTATTTGAACTATACATTCTTAACAAGTCATAGTAAGGTTTATGGTTCTTTCTGCATTCTGTCAAAAGTAAGAGTTACAATGCCAGCTATATCCTTAACACGAAAAAATTACTTAAAGTACATGTGCTAGAATATCAATATTACACTGGTGTAAACTACTGGCCCATTGTTTTTGTAAAAGACCAAATTTCTAGAACAGAGGGCAGGATGGGCAGAAGAAAGAATTTATTCTTTCATTTAGAAAAAGGGATGGTTTTGGTAAGGATTTGAAACAGGCCTTTCAGATAGTTAAGTCTCGTGTAAGAGTATGAGAATTAAGAGTTAATATGTGAACATGATATAGTGTAATCCCTGACATAAAGAAAGCAATAATTATTGAGAATTATTAATTAGTGACTCTTTGTTATATTGTACAATGGCTTATTTTCCTGTGGAAATTTTTATTTAAGATCCCTGAAATAACGAGATATGATTGAACATCAAGAATGTACTTTTATCCTGGGGCACCAGCCAAAATTTGTTGAGATGACAAAGTCCCTTTTCTTTGGGTCACATATCAGTTTAATCTTACTTCTGAATAATCTCTAACGCAAGAAACAATTTGTTGAACCCAAAATGTTCCAGAGACTACTTCTGTAATCAGTACTCCCTAAGGCTTGAATTTCAAAAACAGTTTTGGTATATTACTTCTGTTTATTTCTTTCAATCTTTTTTCAGTAGCCATGAAGGAAAAAGACTGAATTTACATGGACAACTGACCTCCAATATGTGGATTTAGTTCCTATATGTCAATTCTCCAACTCCTCATGGCAGTCTCTGCAAAAATAGGACTATTAAGGACCACCAATATTAATAAAAATAATTTTAAATGTTTATCTTTTAGTACTTGAATAGCTTTGTTAAAGAGAAGTGCTCTACAGTAATTTTAAGAGAGCCTGTTGCAACCCTCGCCCTGAGATAATTATCATTTCAGAAATCCAAATTATATTCAACAATGTGGTTTCACAGCCTTCACTGTTATGAACATTAAGGCAGTGTTTCATTGTAGTATTCACATTGGCCATCCTCCAAAGCTAGATCCTTCTGAGCATGTTATACTTCATCTTTCAGGAATGTAAAAATTTATAATATCCAGAAACCTTTCTCCGCTCTTACATCAGTTGCACACTAGAGCTAGTGGGCAAAGTGGAGATAGCTACAAAGAGCAGGAGCTAGTGTTACTGCTAGACCTATGAGTAGCTGTTCTATAAAGCACAGAGGAGGATATATTCTCATTTATAATGTCTGAAATTGAGCTTCCTCTTTAAAGGACAAAGACATTTAATTTTCAAAAATATTTGAGTTTATTGTCTAAGAAAAAAAATGTTTTAACAGATTCATTTAATTTTATTTCATCACTTTTCTTATACTCAGGTTTTCCTTTGTGGGTAGAATTTATTGTAGTTACTGATTTTATACTGCATGAGGTGAAATCTCTAAGTTTATTTCCATAACATTTTTTAATTCCTTGTCATTGTCAATAAAATGCATATATTTTCCTTTCTATCTCTCTTTTTCCTTTCTATTTTTACTACCAATATTTTATGGTAGTAACGTCAGACTTTATTGCTTAAATCTTCAGTTTCCCCACTACCTTCCTCATATCCATGTATTATTTTAGTTTCTGAAATGAAACCAATGAATCAATAAACATAAGCTGTAGGGAATGTTGATGCCACAGACAAATAATAAAATAATACCTCAAATCTGCTTTTGAGCTCCTTTAGTAACTTAACCACTTTAATTATTCTTATTTCCAAGTCCAGATAGTCCCTCTGGATTTAATTTTTAAATTATTTCTGTATCTTTCTTGAGATCCCCTATTTAGTATATCATTGTCATAATATTTTAGTTTTATTTGAACATAGCTTATTTCACCCTTTGAGCTTCATTATTATACAGTAGTCCCTCTTAATTCACGGGGTGGGGGGGTGTGGGGGGAAGGGAGGGGGCATTCTAAGACCTCCCTAGTGGTGCCTGAACACACAGATAGCATCAAACCCTATGTATACTATGTTTTTTCTTATACAGACATACCTATGACAAAGTTTAATTCATAAGTTAGGCACAGTAAGAGTTTAACATTATTAACTAATATAAAATAGAACAATTCAAGAATATACTATATGAAAAGTTATGTGGTTGTGCTCTTTCTCACTAGCAGAATTTTCTTTCTTCACAATTTTATGGATAAAAGATCCATTTCTTGCCATAGATCTTAGCAACCTCAGCAAGACTTTTTCTTTTCTTACTTAGTTGAGGTCTTTCATCTTTTCACTTAAAGGAAGCACTTTACAGCTTCTCTTTGGCCTCTCTGAGTTTCCAGCATCACTACTGTTGAGCTTTGGGGCCATTGTGAAGTGAAAGAAGGGTGACTTGAACACAAGCACTGACAATACTTTGACAACCAGTCTGATAACAGACAGCAACTAAGTGACTAGTGGTAGGTAGTGTATAGTGTAGAACTGCTTACACTGGATGAAGGGCTACAGCGATGATTCACATGCCGGGCCGGTCAGAGTAGGACAGCGTGAGATTCCATCATGCTACTCAGAATAGTGCACAATTTAAAATTTATGAATCGTTTCTTTCCAAAATTTTCCAATACTATTTCAGACTGCAGTTGACTATGGGTAACTAAAACTGTGGAAAGCTAAACTGTGGATAAGGGAAGACTAGTGTACTTTTTGTGAAGTTAGCCCTCTATGGATGCCTTACTTTCCTCATCTTCCTGTTAGATTTTCATTTCTGGCTCTCTGCCAGTCTTTTTCTTACTCACATCAGTAACTTCTGCTTACCTGAAGGAAAGGTGCCGGAAAGGTAAATGTAGAGGCATGGGAGAAGGTAGGCCCAAGGAGCCTTATCCTTAACCCCACTGCAGCCTTTCCACCCCGGGAAAGTGCAGGATTGGCAAGTTCTCCCTGGGGTGATAGATCAGGATTCAGGTAATAGCGGAAAGCGCCAATCCTACTCTTAAAATGGATACAAGAGAGCATTTGGGGTTTTTCTTTTTAATGCCTGCTTTTAAAAAATAAAAAAGGGGGAATTTGCCGGGAGCCGGTCCATCCTTGCTGTTTCAAGGGACCTGGCATATATGGCATACTGTTCTTGATATGTTTGCTCACCTTCTTGGCACTATGTGTTTTAACCAAGGTCACTTCTCTGAGAAAGGTTGTTTCCCCAGGTAGGGATTTTCCCCTGAAGTTAGGGAGGGAATAAAACCTCTTAACTAAGTGCCAGGCGGGTAATTAATCACTTTAACTACGAACAATCATGCTTAAGCCACATAATCTTTACTCCCTGGAATGGAGATAAGAAACGCCCTAACCTTTGGAATAGAGATTGATAGGATTGGAATCAACTGGTATAAATACAGATGTAAAAAGACAGAACTTAGAAGACAGAACCTACACAGAACCTAGAGACAGAAGAACTTCGCTGGAGAAAACATGGCAAAAGATCCTGGACAGAAACTGGCCACAGAACCTAGAGACAGAACCTAGCGAGAGAACATGGCTGAAGAACCTAGAGACAGAACCTGGCTACAGAACCTGGATAGAACATGGCAAGAGAACCTGACTAGAACCTGGTGACTGAACTTGGCTGGAGAACCTGGACAGAACCTGGCTGGAGAACCTAGCGAGGGAACATGGCTACAGAACCTGGCTGAAGAACCTGGAGAACCTGGCTGGAGAACCTAGCAAGAGAACATGGACACAGAACCTGGCTGGAGATCCTAACCAGAACTTGGCTGGAGATCCTAACCAGAACTTGGCTAGAGATCCTGGCTAGGCTGCTGATCAACTGAACGCTGCCTCCGAGTCTTTCCCTCTTTGCCGACTCCGTCCACACCTTTGGGGACCCCTGGACCTGCTGGGGTCGGACCCCGGCACTTACCTTCAGTATTGGCCTTCCTGTTCATTTGTAGGTAAATTGCTACTGTTTCCACCAGTTTCCATGGGTATGGAACTGGTGCCTACTTGGCCCCAAATGAAGTAAGAAGCCCTCGGTGGTGAAGGTTTTTGCCTGTACAGCTTGTCCTTCCCTGGTAGCATTATTGCAAAAATGGAGCAAAAAGGGTCCTGAGTAAAATCCCAGGTTAAAACATTTCATATGAATATTCTCACAAAAGTTTCAGTAGTGCTTTTTGAATAAACACTGCTTACTTTGTTGAATGGCTTTGGTTGATTTCTCTAATCCTGGAATTACTGCTTTAGAAAACCTGTCAAGTCTTTGCTTTTGGGGAGTGGATTTGCTCAGGTCTTTATTCTGTCATTCTAGAAAGTCCACATTATTATTGAAGTTCAGAAGGAACTGCTCAGTAGGCCAAGTCAGTATATAGAACGAGATCTCTGATTCTAGTGGCCTTGCTCTTTCTGCTACAATGGCAGAATATCAATATACCAAAGAGTATCAGAGAATACCACAGTGCCCTTCACGGCCCACCTCATCATCTCTAGCTTATTTAGGATGACTTTTCCTTACTCCGATGACTGTTCTTTTCAATATGAAATGTCTATTCTTTTCATATTGTATGTCATATCTTATAAGATTATTACTTTTTCAAATAAAGCATTAGTTCATTTTCAAATAAAAGATGAGTTTTGAAAATATCATCTTTATAAGGAGCACATTTTAAAAAATCGGGCAACATCACTTTCTGTGTTCTTTTGTTTGTTTGTTTGTTTTTGGTAATCCTCGCCTGAGGCTATTTTTCCATTGATTTTTGAAGAGAGTAGAAGGAAAAGGGAGAGACACAGAGAGAGAAACATCGATGTGAGAGAGACACATCAATTGGTTGCCTCTCGCACATGCTCTGACCAGGGCAGGATGGATCCTGCAACTGAGGTATGTGCCCTTGACCAGAATCGAACCCGTGACCCTTCAGTCTGTGGGCCGATGCTCTATTCACCGAGCCAAACCGGCTAGGGCCCTTTCAGTGTTTTAGGCAAATCAACAGACCTATATGAATTTCTCCTTTTGTAATTGCACTGTCTATGGTAAGAATAAAAAAAAAGTAATATGCATTATACTTTGATAGACTACTAATGAGGAAATCATCCTTTCGACCTGTTAGAGTTTGAGAAAGGTGAATTATTAACAAAACCAAAATGAACCTTCATATTTTACAACTTTATGGAAACTTTGACTTCTCTTTATACTATGTTTTATTGACAAATAATGTGACTTTTGAAAATGTAGATAATTAGCATTGTTTTAAATATCACTTTTAAGCTTGCTAACTAACAATGAGGAGGACCACTTTACCTTTCTCTGAAATAACCCTACCACCAAACATAGCTGATCAGTTAATGATGATCACATGAATGTGTGAATCTGCATAGACATTCTGAAAACAGAGATCGCTAATCAGTTGAATTAGCTACTTTCAACCAATTCATATATTATGCTTGATAGAGTTCTTTTAAAATTAGAGTCAGAAAGAATTTCAATATCAAATGTTTTTCTGTAACATTAGAATATACTAGTGTAATGATACACAGCTTCTTTCTCCTCGTGGCACCAGGTACCTGGACCTGAGGCTGCAGGGACAGGTGGCACTGTTTTCCACAATCCCCAACGCTTCCTTTAGTGTCCTTTTGGGTCTAGTTCCCTCCGAGGTTTGAGCATCTGATCGATGCTTCTCTGTCTCTGGGTCTGTTTTTGTTCATCAGTTTATATTGTTTATTATAATCCACAAATGAGTGAGATCTTCGTGACTCTCTGAGTTAAGTTTTAATGTATTATATTTGAATGCAAGGTCTGTCCCTTATCACCAGCAAAAACCCCAACACTCAAGAGCCTGGTAAATGCTGAATCATCCTTGAAAACATAGCTCAGCTAACACTTTCAGTTGAAGACTTTCCTCATACCACTAGGCAAGGATAAACCCCTATTTATTGGTAGTTGTACATCTAGTGTAAAGTGTTGTAACTTCAGGTTCACTTGGATTCCCCCATGAAATTATGAGTTTTCCAAGCATACTGTCATCTTTATCTCTGTCATCTCAGGACCTACCACATTAGCTGAAGGATCTAAGGGTCTCAAATGTTAGTCAGGGATTAAAGGGCTAGAAACTCCTAGGGCTGGTGCGATATCCAAGTCCCCGACTTGTGGTCCAGGGCCATTTCACCTCTTATATTTTATTTCATTTTGATATTATTAGTTCCTACATATTCTATTATGTAACCTTATGCAGAATAGCAAAGAACCCCTGTTATGTGTCTCTTATCCTGTACTTTTCTCACAATATTTATATTGTCTTTGCCTGATTCTCTTTCTTTCCCATCAGAACTGTGATATCCTTACTGAAAAAGGCCATGAAATTCTTGTCTCTACATCCCTATATTCTAGCACTATGCTTAACACAGGGTAGGGATTCAGCAATATTGGTAGAATTTAGTTTACTAGTAGTTAAACTACATTCACATTTGGAGTCAATGTATTTGACCGAATTGTGGCTATAATGTAATCAAGTGAGATAATTGTTCTTGCTGTTCACAAGGGCTGGATAGATTTTAGAAACATCCAACAGAAGGTCTCAACAAACAGGTATAGTGAAATTCAAACAGATGGCCAGCAATCATGCCAAGTCCATCCTTGTTTCCACTCCTTAGGTAATTATGGTGAGCCCCGGCATGGGTGGAGTTGGATAGCCAACATATTCATCGTTCACTAGGTTCATTTTTAGGAGAGCCAAGAAGTCAATGAATGTGATGGTTTAGTTAGTTTATAATGGGCTGTTTTATGTTGGTTGAATCAGTCAAGTGAGTTGGAGGATCTTAAAAGTATTAATTTTGCTAATAAGTCATGAATAACTTTTTAGGAAGACGCATGCTTTATCTGTAGAAGTACGATATACTTTGTTTTCCCCTGGCCATCATTGAAATAGAAAGATTTTGCCTCACATGGTCTTATCTGTAGAAACCAGGTACAATTTTATGCCTGTCATTTAAATGACTTTTCTATTGTCTTTCAAGTAATTATAAGTATTCTGTACTTCCGTCTGGCTTTGTGGTTAAAGAAACATTAAGGAATGTAACAGCTCCTGGGGAGCTTTTAAATAAAACTACAATACTCAGATTCCTCCCCAAAAACAATTAAACCAGAGTCTCTTTAGAGTAGATTTAAAAAACAACAATAACAGATTTTCGGTATTAACAATAGATATGACCAGACTCTACTCTCATTTAAGCATTTTTTTATGCTGTTCTGTGTATGTTTTATACAATTTGAGTTGAAGTGCTACTAGTAACACCAGATACCAAGTGTTTAATAATTTTTCTTTTTTAAAGTGATTCATTAAAAATGATAGGTAGCTCTGCCGGTGTGGCTCAGTGGTTGGGTGTGGACCTATGAATGAAGAGGTCACGGTTGTATTCCAGATCAGGGCAAATGCTAGGGTTGCGGGCTCAATCCCCAGTGGGGGGTGTGCAGGAGACAGCCAATCAATGATTCTCTCTCATCATCAATGGTTCTGTCTCTCTCCCCCTCTTCCTTCCTCTCTGGCATTGATAAAATTATATATTTTTTAAATGATAGTTTGGGATTATACTACTGATACATCTTCAAAAACCTTCTCTATATAGCCTAGAACCCTACTAACACTTGGCACTTTTAGGTACTCCTACCTGAAAATGTCTTAAAATAGGGAAACAGCATGTCCTGTTGATAATATGAAAAAACAGTCAGGCATTCCATCTTGTTATTTAATAATGTTAGCTTTATTATTATAATAGAATACAGTATGACATAAAATTAAGAGCTTTTGCTAAACGCTGTAAAGCAATACATGCATCTGCGATAAACAACCTCAATTCATCTTAGGTTTTATTGCCACTTCACTGCACTAATGTGCAATAAACATTCAGTGTCATCTTTAAAAACATTCCTGGTAATAAACAGGAACTGTCCTCTTTAAGAGCATAACTTTATATTCAAGGAAGACTTACCTAGTATTACATGGTTTAGCAAAGCACTGTAGAAAAGCTACATAGAATTATTTGTCTTCCATAAATTATGTAATCAATTAATACAATAGAATATTATCCACATATACTAACAAACTAAGAAATGAGAGAAATGCCATCATTGCATAGCAGGAAGCTGACTAATAAGAAATATTCACATCTAATGAGCAAACTACAGACCAAACGTTAGTCATGACGAGTCTGGAAGATAAAATACTCTTAATAAACACATTAGATTGACACAGAAAAATAACAAGATAAACAGTAACATAGAAGTTAGAGCCATATTTTACTTTATTTTCTATACATGATATCTACACACGATACCAGAGGATGAACACCCTTGCTTCAGCCTTTATTGGCCTAGCTCATGGAATTTCGGCAGGACCAAATCAAACAATAAAGCACATTTAAAAAGAAAACCAGAGTTTGTTTAGGAAAACACAGTGTATTTTCCTACATCATTGGATAGCAGCTTTTTGAGAAAGACATAGCTCCAACCCTGGGTATGGACCCGACTGTCTCATTTGGCAATTCGGCTGACAGGCTTATGTTGTGGTACCCTAAATGTGTTGCTTAGACCATGAACTGTGGATTCTGGATGCTAATTTTAAATATATCTGAAACCCTATCGGACAAAAAGGAGACTTCAAAAATACCTTCTGCATAAATATTTATCTCTAAAACATCTGGGAAGTAATGAAACCGCCTAGAACTTTCATAGGGAGTATTAATGGACCTCTTGTCGTTAAAGCCCTTACATAGTATACCTACAAATATATTGCTACAGTATAAATGAAATAACATTACTCAATAAAAGCTATTTCCTGTACATTCTTTCATGAATTTTTATAGTTGGTGCTACATATGGTACAGCACATTGAAATAGTTGATATCAGCAAAGATAGCGGTAATATACAGTTGATTTTCTCGCTCTCACTAATGCTTTTCCATTTTGTTTCTGTATTACAAGAGTGTAATTTAGGGAACTGTGGCAGTACTGGAGCAGATAGCAACTGATTTACTACTGTACGCCAGACAGCAGTTTGCAATTATAAGCTTTCTCTACGTAAATGAACTTTATGCCCATATATTTGAAGTTCCACCTGATTCCTGCAAGCTGTTCTAATCTTAAATGCAGGCTCTAAAGGTATTTCCATAGCACTTAACAACATTCTAACAGCTAAGAGCGGTGAGTCTTACACACTATTTTAAGAACACAACCTTAAAAAAAAAAGTAAAAAATGTACAATCTCATGCTGTATATGTACATAGATAATTTATATATTCTATTTTTGTTCACTAGTCATAAATTTCAATCTAAAGCTTTTAATGTATGGTATATAAAATACATTCAACAATTCTAGAGCTTGCAAAATATTTTTGCCCCTCTAAAACATCTTTATAAAGGGAATGAAGTGTTTTATGGAACACATGTGCTATCTGTAAATAGGCATGATGAGAAAGGGAATATTTTTTAATTATTTTATTTAATTTTCAAATTTTGGGGCTGTTATTGAGTATTAATGTTTTTGTTAAAATGATTCTTCATCAAGTCCAGAGATAAAAGTGGAGGTGATAGTGAAAATAGCCTGTGTAGAACATTTCTCTCCTTTGGACAAAATGTGCTCTACAAGGAGGAACTGCTCCTCTATGAATTTTAAAATAGCACTTAGCAACAAAATAGCATGTTAGGCATTTATAACAGGAGAAAGAATGGGGGAACTTAGCTTTGGAAACAAAAATATTGAAGTTATCCATCGGTTTAAAAACCAAAACAAAAATGTAAGCATACCATAGTTTGTGCAATAAAGATATAGATTCTTTGAAAATTTTCTTCATTAAACATTTATAATTTTCTTTTCTTTTAAACACCTTCACATAAAAATATTTTTGACATATATAGTATCTTCTTTGTTTAGAATATTTGGAAATATATATCTACAAATTATCTAGAGTTATAGTTGTTTTATTTTTCTTCTACTTTACCTCCTATCTTGGGAACTGTGTCCCCCTTCTTCCCTCTCCCTTTCGTTCTGTCTCCTTCCATTGTGATTGTTTTTGCTCTCTCGTTCTCACTCTCAGAATCCTGTCTCTCAGCTGTATTCTCTGCTCTGCTCTGCACTGCTGGACAGGGGTGTGTTCTTGTAGGAATTATGGAAATAAGGGAACCCTCAAATTCTTTAAGACAGAGGCAATAAAGCAGATGGGAATTACCGCGTTGAGAACAGAAAGCAATTTCCGTTGCAGAGGACTGAACAGCAGAATGTGAATAAAAGGACCTACTTATGCGGGGTGGGGGCTTTGAGCTGAGGCTCTCTGTTTAAATAGGTAGCCCAGTAAACCAAGTTGAAGATTCCAAATAGCAGCGGGAAGGCTATTCTTGACAGGCGGTCAATTTTGCTGACACTGTTAAAGGTTTTCTTGGGTTCTGGAGGTTTGACTTCTGGTTTGGCTTCTTTTGGTTCTATGGTCGCGCTCTTAGCAATGGTAGCTAAACCAGGGTCACCCCTGGCCATGTTAGGGGTGTAGCTGGTTGCTGTCGGAGCGTAAGTGTTGTTTTTCTTCATAAGAGGATCCTTCACTTTCTTTGGCTATAAAAAAGAAAGAGTAAAAACAGTTTGTTCGGTAAACTGTGAGATAAGCATGCTTATAAGTTGCTGAGTAAAAGTGACCTTCATTTTGGATCCTAAATCTGTGCTTTATTTAAAAATCTAAGAACTGTAATTTATGACTGTATTTTTGAGGTAAATTAAAATTGCAGATACCCGTATCCAGTCATAAGATTGACAATTTGGGAGATATAATGTGCAGCATGGTGATTATAGCTTATAAGACTGTATCATATATTTGAATGTTACTAAGAGAATAGATGTTAAATGCTTTCACTACAGAATGAAATGGTAACTATACAATGAGTGGAGATGATAACTAATGCTACGGTGGTAATCAATTCACAATATCTATATGTATCAAAGCAATCCCACTGTACACCTTAAACTTACCCAATGACATGTGTCAATTAATTATATCTTGGTAAAGCTGGAAAAATGCTGACACAATATTTTCCAGACTTTCCTGTCAAGAGCCGTGCTCTATTTCCGCACCCGTTGAGTCTAGAATGGACTTGTGACTTTGGACAGAGTGATGCTGTTGCACTGTAGGAGCCTAACTTCCAGAGGCTTTGCAACCTCAGCCTTGACCTTCTACAAACATGCCACTGCCGCATGAAGAAGCCTGGACCAGACTACTGAGTGACAGAGACCAGGTGAGAGACACAGCCAGCATCAGGCCCCAGACCTGTGAGAGAGGCCACTGTGGGTCTTCTCGCCCTGGTGGAGCCTGCAGTTAACTGCAACCCTGTGAGTGAGCCCAGGTTAGACTAATGGGATTACCCCCGGGCTGTTCTCAGCCCCAAATGCTTGGTTGTTATTTTAGGATCTATACCTTGCCACTGCCAGGTGGTTTGTTTTGCAGCAATAAGTTGCTGAGCCAGTTAGTATTACTTGCTCCTTCTCCCCAGGCTTCAGGTGGGCAAATGATAAAGCAGAATTATTGAGAATATATCCAGAATTCAATTCTTGTGCAATGTTAGTTGCTCATCAATGACGTCTATGCAACAATTGACAAGTGCAGCATTTCTTAGGGTTTCTGTCATGTAGACATTGCCAAAAAATTGAGTAGATCCTTGACTATAGCTGAGTGGCCCAATACAATTGCCAATAGCCACATGTGGCTACTGAGCAATAAAATGTAGCTAGTCTGATTAGATACATGCTGAGAGTATAAAATCACATAGTATTTTGAAGACCTAGTGTGAAAGAAAGAATGAAATCTATCTCAATAATCTTGTATAGTTTCCATGTTGTAAAGATAATATTTTTATATATGGGCTAAAGTATATTATTAAACTTAATTCCACTGGCTTATACCTAAAAAATAAAGCTACTAGAAAATTTCAAAGTACATATCCAGCTGATGTTTGCAACGTACTTATATTTCTGCTGGACAGCGATAGTCTAAAAGAATGGTTTTCATTCTTTTTTGTACAGTAATTTACTAGTAACATTTTTTTTTAAAGTGCAGTGGCTTGGACACAGTCTCATATTTTGATTAGGATTTCTCAAGATTTGAGCCTGGTTATTGATGTCGCAAAAACTTAGCCATCGATGAGAACCTAAACTTGAACCACCAGATGCAGTACTCTCTGAATAATTTTTATTTTTAAATTATTCAATCAGAATAAATTATTACTTCTAGAAGACCTGATGCTTTTCACTAGACACAATAGTTAGGAATTTTAACAGGTAAATTAATTTATTTTCCAGCTATGTGCCCTGTATGCTACTTTTTTTTTCCTCTCCAAATCCTTAAGCTATTTTGAGACTTAAAAACAAATATATTATGATTTTTTCCAGTGTTACTCCATTAAAATAAGGCCACTTTCTCCAAATATACACTCATTTTTCAGTGAAGGCTGAGTTGCTTAAGCTTTATGAGGAAGAACAGAAATTTCCATAATTAAGTGGAAGTGATTCTCTCTGAATGTAGTCCAAATGACTACAGGTCAGGAAGAGATTATGATTTATTTCAACATCGTTAAAGAGCCAAATTGACCTTATGTTGAGTTCATTTCTTTAAAAATGAGAGTTTTAATATTATAGATACATTAAACAGCTTGTTATGCCCTTTAGATAACATGTATAATGTACTCTGGTGTTGAAGAGAGGCCAAGGGTTCCTGTGTAACCAAAACTTGTTGAGTGACAGACATCCTATTAGGCAAACTGAAAGAAATAATCTTCTAAAGAAAAAGTTCATGGAGATGTCATCTTTTCCTGCTTCAATTTATCATAACTCCACTACTAAAAATTCTCAAATTAAGTGTTGTTGTTGCATTTTTGCAACATCATGTTGAATAGAATATTTAGAAATAACTGTTTGGTTTATCAGGAAATACTAATTTCTGAAAATATTGAGCTCCCCCACGTTCTTTAAGAAGTTGGCATTTCTTCCAGCAATTAACCATAGAAGGATGGGTTATAAGCAGGCTGCTGTATGCTCATTGGATAATGTGATGACCCTGTGGGAAAGTTCTTTTGAATTTTAAATTGCACCTTGTTAAGGGCTGGAAATTTAACTCTCCTGGAAACATTAACCTAGTATCAGAAAAAATATATTCTTCTTCATCTCTGAATGTCAAGATGAGACCTAGATTAGAATAAGCAAATCAAACTGTCAGAGCCTGCGGGAAGATTTTTACAGAAGCATAAATAACTTATAGAAAATATTGTCTATTTAATGAGGATGATTGATGTAAATGTAGATGTATTATTACATATAGATGTATTGCAGTACATACATATATACTCACTAGTATGGACTAAAGATTGATAGAGATTAAAATATTTTCTTTGAGACATAGCACTTGAAAGACTAATATAGGGGTCAGAATGGGATAAATAACAATCAGAACTATGAGCTCACCAATGCCTCAACCAAAATTCCGTGGTCTCCATAAAAATTCCCATTCATCTAACCACTAGTCAGTAACAGCTGATACTTAGGAGCCAGAATCGGAAAGATGTTGGCCTCTCACAGCATGCAAAGAAAGTAATACGCTAGAAAAGCAACTTTCCTAATGCTTGCACCTCACTTTCACTGTATGTCACCCATGTTTGCATATCACTCATCCTGAATAATTTCAGTAGAATATGTCAGTAATTCTAAGATGTACATTTAAAAATGTTTCACAGCTCTGTCTCTGGGCTATGTCTTACAATTCTCAGTGTTTTAGGATAACCTGTCTCCTGGGTTGGCTCTCTCTCCTTCAGGCTGCCCTTCTGGTCTAGGACAAAGGGAGCCATGGATGACAAAGGCACATATTTGACTTAACTTTGTCTCCACCTTCTTGGCCCTCTCTCCAGCTGACATATGCAGTCCCTGTATCTTGTCTCTTCTCTCTACTCAACCTGAGTCAAAGTTCTTGGTTTGCAAATTCAAAGAATGTTTATACTGGGCAAGAAGGTTTCAAGGCAGGCTGGATTTTCAGGGCCTGCTTCTGGTCCACTTTGGCTATGATAGTACATCCTGGGCAGAACCCTTTTGCTTTTACTTATGTAGCGCACTGGGATGTTGAACTGACTCATCTGTTGCTGAGGGGTAAATCTAAAAGAATTTTACCTTAACAGCATATTTTCTTTCAGTTGTATTTGATCATAGAGCTGTATTTTCAGGAACCATCACAAGGAGATAGCATTCAATGGAGTGGAATTCGGGGGAAACTGCTGAAGAGTGAATCCTCCTAGATTATTCTAGAGGTCTTACAGCCTCTGTCTCTGACTTGCCCTTCTTCCTACTGTCCCCAGACTCACTTGCATTTTGATATATTTTTTCCTTCAAAAATTAGAAGTAGAAATAGCCTCTCTGTTTTCAAATCCACTCTCAAATAGGTTCTGAGTGATATTCTCTGTCTCTCTTTTTCTTTCTTTCTTTTCTTTCTTTTATTTTTGTTTTGTTTTGTTTTGTTTTGTTTTGTTTTGTTTTGTTTTGTTTTGTTTTGTTTTGGTTAATCCTCACCTCAGGGTATTTTTCCATTGGTTTTTATGGAGAGTAGAAGAGAGAGGGGGAAAGATAGAGAGAAACATTGATGTGAGAGAAACATATCAATTGGTTCCTTTCTGCACGAGCTCCAACCAGGGCCCAGGCCAGGGAAGAGCCTGCAACCAAGGTACATGCCCTTGACCAGAATCGAACCTGGAGCCGTTTGGTCTACAGGCCAATGTTCTATCCACTGAGCCAAACTGGCTAGGGCTGAGTGATATTCTTGACTTGATAGTTTTCTACATTTTTCTGTGATTTCTCTGTGTTATGACCCGTAAAGCAAGCCTCTATTTTGGAAAGAGAAAATGTTTCCTGCCCTTTGCTTCACTGATAATTGGAAATAATGCATTTTTCAAACACAGTTAAATTGAGGCAGTATAGTAATTATGTTTATAACCAAAGGGATTAGGTTTAAAAAGTAACCAAAATCCTATGATTTTCAAGTTATAAAAAGTATAATGCTATGTGTAAGTTTATTTGCTCCTAATGTCAGGCTTGTTAAAACTCTTCTAAGATCAATTGAAGCAATAGAAAAGCATATTTGAGTAGAAATATTAATTTTTGTCTCCTTTATCTTCTGCATCTACTCTGCACATCTGTCCATTCAACTTTCTTTAACAAGAATTAAATTATCATAGCACTTAATCATTGATGATATAAGAATTGCAATCCTCATTAACCACTCTCTGCATTCTTCATCCATTTCCACAAGTCCAAACATGCCATCTAATATGTTTAAAAAGACATATTAGTGCTATACCACAGGGGATATTAATGCATTTACCTTTTCTGGAACCACGCTTTTGCCATCCCAGGCATAACCTCTCTTGGTGAAATAGTTTACTGTGGCGAATTCAATCAGAGCGGAGAACACAAAGGCATAGCACACTGCGATAAACCAATCCATAGCAGTTGCATAAGCCACCTTAGGGAGTGAATTCCTGGCACTGATGCTCAAAGTTGTCATGGTGAGCACAGTTGTTACTCCTGTAAAGAAAGAAATTAAGTGAATTTGTCAATTGCTACTACACAATGGCATCACTGGATGTCATGCTACTTATACAGAGGGAGAGCCACAGTACCCCAGAGTATAAGTTTTCTTGTTCATCACATTTTGGTCTGGAATGGATGAGTTTTAATTTAATCCCAGTGTAGTTTGCAGTTGATGGAATGGCAATTTGAAGGGGATCTCTTCTAGGGATAAACTACTTTGCTGTTGAGCTGTTAATAAAATAGCGAACTTTTTAAAATGGGCATCTTGAATGTGATGTCCTGGTTAGAAAAGGAAATAACATTCTCTCACTTTCTCCAACTCTTTGAAATAGAAAGCATAGATCACTATCTCTGATCCACAAGAAAGCTCTGAATCCTCAGCTCTGTTTGGTATTCTCCCTGTGTACCCCAAATCTATAAACCGAGAAGATAACAGTGTATTGATGATTGATAAGTGATAGATACCTAAATTATCTTCAGATAATACTTTGTTACATTATTAACTCTTCTGTTTTTATACTATTTTTTGTGCTGATTTTGAAGTAGCCACTCTTTTGAAGAAATTCCTGAAATAAGTTGCATTAACTTGCCTGAGGTAATACATTTCAGAAGGAGCAAAGCCAAAATGTAAACACATTTTGAGATTTAAATGTCCGCAATCTTTTCTTTCCTGTTACTGCTGCCCCAATGCCGTCTTTAAGTCAGTTGTTTTTAGTTAATTTATATAATTATATGAGTTGGTATGTGAATAATGATATCCATTAATGTTCATTTAACAAATTAATATTACCAGCCTACTAAATATAACGCACTGTATAGTTAGTCTGTTGCAAGGTTCAGTATAAACCATTTGAGAAGTATTTAAAAATTCACATAATCCAGTAAGGATGACTCAGGCTGCATGATGTGGAAAAATCATGACCTGTTCCAATGACTACTCTCAACCTGACCACTTAGCTCCATGACCTGAGTAAGTGAATTAACTCCTAGGGACCTCAGTCTTCATGTCTGTGGAGGCATGACTGAAACTTCATTCCTTGACTGTCTATATCATCGTTGAAGTTCTGAGAGGAAAATTTCCACACAATCATTCACAAGATTATTTGAGGATAAAATGTAGTAATATGTACAAACATTTTAAAGATGTAAATAAATTATTGCCATAGAAGATGCTATCTTCCAATGGGTCTAAAATTAATACCTATAATTCCCCCCATTTGATGACTTTTCAGAGAATTGGTAGGACTACAGAGATGGGGGTGGCTAATTTTTGTGAACTGCTTTAAACCATCCAGTATTTCCTAGTTTTCCATGAATGTCAAGGTACATAATCTTGGCAACTATTTTAGAAAGTGATAGGATTAAGAAGGAACACTGAGACTTTTATCAAGTCATAGTTATTACTTTGAACTTTGATGGTGTTACAGAAAGTTCTGGGGCCTTGTCTATATTACCTAACCAACAAATGGTTTAAAGAATATTGGCTGGAAAACAGCCCTCAAATGTACATGTTGATATTAACTTGAGAAAATAGCAAGGTAACTTAAATACCAGTAACTAGGAAACAGAGCAACCCAGTTTTAAATCTCAGTTCTATAATTGCTGGGTGACCTTGGGAAAATTGCCTCACAATTCAGAGCTTCTGCCTCATTCTTTAAAAATAATTATTTCTTTGCAAATTAATTTCAATAAGTCTAACTCAGAGGAATGTGTGACTATTAAATACAATACAGTAGTAAAGTGTTTAGCACTTAGCCTGATATTTACTTAGGGCAAGATTAATTACTTATCATTATTGACAAATACAGTCCTTTTGGATAAATTCATGCTATAGTGAATTCATTTCTTTAATTTTGTGAGTTTTGGTTTATGTAAGCAGCATAAGGAATTCAGGAGTAGGTGTTCTTAAATCAAATGCATGCATAAATTAAAAGCAGTGAAGAATAGCATAAAGAGGTGTGTGTGTGTGTGTGTGTGTGTGTGTGTGTGTGTGTGTGTGTTCTTATAATTCCTGCTATAGGGGAGGGGAAAAGAACAAAAGTGTTTTGAGCATCTCTTAAGTTCCAAGTACTAAGCCAGACAATTTACGTATTTTATTTTTATCACTTAATCTTTTAAACAGTATAATTTGACATTAATTGTATTCACATTTTATTGGCAACTGAAGCTTAGAAAAACAGATTAAAATTAAAACTTGACTCTGTCTGGCAGCAAAATTCCATGACCACATTTCCTCCAAATGTGAGCATGGAAGGTCAAAAATATGATATTGATATTTTAAGACATAAAACAGGCTTCAGCTTTGTTATATAGTCTGGGTTGCCTTTTAGTTGTTATAAATTACAACTTTTTTTATTTTTATTCTTGTATTTCTTTAAATACCCATGACCCTCTCAGGCATCTTACACAGCTCAGAGAAATATGCTGAGTTCAGACAAAAAAGGAATAGAAACATGTGTACTAAATAAATGTTAAGAGGCTAAAGGTCTTAGAAAATTGTATTTATGATTTTATTGAACTTGAAACATTAGAAATATAAAACTTGATAGACAGAAATACTTGCCACAACTAAGGTTATACATAGGTAGTTATGTTCAGCAAAAAGTCATGAGTTGTTGAAAGTGTTAAAAGCAAGGTTTTTAAAAATAAATGGATAAGTATTTTTTTTAAAAAAAGCAAAGTTTTTCATTTATAAAACAGTCCAAAATGTTTTAGAAAGTTTCCAAACTGGAAGGATCAGATATGTTGGGGTAAAGGGAAAATGACATTAAAAAACGTATTTTTTACTGTAATGCTGGATTCATTCTACATAAAATATAATGAAATATCTTATGTGTTCTAATTAAAAAAAATTCTTGTGGGAAAAAAGGGGCTCAAATTACATATGCACACAGAAGCTAGTGTCTTCATTTCTAACAAGTAGTGTCAAAGCTGGTTAATATTGACAAATGGTGATAAGGAATGTTTGGAGTGATCGCCTTTGCTTGGTAGCTGACTCTTTCTGGATCTTGATTTAGTTGTGTTCTTAGGTTATTGGCAGAACAAAGATTTGGTGGTTTCCAACCTAGAAGCACCTTGCACCATTCAGAAGGGAATAGTCTTTTCTGGGCACTTGGAGTAGAGTCTTGCTTCTTTTCTGAGATAACTGACTTTCTCATACCTTGCATATTATTGGAGGATCTTTGCATATGAATGATCCCCAATTTAGATTTTAAGCTTCTTAAGGCTTTTATTCTGTAGTTAAGGGTCTTAAATATAGCATTGTGCCTAGCTGATATTTCTGGAATGAACCTTGGTACCCACACCTTTCACCAATGAATATATGGTTGTTATTTACAAACAAATGATGTTGCCCACAAGAACCCCATCCCATGTCTTGTCATTGCAACAGGGTATCCCACTGGTGGGGGTACAGCATGTCATTAAGGGCACAGACTGGGGATCTAAGGGTGTGTGTCTTTCTCCACACTCCTTCACCTCATAGCTTCTGACCTTGAGCAGGTGACTTAATCTCCAGTTTCTTAGCTTTCTTATTTCTAACACAAGGATAATAATAGTACACAGGCTTTACTTTTTAGTGTTAAATAAGATAGTGTAGGGATTTTTTTTTCCATAGAATAGAGTCTGCAATAAAAACACCCAGTAAATAATGATTATGATTCTATTATTATTCAAATTTTAAGCTCCAAGTTATAACCTTCATGAGGGGAGTGGTTTATGTTAAGGTCACTGCTGTATTCTATGTCTAGCACATAGTAGACTTCAAATAAAAATTACTGAGTGAAGGAGTGAAGGAATGAATCAATAAGTTCATGGTTATGGAATATTTTGCTTACATCAGTCTAAAAAGTATAATTAAGGTAGTATAACACTTTTTATGAAGTGCAAATTTCTTAAATAATAAATTAGGGAATGACTTTTCCTATTAGTAAAAGGTTATTACCCTTTAAGCAGTTTTCCATTAGCTTGCCTTAACTTGAAGCATCTAGGGCATTTTGATAGAAAAAATGCATATTTGTAACTTCAGAAGTGCACTTATAGGTAAATGAAGTGTTCCTGTACTCTCATATGATACGGTTATTAATGCTCTCTACCTATGTAAGGAAACCCTGCTTTCATATATGTAAAGAAATACTTCTGCAGGTATTTTTTTACATTATAAAAAATACACAGGTATATGATTATGTAATCTGAAAGTAGGCTTTAAATATTAACGTTTCTGTGCATGTGTGTATGTGTGTGCGCGCACGCGTGTGTGTTTTCATCTAGTATGAATGACTTTATGCCTGCTTCATTCCAGTTGGTCTCCCAAAATATCAGATCAAATGTTTATTAATCCCATCGATTTACATGCACTGAAGCAGCTTGCTATTTAGGGCAATACTTTTTAATTAATAAACAGTTTATATTGTACTAACTTCTTATTTTAACATACAATTATTTTTTCATTCTATTTGCACTATCACCCAAATAACTTGCCCTCCAAACCCTTGCATGCATGTTTTGCTTGTTACTTACCAAAGACGGTCCTTGCTGGTACAGACTCTCTGTTGAGCCAGAAGGAGACTTGGGACAGAATGACGGTCATTATGCATGGCAGGTATGTTTGAATAACAAAATAGCCAATCTTTCTTTTCAGGTGGAAATGAGTGGTCATAACAACATATTCTCCTAGAGGGTGAAACAGACAGTAACTTTGAACAATTTGACCTTGAAAAAAAGTTAATTTCTGAGGTTTTCCATCAGCAACAAAGACCTGGAGGTTAGACACATCCTTTCTCCAGGTGATACCTAGTTCCTGAAGAGGAAAGCCTTTATCCAGGAAAGAGAAAAAAAGACACTTTAATAACATGACAAAATGGCTCTGAGGATGAGATTGATATGCCAAGGATGTCACCTATAGTCTTACATCCTTATCCTGGTACATACATCTAAGACATATCTTTCTTATAATATCAGAAAAATGATATGTGTCTTTACATATACTTCATTATCATCTTTTGTTGTGCACAGTATGCCATTTTGGGAAAATTCTTCAAAGAATATGATTTTGGTGTTCTGAAGAGCAATTATTTGACATTATATTTGTTTTATAAACAACTTCCTTACTAAAAAATTAGAATAGGAGAATTTCAGATCTTTTAAAATCATCTTCCTAAATTAAACAAAATCTAGGTTTTGGCATGAAATATTTGAAAAAGGAAAAAAGAAGGCAGCCAAATCAAAATCATGTTGTAATAATTTAAAAAGGAAGGAAAAACAACAACAAAAATGGTCTCCTAAATTGGATTAAAACAATATGTCTATATATTAAGTGTTTATGCACTAAGCATATCAAATTCTTTTCCTCTAACTCAACAGTCTAGAAGAATTGTAATTCAAATATTCTTGTACATCATGTAACCCTGAGGGAAGCTTGTAAGTTAGATGTGATAATATTTCTGTTACATTACAATACAAAATTAAGGGGAGTAGAAAAATAGAAGCAGGGATTTAATTTTGTAAAGCAGAATCGAGTGTTTGTGTAGACCTGGCCTCCATTCTTTGCTTTCTCAACTGTTAGTTACTTGAAGGGTAAATACCTTGCTTAACCTCTTTGACTTTTTCTCATTTGGTCAATTAAAATGATAGTGTTTACTTCATTATTCCTAAGATGCTGTGAGGATAAAATTAAATGATGGAAGTGAGAGTATTTTTTAAACAGTGGGAGTCACTTGAAGATTTACAGTGTAAAGATAAAAGATTAGAAATGCATTCTCTCTAGCTCAAGAGATAAACCATTCACTTTTCAACAAAATTGTAGTGAGCATTGATTCCATGTACAGCTATCATTTTTTCTTCCAAGTATTCAAAAGTTAGTATTTTCTGAAAATACTACCTTTTTAAGAGGAATGAGATATTAAAAATATCATTGGCAGAGTGGTTGGTGATTATAGTTTTAGGCCAATTAGCCTTTTTGGACCCATCTTGTTATCTGAGCTATGAGTAGGTTGACCAGGTAACTATAGAAGTTTCCCTTCCTCACCCCCTAATTTTCACATTTTATGGTTATAATTATTTCTCTGAATATCATGCACTAGGCTGTGTGAGTGGCCCTCAGGTTCCTTTGATGAATGTTAATCACCGTTGTTGCTCCCCGGTCAGGGAAGATAGTTCAGTTCCTCATTTATTTTGACTGTGTAACCCTAGCTCAATGCATCCTTAAATCAACTCATCCACAGGAAACTGGAAAGAGGACCCCACAGTTTCTCTTGGTCATCTGTTATAAGGATAAACAATAGTCATTCATGAAGAAAAGACATTTCTGTTCGGCAAAACCAATCTACATTTTCTTTGATCAAATCTGTGTGTTGACTTAGGTAAGTATGAAGACTTTGTAGCCATTATGTGTTTTTAAAAAAAGGATTACATATTATTTCATTCTTATTCTCTCTGGCCATGAAGTTATTCTTATGACTAATTGCAATTTAATTATTTTACTTCTCTGTATGTTCTTCAATCACTTTTTATAATTTTTACATGGATTCTCCTTAAATAATTACTTAGGAAGCATACTGTGGTATAGTAGAGTGGGACAGGGGCAATGCCTGGCATCTATTCCAAACTGCCTTTCCAATGCATAAAGCAGAAAAAAACTCTTCTTCTTTATGTCATCAGGTAGCTCTCTTAGACTAACTCTATCATTAATAGTAATAGCTAACATTTATTATATAAGTTTTACATGTCAGATACTCTACTAATCAGTCTGCATGCATTTTTTTTTCATTTCAGTCTCATAGTAGCTAGTGATGTACAATCTCTTATTATCTCCAAATAGTACAAAAGATAAATAGAGAAAGGTCTTGCCAAAGGTCACACAGTTAATAAGATAAAAACAGCCTTTAAACCCTCATGGTATAACTTCGGATTCCACACTCTTAAACTCTGTGCTTCATCACATTGTTACATCTCCACACATGCCTGTCTTGCCTGTTACTGGTGTGCCGGAGTATGTGGTTGACAGCACATAATTTGCAACTAGACTACCCAGGTTCAGATCCCCTGCCGTTAGCTGTAGAGAAATAGTTAAGCCTCTCTGAGCCTCAATTATGTCCCATCTGTAAATGTGGGGGATAATAATAATGTCTCCATCACTCAACTATGAGCTTCTTGAGAATAGGAACTATATGTCCTTCTCCAGGACTAAGCACAGCACATGAGAAAATAAATAAAGGAATAAGAGAATAAATGAATAACAGATAATTGTATTGGGTTTGAAAGATAATTATGTGCCTTTAAAGGTTTTGCTCTGCCAGTTGAGTAAGTGCATTTAAAACAATGTCTCTGACTCATTTTCTTCCCTAAAATATGATGGCAGACTCCAAGGAAGCGATTGCACCTCTAAAAAACCCGAGATTGGATTGAGCCTCATATATTTTGCTCCTGTGATACAGAATTGGGTATTTTGACCTACAAGAGGTCACTGGTAGTGTGTGTGTGAGTTTGTTCCCACATGAGTGTTGATTGCAGGCAAGTGGAACCACACCTTCTAACCTTCTACAAGATGATCTGAATTGATTCTCTCCCCACAGAGATTTTAAGGTGGAAAAAGATGTTCTTTATTTAATCATTGTCAAGATGTGTGTTCTTTCCTGCCATCATTCCTAGTCTTCTGGCAGAACCGGGGAGGTAATAGCACCGAATGTCATTTATCTTGATGTTTTCAGGTCTCCACTAGGAGATGTGAAATATAGGATTGCAGACCTTACAAAAGATCTTTGTTTCTTCCCACATGAGTCTATCAAGGTGGATTTTTTTGTTGTTAATCCTCACCCCAGGATCTTTTTCCATTGATTTTAAGGGAGAGTGGAAGAGAGAGGGGAAGACAGAAAGAAACATCGATGTCAGAGAAACACATTGATTGGTTGCCTCCTGCATGAGCCCCAACCAGGGCCTGGGCCTGGGAGGAGCCTGCAACCAAGGTACATGCCCTTGACCAGAATCAAACCTGGGACCTTTTGGTCTGCAGGCTGATGCTCTATCCATTGAGCCAAACCGGCTAGGGCATCCAGGTGGATTTTTGATGTGCAAAATAGACCCAGAGGAGGTGTAACTACACTTGAGTGTCATGTTGTGGAGTTGAATATGTGCATTGTACTAGACTCCTGCATTTGAGAAGTTGATCATTATTCTCCTCACCATCACCACCAATATTCATTATGGAATGACAAGAAAAAGCTCCAATTTTATACAGATAAACTTGCCCCTCTAGCACAGAATGATGACCTTTAATAGACCCAATATATGAGGTCCAGACAGCTTGGGGTTGATGAGTTAGCCACTGTCTCTCAACTATTGCCCCTCTTTGTGACTGTGCATCTTTTCTGAGTAACTAGAATGAGCTAGGCTGAATCCTTAGGAAGCCAGAGATGAAAGTGGTCTCCAGGTTAATTAGACTGAGACATCAATTTGCAGACATGAGAACTGGGGCATAGAGAAGGGATACCATGACAAGTCAGTCACTGGTGCTGGGACTAGAATGAAGGCACTCCTGCTGAGTAATGTCTGTGGCTTGTATATACTTCTATTGCATGTTTGCTGCTGCACTTGAAATACTATTTCCCTGACATCCTCCATCTTCCATTCTAATGATAATAGATGGGGAGTTTCTTGCGGAGAAGTTTTATGTCTATTATTCTAAATGACTCTAGAAGAGTGATTATTTGGCTCCCAACTAATACAGATTAACAAAATGAAAGTCAAATCCTGCAGTAATCCTTCCTTGATTATTCTAGGCTGGATTCATTTCCTTTTTATTTACTTATTGCCTCCTATATTTCAGCTACTATGGTAAATGCTAGGGACACAAAAAAACAGATGTGGTCCCTGCTCTCACAAAAATGTTAATCATGGCACTCACCACTCATTTTGATAGTTATAATGTATGTCTTTGTCTTCCCTTAGACTTCATGACAAGATTTCTGCCTTGTCTATCATCGAATCCCTATTGCCTGCCACAATATCTAGCCTATAATAGTATTCCATTTCTAAAAAGTCAACACTACTCATTTTAATATATTTTCCAACATAACATGTGAGGAGAAAAAATTTCAGTATTTTCCACATTCTGTGATATTTTTAGGACTATAGCAACAAATACCACATATCATTTTGAGCATTCATTATATAACATTGTAATCAATGTTTTATATTATCTCCTCTTTAATGCAAAATTATAGAATCCCCATTCTTAGACGAGATCAAAGTTTATAATTGGATATATGACTTTCACAAAGTCACAAAGCTTCTTCTAAGGGACAGGACTAGAAATCCAGTCCACTTCATTCTCACTACAAAACCTAAGACCTCTCCACTATGCTATATACATTTTTTAATTCATTATTTTTTAAATTTGAAATTACTTCTACATGCAATTTTAATGTTTGTAAAGCTGAGAAACAGCCTTCTCCATTTTTCAAAACAAGAAACACAAATATTTGAGCTTTTAGAGTAGCCATAGATACTTTAAAGTAAGCAAAACACAAATTCTGTTAAGCAGGGATTATCCTATAATCACAGTAAGAAATATTGACCTATTTCGTAAACATGTTCGAATGATCAGGGTCCCAATATAAAGTCTGAAATCTAAGAAAAAAAGTTTGAGGAAGAAAAAAAAAACCAGTCCCACCCTTCCTTATTACTAAGTTGTCTTTCTTTAGAAATTACAAATCAAAATGAAGAAATTAATTTAAAATTTTAAAAACATCCATAAAAGTAATTGTTGAGTCTTGCTACGCTTTCAGTAATTGAACGTAGTTAAAAATATTGGGATTGGAGGAGGTAAGTTTTACTAATTGTTAGAACCCAAATTTTATTTATAATTATATGCCCTTAGGATCACAATTAAGTTAGTCACAAAATGTATACTTGCATAATTAAACTCTTATCTTATTTCTTGATACAAGTTTAAAACTTTGGATCCAGTTATTTATTATTATTTGATCTACTAGGAGCCCAGCACGCGATTTGAAATTGCTCAGCGCCGCCCATCCACCTGCAGCCCTGCCTTGACATGGGAACCTGTCCACACAGAGCTCCAGGGCGCCTGGCCCAGCCCCCAAACCCTCAGGTCTTCTCTGGCTGCTTCATGCCCCACCCTCAGTCCCTGGAGTTGCCTGGGGCTGGTCCCGCCTTCTCTGGGCGCCTCCCCACTTCTGCCCCTTCTCCTGAGCAGTGCGGCAGCTCCTCCCAGTCATGGCACGGAGGAGAGCGTGGAAGCCTCCCACCTGCTGCGCTGTGCTCCTTCCCCTGGCAGGTGGGCCGCGGGGCACCCAGAGTGCGAGTGGTGGGTGGCGAAGGACTGGTGAGGGGGGCGCTATGGCGTCTCACCTCTGCCTTCCCAGGCACAGGATGGTCCCGCCTCCTCCAGGCGCCTCCCCGCTTCCGCCCAGTCTCCAGAGCAATGCCCCAGCTAATATGCTAATAATCTGGTCATTACTGTTACAGCATATTGACCATTAGCATATTAGCTCTTTATTAGTATAGATTTCTGAGTATTGCATTGGTAAGGTAGTTATAACTCTAAGAAGGGTGGCACGTCACCCACTTTAAATTCCCAAATGGAGTGATCAGTAATGTGATTATATTTCTATAGGATTTAGCTAAGGAAGATTCTTGGCTAGAGATACAAATGGATTTGTAGAATGAATTGTTTTTTGATGTCCCATGTGCAATGATCACTGCTATAATTTCACCAAGATTCATTGAATCATGGCAGTAAGTGGGGACTAGATGACATTAATACCTAACATTTACTAAGAGTTTTTTAAATTATTTATTGATTTTTAGAGAGAGAGAAAAATCGACCTATTATTCCACCTACTTATGCATTCATTTTCTGATTCTTGTATGTGCCCTGACCTGGGATCAAACCCACAACCTTGGCATAATGGGACAATGTTCTCACCACCTAGCTATCCACCCAGGGCCCATTGAGAGCTTTTTATGTGCCAGGAACTGTGATACGTATTTTTAATGGATGTAATTTTTTCTTTCCAACTACCTTGTGAGGTGACCACAAACAATTGGCAAGGTAGATGAGTAAGGATTTAACCCAAACAGTCTTCCTTAAGAGTTCACATACCTAAATATTGTGCCATGCTGATCACATAGAATCAGTTATTTATTTTGCAGATAAACACAGGACAAAGGGTATTAAATGAAAAGACTAAGATGACAGGTCTATGGAGATTACACTAGTTTTCAGCTCAACCGTACCCCAGTTTAGTGCAGTTTTTTCTCTTTCTCTTATTGTGATTTTGAAACACTTACTGAATAACCACATTCTCACACACACACAAAAAATCTTTTATGCTCCCTCCTCCATATCTGGAGTTGCCAAATGGCACTTACCTGTGCTGGACTGAACAATTCCAGAGTCTACGGTTTGTCCAAGAAGATCGTACTGGTTGAGGCGTGACCCATCTTCTGCTACCACCACTGAGCGTGCTGGCTCCCTGGTCCACTCATAAACAACTTCTGCTCTGGTATAAGCATCTAAAAGGAAAGAATGGAAAACAGTCCATGTGTCATGCCACTTTGCTTCTTCTAATAAGTTGGTTCTCTCAGCTTCACATTTTCTAGTTCATGGTTCCAGGGGCAGGCTAGGAACAGAGAGCCCATGTCCCTTAGTTTAGGAACACTGAAACACATGTCCCTGATTCATTCAGTTACCTGTTCACTCTCATCACAAATGGTCACTAAGCATCTGCAGAGGACAAAGCACCTGAGGATATAGTAGTGAGCAGTAGCAAGGTTCCCTGATCTTAGAGAATGGGCATTGCGGTGGTGGGGGCAACACGGATAAGCTAATCAATGTATACTTTCATATAGTGTTAAATGCAATGATGCCATACACAACAGGTAAGAGGATAGAAAATGAAGGGGGTAGGGTCTGTTTTAGGGACTCAGAGAGGGTCACTGAAGAAGTGACATTTACATAAAGGCATTAGAGAATGAGTCATCTTAAGTCATGGTGAAGAGTTCTCTGGATAGGCAAACTAACAAGGTTCTTCCTCCAGGGCAGGCAAAAGTGTGGCATGTGTGAGAACAGAAGGAAGACCAATGTGGCTGGAGTGAAGTGCATGAGAGATGAAATAAGGGGAAGGCAGTAGCCTGCATCCTAACTATGTCAGGCTACTATGATGTATGATATTCCTACCTATGAGGATAATTTGTGGATTAGATGAGCTGATGCATATACAAATGCTTATTGTACTGCCTGGCATACAACACATAACACATAATACCATTGTTAAAAATGAAGCAGGTAATCAGGAGAAAACATAATAGTTCTTGACATAAAACATTCATTAAAATGGGAAAAGAATGGGGGAGAGGGATTGATCACCAAAGTTCTATTTACCTGACAGCTTGTGAAGTGGTATAACCTTAGGTTTCAGTTTAGAATGAGACTTACAAACAAAGAAATTTGTCTCTCCATGACTAGTGCTGTTAGGAGCCTGAAGGCCCTTTGCTATTTTTTTGGCTTGCTGTCTTCCTGCACTACCACCATTTTCTTCTATGAATCATATACCTTCACTGAAATGATTGCTTAGACTGCTCCTCTAGAGAGAACAGAGAGCTGGTTAGTCCAGGAGTTGACTCAGTCCTTGTATATACCTCCCCTGCAGGAAACCAGGAATGCATTATTCCCTCACACTTTCTGCACGCACACTGGTCAAAAGCAGAAGGGCAGAGGAAGACCAGAGAACCTGGCTCTGGGGCCACTGTTCTCTTGGCTCCTCTAATATGTTCCCTCAGATTTAGTAGCAGAAACCCAGAAAATTATTATGAAAAGCATTGATCTAAGAGACCTTCAAAAGCATTAATATATACATGAGTTTTATGCAGTGTGCAAACGGATCTATAACATCCCAAAGACTTTGATCAGAGTAAATTTTTTTTTTTCCTGGCTGCATCTTTTAGGTGTAAGCTTAATTATTAGGAAACAGCTAATTGTTGTCCTTTGCCAACTACCAGTATTTCCATATGATAAACAAGCTGATTTATTCTTAAGGTCAAACAAATGTCAGTAATGATAGAAAAGAAACACAATAATCTCCATTTATCAGAAAGAAAATGTTATCTATTTGGTTCAAGCATCCATACTCCAGTTGCTTTTCTGTGAATACAACTTCAACAGAAATAGAATTTTCCTCTAAATAGTTAAATCCATTCTTTCCAGTCCAGTAGATAGAAAGTAAGTCCTTCCTAAAATAATATTAAAAAGTGCAGTCAAAGATTATTACTTATAGGTGTGGCTCAGTGGTTGAGCATTGGCCTATGAACCCAGAAGTCAAGGTGCAATTGCCTGTCAGAGTACATGCCCGGGTTGTGGGCTTGATCCCCAGTGCGGGAGTACAGGAGGCAGCTGATCAATCATTCTCTCTCATCATTGATGTTTCTATCTCTCCCTCCCTCTCCCTCCCTGAAATTAATAAAAATATAAAAAAAGATTATTACTTTTAGAAAGCACTTGCAGCAATTCACTATTTAAAGTTTCTTGATGCTCTTTATAGATCTAACAAGCTTAACTAATTAGAGATCTCTTGCTTAAAGACTTAGGCCTTTCATAAAAAAAATTTTTACATGAAAATAAATTTACTCACAGCTTCCAAATTTTAGTGGGCAGGCATGGGCATCCATAGGGAAGTCCTCCAGATGCATTGGACATTCAGCTCTCACTGTCAGCCTTATCATTTCAGAAAAACATGGGGCACAAAGAAGAGTCCTATAGGTTAGATGCTTGCTGATACATACAAATGTGACATTATTGCCTATAGCAAATATATTAACAAAGCAGGGAGACAGGCACAAACTATAGCACCATATTGAGCTGTTAGTAATCAAATGATCTAAAAAGAATTATTTACAATTATGATGATTTTATCCATTTTTTGTTTGTTTTGAGAAAGTAGGTGACACCTGATTTTGTATGATGGGCAAGCATTGCTAATGTTTTCCAAAACAAGTATCATCAATAATCCACCTAGCAACAGTAAATCCTTCAAGGATGACACTGGATGTAAGCAAATAAATACTTGCAAAATTACCAATTCATCCTTAGTTAATAAAAATTCACGGAAAGGAAAAAAAGAGAATTTCTCCTTTCCTATGAGCAGTTCTCCCTACCTCTGCCTCTAAAATAGCATCAAATGTATAAATCAAAGGAACTGTGTCCTCAGGCTTTGTGTAACTGAGATTAACATAAGTGTCCTTTAGAGTGAACACGTGATCTCACTATATCACAACCATTGTTTTATTTAAGAATCCACTGCCTAATTGAAGCCAGGATTATGTTGTGCTTCCTGTAGTCCATATCTTCTGGGAATGTGAATTCCACCCACGTTTTAAAAGAGTACTTAAGAAAGGAGTTTGCTGAAATAATTTTGCTCTCCCTTGGTGGAATTTCGAGAGAATTTGTGCCCCAATTCCTCACATGATCTTTAGAAAATATATTGATCCATATTGATACTGTTGTAATTAGCTAGTTATTAATACTAGGAAATGAGCAAAAGGACGGCCAGACATTATAGACATTGCCATCTGGGCAGCTACAAGGTAAGATTATTTCACATTTCAAATATCAATAGATCCTGCTTGGATGATCTGGAAAGGTCTCAACACACCTGTATACTGATCCTCTATTTTCTCCCTTTTTTGATTTTTCATTTTTAAGTCCTGTTATACTAGTTGAGTTCAACATCTAAAGTGGTTCTTAAAGCATTTTTTGTCTTTTTTATTTGAATACTTTATTTGAATATTTAATATTTATTTGAATATTTAAAATAAGTTAGGATTTCTGGGAGCTCTCTCCAAAGGCAAAATATCATTCTATTTCCATGCTAAACAGAATCCTTCAAGTCTAGGATTTTTGCCTTCATTGTCGTTCCATACCAAAGGAATAACTGTATGGTCTGAATTACCAAGTGCTGGCCAGATCTACAAAAAGAACATTTTAACAAGTCAACTGGGTATGAAATAGCTGTTTCCCTTAAAAATGAGCCATAAACATATATAAATATTTTAAAATATCTCTATTTTCTTAAAAATATTCAAAGTTTTATTTAAGTCATGTTTCCTTCATTCAGACATAAATAAATGATTGGTATCTAGATGCTAGGCTCTCCGGTAATCTCAAATTATGGAGAATGTTTATAAAGCATAAATATATACTAGTCTTCAATTTAATCAACATTTAAAATATCTATATTCTTAATCTAGTTTACAATATCATTGTGAATTCATATACCCCTTCAAAATGTATACTTCCACATGAACCTATCATTTCTAAGAATTTTGAACCTTCCTTTGTGTTTTTTCCCTTCTTTTTAATTAGAAAGATTTCCATATAGACACCTTGAGGTAGCTTTTAGAAATTTGATCTTGACCTTATTGAAATGCAGGAATGTATGAAGTTAATTCTAGGGAAAGGAAGTTACTCATATTGCACTAGAGCATGTGGGAGAAATACATTGAATTACTTAATATATATTGTAAACACTTTTTTAATTTTATCTAGTCATTGTATATAACACTTAATATGTGTGTAATAGTTTAGCTAGCTTATTTTTCACAGTAGTAATTATTGAAGTTGAATAATAGGGAAAAAATGAAACCAGATGTCCTACCATTGCCTATCAGCTTGATGATCACCTAGCCACGGATAAAAGGAAGGACAGAAAGATTCACAAAGGGACATGGTCCTCCTTACCTCATGGTGTACAGCAAGGTACCATCTTCTGTGATCCTCAGGAGTTTGTTGGGCATGGTCATGTTGTGTGCCACTGACTTCTTTCCATTGTGAAAAAAGGTATCTGGAGTCCAGATCTTGCTTGCCATTAGGTTATTTAACCGGAGAACTGTCATGGGTCCTTTAAATTTTAACCTTTCATCCTTCCAGCTTTGACGGAAAAATACATCTATTGTATATTCCTAGGTAATTATGGAAAGTGACAAAGAGTTTACGGTGCTGTAATTTGCAATGCAAATAGCTTACACAGACAATGCATAATTTTTGCAACTTTAAAAGTAAAATATGAGCTCGGTGATGTTTCTAGAAGTAAACTTGTGGTGGCCTGTACATGTCAATGTCAGGTGAATCACTGGTTGGCATAATCATTTTCTGAAATATTTCTTGGATCTAGTTATCTCCTCAGATAAATGAAAATAACACCCTGCCCCCAGCCCACCTCCACTACACCAGCACCTGAAGAGATAGAATATCTTACAAATAAAAATGGAAGTCATGTTAGAAGTTATTACATATAAGAACAATTTTTAATGAGACAATTCCAATTATAAAGATAAAGCATAGTGTTTTGGAGAGCCCTTCTTGGTCTCTGAAGACCTCACACCCAATTCCAAATCATTCATGATTCCAATGTGAGTGCGATAATCCTATCTCCATTTTTTTTTTTTTGCTAAATTGAACATTTTTTATCATAATGTATGTAGACTTTCAACTCTATGCAATGAAGATGAATCTGAAAATCAGGAATCTATTTTGCTGATAATTTGGATCTTTTCCAAAGAAACAAAGACTATAGAATGTGTGTGTGTGTGTGTGTGTGTGTGTGTGTGTGTGTGTGTGTGTATAGGACACATGAGAAATGTGTGAAGCTCATCACCATTCACAGCCAGGGACTCTGTTTATTTGAATAAACCAGCATTCCTTATGGCAATACCCAGAGACAAACATCTGCTAATCTGAATACAAGCAATGTGACTTACTGGCTCCTAAAATTGAAAACGGTAATATCCATCTTCCTTGCAGGATTTGCTACACTGACAGTAAATTTGGAACTCAATGGTTTGAAATAACGATTACTGCATTCTCCATTAATCTTAGCATGCTCCAAACTAGACGGAAGGCTAACTTGAAGACATCATCCTACATTTACTTAACTCTGATGCATCATGCATCAGAAAGCTGCTTCTGTAGTTTTTTTTTTAAATCACATCCATAGCAACTTTTCAACTTGCAAACTAATGTCTGTGTCTAGGCATTTTGTGCATGAATTTAACTACCTGTCTCTTTCTTAGACTTTAAGCAAGATTGGGTAAAGCCTAAAGGTTCATTCTTGGCACACCATTGGCTCTGCTGGGCCTTTACTGATCAATTTATATTGGTAGTTTATAATGCACTAAGCATAGTGTGAAATTCTGATTGAAACAAAAAGTGTAACATGATGCTAGTCTATCTTTGTAGGCAGGGAAGTTACCTTGTTTGATGGCTAGGTTTTTCTGTGTCTGGCAATATCAGAAGAAGGCACTAAGATGCATGAGATAGGAATTTACTCACCAGGAAACATTTGTTTAAGCATCTGTTAAATTCAGCAGAGGGAGAGGTGGTTTGATTTGCATGCTGTAAGAAAAACTCTTGGAGGAATAGGGTGGGCATAGAATGGTCTCTTTGGTAAGGAGAGAAATGGGGAGGGAGCCTGCAGATCCCATCAGGAAGTGATCCAAAGTAGCAGTGCTAGCCCCGGAAGCTGTGGGTGCATTTACTCTGGGTTGTGCATGTCCTCTTCTCTGGACAACAGGCCAGTTTATGAGATCATGATGATATTGCCATTACTCAGTAAACTGCCACATGCACTCTCTTCTCTGTCCAGCTGAACTACTTTAGCCTGGTCAACAGTAGAGGGAATGGCCACTTGTAAATGAAAGTTCCAAGGATGTGATATCTAAACTGTCCAAGTCCTCATGAATCTAAAAATTGGGTTCATTTGTTTGCTTGCTCCAAGGATATTTCTGAAGATAAATGTTAATTCAGAATAGACTGAAAATATATTTTTTCAGAACAGGGCTCTGTGGCTGTGCTGCTTGGTTATAAAATCTTTGACAAGATCTATACCAAAGTCAGTGATTTTAAAAATACGTCTTGAAAAAATTCTCACATTTACATGGATATCATGTTTACCGCCAACTTTACCTACCTGTGCTAATAACAGACAATGAAATCCTCAAGTTCATTTAAGATATTCTCTTTTCAAATGTTGTACTGGTCACACACACATCCACGTAGCAAAACTAATTGGATACGTTTTCATTTCCATCTCTCCTCTGTTAGATGTGGAAATGAAAATTGAAATAAAAGGAGTTGATAAAGATCAGCTCCTAATATTTGGTCTCCCATGTCCTAAGAACTGCCCCTGCAATAGTGTCATGGTAGCAGCAGGGGGCTGCCAGCAGCACCTTGTAGAGCATGACCTTGCCCCCAGTAACGGTTCATCAGGTCAAGTTAGGCCAAAGCCCCTTCTTCCGGAAGTTGTAACAAGACGGAGGAGAGGGCAGAGCCATACTATAATGGTTACAGAAATAAATTCTAAACCTGCTAACTAGAGCTGAATTGTCTGTGCCTGCTGAAAGGCCTTAGGCCATTTTCCTACCTTCTCTAAACCTTGGTTTCCCAATTGATAACGGGGATGATAGCAGCACTTATTTTCACTTGCCTCTTTTGATAAGTTAGTTACTATAAGTAAATAGTTTGTCTGGATCCTAGAAAGCTCTCAGTAAATGTTAGAGGTTATTATACATCTCCTATTTTTATTATTTTTTATGAACATATATTTATAATGGATTTTTATGTAGCTGGGAATGAAAAATTGCTATTTCTTTGAAATGGTGTTAGGGCAGAAAACCTGAGGAAAACAAGAAGGTAATCATAACCAAGCAAAGTGAAGACAGAGGCAAAAGAGAGGACTCTACAGAAGGTTGTCTGAACAAATAGGAAGCAGTGGTGAAGAATTTGTTCAGGGATCACATTCCAGCCCCCACACTCAGGTGAAAAGTCTCTCTAAGTTACCTTGTTCAACAGAGTAGGTCCCTCGAAAATGTAAGGCTTGTTCTGAAGACTGGGACAAAACGTCTTATGTTCCTAAATAAGTATTGTAATGAAGTGTTCCGGCTTGCACCATTTATTACCATCTGTGTGTGCGTTGGCTTACTACATTGCAAGCACCATGGAAAGCAGGGCTCTGTGGCTGTGCTGCCTGGATATTTCTGTCAGAACCTACTGCCCTGAGAATGTGCTGTTTGATTGCTAATTAATGGTTTTTAAAACAAAGTTAAGGAGTTGTCCTAATTTTGTTTTCTATTCCAGTTGAAGTCAGATGCTTAGGGAGCTGTGGAGCCTCTAGGGACAGACAGTCTGAGGTCAAGTTGCTACCTAGCTGGGTCACTTTCCTCCTTTGGAAAATGTGGATAATAAGAATACTTAGCTAAAATATTGGGTATTAGGATTAGTTGAAATATGGTCTATAAAACCCTTAGCATGGTGCCTACCGTATCGTATGTATCCAATAATGTTGAGTGTCATAATGGCTATTATTAATTAGATACTTTATTAGTTCCCACTTTAAAAACTAGGAAGCTTTTCCTGTCTTAAAAAAATAGCTTTGTCATTCTGCCTTCTAGTTCTCACAGTTTCTAAATCCTGCTTCTATCTTATGCATAATTCTACTATAATGTGGTTTACATGATTAATCTTCTCAAAGTGGTCAGGTACCATCTCCACTAGCCACTTAGCAGATCAGTTGCAGACCTATGGCTAGTGTGATTACAGAACAATTCAAATGTTGTCCGGCTCTGGATATTTAGGCGATAGGGAGTATCAGTGACGGAGACACTCTGCCCCTTCTTCCTATCTAATATTTGAACAAAGGCCATGCATGAAAAGGAATTCATGATAATCATAGGGTTAATGGTTTATTAAAAATCCTACTATGTACCTCTGGTCCAAGACCAAAAAATAGATATCATTGTTTCCTTAAGTCACAGTTAATCTGAAGCAATCACTCAAAGGCGTGCCAACTATTTTTCAGGATGAAAGGTTTTGATTGCCTAGGGCTTTATTCATTACTATCTCTTTACAACACCTATTGGGCATCTACTCTTTGTGAGGCATCATACTAGGAGCTGGAAAAAGAATAGCCATTTATTATTATTATTATTATTATTAATTATTAATTATTGCAAGAGTATGATGTCTGTAATGTTTCACTTTCTCTCTTGATGTTTCCATTGATTAGAAGAGCGCAGATCCAGTATAAGTCATTTGAATGCTCTCCATTCCCTAATACAGTGGGGCCTTGACTTACGAGTTTAATTCGTTCTGAGACCGAGCTTGTTAAGGAGCTCGTTAAGGAGTTCGTTAACTCAAATTACTCTATCAACTCAATGCAAAAAATCGGCCGAGAGACAGCTGGTATCTCAAAAAACTCGTTAGTTGGGACACTCGTAAGTCAAGGCCCCACTGTACTGTTCTATTTAGGGAGGGGAGGAAGGAGAACTAATTTAATTTGATGGGTGAATTTGGAAGGAGAAATCAGTCTTGCCAATCTTAGCCTCTTCCTCTTGACTTTTCCATTTTGGATGCTGGCTCTTCATAAGACTCAGTTTTCTGTGTACCTCTATGCTAGAAGGTTCACATGGACAGTCTACTCTATACCCTAGCAGAGGGAGGCCAACACTGCCTGTTGACTAGGTGGGTTAATCTGGCTGATCCTGGGGTTTACTCTCAGAAAACCCACTTTTCTGCAGATATAAACCGCTTTCTGCAATACCATTATTAGTAATAAAGGTGATTTTGTCATATTTCGTATCCCTTACTCATTGTCTTATTTCTCAAAAGGTTCAGAACTCAAGTTGGGAAAATGGTGTTATTTATTGAGTTCCTTGAGACCTTAATTTTTAAAGAAAATATATACTCTTACATCTATTCCAATTAAGTAATAATTCAACACGGTAAGCTAGCAGCGCACTGATACTGTGAGGAATGTGAAAATGTATCTTTAATATTTTTGGGCATCACTTTAGGAAAATAAGACATTTTTTTTAAAATATATTTTATTGATTTTTCACAGAGAGGAAGGGAGAGAGATAGAGAGAGTTAGAAACATCGATGAGAGAGAAACATCGATCAGCTGCCTCTTGCACATCCCCCACCGGGGATGTGCCCGCAACCCAGGTACATGCCCTTGACCGGAATCGAACCCGGGACCTCTCAGTCCGCAGGCTGACGCTCTATCCACTGAGCCAAACCGGTTTCGGCAATAAGACATTTTTTATAAGAAAAAATAACTTTACAAAGCAGTTCTCTATGTGAGGTTAAATTGTATTTTACAGTCAGTAAATGTAATTAGAATGCTGAAAAGGAAAATTATTTTTATATTAGATTAAAACATTTTTTTCATAAAGCATTTGGGTCTTGATTTGGGCCTTTGTTTAAATACAGGACTTAGATGGATGTGGAATAGAGGAAATTTCCATGAAGGGTACATAAGGAGTTCAGAGGCAAAAATTATAACTATTATTTATTGAGCACTATCAGTAGACACTTCAGTTGCATATCTCATTTAAAATTCCTAACAATCTTATAATAATAGGTAATGATACTGACATCCCCACTATAAGCTTAAGTGATTTGCCCAAGGTCATGCTGCTGCTAGTGAGATTTGCATTCAGCCAGCCTGAATCCTAGAGCCAGTCCTGCTCACCCCCAGGTTGTATTTGTCTCACACAAATGATTAACTAGTCAATATTTAGAACAAATAAGGACACATTAGTAAAATCATTTATGGATTGAATGGAATACAATCAGAGGAGTTTAAATTTGACCTTAAACGTGACTGGGATCTATGAAATCTTCTTAATTAGAAAAGTAGCATGAGAGAATGGTGTTGTGTGAAGGCCCTCAGAGAGCAATCAATATAGCAACAACTGTGGTATCACACAGTATTTCAATAAGTGTCTACAGACTGACCACAGTGGCAAAATGTTTTGCCGGAGTAATAAATCCGCAATTATGGCTTTTATATTTCTATTTCTTCCAGAGTAATAATGGCTGACATTTCTTTAGTGCCTATTATATGCCAAGAATTTTAAGTGATTTTCATGTATTAATTCACTTAACACTTGTGATAACCTCATGAGGTATTACCATTATTCCTTCCATCTTACACATGAAGAAACTGAGGCAGAAAGATATTACCCAAGGAAGTATCCTTATAAATGGAGGAGCTGGGATCATAAACCCAGACATTCTGGTTTGGAAATCTGTATTGTTACCCACCACTCTGCTGTCTCTCATGTGCTCTGCTGACCCTAATTTGCAATAGTTGGTACATTTCATAACCTGTTTTAAGATCTAAATTATCCTGAGCCAGCATCTCCCAATGTTTGACTCACAGAGCATTAGGTCTATAGCATGTCAACAGGTATTACATGAAGAAAAGGGATGTTGGATAAATACAATCGGAAGACACTAGATTATATGACGTTAAGCAGTTTCCTTATTGCAGGACTTGTCAGAGCTTTTACTCTGCCAAGGTGGGTGCGCTGTAAATTTCACACTTTGGGAAATGCTGGTCTCAGTTGATATTCTCTATAACTTTTATTTGGAGTCATCTGAGCTACTATGAAATCAGGACTTTTACATTAATATGGCATTTCAAAAATAATATTCAATTAGTAGATCTTTGAAATGTTCACAATGATGTATCTTCATGGCCTCTTTGTGATTTTTTTGCTTATATAGGAGCTTGGCTGTTATGACTTTGGAAACATTATTTAATACCTGCAGAGCTCTACTGGTGCACCAGTTCCCATCAGATGCAAGAGAAATGCATGTTATTCATTGGGGTTGGGAAAAGAAAGAACAGGTATGCATTCGTTTTATTCACACTCTTGATAACTATTTAATGAATGCCTTTTGTAGTGAAACTAAATATTTCTTACTAATATATTTTAACTATTTCTCTGTATAATTCTGGTCAAATATTCATTAAGATTTTATATTCATTTCCACTTTTTAGCCAAAAAATTCAGAAATCGCAATATTTATGGCTATTCTGTAATATTGCTGGCTACTCAGAATCCTAGAATCCTCCTAACTGAAATGGAAGATAACTTACACACACACTATTTGGATTACAGAACATAAACCAAGGCAAATCTGTCACTTCAGGGATGGAAATAAAGAAGACTGTAGTGATTGATAACCATAAATAGTCTTGGCCAGAGAAGTAAATGGGTATTTTCTATTATATAAATATTATGTATACATTTTATATTATATATTATGCACATAGACACAAAGCTATAGTCAAGCTATTTGAAGTTGTTCCCTATATACTTAGTATGTATTTTTTCTTTCAAAAGTAAATTTAGAAAACATCCCAAGAGAGCAAAAAAAATGCAGTGTCACTCACCATATCATGGTCTGAAACGGGTCCGAAACTGGTGACGAAGATGTCAGTCTTCACTTCAGTTACGCGCTCTGATGAAGCAGAAAATTGGGACAGTGAATGTCTATCAACAGCCCTTATTAGATCTCACCGCTACACATTTACACCCAAATGGGAAATTTATTGGCTTTGATTAGCTATTTCTAAAATTGGTCCACTGTGTAGTCCTGATAATTTACTGCTTACACATGAAATTTCACAGTTAATATTTTTCAGTGGAGAACAGAGCCTAAATATGCTACTTTGGGAGGTGGAAACCTTATGAAGAAGTCAGCTACTGCTTAATGAATTCTTCAAGAATGGATACACTTTCCTAAATGATACAAGGCCATTTCACATTGTAATAAAAAGAAGTTAGCATATGGCTATGGTTTAAGCGTCTATATTCTTACAAACCTTGCCAGATCCGTTAGGTATTTAGCTACTCTTGGGAAATATATACTGTACGGTAGCAAGCTTTATTAACTCTTTATGGACTCAGGGGTACGCTTTATAAATTATTGCTTTCTGTCACTAAATCATAACTGAATTACCCAAATTACTCCCTGGAAAAACCTGACAACTCATATAAATATCTTCAATTTTGAGGATAGGAAGAACATCTTATGGCACAGAAAAGTTCATTTAATAGATTCCATTTCAAGTTCAATATGATTTTATTGTATTGGTCTCTGAGGCATATATATCAACCAATAAAACATATTTATTGTAGTTTTCTAACAACTCAATACAGACATTTTTAAGGAAATACATTCACTTGCACAAAAAATAGAAAAATGTTTCTTTCATAAAAGGAAACAATTTGTTGAGAGGTGAGAATGAAAAACATATGACTTCGTAATTTTCAGCTTTAGCTCTGAGAAATAACACCCCAGTATATTAAGCAATTTATTTTATTTATTGGGACATGTATCTCTGGCATAGGACATTAAAATGGAGATCCAATATATGTGATAATAAATTTTTTGAATATCAATTTTATCCCTCAGCAATTCACTTGTACACAGTTAATACTCTCTGAGCATATTTCTCTCAAGGAAGTCATGTTATACAATACACATAATGTGTACCTCACAATATAAAATAATTTGAAGGTAGAGATAGCCCCTTCAATAACCAATACAATATTTTTGGCTTGTTTTTGTTGGTTTGTTTTTGCAAACAATTTCATTTGTCCCAAAATGCATAAAGAAATGCTTGACACAAGAATTATCTGGGGTTTACCTTTTAAAAATTTCAAATTGGAGGATATAGTCTGAGGCAGAAAATAGAGTTGTGTTTTTAGAACTCACTTGGGACCTCAGTTTTAATATTCTGCACCAACTGTGCAGCTTTAGAGGAAAGAACAGCTGTCAGCAATAAGTCTTGGCTGTATTAACCATTTGCCCCTTCTATGGGTTCCCATGCTGGTACGCCCCTTCCAGCAGTCATTTGTTTCCAAGGTTGAGTTTAGGTTCTCTCCTGATTATAAACTATGAGATTTATGGTGAACATTTTACAAATCTGAGTGACATTTATGGCATGAAAATTATATTCACTTTTATTTTTATATTTGTAGCAGGGATCTACCATTAAATGCATGGTAATTTGAGAAATATATGAATGCCTTCTGCACTGGGCAATGCTGGGCGGCGTGAGGCAGTTCTCCTGCACTCCTTTATCGTGATTACCTACGTCATGAGTACAGGGAGGGTAACATTTCTGCTCTGTAAGGTATTTCCCCAAGGTAGCTAGCTTTACAAAAATTATCTTACCAGATGTTTTAGGAGCAACCAATCTGTTTTATCTAGCATGATAAAATGCTCTTAAGCAGTGAGATATACACTTGCCAAATATATGTGCTGTTTCCCTCTGATGTTTTTAGCTTTCTAGTAGGTAACTGTGCTACATAAGTGACAAATTATAAAGGCCCAGAAGCCTATTTGTAAAGATCACTGTGGCATTCAAATAGAACATAAAACATGGTTAAATTTGCCTACATTTATTGCCAGACATCATTGTTACTGTGCATGCAGGGATTAGGCATAAATGGAAAACAGGTCACATCAATGGAGATAACCACATTTTAAAGTCTGTTTCTTTATTATTTTATCTATCCTTGCCCCTAAGTGTATTTACCATAGCAGTTCATGATCTTCCAGTACTTCTTATTTTCTACCAGCCGTCTCCCTCTGAGGTTTCCCAAAACTCATCACTTTACCATTGTAAGGCAGATACCTGACCAAGAGCCTCACCTCGTCTCTCAAATGACCTTTTCACCATGCACTATCATAGAGTACCACCATCCACATAAATCCACTATTAATATCTTGATTTATTCCCTTATATTTTTTCTATTCAAATATGTGCTTAATGATTATCCTTAAATCTCATTCTCACTCAGTTGAGTTCAGTTTCGTTAAACAAAGGATAGACACCTTTGACCACAAGTATGTCTCTCACTGTAGCTCACCAGAAAGGCCTTAAGTGGCTCCTGAAGTGATTCTTCTTTAAGGCAGAATAATCAGGAGTGCAAAGTTTTAAGATAGCCAGAGGATTGTTGTGAATCAACTTCAGCCAAATTTTAATTTTAATTTTAGTGGTTTACTTGCTTTTTGGCAAAGAAAGAGTGGTCTAGAATCAAGACCTCTTCAGGTTCAGGATCAGGCTTCAATGGAAGATGTGCTCATATGCATGCTATTTGAGATCTAGGGGAATGGTTGAGGAACATTCTTTTCCCCAAATCGGGAAAATTTAGTCATGTTTTCCTCTCCCCTTCCGGTTGAAATCGCCACGGGGTGGGAGAAGGGAATCTATCTATGTAAATTATTTATTATTTAAGGAATACTAGGACATTAGAATCTAAGTGATCTGCTTTAATGCCAGACTTTATTGACTTAGCACTAGATTCTAAAGTGTTATTAGAAATACTCAAAGCCTTTCTTTGGATCACATGAGGAAAAGACAAGAAATTTTTATCCATCAAAATAATCTATTGAAGAGCATGCAACATGAGTCAGGAACTTCTAATGAAGGTCAACTAGAACATTTATACACCTAGCCAAAGTTAAACATAAATGAGCCCCTTTACGTAACTAGGAAATAGTCTGAAAATGAAATTTATTTAAAATAACTTGTTTGGATGACATGTTGAAAAAACAGATTATTCAGCATGTTTTTCAATCAAATATTTTTTTCATAATAATCCTTCACTGTCCAATGTAAAAAAAAAAAAACCCAAAAGATTCTTTAAATGCACACACATGTTCAAGTTTTCAAGGAATAACATGGAATAGAGTTATGTAAAATAGAATTATGATGATGATGATTGCTCTTCTTACAATGATTGGGGAATATCTTCAAGTAGTTCATCAATGTAAATGAAGATTTTGTTGATAAATAAATCAATTCAAATAAGCCTTTTAGCAAGCACACACTGCAAAGATATATATATACATATATATATATAAAATATTATATTATATACTCTAACTATTAGACCACAGTAGACCTGTTCTTACTTGGGATGTCTTACAATGTTGGTAACCCGCTGATAAGAATGGAAATAGCAGATGTTTTGTAGTGATGATTCAAAAAGATGATTGGTGCTTGAGGCAGACAGGAGAAAAGCCGCGGAGTATAGTAAGCAGTAAGCACCGTGGATTATGAGTCAAAAGACTCAGATTTTAACTCTGATTTTCCTGGAGAACCAACCGCATGATTTTAGCCACTATCCTTTAATCCCTCTGAGCATCCATGACTATTAATAATGAGATTCTCATCTCAAGAACTAATACCTGCACAGTTGGCTGCATTGCATTGGAGTGAGGGTTAAATAAGATTGTGATGCCAAAAACACTGTGAGATGTATTTGCTGGGTATATTAAATTCGTCAGCAAATGTGTGTGTAGCCTTTTCTGCGTCAGGCAGGTAACAGTAACACATTGGTGAGCAAAAGTGCAAATGTTCTTGTTCTTCTGTAGCATATATCATAGTCTTTGAGAAAATACGTTTTATATAGATTAGAAACAGATTAGATAAATAGGTATTATATATATCATTATGTACAATTACACAAATTATACTAATAAATTTCAGATTACTGGGAATTCTCTGAAAGAATGTCTTTTGAAGAGATGACTGTAAACTGAGACTTGAAAGATGAGAAAATGTCAGGGAGATGCAGATCCAGGGAAAGACATTTCAAGGAGAGGAAAGAACAAAATTCAAAGTAAGTGTGTTATGTTTAAGAAACAAAAAGTTTGCCCTGGCTGGTCTACTCAGTGGGTTGAGCGTAGTCCAGGCACCTAAGTGATCCTGGTTTGATTCCAGGTCAGGGCACATACCCAGGTTGCGGGTTTGATCCCTAATCTGGGTGTATGGGGGAGGCAACTGATGGACATTTTTCTTGATGTTTCTCTCTCCCCGTCCCCTTCTTCCTTCCTCTCTCTCTAAAAAAATCAATTGGAAAAAAAAAAAACCCACAAAGGTTAATATGTCTGGAGCCTGGTGTTGCTGATGATCATGATATAAGATGACACTCTAGTGGCAAGTAGGCCCACACCTAAAGGTGTTTGTGCATTTCACTAAGCAGTTGACCTTTATTCTAATGTAAAAAGAAGCCTTTGGGTAATGAAGTGAAATTATGTCAGTTGCAGTTTAAGAAGATGGCTAATACTGTGTGAATAATGCATTGTAAGAGTGTTCACAGAGGGTTGGGAAGACAATCAACAGTGAAAAATTATAGGTGATGTTTTATTAGAAATGCCTATCACAACAACTTATTTACGAAGGCATTGGCCATAGTCTCACTGGAAATGCTGTCTCCTGCGGCACCAGAGTATTCACTCAGTCGAGTGCCAAGGACTTGTACCTTATGAAGGGGGTCTACTGCCCCCTCTAAGCTTCTTGGTGATCTATTAGTCCACGGAGGCAGTCTGTATGGAGACTACATGGACTTACATTAATCATCAGAATAAAGTATATGTTTAAATTTTACTTTGAAATGGTCCTGTTTGGAAATTGAAAATATCCTGGACTCCCTACATAAATATCAATGTATGCTCCTGGACTGGACAATGTTTCTGCTCCCTGTCAATCTTTCTGGAACATCCTTCATTTTCATCCCTTTAATGTGTTAGAATAGTTGGCAGCTTTCCCTAGTTGGTATGTAGTGCTACTTAATTTTGTGTTTAGCTGCTAAAGATGCAGAGAGGGTAGAGACTCCCACTTCAAGGTGTCTAAATAGTTCCTGATCCTTTGTTGCCTTTGCATTTCAAGAACTCGGGTGATACAAGCAACTCCCAGAGTTGGGGGAACAAAAATAAATTTTACTGTGGCCGACATTTATCTCAGTTCCACTGAGAAATTTCCTCCTTCGCTCCTTACATTATGGTCAGTTTCTCTAGAGAGGGCTGTTGGAAAAAAGTATGGCTGCTGTGTTGGAGGAATGGGTTTCTTTCCCTCTATGTTAGTCTTGGTTGTGTAACCTGCAGTCACTTTGAGGTAAGATACTTCTTTTTTCCTATTTTAGTTATATGAGAATAATAATATAACAATCTTGGAGGGAGACAGCATCCACTTAGGACTTTGTCCTCTGATGTTTTCCAAAGTGGCAGCATTCGTGACGATTAATAATGAGATTGTCATCTCAAGCGCTCCCACGTTATTTTTCAAATAAAGAATTCAGATTTTACCTGAAAAAAAATGAATCATCTATAGAAAAGATTTTTTCTTAAAAAAATTCAATATTGTTTCTAGAAAGAAGATGGGAAATGAAAACTAAATGAAAGGTCAAAATAACTGCACAAAAAAATCAGCTGCATCCTTGTACTAGTCATCTGGCCTTTACAAGGAGAGCAGAGCCTTGGTGGCTACATTTTATCTTAGGAAATTCTTGGCACTGCACTGGTAGACGGTTTCTACAACCAGGAAAAGATGAGAGAGTAGAAAGTTCCGAAACATACTGGCACACCCCTTTGGGTATTTGGTTGGATTCATTAGACGAGCAGGCTTCATGAGCTGACTGGCAATGTCAGCCTGCAAAGGCTAAGAGGTGCTCTCTGTTCATTTTAACAGTTCCTCTTGGGTTTTGGTAACTGCTTTTTCACTGAAATTCAACTGAATTATGGGATGTCTAGATATACGATTTCTGTGGAAATAGATTGCATTATGCCAAAGTCTGAGCATCTGCTACACACCTTGCATTAAAAGCACCAGATAAAACTACAGCAAGTTCAAAACGAAGAATTCAAGAACAGAATTTCAAAAGATAACACTCAAGGCCATTATCTGGGACAGTAAATATAATAACAATAACAAATATTGGATAAATCTAAGTTTTTTAAATTTTTTTTTGGTATTGTCAGTATTTTAGAATATTTTATTTTATCAGAAACTATTCCATTGTGACAGAAATATATTTTGTCCTCTAACCTTTTGGAATTCTAGCTTTTTCATATAAATATAAAACACATGTTTTAACTTTAGTTGAACATGAATAAAATGGTTGCCTCTAATCTCAACATTACACAGGGTGTGAAAAATAATAAAAGATCACATGGATATCAGATATCTTATAATCTTGAGATAGAACCAGGCTGAAATTTTTATAATGTATTAAACTGTACTGCTTTCTCTATCCCTTAGTAATCTAAATTTCACGAAGTTGCATACAATTTTAAATTGAAGTTAATCCAATTTTTCCCCAGAGCATTTAGTTTTCCAACTTCACATATTTTGACATAAAGACACATATATAAGCCAAGATCACAAGCCAATTCCCCAAGGGTCCAATGCCACCTGGCCAGCTGCACGCATATCCAACCCAGTCAACTTACGTAGTTGGAGATGTTTAAATCTTAAAGCAGAAGACTCTTATAATAATTGGGCTAAACAAAGTCTGAAAGGTTTATACTGGCATAAAAAATCCAAAATGAGGGAAATTATGTAAATAAGGAGAAAGTCTGCTTTGTGGCATAGATTGTTTGTTAAATAACACGTTAATGCTAAAATATCTTAAGAGAAAACTCGTTGTACTCTGTTTGCCAATACTTATCTAACTGATACCGCCAATTAAATAAAATATAAAACAAAGCAAAACCTAAAATCTATGACACAGGAAAAAGAAGAAAATATTAACTGAATATCTGTTAAGTAGGGAGAAATAAATCCTGTTCTTTTACCTATATTCCTGCCCACTAGTTCACTTCTATCTACTCCCATCCATCTGGGTTTGTCACCTGACGGTGCCTCTCTTTTCTTTTCCTTCTTTATCTATATGGTTTGATGATGAAATCTTTGAGAGGTATCCATAATCCTATGCATTATTTATTGAGATTAAACTTAAGGCAGTATTGAGAAATTACAACAATATCTTTAGGAAATACCATTAGTAGGAAGGGAGGGGGTGAAAAGTTCTGCAATTCCTTTAACATGTGACTCAACCAAGATCTCACTTCTTTGGCTCTATCCTGGTTGAGTTCCATTTAAAAATGGCTTTTGCCCTAATCTGTTTTCTAAGGAGTGAAATAAAATTGTTTATAGAAGCAAAGGTCTTTTGTGTGAGAATGAACCGGTGAGCAGGAGGAAGGTCAACCCGCAGCCTGGTGGCAAGCACTAGACCAGTGATGGCGAACCTTTTGAGCTCGGCGTGTCAGCATTTTGAAAAACCCTAACTTAACTCTGGTGCCGTGTCACATATAGAAATTTTTTGATATTTGCAACCATAGTAAAACAAAGGCTTATATTTTTGATATTTATTTTATATATTTAAATGCCATTTAACAAAGAAAAATCAACCAAAAAAATGAGTTTGCTTGTCACCTCTGACACGCGTGTCATAGGTTCGCTATCACTGCCCTAGATACTAAACTGGATGTCATTAACCTGGCTCACACAGGGATTTTGTCATATCATCAATAAAGTGTCACCTGTATATATGGTGGGGCAAAAGGGAAGGTAAAGATGTCACTGGAAATGCATTGCTTGTCATTAAAAACCCAAAAATCTTTCTTCTGAATTAAAGTTTGGATCTATGTTATGGGTTCTTTCTGCAACCCCCTTACCAGAGTGCCAGGGGCCACCCTGATGGTGGCTGAACTGCAGCCAGATGGGTACAATTCAGAGGGAGCATTATTTAATTTTTTTAGAAAGTTGGAGAGAATTCAGGTTTCTTTAGTTTATTATAATCACAGTCAATAAGGAGAAACTTGGGAAAATGAATATCAGAAAAGTGTGTAGTTTGGTCCTGATTTGAAATGAACAGAGGAATCCTGACTCATCCGGGAACTCCTCAGAATGCAGATCCTTCTCCTTTACCGTGTCTTCATGTTGCTCTCCTTCCCCTTCTCTACCCCCTCACTTCTCTCTCTACTGTCTCCTTATTTTTAATACCCTTTTTTGCTCTCCTTTCTTCTCTAACCTGTACTTTCCTGTCTCACCATTCTTTCTGGCTTTTGCCTTTGCCCTTTCCCCAACCATTGTATTCTTCTATACTGACCATGCTTTAGGTCAGTACAGAAGGTCAAGAGCCTTTCAGAAACATTGTTCAGGCCCTGGTGCAAGAGGGAAGCAGACCTCCACACCCTCCCCTCAAAGACAGGGATTTTAAATGAGAACAAATTCCACAATTACTGACAATTTTGATTTGTATTTTCTGGCTACTGGTTGTATTTCAATTCAGGTTCACTTAGAGTTTTCTTCATTTATTTTGTACTTAAAATATGAACAAATTCAACTTAGTTTTCTCTTTGTGTTCCTAAATAGAATATATTAAATCATTAGAATTCCACACATTTAACTCTTTATCTCTTTTATCTCAAACACAAAGCCCCTTCCAGTATATCTTGTCTACATGTTATCCTTTTATTTTCATTTTCTCATCATTGCTCTTGGCCTTGAAAAGGCAGCCTTGTTAAATAGTGTTATAATATCTGCAGACTGATTTCTGTCATCGGGATGCACTAAGTTAACTATTTTGTTTCTTAGCTATTGGACCCTGGGTATATAGCGCCACAGAGTAATGCTAAACCTTCTGATGCAGTGTGTGTTTCTGGAAGAAAAAACAGGTCATGATGAATTTGCACACACAGAGTTTCTTATATTAGTCTCAAGTCTCAGCTTGTCACATTTTTATATTTTCTGAGGGCATTCGGAACAAAATATCCCTGCTTTCTGCACAATGTGTTATTATTTTTATAAAACCAGACTTTTGCCATAATAATGAAGAGAGTGAGCCCCTTTTTCTTGCAAGAGTAGATTACCCCAGCTGTGATAATAAACCTACTAAGAGGATTCTTTTACTCCCTTATAAGTCAAGGACAGTCTTTCAAATATTTCCTCTGCATATTTTCATCTGAAAGCAAATGGATTTTTTAAAAATAATTCTTCATTGTTGAAAGTATTACATATGTTCCCCCCTTTCCCCCATGGATAATATTTTTTTAACCATTTTTGTAATGGAAATCTACTGGAATACATAACCTACCAGAAGTCAATGGTAAAGAAATTAAATTAAATAATTTTACAGAGAAATATATATTAGATCATTTCAGTTTATGGCATCCAGACACATGGAGTTAACATTTTTTTCTCTAATTCTGTAGCTGATTATGTTTTTTTAAAAAAATCTACAGTCTGTATTTAATATTATGAAGAATAGTTTTCAAAAGACAGACATTCTCAAAATGTACTTAAAATTTTTAATGACTCGACTCTGGGAATTTTTGTAATAAACATATACCATTACATCCTTTAAGGCTAAAAATTGCACTCCAAAAAAATTACAAAAAATAAGTTAGTCATTATTATTGAAGTTTTTTCCAAAGTGTCATATCCATTAGATTGAATTTCAATACCTTACAGGATGATACATAAAATAGAAATAGAGGAAAATATTTGAGCTACTTTTTAATTTTTTAAATGTTTATTATATCCTCGAAATAACTTTTAAGGAAACATAAATATCAGAGAAATTATCTTTAGCAAAGATTAAATGACATTATTCTTTTCAATTTTCCCAAGTCCTTGAATTTGCTGTTACAACAGCAAATTTTATCCATTTTAATTAAGTAGAATATACCTTGACAATAGTCAACTACCTATTTCTCTTCTTTATTTTATTTTTCTTTATTGATTAAGGTATTACATATGTGTCCTTATCCCCACATTGCCTCCCCACACCCCACCCCCACTCATGCCCTCACCCCCTTGGTATCTGTGTCCATTGATTAGGCTTGTATGCATGCATGCATACATGTCCTTTGGTCGATCTCTCCCCCTTACCCCCACCCTCCCCTACCTTCCCTCTGAGGTTTGACAGTCTGATCGATGCTTCTCCGTCTCTGGATCTGTTTTTGTTTTATTTGGGGGGATTAATAGATAATAAAAGTAAATTCTATCAAAATAGTATTGTTGCTGTATGGATTAATATTGTTTTTGCTAACAGAAGGGATGTGTGAATGTGTGTGTGTGTGTGTGTAAATTCTTTAACAAACCGAATACGTTGCACAGAGCTTAGAAAGAATACTCATTCACATGTAAAAATATTAAATGGGGTTTCTTTAACTAGAATAAAGACCTGGTTTTCTAGATGGCTTTTAAAAATTCTCCTGATTTTGTAAGGATTGAAATCATAGAACTGGAAGGAGAATCGGTAAAGAAATTAGATGCATGCCCATCAGCACGTTAAAAAGTCTTGCTTTTTAAAAGTTATGTCACTATCCTGAGTGTTTCTGCTTTTTGTACTTTCCTTCCCTACCTGCAGTCTTTCTAATTTATTTCAAATTTTATGAATCAGGAAATAGTTTTCCTGTAACCAATTCAGATGCTTAGATACACACAGACATTACAGTAATACATCGCATACACCATTATACACTCCAAGTTGTGACCCATATACATTTTGTCCCATAAGATTTTTTTCCAAGGACATAGTGAAGGAAAACTTGGTGGAATACAAACCCCAAGGAATTTGTTCTAGAATGAACGTTTGGAATTGGTAAGAAAGGATCCCTGGTTAAGGTCTGTGACATATATTGACTTGTGTCTTTGACAAAGCAGTTTCCCTCCTACCCCTGAGACATTAATGGCATTTGGCAGCGTCAAAACAGACCCATGATCCACATTCAGGTGATGACACAACCCAAAGTATTTTAAAAATGAAGTCTAAATCCATGCTGCCTTTCAGTTTTAAAATCACATTTTGAATTCTTAAGCTCCTTATTGTTTTCATATCTTTACTGTCTAAATGAAGAAGAGATGACTTTCTTAATATTTCTATTTAATTTTAATATTGTTATTAAATAGTTTCTATAAATTCTTCGGAGAAGGTACAGCATCAGTAGTAGTTGGGAATCCTAGATTCTAACCTAGGTTTCTTGTGCGACTTTGGATGTTAATTTATTTCTTTGCTTCACTTGTTTTACTCTGAGATCAATATTTTGTTTTGGCTTCGTTAGTCTTTGTTTAACTAAAAAAGATAGGTTGATTATCTTACTCAAGGGTTATTCAAGTAAGTGTGTAATGTCTAATGCTATTTATTTTTATTGTTATAAATATTGTGTTATTAAGTCTTCTTCCTAAGCAAAATTTTATTTGTATAAGGAATTAAATATAATTGGTTATAATAAAAATCTATTAATATAACCAAATAGCAACACCAATACAAAGAAAAATACACTTTTACTTCAGAAAATAAGGGTTTAAGTTTTGAATGCGTGGTTTATAAAAATCGCTACCATCTATCTTAGTCACCTTTTATCTCAGAGGTGGTGCTAATCTAATGCAAAGTAATGGATCAATGAGTAATATTCCAAAAGTAATGTTCAGAGCAATAGATTCAGAGATATTCTACTTGAATTCAGTGCATGCACAGCAATGCCGAATGAAGTAGCTGCACTCTTCAGGCTGGAAGAAAGAATATTAACCCCCATTTTCCCCATGTCTAGTAAAAGTAACGTATCTTTAATGTTATTATAAGTTTGTATGTGCCTTTTACTACAGATGCATATGTACATGGAACTACCCTGGTAAATTCAATATTGAGCAATCTATTAAAAATAGGGCTAGTCATTTAACTACATGCTACCATTTTTATTACTTTTCCATTTAGATGGAAAGCCCTGCTTTAAAAGTAAAGGTCTAATGTTGTTCTCTAAAATTAAAACAATCATGTGACCCACCTCCCAATCCTGGTCTTAGGCGATTGTCATAACCATCTAGGAGTCGGTCCAAAATCCTGGTGAAGACAGTGGTATTGTCTTTAAGTTCATCTTGTATTGAGGGTTGTCCATAGCTGAATAAAGCATAACAGGAAATGATAACTAAATGATAACATTTCTACTAAAACCTTTTCTCAAATAAAACCTTCCCCAGATTTTCCTACTTCCTTCCATTGAATCTTAATATGAAAATTCCTTCTAGTGCAGTGAAAAAAAAAATCTTATTTTAATTCCTACCATTTTCTCATACTCGTTCTCATGGGTGATAAGCTCTTTATTCTAATATTTCTAACCATGGAAGGAAAATTATCAGGAAATGAGTTCCTTCTCTTTACATTCATAATTCTCAGCATGTAAACGCAATGCGCTAATGTGTTTTTTTCTGGGCATACAAGAAGGTTAATGCATATCGGGGGAGAAATTTTGGGAGACTTCTTCCCAAATAAAAAAAATATATATATTTATGAGCTACCGAGATAATTAATAGTTTTATTTTCATTTATTTAACATGGAACATAAGTTAAAATTTCACCTCCTAACATCCCTTTCTTTTATCTACTTCATGTACATACATGTGTATTTTTCTTTTTTTCTTTTTATTTTTTATCCTCACCCGAAGATATTTTTCCATTGATTTTCAGAGAGAGTGGAAGAGAGAGGGAAAGACACATCAATTGGTTGCCTCCTGCACTCATCCTAGCCAGGGCCGGGGCCCAGAAGGGGCCTGCAACTGAGGTATGCGCCCTAACCTGAATCGAACCCGAATCAAACCTGGGACCCTTTGGTCTGCAGGCGGATGCTCTATCCACTGAGCCAAACTGGCTGGGGCTGTGTTTTGCTTTTTTGATGTTCTTTCAAGATAATACAGATGAGAAAACTAGAAAATGTGTTTCTTATTATAATTATATTTTTACATCATTGAGTAGTTTCCATTCACCTGAAGGTTTATGAACCTATTTAGGTAGTTTTATAATTTGTTTATTCAAACCTCTAATTAATTGACTTTTTGTCATTTCTGGTCTTATAAGTAAAAAAAGTACCTTGAAAAAGATATAGTCCAATATTCTTAATTTATGGTTTACTAAACTGTAGTGTAGGATTGGTGTTTTATTTAAGAAAACACAGCTAGTTGTGAGCAGAGCTTGAAATAGGACCCAGTTTTCTTCACATTGTAGTCTAAAACTTTATTTCTATTCTTCTATATTATAGTACTTGTTTATACTTAAATCTTTATAGTTGAAGGTGTAATTATTCTTTACCATTGCTAGCCTTTGGGTTTCAACCACATAGTGACTGCAATTCAAATATTGTGTATTACTACATCAATCACATTATTATATTATCTGTGCTCCCTGAATCATATTTTATGTAATGATTAGGATGACACCTCCAAAATCCTGTGAGAGAGAAGTCTTCTAATTTAAGATGGATCACAGTCACTGATACATTTCAGTGATAGCTCTGACCTTGAGTAAAAACAAATGTGAATTAGAGTATAAAGGAGGAAACTTCCACAGAATAACACCTTCATATTTCCTGTTTGACATGCTTTGGCTTGAATCTTGTGTTCATATTACTGATCAATCTAAAAAGCAAGTAGTAACATAGGAAACTAGGATCCACTTATTTTACAGGAGCAAGATGTATAACCAAAATATCGTTCCAAAAACAAACATGATTGATGAGCTAATTACATTTATATCAGCAAAATGCAGTGGCTATTTTTTCTGATAAATTTTAATTTGATAAAGTTATAATAACTAAATGCTATCCACAATAGTCAATGCATAGAGTATACCTCTATTAAATGATCTTTAGTTCTCCTAAATTCAACATCAATATCATGCAGATTAAGGGTTTACTCTCCTTTGGTAAAATTAAACATCTTAGTAGTTTTTGAAATCAACTTTTTAATGAGTGTCTTCCAGCATGTCTCATTAGTCGATGATAGCAGTAAAGCAAAAATAGTTTTCTGACTGCAATTATTTACAAAAACTCTGTCACAAAAACCAACTGTCAAATGTATCTTTCAAGGATATTAGAAGGTCATCCTGATAAAGATGGAAAAGAAATGTTAGCACACCTTACGTTGTGAGAGGGCCAGATCAAGTAATTAAAGGAAGAAAGCAATAAAATGAGAAGGGGGAAAGATGAGATGGGTGACATGACAGGGCACAATTAGATTTTTACCAGGATTCTTAGAATATGGAGTTAGTTATCCATTACTTTTACCTGTATTCCTTTTTTCTTTTTTTACAGCTTATATCACATTCAGGCAATGCCTCCCCCCCCCTTGTATTAACCTGTAAATGTATTCACCAATTTTTTTTGCATTGGAATACAAATGCCAAAAGATATGTATCCCCACACTCCCAGAAAACCAGTTCTTTTATCACAATTGAAATGGTAACCTAATTTTTAAATGTGATTTTATAAACAGGTATTCTTTCTTTATTTCTAATTTACTGTGCCCCATTATAATTGTCAGAGAATAGCCCTGGGATAAGTATAATTGATTTGCTATTAAACACTCACGCCTGTGTAATGTTTCCTAAACTAAATATATAATTTGGTGAGAAATGTCAGTTACAGTACCTGATTTTGATGCCATATGAGCCACTATATAATAAAACACTGTGCACTACCTCCATCTACAGGTCATTACAATAGTAACACTTCATGTAAATTTTCAAAAGCAGTGAAGAACAGTTAACTCCTCAGATTGAGTATCTGGCAATAAAGCATTTCCTGTTCATCTGGTAGTCATTATTTACCACACACAATAGCGAAAATAAAAGCAACTTCTCAATTTTAAAAATCCTCCTAAATTTATATCTTCCCAGGCTATGCTCTCCCTCTGCCTTACTCATAAGGGCTCACTTTCCATTACATTTTGAAGAATCTGAGATTTTTATAATACATCTAAGACTTTCTTATGGGCCACAGGAATAGACTATATGAGAAATATAAAAGTAGATAAAGAATAATCTGAAATATTTGGTTATTTATATCATTGCTATTATAATATCTTTATATGCTCGGTTAGGTCATTAGCAAACATTTTGAATATGGTTAAGCATATTATTAAATTTGTCTTATAACTTGTCTCCATAGTAGTTATGCTTAAATTAAGAATTTCAATTTTATCTGCTATTCTCAAATACTTTTCTGGCATATTTTACCTCTACTGGTTATATAAGTAATGTTTTCAAAACATATGTATATGCTTTTATAGAGACTATGACTTTCAAATTGCAAATATTATTTTGAACTTTTCACTACCATATAGTCGTAAGTTTCTCTATGATTTTACAACTGGTTAAAAATTTTCTTGTTAAAAAAAATCAACTCACATAGTATGCAGACATTAACTGAGGTAACTTTTCTATGAATAAGAAACCGCTGGTTTTGTTCAGTTACAGATGAACTGTGAAAAAAAGTTCAATTTAAGACTTAAATGTTGAATTAATACTTTCCTCAATAAAAGCATAAGTGTATTCTAACTAACATACAAATAAGGTGATTATTTTTTCATACTGCTCTTCTTTCTGCTTAACTGGAATTTTATTGCAGTTAAGTTTTTTGAATTCCCTTAGTCATGAATTCATCCAAGGGCAATTTTTCTTCCCACTAAAAACAGTGGTTCTCAACATTCCTAATGCTGCGGCCCTTTAATACAGTTCCTCATGTTGTGGTGACCCCCAACCATAAAATTATTTTCATTGCTACTTCATAACTGTAATTTTGTTACTGTTATGAATCGTCATGTAAATATCTGATATGCAGGATGTATTTTCATTGTTACAAATTGAACAGAATTAAAGCATAGTTATTATTCACAAAAACAATATGTAATTATATATTCAATATGTGTTTTCCGATGGTCTTAGGTGACCCCTGTGAAAGGGTCGTTTGACCCCCAAAAGGGTCGCGACCCACAGGTTGAGAACCGCTGCACTAAAAGAATAAAATGAAAAGTTACGGAAATTCTCATGCAGATGGAAAATAAAGCGTCCCCACCTTCTCCCAGTCAGTGTGCCCAGAAGGAGTGTCCAGGCCCAAAGACAGTCAAGGAGACGCAGGCTGTTCTTCTTCATCGCGGGCTGGTGCAGCTGGAAAGTAGAACAAGTAGAGATCAATGTCTCTTGTAAGAAACATCAGGTTATAACCACTAGGGCTGACTGAGGCAGTTCAGATGAATGCTTTGAAGTCAGGAAATGACCTCACTGGGCTATGACACCTCATTGGAAGCAATGGAAACCTGGACCTTCCATTCTCCACTGTCCCTTCCATTTCTCCATTCAGAAATATATCAGTCTCTTAATTTCTCCTGTAAAAGAATACAAGTTGAAATGCTTTCAGGTTCCAATATTGCTTCCAATATAAGAACTGTGGGTTGTTTTTTCTCTCTAGGTTTTATACTTCCTCTAGAGTTTGCATTACTCTCTTCTTGTTTTGTTTTGTTTTGTTTTGTTTTGTTTTGTTTTGTTTATCATCTGAGAAATCTGACCTTTCTGATTCGCATTCCCGCAACTGAACTATGCATTGAAATGTTTAAGCTGGTGTCTGTCACAGAGAGAGAATATTTGGGGACCGGAATGGGGAAGGTTAAAAGTCTTCATGACTGAATTCATCTTTGCATTCTGGATGTGCCTTGATTTCAGAAGCAACTGTACTTATCTTTTAAAAAAAAAAAAAAAAAAAAAAAAAAAAAAAAAAAAACACAAAAAAACCAACATACGAAACACACTGTTGAATGTCAAAGTCGTGCTTGTATTTCCTGCCTGTGATTGCCTTGTTAAATATGCTCACAATGCTTCGGCGAGGCTAAGGGACACACTTTACAGTCAAACCATGTGCTGATCTCCCTCGCACACACATACCACACTCACATCAGTGCACGCAAACATGCCCACACATATCTTTCAAGCCCTCTCGTATTCTGCCAGGTTGCTGCTAGAAAATGTTTCATCTCCAACAGATGGAAGCTGAGTGCTTTGCTTTGCATAAATAAGGAACTCTTTTTTCTCTCGTAGGTAAAGTGTAATCAATCACCATCTGATTGTTGAATTTAGACTTCGTAGTGGGATGCTAGAGAAATGGAGTACGGAAGGCTTAGATATTTTTTTTTAAGTATAGGCTATTTGTGGAGTCAATTTTTAAAAATCACTGCACTACCTAGTTAAAGAGCAGATATGGCAACACTTGATTTAATGTGCTATAATTCATCCCAGTCATAATATGAGAAATGTTCAAGGTATTTGTTAGCACTTTCCTAAATGTATAACATATCTTTTAAAACCCATTTTTCACTAAGCACTCTATAATTTAATGCAGTATGCCTTTAAATACAGCTACCAAATGCTTTCCACACTCACTGGGATCATTTATATCAGCAAAAACCATTACAAACAGGCATGTAAGCAATACAACATAATGTGTTTAGAGTGAAATGGTCTAGAGATAAGAACTGTGAGCTTCATAGTTTTTTTACTTAATTTACTGCCTGGCTCTGACACAGATGAGTTGTATATGACAGGAAATATTAGATAAATTGTATTATGTTAAAATATTGCATCTAAATTACACGATTATAATTCACCCTTTTATGAATCTTTGGCATCTGTTCTGAAGGAAAAACAGTTTCTCTTACCCTATGAATACTTGTTGGTTTTTATTTTTAAAAAAATTCCTGAAAGGGTAAATGAGTCCAAACAAAACCCCAAGGCAAAGTACCATAGCTTTCTGTGCTCTAACATTTTGGAGAGAGGAAAACAAACCTACCATGGCACTTGAGTTGTTCAGTGAGAAAGTTTCTTGCAAATACAAGCATAATAGTTTAAAAGCAGCGTTAAGCTGCCTCCTTCCCCCTTCTCCACCGTCCACCTCCCCCCACCAAACACACACTCCAAACACCCACATTCCATGTCACCCATGTCTGTCCAGCGATAAGTTGAGTGTTTTGGGTTAGGAATACCAGAGACCCCTACGCCAGAGGGCATTTCAGCAGCGTGTCCACGGACAGGGGAGAAGAGGCATTTTTGCAGCTGGAATGAGAGGATGGCTTCCCCGGCTAGGATGGACCATTGAGACCGGATTTTGGTCCCAGCCTTCTTAACTTTAGGCTGTGCCCACCGAAGCCCCTCCCCACCTCATCCCAACTCCCTCTTGGGGAGAAGGGGGTGGGAAGGAAAAAACCAACAACAACAACAACAACAACGCGACCAAAACAACAGGTCACCACCCACCCTGTGGAATAAATTCTAATCTGCTTAAGAAAGGGGGAAAGAAAAGAAGAGAAACAGAGTAAAAAAAAAAAAAAATGCCCCTATATCGCTGCGGTTTTCAGCTCCAAAGAAAAACATGCCTTTATTCTACCTGCCGGGGGAGCGGGCTCGGTCCTGGTCCCCCTCGCTCCCGCGCCTGTCGGTAGCAGCCCAGTCTCCCCCGCCAGGCAAAGCCGCGGTCCGAGCTCTGCGTGTCGTGGTCGGAAGCAGCACTTACCTCGGGCCCCCTGTGGGCACCGATCGCTCCAGACCCGGGCGGGCGAAGTGTCTGCGAGAGAAAACCGTGCGGAGCCGGAGCAGCGGGAGTCAGGGGCGAGTCCGGAGGCGAGCGGAGGGGCGTCTGCGCCCAGCCTCTCACTCACTCGGTCTGAGCCATCATGGACTCTGCGTGCTCCTCTGCCGAGGATTTCACACCCAGATTGGCTCCCCCAAATCCAATCCGCGGCTCTACAACAAAAGATTTCTCTTTACCGAGACAGTAGTAATACGTCCCAGGGCAAACCGGATGTGAAATAGGCAGTGACTTCATGCCAGAGAGATTTTATTTTAGAAAGGAAGGTGGTACCAGTCTCTGGATCTGGAGACCAATCCGCCCATTTTTTTTTTTTTTTTTTTTTTTTATATGCAGCACAATTTAACTTGCACCGCTTTGGCCCTAATCTCCTTCCCCGAGCTACAGACTCAGATCCTTCCACCACCCGATGGCTGCGAGCTTCCCCGGTTTGAGGGGAGTCCAGGTGGGGGAGGGAAGGGTAGACAGGGGGAGAGACCTAGGATCCACATTCAGAATATTTTTCCTCCCCACTTTCAATTTAGGAGCACGCGATGTTGATGTGCGCCCTTTAAAAACAAAGCTGATCAGGGCAACTGTTCGCCTTTGATCAAAATTGTCAGCAGTGCATGCAGATGAATGAATGCGAGCCGCGGAACAGGGAGATGCCGGGCTGCACATGTGGCGCACACTGCCCGCGCCTCCATCTCCCGCACACGCACTCCCACACACATGTCTGAGCGCCCGTCTTGCAGAGTCACGAATGGGGAGGAATGGCCGGGAGAGTTCTGGACAGCGGGGAACTGGCTACGGGGCTTGGAGAATCGTTCGCACTTACACAGGTTGTGAGCGCTTTCCAACCCACCTCCATCTGTAGCTTAGAGGACAGCGAGAACACGCTCCGACCAGGTTTCTAACCTTTGGAAGCAAGTGTTTGTTTACTTTGTCATTGGAGCAAACACGGGCTTCTTACATGTGAACTGTGCTGGGTCCCTAGGACGAGGAGTATTTAACTTTAAATGCATCGCCCGGATCCTGTCTAGGTTTGAGATTCCTATCTCCATTCCCAGAATCTTCCCTTTGCCTCCAATTCCATCATTCTAGGGATTAGGAAAACAAACGGGAGAGGGGGAGGAGAGATGAACAAAAAGATGTTTAGAAGTCAGGACCAAGCCCGCTTCTGCTGTTTACCCCTGCCCTCTTCTGCTACCCGCCCTGGTTGGTGGCTCTCCACCCACGAGTAATTATGCATTTAGGGAAGGAGGGTGTGTTTCAATAGCAGTCTAACTAAATTTCCAAGGAGTCAGAGAAGGCTGTAGTTCTCTCCTTGGATTTTGTGAATGGGTGTTTGTAGTAGAGAGGAGATGGGTGCTGTCTTCCTGGGATGCTTACTGAAAGGACCCAAAGCTCTAGGAGCTGTTCCTTCAGCACTTTGGCCAGAACTAGGTAGAAAAGATGAGTGCCATCACATAAGGCGTCTGGTAAATAAACTCTGAACTTGTAACTTTTGTGAGCTCCTAGCCATTTTCCCCCAAGAGGACTTCTAGCAGAGGAGATACTTCTGATAGGGGCAGGGCTTGGCTAAGCAAAGGAAACACCAGTCCATACCACGCATAGGTTTTGATTCTACAAGTGTTCCTTGGTTTTGTGCTGCAACAACAATCATCTTCCATGATGAAAACTTAAGACAGGTGATTGAGCTGACAAGGAATATAACCACATTCACAGTTGGGTTTGGTTATCTTCTGAGTTTTCAAAGGGAAATGTTAACGGGAAATTACTGCAGAAATATATCTTTGAGGAAGGGAGAATTGAAGACCAGCTTATGATACCCTATTTCTGGGCAGGAGTTGCCTACTCTGTTGAGACATAACAAATGTTAATATATTCTTAAAGATACCCATTAAAGAAACATCATAACTGCCCTATGTTAAATGACTCAATTTTTATTTAATTTGTTTGTCCATTAATTTAGTTATTTATTGAGCAGTTCTGAGACTAAAACTCACTTTAGTAAGGTTTGAATCCTGAGGTTAGCAATAAGAAAACATTGGGTTTTCTACCTGATAATATATAATGCAATTCCATAGTTTTGTTTTGACTCAACAAAGACTGATAGTCCTAAAAATGTGATCTTTTAGTGTATTTTTCTCTTAGTTGAATTGTTGCAGCTTCTTTTACTCTCCTCTGAAAATTGAGAATAACTTTATTTCCTATACCTAATGAATGCAACCAAATCACTATACTGATTATGTTTTTATGAACACAGCCACTGAAACTTGATCATTTGAACAGTAATCTCTCAGAACAAATTCAATCACATCTTGCTTCAGACTGTAAGAGTCATGTAACTGTCCAACAGGAATCAATTGCATAGCAATTCAATATATTTTCAAACAAGTATTTATAAATAACTATTGGGTATATCTTAAAATGTCACACACATATGAAAATGAAAATGTCCATACTATTATTTTCTATTTCAAAAACTCAAAGGTAGTTTTTACTAGATGATTAATGTGTAATTTGTTTTGGGATATATATATTTGTAATAAGTAAATTTAATAACTTGTGGGTGTTTAAAATTTGACCATTTGAAAAACAGCAATTGCAACTATAAGTTATGATTGTGTTTATTATTTCCCATCTAAGGTATTATTACCATTTGCACATAATACCAGAGAGAATAAAATATAAGAAATTAATGAAAGGAAATAATTTACTTTATATTGTCTTATTAATTTAACCCTTTAGATAATTGTTGAAATTATTTTTACTTTTTACCTAGCGGAATGAATCTCTTTAAAGTGTGTGTGAATTTGATTGAAGTTTTGAAATAACAATAACCATAATGTTCAATATTCTTAAAATGTTTACTTGGTGCCAAATAATATGCTAATCAGTTTGCATACATCATGCCATTTAATTCTGAAAACATGACTGTGAGAGAGACTCTTAATATCCCCATTTTACAAATTATTCAATAAATTTTGAATTATGGAGAGCATGAGACGTGGCCAAGGTCCCACAGCTGGTGCATGTTCATGTTGGAATGCAAACCCAGATCTTCTGACTTCAAGACTTATTCTCTTAACCACATGTCTATGTTACTTTATTTCCTTACTCTGTGGTAGTGAGCTCAAGTTAAAAATCTACCTTATTTATCTTATGTCTATCATTGACCATCTTCATGTCTGTCACATAAAATATTCCTCTGAGTATTTTCAAAAACATTTTTTCACACCGAGACTTTTTATTTCAATGACCTTGTACATCCAACTGCAATGTGATAGGCTTACTTTACTATTTCGGAGGCTTCTGCTCTTTTCCTCCTGCTTTATGGGGCCAGCTGCACAGGCCTTCCAAACAGGCACTAGTTCTGGGTGGAAGGGATATGAGGTCAGACCTAGGACCAGGGATCCTGGGGAGGCCTAATAGCTCTATTTCTAGTGTTGCAGTCTGGTACATTTTGCTTTTTCTGTCAATTTTAAATGGCAGGGAGCCCTGACCTAATTGAAGAAGTGGCACTGATTCTTTTCAACAGGGATGTTTTTACTTTTTTCAACTAAATGTGAACCCAAATGAGAAAAAAATAGTAAGAGTGTTCTCATTAATTCAGCATGGCTTTTTATCAAAATATATTGGAGTGAGGGAAAAGAAGATACAAGTAAAAATGATAAAATATCAAATAAGCTTCAGCTGAAATCTAGAATGAAGTGGCCATTTTCAATGTAATTGCATGGCTCAGCTATATACTCTGAAATTATATTTTAATGTTAGCATACTATGAAACGTGGTTATCAGTTTGCAACTGTAAGCATGCAGGTTACAATTAAACATGACTTCCCAACATTTGTGTATATGTAGTTAGATTTTATATAGAATATTTACATTCACTAAACTAGCCCTTTTTTTCTAATTTCCCACTATAAAATAAAAACCTTCTTGTTAATGAACTATTCTAGCATATCCAAAGGGCTAGCCCTCTCTATAATTGGTATTGAAATAAAGGTTTGGTTTGGGGAAAGGAAAGGACTATGACGTAAGTAGTTAAGTAATTTTGAACCTTAACTTGGACACTTTTTTCATCTGGATTACTTAGACAAATTCTTTTGTCCAGGCTGGAAGGCTAGTTTAACATCTCGGCATCATGAGAGGCATGGTATCGTGAAAACAAAATTAGATTTTCCCCCAAATACTTAAGTCCTAAATGTTTGGCCCTCTGAAGGGGCTTAGACATAGTTAGCCTCAACCACTCTGACAGAGCACAGAGACTGTGTGGTTTTTCCTGTGATCTTTGCAGAGGTAGCACCCAGATTAGCCAGGCACAGTGAATGCTCATCTATGGACATATGTCTGAAGTCACTGACACCTAATAGCTGTACTAGTATGTTACTGACATTTTCTGAAGCTCATTTTCTGAAGATTTAAAATGAGGTAACAGTACCTCCTTAGCTGGTTATGGCATAATATGGGAAAAAGTAATCCTTTTGCATAACTCCTTAGAGGTATCCAATGAATGCCATTTTCCTTCTCTTTTATCTGAACATAGAGTCATTATTTTTTAGCATTTTGGTGCATTGTCAATAGTATGCTCATGTAACTCATAATAGTGATTATATTGTCCATATTTTACATAAGATTTAACTGAAACATAAAATATTCAGTTATCAGACAAGGTTCTATGACAAGCTAACTCCCACACCACTTTAATCCTAGGCCTGTGTTTTTATTTATAAGGTATTCAAAGAAAAAGAACACTTTTCACTACACCTGCCCTAGGCATTGAGTATTTTACACATACCCCAAACCAGGGAGATTTGAGGAGCCTCTGTTCCATGGTAGATCCAACCACAGCATGTGTTCACACCACAGCTACTACAGCCAGCCATGGACTCGCCCAAAGTACATTTTACATTATTTTTCCATAAGATCTAAGGACCCAACCAATATATATATATATATATAAAATCATATAGTCATATAAATAGGACACTATTTAATTTTCTTCTGTGGCAGTTTTCATTTATTAGCAACTCTTGTGTAACCCAGATTCACCCAATTTCCTTCAAAGTCTTCTCACTTTGTCGAGACCCATCAACCCAAGCAGGAAAATACAGATTTATTTAGAGTTAAGAGGAATTATAATATGCTGATAGTTGAAAGATATTGTATATTTTAGAATATCAAATAAAATATAAAATATCAATAATTTTACCCAGCCAGTGTGGATCAGTGGTTGAGCATTGAGCCATAAACCAAGAGGTCACTGGTTTGATTCCTGGCCAGAACACATCCTTGGGTTGCAGGCTTGAGCCCCAGTAGGAGGCATGCAGGGGCAGCCAACCAGTGATTTTCTCTCATCATTGATGTTTCTATCTCTTGTCCTCTCTCTTTTTCTCTGAAATCAATAAAAATATAACAATATCAATAATTTCCAAAATGACTGTAGATACCATTAGCAACTTGAAGAGTATAATGTAAGTCAGGAGGGCATAAGGAAGCAGATATTGTTAATTAAAATGTTAAAATTTTAGATTCAATATTTGTAGATGTTATATCCTATATAAGTTAACAGAGGAAGCATGTACTCTATTTTTGTGGAGAAATGAAGACATTCAGGATATGTGTGTGTGTGTGTGTGTGTGTGTGTGTGTGTACACATACTATGTATATATACATAGTCTCTGTTTAAACTCCTTTAAACCATTAGAATCCTTATCTACCCCTGTTTTTCTTTATTAAGGTGAACATAATGAATAGATATTAAATCAGTATCATTTATTGTTTAACATGTAGACTGAAAAATAAAGATCTGAGTTGGGGACTCAACTTAGAGAGATTACTTATCAGAAATAATAATAATAATAAATAGGCATGTTGATACTCAGAAACTACATTTAGTTTATACAGAGCCTTCTGGCATGATTAGGCCTATGCCTTGTTTAGAATACAGTGGGGCCTTGACTTACGAGTTTAATTCGTTCCGTGATGGAGCTTGTAACTCAAATTACTCGTATGTCAAATCAATTGTGAACGAGTGAGACACGTGGTGCTGGGCTGATGTTGTGGCGTTCACTGTGACGTTTGCTGCGCCAAGTAGCGGTGGGGTATCTGAAGCTGGCTCGTAACCCGAATTTTAGCTCGCAACTCAAAGCAAAAAATCGGCCAAGAGACGGCTCATATCTCGAAAAACTCGTTAGTTGGGACACTCATAAGTCAAGGCCCCACTGTATTGAGGATTTTAATGTGGCCTCATTATCCTGTTGGGCAGCTGCATTTACATATTTGTTTGAATTTGTAAAACACAAAAAGTGACACAAACAGTAAAGCAGCATTTAAAATATCATTCAGCCTTCCCTGAATGGCTGTAGTATTTGTGGAAAGGATATGAAATGGAAGGATTTACTAGAACAAAGATCAAGAATTAAGACACTAATGCCCCATCTGTTCAATAGTTCCCAATTCTTGGTGTTTACAATAATTGTGTTCTGTGGAATAAAATGAAAATGAGTTTGTGGATGTGAATGCATTTTTATTATGATTATTTATAAATATATTTAAATATGACTAATTTCCTTGTGTTAAATATAGGAAATAGAACTAATTCAATTTTTTAACTATAATTTAAAGCTAAAAAAAAATCTCTCAACCTAACCCATTTCCAATTTTGATTTTAATAACATTCACTAAGACTTTTATTAGAGAAAATTTTACAGCCTCCATTTTAATTACATCTGTGAGATTAGGCACGGGTAGGGAGGAACTGAAGAATTTTAAAGATGAGTGATGATCACTTTTGAGTAATTTTATTTATGAAACTAGAAGCCCGTACCAATCTTCGAAATATAGACTTTCTCCCATGAGAACTTAAGGTCTGGGCCGGAAAGCACTGCAATGGATGGGTAAATTGGTACAATGTAAAAAACTATATAGCACAGAACCAACTTAACATACAGAATCAAGATGACAAAGATATATTTAGGTGTCCTACACTTTGATGCTTCTAAGATGACAGTGCTTAGTTGCCTTGGGAAGATGTGAAGTGTAATTTTGAAGGCAATTGAGTGGGCTTACTGTTTGTCACTACTCATATTTGGTGTTAGAATTTAAACATAAAGTAGACAGTTTTAAATTTTCATTTAAGGAGATGAGAGAATGAACTCCAAAATACTGTTTCTTCCCCATACAAAAGGGATTATCTCCTGTTTGACACCTATAATATACCAGACACTGTAGTGTGTGTGTGTGTTTTATATAACTTTTGCAATTGCATTCTCAAAATAATGCTGTTTACAGATAGAGAACCTAGGTTCAAAACAAATAAGAGATTTTCTCAGAGACACACGGCTTATAAATCAGCCTTGATTTGAACCTAGGCATAGATCTTGTGGCTTCAAAAACTTGTGATTATAAGGCAATGAATGTAAATCTCTCCCATGTAGGGTGGGAGAAGCACTGTCATGAGAGACTGATGAAAACAGTTCTGGTCACAGTAGTTACATAATGAAATGCAGTTATTATGAATTAGAAAATTTTTAATGATTAGTATAGGTCAGTGATGGCGAACCTATGGCACACGTTTCAGAGGTGACATGCGAACTCATTTTTTTTGGTTGATTTTTCTTTGTTAAATGGCATTTAAATATATAAAATAAATATCAAAAATATAAGTCTTAGTTTTACTATGGTTGCAAATATCAAAAAATTCGATATGTGACATGGCACCAGAGTTAAGTTAGGGTTTTTCAAATGCTGATTTGCCGAGCTCAAAAGGTTCGCCATCACTGGTATAGGTAATCAGAGTAACACATTTAAGAAACAGAATTTGGAGTCAGATATTTTCTTTTTCTGGCAATTACTTACTGTTTGGCCACCTCACTGTCCTGAGCTTCAGTTTCATTATTTTTTCATAGAGGACTAATAATTTAATTTTACATAGGATATTAATGAGCTATTACTTGCATAGTAGATAATATATTAAAATATATCCATCAATTGATAACTATGGTAATTATTAATATAATCTTTACGTTGTAACGGTCTATGAAAACATACAACTTTTCCTAGAACATTTCTTAGCTTTCCAAATTTTAAAATTAAGTTTTTGTACATCACAACCAATTATGTTGTGGCTTTGCAGTTGAACCAACTCACTTAGCCAAAATTTATCATATATCAGGCTGACCATTTGGTTCTTTTGATCATATAGTTATAGCCTTAATCAATAAAACTTTGGCCTTTGCAAAGAAAGTGAATTCATTATTTCATAGAAATTCAACTTAGCAGGTTGTAGGACATAAAACATAAAATGTTTAAGGCTGAAGCTACTGCAAGGCTCAATCATAACCCTATGATAAGAGGCAAGAAATTCTGTCTCCATCCAACTTCTGCTCAGCTATTTTGGCATTAAGACAGTATGTTTAATGAAAATATAGGATAGCTTAATATTGAAATTAGACTGCCATAGACCAATTCCAGCATGTCATAATTTCAAGAGTTTCATCAAAAGGTTGATGAGACTTGGGGACTCAACAGGGTTGAGTCACACATGTAATCACCTGTTGGGAATGGCTAAAGGCATTTCCCCAAACCTGAATAGGAAACTGATTGTGGCTGCCAGTCAGCTAAAAGGCATCTTAATCTATATGTTATTGCCTCCTACTGGCCAAACACCTGAACAGCCGAAGGCTAATTCCCCCATTCTGACAATGGACTCTGTACTAAACCCTAACCCTTTGAAGTGTATATCTCTGCCTTGCCTCAGGACAAGTTGTGTTAATAAAAAGCATGGGGTCCTGGGGACAAAGAGAGAACCTAAGACCTTAAACTTAAGATCTTGGATCTTAGCTCCTTTAGCTAAGCTCCTCTCACCCCCAATGCCTTTCAAAATTATATTTCATCTTCTGATTCTTTATTAGCCTCTGGATTCCTATTAAATCTACGCACGGCCTTTCTCCAGATTCCTGAACCCTTCTTGATGCTGGGACAAGATCAGACAAAGTGGGATATAAAATAAATGGGATGAAAATTAATGAATAAATAAGAGTTTAAGGAAAATACCTACTCTTGCTATGTCTTACCCCTTTCTGACAATTGGAGTAGATATTGCTAAAGAAGGAAGCAGTTCAGAAACTCTAAAGAGGAGCATTGAAAGACAAGCCATTATTACGGTTTCAGCAAATTCTGAAATTGAAAAGCCACTTTTCCTGGACAGAGAACAAATCAGGGAAAAGCCTTGTGGAGATCCATTTTCATACAGTGCTTTTTCTTTTATTTACTCGTGTGGGAATACCGTAGCAGGGAAGTTCATTCCATGATGAACCAAGTGAATCATACCAATGTTCTGAAATGCAAATTAAACACAAATGTCAGCTCTTATTAAATTGAAAATCATACAAAACATTCTGTTTTGTTTTATGAATCTTTAGTAGAACAATTTGAGTGTGCTTACATTTCTTCTGCACTATCAAAGTGGAATACAGCCATAATTTAGAAACAGTGTCTGAAAAGCAGCTTAACTATACTAATGTTCTGTTCTCATCCTTCATTATTAGCGCTGTGATCCATGTTAAGATACTATAGTTACTTTTTGGGTGACCTTGAGAGACTCCATACCTCTAGGAAAACTAGCTATTTCAGGAATTGAACTGTCCTAAGTTAGTCTGACAGCCATATGTTTAAATCATGATTTCAGCGCCTGGAGAAAGTTTTGTCAGGCTCCCAAGCAAGTCAGCAAATTCAGGAGAATTGCCCTGTGGCTTAAAAAGAACATGTTTGGGGAAGGTCAGTCAAGGTTCAGAAAGCCTTGGCTTAAGGGGGACACAAATACAAGCCCTATTCTCAGACAGAACAGCATCTATCTCCTATATAAGTATTATACATATATATATATATATATATATATATATATATATATATATATATATATATATGTGTTTCTGGAACGCCCCATAAATTATGAAAAAAAATCCATTACAAAATGTGGCCTCCTCTCCTCACATCTCCTAAAATCAATGTGTAATTTGGCCCAGAGCGACATATAAGAACAAAAGAAAATAAAAATAAAAATAGAAGAGCTTATGAGGCACCAGGAAAATGTAAGAAGGGAAGAAAAAAAAACACATTTCAGGACTAAATTTGTTTAAACCTTACAGTAACTTCTGAACTATAATGCATGGGCAGAGGTAGGAGAAAGTGTAAGATTTGAAATTGTAGTCCCAAATTTTTTTTATCATTCTTCACTTTGAAATATCATTCTTAGGCTAAAGTTGCTAAAATCACTTACATTTTGAAACACATTGATTAAGAAATAAAGTCAAGTATACTCTTCACAGCTGAGCACATCAAATATGGAAAAATAAAATTTTTTATGAAATCTAAAGACATGACTCTTGGACAATATTAAGGAGTTATTTGTTCTTGTCACTGTTATTTGAGGAGGCCTCAGTAACCATGCTTTGTTCAGATCATTATTTCTGTCCAATTTCCAATTCAAAATCCAAATTTGAGATTCTCTCATTTAACAGCATTCTCTAACTCTATCAGGGACACACCATGCTCAAGCCTTGGGTTTCACTTTCCTATGCCCATTTGCAGAATTCATATCTGTATTTATTTCTGCTTTGGAATTTCAAAAATTTATTTCATATAAAATCTTTATAAATATGGTGAATAATGTGCTCAGATTAATTTTTTAGAACTGGTTACGTCAATTCAGATGTCCCTCTGAAGGAAGAAATGTGAACAAAGACATAAAAAAATGGGGGTGAGGGAACCTAGGCATGAGGATTGTTCTACCAGATGTAAAAATATACATGAAGAAACTATAATAAATAGACTCAGTAGTTCTGGTCCAGAAATACCTGTACAGATATAAAAGCAACGAAGAGCCCAGAAACAGATCCATGCATCTATAAGAAATTTTACAAGAAAAGGTGGAATTCCAAATCATTGTGAAGTAACTTTTATTTAATACATGGAACAGGACATTGAGTCGTACATTAAAAGAGAACTAAACAAATGAATAAAAACCCTTAAAATTAGAAGTGAACTTCCACATATAAATAAAAATGGATTCCTGGTAAAGAAAGAAATCTTTTAAAACTGCTATATATCAACTATTTCAATACTAAAAGACAAACAGCTCACAGAAAAATGGGTAAAGAGGATGAAATGGTACATTTATAAGGAGGTTCTGCTAATAGAAACATGAGAGCAGGCATTAAACTCTAATTGTGATCAAGTAAATGCTAACTAAGACAATGTAATGTCATGGTAATCAAATAAAGAATTTTCTTTTTATTGAATGTATAGGTTGCAAGTGTACAACTCAATAAAACATCTTCTGCACAGTGCACCATGGCCCCAAGCAAAGTCTCTTTCCATCCCCATTTTCTCCCCCTTTGCCCACCTCCACCTAATGCCACACTTCTTTCCCTCTGTCTATCAGTACACTGTTATCTCTGTCTTTTTGTTTAATCCCTTCACCTTCTTTCATCAGGTCCCCCATCCTCCTTCATCTCTGACAACTGTCAATCTGTTCCATGTATCCATGCCTCTGTTTCTATTTTGTTAGTTTATTTTATTTAATGTTCAGCTCAGGTTCTGGTAATAAAATTGGTAACAATCTGTTAGTATATATCAAATGATAAATATATACAAAATTTCAATTTGTAATTCTATTTGTAGGAGTTCATTCTGTAGATATTTTAATGCAAATAGGGAAGGGTATATATAGTTGAAGTTTTAATGTAGAATCAACTATCTGTAAATGCCTCTAAAATTAGAAGCATCTTAAAAGTTCAAAACTAGAAGAGTATTTGAATAAATTTTGGTATACTTACACATATAATTATGTGTATGTAGTGTTTTAAAAATATATCCATTGACACAAGAAGGTACTTGCAATGTATTGCTCAATCAGAAAGCAAACATGTAAACAGTATGATCTCTCTGGTAACCACCATACTATTGTCTGTGTCTGTGAGGTTTTGTTTGTCTGTTTTTCTTGTGTGTTTTTTTCCTTTATTGATTAAGGTATTACATATGTCCTTATCCCCCCATTGCTCCACCCCACCCCCACTCATGCCCTCACCCTCCTGGTGTCTGTGTCCATTGGTTAGTCAGGAGAGCATTATGCTAAGCGAAATAAGCCAGTCAGAGAAAGACAAATATCACATGATCTCACTCATTTATGAAATATAATGAAAATCATAAATGATGTTTTGTTATTTGGGGGTTGGGGCAGTAAAGGATAATGGAAGTCAAATATATGGTAATGGAAGAAGATTTGACTTTGGGTAGTGGGCCCACAATACAAGATACAGATGATGTAATACAGAATTGTACACTTGAAACCTATATAATTTTATTAACCAGTCACCCCTAAACATAGATCACACCTTTCTATTTCATCCTTTCCATATAATATAATTTTTTAGTGAGTTTGCACCTCTTTTGTAAAAGTGTTTATAAAACAGTAACAAAGAGAAAAAAAAAAGCAAAGGATTTTATTTTGATTCCTGGATATAGAAGAAAAGAATCAGTGACACTGGAGTTCAGCTAAAACCTCAGAAGTCTGACTCTCGGTTTACAGAGCCAGGTTTGTTGTTATAATTATCACCCAGGTAGAGCTGGAGTCTCAGAATTGCTGAGATTTCATTCACTTCTCTCGGAAGTCGAGGAGGAAGTGGCAGCATAGTGCTAGAAGCTCATACTCACCTTCCCCATCTTCCTAATTATAAAGTCCTCCAGGAGTAACACTTCCCTTCAGAAATGAGACACTCAGTTCAGAATCTTAGGCACTGCTCCCAACAAGGGGCATATAGGTTTGCCATAAACTCAATAACAAATGATTGAAAAATAGAGGCTTTCAATCAACTGAGCAGACATGGTTGAGTATGAAAGACTCCCTGGTGCATGCTACAAATACCAGATCATTTTCACAGTATTATCCAGAGTGAAGACTTACAGCCACTTTTTTTTATGTGTGTGTGTGTGTGTGCGTGCGTGTGTGTGTGTGTGTGTGTGTGTGCTTTCAGGCAGAATTCATTTTGTGCTTGGTAAAAACCCTAGGGAGCATATGTTTAAGTATGTTAGCACCTCATTGATGGGAGCCAAAGTTTCTCACCTACTTTTCTGTCTATAGACTTTGGAACTCTTCACCAATCATATAATTCTCATAGCCTATTTTTAAGTGAATCTGCTCTTAAGTTTTGTTTTTCAGTTTTATACAACAGTTGTGTAAGCAAACAGCTATAAGACCCTATCAAGCACGATCTTTTCTCTCATTTGGAAGCTTGTGGTTGGTGTCTGTGTGTTTGTGTTTGTGTTTCCTTCCACATGGCCTCAGCTAGGAGAATAAGTTTTAAAACGGGGAGTAAATTTAAGCCCTCACCAAGTGGCTCAGTTGGCTGGAACTTCATCCCATCCACCAAAAGGTTTCAGGCTCAATTTCCAATCAGGGTACATAGCCAGGTTGTGGGTTTGATCCCAGGTTTGGGCACATACAGAGGTAACCGATCAATGTTTTTGTCTCACATCAATGTTTCTCTCACTCTCTCTAGTCAATAAAAACATATCCTTGGGTAAGGATTTAAAAACAAACAAACAGGGACTAAATTTAAATGTCTCAAGTTCCCCTGTCTTCATCTCTAAAAAATATGCCATCATACATTCACTGTATATGGAGGCATTAAAAAAAAAGCACAGTTAACCCTTCTGATCAAGAAAAAAGTATAATTTGCATCATTTGGACGAGGAAAGACAACAATTTTTCCATGTCTGAATATACATTGCAATTTGGGCATCTATTTTCCATAAGTTAAAAGCACAGCTTTCAGTCTAAAGGATGAAAAGATCAGGCTCAATCTTTGATAAATATATCTGCAGGATTTTGTTGAAACACTTCTAAATTTAAAAACTCTGATCATTGCATTTTATTATCGAGTTACGGCAGATGAGTTTAGCATTCTTATTTCTCCCATACCTTAAATAAGTTTGCATTTCAGAAGAGTAAGTGAAGATTAAGCAGACAATCATATGAAGTATGTCATGCATCAGCCTCCAGGCTGGTTGTAAAGAGGAGGGTAGTGAGATAAAGTGAGAGGAGAGGTTGGAGGTAGGGTCTAAATGTCAAGTTTGGGATGACCATAAAGATGACAGAGAGGTTTTGTTCAAAAGAAACTTGACGACATCGATGTCCTAGCAGAGCAGTTTCAGGGAAACATGGGTCAGGACCTAGTTCAGCTGACACAAGTTACCTGAATTTCTATATCTCTGATTATTCACCTGAAAATTGGGAATAAGAGCTACTTCACATTTTTTTTCTTATGAAACCTAAATTAGAGAAAATGCTTAGCACCATGCCTGGCACATGATAAACGCTCAATGAACATTTTAAAAATGTTATTGCTATTATTTCTATTCATATTAATATTTGTTATCACTACCATAATAAATGCTTTCTGAGACCCAGTAGGATCTATAGATTGAAATCAATATTCTTTCTCATAGTGAGGTTTGAAGTCAATAATACAAGAGGAATGTCACTGTAGGTAGCATTACTTAAGACACTGGTATTAAAACATTTTTATATAAGGAATACCACTGTGTCACTGTCACTTGAGAATTCACAAAATAACTGTGTAAATGTCACACATCCAGGAATTCAGGCCCCTCTGTATGCACTGCACAGTTTAGGATGTAATGGATGAATTCAAGTCTCTAGAAAAAGTGATGCTGATGCATGAGCAGGCATTGCAAGCTTCAGGTGATCTTGCCTTCAAGACTGCACCCTGCAGTCAGAAAGCTTCAGAAAGACCCAAGGCATAGGAGCACTGACGTTAAATCAGCCAGCACGTCCGATTTCTTCTCCTTGGCTCCGCTAGTCTAAACATAGATTAAAAATGGCCATGTTGCATTTTGCAAATTGTGCATGTCTCTGTCACCTTCTCCGCTCCTTTTTGAATACTAACGGCTATGTCTCTTATTGCAGTACTTCAGCAAAAAAATTATTTCTCTATATGCCAGCCCATATGTTCCCTTATGTATAAGGCAAAAGATCTTACTGAACATTTTCAAGAACTTGACAGCTCATGTATTGGTGCCTAAACTTTTATTGGATTTATTTATTTTTAAAAAATATATTTTATTGATTTTTTTACAGAGAGGAAGGGAGAGGGACAGAGAGTTAGAAACATCGATGAGAGAGAAACATCTATCAGCTGCCTCCTGCACCTCCCCACTGGGGATGTGCCCGCAACCAAGGTACATGCCCTTGACTGGAATCGAACCCGGGACCCTCGAGTCCGCAGGCCGACGCCCTATCCACTGAGCCAAACCGGTCAGGGCAAGCTTTTACTAAATTTAAAAAATTTCTCCCCTAATCTTGCTCCTACAAATACAGACATTGCATTCCAAACTATGACAGGTACATTTCTAACTTCAGAGTATTAGAGCCATGCCGATCAGGGATATTATGATTATTACCAATACCAATAATAGTGGTTCACATGAGGGGATTCTTCTCAGTGCAATTATGCCTTCACTTCCCCTGCTGGGTTTACTATTTCCAAGTCCTTCAAAGGTTACCCAGCTCTCCAGTCTCATTGGAAAGCATTGCTTGACTACCTGCTACCTGCTCTGGTTAGAGAGAGAGCCCGAGGAACAGTAGCCGTCACTGCAACTATTTAGGAGGCTGCACTCAGGGGCTTCCTTACTCACTAATATTAGACTGTGAGCTCCCTGAGATCCAGGAGCATCGGTTCAAGCAAATGGGTTGAACAAGTCTTATCTAAGGCAGAATCTAGAAGAACAAAATAGACATTGGGGTGAAGTGTAAGTTAGAAGGACTTATTGGGAGACAATTCACTGTTGTTGTTTTTGGGGAGTGGGGGGTAGTTAATCCTCACCCAAGGATATTTTTCTATTGATCTTTAGAAAGAGGGAAAGACAGGAACATCGATGAGAGAGAAACACATCAATTAATTGCCTCCTGCACTCACCTTGACCAGGGTCCAGTCCACGGAAGAGTCTGCAACCAAGGTACATGACCTTGACTGGAATCAAACTCGGGACCCTGTAGTCCGCAGGCTGATGCTCTATCCACTGAACAAAACTGGCTAGGGTGATTCACTGTTACTTTCTAGCATTCCTGCCCATTTTATCAGCAGAGACAATGATTGCTTTGTTCCAGATTATTTTTTAGGGATATTTCTATAGTAAACAGCCTTAAAAGATAGAAAGAGCATCTGTCTTCAGAGAAAGAGCAGGTATCCTTACAGCCTTGGAAGGTGGAGATAGCGTTTCGTTCTGCTGTGAAGTGTGGGCATGCTTCTCACAATAAGAGATGTGGGTTCCCTGAGTTCAGGCTTCCTCTCCTGTGATGCACCCACTCCATATGTGGGTGTCATCTGGCCCTGTGGAAATCGGGGTGCACAGCTCCAATGCAAACGTAATACTCATGCTGCTTGCTATGCCTTGAATAATAAAGTCCTTTGTGTTTGGCCCAGGAGTCTTAAGTCTGCCAGCATCCATGAAACTGCAGCAGAATAAAGTCTTAGCTTGCAAGTAAGGTAAAGTATTAGGCACTTCATAGATTTTGACAGAACTTAGAGAAATAAAGAGATAGAGCATATAAAAGAGCTCTAGAGGGGTAAAAGAGTAAACAGTAGCCTGTGCTTTTCCTCCTTCATGTTTAATAAAGGTTTACTTAGCATTAATTCCTTTATTTATATACTGAGCACCTTCCATGTGACAGGGAATTGTTCTAGGTACGAGGAATGTAGTACTGACTGTGAGTGACAAGTTCCTTCCTTCTGGCTCCATGCCTGTTCATGAGCAGAGACAAATATAAATAAGTGAATAAATACATTCTCAGATGGTTATATATGTTATGAAGCAGAATGGAAAGGATGATGTGATTAGGGGAAGCATCTTTAATTGGGGAGGTCAGGGAAGGCCTTCCTAAAGGACTGACACATGGTATGAGGTCTGCCATGTAGTTTTGGGGAAAGAACATTTCAGGAGGATGGAGAAAAAGAGAGTGAGAACTAGAGGAGGAGAAAGAAGGAGCGAGGAGGAGGGGAGAGGGAGAGAGAGAATGAGAAAAGGCAGAGGCTTGAACGAGAGGAATAAAAGCAGTGTTGCTGGAATATAATGAGTGAGGGGAAATGTGATACTGGATAAATTTAGCAGTTAGTGCAGGGGCCGGATCATATTGGAAAATATAGACTATAGTCAGCTGGGATAAATGCTGTCTCTTTTCCTTTGTGACGTTAAATTGGATCACTTGCCACATTAATTTTTTTTAAAAATACAATGTTTATTGCTGCTATGAGTATTCTAAATATAAGGAACACATTTGCACTCTAGAATTCAGGTGTATGGATTTCTAGAAAAAAATTCCTTTACCTGGGAACTTTTGGAGAACAAAACTAAGTATATTTGCAATTAACTACCACTATTACTACTCTTACTACTCAAACACTAATACAGTGGGGCTTGACTTATGAGTGTCCCGACTAACGAGTTTTTCGAGATACGAGCCGTCTCTCAGCCGATTTTTTGCTTTGAGTTGCAAGCTAAAATTTGGGTTATGAGCCAGCTTCAGATACCCCATCGCTAATTGGCGCAGCGAATGTCACAATGAACGCCACATCAGCCCAGCATCACGTGTCTCACTTGTTCACTTTTTGATTTGACATACGAGTAATTTGTTACGAGCTCCATCACAGAATGAATTAAACTCGTAAGTCAAGGCCCCACTGTACTTCTGCTGCTACTAAAAGTAACAATAGAAGGATGAGCAAAAGGATGAGGACGGGGAGGAAGAAGAGGAAAACTAGAAGGAAAACAATTTATGGAGAGATTCCTGTGCCAAGAACTACATTTGATGCTTTACATACTTTTTCTAAACTTCAAAATTACTCTGCAAAATGCTTTGATGCTCCTTCCAGAGATGGAAATTCAGGCTCAGAGAGAAAAGTTCTTTGCCTGAAATTTTCACCTAGCCTGTGCCTGAGCCAGGATTTGACCCATGGCAACTCTCTGGCTCCAGATCCAGGATTTTTGCAGAATATGCAGCCTGTGTTCTAGTACAGCATCTTCCATTGCAGATGTTCTTCCCCTCATAAAGCAGGCGGCTCTGCCATCAGATGATAGAGAATTGTAGTATCCCAACAGAGATTGTGAGGCTCAGTCCTGGGACAAAATGATTGGTGCCTTTTATCTGCATTGTTTCAAAAGCCTGTGCCTGTACAACAGCTGAAATATAGCACATGCCATTTGCTCTTCTGTGGATGCCACAGCAGACAACAGATGCACCAGGCCTGAACGAGAAGATGGGCAGAAGTGCCCAAATCGATCATCTAGCCGGAGAATATAGCTGACCCATGTTTTATTCCAGGCGCTGCTGGGCATTGGTGTTTTGGAATAAAAATAATGACTTTCTGGAAAATATCTCTAACGAGGAGGAATTATTATCATACTGGAGAATATGCTTCACAACTGCACAAAGTCAAAGGGAAGGGAACACAAAAAGTTACCTGAACTAATAAGGCAGGTTTGACATAATAGAAAGATAGAAGATTGAGCCCAAGGGGATTGGCAGTCTAGTTCTTGAGTAATTAGTAACTAATGACGTGGAGTTACCCTGAGGGGGAGGCGGAGGCAGGGGTCTAACGGAGATTGTCTAGACCAGTGTTTTCCCAACTGTGTTACAAAGAATGCACGTTTCTAGAAATACTAATGTTTTCTGAAATTAGTATTTCATAATCTGAAAAGGCTTTGGCAGAATTCATCCACATTTTTTTCTTAGTAACAGACCCTGTTTAGTTTTATATTTGGGAAAAGGCATATAACTATGTTAACAGGTATATTACAACCAGGTATATATGCATACACATAAGTATATTTCCCAGCCTATACTTCATTGAAGAAGCCAATGACATGCAGGTCAAATTTCTGGTTGTGGAATGGTCCAGAGCAAATATCACGAGTGTGCAAACCACTGTAGCAGTAAGTTCTTTGACTAGTGAAAGACCACTAGTGTTTGTTTATTCGGGGAACAATGTCAATTCCATGACCTACACCAACATCAGAGGAAATCAAGGAATGCTGACTTCTGTGCCAATAGAAAGCCCATGTTTGAGGAAAGTGATTCCATGAATTACATTTTTTAATAATATTACCATTCTCCATTTTTTTTTTTTTGTAAAAGCACAAAAATCATAACCATCTTCAGATTGCTCCGTGCTGAAGATAGATGTGATTTCTTGGCCACTGTGCAGACCTCTTGTCTCTGCATCTCTCATGGAGGCTCCCATTGTTCTGGGCCCATTCTTTCATTCCTGGCATTGAGAGGATGCTGGGGTGGTTAGCGCTGTGCCCACCTGGAGCATTGTGACTGACGCCAGGGCCGTTTTCACTGGAGGAAATAGCATCTACACTAAAGACCCAATGGCTACAGCATCAATGAACACATGTGTAGTCTCTATTTTGAACAAAATCATAATTTCCTTGAGAAATAATGACAACCTAAAAAAATAAATTTAAAAAAATTTTTTAAAAAATGACCACCTTAGGATCCCCTATCATCTCTAACATTGAAACAAAACAAAAGTATATATCCAGCCTCATGAGTTCTTGTACCAAGCTCCAACCGCTCCAAATTCTGAGATTCTGAGCTTCACATCTCTGAAGGACAGTACTTACTTTGCAAACTTTTTGAAAGAGCTGTGAGAAAATGTTTCTGAATGAGATTTCTAGCTGAGGTTACATTGTTAAGGGGTCTCCATGTTGAAGAGATAAATTATAGTCATTACTGTAATGGTGGCTTTTGCTGTCATTTATATCCCAACCACAACTCATCACTTCCACCCTACCAACTAGGTGGTTAGGAGACATCAGTCTGTGTATGATTGGAACTCAAGGTCATCCATGCGGCTTTTGCCCACCACCTATATTTCCTTTACAAAGACTCATGCCTTGGTTTTAGAAAAATCTTTAAGAAAAATGCCTGAAGAAACAACATTTAAATGAGAGATGAAAGACTAAAAGTTCCTCTGTTTAGAAACTAGATGTGACATAATTCAAATCAGATTTTTAAAACTAGGTAGAACACTGTGAAATTCTCTTACAGAAGCAAGACATGAAAACAAATTATTTCAAATAGTAAAAAAGCCTTCATTATATTTAGTTGAGGATCCACCAGTTAAAAGATTAAGGAATCTTCCTTAGGTATCTAGAAATATTTAGTGCCCCAGTTTCATAAGACCCCATTATATCCCAGCAGGGGCCATGTTTGGGAGCTCTTGATTATAAAATTTTAGCTTTAGGGAAAAATAAGGACCTGTGTACTGAAGGGAAAGAGTTCTCTTTTTTGGAGTTTCACCTGTAGCAATTAAATTAATCAAATAGCTATTTTTTTAACTTTCCTTTCATAAAGTACATATTTAGAAACCATTCAAATATAAATTGCTCTCAGAATCACACTAATTGGTTCTTTGATAATTCAAGAGATCACTTCTTGATAAAGATAATGATAACCTCTCAAGGACCTATAAGCAAATTCAATTTTTAAGAGCAGTTTTGCTCATGTTTTTTTCAAGTTATAAACAGAAAGAAACACTTTAGAATGGAAGCATGAGAAGGGTTTCTTAAAGAAATAGTAATATTGATATTCATCATCTCTACTCCTCAGAGTAAAAGGAGGAAAACCTCTGAATTATAACCTTGTAAAGAATCAGACTCACAGATAACAAGATGAAACTGAATATCCTACTTACCACAGTTATGGTTTTCCCAAAATGTAAAGACTTTATAATTGTTCATATTCCATTATTCCATACGGAAGAGAAAGATCAAAATCCCTTATAAATTGTAGTGGAGACCCTCAGTGGGAACATTATTTTTAAAATGCTTACATTGAAGCAATAAAGAAGGTGGTTAACACAGTATATTGACACATTTTTTCCCCCAAACAATAAAGTTTTAAAATTAATTTTAATCTATACTTTATTTGTATTATATTTTTCATAAATATAGAATTTTAAAACGACAAGGAAAAATATTAAAATTCTTAAGAATGTTTACCTCACTAAGGAATCTGTTTTGTTTCCTTTTGTTTTGTCAACTTGCAATACTTTTTGCAGTTGGAATTTGACAAGTGACTAACCATAATAATTATCCTGATTTCACTCATACCACATAATGTGAATTTATTTCCACAAGTATAGTAGTTATTCAGAACATCTGTATATATGAAAAGTCCAATTCAACCTAGAACATATTTGTTGAATGGTTAAACTGTCTCAAGGCCAATCCTATTACACAGAAGAAACATAAAATGAAAAGTAAACCCTCAATAGGAAACTCATTTTGGTAACAAAAAAATAGCAATTCAATAAAAAAATTATTAATATATTCATTATTGAGGGTAGAGAAAATTTAGAGAAACTTTCAACCAATTTCAACCAATCAAAGCGCAATATGCTAAGGCAGCTCAGCCACTCACTATGAAAAATAAAAGTTCCTAAAGATATGAACGCATGGCTAAACCATGGAATGTGATGAATATATTCATTACTACCTTGGCACAATGTACATGTGTATGTGTGTGTGCACACTGGTATATGTAATGGGTGAGTGGGGGTTGTTGATAAAGGTTAGAATGGAGAGGGATACATAGAACAGACATGAGGAACTTTGCATTTTCTCTTACAAAATAAAAGAAAATGGGAATTGGGGGAAAAAAAACATTAGATGGAAGAATCAGATGGCCATGGAAAAATATTAAAGAAGTCCATAGTTAACAATTGAATAGTATACAGGAATAAAATGCATCTTAACAATAAAAAATATATAAATTGTTTTTACATATGAAATTGCCATTCTGAGCTTAGTGACATCCTATATAATAAAAGCCTAATATGCTAAGTATCTGGTTGACCGGTTGGCCATTCAACCAATCAAAGCTAAATATATGCTAAGGCAGCTCAACCACTCGCTATGACATGCACTGACCAACAAGGGGCAGACAGTCAACCGGTAGACCAGTTGCTATGACGTGCACTCACCACCAGAGAGCAGACACTCTGATGGGTAGGTTAGCTTGCTGCTTGGGTCCGGCTGATTGGGACTGAGAAAGAGGGGCTGGACACACCCTAGAGCCCTTCTGCGGTCCCTCCCCGGCTGGCCAACCTCCCGCATCTCTCCCGGCCTTGATCATACACCAGTGAGGTCTCTCGGCCTGGCCTGCGCCCTCTCTCAATCTGGGACTCCTCAGAGAATGTCAGAGAGCCGGTGCTGGGAGCCAGTCCATCCTTGCTGTTTCAAGGGACCTGGCATATATGGCATACTGTTCTTAATATGTTTGCTCACCTTCTTGGCACTATGTGTTTTAACCAAGGTCTCTGAGAAAGGTTGTTTCCCCAGGTAGGGATTTTCCCCTGAAGTTAGGGAGGGAATAAAACCTCTTAACTAAGTGCCAGGGGGGTAATTAATCACTTTAACTTGGAACAATCATGCTTAAGCTACATAATCTTTACTCCCTGGAATGGAGATAAGAAACGCCCTAACCTTTGGAATAGAGATTGATAGGATTGGAATCAACTGGTATAAATACAGATGTAACAACACAGAACTTAGGAGACAGAACTTAGAACACAGAACTTAGAAGACAGGACTAAGAAGACAGAATCTACACAGAACCTAGAGACAGAAGAACTTTGCTGGAGAGAACATGGCAAAAGATCCTGGACTGAACCTGATTATAGAACATGGCAAGAGAACCTGACTAGAACCTGGTGACTGAACCTGGCTGGAGAACCTGGACAGAACCTGGCTGGAGATCCTAAGCAGAACTTCGCTGGAGATCCAGACCAGAACTTGGCTGGAGATCCTGGCTAGAGATGGCTAGGCTGCTGATCAACTGAACGCTGTCTCTGTGTCATTCCTTCTTCGCCGACTCCGTCCACACCTTTGGGGACCCCTGGACCCGCTGGGGTTGGACCCCAGCAAGCCGGTTTCAGCCTGATCCCACAGGGAGAAATCTGCTCACCCAGAAGCCGGGCTCACAGCTGGTGAGTGCAGTGGTGGTGGCAGGAGCCTCTCCCGACCGCGCAGCAGTGCTAAGGATTTCCAACTGCTAGGCCTGAGCTGTCAGTCAGACATCCCCTGAGGGCTCCCGGATAGCGAGAGGGCACAGGCCAGGCTGAGGGACCCCCCGAGGGCATGCATTTCGTGTACCGGGCCTCTAGTTTATTTATAAAATGAAATATTTAAGGGAGTCACTCTGCTAATAGAAAGGATATATTGTACAGAAGAATCAATAAGTTCAAAGGTCCTTATTTTAGGGAAGAGCGTGGAGTATTCTAGAAACTGACCAAAGGCCAACCAGGTTGGAAATTAGTGAGTGACTGGCAATGTGAGCCTCTGAAATAAGACTGGAGAAGGAGGCAAGCTCTAGATCTTACAAGGTCCCATTGGTTACATAAGGGATTCAGATTTTATTCTAAATGCAGCAGGAAGCCATGGAAGGTCTTCAGTTAGAAGACTGACATGATCCGATGTGAGCTTTTAGATGATGTGGAGAATGAAGTAAAATGGAAAATGTATGCTGAAATGCACACCACACATGCTGTCTGTCCCCTTTGGAGGGTTTTGCTTATGAAATTACATCTAGTTCAGCATTCCATTCAGAGGGAGCTGTCATCGGTAGGGTAGGCCCCCACCCTGTGTGAGAGCACTCATGCTATTGCAAGGGCCGGCAGCTGGGCAGGATGGAGGGAAGCGTGGCACCTGGTGAGCAGAGACTCAGGATGCTGTCACAGATTTCTCTGTCACCATGTGCCCAGTGCCACGCAAAAAACTTCCCCCTCCTACACTTCCCTCCAAAGGGGACAGACAGCATGTCGGGTGTGAAGGTGTATGTGCATGTATGTATACTTTTTCCATTCCTCGTTTATTCTCCACACTATTCAAAAGCTCACATCAGCCCAGCCGGTGTGGATCAGTGGTTGAGCATCAACCCATGAACCTGGAGGTCATGGTTCAGTTCCCTGTCAGAGCACATTCCTGGGTTGTGGGCTCAATCCCCTGTCGGGGGCATGCAGGAGGCAGCTGATTATTCTCTCTCTTCATTGATGTTTCTTTCTCTCTCTCCCTCTCCCTTCCTCTCTCTTAAATCATTTTTTAAAGGAAGGAAATCTTACCTTTAAAAAGAAAAACTCACAGAAGATCATGTCACTCTTCTAACTGAAGACCTTCAGTGGCTTCCTGCTGCACTTACAATAAAATATGGATTCCTTACGTAGCCAACAGGACCTTGTAAGAGCTAGGTCTCATTTTAAACGCTCACCTTGTCATTCACTCACCAATTTCCAACCATCTGGGCCTTTGGTCTGTTTCTAGAATACTCGACACTCTTCTCTGAAATATGAGCCCTTGGACTTACTGAATCTTCTGTACAAGATGTCCTTTCTATTAGCAGAGTGGCTCCTTTATACTATATTGCATGCTATGGATTAAATGCCACTGAGCTCAGAAAGGCAGTTCCACATGGTTCAAAGGGATGTTGCATCATGGGCTGTCCGTGGCCATGGTGACATTAACTATTGGAAGCTGAATAGAAACAGCTGGCACAATGGGGTGCCCACAGGGTTTGGACTGAAATCTATAGTTAAAATTCCAGTTGTAAAACTTACAAGCTCTGAATGTTTGGATAACTTCCTTAAAAATAGTTTAGCCTCATTCTTTTTATTTTGCATCCACAGACTCATTCATTCATTCATTCATTCAGGCACTATTCTAGACACTGAGTATTAAGCAATGACGAAGACAGTACCTTTACATTTGCGAAGCTTCCACTGATGATGGGGGATAAAGATTCTAGATACATGTTACAATGTCTGGGAGTGATGACTTGGATGGAGCCTCTTTTGCACAGTTTGATCAAGAAAAGTCTTTCTTGGGAAACGACATTTTATTTAATGGGAAATTAGTGACAGACAATGTCAATAGCAAATCCAGAAACAATAATGGAGTGCTTCTGAATTAAAATTTTAGATACTGAGACCATTTTACAGCGTTGCAGTTTGGGGAATTAAGTGAAGTGTAAGGTATGCAGCACAGTGCATGAAGCCTAATCAGTATTCCATAAATGCTAGTTTCTTTTCCCACTGTTTCCATCTCCCATTGTACTCCCTGAGATTAAGGAGGGCTGGGAAAGAGATAAAAGTGCACTGATGTTGGCCAGCATTGTTATTTCTTGCAAACTCATACTCTCTCACACTGTGTGCATCCAAATGTGGCAAGTTATAAGTCCACTAAAATATGATACACTAAAGAAAAAAATTATTTCTTTTCAAATTCTTGACCACATTTCTAATAGCATCATGGTTTGTATTTCTGCAATTTGAATTTCCTACACATGTAATATAAAAAAGGGGGAGGAGGACTTAAATTCAAATCAATATTAGTGTGTCTGTAATCCATTATTTGCTGGCTGCGTGACCTTTGTTTATATCACCTCATCTTTTTGAGATGTGATTTTCTCATCTGTCAGATGGCAACAGAATTTTAATCATGAAGTTAACATTTAGTGTGCCTACAATGTCATAATCTCCTGGTACATTTGTATTATTATTATTCCCATTTTACAGATGAGGAATCTGACATACAGACAAGTAACTTGCCCAAAGTTTCATCACTGGTGAGTATAGGAAACAATATTTCAACTTATTTATATGTAAGACGAGAGAAAAATTAATGTTTGTTGTTATAAGCTATTGAGATTTTGTAGTTCATTACCAAACACAGCTGTTATGTGATTGGAGCTTTTAATATACTCATGCATTAAGTCACAAATGAGGGGGCTCTTGGATAAGCACTTATCAAATGCATTTTATTTAACATGTCTCATGTAACAATTAGTATATACAGGCAATGTTCTAAGAACTTTATAACTATTAACATATAATTTTTGTGTCAACACGGTAAGTACCACTGTACTATGGTACTTATGGACTATGGCACTATGAGGTAATGTTTACAGTTAACAGCTAGGAAGACTGAGGCACAGAGAAGAAAATCAACTGCCCAAGGCCACAAAGCTATTATGTGACATAGCCAGGCTTTTAAGCCAAGGAACTTGAGTACGTGCTCCTGGGATGATGCTATGATGCCTTCCATGTATTTGGTACTAAGCTCCATAAATCTTGGACTAATTCCTTGCAGAATTCATGTGGTGAATCCCTGGGTGTTAGAAATGTGGTTTTCTTCAATGGAGGAGGATCTCAGACAAAGTGACAATCTCTGAGGGTGGCCATGAACTATGTAGGTACCCGTTAGACTCTCCATTACTTCTTTCCCTAAGAAGGATGTTGCATTAGTATTTCTCTTATTCTTCAACCACGATCTTTACCATGTCTCCCCATCTGTCCAATGTATTAGATATGTACTCAAAACATTTGGATGACTGAAATTTTGAATGGTGCTACTGGATGTTTTGTCATAATATAAACACAGTTCTCAACTCTTGTTCCTGAAAAACATACCTGGTTGTTCCCTTCATTGGCAACAGTGCATCCTATATGTATCTGAGATCAGAAATGGGAATGTTCTCGCCTAGAGCCAGTGATAATCTCTAAAGAAGAAGAACAATTATTCACATAATTTCCAACCATGTAGCTCAGTACTCCATACTATATCTCTGTGTGTTTGGTGGGGGGGGGAAGAGAGACAACAAATATATCTTTGCAACATGGACACTGAGTACTGTTTAGGAGTGAGCTGAAGCTACATTTAGAGGCATGTAGATGAAAAGGAAGGAAGGTCGCCCATTGCCTACGGTAAAGAATGCCCTATACGTACACCTTTGCACACTGTGTAAGTGCTCAGAATATTGTTGAATGAGTCAATGAGATCTCTAATTTACATCATGACTAGAAAGAAAAACTGGCAGCATCAATGGACATTATTAGCTGGTGAAATTTTACCATAAAATCCCCATGTCTACTGAATATGAGCACTGTCACCTCCTGCAGACATAGGTCTATGAAGTCTAGATTCAGTGGCTTTCAAACACAGACCACTTTTTTTATTTTAATTGAAAAGATTATTTAAATAGCATTTAATTTTATTAGTATTTTTATTTTAAGTAAATAGCATTTATAGAAAATGTTTTTCCAAGTAGAGCCACCATGTAGGGAGGAAAGTGGAGGTAAAATCAGAAATGGAACCCAAATTGATGCCAAACACTTTCTAATCTACGCTCATCTGAGAATAACTTTTCCAACTCTAATTCTTTTTGTCACAGTAGACTTAAAGGATATAAACAAGTTTCTAGTTTTTTGTCTTTCTATTTCCTGTTTTAGGTGTTTTCAGTTAATGATTGAAATTAGGTAAACTCTATTTTGATTTCTTTTGTACCCTTTTAAAACATAAGGGGAAAAAATTTTCTTTTGTTTAATTGGAACATACTTTTGAAATCATTATTCTCTAAGCTAAAATATATCTTAAAAAACTAAAGTTTGAAAGATTTTAGGAACTCATGCCCCAAACAATGATAAAATGGTCAGTTTAAAATTAATGTGGCATGTTTAATTTTTAAATGATTGTCTAAATATGGAATTATAATAATGTAAGAATTTAGACAAGTATTCTTGGTTATTGCTCTGATTAAGACCCTGATTATATGGCAACAGCTGGTTTGGCTCAGTGCATAGAGCAACAGCCTGCGGATTGAAGGGTCCCAGGTTCTATTCCAGTCAAGGGCACATGCTCAGGTTGTGGGCGTGACCCGAGTAGGGGTGTGCAGGAGGCAGCCAATCAATGATTCTCTCTCATCATTGATGTTTCTCTCTCTCTCTCCCTCTACCTCCTCTCTAAAATCAATAAAATATATATATATATTTTTAAAAGACCCTGATTATATGTAGTTTACTAAAATAAATCTAAGTTGTATGTAGTTATATTTATCTATTGTTCAATTTTCCTTGTATTAATAGCTTCACTCAACATATGACATATATTCTTGTTTTGTGTAAGGCAATGTTCTCGGAGCTGGTTATCAACAGTAAAAAGAGCAGCTGAAAATCTCTGCCAACGTGGAGCTTTTATCCTAGTGGAAGGAGAGCAAATGAACAATATAAAAATGCTAGACTTTATTTTCAGGTGTTAAGTACTAGAGAGGAAAGTGAAGGAAGGGAGGGAGGGTAGGAAGTGTATGCATGGAGGTGACATTTTCAGGGGTGTGACCATGGAAGACCTCCCTGAGCAGATGATCTCTGCGCAACATCTTGAGTTGCGGGAGGAAGTGTTGCAGACAGCAGGAACAGCGGGGGCAAAGTCCTGATACACAGTGCCTCCCTTGTGTTCCAGGACGCCAGGCTGGCTTGTGAGAAATGAGTAACTTTAAAGAGTATTTGCAAATAAAAGAAAGAAAATCTTTCTCTTACAATTCTAAAAGACTGCATACATGTAAAACCAGTAGGCATGTGTCTATCCCCAAATTTTAAATCAGAATACCAAAGAATAGTTACTTTCTAATTTTAACCACTAATTAAGAAGCAGAGCTGGAGTTAAGCCCACAGAACCTACGTTCATGACAAAGACTTGTACTAATAAATGAGATCAAGGACCAACAAGTTTTTTTAAAAAATATGTTTTTATTGATTTCAGAGAGGAAGGGAGAGGGAAAGAGAAATAGAAACATCAGTGAGGAGACTCAGCCATCGGCTGCCACCTGCAACCTCCCTACTGGGGACCCAGTCTGCAACCCAGTCATGTGCCCTGACTGGGAATCCAACCGTGACCTCCTGGTTCATGGGTTGATGCTCAACCACTGAGCCACCCTGGCTGAGCTGCTTCAACTTTTCTCTTTCTCCATCTTTGCTGCAAAAAAAATTGTATCTCTGCATTAACCTACATAGAAACTAGACACCAAAATAATATGTTACCCCATATTTTTTCTTGATACTGCTCCAAAGATAGCATCCCTGCTTAAAAAATAAAGCACATTATTATGATGCTATCCATATAATACAAACAAGTGAAAAACCCTTAGTCTGTGTTGCCCAGTTAACTTAGCCAGTTCATTGCCGCAGCAGTTTTCTCTGCTCACGATGAAGCTAGATCTCCTGTCTTCTCTCTGCTTCCTCTCCTTATAACAACTGTATAAACAATGAACCATTTATGTGTAATCCGAGTTGTCAAGCATGCCTAAAGAGATCACCAGATCACCTGTTCTGTTCAGACCAAAGTTCAAGCCTCCTGGCCACCCTTCCGTGGAACCACTTTCTTGTTAACTCTGAACCACACACCCCTCTCACTTTTTCCTTATTTCATTCCTGCTCTGTTCTCTCAGGCAGGCATCTAAACCGATTACCTGAAAATTTATTCACAAGGAAATGATGAAGAAGGGCTTCAAATAATATCTCGCCTAAGGATTTACATTTAACAAGAGGTTAAGAGCTCAAGGTAAGTTCCAACATTTCTTGGTTACTAGAGAGCAGTGTGGAAAGAAGTTTGCGGGTAGAAGCTGTTTCTTAATCAGCTGTGAAGCAGGCTGACTTTCCCACCTGTTATTTTCCAACACCTGGGCATATTCTACAATAAGCCTGGTCCCTGAAGAAAAGAAACAAAAATTATTTACCTGATCCCATGCTCTTCCATATGCATTATATCAAAGACATCTGACAAGGGGGCTGAAGATGCTAGCATTGCCTAGGGAAGACATAGACACATCATATATATTTATCTATAAATAGGTATTTGGATCAACCATAAGATAAAATAGAAAACATTTAAAATTTGATATTTGCAAGTGATATATCTGATAGGGGGTGAATATACAAAATATGTAAAGAGCACGTAGAACTAAATATCAGAACAACAATCTTATTACAAAACGGGCAGAGGACTTCAAAAGACATTCCTCCAAAGACATATAGATGGCCAAAGACGTAGGAAGAGATGCTCAAGGTCACTAACCATCAGGAAAATGCAAATCAAAACCAATGAGATATCATCTCACACCCATTAGGTCGGATGTTGATTATTTAAAAAAAGGACAAGTGTTGGTGAGGATGTGAAGAAAAGCTAACCCTATACAATCTTGGTGGAATGTAAATTGGTACAACCATTATGGAAAATAATATGGAGTTTCCTCAACAAATTAAAAATAGAACTACCTTTTGATCCAGCAATTCTACTTCTGTATATAGTCAAAGAAATCAGGACCTTAAAGATATACCTGTAACCCCGTGTTCATTGTGGCACTATTCTCAATAGCGAGCTATGGAAACAATCTAATTGTGCATCAATGGATAAATGGATAAAAAAAAAGTCCGGTTATTCAACACACATGGATGGACCTGGGTGACATTGTGCTAAATGAAATAAGCCAGAGAAAAGACAAATACTGCATGATCTCACATATGCATGGAATCCAAAATAGTCTAACATGTGGAAGCAGAGAATACAATGGCGACTGGGGAGGAGAGTAGAGAACAGGAGAGGTGTTGGTCAAAGGGTACATACAGTCTCAGTTCTGCAAAAGAAGTAAGTTCTGGAAGTCTGCTTCACAACCTGGGTCCTGTGATTCACAATGCTCTAAATATTCCTAAGATGGTAGATCTAATATTAAGTGATCTTTACTACAAAAGGAAATAATAAAAAAAAACAAAAGGGTAGCAAGAGGAAACGGGAAGTGATGGGTAAGTTGATGGCATTGATACCAATGACGATTTCTTGGGTATGTATTTATCTCCAAACAGATCAGGTTGTATACATTAGACATTTACATTTTTGTATGTTAATCACACCTCAATAAAGCAGTTAGTGTCGTATCATTTACAATTTAAAATTCACAAATATGGAACATGATCTGTTTAAATATGTTGTACTATCCACATTTTTGTTTTGTTTTTGTTCTTCACGGAGGACAACATGTAAGCCCTAACTAGGAACATTTCTTAAAGAAAGGCATAAACCCCTCCAAAGGAAAAGAATCTTACCATCAAACAGTTTCTCCTCAGCCTTGATGGCACCAGCTAGAGATTCTCAGAGGTCAAGACGCATGTGTGTGCTATCGTGTGTGGGCCTGTCCCCGAGGGGGTGATTTAGAGGGCACTGTTGCAACATGTGAATGTATTTGGCAGTCTGATCACAGTTTCTTCCGGAAGGAGGTTTCCTGCTGAAGTTTATGCTGTGCTTTCCACTAACACATAAATCCGTTGGCTCTTTGTTAAGCATCCTGTACAGTGAAATCGAAGCCGTCGTCTGTGCATAAGGTTCACTGGAAAATGTAAACTGGCTTCTCCACACACAGGGAATGGATTAAGCAATGCAGGAGGTTTTGTACACACTCTCCACACGCAACATCTCTCTTCGCAGGGGAAATTTTTTACTGCAACATTTCTTATTGCACCTGCCAACTCTCTCGTCTCCTAAAAACACAAATTCCCATTCCACACTGAAGAATGAGTAATGCTTCTAAGTGCCCAGAATATGTTTATAATAATTGATATTTCATCCTCCAGTGCCAGGGCTGCACGAACGGAGTGCTTTATTTTGAAGGCTCGGGAATGTGCTTTTGTCCCTTTGGTATCCTGCCCAGATTTACTATGCCCACAGTCAACGCAGAACTAATGCAATCCAAGCACATAGAGGCAGCGTCTCAAAGAACAGGGGAGCACCAGAGGCTTGCATAATGTTTCCAAGATATCAAAGTTTTCTTTGGGGAGATAAAGGGATGATACAGAAAATATCTGGGGTGGGCAGGGTTGGGGGGATCACCTTGGTTTTTCTAAGGCATGAGATCTGTATTAATGGGGATAATATGGCCTGAAATTTAGACTTCAAAGCTTATCACACCTCTAAACTTCCTTTGTTTAACTCAAGTATTATTATTTGTTGTCATAAACTGTTTCTGCTCTTTATAACCACTACTGTATCTTACAGCACAAATGGTTTTGATCACTGATATTTGTAGGGCGCAGCTATAAGGTTAAGCCTGGGACTGACCTGTTGGCAAAGCCACAAACAAGTCCCAGCTTAGAGGGCACAGCCCTCTTAGCATAATTAGGCTTGACCTTATGCTGCTTCGCAGATCTTACCTGGGTAGCTAATGGGCTGAGGGAAATGTAGCAAGTGCTGCCAAAACAAGTGAAACTCACAAGAACATTGTAACTATGGTGACCACTACCTTGTTTATCTCTGGCTATAAAATAAAGGCTCAGCTTGCTGTCTGGATCTCTCTCTGTGGCCTCAGCCAGGCACAGGAAGATCCACCTAGACCAGGGGTGGGCAAACTTTTTGACTCTAGGGCCACAATGGGTTCTTAAACTGGACCAGAGAGTGGTCCAGCATGGATGGAGTGTTTGTGTGAACTAATATAAATTCAAAGTAAACATCATTACATAAAAGGGTACGGTCTTTTTTTTTTTTTTTTTTTTTAGTTTTATTCATTTCAAACGGGCCGGATCCAGCCCGCGGGCCATAGTTTGCCCACGGCTGACTAGACCCAGCTTATTCTCTTTGTCTTTTCTACATCCTTCGCCGCCTGCCCCCCCCCCCCCCCGCCCCCTCAGGCTCACCGAACCCTTGGCTGAACTGGCCCGGCACAGATATTTTAATAAATATTTTATATAACTTTCCATGAATCTTATCTCTTATTTTATAAGTATAACTTTATTAATTTGAATCATTTTATCCAAATATTTAAATGTACCTTGTATATTCTTGGCTATAAAATATAAATTATAAGAATTTTAGAACAAAAACTAATATCTGCATCTGGATAACTCAAAAAATGTGCATTTGATGCTCAATTAATTATTATGCATTACTTAATTGGTTGATAAATTGTTAGCATTTTTCTACTCTCTATGCTTTTTTACCTTACTGTCTCTTCCTGTCCTCACACATTTACAATGTAATGTTTAACTAAATCAAGAAAAGAATAACCTACAAATGCCTTCAATTGAAAATCAAAGTGCCCATTTCTTGTCCTTGTAATTTTTTTTTTTTTTTTTAAATTTTCACCAATTGTCATCCCTGGAGTGTTAAAAAGCACTCGTTGGCAAAGGGAGTAGACATGAACAAGAACAACCGACATGACTTGTTAGGTATTGTTGATGTTATTTGTGCCATGAAGGAGCATTCATGTATTTTTATCTGACCATCACTCTTCCAGCTTCCCAATCTCAAGGGCCAAGGTTTTCAAATAGAGCCTCTTAAAAATAAAACCATTAGGGCTTATGAATGATTTAACTTAAAAACTGATTTAAAACTTAAAAAATGATTTAACTTAAAAAAAGTTGAATATTTACAATGAAGTATCTGAAAAAATATTTTAAAAACCCATTTGTAATAGCATAAAAGTAAAATATGTTGGTAATAATTCTAACCAAAAAGATGAAACATCCAGTCACTGAAAACTCTGGAGCTTGATGAAATTGGAGAAGACACAAATCAGTGGAAAGGTATCCCATAATCGTCGGTTAGAAGAATTGATATTGTAAAAATGTCCATAGTACTCCAAACCATCTATAGTTTCAATACAACCCTCTTAAAGTCCCAAGGTATTTTTCACAGAAATAGCAAAAACAATGCTAAAATGCATATGGAACCACAGAAGTTTCCTACTAGCTAAAGCAATTCTGAGAAAGAAGAACAAAGCTGGAGGCATTACACTTTATGATTTCAAACTTTATTTAAAAAAAAACTCCAGTAATAAAAATAACATAATGCTGGCATAATACACACATAATCCAATGGAGCAGAATAGAGAACCCCAAAACAAGTTTATATACAGTCAACCAACATTTGTGAAGGGAGCCAAAAATACTTCATGTGGAAAGGATAGCCTCTTTATAAATGATGATGGGAAAACTAGATGATCACATGCAAAAGAATGAAATTGGACCCCTGTCTTACACATTTCATCAAAGCCACAAGAATGAACTTGAATTGTATTAAAGCCTTAAACATGAGACCTGAAATTATAACTCTCCTAGAAGAAAACTGGAAAAATGCCTCTTGACGTTAGTCTTAGCAGTGATATGACACAAAAAAAACACAAGCAACAAAAGCAAAAATCAATAAGTAAGGCTACATCAAATTAAGAAGCTTATACACAACACAAGAAGTAAATCGCTGCGACGGAAAGGCAGCCTAGCGTATGGGAGAAAGGATTTGCAAACTGTCTGAGGTACTCATACAACTCAATAGCTAAACAACAATCACATGAAAATGGGGAGAGGAGCTGAGTACACATTTTCTCCAAGACGACATAGCAATGGCCGTTAGCTATATAAAAAGATGTTCAACGTCACTAATAATCAGAGACATTGAAATCAAACCTGTAGTGAGATATCCCCTTACCCCTGGTGGAATGACAGTTATCAAAAAGTTAAGAAATAGCAACTGTTGAGGGTGTGGAGAAAGGGCATACATTCTTGCTAGGAATGTAAATTGGGACAGCTACTATGGAAAGCAGTATGAACGTTTCTCAAAAAAATTAAAAATTAAATTTCTGTGTGATCCAGCAATCTTCCTTCTGGATGTATATCCAAAGGAAATGAAATCAGTATCTCAAGGAGCTATCTGCCCTCGCATATTTATGGCCGCCTTGTTCACAACGACACAGATATGAAAACAGCCTAAGTGACCATCTGCTGATGATGGATAAAGGACAGAGCGTGTTACTTCCTCCCTTTCTCTATCACCTTCATGGTTCGAGTTCTCCCCAGTCACAAGAATCCTTCTGTATTCACCTCTCATCCTCCTGATGAGCTGAAAAGGGAGCCGCCAGTCACATGGCAAGTCCTTGCTGTGGCTCTTAGGAAGGAGTGGAGCTCAGCAGGGGATTGTGGCTGTGTAGGGTAGGGAGTCTGTGCAAATTACTTGTAAGTAGAGCATTCGATCTGGAAAGGGTGCAGCATGTGCTTCAGACATTTTCAGCAGAAATAAATGTCTCATTGTCATGGCAACCATCTTGACATTCTGATGTGAACTCAGGCCTGCCTAAGGCACTCCATGGAGATTTGTGCCATTTCCAAAAGGGTGTACAGTTTGTCTTTGCCTCTCTTCCAGCTTACTGATAATTTAGGGCCATTTTAATGGTCTCTTCAATTGCTACCATCAACTTCCAGATACTGGCCAATTATGAGGAAGACAAACAAAAGAAAAAGCATCCATAATATGTTTTACTAGTTCGATACCTGGGGAAAAGCTATCAGTCAATATTTTTATTTGCTATGGAATGCACATTGTATTTGTTGGGGCAATGTCAGGTTCTATAATTTTGAAGCATCAAATTTCCAAATTCCACCCCACGGTAAGTGTTCTTAATGCTCCACTGTGTCTGGTCACTGTCCAAGGGACTATTCTGCACAGTAGCATCCTTCCATTTTGTGAATCTACTATCCTTTGTGGTCTTGAAGTCCTCCCATTCAACCCTCGATGAGGAAAGAGCATGGAGAAAGTCTTGGTGGAAGTATTTTTTGGAGCAATTGTGGAAGGGGAGCATATTACATATTAGCTTCTGTTCAGACTCCACATTCGATGAGTTACATACACCCCAGGCATAAGGCCACACAGAGCTAATGTAACAGCTGGGAAATAAAGTTTAGCTGTAAGTACAGGAAATAGAAGAAACAGGTTTGGAGAACAGCTACGTAGTCTCTACCATGTACATTATATCCTTATTTAATCTTAAAATTAGGGGATAAAATTTTATGTAATGTGTATTTTAACACAGCAACAACAACAAACTATTGGGGGACTAGGATCTTCAGAAATGGTGAATTTATGATTTATTGAAATTCACTAATAAGTACTTTTGATAGTCCACCTCTCATTGTTGAAAGTGACATTCAGTTCATTCATTTTCCTGTCTTGCTTAGCATAATGTGGATTGCAATTTCTTGCATCCAGATTGAGGGTCCAGAGGCTGATCAAAACTTTTAGTAAAGATAAGTGCCAATATTTTTAAGTTAAAATTGTTCTTTAATTAACATTAAACATTAAAAGATCATTAACTTGGGAACATTAAGAACTTTAGGTAGTTAAGACTCAGGTCATGAAAATTTCACTTTCCTAGCTTTCTTATCACAGTATTGACCATCAATCAGACTTACATGTCCTTCAAAATCACTTAAAGTTATACTAATTATGAGTGGTTCTTCTATGTTTACTTCTCAACAGCTATCATTTCATTTCTCAACATCTATCATTTTATTTATTGATTGCCTATTAGATTCAGGCACTGTGTCAGACAACAGAAACACAGAGGTAAACAGATAAATTCCTGACCTGTGGAGTTTGTATTCGATACAGGCAGAGTCATAGTACACAAGGCAAAACACCATTTTATTAACAACTACATAATATTTATTACAAATAACACAGCCTGTCATGAGCCGTCAGATTCTTCAGACAGTAGTGTATATTCCCACCATCTAATTCTCACTTATGGTTCTTTGTTTTGTCTACCATAGTATGATCTATACATTTAGGATAGTGACTCCCAGTTACAAAATGTACTGGGCAATTGTAATCCTTATTTTACTTGATCTCTCTGCTGTACTTGACACATTTGCGCACACCCTCTGTTTTTGAGCTTCTGAGGCATATATTCTTTTTTTCAGTGACACCGACTTTAGGAAGACTGATTTCCCATCTCCTTTAGTAGCTCCTTTCTCTTGTAAGATTTTTAAAACAGCCATCAATCTTAGGACTCCCTTTTATGCCCTGTGTTCTTCATACCCCTTATCCTCTCTCCATCTTATATTTTCAAATATAACTTATGACCTATTTATGTGCTTTTGACTCCCAACTTTTTTTTTACTTTTTTGTATTTTTTTTCTTTATTGATTAAGGCGTTACATATGTGTCTTTATCCCCCCATTGCCCCCCCACCCCCACTCATGCCCTCACCCCCCTGGTGTCTGTGTCCATTGGTCAGGCTTATAATCATGCATACAAGTCCTTTGGTTGAGTCTCAACTTTTTATCATCAGTTTTCACTTCTTTACTGAGTTCCAAATTTGTAAACACAAATTTATATCCTTTGATCACTTTAAACTTACTTAAAGCCAAATTGACCTTAACTGGTTCTGCCTTATATCCACAGTTCCACCATCTACTAATAAACCCACTAAAAAAAGTCAGCTCCCATTTTTCCAAAATTCACATCTAATTGGCTGATAAACATCATTGATTTTATCTCCTAAATATCACCAAGACTCTTCACTACTCTCTAGCACCTCAGCATTATCAGCATCTCTTCATCGTCCCTGGATCATTCCAACAGCCTCTAAATTGCCCTAGCCCATCAGTGCCTAGTTTTTGCTTTCCAGATAAATTCCAAACTATTTGAAGCAGCAGAGACACTTCACTATCTGGCCAGATCTATCTTTTTTCTTTTCCAGCTGCAAGATGAGTCAGTTTGTATGTCCTTTGTACTAAGCACATAAGTACTAATAGTAGAGAAATGTTATTTTCCCTATGAAGACTTCCTTGCTGGCCTCTTGCCGCAGAATTAGCCTTGTCTTGCTCTTGGAACCCATAACTCTGTGTGCATTATTCTTTCAGATCACTTAAAATATTGCATTATAATATATTTTTTTTCATGTCTGTCTATTACCTTGTAATTTGGGAGTGTGCAGAAAAATATTTTATTCATATTTGTGTCCCTAGTACCCACCACTGACTTGGCTTATAATAGATGTCTAATGCTTATTGAGAATGAAAAAGTATAGATGAAAAAATTAATTAATTTAAAGATGTGAAAAGTTGTATTGATAAACTGTGGTTTAATGAACAAAATATAAACAGACTCATAGATACAGAAAACAGACTGACAGCTGTCACAGGGGAGAGGGTTTGGAGGACTGCATGAAAAGGGTGAAGAAATTAAGCAAAAAATAACACACACACACACACACACACACACACACACACACCTCAGACAACAGTATGGTGATTATCAGAGGGAAAAGGGAATTGGTGGGAGATAGATGAAGGTAAAAGGGAGGATAAATGGTGATGGAAGGGACTTGACTTGGAGCAGTGCACACACAATACAATATACAAATGATGCATTATAGAGTTGTACACCTAAAACCTATATAACCAATGTTACCCCAAAAATTCAATAAATTTTAAAAAATTAAGAGAATTTTGATTATGTAGTTAATCTAGAGTATTATAAATTTGAAAGCAACTCCAGAATAAGGAATATATTCTTAATTAATTCTAGATTTCAATACTTCAAGCATTAAAAAAAAAAAACCACTCTTACATTATTTAGAAATCCCATCTTAGCATATTATAGAAATATTCTACTAGAAAGGTCATTAGCACCATGCTAGGGATAATTGAGGGGAATGAAATGATAGATAGCTCCTCATATAATTGCCGAGAGTAAAAATAAACACAATTTTTATAAAAGGAACTTGGCAATATAGTTCAAGAGCCTTTAACAAGTTCATAGCAATGTGTCCAGTAATTTTATATCTGGGAATCTATTTAAGGACCCAATCAGAGTATGTAAAGGTATTTAGGTAAAAGGATATTTGCCACAATGTTATTGTGTCTACCAGTATGATAACAGGAAATAGGGTAGGAGATAAGTAAATAAAGATGATGAATTTCTAAGAGCGAATATTATATAGTCATTTAAATTAATATTTTGAGGGGAGTAAGTAATATAAACAAGCAGCCAGAAATATATGATCTTTAAAAATAAAGAGTGAGCCTGACCAGTGTGGCTCAGTGGTTGAGCATTGACCTATGAACCAGGAGCTCATGGTTTTATTACTGGTCAGGGAACATGCCCAGGTTGCAGGCTTGATCCCCAGTGGGGGGCACGCAGGATGATTCTCTCTCATCATTAATGTTTCTATCTCTCTCTCCCTCTCCCCTGCTCTCTGAAATCAATACAAAAATGTATATTTTTTAAAAAATACAGAGTGAGATCCCTTATCTGTCTTAAAAACAATGTACCGTATTTTTCCATGTATAAGACACTATTTTTTTCTAACATCATCAGACTGAAAATCGAGGGGCATCTTATACACGAAGTCAGCTGAGGAGGGAGCCCTGTGGGTGTGTAGCTGCCCATACCTTGTCAATCAGGCTTCCTCCAATCACGAGCCTTATTGTTACTGACTTCAGCTGATGCCATAATTGGAGGTAGAGGTGGAAAGTGTGCAGATGCAACAGGGACCAGAGTGTTCTGAGCCTATAAACATGTCAAAAAATAAAAAGATACTAAATATCGGTAAGCAATTCTCTTACTCTGCAAAATTCAAACTGACTGTAATCAACTATGCAAAAGAGCATGGAAATCGAGCTGCAGAGAGACAATTCAGACCTCCGCCCACTGAGTGTATAATCCGACAGTGGAGAAAACAGGAAGAACAGCTCCTTAAGATGCTAAAAAAGAAGGCCTTATGAGGAAAACCAGCAAAATGGGCAAACTTGGAGCAGAGGCTTAAGACTTGGATTATGGAGCAGCATCAGAGTGGCTTATGTGTGTCAACCACGCTTATTCAATGTCAGGCAAGAATGTTTGCAAACAAAATGAACATTTTTGATTTTACAGGAAAGGCAAAAGGGTGCTTCAATTTCATGAGGAGAGAAGGGTTGGCCATGAGAACACAAACAGAGTTAGCTCAGAAAACGCCACCAGTTTATGAGGATGATCTCAAATATATAGACAGTGACTCAGAAGACAGCAGTGATACAATAGAAGTTGAAGAAATTGATATGTCGGGAACTGATAGTGATGAAAAACAGAACAGTGATGCGACAGAGGCTGAATAAAGTGATATGCTGCATAATATCATAGTGCTGGTATGTAAACATTACCTGTGGTAATTACTAAGTAAAAATATGTTCTGCTTTATGTTTAACATATTGATTCCTTAATTTTGGGTTGGAAAAGTGGGGGGCATCTTATACATGGGGGAATCTTATACATGGAAACATACGGTGTATAGTATATAGTATCAAAAATATATGCAGGAAACTAGTCTGAAGGAGTTTATACTAGAATATATATAATGATTCAGTGTTATAAAGATAAGCATGAGTTATCTTCAATCATATATTAAATTTATAATCTGAAAAAAATAGCCAATAAGTAAACATTTGAACTAGATCTTCCCAGAAATCGGTAACCCCCTGTTGAAAAGTAATCATGCTACGTGACCCTGAGCCATAATTTGCCCAGATTTAGCCTATATACTGGGTGGCTAGTTACTTGTTTCCTGAACAGAAAACAGGAGCTTGGCAAACAAGATACTTCACTTGGCATTTTAAATATAGGAGATTGGAGGTGTTAATCTGTCAGCATTTGGAACTAAAGTACAAGTGTTATAATAAAGAAAAGATGCAGTGGAACCCAGGGAGGTGGAAGGGCTAGAGTTATAATATATTAAGAGCACAACGAAGCAGAAGCAATGATTTGGCATCGAGAGAGAGAACTTGACTGGCCAAGACTAATATTCAGCTCCTGAGAAAGACAGAGAGCTGGGTCTGTTTCTGATAGTTTCTCGGTTTCTCAAATTCCCAGGTGTATAGTGATCTCTGGTACCTCACTCCCTATGAAATATATATCTCATTACAATAAATTCCCTCTCCCTTCTTTCTTGAGATCACTAGTGTCACTGTTACTTGCAACCAAAATAATCCTACATAAAACAAGGATTTTCCAGTTCATATCCACACGATCTAGGGCTACTGGTTGTTAAAAGATTTAATGATTCTTGTTTTTGTTGGTTTCATTCATTTTTATTAATTTCACTCCTCACACAGGACCCACTATCCTTATAGCAATTAGAATATTTGACTGCAATACAACTGTTTCTATATCATTATCTATAATAATAAAAGTGTAATATACTAATTAGACTGGACGTCTTTCAGGATGTCCTTCCAGATGACCTTCGGGACAAAGCCAGGGCTGTGAGGGAAGTCTGGGTCCTGGGTGTCTTATGGCAGCTGGAGGGAAGCCCGGGTCCTGGGTGCCAGAGGGAAGCCAATGCTGGCGGCTGGGCAAAGGAAGGTCTACTCTTGCACAAATTTTGTACATCAGGCCTCTAGTCTTCAATAAAGGGCAAGGTCCATGCCATTCTTCACTGTTCTTTTTTATCCATTTACTTATTTATTCAACTAGAGGCCTGATGCACATCCCTCAACCTGGCCTGCACCCTCTCGCAGTCCAGGAGCCCTGGGGGAGTGGGAGGGGAGGAACTGGCCTAAGCTAGCAGTCAGACATCCTTAGTGCTGCTGCAGAGGCGGGAGAAGCTCCCACCACTGCCGCTGTGCTCACCAGATGTAAGCCTGACTTCTGGCTGAGCGGTGCTCCCCCTGTGGGAGTGCACTCACCACCAGGGGGCAGCTCCTGCACTGAGCATCTGCCCCCTGGTAGTCAGTTCACATCATAGCAACTGGTCATTCCACCATTTGGTCAATTTGCATATTAGCCTTTTATTATATAGGACAAGTACTTATTTAGTGCCTACTTTTCCCAGCTCTGTGCTAGGCTCGCAGTGATGGCTCACCTTTTGAGCTCGGCGTGTCAGCATTTTGAAAAACCCTAACTTAACTCTGGTGCCGTGTCACATATAGAAATTTTTTGATATTTGCAACCAGAGTAAAACAAAGACTTATATTGTTGATATTTATTTTATATATGTAAATGCCATTTAACAAAGAAAAATCAACCAAAAAAATGAGTTCGCATGTCACCTCTGACATGCGTGTCATAGGTTTGCCGTCACTGCTCTAGGGACACAGTAATCAACAAGACAAACATTGTTTCTAATCATGTGGGACTTATAGCCCATTGCAGGGAAGTACATTGTAGGTGTCGTACTGAATGAAGGCTACACTAAACATCACTCAGTGAGTAAGTTGGAAAATTTAGGTGTTCTTTAAATATTTCAAAGACTATTTTGGGGGGGGTTTCTTTAAAAATAGTAATAAAAATGCCCCTAATGGATCTACAAACATTGGAATTAAGAATAATTAGTAAGCCAGGCCGGTATGGCTCAGTAGTTAAGTGTTGTCCTATGAACCAGAAGGTCACAGTTCAATTCCTGGTCAGGGCATATGCCCGGGCTGCAGGCTCGATCCCCAGTGTGGGGCGTGCAGGAGGCAGCTGATCAATGATTCTTCTTCATCATTGATATTTTTATCTCTCCCTCTCCCTTCCTCTCTGAAATCAATGAAAATATATTTTTTAAAAAGAACAATTATTAGAATTATTAAGAATCAAGAATAAGAATTAAGTTTACACATTTCTTTTGGATTGAATTACGGAGAAGCAATTCCAGTCTAATTGATTGGGTCTCTATGACTTTTGAATAAAGTATTGGCCACTCTTACTTTCCTTGCATCACTGCTGAAGAATTCCCACTTTGCTCATCATGAGAACCAGAGACACGTGGTCTATAAACTTTATTAACTGCCATTTGGATGCTACATACAGTGCTCACAGGACCAGGCCTCGGGTGCTGCTCCCTGCAGTAGTTTTACATGAAGGTTTTAAAATGTAATTAAGTCTAGGATTGTGTTTTTTATTTGTTTGGTTTTAGGTTTATGATAAGGATTATTTAAAATTTTCTCTTTCCGATCTCAGCCAAATTTATTTAGGAAATAAATGTTAAAAGTGATTCATATCACTACTTAAATATTGTGATGCATTTGTACTATGTATTATGAAGCAATGAAACAATAAAAAAGAATAAGATGTTCCAGATGTTTATCTCTACCTATAGCTGGATTTAGATAGATCTAGAGAGAGAGAACTATTTTGTATGTCTGTAGTGAACACTGTAAATTATCTACTTAACATCTGTACCTTCCCTTCTTCTTAGGAGCATCCGCAGGAATCTTCAGGGGTTCACACTTCTTCCATGAATCCCATGTGTCTCCGTGTGATGGTACCCCCACTCAAGACTCTCCAAACTCTGCTTCCTTATCAGTGATTGGCTCAGGAGTGTGACCCAGTACAGCCCTCTGTGCTGAGGGAAGTTTCCTGTGGGCCTTCCAGGAACGCTCTTCTTTCCCTTCTGGTTTAGCGTCTGTAAGCAGCTATGTCTTTCTTAGGACGCTGCTATGTGTGGATGTAAGACTCAGAACTGCTGAAGCCATCCCACTAAAAGCTCAATGCAGAGGCCGAATTCAACAAGGAATCACAGGAAATATAGCCAGAGGCCCTGAATTAAGTCAACCTGGAAGCCTACATTTATCTGGACATTCAGTAAGGTAAGCTTATTGATAAAGGTCTCAGTGCTCAAGCTAGCCTGTTTTGAATACGTTAACCACCCCCACCCCTTATGCAGTTAGCTTCCTGTGTTTTCAATTACCCACTTTTGACTGTGGGCTGAAAATATTAAATGGAAAATTCTAGAAGTAAAAGTTTTAAATTGTGTGCCATTCCGAGTAGTGTGATGAAATCTGTGTCATCCCGCTCCATCTTGCCTGGGACATGAATCCTCCCTTTGTCCAGTGTAGTCACACTATATAGACTCTCCCTGCCTGTGAGTCACTCAGTCCTGTTGATTATCAGCTTGATTCTCATGGTATTATACTGCTTATGTTCAAACCATCCTTATTTCACTTAATAAAGGCCCCAAAGCACCCAGAATAGTGATCCTGGCAATTTGTATATGCCAAAAAGAAGCCACAAAGTGCTTTCAGTGAAAATGCATATATTACTATAGAGTGAGTTTCTTTTTTATTTAAATATAAAATCTATAAATATAACTTAACATAAAATATATATAGGTTAAAAAAAACACATATATAGGGTGTCCTAAAAAATGTATACACACACACACACACACACACACACACACACACACTTTGAATAATTGTAAAGGCAGTGTTTATCGAAATACATTTCATTTTAAAAAATGAGCTATCAGCTGTTAAAGTGTGTGTACATTTTTTGGGAACACCCTGTACATAGGGCTTGGTGTTATCCACTGGGGGTTTTGCAATGACTCCCCGGTGGATAAGGGGGAACTGCTGTTTAGCTTTTGCTGCATCCAAAATCATCCTAGCCCTGACCGGTTTGGCTCAGGGGATAGAGCGTCGGCCTGCAGACTGAAGGGTCCCGGGTTCGATTCCAGTCAAGGGCATGTACCATGGTTGTGGGCACATCCCCAGTAGGGGGTGTGCAGGAGGCAGCTGATCGATGTTTCTCTCTCATCGATGTTTCTAACTCTCTATCCCTCTCCCATCCTCTCTGTAAAAAAATCAATAAAATATATTTAAAAAAAAAGAAAGGTTCTATAAAAAAAATCATCCTAAAGTCTTGTATGTTTGTGTAGATGTGTATGAGCACATCATTTCATTGAAGAAAGACCAGAAGAACTCACATTAGTATACAACAGTGATGGTGAACCTTTTGAGCTCGGCGTGTCAGCATTTTGAAAAACCCTAACTTAACTCTGGTGCCGTGTCACATATAGAAATTTTTTGATATTTGCAACCATAGTAAAACGAAGACTTATATTTTTGATATTTATTTTATATATTTAAATGCCATTTAACAAAGAAAAATCAACCAAAAAAATGAGTTCACTTGTCACCTCTGACGCGCGTGTCATAGGTTCGCCATCACTGGTATAGAATAATAAAAAAGCGGGTTTGAGAAAAGAGAAAGGAATCCTCCACTTTTTATTTCATCTACTTCTTTATGGATACATAATGGAATTTTAAAATAATGTGTTTCAAACATAAAATAGAAATATTAAAAAAAGGTATTTCCAGTAGATGCTCTTTCATTGTTCCCTGAGGAAACTACACTACCGTCTTCTAATTTCCAGCAAAGTCACTATGGAATTCGTCAGAAAGTTCATAGACAGATATTTCAGCATTGGCTGCATGGCTTATTATAAAGAAGACGAGAGCCAGTGTCAGGAGTCCTGGGTTTCTCTCCTGTTTCTGCTGCTCATTTAGGTGTCTGGCCTCAGGTAAAGCATAGAACCACCTGGGCCTGGTTTCCCTCAGCTGTACTGTGAGAAGAAACCCAGACATTTGTGTTAAGATTTTCTGCCCTTCTCTGATGTTTTCTTTCTACCCTATTCACAAATGAGATAGGTTAGCTGGAATACTAGCTGGAGGCTAGAAGGACCAGATGAGTTGACAGTGTTTATCTTCAGTGACCCCAGAACTGCTATGCCTGGCTGCAGCTGAAGAGGGGGAGGAGAGGGGGCAAGAAAAACCACACAGAAACGTTCAGTGCATTGATTCATTCATTCTCAGGTGAATGCTTTGCAGCGGTCATTAAAATAAAGACGGCAAAAGACTGGGATGTTTACCTATGAACTTATTTTTCTGTTGTTCTGTAGTTTTCTACAGAACAGCAGAAAAATTATTGAGATGTAGTTTTCATCTCAATAATGATGTTTTCTTTTGTCAGGTCAAAAATGTATTCACTTTATTCTTAGGTATTAAGAATAAAGTGAATGTTGTTGTTTTTTCCCTTTTGTCTTTTTGTACTCTTTTATTCCACATGTTCAATAAAAGAGAGAGTAAGTCATGGGAATGACAGAAGTTATCTTTTGCCCATCAACACAGCTGTTTAGCTACTTACGCTCTTGTTCAACACAAGTTTAGTTTTTCTTATACAAATATGTAATTTTATATGTTATTAATTATCCTAATAATTGTTTACAATAGTGCAATTACCTTCTTTCTTGGCTGTGTATTCTTACTTTAAAGACATAATTGGTGCTAATGATTTCTTGCAAGGTGATATTTTATAATGATTGAATGTGGCTTAATACACATGTTGTTAGGAATCAAAAATTCTTGAGAAATAGTTCCAGGGAAATAGTGTCTCCCATGAACAGATGATGAAGTGAAAGTCTTAAGCTGCTAATTATTTTTCCTAATTAGTTAGCTAATTATGTGGCTAGTCAGCCCAGATTTTATATTAAAAAAAAAAAGAAAGAAACTCACTCTATACTCTCCCCTTCCCCTTTTTGGCATCATTTAATTTATTTTCTGACAGAAAAAGTATGAATTTGAAATAGATCCATTTAATTGCAAGTAGTATTAAAATGTGCTTCAGGTGAGGCAGTATAACCATTTCAGTTCACAATGTTTCTGTAGTCACAAGTAACACTTGTCCTCCTAGTAGCGCAGCTGCCAGGCCAGGGAGATGATAGGAATCCTATATAATAAGAGCTAATATGCTAATTAGACTGGACAGCCGAACATCCTTCCGGAAGTCCTTCCAAGCAGTTACAACATTTAAGGATTGTTCCCTGTGCTACCGTGTTTTCTAAGCCAGCAAACAGTAGCCCTCTGACTTTTGTTGCAGTTAACTAAGGTTTGCACTAGACTCTGTTAAATGGAAATTTCATTTAACCAGATGCCCATTCTTAGCATTGTTTAGGCATTTGCGTCTATGCCACACGAAGCTATGTTCATCTATCAAGACTCCTTAAAATACAAATGTTCAGTCTTTGTTAGCTCTTGGTTTTGATGAGGGTCAGTGGGGGTAGGCTTTTAAACATCGTGTTCTGTGTGGAGGAAATTCAATAGTAATGCTATGTGCAAGGTTCATTCTTTTGAAATGTTAAAAAAAAAAACAACACTGCTCAGTGTGCCTTATATAACATGATCTATTTATACTCTGTCACTAAGGAGAGTCAGCTGCATTTATGTTCAGGGTGAACAGAGCAATTTATTTTACCTTTTCATGCAATTGATCACTACCGGTTTACCCAGCTCACTGAGAGCACTGGATTAGGTCATGTGAATTGTTCAGATGCGTCAAAATGTTTGGCACTGAAATATTTATCCTAAAAATGTTGAACATACGAATTACGTGAACAGATACATTTAAGCACCAGAGTATCTGTATCTTCCTGTTATCAATTGTAATATTAAGCTCCAGGGAGGATATTATACATGACAACAGTTGCTAAGAGACTGTGGCAGTCTCAGTCCCAAATTGGATGCTTTCAAGCCTCCTTCGGAATTTCCAGCACCTGGTAGTGACTAGGGATGCCAGGTGAGTGTTTTAACCAGTAAGAAGCTCTTTAGCTGACTATAAAGCAACTTCTCGAACTATGACCATCATGTAAAATTCAGGAGGGTGGGGAGGCATACTCTGGATTGCATGGCTTTGGGAAAACCTTGCTATGATTTCACAAAACGGTTACATCTCCATTTATGTGTGGATCTCACACACACACACACACACACACACACACACACACACCAGTACAACAAATTTACATCCCTTTCTTCTCTCAGCCTTTAAACATTTGTATGTCTGCATTTATTCCTTATTTGATAGTTAGCATATACTTTCTTCTGTTTTAATTCAACTCTTAGTAGAGAGCTTGTTGTATGCTGCACTATTTAGCACATGCTACATGCTATATTTCAATAAATCTTTATAACAACCTTATGCAGTGGGGACTAATGTTATACCCATTTACGGCTGTGGAAACTGAGGTTTGGAAAGTGAAGTGACTTACCTAAAGTGATGCAGCATGTAAGTGATGGAGAGATGGTGTCAGTCCTGACTACCTGGCTTCAGCTTCCATATTTGAACTATCCTTCCTTCCTCCTTCATATTTCTGCCTTCCCCTCCCCCATATGACAGAGAACCCAGGCGTTGGAAGTTGGAGATGAGAATGAAGAGCAGCTAGTGTCTACACAATAGAAGTAATTGACAGGATTAAAAATTTCTTTAGAAAATAGACTTTATTTAATGCTTCTCGATTTTTATCTTTTTTCTAAAGTCACATAGATACGAGGGAGCCCTTTTTATAGGTATAAATGTGGGGAAACATGGGTCTCCCCCATCTAGCTGCAAAGACAATAGAAAGCCTGGCTGGCTGAAGGGCACCCTGAAGGGCACCCTGAAGGGCTTTCGCCTTAGTCAAACATTTCTAACACAGAGGAGCACTCTTTGAAGATTTGCTATTAAATCCTTACAGTCTCTTTTTGTATTGTTTCATATCTCACTAATGGGCTTGCTTTAAATCAGTTTTATTTATTCTTTGCTCATTTTATTACAGTAAAAAGATGCCATTCTGACCTCACAAATTACATTCCTTTTTATATTTGTGCTGTGTGGGAGTTGTTTTGTAAACCTTACAAAGCAAGGTGTAATGAAAAACAGCCTGCAATTCAAGAAACTAATGCAAAGAAAAAAGTGCTTTGAAGAATAGAGAACATGAACAAATGCAGAATAAATCAGCAAAATAAACTGTCATAAAAACACATCTTAAAGATATTAAATTATACATTATTTTAAATCTTCAAATTAGTATCTTGGAGGCGGTAGATGATTTGAAACTTACTATGTTTTCCAAAATAGAATGACACTCAGGTTTGTGTTGTTCTTATTGTTTTCCTTTGTATTTTCTTCTCCAAATAATAATATTTCTGCCTCTATCAGTCAGACTAAGAAATAAAATAAACTAGACATGAACTAAATACTGAGAAATTATTTAAATCAGACAACTTACGTATAATCCAAAGATTCTATGAGATTAAAATAATAGATTTCCTAGAATAAGTTTATTCATCTTTTCAAAACAATCTGACAAATGACAGACTTATAAAGTTGCAAAGACAAGAACCTGGCTGTAAACTTTCGCATCCTTTCAAAGTTCATGTAGTCATAAGACTTTCTCTGTAGTATAAACATGATTTTAACTGCAGTGAGCCCAGTAAGGAAATTATACAAAAAGGGGTGTGAAAAGTCAGGATATAAAGTATCTGCATAAATTTGCATCACTTACACATCCAGAAAAATTTCACTCACTAGCTAAATTTAGTTGAACAGAAGAGAGCATTTTGGCTCAGCCCCCACATTCTGACTGCGGCATTTGCTTCAGAGAGCCCTGTCTCATCTACTCTTATAAGTGCTTTCCCTGCTTCTGCGCACATAGCGCAGTATTGCACAACTTTGGGCAAAGTGTTTGCTTGGTGCCCATTTTCTTCTTCTGCTCCGGTAAATGTCACAAGGACAAAATCGCTGTCAAGTCTCCCCTTGTATCTCCCAGTGTCCTGCTCAGAACTGAGCATTTAGTAGATATTCAATACATATTTCTATTTATTAATTAACTTAAAAATGTTAATGTTGACATAATTGCAGGTGTCCCCCTTTTCCTCACCCTTGGCCCACTTCCACTCGCCCCTGCCTCCATCTCCCGTGGCCTTCACCAAACTATTGTCCGTGTCCATTGGGAATGCATATATGTTCTTTAGCTAAATCCTTCACCTTCTTTATCCAGTCACTGCCACCGCCTCCCTCTGGCACCATTCAGTCTGTTCCATGCACTCATGCTTCTGGTTGCATTTTGCTCATCAGTTTATTTTGTCCATTAGATTCCACATATAAGTGAGATCATGTGATATATATCTTTCTCTGACTGGCTTATTTCACTTAGCTTAATACTCTCCAGGTCCCTCCATGCTGTTGCAAAGAGTAAGAGACCCTTCTTTTTTATAGCTGCATAGTATTCCATTGTATAAATGTACTGTAACTTTTTTATCCATTCATCTGCTGATAGGCAGTTAGGCTACTTCCTGATCTTGGCTATTGTAAATAATGCTGTTATAAACATAGGGACACATATATTACTTCTGATTGGTGTTTAATTCATATTTTGAAAATGAACAAATGAGCATATTGTATATCTCATTAAACTTAAGAGAAACAAAAAGCAGATCAATCCACTGGCTCGATTTAAATCCTTTTATTCCAGTGCTGTGTTGGTTCCTTGAGTCTGGCTCATTCTGATGACTGGGAATAACAGGTTCAACGTAATCTGAACTCACCCAGGGAATTAGAGCTGCTGACTCACAGTGGGTCGTTGGGCTTGGAAGAGATTTTGAAGCTGTTTAGACTCTGTTTGCATTGGCAAATGAATACTGGATTAGCATTTTGAATGGTCCTATAAACATGGTTTGAACTGTGATATAGTTTGGGATTCGGTTTTGAGGATGGTTTAGTTCAATGTTTAGTTAATTCACATTAAGTTCTTTAGTAATAATAACCCTCTTTAAGTTCTCTAGTAATAATAACCCTCATTTCAGCATGCTTCTTAGAGCAAACATATGTGTGTATATATAAGAATTGATATAGAGACAGAGGTAGATAAAACAGGCAGATATCTATCTCCTGTGCCGTGTATAAGAGATGTGTTCGGATGCAACATTCTGGGGCTTCATGCCTATTTCTTTGGGGAGTGTGATATTGTCAAAATAATATAGGGGGAAGAATTAGAGGACCTCTGTACACATGGATTTATTGTTGCCTAATCTCCTCATAAATTACATGAAGATGAAGATATTTAACAAAGTGAAATATAGGTTTCCATTAAGCTTTAAAATCCTAAAGGGAATCTGTGCAGCCTGTACTCATATTTTTGAAAAGTACACATCTACATAAAATATATGAAATAATATCTACATATGCAAGGTTACACGTATATATTAATTTCTACATATAAACAATATAGCAAATCCTGCACTGCTTAGAAAATACTTCTTAGATCTTGTATATTAGTTTTAGTCTATCTAGCTATATAGTTTATTTCTCTCCAAACTAATTTTTTAACTAAATTGCTGATTTATAGAATCAGAGAAATATTTCTGTGTTAATGTCTGTTGTCTGATTGCATTTGGAATCCCTGAGCCAAAACTTAGAATTGCCTCACTTGTTAATTTCTTCTACTCCTTATTCCAACCTTCAGACCCAGTTAAATGGAAACATATTTGTGTGCCTTTTTCCTTAGAAGTGAGCAAAGATAATGAGCAATCGTTAAGCGACGTGTTCAGTTAAACCATGCATGTGTTTTAGTCCCTCATTCCATTTGTTTTGCTGTTTTCCTCCAAAGTCCTCTTCTTGAAGCTCTGCAGAGTGGCCATTTTTCTAACTTTCTTTTGCCTTCTTTCTTGCTAGGGAGGGTCTTTTCTAATTCAAAAATGCAAATGTGTTATTGTGCTTTCTTGCTGGCTCTTAAACATTCTGCCATTTTTCAAATGGTGCCTTGATTCAGCCATAAATATCTGCTTCTGCCTAAGTGAGTCTGGAACCCCACCGCCACCTTAGTCACCACCAACTGTGACTTCGCTCCTCCTGCACCCACAGCGGGTGACTCCCTGGGACTCAGTCCGTAATTCATCAAGCCTGCCTCATGACAGTTTCGGTGATGCATATGTAACTGTTACAGAATTGGCGCGGAAGAAGACAGCTGGGCACGAGGAGGTTTCAGGAAAAGCCTTTATTCAAAGCAGCGCTGCTGGTTCAGGGGACTCTAAGATCCAGATCCTGAACAACTTAGACAATGAGATTTTCTCTTCCTATATTTCTGAGTTTCTTTGTTTCCTGACTACCAAGCTTCTGTAGTGGACTCTTACAGCCCCTCCGCCTCGAGAATCAGTTAGAATGGTTAATTTAGATTGTATCTAATGTCCATCCTGGATGGCGCCAGTGACCTCCCTCTAGTTAAGCTGTTACATCCTTGGTTTATGGCCCTTGTAAGTTGGAAGTACTTAGGTAAATAGCTCTTGCAAGACCAGATAATTAAGGAAGGGGCAGTGACTTCAGGGATGCGCATTAGGGACATTGATTAACTTAGGTACAGAGTCCGGCTGCTAGTCTCCTACATTCTTTCATAAATGGAGTTAATTATCGGCTAGTAAGAGTGTGCAGTAGAAAGCAGGTTACTGGGACAAATTCAGATTGCTAGCCCCCAAAATGTCTTATGCTCCTCATCATAACCCCATCCTATGTAATAAAAGCCCAGTGACTCAGAATGACCAGTCAACCAATCGCTATGACATGCACTGACCACCAGGGAGCAGATGCTCAATGCAGGAGCTAACCCCTGGTGGTCAGTGTGCTACCACAGTGGGAGTGCCGATTGGCTGACCAGGATGAGCGGCTGCTCCCACTGCAAACCCTGGGCTGAGGAGTAGGAATCCGGACTGTGATTGTTGCCTCCTCGCCCCAGGCTTCTCCTCGCTCCCTGCCGCCTCCTCCGGATGCCCACAGGCCATGCAGTGCTGCCACCAGGCTCGCAGAGCTGACTCCAGAGGCTGGAAGGCTGGTTCATGGCTGCTGCCTCTCAGTGCTTTTGTCCCTAGGCCCAGCCTGACCAGGTCCCCTGGAGAGGCGAGTGCTCTGGCTCCATGGAAGATGCCACACCAGGAGCAGCCGTTCAGAGGGCGGGTCCACAGCCACTCGGCTGTCCCAGATGAGCAGTGCTCCCACAGCAGGCCGGTCCCTACAGGCCACACCCTTCACCAGTTCACGAATCCCGTGCACCAGGCCTCTAGTAATTATATAATTATCATGTACCTATGCCCAGCCACCTCAATTAAATTGCAAGCTCCTTAAGGCAGATTCGAAGTCTGTCCTACAGACTTTGCAAACAGGAAATGTGTGCTGATTGATTATCTAATTGATTGACTATATCCATTTAGCTATGAAGGATAGCAGCATGAATAATAGAAGTTAAAACTGGCTTCCCTAATCAGATTTTCTTGGATAGATTAGTGTCTGTGAAGCAGTTGTAAGAGGTCTCAATAAAGTGTCCACAGATTTCTTTGCCTTTGTCTGAAAATTCTTTATTTCTTTAACTGTCTTGCCACACTTCCAGTCCTAACCTGACTACATTGAAGAAGATGCCACTTCTGAAAACAGTGCCCAGCAAAGTTAATAGTGTGGCTTCAATAATGGCACCAAGGGCCCAATGAATTTAAGAGTAACTAGCATGAAGAACATTAAACAGACTTCTTCCTTGTAGGAATTCACAGAGCCTTCAATGTTCTCATACTTCCGAAGGGATGGGGCAGAGAATATGGTGTACCACTTTACCCAAATCTGTGTAAGCATTTTTTAAAGCATCTTATAAGATCTGTGTGCCTTCCCGGGTCTCTTTTGGAAACACTGAAGTAGAAATTTCAGGTATATCTTATGATTAGCAATTACAGAGGACCATTTCTTATTTTTTGGACAAAAGTCCAATATTAACTTATGTTTGGTTGTTCCTTTTTTTAAAACTTTGGCAGTATATTGCAGGACCTTTGACCTCTCCCTTTCCTATTTGGCCATTTCCTCCCATTATGTTAATTGAGATTTACAGATTTCGATACTATGTTATTGCTTTTCTAAAGCTTATCTCCTTTTGGGAATCTATGTCGTTTTTGTCTTCTTCCACTGCACAGTGGTATACTCTGCAGATTGTGTAAGCATGTCTGTCTGTGTGCTTGGTATTCCTACAGACAGAAGGTCTGCGTCAAAGTCCTACCTCAGTCCTTGGCCATGCAGTCTCATTTGTCACCTTCCTTTCTAAGTCTCAGTTTTGTCCTCTGTTCAAGGTTACATAAATAAATAAAAATTACATGAGAGTTATTCCTACATACAAGATGTTTTTGTCATCTTATAATTAATTTTTTGTATTTCTTCATATTTTAGTTGATAGGAAACTGTTAGTATGTATGGAGAGTGACACAGGGGGTAGTAAAAAAACACAAGGAAAACGTCTACATTATGCCTCTCTGTGCTTTTAGAAATTTTATTCTAAAAACATTTCTCCAAAAAATATATAAGTAATCTGATCTCATACCAAGCATCATGACACTACCTCTTTATTTCAAATGACATGAGCCTAAAAAATAATTTAAACAAATGTGAGACTTGCAAGGGCAGGACAAAATATTGATTAAAATGTTAATAGCCTATTCAGTTGTTTATAACTCAGACTAAAATGAGCGAGCTGGGCCGTATCTGAGGGGAATGCACAAATGGCCTGCCAAGGCCAGGTTCTCATCCTTGGACATCCGTCCTTAGTGGGGAGAGGTAGTGCCCTCTCCATTTCTCTTATGGGCTTGACAAAACATTAATCATGGCTTTTGTTTGTAGTATGAGAGCATCATTTTTTAAAAGGAACCTCTCTTGTGTTCCTCACACTCAGATGCTAATCAATTATGTCCTTTTTTGCCTTTGGATAAAATTCAAACAAAACATTCATTAACACATTATCCTCATTAGACTCTGGGGACACTTTTAATAAGACTTGCAGAGACACATGGGGCCTCAGGGAGAACGTTGCTGAAGGACCTGGCCATGGATCTAGTATTAGTAAAAGATTACTCTTGCCACCGATGGGCTTAATGACAAGTGGTATTTTCATTTACTAGGAGACATCGTTTTCTTTTCTCAGATAAAAAATAGATTTTTCTTCATTAAAAAGTACTTTTAGAGAACTGTAGAAATAAGTCTGCCTTATTGCTTGTCTCAAAAAAACTTGGTTACATTTTGTCAATATTTATACAGAGAAAATTACCCCATTGATTTTTTCCAAAAGTATAGGCATTGATATACATGTTCTGTGCATGCTCTTTAGCAGCACGTGAATAGGCCTATCCAGAAATCTAGAACCTTTGTATGTAGCGAACTTTAATAGCAGTTTGCTGCTTCAACTCCTTTAACCCTCGCCGGTTTTCATTTCTGTGAGTTTCAGAGACTTGTGGTATTAAAGTGGTGCAAGCTTTATTAGAAACTTTATTATTTTATTCTAAAAACATTTCTCCAAAAATATATAACGAAGTAATATGATCTCAATATAAATAAAGTTACGTACTCTTACACGAGTGTCTCTAACCTGGGACTTTCAGAGACCTTGACCTGTCAAAGAAGAGCTACAGATTTCTGAACATGTAGAGAAAGTTATTTCAAAGCGCTCCCTCCTCATTTCTAGGTCATTACCAGCCAATCACAGTATTATACTGACAGATATCTTTAACTCTTGATTTTTTTTCTCTTCCATAGCCTCTCTTATTGCCTCTTTTCTTCATCCCAAGCCATTCTGTACCCAGTGCATAAGCTTCTTTGCTTATGTCATGAGTATTGCCCCAAAGTTTCCATTCTCAACGTCACTCCACCCTATGGCAGGGTGAAACTAAGACTGAAAATACTTAAGGCTCTTCAGAGCTTGACCTGACATTGGAAGAAAAGGTTTGCACTGTGACTGAATTCCCAAGCCAAAAAACGTCAGTTCCTTCTTAAATGCTTAGCGGCAAATATAGATATATATAATAGGTATTTAAAATACACATCAACATAGGAGATAATATTTCAAAGAGCAAATACATAAAAATTGCACTCAAGCCGAAACCGGTTTGGCTCAGTGGATGGAGTGTCGGCCTGCGGACTGAAGGGTCCCGGGTTCGATTCCGGTCAAGGGCATGTACCTGGGTTGCGGGCATATCCCCAGTGGGCGATGTGCAGGAGGCAGCTGATCGATGTTTCTCTCTCATCGATGTTTCTAACTCTCTATCTCTCTCCCTTCCTCTCTGTAAAAAATCAATAAAATATATTTTTTAAAAAAAATGCACTCAAATGTATATCTGCACATGCATAACAAATTTTAAGATCTTGAGTTATCTTGCATCATTTTAAATTACTTTTGAATGGAAAATTTATTAAAAATAGGAGCTTTTAAGGTTGTCACTGATAGGATCATCAAAACCATCCTATCCTTTACTGTGCCTAATGTAAGATAAATGTTGCCGTTAGCCAATGGGGTCTGAAGGCCTCTAGACTTACTATTGTATACTCAGTATGGCCAGAGCAGTCATCTAGATTCTAGAAGCCAAAATCCAGAATTCTGTGCTGATCAAGAAACTATTGAAAGTAACTATGAATCAACTCGGATGGTCTGTGAGCAGAGGGTGATGCATATTTCTCCTTATAACTCCAGGCTTTCTCCTTGAGGTGTATTTTCTATTATTAGCAATTAAGTAGACTATAGTCTCACTTGAATTCTCCATCTCAGCACTGCCCTTGCATGATTAAGCAGCCACAAGAGTCAGTAATGATCTGAGGTTGCTTTTAATAACTGCTGTGTTTAAGTCAAATCAGGGTGAGGTGGGTGTTTCAGAAGGTGGCAGTGACTTTAACCTGCAGATTAAACAGGCTGCGTAATGTGGTCTTCTCTGCGAGGTGCAGGGTGTCATGGTACACCATGGTGTGTGTCCAGGCCCATCTGATTCATTACTGTTCCCCCAACAAGTGAGCATCTACACTGTAAAAAGCCCAGCTGATAAAATCACCTGCTGTGTGTAATATGGTAGAAATAATGCTTTTACCAGACAAATTATCAAAGTAATTAGTTGTTAATGATGTTTCCAATTTAGGTATTAGTGGACTCATGTACTTAGTTTAAGCAAAAACAGCAACAACTCCTTGTTTATATTGTCAGAAAAGTATGTCTTAGAAAAATCTGTTCATGTTAACCAGCTTGGATAACAAGTTTTTATTCTTCACATTTCGGGGAGGAGGGGGGAATAAACATTTTTCTATTGCCTGAAAGGATAGTTTTCTAACTTTGGTGCCCCTCTGATAGATGCAAAACCATCATGTCTCTAAAAGACATTAAAATGGCCCTAGCTGGTTTGGCTCAGTGGATAGAGCTTTGGCCTGAGGAATGAAGGGTCCCAAGTTTGATTCCAGTCAAAGGCACATGCCCGGGTTGTGGGCTCAATCCCTAGCGTGGGGCATGCAGGAGGTGGCTGATCAATGATTCTCTCTCATCATTGATGTTTCTATCTCACCCTCTTCCATCCTCTCTGAAATCAATAAAAATATATTAAAAAATAAATAAAAAGTCATTGAAATGGAAATGTGGGAAGAGCAGAGCTCATGGCATGATCACTTTGAGATAACTGCATGACACTTTAATTCATAAGGTGCATGAAAAAAATAATGATGCACTGAAGATAACGTATCTTTACATTTACATAGAACTATGAAATATATGTATTTATGAAATATATAGGAGTGGGCAAAAGTAGGTTTACAGTTGTAATAAATATAAATAACATGATAATTAATAAATAAAAATACAAGAATAAATTGTGTTTCCAGTACTCACAACTGTAAGTAAAATATGAATCTAATTTTAAGGGCCCAGACAAATTATTTAGTCTAAAATGTCTTGCAGTTGTCCGGTGTCTGTCTGTCTCTCAATGTGTCTCAATCTGCATCTCTCTTTCTCTTTCTTCTTAACTCTCTAAAACCTGAGCACATCAATGGCCTAAAAGCTTGAAAGCCATTGTCCCCCAAGTTATTGTTAGTCTTCTATACCACAGAGCTATGTCTTTCTTTCCCTTAGATTCAAGAAACTTTCAACTTGATAAAATTTTATTATTTTTTAATAAAGATTTGGCAACTTCCCACCATGTGCAGTCATTCTTCTAGGTGCTAGGAAAACAATGATAAAGAAAAACAGTCCTGCTCTCATGGAAAATGGAGGTCATGGAAAGAACATATCAGTTTTAAAAATTCACACAACTATATAGAGTTGCACCTGTGATAAGGGCAATGAAGGGGTGGTACTTGGTCATATGAGAATATAAAATAGGCAAATTTGCCTGAATAAGAACAGTCAGCAAATACCTTTCCAAGAAATTAATGATTGACTTGAAATCTGAATAAATAATGAGTTAGGCAAAGAATGGACAAAATAATGAATTAGGCAAAGAATGAACAAAAACTTTTCCAGGTGTGGGAACATACATGTGCAGGCAGGTTATTTTAATGAGTTGAAAATTAATGTTCTTCACATGTCTTGAAAGCTATCACTACAAAGAGCTTCCTCTCTATTGCTTTCATTTTTATGGGGCGTAAATAAATCTAATTAGGGAAAACAAAATGAAAACTAGCCTTCCATTCAGTCTCTGTTTGTTTTAAAGATGAGGTTAAAATTTGGGGGTGATGTTTCTTCTGGCAACATGTCTTTTATTTTTTACATCCATTTGATTTTAATTGCTCTTTTTTATGAAAACAATGATAAAAAAACACTAGTTCACACAGGTAGCAAGTGAAATAAAAATTGGAAAAGCTTCCATTGTTGGACATGGATACTCACACATTACCTATCAATGGGATTCTGCAGGGCTCGTTGAGGGAACTGTTCTTGAAGTATTTCCTTTAGTCACAAGATTGTTTTGTCAAATTTCAGCTCATTCATAAGCTGAGATGTAGTAATGGAAGAGAAAACTCATTTAAGAGTAATTAACCTTCAGCAAAGCTCGATACAGCTCCTGAATGCCACTTTTTACCTACAGAGAAATCAACAGGGTTTGCCACTAAGAAGCACTTCCTCCAGCACAGGTAAGTCCAATTACTCATTGCCATTGATACTCCATTGTATTGGTTTAGTAAACATGTTAATAGCACACTGAGGTGGCTGAATGGACAACACCGAATAATGAAATTTCTTTTATTCATATGGGTCAAGTAATTTACTAATTAATCCAAGCAATTTATAAACTCCAAATTGCCAAGCTATTCAAGTTGAACATTTTTCTTCTCTCCTCAAAAAAAGTGAAATTTATGTCTGAATTTCATCCAAATATCTCTAGGACTTTTGGCTATTAAGCCATAGATTGTCTGTATAGTAGAAAATTCTCTCTTGACAGAACTTTAATTGGGGAATTTTACGCCAGTGGGCAAGAATTAGTTGAGGATTGCTGACAGCAGATTTTATATCAATCGATGCCCATGGGTTACAATGACAGAATTTCTTATTCCAAGAGTAGAAAACCAGAATTGTTGCCAAGATCCCAGATGGCCCATACTTTTCTTAAAGGCAAAACTTTTCTTGGCAAAGAAACTTTTTATCATTTCAAGGATCTCAATGGCCTTTATAGTTTTCTAAAGGAGTTTACTAAAAAAATGATCTTTTTATGTTGTTAAATGCATACAATAAAGAAAAATCAAACGTTGCAAGGAGCAAGCAAAATAAGTAATTTCTTTATTGAATGAAGAAAGAAAATGGTGTCATTGCAATTATACTATGTCCTGGGTCAAAGTCTTAGCAGGTCAGCCGGCATGTAATGGATGTCATCATTTATTAAAGATTTGCTTTACATTTCTTTCTTTGCTCTAAGCCACAAACTAGATTAATATATACACCTTTGTTCACTAAGGTTCCACCTGTTAGAGGTCCTCCTTTAACAAAGCAATAAGCCGTACAGTGTAATTAAAGTCAATGCTTTTTTTGTTGGGACAAATCCAGACTTGAGTAAATTTCCAGCAATTTCAGACTGAGACTTTGTCTCTTTAGAAATGATTCACATTCTGGAATGTGTTTCTCAGCATGGGAAAAGGTGAAGTGGTCCTTCAGCTGTTCTTTCTTCGGGCTCCTGCTGTGATAGACCTGCAATAGAGTAAGCTCCATGTTGTGTTTCCATTAGTTAGGGGTCTCCAGAGAAACAGACCCCACTAGGAGATTCAAGGAACCAGCTCCTGTGGCTGTGGAGGCTGGGAAGCCCCAGGCTCTGCCCTGTCAGAGCTGGGAGTCCAGGAAAGCTGGTGGTGCCTGGAGGGCCTGAGAGCAGAGAGCCAATGGTGCAGATTCAAGGCCAGGCCTGAAGGCCTGAGAACCAGCCTGCCAAGGGAAGGTGAATGTGGATGTCCCAGTTCAGCAGTTAGAGAGCAAACTCAATCTACCTCCACTTTAAATATATATATATATATATATATATATATATATATATATATATATATATATATATATTTTATTGATTTCAGAGAGGAAGGGAGAGATAGAAACATCAGTGATGAGAGAGAATCATTGCCTCCTACACGCCCCCTACTGGGGACCAAACCCCCAATCCAGGCATGTGCCCTGACTGGGAATGGAACTGTGACCTCCTGGTTTATAGATCGATGCTCAACCACTGACCCACGCTGGCCGGGTGCCTTCACTTTTTTGTTCTAGTCAGGCCCTTAACAGATTGGATGATGCCCAACCACAGTGGGGAGAGCAACACACTTTATTCAGTCTACCAAATCAAATGCTAATCTCTTTCAGAGAAAATCCTCACAGACAAACATCAAAATAACATTTGACCAGATGTCTGGGCATACTGTGACTCAGTCAAGTTGACACATAAAATTAACTATCATAGTGTTTCTTTACATTCAGAAAGCAAAGCAAAGTCTAAGCACATCCAGTTTATCATGCGTTGTTTTCTGTCTGTTTCTACTTTAAGAAGACCCAAAGCAAAAATATAATATGATATAATCAGAATGGCAAAATATCTTTTAAAACATTCCCATGCTAGTTTATTGGTCCTAGTGCTCACATTGTGTAAATAGTGACAACGGTGCTTTCTGTGAGTGCGCCTCCCTGCTGCCTGGCACACGTTTGGCAAGAAAATAAATTGTAATGATATCAGTTTACATAATTATTAGTTTCTCACAAAAAAATTCTTTAACAGAAAGGGAAAGAAGGCAGGAGAAAACTCTGCATCGGTACTCCCTAAGATCCATTTCTGTTGACATAACTGAGGACATGCTAAGATCTAACTCCCACCCTGGCAGGGAAACAGTTATCATCAGCTTGAAATTAAACTAAGTCCCTGAAGAGGAATTAATATAATAAATGGTAGTTTCTAAATGCAGTGGTTGTTTTCCTGTGGTATTTATAACTGTCTCCTCTGGACACTCTCCTGAACTTTTTAGCCTCAATTGGCTAAACAGGTTTGTGAAGTGCCTTATGTCAGACCCATTATTGTTGTCAATGATGTGCCAAGCCTTGTTCTAGTTGCTGTGTCAATCTCTCCCTCTCTCTCTCTCTCTCTCTCTCTCTCTCTCTCTCTCTCTCTCTCTCATATTTAACCAAAGAGAGAGAGAGACAATGAGCAGACATTAGATATTATTATCTCACTTAGAAGTATAAAAACTGCGGCTCCACAATCAAACCCTCATGGTGTCTTACCCTGAAATAGTTATTGTCTATCAGAAAAATGTGTGTATTATGATTGATAAATGAATTCCTAGTTCCCATTGACATCATGATTTCAGAGTTTACAATTTTGTACTTTCAAATAATATTTTATTTCTTAATGCACCTAATATTTCAAATCTGATTTCCTTTAAATACTGGGCCCCTTTACATCATTTAATCAATGCCTTCTGACTAAATTATTAAAATCTTTATTAAAGTAATCCACCTAATTTAATGTAGCACAAAACTTGATGACATTTTTATTAACTGAGAATTTTAAAACTCTGTTTACTGGAACAGTAAAACAACTTTTTTAAAAATTTGCAATATACCTATTAGTAAATTGAAATTTGTAATCACATTAATCATAGCTACTAACTATTGCTTACCATGTTTTAATTACTGTACATATATATTTTTATTTTATTTTCTCAGCTATACTAGGAGATAGAAACCAGTTTCCATTTTATAGATCAGAGAATGAAAGAATTGAGGGTTATGGTGATTATATAACTTGCCCAAGATTACAGAATTAGTAAGTGGGTATTTAAAACCATATGAAACTGATTCAAAAGTAAGGATTTTAATCATAATTCTACACTATACCTTTGTCCCACAAAAATATATCTATTAATTTAAGTTCATATTTCTATCATAAAAATTATAGCCTAATGATCCTGTAATGAATACTTTATTCAAAATTTAAGGATTTTATGATATTTCATTCTCAAAAAAACAAAGATTAGTATAACGTAAATGGTCAATATAGAAACTTAACATATCAAAAGCAATTTTAAAATAAACTAGAATAAAATTTTTAAAAAATGAATACATCCAGTATAGTAAAGGTAAATATTTAGGTACATATACATGTATGCAAAATATGCATTTATTTAGTGCATTTCCATGAGAAATGTTGGAAAACCACTGATGTAGCTGATTTGTTGGAGATACCCTACTAATTGTGTATGTCTCTCTTGCTTCAAAGTTTTTATTGTCCTGATAGGGACATAGATTGTCCTCCGTAGTTTCAAAGTTAGAGAACTTGGGAAATAAAGGAGCAAGATGTTGACATGATAGGAAACAGTTGGGAATGCTCTCTGTTTTGAATATTCTAAAGTATACATGACTCAGGAAACATATAAATTCCACAATCCACCTTCCTCTTATTTCCTAAAGTGAAGCATTTTTCTAGAGATTTTTATAAACCTGGTTCAAAATGTACCTTCATGAGATCAGCATAAGATGTCACATTGGTCTCCTCTGTACAGAATTGACTTAATGAGAATAATGCATTTGTCCAGATTCCCAATAAACTGTGGTTTTGTTTCTTCAGCTTCACTGTGGGATATACCAGAGACCACTACTCTAACAAGGAGGGGACTTTTAACATAATAGTTTCACTTAAAAATGGCAATATTGAGTTCATGTGGGAACAAAAAACCCTAATTATGGTCATAGGCTACTGTTATGCACTTTGAATTTGCCCCTTTCTTGCATTTACTTTTAAGTAGAATCTGTGTGTAAATTCAGCACAAAGTACTTGATGAGGGAATGGCATCCCCCCAACAGCAAGTGACATGAGAGTGTAATTTTGTTCCTAGTCTACAGGCCAACATACTTCACGTATCATCACATTTCAGAATGTGACAATTTAACACAACACCCACCACTAGAGCAATTTTCTTCAGAAAGTGGTAAGTGAGAGACAGAGGCCAAAACGGTGGCACTTTCTCACAAAAGAGTGAGCACTGGATTTTCAAATGAAAATAGAGACTAGCCCTTGTCTATCCATATTAGGATAGATGACTACCTTCTCTATGGACTATGAATTTGACAGAAAATGGACCGACGTACCATAGGTCCTTGGTATTTGGTAGTCGTTTTTCTTGCAGCGTCTGATGTTCTGGAGAGGCACACTCCACTTGGAAATTTGGATCCAGAAGTTCAAGCCTCTGCTTTTCAGTAACAGAGACTAATCCCTGTGATTATCTCCACCCTCCCTTCTTCCTTTCTCCCCTCCCTCCTTTCCTCATCTCCATTTCCAACCTTGGAATCTCTCTGCTGGAATCACACTGCTATGTTAAGATGCCTCTCACACTTGAAGAGCTGTTAGGAGCTGCAGAAAGGAAATAGCTGTGTAGACTGGGAAGGTACAGTGTGAAAATTCTGTAAAGAAGATAGAAACTCAGGAAATGATGAAGCTGATAAACCCTCACTCACACCTGGTTTCCTCTAGACAAAAATAAGTCAGTATTGGCAAAAGTCCAGTACAGAAAAATCTCATAAAGCCCACATGGTTATACCAGAAGCTCCCTTCAGGAGCTCCCAGGGGGTTTCAGGCTAAACTGAGTCCCCCTCTAAGTGTTGTTTACTATTTCAGAGAGATCCAGGGTTGGCTCACTTGTCTTCCGGAGCAGGTCATTCACTATGACCCCATGATCCTATCCCTGTCTGGCTGCTGTGAGGACCCTCCGGAATGCAGGCATCTGCAGCCTCTAGTGACCACCCAACTCTGCCCCTCCAGAGCTCTTTCCACTTTCAACTCCATCGGAAGCATTAAAAAAAAAAAGGATCTTACTTTCCGTCCATTCATCCTATTGCTGAAAAAACAAGATTCTCCTTTCTCCTGACAATTGACTGAAAGCTTGAGATAACGGGAGGGAAGTGTAGCACATAGACTATGTTACAGCTTCTCCCCAAGCCCTGCCTGGCTGAGCTCTTCTCTGTTGCCCAGGGCTGTCTCCCCAAACCCAGAGGACGCTCAACCCCACTCCCGCCATAGGCAGCACCCTGAGTATAACTCCGGAGTATAACTCACCTCTCACTCAGAGAGAGGAGACAGCTTTCTCTCACTGTGGTCTGAGATCTGTCTCCTGGATTGTCACTTTTGTGCCACAAGCCTGACCTCTTCTCAAGATACTTAACAATGAAACGTTTCATTCCTTTTAGGAAAAACTCCTTTCTGTCCACAGTCATTCACAAGATTTTCTGACATTAGTACTCCTATTGGATTTATTACTTAGTCGGGCTTAAATAAAATTACCTATGGGATGTCTAGGGTACAGTTCAAGTAGACCAAAACAAGCTAATGCCACTTCCTTTCCATGTCACTTTATCAACCTTGCAGGCACGCAGGGGGTCTTGGCTTACTGTGGTTCACGCACTAGGAATCCACTAATACGAAATGTATGGGCTTAGCCTGATATTTATCTTTTATAAAACCACTAAAAAAGTATTTTAAATGTGTTTTTATTGATTTCAGAGAGGGAGGGAGAGGGAGAGAGAGAAACATGAATGATGAGAGAGAATAACTGAAGCTGCCTCCTGCACACCCACTACCGGGGATCCAGTGCAACCCAGGCATGTGCCCTTACAGGGAATGGAACCATGACCTTCTGATTCATAGGTCCATGCTCAACCACTAAGCCACACCGGCCAGGCTAATAAACAAAAAAAGAACTTTAATCCAAATATTAGAAATGTGTTGAGAGAGAAGTGTAGTCTGATCATTAAGGAATTTTCTCAGCCTTTGTTCAAACAACTCATACTCCCATTACATAACATTTTTATCTAGTTGTTCAGGCAGATTTTTAAGGACTGTCACCATTTTAAAGTGAGACTGTGTTTACTAACTGAAAAACATCAAAATTTTAATATGAAATAATTCTAAATTGAAATAATGGATAGGCAATATTTTTTAAATGAAATACCCTGGATAGTCATCTTGATTTTTCTCAACCAGTAAATCAGTGAAATAGCTCCTAGGATTTACAAAGTTGTAGATGCTAATTAACTATGAATTACCTCTGTAGTGAAGAATTTAAAAAATAGTATGGATTAATGGAACCCCCAGGAAATCTTATGCCACATTTTACTCAATAAATTCATATTAACTACTAGCAAATAGCTACTATGATTGATTTAATAAGATTTCCTTTTCCTTATTCTAAAAAATAGTTCAGAAAATGCTTGAGAAAAAAAAAAAAACAGAAAAAAAACTTTTACTGACTATGTGCATGTATATGCAATGTATATAACCACACAAAATATACATTACTATGGAAGAAGGTTCTTGTCCTTTAAATTGGCAAATGTAAATAAATTAGTACAAACTCTCAGCATGACAATTTGGCAATAGTATTTAAATTTTAGCGTGTTTCACTTTTTTCAGTCAAGAAACCTATATCTAGAATGTATCTTAAGGAAATCAGCATGGTTGTGTGCAAAGATCTAGCAACAAGAATTAGAGATCTTCAATTTCCATGACTGCTGAACCTGTATCAGTTTTGTTTACCATTACATCACATTGTACCTGACAAACACGTAGCTGACAACATATATTTAATATAGAGTGGGCAAAAGTAGGTTTATACTTGTTCGTATGGAAAATCATACAATGATTAATAAATAATGATACAAGAATAAGCTCTGTGTTTCGTGTTGTCACACCTGAAAACCTACTTTTGCCAACCCTGTATGTATTTATGGTCAAATAAGTGCATACCCTTAAAAAAATAAGATTTATCTAGAATCAATGATACTGAAGATATTAGTGAATAAAGGAGCCAAAATAAAGAAAATAATGAGCAAAATATAATAAACACTTTTGCAAAAACAAATGAGATATTGTAACATATCTCTAATAGAATTTCTGAAAAGATAGAACAGAGATAATAAGCTAAAGCCATATTCAAGAAGATAATAGTTATAAATATTCAAAATTCATGAGGAACAAAAAATGAATTAATAAAAATAGATTCACACAAAGACACAATGTAGTGAAACTTCAGAACAACAAAAACAAATAGCAATATGTAAAAGCATTAGAAAAATAAAAATGAGTAATTTCTTTAGAGTGTTAAAAAACAATGGAAAGAAGACATAAAATGATACATCTTTTTTTACATATAATACATTTAATAATTTGAATAGACAACAAATATCAAAACTCACTAAAGAAGAAAAAAATCTGACTAAGCTTGTAACCAGTAAACAATATGAATCCATAGCTGAAAATTAACCCATGATATTAATGCCAGATAAAGATAGATTTACAGAAAAGTCTTCCAAACTTCAAAAGAAAAGATAATTTGTATCTCAAAGAAAATATTAGGAAGAATATTAAAATTGGAAATGTGCCCAAATTATCTTATGAAGCAAGCATATAATTGTTGCCAAAGCAAGGCAGGAATAGTATGAAGAATACAATTATAGTCCAATGGTACTTGCAGATATAGACCCAAAATTCCTAAAATTAACAACAAAAATTAGAAAATCATAGTTATTTCAGTAGATGCAGGAACATAATTTTATAGAATTCAGCCAGTCGTTGTAAGGATTCTTATAACAATGGTTCTCAACCTTCCTAATGCCGTGACCCTTTAATACAGTTCCTCATGTTGTGGTGACCCCCAACCATAAAATTATTTTCGTTGCTACTTCATAACTGTAATTTTTCAACTGTTATGAATTGTAATGTAAATATCTGATATGCAGGATGTATTTAGGACCCCTGTGAAAGGGTCGTTCGACCCCCAAAGGGGTTGTGACCCACAGGTTGAGAACCACTGTATAGAGCTAGGACTTGAGGTCATTTTTGATCTTACAGAAGATGTATCAGATACTCCCTTTTTCCTACGTACAACCTCTCACTTCCCTTAAATTTTGTTAATTGCTTTACCACCTAGATTTCTGAAGATGTAACCTGATAACAACTCTTCTCATTTCCAATAAATATTTCTCATTTTCTGCCCCAAAGTTTCTTTGATGTCATGGGTTAAACATCCCAGGAACCAACTTGGCACTAACAATATATGTGTCCTAGGGTTGCTGAATCACATGTTAGTTCAATTATTAATGTTTTGAAAAACCACCGTACTGTTTTCTATAATGGCTATACCAGTATACATTTCCTACAGTCATTGAGATAAAAGACTAATATTTTCACCCTTTAGTCAGCAATGGTCTGTTTTCTTGTGCTAGAACATGAATCCTTCAGAGTAGGAATAGAGTCTTTAAACTCTCTTAACTCAGTGCTAGCACAGGACCTTGTATTTAGTAGACTCTCAATTAGAATATGTTAACTAAATGAAACAAGCAAACAAACAAACAACAACAAAAAAAAACATATACCAAAGAGAGACTCTAAAGCACTCAAATTGCTTAAATGGCCAGAGGAGAGATTTATGCATCTTGTGAAAAAAATTAAAAAGGATTTTGGATTGGATCGAGTGAATATTCCACAAACAGAGGTTTGTACTATTTTAAAGGATCTTAATTAAAAATCCCTGGAAATATCTAAAGTGAGATTTTTTTTTTTTTTAAATAAGCAGGCCTTGGGTAACCTCAATGAGCTACCATCTGTTAATCACTTTAGTAACATCACTTAGAATGAATTGCATTTTCTAAGTTTGGCCCATCATTCATCTGTTCTGCATGGTAAATGGCATGGCATTTTTAGCATGTTCAAACTGCAAGTAACTTAGCATTTCTTAAAGTCCCTTGGTGATTTGAGTCATACTCAGACAGTAATTACGATTTGTTTGAAAATGGACCATAGTGCTTGATTATCCTATATAATAAAAAAATAATATGCAGATTGACCCTAACAGAGGAACAACCAGTAATGACCGGTCGCCATGACGTGCACTGACCACCAGGGGGCAGATGCTCAACACAGGAGCTGCCCCCTGGTGGTCAGTGTGCTCCCACAGGGGAAGCACTACTCATCCACAAGCCAGGCTGATGGCTACAAGAGCAGCGGCGGCGGAAGGAGCCTCACCACCTCCTCAGCAATGCTAAGGATGTCCTGGGGAAGCAGACCTAAGCCACAGTTGGACATCCCCTGAGAGCTCCAGGGCTGCCAGAGGAATGTCTGACTGCCAGCTTAGGCCCACTCAGGCCCTATCCCCCAGGGAGTGGGCCTAAGCTGGCAGGTGGACATCCCCTGAGGGGTCCCGGACTGCTAGAGGGCGCAGGCCGGGCTGAGGGACCCAACCCGACCCTCCCCTCGGCCCCCCTCCAGTACACAAATTTTCATGCAGCAGGCCTCTAGTTGTATCATATACATTGAAATGCATTTATTGACTCTCTAAGTTTTGAGTACAGTAATTACTCTGAAATGAAGCAAAGCCAGTTTTCCTTGTTTTTATCAACTTCAAAATGTGCAAGTTAATGAAATTTATATACTGACAATTATCATTTTACTTTCTCCAACTGTGAACGTTCTTACCCAAAATTAATACCGATCCCTTTTATCTGATGGTCATCAGAGGAAGAGGCTAGGTTTTATTGTCTCATTTTTTTTTTCACATTGGTGATTCTTTAGATCTTGAGGGTGAGTAAGTGTGGAAAGGGTTTATCTCCCTCATAGTATTTTTAATTATTTTTGTGATTACTCAGGAGTAATGTCCCCCCAACACCCACATACGGATCAGACTTATGTGAATTAATGACAGACCTAGAACCAATGGCAAGATGAACCTAGGACATTTACATTCCCAACACCTCACTAAAAATATAATGGGTAAGTCTTTAATTCATTCACTTGTTCTTTTACTTATGGTCATTTAGTAATCATTTTTTATACAGTAGACACCACAGTAGGCATAGAATTCTCAATAGAGATCAAAGATGCTCTCTGACCTCACAGAGCTTGTACTGTGGTAAACAGATAAGGTGATACAGTGATTCCCTCTTATTTGTTTCAGTTACCTACAATCAAATTTGGTCTGAAAGTATTAAATGAAAACTTCCAGAAATAAATAATTTATAAGTTTTAAATAACATACCATTATGAGTAGTGTGATGAAATCTCCTGAGGCCCACTCTGTCCTGCCAGGGACATGAATCGCCTCTTTGTCCAGTGTCCCCTCCTATAGTCACTCCCTGCTATTAGTCATTTAGTAGCCATCTTGGTCATCACATCTGCTGTCCCGATATCGCAGTGCTTGTGTTCACATCACCCTTATCATAGCCTAATGCTATGTCCCAATGCCTACGTCATTCATGCATCAAGTTGGCAGTGTGTCATCTCACATCACCAGAAAAAGGGTGAGTACAGTACAATAAGATTGTGAGACAGAGATCACATTCACCTAACTTTTATTACAGTATATTGTTATATTTATTCTATGTTATTTGTTATCATTGTTCATGTCTTACGGTGCCTAATTTATACATTAAACTTTATCATAGGCATTTTTGTATAGGAGAAATTATAGTATAGATAGGGTTCAGGACTATCCCAGGTTGTAGGCATCCACTGGGAGTCTTGGATCCTATGCCCCTTGTTTAAGGGGGGACTGCTGTACACTGGTATGTGCTGTCACCCAAGGAATAAAGAACACTAAGCGAATGTTTAGGAAAGACACAAGATCAGTTTGAGAAATAGGAAAACTTTTTGACTGATGTCGCGATTCAGTTAAGAGCTAAAGGACAAATAGGAGGCACCTCGGCATGTAAGTGATGCAAGCAGAGATTGATATTTAGAGACTTATGTGTAAGATCCGCTCTGAATCCTGAGAGGAAAAGCCTTCCGGGCCATGAGGCCCACATAGTGCCAAAACAGCCACCCTTGTTCCTAAACATCCACCTTCAGTGGACATTTGTGCAATCATTGTTAAATAAGTCAGTAGCAGATCTCACCTAGAAGGGATAACCTTGAGTTCTGCCAGCTTTTCCCTGATTAATCATGTGTTGAATCTCAAAAGCTCCTTTAGGATACTTTTTCATTAAATGAGTCCCTTAGTTGTTTAAATCATACATCCTCACCTGAATACACTTCAGAAGGCCTGGTGCTGTGCACGAGTCTTCATTAGGAAAGTGACAGAATCTTGATTGTTATTTAATTTAGAGAAAACGAGGCCTCGTGACTGGACGTGCTAGTTTATGGATTTAAAAATAAATGTGAGATCTCAGAGTCAGGTGGACTGAGCTCAGGATGTGGAATTCTGAATAGAGAAAATGATTCCGTGATTAGGACAACTTAGGGAGACTATTTTTATTCATTCTTTAATTTTGCATTTTTAAAGGATCCTCATGTTATTTGCAAATTCACCAGAAGGTCTGTTTAATATATGAGTGAGACTTTTCAAGACAGATATCTTTTTCTACATTGAATTAGATGTGAATATAATTGACCTGTAATTTGATCAATGTTATGATCTAGAGTAATAAATAATCTTCCTTTCAAAGGGCTTCTGGTTTACCATTTATAAAATGAGAGAGTTTGTTTGGATAACAAATGTCAAGCACCTGACAGATACCATAATTTCCACTTTCTGCACCCATGGCAAGCATCACTAGTCAATCACAGTACTCTTTCTACTGAAAAACTATCACAGTGTAACTTTAGCTTTGAAGAAAAATTCCAAAGGAGTAAATGCAAAGAAATGGGGAAATAACGTGTTCCCTTTTCCTTCTTAAAAGGGACTTTGAACAATTTTGCAGTATTTGGGAGCTAAGAAAAATCTATAATAATAAAAGCACAATATGCTAATTAGACCAGACGTTCTTCTGGACAACCTTCCAGATGAAGCTGGGGCTGTGAGGGAAGCCCGGGTCCCTGGCAGCCGGGGGAAGGAAGGCCTACTCTTGCACGAATTTCATGCATTGGGCCTCTAGTACCTGTATAAAGGGAATTCTCTGAAGCCGTTGACTTTCCAGCAAGTTTCATGTCATTGTCACTAAAGCAGAGCTATAACAGCAAAGATTTTCTTCCTATTTATGCAAAACCGAATGTCAGACTAGATCTTCAGTTTGATTTTGAAAAACAATACCCGCTCTCCATATCTACACTAATAAAAGAGAAACATGATAATTGGTGTATGACCGCTACCCTTTTCATTGGCTAATCAGCGAGATATGCAAATTAACTGTCAGCCAAGATGGTGGCCGGCAGCCAGGCAGCTTGAAACTAACATGAGGCTTGGTTGCCTCAGTGACTGAGGAAACCAACGATCCCCGCCTGCGGCTGCAGGCCTCTGAGCAGGCAGTTTCAAACATTGTAACAAATACCGCCGACTTCAGCCAGCAGATTCGCAACATTGTAAGCAAAGGCCAGAAACCTACTTTCAGCAGAGGAGGCCTAAGAGCTGGAGCCAAGCCTCAAGGTAAAGCTGGCCCAGAATAAAAAAAAAAAAGAAAGAAAAAAAGGAGCGGTTGGGAACTTCAGTCACTCCCAGCCTGAAAACAGCCCTCAGCCCCTCACCCAGACTGGCCAGGCACCCCAGTGGGGACCCCCACCCTGATCCAGGACACCCTTCAGGGCAAACCAGCCGGCCCCACCCATGCATCAGGCCTCTACCCTATATAGTAAAAGGGTAATATGCCTCCTGGCACCGGGATCAGCATGACAGGGGGCAGCGCCCAAACCCCCTGATCGCCCTGCGGCTCTGTGTGTGACAGGGGGCGGGGCCCCAACCCCCTGAGCAGCCCTGCTCTGGGCCTGATAGGGGGGAGCTCCCCAACCCCCCCCCCCCACGGGCCCTGCTCTGTGTGTGACGGGGTAGAGCCATAATCTCCCCATGGCCCTGCCCTGAGTGTGAGAGTGGCGGCGCCCCAACCCCCTGATCGGCCCTGCTCTGTGTGTGACAGGGGCAGCGCCCCAACCCCCTGATTGGCCCTGCTCTGTGGGTGACGGGGTGGCACTGCAACCTCCCCATCGACCCTGCCTTGAGTGTGACAGGGGACGGTGCCCCAACCCCCCAATCGGCCCTACCCTGAGCGTGACTGAGGGTGGCATCACAACCTCCCAATCTGCCCTGCTCTGTGCATGATGGGGTGGCGCCCCAACTCCCCAATCGGCCCTGCTCTGAGCCTGACCAGGGGCTGCACCTAGGGATTGGGCCTGCCCTCTGCCACCCGGGAGCAGGCCTAAGCCAGCAGGTCGTTATCTCCCAAGGGGTCCCAGACTGCAAGAGGGCACAGGCCGGGCTGAGGGACCCCCCCTCCCCCCCGAGTGCACAAATTTTTGTGCACCGGGCCTCTAGTACATCCATAAGAAAGAGCTGTGGCATACTGCTTAAAGCTCTTAGCCTTTGCCCAAACCATATTATCATATTTTATGCATTTTCTTTTTATGTGAGTTTTTTCTAGGTTTGGTATTAATTATAATGTCATGAGGTGGAATGCCATAAGTTAACTGAACTCTGAGAAACAAGGAGTTCATTTCTGTTTATCTCATGGCAAATGACTAGCGATGAGAACTTCAGAATCACTTGACCACCACTGCCCCCTCTTTTCTTACTCAGAAACTGAGAATAATGGTACCTGCCCATGTGGATTCCATTGTGATTCTGACAAGATAGATTCAGAGCCTAGATTTCAAGTGTCTGAAATGTCTAAAACATAAGGGAAGCAATAAAATATTACTCATAAAATGATGAGGATAAGTGACATTTTATAGACGGAATCAACCCACAAGTAGGGTGGAAGAAAGGGACACTAGAAAACTTTTGGAAGTGATAAAATGTTTGCAATCTTGAGTGTGGTGATGATATCACCAATGTATGCATATATCCAAGCTCATCAAATTGTACACCTTAAACATGTGCAGTGTTTTTGTACATAAATCATACCCCAATAAAACTGTAAAAAATTAAATAAAACTAGAGTATACACACACACACACACACACACACACACACACACACACACACACAAAAGGACATACTGTGGACATATCATGCAAAAATGAATAAGTATGTAATGCACTATTGCAATTATTGATGTTGCATTCCAAAATTCCTTTCAAGTCATCTGAGAATTGCATTGATTAAAAAAGAAGAAAGAAAAGTGAAATAAATTAACAGGAAACTTTTAACAGAACTTTCAGGAAATCTTGTCTTATTATTTGTTTCTGTTCTGATAGAGGCAAATAAATTGAATTAAGTAAATATGAGCTTATAGATATGATTGCTTGAAAGAAATGTTCTATACAGCATTATTTAAGTTACTTTGCTCTGTCCATTAGTTTAAAATGTTAGTCTTTACAACTAATTATTTTTAAATTATTTGAACTTTCTGGGCTTATCCTCTGAATAATTGACCTGGCAGATAAATACTTGATTGGTTTAAAAAGGAAACCAGGAAACACAATTACAGTGTTTTTCACATGATTCTAGAATATTTGCTCAAACAAAATAGGAAATAATTTTGCCACTCAAAAAAAATGAAAAATGTCATCCATTGCCGGGGTCCAGCCCCAGCGGGTCCAGGGGTCCCCAAAGGTGTGGATGGAGTCAGTGAAGAAGGAATGACACAGAGACAGCATTCAGTTGATCAGCAGCCTAGCCAGGATCTCTAGCCAGGATCTCCAGCCAAGTTCTGGTCTGGATCTCCAGCGAAGTTCTGCTTCAGATCTCCAGCCAGGTTCTGTGTCCATGTTCCCTCGCTAGGTTCTCCAGCCAGGTTCTGTCCAGGTTCTCCAGCCAGGTTCAGTCACCAGGTTCTAGTCAGGTTCTCTTGCCCATTTCTGTAGTCAGGTTCAGTCCAGGATCTTTTGCCATGTTCTCTCCAGCGAAGTTCTTCTGTCTCTAGTTCTGTGTAGGTTCTGTCTTCTTACATCTGTATTTATACCAGTTGATTCCAATCCTATCAATCTCTATTTCAAAGGTTAGGGCGTTTCTTATCTCCATTCCAGGGAGTAAAGATTATGTAGCTTAAGCATGATTGTTCGTAAAGTGATTAATTACCCACCTGGCACTTAGTTAAGAGGTTTTATTCCCTCCCTAACTTCAGGGGAAAATCCCTACCTGGGGAAACAACCTTTCTCAGAGAGGTGACCTTGGTTAAAACACATAGTGTCAAGAAGGTGAGCAAACATATTAAGAACAGTATGCCATATATGCCAGGTCCCTTGAAACAGCAAGGATGGACCGGCTCCCGGCAATCCATTGATTGATACTGCTACATGTAGTTTAAACATTTATTTTCTAGAGGAGGCATCATCCTATATAATAACAGCCCAGCGACCAAAAAGCAGAACGACCAGAATGACTGGTCAACCAGTTGCTATGACATGCACCGACCACCAGGGGGAAGACATTCAATGCAGGAGCTGTCCCCTGGTGGTCAGTGCGCTCCCACAGCAGGCTAATCCCCACAGGCCATGCCCCCACCAGTGCACAAATCCCATGCACTGGGCCTCTAGTAGTAAATAAGAAATGTGGGTAGTAGTTTCTTACATCATTAACAAACAATCAATGTCACTGAATTGTTGAGCTTAATAAGCTGGTAAAGCTACAATAGTTATAGTGTAGCTTTTACCAAATGACGACTTTTACCAAGTAAATCTACTCTCCGCTTTCCTACCAGAGCCCAGAGTAGTTTTACATTACTATGGGTAGACTCAAGATTGGCATTCTCCTGTTGTAATTCTAATTATGGACATAATCTGGTCAGGGGTTATCAGTTGAGCAATCTTTATGCAGTAGATAAGCACTCAGGCTAAGGACCTGCTGCAGGTATCTCACTAGGAATCAATAGGTGTTTGTTTCTAGATGTCAGAAACACTGTCTCAGGAGCCAGCCCTCTTATATTTGGAAAGGAAGACATATTCTAGCGCTTCTCTCAGTGCCCAAACCCCAAATGCCCAGAGACTGGAGAGAGAAACAATTGAGCAACAGAAAAGAAATGGAAAGAACTAGACTGTCCCAAGCAATAGTGTCACATGGGTGAAATCATTCTGGCTTTCATATTTTCCATGAAATACGGATGTTGGACTAATTGTTCTCTGTGATTCCCTCTGCCACACATTTCTATAACGTGTCTAAAATGTTCCTGACTCCTTTGAGCTGCAGCTGCAGAATAGTGAGCAAGATGGTTCTGAGGAGTAAAGTTGCACACAGTTGGCCTCTTTGTATCCTTTCCATGACCTCTCAAAAGAGAGTATGCTTCTAGCATTGAGGACTTTTTCTGTTTTCCTCAAAGAACCAATGAAGTGGAAATTTAAGTTAAGAAAGGGTAAAAATTAGGTAATTGTGGTGAAATCATGCTAATAATTTGAGTACTCAGGTGTTTCTTTTCTGTTTTTTTGTTTATCGTTTTTTGGTTTTTTGGTTTTTTTTAAAAAAAAAAACTACTCTCTAGTCACAGTCCAATTAATCATAAAATTATCCCCTTGAGGGGAGTTAAGAAGTTAGTATTATTAGATGAATAAAGATGCCTAATTTTACCTTGAGAAGCACTTCCCTAGCTTTGTTTTTAACACTAATTGCCTCTTTACCTAGAGTCTGATGAAGTGTTCCAATAATACCACATATGTTCTTTTTATGTAGTCAGAAATAGTACATTTCACAGATTTATTTCATGAACTTGTTATTTCAAGAAAAGCAATTATGTTCCACAGCCTCGTGAACTTCAAGTTTTTTCCCCCTGATTTTTCCGCGTAAGAATTTAATAACTAAGTTGAATTCACCAGCCTGCATGAACATATCAACTCTATTATTAATTTACTATGTTCTTGCCCAAGTTATTTAACTTTTCTGCTCTTCCCTATAAAAGGCTTTGTCAGTATTTAAATTTCTTATATGCATTGTGAAAATTCGAGCTAATGTTGTTGTCACGTCTGATAACAGTAAATGGTATCCCCCCAAAATGTATACACACTTTGAATGATTATAAAATCAGTGTTTATTAACTTACAGTTCATTTCCAAAATTTAAAAGAAGCTACAGAACTGAATACTTGTGTGTGTGTGTGTGTGTGTGTGTGTGTGTGTGTGTGTGTGTGTGTGAATGCCTGTTTTCAAAATGATGAACGTCTGGTCCAGGCACTGCTGATAACTCCAAGCAATGGAATCCCAAACATCAAGAATCATTTCAGTTGGTATTTGTGAGCCTTCAGTTTGTTGACTATTGCTGGCTTTAGAGCGTAAACTTTATTTTTTATGTATTTCCATAAAAAAGTCTAGTGGCACTTTAGTATAAATGTTCTTTGTTCAAAACTTAGTCTGGCTTCAGCCATTATTTCAAATTAGTTAAACTTGAAAAGGAGTGAAAATTGAGTTATCAGCTATTAACGTGGGTATACATTTCTGGGGACACCCTATATTTATCCATTGAAATTGAAAATGCCAATGGAATCATGACTAGCTGTTTCAAACCCTAATGCTCTAAAACTTTCTCAAATTTATACAAATGTATGGATAACGTTACATTTGTGTGTGTGCACAATGTGTGCATGAAGCATACATCTAACTAGGTCTCACTTGTCGTACTTTTTATTGAACAAGTGAATCATAGGCAAGATAGAAATAAAATTAGGAACTTTTAAAAAAGTTTGGTATTTATAGACATATAGAATTGGTCCTGATCCTTGTAATAATGTGCTCCTATCTCTCATTTCTCGGTATATAGAAGCTATGTAGGAGGGGGATTTAAGAGAATGTATTTAGAGACAAACATCTGAATTTGACTACTGACTACCATTAAACAGCTCTGTAGACCTGGCTAAAACCTAGACATAATAATAATAATAATAATTATTATTATTATTATTATTATTATTATTGTTATTGTTATTATTGCAGTTTTGTAACTGAATTGTTAATTTCTAATTCATTGAACTATGTATGTTAAGTAAGGCAATGGGTACAAAGCACTTGATATATTGAAAATAAAAGAAGGAGGAATAGAGGTGACTAAAGAGATGCTTTATTTTGTCCAAGAACTATGAGATGGATTTTTTTTTTTATCAGAAAGAATTCTCTTTGTTTCTTTTTTCTGACATCTTTTTCTTTCTCCTTCCTTGAGCTAGGCCATGGATAAAGAATACATTGGCATCAACCTATAGATATTTCTATTTTGCCTCCATATTTCGTGTCTTCCATTACAGCGGTTTCCACTGAGAAACAAAATGAACAAATTTGGGGAGTGAGCCAATTTGGCAAAGACTTCTCTTCTCGTAATTCTTAATGCCCCTAGCAGAACATGGCACTCACTTAGCCATGTCTTCATTACTGCCATGTTGTGTTATAAATATCTCCATTAGCACTGCCTTCCCTAGCCTCTAATTATCTGTTGATGTTGCCCTCTTTTCAGTAGACTGAGTTCCGTGAGGGCATAGGGTACATATTATCTTTTTTTAATTATTATTTTAGTATAGCTCTGGCACATTACAAGTGCTCAGTATGAATGAGTGAGGCTTACATTTCAGATTAATAATTGGAAACAGAGAGTATACTGAAGTGTAATTCAATCTATGTACAATAGAGACTTCGACACATGTAATTCATGGTCACTGGTCACCATGCCTGCTAAGTGTGTGTATACAGATTTAGTCCTGTCTATGTGGGCCCTCTCTTAAGCTTTCTGGCCTCACTGGATATAAATAAATATTTGTATAATAGATGAAGAATTAGCCACATTTTCTGTGGCATTGGTTATTCTGTGGATTAAAAAAAAAACAAACAAAAACACACACATCCTTCCTCCCAATCGCTATTTATAACATAATTGCTATGTTGGCCTCCACAAATATACCAGGCACTGTAGTGGGATCTCTACATTTAAATTTTAATTCTCATGAATATAAGTGAAGGGATTTGGGAATCCTTATTTTGCAAATGAGTACGTTGGAGCATGGAAATGAAAATGATGATACTAAATTCATAGATAATTCTACACAGGTATCAGTGTTCCTCTCTTTGTCCAAGTGACTTTCAGATAGCCTGCTAATGAAGATCATAATGACTTTATCTAAATATGTTTTTACTGCTAACAGTGAGCAAAGAGACAGAGTTGGACAATTACTAGAAAGATAAAAGGGTGAGAATAATGCACACACTGAATAACTGACTCACTTGGATTCTCTGTGCGGCGATGGCAAGAGCATTCCACCCCCATTTATTCTAGACTAAATATTGCCTCATAATATCTAGAATACACTTTTAAACAGGGGAAGAGAGGCATGATTCACTGAAGAGAACTGATTGTTAAGAGGCCATTGCTACAAACTTATTAGCATAAACAAATGCCTTAGATTGGCACAGTGCTTCGCAGTATTCTAAGCCTTTTCTCATAAACTAGCTCATGATATATTGTCTAGCAGAGAGAAGTGACAAAGCATCCTGGTTCATACACAAGAAAGCCTGGACTCAAATTGACTCTGCTCGTTCTTTCTCTATAAAATGTAGGAAAGGCATCTGACTAATACCTTCCTTAAGAGAATTTCTAAATTTAATAAATAAGCAAAGGCTACTTAGTATATTATTGGACCTATAATAACCCTTTGAGGTAGGCAAAGCTAGTATTTTTGGTCCATTAGTGATGAAAAAGTACAACTTTGGAGAAGTAAATGGCATTCATTCAAAAATGTGTGGAACATCTTTAAAATATCAGGTACTGACTGCAATGGACACGCGGGGAATAAGAGAAATAGAGCTCAAACATAGCCTGCAGGTGTCTCCAATTATCAGAGGCTCCTAAGGGATAGTTCCGAGGCAGCTAATAGTAACCTTTTTTTAAACACTTAGCAGTAGGCCAGATGCTATTTTGCATACTTTCATGTATTTACTTCTTTGATCTTTATAACAGCCTTATAAGCTAAGAACTGTTATTAATGCCAGTTTTTAGATGAGAAAACCAAGGTTGTATGACATTAAGTAACTTGCCTAAGATGGCGTATTTTAAAAGTATTTAGCTGTACCGGGCAGCCATCACAGTCCGTGTTTTCTGCTGTGACAGAAAATGTCAAAATTTTAAAAATAAATAGGTAATTAGCCATATTTGGGGGGAAAATACAACACACCTCTTCATGTATCAGCAGTCCCTCAGTGGTAAGTTAGTTTTCAAACATATGGTGGCACAGCAGTGGGAATCCTGTTTCATCAGCTTGTATGTTCTTGTGGAAACTTGGGCCACCTGGTACAACAAGAATCTAGGGCCGCATAGAGCCAGGGGCAGGGGCCATGCTTCTAGTCAATGAGCTGTAGTTGGAACAGCACCAGCTACGTGTCCAACTTTGAAAACCGGAAACTTGCTGGCTTCATGTGACCCAGGAATAAAACAGAAGCTCCCATACAAGTGGATGGTGCTTATCTGTGCTACTCGGAGAGGCGGTATAAAGTTTTGCAGAAGACAAAATGGATTCCAGACCTTGTCTCACCATGAGATACTGTGCAATTAACCTGTGTGAGCCTCCGTTTCTTCTCCTGCACAATGGGAATAAATAGGCTTTAATTCACTGAATTGATGTAAATATTAAATAATATATGTAGACACTTATCAAAATACTTAACTAATGCTAAATAACAAGTGTTTACTAATATTAAGACCAAATCATTTTGCTCACTTTAACTGCTCTTGGTAGAAATATTTTGAAAGGTGTCACACACACTCTTCTGATATTTTTTTACTTTTAAATTTTATTTTTCAGTAACAGCATTCAATACTATTTGTATTAGCTTTAGGTGTATAGCACAGTGGTTAGGCAATCATATACATTTCAAAGTGTTCCCGATATTTCAAGTACACAACTAGACGATACATAGTTATTACAATATTGTTGACTAAATTGCCTATGGTTTACTTTACATGCTTGTGAATGTTTTGTAGCTACCAATTAGTACGTTTTAATCCCTTCACCTTTTTCACCCAACCCCCTCATCTCCCTCCCTTCTGGCATCCATCAGTCTGTTCTCTTTATCTTATAAGCCTATTTCTATTTTGTTTCTTCATTTATTTTGTTCTTTTGATTCCACATAAAACTGAACTAATATGGTATTTGTCTTTCTCTGTCTGGCTTATTTTGCTTAGCATAATACCTTCTAGGTCCATCCATGCTATCACAATGGTAAAGATTGCATTTGTTTATGGCTGAGTAATACTCCATTATATATATGTACTACCATATTTTAATCCACTTGTCTATTGATGGATACTTGGGTCACTTCCATATCTTGACTATTGTAAATAATGTGGCAATAAAGGGGTGCAATAGTCCTTAGAATTAGTGTTTTGGGTTTCTTCAGATATGTAAGTTCCATTTTTATTTTTTGAGGCAACTCCATGCTGCTTTCCATAGTGGCTGCACCAATCTGCATTTCCACGAGCAGTTCATAGGATTCCCTTTTCTCCACATTCTCACCTTGTTGTTTATGGTTTATTGATGGTAGCCATTCTGACAGATGTGAGGTGATATCTCATTGTGGTTTTAATGTGCATATCTCTGATAATTAGTGATGTTGAGCAGCTTTTTCTAACTCTACTGGACATCTGTATTTCCTATTTGGAGAAATATCTATTCAGGTCCTCTATCCACTTTTTAAGTAGATTGTTTGTATGACATTGAGTTATCTGAGTTCTTTATAAATTTTGGCTATTAACCCCTTGTCAGATATGTCATTGGGGAATATCTCCTCCCATTTAGTAGTTTGTCTTTTTGTTTTGTTGATGGTTTCCTTTGCTGTGTAAAACTTTTTAGTTTTCTGTAGTCCCATTGTTTACTGTTTATTTTGTTTCTCTTGCTGAGAGATATGTCAGAAATATTGCTGAGAGAAATGTCAGAGATTTTACTGCCTATGTTTTTGCCTATAATTTTTTTGGTTTCAAGTCTTACATTTAAATCTTTAATCTATTTTGAATTTATTCTTATGTATGGTGTAAGTAGGTGGTATGGTTTTATTTTTTTCTTTTCAAGTTTCTAATTTTTCTGACGCCATTTATTGAATAGACCATCTTTACCCCATTGTATGTTCTTGCCTCCTTTGTCATAGAGATGTGGGTTTATTTCTGGGCTCACTATTCTATATCATGAAAACATTTAAAATTATTATAACATAATAGGAATTTAGATTGTTTGATGATTTTGTAAATCATCTTATCAAATTCCCATTATAAAGATGTAGAACTGGAGGCCCAGAGAAGTAAGTGACTTGCCCATGGGTTCCCTAATCTAGTGCAGGAGTCTATTCTGATGCACGGATGGCATCAGACCCTGAGCTGCATGCTTTCCTTCTATAATGAGGGCGGTGTGCCCAATGCACAGTGAGCCCATGATTTTGAAGCTGCTTTTTATATCCCTATGTATCACTGTCATTTCTATTTTTGGTCTGACTCTGAAGCCCCCTTTTTTTCACATTTCACTCCTCTTGTTCGCTTTGAGCTAAGAAACAAATTAATTAGTGTGAACTAGGTTTAAAATATGAGTACGTAGGCTTTGAGTGAAGGTGGAGTGACTTTGCTATGAGTAAAATACTTGCCCTACAATACTTTTATTTTGGTGTATATTTTTGAATATTCTACAGTCATGGATGATGGCGGGAGCTGAGGGAATTCTAGGCTAAGCATCAGGTTATTAGCTTTCTGAAAAATTAAAATCCCTAGAAAAGGAAACTACATACAGATAAAAGTAAAGCATTGTTCCATTAACATTTGGATAATGCAAAAATCAGACATTTAAAATGAATAAGTTACTATGAGCACCAAAATTATATATATATATATATATATATATATATATATATATATATATATCTCCAAGAATTAACTGAATTGTGAGATTTTAATGTGTTCAATTACAACTAAATGTAGAAGTTGAACAAAGGAGGTAGTCTTGCAATACAATTGAGAAATAAGCAAATTAATTTTAGAAATGGAGGAAAAGTCTATTTGACTGTTATCTTTCTGCCTCTGTACTTGAGGCCTCCAGTCTGGAAGAATCCCCATTCACAGGGACATTCTGCTATCATTGCGCCAGTCTTCCACTTCCCCCAGCATTTACCCACATGCTCACAAGCACGTGCAGTCAGAAAGCTGAATGTAGCTCAGGTTCTGGGGGACTGAACAATGGTCAGCATTGAGTTTTCTGGGACAGAAAGCATCAGACTGCCGAAATCATAGGGTAAGGATATTATTAAGTCCTAACATGTAATAAAATAACCAAGCTTTATGCAAAGCTCTTTGACAGCGTGCCCTCTGGGTGACTATCAACACACATCAGTCAAATGTCTAATAGTGATATGTGGCTTTCTTTTGTTTTATTTTTGGTGTGATAGCACTCATTTTACTTTTGGACCAGTTAATATTTGTTGTAAGCTAGTCCATGATTACATATTTCATAGAGCTGACAGGGAATGCTTTTAACCTTAAATTTACCAATTGTATCTTAGCACCTAATACTAGCATATAGTAAGATGCTATGATGATGACACTAATACTGTAGACAATAATTTACTATGGCACCTTATATGTGCCAGACACTGTTCTTAGCAATTTACAGATGTAAACTCATTTGATGATAACGTATGGAAATGGGATTTAGCCAGTAAGTGCTTTCTGACAAGCCTCCCTGCTCCTGTATGTCTTCCCCACCAGAGTGTATATCTCCTCAACATCAACCATTAAGGAAGCATTTTAAAGGGCTGAAGCTGGACACCAGAATAATTTAGGTTGCAGTCTGTGCTCCTGTCTGAGCCACTGTCTCTTAGTTGCAAATCCACCCTTCTATACTTTATCTCACTGGCGCTAAACTGCAGTTTTTATTTCTCTTTTTAAGATGCCTCCTGTTCAGTTCTGAGAATAGGAGGCGCCACAGGAAGGCAAGGCAGAAGGAAAATGAAGGGACTTCCCCATTCCATTCCAAGGCTGTCCTTGCATAAGGACTGTCCTGATAAAGACCCTCAGCTCCACAAGCAGCATGTGGTTCAGCCTCTAGCTTCTCTTTGCATTCCCAGGACCAGCCTCATCATGCCCCAGGCATTGTCCCCTTCCTGAATGTCTGGGCCCTATGTCCTTGGGAGTCTTCCCCAAGGTGATAACCCCATCACGTTATTTTCCTTCTCTACCCCTCAGAAGAGTAGCTTTTTCTTTATCTGAACTGTACTTGATACCAGAAGATTCTGAGATTTATTTGGTCATTCCCATGCCCTTTAATGAACACTGATGTCCTTTCCAATGGGAAATGAAGTATTAGTAATTCATAATATGAAGTCACATCACATGTAATTAAAATGATTGCTTCTTTTTGATTGCAATGAAATATCCTGAGAACCAAGTGAACCTCAAACTTTAACTTTTATAATACTTATGATGTCTGTGAGAGTTGTGTGAGATGGCCTCTCTTGACATATCTGGAGAGTGTACAGACATAAAAGGATAAGTTCAAGGGTTTTCATTCTCAGTTCAAATAGTAGATAACAATAGAGCTTTTATGGGAGTTTTAAAATAATCCCTTGTTTCTTGTAGATGCAGGGCTGACTTCTCATAAAAAGTAGAGGCATATTTTATTTATGCGGATTGTAGAGTTATAAGTCAGCATCTTACACTAGCCATGACTCTCATGAGAAAGGACATTAATTGAGAAGGAGAGTGAGGCTGAACCGTGTATGGTGACATATGAGTGGACTTGAATAATGCTGAGAATCTGAGAACCCTAAGGCTTTCTAGGACTTTCTTAGTAATGGAAGCAATTGACCTTCCTGGATTATCCTATAAGTCTTAGTCATTCTGAAAGGTAAACTCCAAATCAACTAGGTGAGATGCTGACTGACAAAAAGCATAGCAAAAGAAAGCTATTTATATCAACTACAGTCATGTAAATAATTATAGAAATGGGGACTATACAAGCTATGCATATATTATTCCTTGTTTGCTACTATTTTCATGAGGAAAAATACAGCTCTATCTATCCATAAAAATCACATGGATATTTAGACATATTGATACTTGTATATATTGAATACTTTCTTTGGACCTCCTTCCCTCTCCCCTTACTATTTTATATAAAGGTTCTTTCATCATGAATGGGTTTATAATTGAGTTTGGGGGAAAAAAAATATTCAGGTGGCACTGTAATTTTGTTGAAGATTAAATATCATCACCCAGAAATGGATACTGTGATTGTTGCTTAGAGATGGATATAATGACTGTTGGTATCTTGTATCTCCTTTTTTGGACAAATGATGAGGGCATTTTTGTTTGTATGAAGGATAGCTTCACCTTACTATTGAGAAAAAGTATAAATACAGAAGTGTATATGTGGCGCAGAATAACCAAAGAGGGGAATTATGTCAGTTATGAAGCATTGATCTGTCAGTTCAATATCCAACCTTCTATACTCTAGTTTGAGATATTGGGGCTGGAACTGTAATTTTCATTTCTTTTCTGCCACTAGGATATCTGTCAGGTTCTTCCAATAGGAGGCACTGCAGAAAGACTAGAATGCAGGTGAAAAGAGAAAGGAATGTTCTCCCTTTTGTTACTTGCTTTGCTTTTATTTATTTTATTTTTTTAGTTAGTTTTGTTTTTTTCTTTATTGATTAAGTATTACATATGTGTCCTTATCACCCATTGCCCACCCAACCCCCCACTCATGCCCTCACCCCCCTGTTGTCTGTGTCCATTGGTTAGGCTTATATGCATACATAAAAGTCCTTTGGTTGATCTCTTTCCCTTACCCCCACCCTCCCCCACCTTCCCTCTGAGGTCTGATGGTCTGATTGATGCTTCTCTGTCTCTGGATCTGTTTTTGTTCATCAGTTTCTGTTGTTCATTATATTCCATAAATGAGTGAGATCATGTGATATTAATCTTTCTCTGACTGGCTTATTTTGCTTAGCATAATGCTCTCCAGTTCCATCCATGCTGTTGCAAATGGTATGAATTCCTTCTTTTTTACTGCAGCGTAGTATTCCATTGTGTAGATGTACCACAGTTTTTTAATCCACTCATAGGCTGTTTCCAAATCTTAGCTATGGTAAATTGTGCCACTATGAACATAGGGGTGCATATATCCTTTCTGATTGGTGTTTCTAGTTTCTTGGGATATATTCCTACATTGTAATAATAGTTAATTCAGTCTCCATATTTGGGCACAACCAGAACCAGCCTTATTATGCCATCCCAAAGGAACCAGTTTCAGCCAAACAGTCTCCTCCTTGTGATTGGGATCCCAAATATACAAGTGTTCTCTCCTGCACAATCCTGAGATACTAGGGGCCTGTGGGGTCTAAGAGGCCTAAGACTCAGCTATGAGGAGCCCCTCTTCTGATTACCTGCCACACCAGTGTCATTCAGGTGGCACCCTGCCCTTGGAAGTCTAATCCCAGCTCTGGGGTTTCCTTCTTTGAGCTGCTACTTCCTAAAAGAGAAGCAGGCCCTGTATCATTAGACTAACTTAATTTTGATAGAAAAGGATAGCAATGAGACAAACGAAAGGACCTTCAAAGGACTTCCACCCCAGCCCCTACTTCTATAGATTAAAATAGCACGAAGTCTCCCAGAAACCAAGAGATTTGGTCTTGAAGTTAATTAATAGGGAAGTTAGATGGAGATTTCAGTCTCCTCGTGCTTAGTAGAGTGTTGTTTCTATTAAAATCTAATTTGTTTGGCTATAGAATTTTTGCAATTTTTCTAATAAAATCAGGAGTAGTAATTCCAAAATATATCTTTCTGGGTTAGAGCTGAGAATGATCTCAGTAATATTTAAGACCCGACAACAGCTAATGAGGGGTTGATGGATTTGGACAGATTGAAATTCATGCTTTCTTTTACTCCTAGTTCCTGTTTCCCTAAGGCTATTTATTCTTTATGAGGGAAACATGGCTTGCTTTAGATTCAGGAAGAGCTGGGGTGATAGAAAGGGAGAATACTCTCATTTTTTTCAGCTTTACTGAGATATAATTGACAACTAAAATTCCAAGACACTTTAAGTACACACATGATGATTTGATACATGTGCATTGTGAAATGATTCCCCTCATTGATTTAGTTAACACATCCATCACCTCATATATAAATACTAGAGGCCTGATGCATGAAATTCGTGCAAGAGTAGGCCCTCACAGCCCTGGCTTCGTTCTGAAGGTTGTCTGGAAGGTTGTCCAGATGGTTGTTCTACTGTTCGTCCATTTGGCCAATTTGCATATTATGCTTTTATTATTATAGACATATATGCTTACCTTTTTGTGTGTGAGGGAGAAAATTCAAGTTCTACTCTCATCAATTTTCAGTTATACAATACAATATTAAACTACAGTCACCATGTTATACATTAGATCATCAGGCATTATTCATCTCATAACTGAACGTGTGTTGGGTGAGCAGAAAGAGATGAAGAATTAACTATTTTAATTAAAACTCAAGTTTTTCTTTAGAGCTAGGTGACTGAGTCTGGTCTTCCCCTATCTTCTATCTGTTAGAATCTCCAGGAACACTAACATTGGGGTAGAGGTAACCACTTCATTTCTCTGAATTTAAAGAAATTCTGCTGCCTAGCTTTATTAGACAGATCCAGATAACCATGTTCCTTCTTGTTTTATTTAGTGGTATACTCAGAAATATAGAAAATACAAGATATAACCACAGTCATAATATAGAAGGCTGCCTTATAATTACTATGTTTTCTTATAACTTCATGGAATTATGATGAGCATATTATTTTAAAAAGAAAGCTTAATAAGATAAAGCAACACTGTACTACAGTCCAGCTAAAGCTATGTGCACATCATACATAATTTATGACCTATGTATAATTCATATGTATACAAACACCATACTTTATTGAGGCAAAATAGCACAGCAAGGTTAAAAACAGATGGTTAAGCTCAATACAGGCTTTACAATGCCACTGGAAGACATTTTACTGGTATAAAGACCTCCAACATGCTGATATTTACCTATTTATAAATATTTAGACTACTTATATTTTTCTCTCTTGAAAACTAAGCCAAAATAAACATATTTTAAGACAACCTTTGGAATTGTCAGCCTTTCTTATTTTATCTGCTTTGTGGTATATGCTATTCACAATGACAATCAAAATATTGAACAATAAAGGACAAAGATTGGAAATTCACCTTGAATCCATCTTCTTATAAAATTTTTCTCTAGTGTACACAAAAGTTATATTTTTATTACATTTACTGGGGTGACATTACTTGATAAGATCTTATAGATTTCAAGTATACATTTCTATGATACATGATCTGTATACTGCATTGTATACCCACCACCCAAAGTCTTACTTTTCAGAAACCTTCAACTTCCAGTTTTGAGGAGTTATATTATTGCTTTTTAGCTCCTATCTACTTACTAAAAGCTACGTGTTAAAGATTTTCAATTTTGATTTCATGTTCAGAAAAGCATCTATCTACACAAGTCTCAATGCTATTTTTTTTTTAATTCTCAAAATAACTTATATAATACAGGGAGTCTTGTCTGCAAGCTATTCAACACTGCTACTCACTTCCATTGTATCTTTTGAAAGATAAACTATCCAGTATACAAGGTTGAATCCTGCAAAGGCGACTGGGAAGAGAATCCGAGAATACTGGTCTATTTTACTGGTGCCTCCATCGGCTGGAGAGAGTGGTGGGGGTGTGACAGGTGTTGAAGGTAAGATGGGAGCTCTAGTGAGGACTTTGCTGGCTTCAGGGGATGGGACTATTGGCAAGGTCAGGGAGCTGATTCTTTTCTTCAGGTAGTACTTGGAGTCAGGATGCTGTAGATAAAAGGCAAATATTAAGCTTAAGTAAGGAATAGAGATCACTTATTTAGATTCATTTTTTCATTATTGATAGATATTTAGTGACTATTTCCCTATGATGTAAAGACAAAAAAAAATCATCAAGTCCTTATAGTATTTGATGGTGTTACTTTTCCAAGAAAGTAGTAAAATAATTTAAAAAAGAAATGATTTGCTTTCGTCCAGCATCTTATAAATTAATACATCAGCAATTAATGTTAAGCATGTTCCACATATCAGAAACTGTGTTGAGATTGTACCATTAGGAGGACATGAGTAAGGTTGCAAAAGCTTATCCACCCTCTGGTTATGGTTAAGCCTGCTAAGCTTAACTTAAGGGGCTATGAGTTTGGGCAATGAAGGGGGTTTCCATTTGGAATATTTGTTAACATAAGAAAATAATAGCTTGGTTAATTGATACCATACATCTAGATACATTCCCAGCATGCATCATCTTCTTCACACATTCATAAATTTGAACCAGCTGAGATTAAAGAAATATATATATATGAAGGTGCTCATTTGTGTCAAAAGCCAGAGACAAAGTATAAAACTGCCCTTCGATTGAGTAGGATGACTCTTTGACTGTTCATCCCTTGAAGTACAGCTGCCTCTTCGTTCAGAAGTTCTGTCTTGAGAGCTTTCTGCTTCCCATTCAGAATTTCTCCACTGGTTTCCTTCTATCTCAAGTGACCAGAAAATGATTCATTTACTCCCCTCAGAATTGTCATATCTGGTTTCTCTATCATTAAAATTTCTGTTCTATTGAAATCATAAGACAACCAGTCTTAATCTTGGAAGGAATATTTAGCACATGAATTGATAGATGAGAAAGACAAGGTCCAGATAGGAGAAATGCACTGCCCCCACTCCCACCCCTCCAGCCCCTGTTGCACAGCTGGTGATACATTTCAGTGCTTGTTTCATACCCAGATTTTCTCGTCTCTAGTCTAAGTATTGGGCCTCATTCAGAGATTCCAATCTGTTTGCTTTAGATTCCTTTTATGCCTTTGAAAACTAGGCGCCTTCCTCTGATTCTTCCCTTTAATTATCTCCATCCTGTAAGCCTCACTTGCCTCACCGCCAGGTTGTCCTTGCTGGGTCTCTGCCTTCAAACACTTGCTGTACATCATCCCTGCTCTTCTAAAACCACCTTGTTTCCTCCCTGGCAGCAAAATCAACACTTTGTTGCCTGGCAGGGTATATTCCTCACGTGGCAGATGCCTGTGGCTTTAGCCAGCAACCCCGCTGCCCCCGGGAGAGGGAGCCACCTCCCCTCTGCTGGTTGAGCCACAGGACCAGCGCGACCCACCGAGGTGGTGACATTTGCACTGTGGGAAACAACTGCCCAAAGAGCCTCTCCTCCCTGCATCCCCCTTCTTGAATGTTGCTGTGATTTGTCAGTGAGTATCTAAGTAATAATAGTCTTCATAGAAAGTTCAAGCCCCGTATGCTTTTAGGAGACGTGGGGAAATCTATTTCTTCACCAAAAGCTAAAAAAGAATCTGTGTACTCAAGTCTAATTCGATATGAACGTGGTGAGTTTCAAGCAAGTATCTTTATTTGTTGTCTATTGGCCCAGGATTGTGCTAGCCACTCAGGTCAGAATTAAATAAATCATGGGTCCTGGAGGTAGAAAATAACTTAAAGTATAGATAGACCAGTCTGCTGGTCTAGGACAGGAAATAAGTGATACTTTCTATGAAAAATATGTGACAGCTGCCCAGCTGGCCTGGATCAGTGGTTGAGCATTGACCTAGGAACCAGGAGGTCCCATTTCAATTCCCGGTCAGGGCACATGCCCAGGTTGCAGGCTTGATCCCCAGTGTGGGACGTGCAGGAGGCAGCTGATCAATGATTATCTCTTATCATTAATGATTCTATCTCTCTCTCCCTCTCCCTTCCTCTCTGAAATCAACAAAAATATATATTTTTTTTAAAAAATATGGGACAGCTAAGGACCACTGTGCTGAAATTCACCAGACACGGTGTGGATAAGACCAGAGTGGTGGTAGTTTGGTCTCCATGGTCTTAGAGAAGACGTATAGCATCATCTTACAAGAGCTTTTATCACATTTCTCACACTTTAATTTGAATTTTCATTCAGTAAATATTTCATTAGTATATTCCTTTTCTGACCCAGCGAAATGTGTCACTGTTTCATTCTACAAAAAAAAAGTATCCTCCTCCCAGATGGATGGCCCATTAAAGTCTTTTACTCTAGTAACATTTCTAAGGGTCATGATGACGTCACAGGAGGGCAAGCCTTTAGAGCAGATTTTCTTCCTGAATTTGTCTTGACTTTTAATAGAACACATTGCCTCTCTGAAACCTGTATTATTTTTTTCTTTTTTAGGGAGAAAGGGGGCAGGCATTAAAAAGTTTATTGACATGAGAAAGTGATTGTAAAACATAACATGCCATAAAAATGTAAGGCATTGTTTCATCTCTCCCTCTTTTTAAGAGATGTGGGGACAAAATTATTTGTCAATTTCTTGGCATTGCCACAGTGTCACAAATGACTTAAAATGAGGTTGCCAAGTACACCTTGTCCAGAGTTAACCAATATCATTCAAGACCACACACCATGAAAATTTTAAGCACAGTGTTATTAGCCTGGAATTAAATGTCCCCTACAATAGGATGACACCTTTCCTCATTGTTTTCCCCAAATCATCTCTGTGGAGAGTTGCTTACATGTTAAGAGGACAGGAGAGTCAGAAAGCCCTGGGTTGCAAGTCCATGTATACTACTGAGCTGCTATGACTTAGAAATGCCACAGATTCCATATACTCTCCCTAAGCCTCAATGTACTATCTTTAAAGTTAGGGACAGTGTTCTTTAATTTCTTTGAAAGTGTTCTCTTTCTTTCCTTTAAGAATTTGAGAAAGACTTTTATACACACACACACACACACACACACACACACACACACACACACACTTTGTATACTTTTTGCCTGCCTAGCTGCTACAGCTCTTTTAGCTATTATAAAATACTTCCCTTTAAATATTATTTCTGTTATGCCTTATCTCCTTTCCTGACATTAATGGTAGATGGCATATTCTTGCCATACATAAGTGTTCCACAGTGCCTGGCTAGTGCATGGAACATAGTATATGCTGAATAAACATATGCTGAATCAACAGATGAATGAATACCTAAACATTTTTCAAGGTTTCTTTCCGTAGACAGGCAAAGAGAAAGGAGCCAAAGGTCTTATGATTATTTTATATCTCAGTACGTTATTTTACATTACGTTGTAGGTACCGGATCTAAATGCTTGCTATTGACAAGCACTGCACAGCACTCTGCATGCATTATTTTGTTTATCCCTAGAAGGAATCTATCATGTAATAATGTTATTTTCATTTTAGAGGTGAACAAATGGAGTCTTAAGCAGAAAGCTCACACAAGTAGTAAGTGGCAGCACCTGAATTCAGTCCCTCTCAGATTCCAAAGATCACACTCAACAATTATTATTTCTTCCCATCAGCTTTATGATTTAGAGCACGGTTTCTCAGCCACAGGGCTATCAATGTTCTGAGTAGGATAAATATTTGTTGTGGGGACTGTCCTGTACATCATGGGGTGTTGAGCAGCATCTCTGTCCTCTAGCCACAAGATGCCTATAGTACCCCTCCCTCCGCTTCTTCCCAGAGTTATGACAACCATAAATATCTCCAGACCTTACCAATATCCTCTGGAGGGGAGGGGGGGGGATTCGCCTACCATTGAGAATATCCGCTTTACAGTTACAACTGTCCCACAGCCCAAAGGTGACTGGGGGGATTTCTAACAGGAAGCAAAAACATATGCTCAAGGAAATGTATGACACCTGGCTAAGGCACACACTGGATAATCAACTCCTGGATAATTGGGAATTCATCGTACAGGAGACTGGACGCCAATTTAGAAGAATCACATTGAATTTCTGAAATGAAAAGAAAGCCAATTTTCCAAGCCATTCAGCTCCAGGTTTTCATCAGACCCTGCCTGCCTGCTCATTGTAAGCTCCGCAGCTTCAGTTGATGGTGAAATAGGCTTTTGTCGGAGTCCAGATGAGGGCTCAGCTTGGGGCTGTCACAGCTTTGAGTGGAACACCTGTGGTTTTGAATTCTTCTACGGCCCCCTGCTGCCAAGTGCCATCCTGCTCTGGGTATTTTAAGAGCACAGCTTTGTTTTAAGTAACACCATATTGCAAAGATACTTTGAATCAAACTGGACTTTAAGGCCATCAGTATTTGCTGTAGGGATAAGGCATCTGGGGGGTACTTAGAGCAATTCAGATACAATGTTCAGTGAGTCTAACACATTCCAGAGAAGGGGGCAATGGGTTACCTCTCAAGAGAGATTCTAGCTGGGGGCTGCATTACTCAAAGGACTAGCATTGCATCTGCTCCTAGAACAAGCAAAAGAGGGGCATCAAAAATAAGAGAAAATGTTTTTTAAACATTTAGTGTTTGACATTTCTTTAAACTGTCCTATTGTATTAGCCTATCATATCACTGTAGAGAAAATAAGAACTCCATCCAGTTTTCCTGCATTTATGCTACAGCTGGTAGAACTGGAAACAGAGCTGAACCCAAAAATTCTAGAGAGAAGCAGCTTATTGGCAGCAATCTGGTGGGTCAGTGGTGCGAGGGGCATGTCTGGAAACCATATTGGAATGTTTGGAGGGTGAAGAATGGAATATTAGATGAGGATTTGATAGAAGATATGGGGGAAAAGCTAACCACCCATATCCCTCACCTAATCCACCCCTCAGTCTTGAAAAGTCCAACAATGGCACAGCCATGAGAAGGGGCACCATGATGGTCTTAATTCAACCCTTCATTCTATTGAGGAATGGTGGTACTCAAATCTTGGCAATATTTGGAACAAAGGAGGTAAATCTTTCAGTATTCTGTACTCCATAGGGTCACATGGTAATGGCCCAGCAGACATTCCAACCTTGTAAAGGGAAGAGGCCCTATTGATGTTACTCATTAATGTATCCTCAGCATTCTACAAAGGATCTGGCACATAAAAGTACTTACAAAAATTCAATGGGTAGATTCTCAATAAATGGGTACTAGGTGAAAAGAAAAATGAATAAATGAATAAACAATGTAATCAGTATAACTATAGCCATTGTCCAGACTAATGACATTTTGGTCAATTTTGTTTGTAGATTATTTACCAAGGACATCATACCTCCTCTGAAAAAGAAAAGCCACATTTGATGCCTTGATGGGGGGGAGAGGGGGAGGGGGTTGTGGGGAGGTGATTCTCTTAGGAACAAGTAATGAGAGCTTGGACTTTTAAAATAGTAAGGAAGTTAGCAAAACATTCAAAAAGAGATCAAGGTCCAAACTTGGTTTTGCATGCAGAATAGTATACCTCAAATGCAAGTTCTGAAATACAAAGACAGAAATCGCTCTCTAATGCCTAGATAACCTACCAGATAAAAACAGTAAGGAAAAATACCATATAAATACAAGAGAAATTGTGGATAATTCCTTCTCAAAACCCAAATAAAATAAAGTCTCCAGTTCCAAATGCCTTAAAAACAGAAAACTAATTAGTCTATAAGTACTTCTGAGGATTCAGTTTTATGCGTTTCGTCCTGTTTGAGTACTGGATTTAAAATGCCTGAATTTCTTGTCATTATCTATAATAACAAAAGCGTAATATGCTAATTAGACCAGATATCCTTCCGGAAGACCTTCCAGATGAAGCCAGGGCTGCGAGGGAAGCCTGGGTCCCGGGTGCCAGAGGGAAGCTGGTGCCAGCAGCCGGGGGAAGGAAGGCCTGCTCTTCCATGAATTTCTTGCATTGGGCCTCTAGTTATATTGTATTTTAAGGTCAAAATCAGTGATACACTTTTCTCTACATTTATTATAAGAAGTTGCTTATGAAAAGCAGTGAGTCTTTTAAAATATAAAACTTAGAATCATAAAATATTCAAACTCTTATTTCATTTCAGCTTCACCATTGGCATGCTATTTCAATGTCCAAGTTACTCAAGTAATGTTGTTTTGATTACAACTGGATAGGCATTTTTAAATGTCATGATATTTGAAAGGAAAAAATGACCTCGCAATCATAATATACCATTGTGTTGTATAATTTTTGTTCTGCTATGTTGTATAAGACAAGCGTCCAAGTTTTGACATAAATAAGTAAAATGTAAATATTCTATGTAATCATCTATATTTATTTTTGACATCTACAAGATTTGTATTGGTAAGTTTAATTTTTGTTTTTTATTTTTATGCTTTGATCTAGCCTTTCAGAAATGAAATTCTTCTTTTCATTGCCTTAAATATTTTAAGTAGAGCCAGGTTTAGAAATATATTATTCATAAGAAACACGTCAACTTGCAAAAAAAGGTACTTTGAGTTGATTTAAATGCAATATTGTAACCAGCTTCCCAAAGGATTGCAGAAGATAGTTTATATGAAGGCCTGAGATCTTAAATTTCATCTTATTAATAAATTATACCTTTAAAATAAAGGCTAAAGGAATAGTAACCATACTTTCTCCAAGGATTTAAAATCATATTCCTCTCAGTAATATATATTTCAAAAGAGTTAAAGAAGTTGGTCTTCCTTTTTATTTCTACATTAGATCAATGAGCATGTTCAAAGTCATCAGAGTTATTTTTTTACCCTGTTTCTCATGAATTTCTCTTTTAATTTTTACCATTTCTCAAGTAATAAACTGTTAAACTGAATTCTTATAAACATTAATTCTTCCTTTATGGATGTATGTTAGTATATAACCTTTGGACAATATTTTGATTATATACCTATGTAAATACAGATGGTTTATAGCATAATCACTTATTTTTACTAACAAAATAATTCTCAAAAACATTTGGAATTTTTTTGAAAAAAGTGATTTTCAAGTGTTTTGGGCTAAATCTTCAGACTAACATTTTTGTTATAAAATTTATATTTTTATCACCTTTCAAAACATATCTACATTTAAAAAACACACACACATCATTATGTCAAGGGAAGAATTTTGGGAATGACCTCACCTACATTCTGAAAACATTGTATGTTTCAGTGTTTGAGGAATTGCTGGGGAGGGGAGGGCCTCTGTACAGTTTGTGGATATCAAGAGTTCTAAAATCAATTTCTAGTTTTTCTACCAACTAGTAACTAATAATTTCCTCTGTTTTCAATTTGTAAGTGAAAATCATTGGACTATATTACATGACCTGTTTTTTAGTTAGTGATAATTCAAGAAAAAAATATTTACATTATATATTTCCATTTATCATGGGAATAGCCTTATTTTATTCCTTGAAGAAAATGTAAATTCTCAAACAAGTTTCTTAGTTTATCAAAGAGAAAAGTTTAAGTAAAAAATTATCATTCTTTAGCTGATAGATGCCTGAGTATTTGAGAAGTAGAGTACACATAGCCTTATAATTTTTATCATAAGAATTAACCAAGAATTAGCTGGACTGTATGTGGTTCTACAGAATTTTCAAGAGAATTGATCAATTACAAGGAAATTTTCAGTTGATATATCCACATTACTAAATTTTATAGAGCAAAATTTTTCTCTTTTCAGGAGTCACTGTTTTGACTTTGTATTCATACAAAAATGTATACTTGTCAATTCTATAATCCATTTAAAAAGTTTGTGCAACTTAATTGTTGAGAGAATTCACTGATATGTAAAGTTGAAATTTGGGGACACATTTATGACCCTTGAATTATTAATGCTGTCATTTGTTTCTTACTCAAAGCACCTTTGGGGACCAGAGCTTAGCCACAGCAAGTCTAAACTGAATTGTATAGGTATTTCTCACTGAGCATAAGTCTTTGACTAAAACCATACTTATATCAATGTTTTCATATATGAATATGAGAATGTTTTCATATGCTTCAAAAACTTGGCTTATGACTCAGCATTCACAGAACCTAATACTCACATCCTGTCCTCATGGATGAAACCAGCAAGCAGATTTCCGATAACAATTGTCCGTTCCTTCAGAGTCCCTGTTTATTTCCTTCAGGCTCTGAAGTCTCAAAGGCTCATTAAAAACATTATTTTTTTTTTTTTACTTTATTCTCCCTAGTTGGTTTAAGTGAACCTGTCCAAAGCAAGCATCTAAAGGCTAAGAAGAATTTTCTTGTCTCTGAGAGCTTGGGACCTGCCAGTACTAATGAGGGTGATGAAAGAGACATGCCAAAAGTTTAGGTCAAAGATAAGTGAAGGATTGTTACTTGGCTTTTTTCTGTGAAATTAGAAAAGAAGTTGGCCTGGAACTAGGCTTATGTAACTCGTGCTCAACTAGTACTACTTTTGGACTATTTTGTTATTTGTGATCACCGTTTGGATTACCTTTTTTATATGGTGGGTAAGATTAGTAAAATAAACAATTACCAAGACAATTTCAGTTTCCAAGGGTTCCACTGCTTTTGATATTGTCGCTGGGGGTGAGGCTGCAGTCTGTGTCTTTCTTTTGGCCTTTTGTGTCTGAAGATTGGTGAAGTAGTTGACAGCTGCAAACTCAATAAGAGCAGAGAAGACAAAAGCGAAGCACACAGCTATGAACCAGTCCATGGCGGTCGCATAGGACACTTTGGGCAAGGAGTGCCGGGCACTGATGCTTAAAGTGGTCATGGTCAAAACAGTGGTGATCCCTGAAATGAAAAAGAATAAGAAATGCAGAATTAGCATTTAGAATCCAATAAGAAGATGAAATGAGAACATGTTGTTGGCGAGGATTAAACACTCTCCAAATGTAATTTTTGTTATTGTTTCATTGCTTTATAATTGTTCACAATTATTATGATAGGTATTATCATTTTTGTATCCGTTCATACCTAGTGCAGTGACCTGTACATTATAATAACTCAAAACATATTTTTTGAATTGATTTAGCTTAACTGTTATAAAATTTAAGTCATGAAAAATTTTAGTTGTTTACTTCTTTAGAAAACTTAAAGCATATTATCACTAAAGTAATAAAACCTTGAACTTCTGATCAATTTTAATAGCTGATAATATCTTTGATTATATTTAAGAGCTCTGTCTGGTATCTATACTAATAAAAGGGTAATATGCTAATTGAACCAGACATCTTCCGGACATCCTTACAGACGTTCTTCTGGACAAAGCCACGGTGGTGGGGGCCAAGGCAGAGGCAGTTAGGGGTGCTCAGGCTGGCAGGGGAGAGCAGTTAGGGGCAATCAGGCAGGCAGGCAGGTGAATGGTTAGGAGCCGATGGTCCTGGATTGAGAGAAGAATGTCTGACTGCTGGTTTAGGCCCAATCCCTTATCCCCTGAGTGGTCCCAGATTGGAGAGGGTGTAGGCTGGGCTGAGGAACACTCCCCCCCCACACACATGAATTTTGTGCACCGGGCCTCTAGTGAATAATACTCATAAATTGGGTTTCTCAACTTTTTTAATATTTCTAGCTTGGTTTTATAAAGTAAAGTACTTTCTCACAAGAAAATAATTTTGATATTCATCTGCCAGCAGCTTTCTGTCTTGAATTCTGAGTTGGGGAATTTATATAATTTGAATATGGTCAACATTGTAATATAGCTATTCTTTTATAATTTGTATAAAGAGATCTATTTTAATATAGTAAATTAAAAAGTCAAAATTCATCTGATATTTCAGTTCAACTTTAGTCTTCCTTAGGAACTGCCAAATTGGTAATCATAACAATGCATAAAAGGTTAATATTGTTAGTGCTGATATTTTCTGTTATATCTCATTTTACTTTCTTTCATCAAAACTAGTGGTGGTTCTATTCATTATAAATAGGACTAAATATTTAGGTTGAAACATGGGAAATTAGTAATACTTAACTATTTTTAGACATAGAAAAAGAGCAATTTTTTATGGTTCAACCTAATAAAAGTGAGATACAATGTATATGATATAGGTTCAAAAAACTTAGCCTTTTTATGGATTTACATGTAGGTTTTAACTTTCGGCACTCTCTTGGTTCTGAAAAATAAAGATTTTTTTTTTAAAACCCTACTAAGTAGGACATATGAAAGTCACAGGAAACCAACAGAATTCTCACTGAGACAAATTTTTTGTTGATTCACCACACAGCTTGTAATAAGATAAGGGTCATTTTACCTGATACATGTGTCTGAATGAGATATGCGTCTATTTCCTTTGTGGACTGAAAAAGTGCACTGGTGTGAATATTTCCCTAAAATACCCAAGGCATGAGAGCTGGAGGATGAATGGAAATAGAGTCCAAAGAGTGAAGCATACCAAAGACAGTTCTGGCGGGAACAGACTCCTTATTAATCCAGAAAGACACCTGGGAAAGAATGACGGTCATAATGCAAGGTGTATATATCTGAATCATGAAGTAGCCCATCTTCCTTTGCAAATGGAAATTAACTGTCATTATTACGTATTCACCTGTTGGAAGACACATACATCAGTATTATTTCTGTTGATAGTGTGTAAAAAGAATACAGCTGGGAATAAACCTCTCAGGTTTTTAAATTAACATGGGCCAGGAGAAAATAAGCAAAGGCTTATTTTAGTGAATGACAAATGCATTAATCATCAGATGATAGATACATCTGCTCACTGTTTTCAGTGGGGTTCTTTGTGTCATTTGCATCCAAAACTATTCATTTCAAGGATATACAAATTTTTACATGCACATGGTTGCAAAATCAATTTTAAAGAAAACTACTCATCACTTCAAAACATCAAGCTTATCTGAGGATGGCTAATGCAAAGGAAGAAGAAATAGATATTTTGAAGATGCCTCTGGAGTCACTTTGCATCCATGCATTGGTCGAATTCTCACCTGTGTTAGATTTAATCGTCTCACTCGATGCTGTTTGTCCAATCAGATCATACTGGAGGAGGCTCGAAGATTCCTCTGGGACTTCGACTGAGTAAAGTGGTCCTTTTTTCCATGTGTATATGATTTCACTTTTGGGGTAGGCATCTGCATTTTTTAAACAAATTAAACATAATAGTGAATCTGACTAGTAGTGGGTTTTTCTTTCAAAGAAAATTTTGTTCGTATAAAAAGGAAATACAGACATGAACTTTCTTTACTGCTTTTCTTTAATCTGAGTAACTGAAAGCTCTGATGGTGACAGATATGATTAAGTAAGTATATTCCAGGAATCACACTTTGAATGTCATAGTTATATTTCTCTTTTGCTTTCCAGTCTCTGACTAAAACCAAATAATGGCATACTTTAATGCAGTTTTTGACTCTTAGAAGCATTTTGTAACTTACAACTCCCAAACTTGAGTGGGCAAGCATGCCCATCCATTGGAAAGTTAACCAGCCTCATAGGACAGTCGGCATTGATGGTAAGCCTAGGAACATTGAAGTGAAAGGTTCTGAGTTAGTATGATGGACACATGAGTTGGGCAGAGGCAGTAGAATTGGCAAAAAACCTTACCTCATGGTGTAGAGAATGGTTCCGTTCTGCATTATTCTGAAGAGTTTATTAGGAGTTGTCATATTGTGAGCAATTGATTTTTTGCCATTCCTGAAAAAAGTGTCAGGTGTCCAGATTTTACTGACCATCAGGTTATTCAAACTCAGAATCTCAGTTGGCCCTCTAAACTTCAACCTCTCATCAGTCCAAGTCTGCCGGAAGAAAACATCCATGGTATACTCCTAAGAGAAAATAAGATATTCATGCAGGCTGGGCAGATGGTTTATTAGAATAGTTTATTCACCAGCTTATCTACCCAATCCTAAAACTTAAGGAACGAAGCAAATTTTTATGGCAATAACCTATCAGGAAAGTTAAATTTCAGTGAATTGTTATTTTTCTCCAAGTTTGTATTATCATATAAGATAGTGCTGTGCTGTGCAAATTTCCCTCCTTAACGTTGACCATCCTCAACATACTTCTGTTTCTGTCACCCATCTCTTCACTATCAACTTTTCAATACCTCCATCCTTAATTTAGAAGAAAAATATGAAAAGATAAACACTCTAGGTTTTGTGCTGCCCTCCTTACCATCAATTAGGCTAACCATTCCCCTTAGCAATTCATTCACCTTCAAAGGTGTCTGCGAGCATCATGATAACATTTAGTTCCAAGGATAAAATTTACTTGATGAGCAGGCTCTTACTGCACATCATAATTATTTTATATGTTTTCAGAGAACATAAAAGCAAATGTTACCATGAATAATCAGAATGAATATTATTCAAGTATGCACAATAATAATTATGAGTTTTAATGTGTGGCTTTTATTAAATAACATTAAGATACTAAGAATTATGATAAGGGTTATTGCAAAAGTCAATGATAAATAACAATGTGATTATATCAAAATATTGACAATAATTGCTTTGCTTACTTCATGTGTTCTTTTACTAGACCTATTACTACAAATAGAGATTATATTTTAATATCTAATTTGACACAGTAGATTCATATAATAATGATTCAGGCTATCACAAGGCTCTATTGTACAAAAAGAAAGGAGACAAATGCAAAAAGTTCCAAGTATCCCCAGATATCAAATAATACAGTAGAATATGGTTGTGCTTATTTATACATAGGTGACTCAGTACACAAATGAAAAATATGGTAGTGAAATAATTGAAGATTCTGATCTTAAGACATTTGCCTCTTAAATAAAGTCCCTATCTCCTCATCGTTCTTATTTTCTTTCTTTTAACTTTTTCCTCTTTTATTTCTGCCTTTTTCTTCCTTTATTTTCTTCTTTTTTCTTTTCTTATCAACTCAAAAAGCAGACCATGAAAAAGTCTCTAACAACTGTTTATCTAAAATTATATTTCCCTAATAAAATGCAATGAGGCACTTCTTTACAAAGTTATGCTCATTTCAGTTTTAGTATTTATATTTTACTTTTAGGAGGAAATTCTACCTAAGAACTATGAAAGCATATTATAGTCTACTTTGTTCTAGGAGGCTAGGTCAGTTTCATTGCCACTTACTATAAATATCCTTTGATGAATACTGCCATCTGTACCTGGAGCAGAGGCCCCAGAACACCTACTGGTCTATTCACTACATAAAAGGTAGACAGCATGGGCCTTTCCAAGTGACTCCCTTCACTCTTTTAATTAAATATACTAGAAATGATGTGCTACAAAAAAAATCTATGTTTTAACTTTCATGGATATTCTCAATATACTCTGACATGGTACCTTTGCTGATTTTTCATTTTGCTACTCCAAACATTTACTAAGACTTCAGAAAGATGTGAAAGATCTTCTCTTTGTAGAGAAGAATCAGCGCATGACATGTGGATGGAAGAGGGGAGAGGAGGTCCAATTATAAAATCCCTCAGATTAAAGTGCTCAAGCAGAGCCCTTGGTGAAGGAGGTTAAGCCAGGAATCTGCTCTAATGGCCATGCCCTCCCAGCATGAGTTCACATGGTGCATTATGGTGCTTGGTAACAGCCTGTTATCATTAGTTCTGGGTCCTGGTCCTCTCTCCCCCTAAGTCAAGTTGCCCTCCTCACTCAGAACTCACTCACCATCTCCACATCTGACACGGGCCCAAAACTGGTCACGTAAATGTCTGTTTTGACTTCAGTGACAGCACCTGAAATTAGCCCAGAAGGATGGGGGCAGTTATCACCAGGGAAGTTGTTGAAGGATCTGAACTTAATGACTACAGCAAAGCCCCTTCTCACAGCTGGAATCTCCAACCCATCCTTAAGTCCCAGTAGTGGGGTCCTTGAATTTTTCAACTCTAAAAATTCATACCAGTTGCCTTATTTTGAATTTAATCTGGTCAATTTGAGGAATTTAAGGAAAAGAAAAGAACTAGGGGAGAACTCTAAAAAAAACACCAATAACTAACTGATAGATTTAATGGGACAAATGCTATGAAAACAGTGTTTCACATGGACAATCTCATTCAACACTTACACAACTCTATCAGGTAAGCACTGTTCATACACTCACACTACAGTTGAGGAAATTGAAGCTGAAAGAGTTCAAATAACTCACATGTAAGGTCTCTAATTGAAGAGGGGCAGATAGTGGATGGGAATACACACATGGCCTCTCTCCAGGACCCCTGCCTTGGAATGGCAGTAAGGGGGAAGGAGTACAGATGCTTGGTCTACTAAAGGATATTGCCTCTCACCTCCAAATCCCGGCCGTAGCCGATTGTCATAGCCTTCAAGCAAGTTGTCCAGGATGCGACTGATGTTCTTTGAGTAGGCATTTCCTTCATCTTCAAAGTCCCCTTGGACATTTTCTACCCTGTGAGTAGACAGTCAATGATCGCCACTCCCAGTCTCAGAGAATATTAGCTGCTCAATCACCTGTGTCTTCCCCACCACGGCCAATGCCACACCACCCGGCTTCTTTCATGGTTTGGTATAGAAGCCACCCAATGGGTGTGTGTTTCTCCTTTCCTCTGAGCTAAAAGGAAAAAATCAGGAAAACGATTTTACTCACCATAAAATAATGTACAGCCAGGGCAGAGGTGACGCCATTCTGCAGTGCCCTGAAATGCCCACTTTGCCTTCCTCCTGGTTTGTCTTCCCGAGCAACCAGCTCCCCTTTGCCAATCAACTAGAGCAACCTTCTGGACCCCCTCATGTCTCTTTTCCTTGTCTGCATCCAGCCAGTAATCCAGTAGATGCTGAGGTTGCCAGACAAGTTTTGAGGGGGTCCCCCTTGTTCTTTTTTCATGTGGAACACGGTGGTTTGTATTCTCAGACTATGTTCTGATGGACACCCAGCCTCCTCCGCCTGACTGGTTTGGGAAATGAGCGTCGGCAGGGACAGGACAGTGCATGGTTGGAGAGCAGTGACAATAATCGAATAAGGCATTAGGGGAGATTGGAAGGAAGGATCCACTGCTAGTTTTGGCAGGGAGCTAGCAGAGCCCTGTGAGAAAATCTGGAAAGCAGTGGCATCTTGCTGATTGAGATTATGTTCCAGTGGGCTTAGCATTTATTATTTCTATGGTTCACAGAAGGATTCCTACACAGCTCTTCCTTCTTAAAAAGTCTAGTGATATTGGGATCCTCTTAGGTTCTCTTTCTGATTTCATCAGCTTTCTTGCGCCAAACACACCTCTCATTGTCCTAAAAATTGTCCTTGTTTGTTCGTTGAAAAAAACTTATAACCCAGCAGAACAAATCCTGGCCATCTTGCTGTTTTTATTTATTTGTTTGTTTGTTTGTTTTGTTTTGTGTAAGTACCTTGTTGATCTTTCCTGTTAAAGGTGTGTCATCTCAAGCTAAGATATATAAATAGATCCTACCATTATCTTTAGAAACCTGGCCAGCTTCATGAATGGTGCCTGTAAGAGACAATGTCTGGAAATAGCTGAGTAAGATTTTCCAGGTAGAAATGCTGTAAGAATAAAGCATCTGTAGACATGGTTAATGATGATGTTGCTGGTACTGTTTTACTGGGCTTGCCACAGGTGTTTGAACTCAAGAAATAGCATTTTTACCAGTCTGGTAGGAGCATGATGGAGTAAAAGAAGTCTCTTTAAGCCTTAAAATTTTCATCTTTAAAGTAAAAAGTAAATCACAATAAAGGAAAACATATATTACACATTGATTATTATATATTAATTTTATATATTAATATATATGTATTAATTCAGAAACATAAGAACAAGAGGGAAATATGTCACTTCACCATCCTCCTGCCAAGTCAAATTCACTCACTATCCACCTAATTTACCCAAGTCTGTACTTTCAGACCTAAATTCTATTAAGGCAATGGCAACTATTGCATACATGTAACACAATCTTAGAGTCATTTCTGAAGACATAAGTCATTTGAAGAGCATTTCAAGACATTAGCTATAACCAAAAAGAAACAACAAAAACAGGACGGATGCAAGATTTTCTATGAATAGTTTTTTAAATTAAATTTATTGGAGTGACATTGGTTAATAAGATTATATAAAGTGGACATTTCTGAGATTCATGACCTGTATATTGCATCGTGTGCCCACCTCCCAAAGTCAAATCATCTTCTGTCACCATGTATTGTGCCCTCTTTACCCTTTACTACCCCACCCCTCCCTCTGGTAACCACCGTACTGCTCTGTCTATGAGTTTCAGTTTTATATCTCACATATGAGTGGAATCATATGGTTCTTAGCTTTCGCTGACTAATTTATTTTGCTTACATGATATTCTCAAGGTTCATTCGTGCATGGGTGGGGTCCCTAGTCCTGGCCAGCAGTCAGGGCCGATCAGGGCCAGACCGATTGGGGACTGCTGGTTGGGGGGAGGGATGGGGCACAGGAGGTTGGCCACCAGCCCCCAAGGAGGGAGCCAGCCCTTGGCCCCACTGGGAATGGGGCCATATCCACCACCATCCACCAGTGGTTCCCCATCCCAGCCTGGGCCCAAAGGCCCCGGGGAGGTTGGGAAAGGAGGCGATGATCGCTGGGCCGGGTGCGGAAGGGGGCAGCTTCTGTATTGAGTGTCTGCCCCCTGGTGGTCAGTGCATGTCATAGTGACTGGTCGACTGCTTGTTCTGGTTGTCCCAGTCATTCCAGTCATTCAGTCTTAATGGTCACTTAGGCTTTTATATATATAGTTATATATATAATCTCACATCTTCTTTATCAAGTCCTTCAAGTCCTCTATCAAAGGACACTTAATTTGTTTCCATGTCTTGGCCACTGTGAATGCATATTCTTTGTAAATAAACGTTTTCAAAATTTTTAAGTAGATACCTAGAAGAGGGGTTGCTAGGTTATATGGTAATTATATTCTTAATTTTTTTGAGGAACCACCAGATTGTTTCCCATAGTAGCTGTACCAGTTTATATTCCCACTAGCAGTGAATAAGTGTTCCTTTTTCTCCACAACCTCTTATCTTATTGATAATAATCATTCTAACAAGTATGAGGTGGTATCTCATTGTAATTTTGATTTGCAAATTTTAATAACTAGTGAAGTTGAGTATATTTTCATATCTGTTGGTCATTGGTATGTCTTCTTGGGAGAGGAGTCTGTTCAGGTCCCCTGCCAATTTTTTCATTGAATTTTTTGTTTGTTTCATGTTGAGTTGTATGAGTTCTTTATAGATTTTGGACATTAACCCCTTGTCGGAGCTGTTTTTCGCAAATATTTTCTCCCACTAGGTTGGTTGCCTTTTTGTTTTGTTAGCAGTTTCTTTTGCTGTTCAGAATATTTTTAGTTTGATATAGTCCCATTTATTTATATTTGCCTTAACTTCCCTTGCTTTTGGAAATTCATAAAATCTTCTCTGAGGCCAAGGTCCATAAGTTTAGTATCTATGTTTTATTCTATATACTTTATTGTTTCAGATCTTATATTTAGGTCTTTGATCCATTTTGAATTAATTTTTGTAAATGGGGACAAACTGTAATCTAGTTTCATTCATTCACACGTGGCTTGCCAATTCTCCAAGCATCACTATAATCATTATTGTCATCATCATTTTTAGGCAAATCAAATCTTTTCTCTCCAGCACTAGAAATGGAGTTAAAAAAAATTATAGAGTTTGGTCTCTGTATGAATTAAGGCTGCTGGTTGTTGTGGACGGCCTGTTTTGCCAAGTTCATGCAACATGAGAAATAGCTGTAGAGAGATAAAAAACAGAAATGCAGCATTTGTACAGGATGAAGCAGAGGCACATCACTACACCCCCCTCCCACCCCCCACCAAAAACCAAACAAACAAAACCTGAGCTAGTAGCTGCCTGTGTTTCTGACGGCCTCCCTGACTCTGTTCCTTCATAGTAGAGGTCTCATGTCTGCCCTGCAGTTCCTCCCAAAAGCACTGCGTCCTCCTTATACATCCCTCTTCTTTTTCACTCCAGATAAGTGAGTTAGTGTCACTAGCTCCTAAAAGGAGCCACTTAATTCAGGAGACTATATCCTGAACTTAAAAGCAAAACTTCAGGCTATGAAGATACAGTTTGACTCCTGGTTACACTGCATGACTGACTGCAGAGCCCACCTAGGGAAGGTTGAATCTTGAGTGTATTCCCTGGGCTTTCTAGAAGGGCTCGAGCATTGCATCTACTTGATCTCACTGCCTAATGAATCTCTCACAGCTCCAAGGAGTGGAAAGCGTTTTAGTAGCCTGCATGAACTCTTTCCGGCCACTAGGGGACCACTGAGCATCATCTTCCAGCAGCAGTGCCACCCACATCCCAGAATCTGTTTGCCTATTTATCAGGTGCTTGGAGAACAGGACAGGGGACGGAATTTTGGGTCCAAGCCCAGTGATGAGCTCTGGGGAAATGCTGTAGAAGAGCAAGCAGAATGGATGTCTATTAACATGAATTCTGTCGGACTTGGGATAAGATATAAATCCCAAACCTACTGACATTTGAAGGGATATTCTCAAAGCACGATTCAAATAAACGTTTTGAAACTGTCATGAAAAGGGCAGAGGCCTTCATGAGAATAATGGTATCCTTCATATTATCATGTTACATGACTTAATAGTTCCTCTCAGGATAAAACATTGAGAGCATTGCTATTTATATAGAAGTGATTTAACCTGGGAGAGAAAAAAATAAGCGATACTGGGGGGCTCTTCAGAGAAGAGGCTAATAGGTGTTTGATGCCTACTTGAAGCTAAAGACTCATCAGGGACTAATGATGTTGCGCGTGCGTGCATGCGCGCGCGCGCGCGCACACACACACACACACACACACACACACAGAAACCCAACAAAACAAAACAAAATCACAACCCTCCCCGCCCCCGCAAACACACACACACACACACACACACACACACACACACACACACAAAAAAAAAAAAAAAAAAAAAAACTGGCAAAGCTCTGTAACAAAACCTGACCATCAAAGAAACAATTAATTTTACAATAGACTTGTAACAGGCTTTTGGAGAGAGCATGCCAGGAGTGGAGTATCTGAGACAGGGGTGGGCAAACTTTTTGACTCGAGGGCCACAATGGGTTCTTAAACTGGACTGGAGGGCCGGAACAAAAGCATGGATGGAGTGTTTGTGTGAACTAATATAAATTCAAAGTAAACATCATTACATAAAAGGGTACGGTCTTTTTTTTTCAATAGTTTTATTCATTTCAAACGGGCCGGATCCGGCCCGCGGGCCGTAGTTTGCCCACGGCTGACTGAGATGTCAGAATTAAAAGAGCCGTCCAGCTCTGTGGACTTGCTGTGAGCTCTTTGTTGCTGCTGCCTGTTTGGTTATTACAGCGCTCTATCAGTAAGAGATGTTAGATGAAAACCGAGAAAACCCAGCTTGCAACGGCATAAACAAAACGGTTTACTCTTCTTACAGAAAAGGATGGAGCAGGCAGATCCTGGCTTCGGCAGCTAAGCAGCCACAGCGCTGACATGGCTGGAATTCAGGTCGCCCTCGTTGTGGTTCAGGGAGGCCACCTCAGTCTCAGTCATCCTGTCTGCATCCCACAGAGAAAGGGAAAGGACTGAGTCACGTGGCTATCTCTCTCAACACGGAGGAGTTTACGAGGTTGTAAAATATCCCTTGCTATCTGAATCAGGGAATGAATATACACAGATACATGTCCAGGTGAATCCTACAAAAATCTTTTGACACTTGCTATAGAAAGCTAGGAAATTGGGCTAATTTCAGTAGCAAGGAATCTTCTTTTCTGTTCTTTTTTGTTTGTTTGTTTGTTTGTTGTCTGTTTGTTTTAATCCTTTATACTATAGGTGGGTAAGAAGGATGAATGATAAGTTGGGCAGCTAAGAAGTCTGTCACAGGCAGGGAATTCCCTCTAGGTAGATTTATTTCAAGAAGATATGCCTTACTCCTGCTTGAAGGCTTAGAGGGTAGAGTACAAGTCACATTTCTATTACTACTGGGACACTCCACTTTTAGCTAGCCAAAATCCCCAGAAATGTGTGCCAAAGCCTGTGAGAATTGTGAGAAATATTTTCTCAATATACATTTTGTATTATAATCTTTTAAAATATCTCTATATAAAAAACCCTAAGCAACCATTATGACCGAACGACTGGAATGACTAGTACTACCAGTTGACCATTAGCTATGATGTGCAATGACCACTAGGGGGCAGATGTTCAACACAGGAGCTGCCCTCTGGTGGTCAGTGCACTCCCACAGCCAACCTCCCATGGCCCCTCCCCCTGGCCAGCCAGCCCCCTGATAGGCCTCAATCGCCAGCCAGGCTGAGAGACCCCACCTGTACATGAATTTGTGCACTGGGCCTCTAGTTTTTAAAATAATCAGCTAAATTCATTGTTATCTAATATGGGTAATCTAGCCACTATACACATAAGGACTGATAGAGGGATTTGACATTCAGTTAAAGCATGTAGGCCATCAGAGGCCTGGACAGTGGAATCCCATTAGTGTTGTTCCTCTCAGAGTCACTCTTCTTGGGTGACATCTCTAATTTATAAACTGAGTTTTTAAGTTTTCTACACAAAAGAATGAAAAGACATTATATCTAGTACATTAGTTAGTATCCATTATATTAAGTCCCACCTGGGAAATTTCTTATAAAATTACATGATAGAAAAATCTCTGTGTTGATGAGAAATGGACATTTTTTTTTTCTTTCTACAAGCTGTGTAACTGTGCATGTTTCTCCTTTGGATTTTTTGCAAGCTGGAAATTCAAAGTCAGAACTGAATTCTAGCTGATTTTGCTTGTGTTTGTCTTCTCTTGTTAATAGCAATAAGAAGGAAGCAAAAGGGAGGCCAGACATGGAAAGCATAGCTATTTGGGCAGCTTCACAGGAAGCTCTGGTTTCACCCTCCCCAGGGAATCACTGGTCCATTCCCTGCAAATAATTGGGGGAAGGGGTCCAACAACAGGAGAGTGGGCACATGCACAGTGAGTCAGGGTGACACAGGGAAAGTGCCTGTCAGTCAAGCCTGGGGAACCGTGGATTGCTTAGGGTAGCACAGGGCCATAGCGAGCCCATGAAAATTTGGGAATATGTAATCCCATAGATAAAGGAGTTCTTTTCTCTCTCTCTCTCTCTCTCTCTCTCTCTCTCTCTCTCTCTCTCTCTTTCTCTCTCTCTCTCTCTTCTGGTTCCTTGGACTTTGCTCTTGCCCATGTTCTCTCCATGGTCATGTGGCCATGCAGACTCTACACACGATGGACTAATGGACTCCAGCTGGGAACACAAACTAAGCGAGGCTGATGCTGGATTAGACTGTGTTCCAACATGAAACAGAAACTCTGGACACTGGCTTTGAACTAAGTTCTGGGGAAAGCAAAATGGGACTTCTTCCTTGGTGGGTCAAAGGGAAATGGGACCTTGGGAACTAAGGGGTGCCATTCCACAGAAATAAAGCTTTCTACAATATCTCAGACTTCCATGGGAGTCTCAGAAAATTCTATTTCTCTGGCTATCACAAAAAGCCCACTCCCACCAGCAACCAGGGGGGTGGGGACCTCTCCCCACTGTTCATGAGTTGTTCCAGCGCCATGTGTTGAAGAGACTATCTTTGCTCCATTGAATTGCCTTTGGTCCTTTGTCATATATCAGTTGATTTTATTTATTGGAGTCTATTCTGGGTTCTATTTTGTTCTATCGATCTGTTTCTCCATTCTTTCACCAATCGCACACTGTCTTGATTAGTTTTATAGTCAGTTGTGAAGTCAGGTATCATCAGTCTTCCAACTTTGTTCTTCTCCTTAAGTATTGTATTGGATATTATGGATGTTTTGACTCTCCATATAAACTTTAGAATCAGTTTGTCAATATCCATAAATAGCGTGGGAGGATTTTTATTGGGATTGCATTGAATCTATAGATCAATGTAGGAAGAACTGACATCTTGACAGTAGGTATTTAATTTTGAAGAGCTTTTCCAAGTACAGAAATGTATAAAGAGCAGTTACCCTGCATTCTGTTACCTAGCACAAGAATCATAAACATAACCATGATTTTTTTCTCTTTCAGTAAAATGTTTTAAATATAGAAAATTTCACATCAAGTTAAGTTGTTTGTTTTCTTTTATATTCTTTTTTACTCACGTGAGAGAGTAAACTAAGATGTTAAATATGTTATATGCCTTTAAAGTTTTTGTATTTCTATGTGTGTATGTACAGTACATAATTTTTTCTTTTTCTATGATTTTTTTGCTTTTTATTTATTTATTTTTCTTTATTGATTAAGGTATTACATATGTGTACTTATCCCCCCATTGCCCCCCCCACACACACTCATGTCCTCACTCCCCTGGTGTCTGTGTCCATTGGTTAGGCTTATATGCATGCATACAAGTCCTTTGGTTGATCTCTCCTCCTTGTCCCCACCCTCCCCTACCTTCCCTCTGAGGTTTGACGGTCTGATCGATGCTTCTCTGTCTCTGGATCTGTTTTTGTTCATCAGTTTATGTTGTTCATTATAATCCACAAATGAGTGAGATAATGTGACAGTTATCTTTCTCTGACTGGCTTATTTCACTTAGCATAATACTCTCCAGTTCCATCCATGCTGTTGCAAATGGTAAGCATTCCTTCTTTTTTACTGCAGCATAGTATTCCATTGTTTTAATTTTGTGTTTTTTATTTACAAAAATGTTATTATTCTATATCAATCTGTCATTTGCTTTCTTTCACTAATATTGTTTTCTAGACTTGCTGTATATACCACAATTTAATTCTGTATTTGAGTTGTAGATAAACATTTGGGATGGATTGTTTCTGATTCTTTAGATTAAAAATAATGTTATAATGCATATTCTTTTATATTTCTCTTTTATATATGTGTGAATACCCTTGAAGGATTTTATCCTTGTGCATTTTCACTTTTACTAGGTATTGCGAAATTATTTTCCAAAGTGGTTTTACGAATACATCAATTCATCAGCACTTCTATATGAAAATTCTTGTCTCCTTTATATCAAATCTTGATATTGTCACATTGATTTTATTTTATTCTATTTTTTTGCTAATCTGTGTTTGAAATAATATCTCATTGTGGTTTTAATTTGCATATCTTTACTATTGATATAGTTGAATTACCTATTTACAGCCCTTATTCATTTTTATACTTAATCATTTATCTTTTTCATATTAATTTATGGTGCAAGTGTGTAATAGTCAGTATTTTCCTTACTGATTTGTAACATCCCCTCTATCTATAATAATAAAAGTGTAATATGATAATCAGACCAGACAGCCAAACAACCTTCCAGAGGAAGTCGGGGCTGCGAGGGCTGAGCCCCTTGCACAAATTTTGTGCACCGGGCCTCTAGTATTATCACAATTTTCCATTTTTGCTGGAAAATGTATTTGGGTTCTTAATTCTGTTTCACCGGCTTCTTTGCTTACACGCACACCATTGATTTTAGTACTCTGTGTAATAGATGTTATGGCATGCCTCTTTCTTTAAGTCTTTTTTTTTTTTTAAGAATGAAGGACTTATCTCTTTACTTGCTGGGCGTGCTGGGGGCCCTTTTGCGTATTCCCTCAGCTGAAGGGTTTTGCCTCTAAACACAGGTCTTTTGTGGGGGCGGTGGGGAGGCAGGCAACATCCAATAACATGATTACAAATATATAACTAGCCCCCTCATCAGAACTTGAGACAAATGTATAGGACTGTCTCCACAGCTTCCATGAGGTTGGCTGGACTATTGTTAAGATGGCAAATTCTCTAGCCCAACCTCTTCTTTTCCACAGGCAGTGATCCCAAGAGTATTTCCCCATAAACTGCCGGCATGCTCCCTGGTCTCAGAATCCTCTGTGTCAGGAATGCAGCCTGTGATTCAATGTAATCTTCATTGGCAACCTGCTAGTTGTGGCCTCTTGCACAAACTTTTCAATATATATGCATTTTTATAATTTATATTTCTAAGTGGCAAACTACCTGTTCTTTAGAAGATCTGTAGGTGTGGCCCAATAGGCAATTAGGCTATCTGTAATTTCAAAAACATCACTAAAGAGTGTTTTGAAATAACATATTCTAAATATATATATATATATTATGCATTTTTTTCAAAATTTCAACAAGCCTATAGAGCTAGTATGTACTAGACTTTACATGTGAGTTCAGAGACTCAGTGGAAACAGCTTGATACTGTCACTGTGGAGCTTCATTATCTACCTTTTGATTTCTCTTTTAACCACTATGCTATTATTCTTTCTTTTGATCTTCACATGTTTGAAATGCTGTGGTTAAAATGTTCCTTTTTCTGTATTCAGTAATTTGGTTAGCAAATAGAAATCAGTCAGATAATGAAGTGTATTATTTTTTAAGGGGAAAAACAACAAGAAAAAAGCATCTGTTTCAAGGGAAAACATCGAAAGGAAGCAATGACCAGGCTGCAGTTAGGTTATTAATAGGAAGAGGCAGAGGAACTGAAGCAGTAGGAATTTCATTTCTGGAGAACTCAAAGGCTCAGTTTTATTCCAGTTATCAATGGATCATCTATTTTGCTTCATTTTTAATCACCTATTTTAGATCCCTCTTATTCCATGTTTGCTTGGAAAATATTTTGAAATATTGTTTAATATATATTTTATTGATTTCAGAGAGAGGAAGGGAGAGGGAGAGAAAGAAACATCCATGATAAGAGAGAATGATTGTGCCCTAGCTGGTTTGGCTCAGTGGATAGAGCATCGGCCTGCAGACTGAAAGGTCCCAGGTTCGATTCTGGTCAAGGGTATGTACCTTGGTTGTGGGCACATACTCAGTAGGGAGTGTGCAGGAGGCAGCTGATCGATGTTTCTAACTCTCTATCCCTCTCCCTTCCTCTCTGTAAAAAAATCAATAAAATATATTTTTAAAAAAAAAAAAAGAGAGAGAATCATTGATCAGTTGCCTCCTGCACTCCCCACACTGGGGATTGAGCCTACAGCCTGGATGTGTGGCCTGTCCGGGAATTGAACCATGACCTCCTGGTTCAAATTTGATGTTCAACCATTGAGCCACACCGACTGGGCTTGAAATGTTAACCTATGTTTTATTTTTCGCCCTTCGTTTTACTTTTATATCTTTCCCCTTCAGGCAGGTGGCATATTCTGTCCTTCCTTGCCTCAGGAGAGTTTCTAGAAGGGCAAGGAGCCATGAATACATTTTAGTTCCTAGATTTTGCTTCAAGAAAGCAAAGTGGTAGGCATAAACAAGGTGGTTTAGTGAAACATCAGAAAAGAAAGATTTAACTCAGACTACAAGTGAATGCCCCAGGCTAGGGGTGCAGAGAAACATGGGAATACATGTAGGTCTGGAAAGAATGAGGGAGCTGTGCCGTGCCTCCCAGCTACACCACCCCAGAGGCGAGGCACCAGGATGGAAAAGGTGATATGCTAGGTTGGGCAAATGGGACCACAAGCATCTGTCTGTCCCCCAGGAATAGCTGAGGAGTCACAGAGAGCCACCACTAGAACTCACAGGACCAGGCAGGCAGGGACAACTCTGTGAGCTGATGCCTGAGAACGGGTGCCTTGGCACTATATAGAACCGAATTGCTATAGCATCAGGGAAGAATAAGTTTCATTTTTTGCATGCCAGAATTTTTCAAGAGAGATTTATGTCTGCAAAAAATGTATAATATTCTGATCTGCCTGTTTATTATTTGCCTTTCTTCAAGTACTGCTTCTTTCCCTGTTTCATAAACTTTTTTCAAGACTTTGTTGGGGGTCAAAATAGGAAAGGGATTTAAGGAGAAAATAGGTGCAACAGTGAAATAGAAGCAATAAAAAATTTTCTTCTCAAACACATTTTTTGGTCTCAGTCTTTAGTTGCAAAATAATATTTCATTTGTACTGGTAGTTTGGGGGTATTGCTAATTATTCAGACTTGATGCTGAGCTTTCATTCATTATTCAGTCTTTTCCACTGAGGCACATTGCTCAGGTATTTCTAAATATATAATCCAAGGAATGCGTCTATTATGATGGCTCTCACTTGGTAATTCTCTTTACCTTGTAATTCATACTCCAAGTTGCATCTTAAATCTCAATTTCACAGCTAAATCTACCTATTCTCAACTTCTTCCCCCATATAACTAGTTTTGAATCTTAAGTATATATTCATAGCACGTAGTATTTCTGTTGTAAACTTATCATAATGGTAGTTAAATATTTTTATATAATTCTTTATTTAAGGCTCTCCTCCCACTATTTGGTTGGAATGTAAACTGATTTCAAAGAGTTACTGCTACGGCACTTAGTACAATGTTTGACACACAATAACTACTTAATAAATATTGCTGAAGTGAGCATGTGGATGAATAAGCTTTAGTTTATTGTTTCCTTTCTTTCAAATTGTATATATATTCCTGTTTGTATGCATAAATATATACACATAAAGATATTCATAAAATGATGATAATTTAAATAACTGTCATTTTACAATGAATAGAAAAAAATTAGTAATATTTCATCTGGTAATAAAATAGATTGAAAAACTACAAGTTAGGTAAAGGATTTTCTTCCCTTTCTGCAGCTTCTGCTGTTGGATTGAGCTTGCAATATATTCCAGTAACGCTTACTCAGGGAGATCTGCGTGACCAGGTAAGAATCATGGTACGATGTACAATTCAAGGTTGTAATTCAATTATGCTTCTTTCCTCGAGTGCTCTTCATATATTTGCACATCTGAGGGAGATTTATGGAGTTTCATATTAGCTTTTTATGCAAAAAAATCATGAAGATAAATTTAATTATATACCTCCAACACCCACAGAGTGCTGGGTAGCAGAATCTGAATGTCAAAAAGCATTGTCAAGAAGGAAAATGAATAAGGCAAAAGGAAAATGCAATTCCCAATGTGTCCAAACCAACCCATTAAAAACGACTTGTAATTTGTCACATCACATCCATCAGTTGCATCTGAAGGTCTTAGAAACACAGTCCCTTCAGATTTGTGAACGATGAAAGGCGATCTCACTTTAGCCCACAGTTCCTCAATGCTCAGGAGTATTTTAGCTTCTTATAAAGAAGAAATGTTACAGGCATACCTCCAAGATACTGAGGGTTTGGTTCCAGACCATGGCAATAAGGAGAATATTGCAATTAAGCAAGTCACAATTTTTGGGGTTTCCCAGTAAATATAAAAGGCATGTGTACACTATATATATATAGTCTATTAACTGTGCGATAGCATTAAGTCTATAAAGCAATGTAGATACCTTAATAAAAAGATTCTTTATTGCTGAAAAATGGTAATAATCATCTGAGTCTTCAGCAAGTTATAATCTTTTTTGCTGGTGGAGGGTCTTGCCTCAGTGTTGATAGCTGCTGACTGATCACGGTGGTGTTTGCTGAAGGTTGGGGTGATTGTGGTCATTTTTAAAAATAAGGTAACAATCAAATCTTCCTTTCACCAGCGATTTCTCTGTAGCATGTGATGCTGTTTGTTGGCATTTAACTACAGTAGAACTTGTTTCAAAATTGGGGTCAGTCCTCTCAACCCTAACACTGCTTTATTACCTAAGTTTTGTAATATTCTAAAACCTCTGCTGTCATTTCAACAAGCTTCACAGAGTCTTCACCAGGAGTGCATTCATCTTAAGAAAGCAGCCCTATCCAGTTTGACTCAGTGGATAGAGTGTTGGCCTGAGGATCAAAGGGTCTCGGGTTCTATTCCAGTCAAGGGCACTTACCTTGGTTGCAGGCTCCTACTGGGCCCGGGTCCCGGCCAGGACTCATGCAGGAAGCAACCATCGATGTATTTCTCTCATATAGATGGTTCTCTCTGTCTTTCCTTCTTTCTTCCACTCTCCCTAAAAACCAATGGAAATATATCCTCAGGTGACGATTAACCAAAAACAGAAAGAGAGAGAGAGAGAGAGAGAGAGAGAGAGAGAGAGAGAGAGAGAGAGAGAACTAGTTCTAGTTCCCTTGTTATTTCCCACCACATCTGTAGCCCCTTGCTCCACTGCAGGTCTGAACCCCTCAAAGTCATCCATTAGGGTTGGAATCAAGTTCTTCTGAACTCCTGTTAATGTTGATATTTTGACTTCTTCACATGAATCATGAATGTTCTTAATGGTATCTAGAATAGTGAGTCCTTTCCAGAAAGTTTTCAACTTACTTTTACTAGATCCATCAGAGGAATACTATCTGTGGCAGTGTGGTAGCGTTATGAACTATATTTCTTATATAAAACTTGAAATTCAAAATTACTCCTTGATCCATGGGCTGTAGAATGAATGTTGTGTTATCAGGCATGAAAACAACATCAATCTCATTATACATATAAGGGGCTGGTTCCTGATGCCCCCAAATAATTATAATGGCAGCATTAGAGATCACTGATCATAGATCACCATAACAAATATAATAATAATGGGAGATTTTGAATATTGTGAGTATTACCAAAATGTGATACAGATACAGGAAGTGAGGAAATGTTGTTGGCAAAATGGCGCCAACAAACTTGCTCCACTGAGGGTTGCCACTAACCTTCAATTTATAAAAAAAATCACAGAAAACAACAACAACAAAAATGCATGATCTGTGAAGCACAATAAAGTAAAGCACAACTAAATGAGGTTATTCCTGTATTCTAGAGGTGAAAGCCAGTGACAGGCAGTTTATTTCTATATAATATGACCTGGATCAAAAATTCCATAAACACATACTGAGTATGTTGTCCTAGAAAATGTAAAATATACATTCAAGTAAGTTTTGTCATTTCGGTTTTATTTCTATTTTTGATGCACAAAATTAGGAAACAACTTCTAAAAGGCATTTATCTTACTTGTGTGCTTTGGTATACTTTGTTTAAATCTACTTTTATTTTATTGTTAATCCTCACCCGAGGATATGTTTCCATGTCTTCATCACCATGAATACTGCTGCACTCAAAATAGGGATACATATATCTTTACAAATAAATAAATGTTTCCAAATTTTTTCATAGCCATAAACATCAAATGTCTTTTCATTTATTTAAGTTTTATTTTATTCCTTAAAACAGCATTTTGTAATTTTTAGTATGCAAGTCTTTCACTCTTTTGTTAAATTTATTTCAAAGCATTTTATTATTTTGGTACTATTGTAAATGAAATTGTCTTCTTAACTACAATTATATATGGTTTATTTTTACTGCTAGTTCATAGAAATACAATAGATTTTTTCCATATTTATTTTAGCCCATAATAAGTAATCTTTTTTATTTTATGGCTGATTTGTAACCTTCTAATAAGTGTATATATATTTTGTTTTGCTTTGTCTGAATCGGTCTCTGTTGCTTGAAGTCAACAAATTCAAATGACTAATATAAACCATAGTTTCTCTCTCTCTCTCTCTCTCTCTCTCTCTCTCTCTATATATATATATATATATAGGCATGGGACTCATTAAAACATTATGCTATTTTATGTCCTGTTTACAAAGAACATAAACATACAGCAATTCAGTTTTGTGAAAGGAACTTTATGAGGCATGACTGAATATAGACACTTTTGCTATCTTTATTTAGACCCAACAATTTTTTTTTGAAATTTTGTATTCATAGCTTTTTTCCCCCCTGGAAACTGTGAGAATATTGTTCTTGTTCAAGGTAAATGGAAAGTGATTTGGGGAACAGAGGAGAATAGCAGCCACCTTTTATTAAGCTTATACCAACTTAAATTGGTTTCTTAAGTATAACCATCATGGGATTTTGGTCTATTGAATTACACAGCATAATGTAAACAAGTATTTGATTTCTTTCTGATAAAATAATGATAAATGAATTCTCAGGCCAAAGGATAACAAGAAAAATAAATCAGGGTATTTTAAGTTGATGATTTCAAATTCTGAAAGCAGAGTCTCAAACTTTCTGCAACTTTATTCCACTCATATCACTGATGTTTGGATGGGAGAGAAGGGATAGAAAAGATAGCCCATCGATAGTTCTTCTACCTGCCTTCAGATCACCTGTTCTAAAAAATAGAGTAGGGGAAAAGATTATCTTCTGTTTCTGTACCTACTAGAGGTATGCACTCCCTTACAAATTCAGTGCTTCCATTGTGAAAACTCAGTGCTGAGCGATTCATCTCCTAAAGATGGAATAAACTCTCTGTCTCTTATTTGCAAAATGTATCATCTTACCTAATAATAGACAAACATGTAAATTGATGGTCCCTCCACTACGCTCACCAGCCAATCAGGAGAGTATGCAAATTAGCACAACAAAGATGGCGGTTAATTTGCATACATAGGCTCGAAGTGGTGGAGCGAAGACTGAGGGCCTGGGTCCCAGGTGCCAGAGGAAAACTGGTGCTGGCAGCCAGGGGAAGGGAAGGCCTATTGCACGAATCTCTTCATGCAACAGGCCTCTAGTAACATGATGTTATCTCCAAGTTTTGTGATAAGCATCACTAGTACCCATGTACTTTAAATTGCATTCAAATACATCTATTTCTCCTATTCTTGTAACATTTTTTTCAGCGTTATTCAGTATTCTCCTCACTGAGCATAACACTAAGTACCACATCCTTACTTTGTAGCATAAATAGTTTGTATCTATAACATTGAAAGAGCTTTTAGGGAATGGTCACCAGGAGGGAACTCAGGTCTACCAGCTGGTGGTACTCTGGCAGACAGTTCTTCATGCTCTTGGGATGGGAATCAAATTGGAAGAAAAGAGACACTTTTGATCTGGCAGAGAGGTGAGTGATAGTTTTGAAATATCTACAAGTCCCATTTTTCTTTCGAGTTCACAGTACTATGGGGGAGTTTCCTGCCAAAATCTCCAGGAAGCTGCTTGCCTCAGAAGTGAGCCCCAGGAAAGGGAAGTTGTGTGAATGATAGAAAGTTGTGTAAAAGGACAGAAAGAAGACATTCCTGCCATCTCTTACTTGATTTATCCTCATTCTACTTTTGAACATGTTTGTGCCAGCAAACTTCCTTCTTTTGCACTTCTGAAGAGACATGGATTTTAAGAAGACAAATAGGATTTTTACATGAGAAAGACTGTATGTACTAGGTTAATACCAACATAATTCCAGGAGGAGAAGTGTTTTAGCAGAGTGTCTAAAATCACTCATATGTGCCAGTCTCACCAGGAAATGATGACACTTGGGATATTTCAGCACCTTCTGTGTCCTTTCAGTATTGAGAGCATGAGAACAGAGATTTTGCATCTCAGATCTTCAAATCTCAGTGCTCTTCCTATTGCTGAAAATGTCATCTTAACAGATCTGTTCAGCCTGAAACGTGTCACCCAACTTCAGGTTGATCCAAGGATGTTTCAGGGAAGAGTCTTTGATGCTGGACATATGTTCTAAGGATGTATCTCCAAAGTGTAAATGGAGGCTGGTAACACTACTGAGTTAACACCTTCATACATTTTTAGAAGTACTTTCTTCACAGCTGTCATTACATTTTCACACATCAGATCTCAACTCTAATTTGTCAATGACTATTGTTTGACAGCAAAATGGCAAATTGAGGTTCCAAAAAAGAATATTTTTGTTGTACAAATCCTTTGGAAGGCAAGACAAAGGAGGAGTTTATAGCTAAGCATTTTCTTAAGATGTACCTTTTATCACCTAGTTCAGTGGTTCTCAACCTTCTGGCCCTTTAAAAATAATTCCTCATGTTGCTTATAATTATATTCTCAATATCCATCTAGATTGTCCCAAATGGCAGTATTTCATCTTTTCTTATGACTGAGTAGTATTCCATTGTTTATGTGTACTACTTCTTTAAAGTAGTACCATAAAATTATTTTCATTGCTACTTCATAACTGTAATGTTGCTACTGTTATGAATCGTAATATAAATATCTGATATGCAGATGGTCTTGGGTGACCCCTGTGAAAGGGTCATTCAACCGCCAAAGGGGTCGCAACCCACAGGTTGAGAACCACTGACCTAGTTCTACACATAATAGTGTTCATATTATTAATTTCCACATAATCTCTTGTAAAACACCACATTGAAATAAACGCTTTATATTAACTTTATTTGTGCTTTCTGTGCCTTTGACGATAAGAGCTGAAATGTTTGGCAATCAATGACTGTATTTTTACTTTGTGTCTTTGGTCATAATGACGTTCAGTCTCAACAAGTGTTGGAGAGGTTGGAGAGGAAAAGGAACCCTCATTCACTGCTGGTGGGAATGTAAGCTGGTACAGCCACTATGGGAAATAGTATGGAGCTTCCTCAAAAAAATAGGAATAAAGTGACCATATGACCCAGCAGCCCTTCTTCTGGGTATCTACCAGCAAATTTGGAAACAGATATTTGCAAAGATATATGTACCCCTGTGTTCACATTGCAGCATTATTCGCGTGGCCAAGACATGAAAACAACCGAAGTGTCTTTTGGTAAATGATTAAATAAAGAAGTAGTACACATATACAATGGAATACTACTCAGTCATAAGAAAAGATGAAATACTGCTATTTGGAACAATCTAGATGGATATTGAGAATATAATTGTAAGAAAAATCAGTCAGAAAAATCTAAGAATTATATGATTTCATTCATCTGTGGTATATAAAACTGAAACTCATAGACACAGACAAGGGTGTGCTGGTTACCAGAGGGAAAGGCAGGTGGGAGGTTAGTAAAGGGTAAAAAGGAGCCGAACATATGATGATAGAGGATGATTTTACTTTGGGTTGAGGGCATGCAATGCAATATGCCAGTGGTTCTCAACCTTCCTAATGCCGCGACCCTTTCATACAGTTCCTCATGTTGTGGTGACCCCCAATTTCATTGTTACAAATTGAACATAATTAAAGCATAGTGATTAATCACAAAAACAATATGTAATTATAAATGTGTTTTCCAATGGTCTTAGGCGACCCCTATAAAAGGGTCGCGACCCACAGGTTGAGAACCGCTGCAATATACAGACCTTGTATCATAGAAACTTATGCTTGAAACCAATGCAATCTTATTAACCAATGTCACCTCAACAAATTTAATTTAAAAATAAATAAATAAAATAATATATAAAAAACAAAGAGCTGGGAGCATTATTTCATTTCAGTTCTATCCTTAGAAAATATTTGCTACATGAGAAATGAAATTTTGATTTTTTAAAAACAGAAGTCCCTTACCAAGTAACCGGACATTCATTTTAAGAAAGTATTATGCTATTGGTTTTTCTAAAAAAGTGAAACTGAAAGAATACAGACCAAATATTTCAGTGGGTATCAATCACATATTTATTCATCTGCCAAAATTTCTCCAATCTTTCCAGCTCTAAGTATTGAAGTTGGCCTTTAGTATAGTGGGAAGTTTGACAGTGTGAGAAATTTTAGAAAGTGAATTTGCTAAAGAATCCCTAATGTCGGGGAATAACATTTCTGTTCATTGATTTCACTTTGCTATCTAATAAAATGTTACAACACATGGTAGATAAGAAATGAACATGAATCACTGGTAATTTTTTCTGCATTTGCATCAGATCAATTTTATCCATATGGCAAATAAACCCAACAGTCATAAATGGTAATGCACATGTGTAGTCTTTAACACCTTCTTTTGTCTGGTGAGGCCCCTGATGACAGCATTTTGTGTATGAGGTGAATAGACCCTACTGAATAAATAAATGTGTGTGTCATAAAAAATGCTTCTCTTACCTTGTAATTCTTGACTGCACACTTCATTAAAATATTGTCATTAATATCTATTTTACAATTACTATTTACCAAACATGATCACATTAAACTCACAAAAATTCTGTTATGGTATTTTGTGCAGATAAATTCTGACGCATAGATGTATTAATTAGCTACCCTGAGATCACTCCATGAGTGGAGTCTGGATTTAAGGCCCAGGCTTGCTGATCGATTCCTGAGTCCAAGCCCAGAGAGTCAGACTGCAGGACAGGAGGAGTGATCGAGGTAAGAAGGGGATATCAATGCAAACATACAGTATCCAGTTTGCACACTGACGTGTTTCTGATTCTCCATCCTGAGCTACATTCTAAGAAGCCTTATAAAATATGTCCTCCAAGCTGTCCAACTGTAAAAGGGGGGATTACTTATCCATATACTCCAGTCCCTCACTGGCCAGGCATGACCCCAAGGCCATGCATTCAACCTCATGTCCAGGTTGCACATATTGGAGTGCCTAACAAAAAGCCATCGAGCTAGAAGTGTTGGGAGGTTTTGTCTGGGTGAAATGGACCAATCGAAGCTTGTTCTGAATTGGTCACAGCAGCAGGATTGGAATGAGAGGTTAAACCAAAAGACTTTGCAGCGGTATGCATGAAGTGTTCAATTCACTCTATCTTCACTTGCTCTAGGGAAACCACTTTGAGAACAAGTTGTTTCAAAGTAGCTCCATGATACTTAGAAAAATCAAAAGAGCATATGACTTTTGTATTAACCAGAAATCCTAGCACAAAAAAACCCAAAACCCTGATGGTTTATTTAATTGTGATTCTCCCGTTCAGTTGCACGTTTTACATGTCCTATCTATTACATATAACTTGTTATGTCATTTGAAGTCTACATTGGTGCATGATTATTTTTCTGAAGTGGTTTTCTCATTACCAACATTAATAATCCATCTTTCCCCTTGGTGATTTGTAACTCTTATTTTCTACTAAGGACTTAATCAGTTTTATTAATAATAAGGTAATGAGTTATCACACGCAATATGGCATTGAAAAGCGCTGAACAAAATCTCTGGAGCAAAATATGAATAGTTGATCTTTTCCCTTTGATATACTGTCTGCCTCTATTTCTACTAGCATGGGCTGGGGAGGACTTCAGTGGGAAAGAGGGGCTACTTTAAGACTTCTTGGTTAAACTTGTGTCACAGCTATTCTGGATGATATGCTCCAAGTTTATGTTTTAGTCTTCTATCACCTTCTATTTCTGCATTGCTTTTATTTTTTAAAAAGTATGTATTTTTTTTATTTCAGAAAGGAAGGGAGAGGGATGAGAGAGAATCACTGATCATTGATTGGCTGCTTCCTGCACATCCCACACTGGGCATCAAGCCTGCAACCAGGGTGCCGGAAGCCGGTCCATCCTTGCTGCTTGACACAGTCGCTGCAGGATAGAAACATCTGCACAGCATATGTTTCAAGGGACCTGGCGTATATACCATACTGTTCTTAATATGTTTGCTCACCTTCTTGGCACTATGTGTTTTAACCAAGGTCTCTGAGAAAGGTTGTTTCCCCAGGTAGGGATTTTCCCCTGAAGTTAGGGAGGGAATAAAACCTCTTAACTAAGTGCCAGGTGGGTAATTAATCACTTTAACTACGAACAATCATGCTTTACTCCCTGGAATGAAGATAAGAAACGCCCTAACCTTTGTAATAGAGATTGATAGGATTGAATCAACTGGTATAAATACAGATGTAATAAGACAGCAAGACACAGAACTTAGAATACAGAACCAAGAGAGACAGAACCTAGGCACAGAACCTACACAGAACGTTCTCTAGAGACAGAAGAACTTCGCTGGAGAGAACATGGCAAAAGATCCTGGACAGAAACTGGCCTCAGAACCTAGAGACAGAACCTAGTGAGAGAACATGGCAAAAGATCCTGGACTGAACCTGACTACAGAAATTGGCAAGAGAACCTGACTAGAACCTGGTGACTGAACCTGGCTGGAGAACCTGGACAGAACCTGGCTGGAGAACCTAGCAAGAGAACATGGACAGAGAACCTGGCTGGAAATCCTAAGCAGAACTTCGCTGGAGATCCAGACCAGAACTTGGCTGGAGATCCTGGCTAGAGATCCTGGCTAGGCTGCTGATCAACTGAACACTGCCTCCGTGTCCTTCCTTCTTCGCCGACTCCGTCTACACCTTTGGGAACCCCTGGACCCGCTGGGGTTGGACCCCAGCACCAGGGCACGTGCCCTGACCGGGAACTGAACCGTGACCTCCTGGATCATAGGTTGATGCTCAAACACTGAGCCATGCTGGCTAGACTATTTCTGCATTTCTTAAATGTACCCACAAGAGACTAACATAGAGCCTTTTGGTTTAGAATAGCTGGTCTCTACATTTCACTTATAAGGTAAGAGGATTTTTACAATTTGAATATTTGATAATTATTGTAAAGACTTTTTAATTTATTATTTTTCTGCCACCTCCACGAGAAACTCCCTATATTCAATAATTTTATTAGCACACAACTCAAACACCCATCAAATTAAAGAAAGCATTATGCTGTAATAATGATTGTCATATTTGCATATGAACATAAGGGAATGAAGAGAAAAGGACAGATCTCCTGGGAAGATGATCATGGTACTAGTAATAGGAAGAAAGACACATACAGAGATTAATTCCACCAACATCTATTTTCAAAGCAACAGCCGAAACAGAAGTGTTCCCTATTGCGTGTCTATATCTTGCATATCCACATGTATACAAAGGACCATGTGCCTATGATATACAGACTATATTCCTGGTTATATTTTGAACATGGCAATAAGTTAGACTAGGCCTCAGGTGCATCTTCTATTATGTATAAACAAAATATCTTACTTTTGAGAAGTCACCATGGCATATGATGTGCAGTTTCTTCCCTTCTAAGATCAATGATTATGTTAAACATGACTAACAGTTCTTGCGAGGATCATAAGGTCTGACTTAATTAGAAGAAATTAACCCATATTAAACATCTTTATACTAAGGAACTATAGTGGGAAGTGGGATGATCTTGTATACCACTGTATACTCTATTATTTCATGACTCCCTATTTATAACTGGCACAATAATTATTGTTTATGGGATTAAAGTTGCTTAAAATCTTGTTGGGGGAATATTTCTCTATTGAAGAGAAAACTGATTAGAGGAAAGAACAGTATCTTCTAACAGAAAATACACCCTGGAATCCAATTAACAATAATTTAAGTCATGAATTAGACCTGCTAGTAATCTTGAAAAAATGTGATAATTGCTCTATTATTAAATAATTTTATCCCAGGAAATTACACTAATAAAAATTAATTTCAATTTTCAGAAGCTTATTTTATTATGGGATAATATATGCAGCACATAACAACTTAGCAGATATATTTATGAACATATTAAAATGAAACAATCAATTTTCCCTAATTATTTGCAATATATTTTATATTCATTTAGGTAAGTACAGTTACATTATGAAAAGATGTGAAAAATTATTTGTATAGTAAATGTTAAAAGCATTATACTTTTGACACAAACTTATGGGTAATACTCCTGGGAATAAATTATAATATAAATCAGTGTTAATAATTTATTTTAGTTCTTCTTCCCTCAAATGATTATATTCATATCTTAAATTTAATGGTGCTAAAAGTCATAACTGGCAGTAGAATAAAATAAATTTGTCATTTCTTAGAAATAGTCATCAGAATCTTGGATATCATCTGCATTAATATTGCATTTTCTATTTGTGTAGTGCTTTTGTTTAATTGGCTGTGCAAAATTGTCATTTATAGGTAATACATTTTTCTATGATCCACAACTTTCAAGATGTTTTAAAATAAATTATTTTCTGATGTATATTTTCTGGCAGGAATAGAGGATAAAGAGTCATGCATATAATGAAAGAAATTTTGACCCTATGAAGTTTGGCTGAGGAATAAGTAATATATTTTAAATGTCTAGTGAAATACTTGGAACAAAGCAACTGCTCCAAACCTACAGTTTTTCCATTGGTGATTAGGACAAGGGGATGATGTTGAATTAGTAGCAAAGGCTTCAAGATAGAGATGGATGTTTGAATTTATCCTGCCATCCATTTAACTGGCTAAGTTTTATTGATCATATACTGTATGCCAGACCTTGCACTGCTCAGTAGAGATACAATGCTGAAAGAAACATTGAGGAAAAGAGTTCAGAAATGGGGAAACTAATAATTAGAAAGGGTCAAGAAAGTTTATTCAAGCTTATGTGCCATTTTAATGAAAAGATTAAAGACAAGAAAATGACTGCTGAGCAATAGCCAGAAATATGATATCCTGGAAATCTCTTATTAAACTCAATGAGATCACACACATGAAATCAGCCAGTCCTTAGCATAGTGTAGGCAATGGGAAAATAACGTTTTGGTTGCAACTGTGCTGTGATACAAACATCTGCTTTTGTAACTCAAACTAACAGAGACAAGATGTTGGGATCATAAATAGGAAGTCTACACGGCTCTCATTTCATTATTTACATAGCTAAGTATTTCTTTCTGACGCCTGAAATACCATTACTTTAAAATTCATAAAATTGTTTTTAAATTACAATTTACATTCAATATTATTTATTTTGTACTATACAGGCCCAGTGCACGGATTCATGCACCGGTGGGGTCCCTTGGCCTGGCCCAGGAGTGGGCAAACTTTTTGACTCGAGGGCCACAATGGGTTCTTAAACTGGACCGGAGGGCCGGAACAAAAGCATGGATGGAGTGTTTGTGTGAACTAATATAAATTCAAAGTAAACATCATTACATAAAAGGGTACGGTCTTTTTTTTTTTTAGTTTTATTCATTTCAAACGGTCCGGATCCGGCCCGCGGGCCGTAGTTTGTCCACGGCTGGCCTGGCCTGTAGGGATTGGGCCTAAACCAGCTCTCCGACATCCCTCAAGGGGCCCTGGATTGTGAGAGGGTGCAGGCCAAGCCGAGGGATTCCACCGGAGCATGATTGTGGCCAGGAAGGGACCGTGGGAGGGCTCCAGGGCATGTCCGGCCCATTTTGCCCACTCCTCATCTACCGGACCCCAGCAGCAAGCTAACCTACAGGTCAGAGTGTCTGCCCTCTGGTGGTCAGTGTGTGTCATAGTGACTGGTCCAACAATCGAACAAATGGTCAGACGTTTAGCATATTAGGCTTTTATTATATAGGATTACCATCAAGTGTACAGTATAGTGCTTAGACAATCATATACTTTATAAAGTTCTCCCCTGATATTTCTAGTACCAACCTGGTACCATAGTGTATATGTATTTACATATAATTTTAGTATGACTCATCACTAAAACAAGCCTGACAATCTTTTTCTTTTAATTGGATTGGTTAGTCCATATACAATGAATGCCATTATTGATATACTGGACAGAAGGCTATTATCTGGTTCTTGGTTCTCTATATGTCTTGTCTGGTATTTTGTTTCTTTCTCCTTTGGAACTGAGTACTTTATATTATTTCATTTTATCTCCCCGCTTAATCTACTAGTTTCATTATTTTTGTTTAATTTCTCAATGGCTACTTTGAATTGTTAACATTTTATTGCCTAACTTAAATTAATATGTTTTATCATGCATAATTTAATTTACCCACTCTGCTACTATTATCATATATTCTATTTCTATGAATAGCATTGTTTATTGCTTTAAATAGTCAACCGACATTTAAATAAATTAAGAGAAGTACAATCCTTTTTATATACACATATAATTACCATTTCCCATTATCTTCATCTTATTTTTTAATTTCTTCTTGATATTTTTTGGTCTTCATCTTTTCTTACACCTGCGTTTCCTTGGTGGATTGTTTTTCTTTATCCTGGAGAAATTTAATTATCTCTTTTATAAAAAAAATTTCAACTTTCATCTGTTGCCTCTCTAAAATAAATGTCAATTTATCCTCTGTTTATTTGAGGCAGGTATCTAGATTTCCATGTTATTTTCTTACCACCATCACCTCCACTCCACCAGCACTTAAGAGATATCTTATTGTTATCTTCTGGCCTTGATTTTTTTTCCCCCCCAATAATAAGTGATTTTATTCTTAATTGTTTTTCAGTGGAATATAGTATATCTTTTTTTTGAACTGCTTTTAACATTTTTCTTTCTCTTTGATTTTTAAAAGTCTCATTATAATGTACATAGGCGTTTTTCCTTTGTATTTTTCTTGCCTGTATTTCCTGATATTTTTGGTTCTGCGACTTGATGTCTCCCATTAATTTCAGAAATATATCGATTATTATTTCTTCAAATATTTGTTTTCTGTTTCCTCTCTTTCCTCTGTTTAAGGAATCATAACTACACCTTACTATTTGGTATTATATAATGTCTCAAATGCTGTGTTCTGGTATTTATTTTTATATTTTTATTCTTTGTTTCAGTTTGAATAATTTATACTGGTCTATCTTTGTGTTTGATTCTTTTTCTTCTGCTCTGTCCAGTCCATCCAAGATTTTTTTTTCTTTTAGATATATACATTATTAATAATAATTTTATTTTTCTCTTTTTCAGGTTTTTTCATTTCTCTGTTGTGATTCTTCATCTGTTCACCAATTTTCAACATATTTTCTTAAAACATATCTATAATATATGCTTTAATATGTTTCTTAAAACCTGTTACAGAATTATATTGCTAATTCCAATATCTGAGCCATTTGTGAGTCTATTTCTATTGATTTTATTTTCCTTTTTGATCCAATTTTTCATTTTCTTCTTATATCTTATAAATTTTAACTGTATACACTGGACATTATGGATAATATGTTGTAAAAAATCTGGATTTACTATCCTTTGAGTAGAGAATTAGAAAACTGGCAGATTGATTCAATCTGATTTAAGCTTGATTTTAAGTGGGGCCCCTAAGAACTCTGGTTTTGTTCTTAGAACTAAATTATAGACTTGAATCTTTCCTCTTTTTAAATTTTCTTTATTGATTAAGGTATTACATATGTGTCCTTATACCCCTATTGCTCCTCCACCCCCCCCCCTCACCCCTGCTCATGCCCCCTGGTGTCTGTGTCCATTGGTTATGCTTATATGCATGAATTCAAGTCCTTTGGTTGATCCCTTCCCTTTACCCCCACCCCCCCTGCCTTCCCTCTGAGCTTTGGCAGTCTGAACGATGCTTCTCTGTCTCTGGATCTGTTTTTGTTCATCAGTTTATGTTGTTCATTATATTCCACAGATGAGTGAGATCATTTGACATTTATCTTTCTCCAACTGACTTATTTCACTTAGCATAATGCTCTCCAGGTCCATCCATGCTGTTGCAAATGTTGGAATCTTTCCTCTTAAGGCGTGGTTCTTCTGGGATACAAATAGAAGCCCTGAGATGTTTACTGAGACACTCTAACTTGTTGGACTTGAACTCCAAATTATATTCTAACCCTATGACTTGAGTAGATATTGTTGAAATACCTACTCAAGTCTTAATTCTTCTAGTTGCAGTTTTTTTCTGTTTCTTTTTTATGCCTTTACACATGCTCAGTTTAGGCATCAGCCAATGTGTTTCCCTTAAAGTCAGGAACAAGACAGGGGTATATGTTTTCCCCACTCTTATTCAACATAGTACTGGAAGTCCTAGCCATAACAATCACACAATAAGAAGAAATAAAAGGCATCAAAATTGAAAAGGAAGAAGTAAAACTCTCACTATTTGCTGATGGCATGATACTGTGTATAGAAAACCCTAAATATTCCACCAATAAAACTACTAGAACTGATACATGAATTCAGTAAAGTAGTAGGATATAAAATAAATATCCAGAAGTCAGTTGTATTTTACACATCAATAATAAACTATCATAAAGGAAAACTAAAATAAAATCATATTTCATATTTAGAATTGCCTCAAAAAATAATATGTTTAACCAAGGATGAAAAAGACCTGTACTTGAAAAATTATAAGACACTGAAGAAAAACTGAAGGAGATACAAATAAGTGGAAGCATATATCGTGTTCATGGATAGGAAGAATTAACAGCATTAAAATGTCCACACTCTGGAAAGAAATCTATAGGTTCAATGCAATTCTTATCAAGATACCAATGGCATATTTCACAGAACTAGAACAGATATTCCAAAAATTTATATGGAATCAAAAAACAAACAAACAAACAAGAAGCAACAATTAATAGCCACAACAATCTTGAGAAAGAAGAACAAAGTTGGAGGAATCAGAACTTTCATATATTAATTTTAAATATAGCTGATATTATTTAAGCATCTGTTATAAAAGTAGAATACTGTGTTTTGCATGAATTTTAAAAATTGTATTATCAGGAACATCTTGTAAATTACTATTTTTCAGATGAGGAAACTGTAGCATAGAGAATGAGGGTAAGTTCCACAAAGCTCATAACTATCAGGAGGCAAGACTAGGATTTAAAACTAGGCAATCTGGCTTTGATTTTAATGACTATTATATATTGCATCTTTAAACTAGTCCCTTCATCTGAATACCAGAAAATGATTAAAAATTGAGATATATTATTATTTTTATAGGTTAAAATATTCTTATTATAAGATTATCTATGATATATTTGTTTTGACTCTGATAAAGTATCATGCAACTAAATTTTGTACACTTGAGCCATGATATCTCTTTTATGACTTACTCATATCCAATGACTTATCAGACAGTAGCTATCTCTCAAATATATATTTAAAGCCATTTAATTTGTGAATTTCTCCAAAGCATATTGACTCAAAATGGCTACTGAGTTTACTCATGAATTGGTATTCTCAAATAACCTCATTCAGAAGACATATTTTCAACTGGGGCAAGTACGAAATATGATATATTGAATTGAGTTTCCTTCATGTATCACAAAGATTTTGTAAGCTACACTGAGGCATTGCTAAGTGTGAGGGGTTTATTTTCCAGAGGGTTATCTATTGGTATGTGGTAAAAATGGACAAGAGAGGACATAAAAAATTTTCCTAGCAAGAAAGAGTGAGAGAAGTTGGAGTAAACAAAATCAAGCATGTTTCTTTAATGTTTGACTTATTTGAAGGTTTAATATGTTGATATACACATACATTTCTAAAAATAAAATAGAGACATTACCCAATATCTCTTTTAAACATTTTTTTCAAAGGCCATCATATTACAATCAATATCAGATAGAATACATTTAGAAAAATTCTCTAGAGGATTAGCTCACACAATCCTCAGAGCATTGTGGCCACTTAATAAAAATTTATTGCAAGAAGGAATAGACATTAAAATTGTATGTACACTCATAATGATTTATACCTAAGGTCTATCTATTATGAAATTATGTTCAGCTAATGTCACCAAGGGCCATCTTATGGGAAAAGAAGATATTTATCTTAATGATAGTGACCTCAATGGATGGAGATATATTCTAAAGACTTCTAACTTTACTCTGTATCTTGATGGGGTACCATCACTCTTAATCTTATTTAACTTCCATGTCATTTAAAGTGACTGTCTTTTAAAAAGATTAATAGAATTCATTATTGTATGTGAAATTTTAACTGAGTTTAAATAGCCCCAGAAACACCTGGGGAAATTGCCATGTTGTTTTCAGAAAGAAGTTTGTAACAGACAGCCTTTTTAAAGTCTCTTCCAGCTAGAGAGTGAATCAAAAAAAGAAATAGGTTAGCCTAGCCTGTTTTGCTCAGTGGCTAGAGTATCTGCCTGCAGACCAACGTGTCGGGTTCAATTCCAGTCAAGGACATCTACCTGGGCTGCAAGTTTCTCGCTGGCCCAGGCCCTGGTCATGTTGCATGTAGGAGGCAACAATTCGAAGTGTTTTTCTCACATTGCTATTTCTCTGTCTTTCCTCCTTTCTTCCACTTTCTCTAAAAATCAATGGAGAAATATCCTCAGGTGAGGGTTTAAAAAAAAAGAAATAGGTTAACCAACTTAATTTTTCTGAAAGCATTAATTTTACTTTTCAATGGAATCGTACAAGTACTTTATTAAAGTACATTAAACAAGAAAGCACAATTAGTAGCAACTGTTTTTTTCTAAATTTATTTAAAAGCAGAAATATTCACTGAATTGATGATGGTTTTTAATATATATTTATAATATATGTATCACTATACATATTTATAATATATTATGATTTTATTTCAATTGCATCCTTGGAAATAAAACAAGCATTACTTTTCCTGTTGGAATTTTTCAATTCAATGAATATTGAATGAATATACCACAGAGAATAAAAAATTAAGTTCCTACTCTCAAGGAGCTTGAAATTAAATGAGAGAGAATAATATATACCAAAAAATCACTATGATAACAGAAAGTGGTAAGCCAATTTTAAACAACACAAAGCACTGTGAAATTTTCAGATAGGGAGAAATCATATTCCACTGTGTGGAAATTAGTGAAGGTATCACAGGTGGGTGTTAATCTGATGTTCAAATTAGCATTATGAGGAATCAATGCAGGGTTTTACATAAGAATATTGCAGGAGTCCTGATACTTGTCAAATATTACTTTTTCCTTGATGTATTCTCTGATTCTCCCCAACTGAACATAATCTCTGTGCATTGATCAGAGCAGAGAGTCTATAGGTAGAAATATGACAGAGATGACATACTAGGCCCAGACCATGAAGCCCTTTGACTGGTGATTTTATTAAATAGTAAAATAGTCTTGCATGTTTTTTAAATCAAAAATGACACAATCAGGTTGACTTGGAAACATGTTTATGATGGGGAAATGGAGGGAAGTTGAACTAGAAGCAGAGAAGTATGTGCAATGATTCAGGCAAACAACCCTCAACTTAGGTATTGGAAGTAAGAACTGAACAAAGGAATGGTGCAAGAGGTATTACAAATTGGAAATGACAAGATAGAGCAATTGCTGACCAGTGGAGGAAGAGGGACAACTAAACATGAAAATAAACTTTATTTTTCAAGGCCTGAGTGGAAAAAATATTAACATGCCATATACCAAAATAAGCACTGAAGGGAAAGAAAGCCAGTTTGTGCAGAGCAGACACTGAGTTCAGGTTTACTGATTGTGTTTGACAGGTTGGTGGAGACTTCCAGGTGCAGTTTTTGAAAAGTAAGTTGGAAATGTGAGACAAGAGTCATCTAAGGCAAAGATAATGGTTATTAACTAGTATGGCATGGAAAATGAGCAACAAGGCATGAGCAGTGAGCAATCAGAAGAGTTGCCAGCTTTAAGTGGATGGTATCAGTGAAGACCACTGGGAGGTCCACTCTGTGTGGATGGGAAAGTAATTGACTATCTACTGAAGACAGATATAACAAAAAGGTTTGGAAGAAAGCCTTGGGGAATCACTAATAAAAGAGAAACATGCAAATTGTGTCACTCTGCTACGCCCACCGGCCAATCAGGATGGGTATGCAAATTACCCCAACAAAGATGATGGTTAATTTGCATATGCAGGCACAGAGCGAAAACTGAAGACTGAAGACAACTGAAGACTGAAGAGGCTTGGCTTCTCCTCTGCAGCCGAAGCGAAGGCCTGTGTCCCGGGTGCAGGAGGAAAACCCAGTGCCGGCAGCCAGGGGAAAGAAGGCCTATTGCACGAATCTCTTCATGCAATGGGCCTCTAGTGTTTATATAAGAAGCTATTGGAAATTGAGCCAAATGAAAGTCCAGAGAGGAAATGGTTGGAAGAGGAGGAAGTAAAATTTAATAGACATACTCAGTACTGTTAGCTGCTGTATACATAAAGTTTAAAAGACACCATTATTCAGCGTTTCTTGTTCCCCAGTTGATTTATGTATGTGACTTGTGTCCAGACTATACTGGAAGAATCTGAAGAAAGATACCTTGTCTTCTATCTGGGTATTACTTGTAGTGTTTTAGTTACTGATGTGGAAGATTTAAATTTTGAATTAGCCAAATGAAGTTTGCAAATTTACTTTAACATATTAGATCATGTTACTGTCAAAAATGATATGGTATAGGCTAGATGAATGCTGTAGATTCCATCTTATGGTATGGTTCAGAGAGGGTAAGTGATTTGGCCAAGATATTTCTGAGTTACATTAGTGGAGGGTTCAGGGCTTCATGCTGGGTGTACTGGTTCATTATGTAGTACTCCTTTCTAAATACTTTACAGGCTTACATTTTATTCCTATTCCTCTAGGTCTTCAGGTTCTTAATTTTTCTAGTATCTATCCCATGGCCATCCTCACAGGCCTTCATCAAATATGGCAGAAATAGCCCTAACCACAATTTCATAAGGTAGACAGTTCTTCTAGGGAATTAAGCTTTTGCATTCCTACCTGTAAAATATACCAAATTTATATAAACTTCTGGGAAAATCAATTTTTCTTTTGCTGGTCTTTTGTTTTTATTTTGTTGTATTTATTTTTTTATCAAAGTATACATTGGAGTTGTCCACACCTTCTGCCCACTGGTGGGTAACCAATAATATATATCAGTGTCAAAATCAAATAAGCACATCTGCCATGATAGTTGAGTAGTTGCTTCACTTGGAGCATCCACAGTCCTATTGAGGGTTAAAATTGCCTTCAAGCAACTTTTAAATCAATTTAAGCTAGAAGACCTTTCTGAATTCCCAGCTCTTTACTCTTTACCGTTCTTGTCTCTTCTTTTCCAAAGCGTATCAAAAGCAGCTGGATTGATCGTATATTGCAGTAAGCACATCCCTTCAGCTTAGGCAGTGCCATCACGATCATACCTGGACATGGACTTCACTGTGGGTTCAAGAAGCCTGAAAGGGTGACTACCCTGACGTGACCCACTGTGTCTTCAGGAGCCTGCTGTCTCCTAAGACACATTTCAGAGGTTTCAGTGAAGGCCAGCATTTTTCTGGTAGGCTCATAGAATTTGAAAGTGAAATCTTTTAGAGCCAGGCTTAGAAAATAAATACTTAAACATATTTTGCTTTCTTTGTATACCCACAGGCTTATTTATAGGATTATAAATGTCACATACACATATATTTACACCTAAATGGGCATGGTTATGCCAAAGTTGATGTTTAATGCATATACTTCTATAAAATGCATCATCATAAAATGGAACTATAACACATTTGCTGAATCACCAAATTTTCATAGTCTGATTTAATGCCTGAGTATACTGTATACAATAAAACATTTTTAAAATTAATCTTTATTGTTGAGATTATTACAGATGTCCCTCTTTTTTCCTCCCATAGCTCCCCTCCACCAGGTTCCCACCCCAGGCCCTCACCACCCTATTCCATAGGTAATGCATACATGCATATAAAGTATTTGTCTAATCTCTTCCCCCCACTCCCCACATACTCCCTCCCCTCTGAGAATCGTCAGTCTGTTCCATTTCCATGCCCCTGATTCTATTCCATTCACCAGTTTATTCTGTTCACCAGACTTTTTATTCATTTGATTTTTAGAGTCACTTGTTGATATATTTGTTGTCACTTTTTTGTTCATATTTTTTATCTTTACCTTTTTCTTCTTCTTCCTCTTCCTCTTCCTCTTCTTAAAGAATACCCTTCCGCATTTCATATAATACTGGTTTGGTGGTGATGAGCTCCTTTAGCTTTTTCTTGTCTGTGAGCTCTTTATATGACCTTCAATTCTAAATTATAGCTTTGCTGGGTAGAGTATTATTGGTTATAGGTTCTTGCTATTTATCACTTTAAATATTTCTTGTCACTCCCTTCTGGCCTGCATAGTTTCGATTGAGAAATCGGCTGACAGTTGTATGGGCACTCCCTTGTAGGTAAACTAACTGTTTTTCTCTTGCTGCTTTTAAGATTTTCTCTTTGTCTTTTGCCCTTGGCATTTTAATTATGATGTGTCTTGGTGTGGTCCTCTTTGGATTCCTCTTGTTTGGGGTTCTCTGCGCTTCCTGGACTTGTAAGTCTATTTCTTTCACAAGGTAGGGGAAGTTTTCTGTCATTATTTCTTCAAATAAGTTTTCAATATCTTGCTCTCTCTCTTCTTCTGGCACCCCTATAATTTGGATGTTGGTATGCTTGAAGCTGTCCCAGAGGCTCCTTACACTATCTTCATATTTTTGGATTCTTTTTTCTTTTTGTTTTTCTGGTTGGGTGTTTTTTGCTTCCTCATATTTCAAATCTTTGACTTGATTCTTGCGATCCTCTAGTCTGCTGTTGGGAGTCTGTATAATATTCTTCTTTCAGTCAGTGTATGCTTAATTTCTGACTGGTTCTTTTCCATTTTTGTTTTTATTTATTTTATTTTTTTGCATTCTCACTAATATCCTTAAAGGTCTCACTAAGTTCCTCAGAGGTTTCTAGAAAATTCTTGAGTAACCTTATAACCATGGTTTTGAACTCTATATCCAGTAGTTTGCTTTCTTCCATTTCTTTCATTTGTGACATGTTTCTTTGTCTCCCCATTTTGGCTGCTTCCCTGTGTTTGTTTCTATGTATTGGGTAGCCACTAAGTCTCCTTGAGTTGATAGAGTAGCCTTATGTAGTAGGTGTCCCAGTGGCTCAGCCTCCCCAATCACCTGAGGTGGACACTCTTGTTGCACCCATTTGTGGGCTGTATGCACAGTTTTATCGTAGTTGAACTTTGACTGCTCTTGGTGTCAATGGGAGGAATTGACCTACTGGCCAATTGGCTGTGAGGACCAGCTGTGACTACAATGGGACAGCTGCTGTGCAGGACTTGCTTCAGTGGGGCTTTGGTGCTCACTGTGTCTGCCCCTTGAGTGTGTCGCTTATGGATGTGAAGAGTTGTAATCTGGTATGGTCTCACACTGACCACTGGTACACTGGCTCTTGGGTCTCCAGGGAGGTGCATAGTAAGCCACTGCCTGGGCCATCCAGCAGGAGCTACAGAGAGACCTGCAGATTCCTCCTCTTTGTATTAGGTTTGGAAGTACCCAGATGAGGCCCCTCTGTGAAGCAAGGTAGGCTGGTGCAGGTGCTGGTTTGGGGGCATTTTATTCACAGTTTTGGGGCTCCCTGACCCAGCTGCAGCTTGTTTAACATGTTTTTAGCCTGAGAAAGGAGAGACCATTCATATGCAAAAGCCGCTGGACACAGCTTTGGTGGGGTTGTAAATTCGGTGGGGCAGGGTCTGAGGGAATCACCAGGGAGTAGCAAACAGAAATGACTGCCAGTCAGCCCTGCACTGGGGAGGTCCCAGAATAGGAACAATGACCACTGTGAGCACCTCCGTCTGTAAGAAAGCTGTCCCTATGTTCCTGCCCCAATGCCAGACAGTCCAGTTTCTCCTCTATTTCACATAGCACTCCATTCATGATTTTATTATATTTGCCTCCCCAGTAGACTCTAAATCTTGCAAAAGTAGAAACATGTCTTATTTAACTCTTAATACTCAGTCCTAGCATAGTATTTCCCACAGAATAGTTATTCATATTAAACTTTTTTGATAAGTTATTTAATAGGACAGAGTCATTTCTCCATTATTCTAAGCACAACCCCTGAAGTAAAGTCCCTGACTTTCATCCATGCTCCATTAGAACTCTAGACATGTGTATGTTACCTAGGTCCAAGCCAATTTGAAGAGTTTGCACAGTGAATGGGTACATGACCCAAGTTGGTCCAATCAGAGTGAGTGCAAGAACTTTGTAAGGAGTTATTAGGAGGAGGAGGGGTTGATAGTTCTCCATACTTTATGTCTCTAATCCCAAGAGAGAAGAAAGCAGAACTGAGAAATAGAAATAAACATCTCTGTAAATGCCACTAAAGTTCTTGGAGTTAGTCATTTCTGAATCTGTCACAACAATCATGGATTTTCTTAATTTTTTAAAAAAAATATATTTTTTATTGATTTTTTTACAGAGAGGAAGGGAGAGGGCTAGAGAGTTAGAAACATCGATGAGAGAGAAACATCAATCAGCTGCCTCCTGCACGCCCCCCACTCGGATGTGCCTGTAACCAAGGTACATGCCCTTGACCTGAATCGAATCTGGGACCTTTCAGTCTGCAGGCCGACGCTCTATCCACTAAGCCAAACCGGTTAGGGTGGATTTTCTTAATTTTTAAAGAAAAATATATATATTTCTTCCTGTTGAAGTTGAATATTTTCTCCTTTTTAATAGCAACCCTCACAACATTCCAGATAACAACAGGTATTCAGACTATCTCAGTATCATACAGATCCCAAAAAAGGGCAAAAGAAACAGAAGACATAAAGTCTAAATTAATTCTTATACCAGAGCTATTTTTTCCAAGCTAAAAAAAAATCAAAGTTCAGCAGTAAGAAAGGAGTAAGTAAAAGAGAGGAGTAAAATAGCACTGCTTTCAGCAGGTGGAAAGAGCCCCCCCCCCCCCCTCGCCCCACCACATTCCTACTCTAGGGTTTTCAGTCACTAACAACCATAATGCCACATCACTCAGTGTCCCCTGGCTCTACAGTCCCTTCACAGCATTGGGAAACCCTTTTCAAGCACCATTTTTAATACCTAACAACCAAGATTGGTGATGGCATGTAGCGTACCAGCTGGCAGTAGACCCAGGAGTCTCAACAGGAGAGGCCACGTGGCATTTCTCCTTGGGGAAGTAGCCTGTCAGCAAGGTTCAGGACACATTCAGAAACAAACCTCACTCCTCCTATAAGGCATAACTTTTTTTCTTCTCCCACTTTCTGGTCATTTTGTAAGAGCCTGCCCTTGCTCTGTAGATCAGTTTCCTAGGTTGCCACAACAAACTATCAAAAACTGGGTAGTTTAAAACAATAGAAATTTATTGTCTCACACTTACAGAGGCTGAACATCCAATAATCCAGGTATCAGTATGGTTGATTCCATTGAAGGGATAGGAAGGAAAATCAGTCCCATGCCTGTCACCTCATTTCTGTTGTTTTGCAGGCAATATTTGGTCTTCCCTGGATGATATCTGCCTTCATGTTCACATGGTTTTCTCCCTGTGTGTGTCTATGTCCATATTTCCCCTTTTATAAGTATACTAATCATATTGGGTTAGGGGTCCAACATACTCCAGAATGACCTCATCCTAATTAATTGTATCTGCAACAACCTTGTTTCCATACAGGTAATGGGGTATTGGAGTTAGGACTTCAACATATCAATTTGTGTGAGGTGGAAACAATTCTTCCTATAACACTGAGGCATCAGCAATGCCCTCACCTTAAAAGCACGACATTATGAACCATTTTACTTAATGCAATAATGCTAAAGAATAAGAGTTTTATTAAAATGTGTTTAAGAAGGTAGTTCTGTTAGCATAGTTTTGACAGAATTTGAAAAATAAAGAAAGCTGAATGGATCCAGTGACAAGTGAAGGTTACAGTTGAGTCATCCTGATTACAACACAACACATACACACAATTTCAGAAACCTTAAAATTAGAACTTACTGGCTCAGCAAACACTGCTTGAATTCACTTCACCTGTGGAAATTTTCTAACCCTGATTTGATTTTAATTTGCATTTTGAAAGTGCTAAGTCTGAGATATGAAACCTGCTTTATTTCGCTATTTCTAAATTAAATTGAAACTTAAGTAACCCTTCGAAATTATTAATGAAAACAGAAGTAGAAACCAAGCTAAATGCATAAAATGTAAGTGGTACTAGCCAGAAAGGTCATATACACACACAAAGGGTTTTACATTTAATAGATGAATAACATGAGAAGGAGATGTATCGGCGAGAGTATGGCAACAAATTAGATACTACACCCAAAGTTGCTCTTAATTTGAATGTAAGAAAAAATTAATGTTTGGGGTAAAGGTCTACAGTTTTTTGTTTTTTATACATTTTGCTTCATTTTTAAAAAATGATAGTTTTAAAGCAGAGAAAATTGTGATCCAATCCGGAAAGAATTTTCTTGATGAAGACCTCATCCTCTCCCTCACCTCTCCCTCTCACCTCCTTTCCTCCCTCCTCCCCAGCGGGGCTCCTCCTGCTCCCTTGCCTTTGAGGAGGAGGGAGGAAAGAAAAGATCTCTCTCTCTCTCCCTCTCATCCTTGAATGGATTCGAACCTCAGGCCCTTCAATCCCCAGGCCAAAGGTCTATCCACTGAGCCAAACCAATCTGCGCTCTTCCCTCTTTTTTTTAGGGCCTAAAGCAGAGGGTTTCAATCACCTTTCTTTTTCTGGTAGATTCATCTAAGACCACTTGTTGAGGTTACAGCACTCACATTTGCCTCTTGTTGATCACTCAGAGAGAAAGAATTCCACAGGGCCCCTGTAGTTCAATTGCGAAATCCCTACATGAGGAGAGAGAAAAGGAGAATATGTTATTCTTTTCCATGTCTCTAATATTCAGAAATACACACCTGAGAAAATTGGGGAGAAGAGACAGGGAATGAGGTTATGTGTGCCTAGCTCCCAAGCTCCTGATAAGCCTTCTCAAACTCTGAAAGAATAACAGGATAACTCCCTGTGGACTAAAAGGCATCTCTGGTCAGCCTTGGTCTTGAAGAATGTCTTGGCTTAATAGTCCTTTTCCAGAGAGCAGGTTGCCTAACTTAGTGAAGAAGTTGCACCATGTGTATGTTTTCCATCCCATTCCTCTGACCTCATTCTCTTAGATTTCTTCTCCGCAAAGCCAATTTAACAGTTGTATCTCAGACTCAGGCTCAAAAACCTCTCGGATGAGTTGTCACACCTGTATACTACTCTCACCTCACCCTAGCATAACTATGTGTACATATTTATCTAGATTAAAAGATGGTGAGAACATCAAGAGAGAATATTTGGAGAGCTGTGGGCATATTGACTACTTATTATCTCATCCTAATCTCTAATTTATTATTGCAGTTCTTCCAGAGCAGTTCAAATAAGACCCCGGAGGCTTGAAATAGTGTACAAGTTGGGGAATTATGATGTGTTCCAACCATAAAGTGAAAGAGAGGATGGAAGGAGATGAGGTTGGAGAAAGGGGTCCCAGGCTGTCCTCACATGGAAGTCATTACAAAGCCTCTCTTTCCCACACTCCATCTTCACTCTCTTTCTCCCTTTCACCAGGTTCATCTATTTGCTTTAAAACAACCCCTCAATTGAAAATTGAAAACAATTCAGACCTTCGTCAGGATTTTCACCTTTATCCTGAGAACAATAGGAAACCATTTGGCAGACTTAATTAAATGAGTGGTCAGAGCAGGTTTTCTTTTTAAGTTTATTCTCGTTGCTGCACTGAGAATGGTCTGAGAAGGAATGAACAAGAAAAATTTGGACAGAACAGTCAGGTGGTGATAGGTAAGAGAGATCATGGCGAACTGAAGTGGTGGTAGCAATAAGATAGAAGGAGTATTGGACAGGTGTGGAAAGTATTTCTAAGGTAGAATTGATAGGTCTTGCTGGTGGGTTGAATGATCTTTTACCCTCTCTGCATCCACCCCCTTGGGCATTTAACTTTGAAGTGTCCTCTGCCTCTGTCTCTGGACTTGACCATGTGCCTGGCTTTGGGTAATAGAATGAAGCAGAAGTGCAAGTATGGTGCTTCTAAGTCTATAACTCAAGAGGCCTTGCTCTTTCTTGTGTTTCTGTCATCTCCATGAGGACATTCCTGAGGTAGCCTGCTGGCATGGAACAGATAGGAGGCAGAGACTTGAAGTGCCCAGTCAGCCCAGTTGAGACTCATCTAGATCAGTGGTCGGCAAACTCATTAATCAGCAGAGCCAAATATCAACAGTACAACGATCGAAATTTCTTTTGAGAGCCAAATTTTTTAAACTTAAACTATATAGGTAGGTACATTGTTATTAACTTAATTAGGGTACTCCAAAGGCTTAGGAAGAGCCACACTCAAGGGGCCAAAGAGCCGAATGTGGCTCTCGAGCTGCAGTTTGCCGACCATGGACTTATCTTTCTTGGACAACTGCCCAGGGAAGATAACATCAGTCATGGGAATTTACCAGTAAAGCAAGGAGTTGGGGCAGCTGATTTCTCCTTCCTCTGTCAGCTTCTGTTAAAATGGTTAGGATTTCTAGTAGATGTTTCTACCTTCAATTCACTGACTTGGGAAAATTGCTTCAAGAAATAAATATTCAAATTCTTTTACAAAACTACTTGGCTATCTATAACCACTAAATGTGATGATTTGCAGAAGACCAAACTGAAATGATTTTCATCAACAGATGGAAATCACATCAGTGATATCCTTAAACACCTACTCAGACCACATGCTTCAGCATCACAGTTCTTAATCTGAGCAGGTGGAGAGAGTCAGACACAGGCCTCCCTTTCTTTAAACCATATATCCCTGACTGTGCCACATGAACCACATAAATAGCATGAGAATTAAAACTAACCCATGCCTATTAAAATACTTGACAAGGGTGTCAATAAGTTCATTGTTACTGAGGTTTATAAGAATGTTTAACAGAATAAGACAGGAAGAGTGGATCACAGAAATGAAAATTTAATTAACATGTAATTAGCATAAGCAGATTAAGACCACTATGCTGGGAGTGATGAAGAAACAAAGATGAATGAAACTCAGCCCATGAACATTATAGAAAAAAGGGAAATCGCCTGATTTCATCTCTCCCTTCTGTTATAATGAAGAGGGCTACCTTCCTGAAATACACTCCTCTACAATGGACCCTTCAATAAGTGTTGGTCAATGAAGACAATTAAAATGCGAACAAAATATACAACACTTCCATCACCTCAACAAAGTTCCTCATGCTCCTTATGAGTCTCTGTCATCCCTGTCCCTCTCAGAACCAATCCCTCTTCTGACTATTTCACCATAATTAATTTTGCCTGGTTTAGAATTTCAGATAAATGAAATCATACAGTATACTAGTATACTCTTTTGGGCAAGTCTTCTTTTACTCAGTATATTGTTTTTGATGTTCTTTTTTGTTTTCCCATATATCAGTTCCTTTTTCTTTAATGCTGAGTAGTGTACCAGTGTATACATATGTCATATTTGCACAAGTGGCCGTGTGTGTGTGTGTGTGTGTGTGTGTGTGTGTAAATCATTCTCCTGTTAATGAATACATAGATTTTTTTTCAATTTGGGGCTATTGTGAATAAAAATGCCATGGATATTTTTGTACAAGTCTTTCTTATACAAATTCTTATAATTTTTCCTGGGTAAATATCCAGAAGCAGAATTGAAGAATATAAAGGGTGTTTAGTTTTATATGAAACTACCATACATTTTTCTAAGGTGATGATCACATTTTACACCCACACTAATAACATATGAGAGTTCTAGATGCTCCAAATTCTCACCAATATTTGCAGTTGTTCATATTCTTTTTTAAACTTTAGCCATTCTGATGGGTGTGTGCTAGCAAGCATCTCGGTGCATTAGTTTACATTTCTCGGATAACTAATAATTTTGAGCCCATCTTTCTGTGCTCATTGTAAATTCGTATGTTCATACCCTTTGCCTAATTTAATTCAGTTCTATTTATTACTGAGTTTTAGGGGTCCTTTCTGTGTTCTGGATATAAGTATTTTGCCAATATATTTTTTTAAATCTGTGGTTTGCTTTTTTACTTTCTTAATGATTGGTGTTGCTTATGTTCAAATATTTGGGAATTTCCTAGATGTCTTATTGTTATTTGATTCCTATTTTATGTCATGTTTGTTAGATAATGTAGTTATTAGGATTTCAATGACTGTGCCACGTGCACTTGAACAGAATGTGTATTGTGAAGTTCTTGGGCAGGGTCGATACATGTAATTAAGTCAAGGTGTTCCATGGTGTTGTTCAGATCTTCTGGCCCTTGCTATTTTTTTTTACTCATTGTTTATTATAAGTGCTGAGGGAGTGTTAAATCTCCATATGTATTTGTCTATTTCCCCTTTTAATTCTGTCAAGTTTTGCTTCATTTATTTTCATGTTCTGTTACTACCTGCATATATGTTAGGATTGTTATGTCTCGCCAATGAATTGACTCATTTATCATTTAAAAAGTCTTGCTTCATTGACAGTAATGCACTGTATTTGTTATTAAAATAGCTACTCTAGCCTTCTTATCATTAGTGTTTACAGGTTATATCTTTTCCATTCTTCTTTTACTTCCAACTTACCTGTGTCTTCACATTTAATATGCAATTCTTGTAGAAAGCATAAAGTACTGTCTTGCATTTTTAGTCAACCTGATGAGCTGTGTCTTTACTGGGCATGTTTAGTCCCTCTATATTTAATATAATTATTGATATGGTTGGGTGTAGGTCAACTATTTTGTTATGTTTTTTGGCTTGTCCTACCCTTTATTGTTTCTCTCTGTCCCTCCTTTTTTCCTTCCCTGAGTTTGAATGCTTTCTAAAATTCTATCTCAAATTCTCTCTTGGCTTTTTAGCCATTTCATTTCTCTTTTCATTATTATTTTTAATGTTTTCTTTAGAGATTATAATATAAATCTTTAACATTTCACAATCTAATAAGAATTAATATTTTACTAGTTTTTGTAAATGACGCATCCATTTGTTTTATAACTTTATTTATTCAACATTTTTGTGAAATACTAGTAGTTGTCCCATATATTATACCTACATGTGCTATACACCCCATGACACAATTTTGCATTTTCAATTTAAACAATGATCTGAATTTTGAGCAATTGAGAGAAATATGACATATAGTATTTTAAACTTACATATTTACAATTTAGAGTGATCTTCATTCTTTTCTCAACATCCAAGCTTTATCCAGGATTATTTTCCTTGAGCCAGAATTTCCTTTAGTATTTCCTCTTATTCAGGTCTCCAGGTAACAAACATATTTTTTATCTCAAAAAGCTGTTATTTCGCCTTAATTCTGGAGTAATATTTTTCTTGGTTATAAATTTCTGGGTGACAAAATTTTCCTTCTCTCAGCACTGCAAACACAATGTTCTTTTGTCTTCTTAACACCATTGCTTCTGATAAGATGTCAGCAATAATTTGTGCCATTGTTTTCTTTGATATAATGTGTCATTTCTCTCTGAACTTTAAAGATTTTCTCTTCATCTTTGTTTTTCAATAATTTGACAATGATGTGTCAAATGTAGTTTTCTTTGTAGTTATTTTTCTTAGAGTTTGCTGAGCTTTTTGAAGCATTTGATATCTGCCATTTATCAAATTTGGGAAATATATTTGCTGCTTCATCCTCTTCCTCTAAGGATCCAATTACATGTATGTTAGACCTTCTGGGATTCTCCACAAACACTGTTCTGTTCCTCCCTCTTTGCTTTTCAACTTGAGTAATATCTATTGATCTATATTTGTTTAATTTTTTCTATCACCTTATATCTACTAATAACTGTATCCAGTAAGTGATTTTTTTTTTTACTTCAGATATTGTATTTTTTAGTCCTTAAATTTTAATTTGATTTTTTATAGTTTTTTTTTCTGCTGAGATTTGTTATCTTTTTGTTCTTTATGGTCTTGATTTCCTTTGCATCTATAGTTATAATAGCTACTTTAAAATATCTGCTAATACCAAATTCTGGGTCATCTTGAGTCAGCCTCTATTAGATTGTCTTTTCTCTTGAGTATGGAACATCTTTTCTAGTTTCTTCATATATTGTACTTTGGGTTATGCCCCAACTATTGTCATGATTTATTGTAAAGACTCTGACATTTACTATGCTCTTCTCAACAGTGTTTAATTTGTTTTGTGTTATCAGGCTATTCATTTTCTGAACTCAAATTCTGCCCACTGTCCTCTGTCTCTGAAAACTCTATCCAGTTATTTTAGACTAGCTAGTAAGCTTGGAATCTGTCCCACACATGCATAGTTCATGGTTAGCCCCATGGTTGGAGTTTACATATGAAGATTTGGGGTTACATCCCTGTTACTCTTGTTTTTTGCAGTTTTTTATCTTTAACAACTGTGAGAGTTTCTGTTCAAGTTCTAGCTCATGCTACAGATAAGGTCAGATGGCTCTGCTGTTGACTTCCAGTGAGAATGCCTGTTGTTTGGCTGGAACACATTGCAGCACCTACTAAGGCTCAGCAGACATTCTGAAATTAACAAATAAATGAGATTCACACACGCAGCATTGGTGTCAAACAGACCTTAGTTCAGTGTTCTCCTCTGCATTGTTTTTGCCATTTGATCTTGGGAGAGTCAATCTCTCTGTCTTGAGTTTTCTCCTAAAAAGGAAGAGAATAGTAGCTATTTCTCAAGCTTTGGTTAAGATTGAGTTAATTAGATAGTGTTTGGCATGTCAACATGTGAAGGCTTTCACTGTTATTCCAAGGTCAACTGAGAAAAGTTCCACAGGAAGAGTGTACCATTGAGGGGTCTAAGGAGGCAGCAACAATTTTCATTTGGAGAAGAGGCTTTTTAGAGGGATTTAGTGTTTAAGGTAGGCATTGAGAAATGTAAGCTATTTAATTCAAAATATTTGCTTCTAGTGTTTCACATTTACATATTTTCCTTATATATATAGATATATAAGTAAATGTATATACTTAAATGTACATGTAAGTATATATGTACATACTTATATATCTATATATATAAAAGGCTAAGTGATCGTCCCACTGTCCGACCATATGACTGGCCAGTAGGTATGATGCACACTGACCACCAGGGGGCAGACGCTCAGCATAGGAGCTGCCGAGCTGCGGTGAGTTGGCAGCAGCTGTTCTCAGGTGATGCAACCCTGGAACTAGAGAGGAGGGAGCCTGATTCCTCACCAGGCTGTGTGATTCCACCGTTGGCCATGGGTTATGTTGTTGCTGGGTCACTGTCGGCCTCAAATCTGGTTTACTGCACACTTGCATTTGCATTCCACACCCTGTATGACAGCAACTTTGCAGAGTGCCCACTCGCACTCCAGGACCCCTTGGGGGATGTCAGAGAGCCACTTTTGGCCTGATCCCCACAGGCCAGGCCGAGGGACCCTGCTTACTCTGCAGATGCCCTTCAAGCAGCAGGCGCTGCCCCAGGTGTGGCTGGCTAGCGAGGGATTGTGGGAGGTTGGCTCCAGGGTGTGTCTGGACCTTCTCGCCCAGTCCCATCCTGCCAGCCACCTTCTAATTAATCTCCTTTCATTGTGCACGAATCTGTGCACCAGGCCACTAGTATTATCTATATCTATAGATATCTACATCATACATGTCTGTTTCTACATATAGATATTTATACATACACATATAAGCATGCATATAGACCTATAGATATAGATGTAGGTATGGGTATAGATTAGATTAGATATATCCATAGATACATAGATATAGCTACACACACATGAATATACATTTAAAAGTATAAAAGTGGAATCAAACTGTCATTTAAAAATAGGCCAAGAACAAGGTCAAAATCAATGCAAATACTTTTGCAAAACTAAAGATGAGTAAAATCATGAAACAAGAGTTCAAAGCAATTTCCAGACTTATTATACTCCCTCTGTCAGAGATGTGCTAAAATTTGAATTAGGATCATGTCTGACACTTGAAATTGGGATACAAACTTTCTTATTCAAGAGAATTAAAAAATGTATAGCTCAGGGCTGAGTTTTTATGATCTCTGGAGCTAATCTAATTGTAGCTTCAGATGATGTCAGAAATCCTACTGGTGTTGCAAAAGGAGTGGGTTACATGAAATATCCAGGCCTCCTTTCTCTAACCTGTCAGAGTTAACCTTGACAACGTTTTTAATGGTTTGGGAAACCATGATAAATATAACACAATGTTGACATTTTTAAGGATATGAACCAATGACAAAGAAGTTGATATTTTGGAGCTCTGAGATCTAGACCTGGCTCAGCTACTTGCTGTGCAAATGTACCCAAATGAAACAATATTCCTTGCTCATTCCTTCCTCGTTAAAATTGTGGAGTGGGAGAGGCATTTCATTTCCCTTCCAAATAACATTTACAAAAATGAGTTTGTGAGCAATCTACAAAAAGAATAGGCACTATCATGCTGAAATTTACTATAATCATGGGGCACTTTCAGAATTTTTTTATTTAATAACTGAAGGCTAAAAAATTAATTGTAACCACATAAATTTGTTTAAAATAATGTGAAATTATAAAAATACTAGAGGCCAGGTGCAGGGGATTCGTGCACTGGTGGGGGGCGTGGCCTGTGGAGATCGGCCCACTGTTGGAGTGCCACTGATCCAGGTCAGCTGAGTGGCTGTGGACCCTCCCTCTGAGCAGCTGCTCCCTGGTCTGGCATCTTCCTTGGAGCCAGAGCACTCGCCTCTCCATGGGACCCAGTCAGGGCCAGGCCCAGGGACAATAGCACTGATAGGCAGTGGAGTAGAACTCAGTCCCTCAGCGGCCACGAACCCACCTCCCAGCTTCCAGGGTCAGCTCTGCGAGCCTGACAGCCGTGCTGCACGGCCTGTGGGCATCCGGAGGAGGTGGCAGGGAGCGAGGAGGAGCCTGGGGTGAGGAAGCGATAATCGCAGACAGGTTCCTGCCTGTTGGCCTGGGGTTCACAGAAGGAGCAGCCACTCATCCCAGTCAGCTGTGTGGTGCTCCCACTATGGTAGCACACTGACCACCAGAGGGCAGCTCCTGCATTGAGCATCTACCCCCTGGTGGTCAGTGCATGTCATAGAGACTGGTCGACGACTGGTCGTTCTGGTCGTTCTGCCATTTGGTCACTGGGCTTTTATTATATAAGATGTGTTAAAATCAAGCATATTTTTAGTTACATTACATTAGAACTTTTAAATTGTAATAAACAATGAGGAGTAAATTGTTGAAGTTCAAATAAATTAAATTTGCTCACATGATAGCAATTGTGTGCTGTCAAAATTGTCTCAGACATACAACATGTTTACTTTTACACATAGATTCAGCAAGGACCTACCTTCTTCCCAAGCTCATTTTATGCCACTCTCTCTTTGGCTCACTACATCAGCACTTTCTAGCCTCAGGGCCTTTGCTCATGTTGTTTCTTCTTCATAGCAGCTCTTCTCATACTCTTCTTATGCAGGTTCTTTCTCTCTTTTTTTTTGGATCTTAGCTTAATTATTTTTCACTCGAGATACCTCTTCTGACCATTCTATCTGTAATGACCCTCTTTTTTTCCCCATTATTCTCTTCTTACCTCCATTTTCTTTCCATCATCAAAGTTATTCCCATCGTTAAAATGCCAGCCCATTTTTTCCACAAATGAGGATATTGGGAAACTTTTAAGAAACTTTGTTAGATTTGAAATAAATCAAAGATAACACAACTAGTAAGTTCAGCAACTTTTCTTGAGAATCTTAATTTGTTCCTTCTTAATAATCTCTGTTTTGGAAATTTCAAAGTGATACTTAAGAATCAGAAAGAATTTTTAAAAATATTTTCTTTTGGTTCTAGGACTTGGTTTGAGTTGCTTTCATAATTACAATCATCATGCTATCTGAGCTTGAATTGTTCTACTATTTTTATGGCAATGTTAATCAGTTCTATTCTTAGAACTGATTACAATGGAGAGTTATTTGAAAATGTTATCAATGATCCTGATTGCAAAATAAAATTGCAAATTGTTTGCAGAGCTAAGTTTAACAACAGAATTCTCTTTAGTGTTCTGTAATAATCCCTACCTTTTCAGACCTCTCCCTACTGCTGTCTTTGTAGAATAATTCTTGACTCCAGGATTTTTATCCTAGAATTTGTCATTGTCATTGCCTAGCTATTTGACCTTGAGCGTGTCAACTATTAACTTTTCTGTGCCTTAAATTTTGTCACCAGTAATAACAGGATAATATGTTTCCTGCCTAAATCACAGGTTTATTGTGAAGATATAATGAGTTATTCTTTGAGAAAATGCTTTGTAAATCATAAAGTGCTATAGATGATATTTTTATATTCTTGATTTAGCTTTTAAAAGATATCCCAAAGAAAGAGTATCACAGCAAGTCTTTTCTAGAACTACTGAGTCTAAGTAAGTTTATATAAAAGTAAATGTATCATAAGCTCTAATTCAAATCCATGAAATATGTTTACTGATAAAAGTCTGGACTCAAATGTCAGAGAAAATTGTATAAGCCACAGTCCTGACTTTTATTGGCTCTTTGATCTTGAATAAATTAAAAAATTTACTTGAGCCTTCAACTTATTGCTAAAATGCTCATAATATCTACTTGGTGACCTACTTATTAGGACAGGCTACTGCAGGTTATGCTGTGATTGCCGGAAGCCGGTCCATCCTTGCTGCTTGACACAGTCGCTGCAGGATAGAAACATCTGCACAGCATATGTTTCAAGGGACCTGGCATATATAGCATACTGTTCTTAATATGTTTGCTCCCCTTAGCGCTGTGTGTTTTAACCAAGGTCACCTCTCCGAGAAAGGTTGTTTCCCCAGGTAGGGATTTTTCCCTGAAGTTAGGGAGGGGATGAAACTCCTTAACTAAGTCCCAGGCGGGTAGTTAATCACTTTAACTACGAACAATCATGCTTAAGCTACATAATCTTTACTCCCTGGAATGGAGATAAGAAACGCCCTAACCTTTGGAATAGAGATTGATAGGATTGGAATCAACTGGTATAAATACAGATGCAACAAGACAGTAAGAGACAGAACTTAGAAGACAGAACCTACACACAGAACTTAGAGATAGAACCTAGAAGACAGAACCTACACAGAACCTAGAGACAGAGGAACTTCGCTGGAGAGAACATGGCAAAAGATCCTGGACAGAACTGGAGACAGAACCTAGAGACAGAACCTAGCGAGAGAACCTGGCTGAAGAGCCTAGAGACAGAAATTGGCTGGAGAACCTAGACAGAACATGGCAAGAGAACCTGACTAGAACCTGGTGACCAAACCTGGCTGGAGAAGTCCCTGTGTCATTCCTTCTTCGCCAACTCTGTCCACACCTTTGGGGACCCCTGGACCTGCTGGGGTTGGACCCCAGCATGTGATAACAAACAATTCCAAAATTTCAGTGGCATATACAACAAAGCTTGGTTGGCTTCTCCTCCCACTCATACTGCTATGGGTCCTTTGTGGGTCAGTTGGGCCTATTTCTTCTTACTCTGGAACTTTTGCTGATAGAGTTGCTACCACATAAAAGTTTGTTGATCACCAGAGAGCAGGTAATTGTGTACTGACTTGGCTTTACCTGCTGACGTTTTACAACCCAAAAAAGAAATCATATGGCCTCACCCGTTTCAAGGTACAGAAAAGTGTAACCCTATCATAGGCCTTGGAAGAGAACTAGAAATATTTGAAGGATAACCCTAATCATTGTCCCAAACAAGTTGCTTTAAAATTACATGAACAGCCCTGACCGGTTTGGGTCAGTGGATAGAGCGTCGGCCTGCGGACAGAAGGTTCGATTCCAGTCAAGGGCATGTACCTTGGTTGCGGCACATCCCCAGTAGGGAGTGTGCAGGAGGCAGCTGATCGATGTTTCTCTCTCATTGATGTTTCTAACTCTCTATTCCTCTCCCTTCCTCTCTGTAAAAAATCAATAAAAATATATTTTAAAAAAATTACATGAACAATAAATGCTTATCACAGTGCCTGGCACATATATTAAGGGTTCAGTCATTTTTTTGTTTTTTTTTTTACTTAGCATTACCTCACTTGTCTTTATACACAAATAATTTTGAGACTTCCACATTGAACATTCACAATACCCTGATGAAACAGAAAGCTAGAGAATGTAATAGAAACATGTCTAAGTTATTCTGTAATAAGGGGTAATAACTATTCTCCCTCTTAAATACTTGTTTTTCTCCCTTAAAAATAATTGCAAAGAAAAATTTTGTGACTATGTGAAATTACATGGCATCACAAAGCAGCTTGGGCTTCTGAGAAGTACCTACGTGAGGCACATTGAATCTGTTTTATTGAGAGGTATCCCAGAGCCATCGTTCCTGATGCGTCAAAGAAGGCATAAAACTTGCAAATAAATCTTGTTTTTTCAGCAACTTTGCAGTTGTTTCCCTGGAAGCCCTCTGACTGTTCTTCCATTCTTCATGGAGACTATGCTTCAATTTGACCCTCTGTGATCCCCAAAATATCCTGTTTTCTATGCCAAATGACACAGATAAGAAAGGCAGAGGGAGAAGAAAATGGGAAAACAAAGGTGCTCATGAATGCCTAGCCTGGTCCCTCTGTGCCAAGGGCGCTCACTGCCAGTCCCTCCCAAGTTACACGCTGGTGTATTGCCTCTCATTTAATCCCCAGGTGTCCATTCTGCTGAAACCCAGGCTTTTCCCCATTATGTAACAATAAATAATCAGGTCCTGTATTTTTCATGTCCAATGTAAAGGCATTCTGTTATAAACTCACAAACATCAATTGGTAATATTATATGAAATAATGAATTTATGGAACCATAAGGCCCATGAGAGATAAGCTGGGTCAAGCTATTGGTAGTGGCTGCTTCCAACCTCACCCATGCCCCTCCGTCCCCATGACTCCAGCCCAGGCTCAAAAATGGTCATTAAAAATTAACGAGGATGTTTAATGTGAACTCAGGTATCTGGGTTATTATGTCTGAATTCTAGGCAAGCTTCTTGAATATGGTGCCCCAGACTGGGGTGACAGGAAGTAGATTTTTTGTTGTTGTTGTTTGTTTGTTTTAAAATATTTTTTATTGATTTTTAGAGAGAGAGGAAGGGAAAGGGATAGAGAGATTGAAACATCGATGAGATAGGAACATCATCGATTGGCTGCCTTCTACAACCCCCACACTGGGGATCGAGCCTACAATCCAGGCATGTGCCTTAACCTCTTGCTTCCTGAGTTGATGCTCAACCACTGAGCCACACCAGCCAGGCTAGATTGTTTTCTTATTCAACTTAGAACTTAAAATTATTAAAGAACTAGAGGCCTGGTGCATGAAATTCGTACACAGGGGAGGGGGGTCCCCTCAGCCCAGCCTGCATGCTCTCCAATCCAGGACCACTCGAGGGAACTCTGACTGCTGGTTTAGGCCCAATCCCAGGGATCGGGCCTAAATCAGCAGTGGGACATCCCTTTCACAATCCTGATCTGCTGGCTCCTAACCGCTCACCTGCCTGCCTGTCTAATTGCCCCTAACTGCCCTCCCCCCTGCCAGCTTAATCACCCTTAACCGTTTTTGCCTGCTGGCCTGATTGCCCCTCACTGCCCCCCCTGCCGGCCTGGTTGTCCCCTAACTGCTCCCCTGCCTGATCACCCCTAACTGCTTCTGCCTGCTAGCCTAATTTTCCCCAATTGCCCCCCCACTTGCCTGGTTGCCCCCAACTGCCCCCCTGCCAGCCTGGTTGCCCCATGCAGCCTGCTGCTGTCCTTTGGTGGCCCCTCATTAACCCTCCTGCCGGCCTGGTCACCCCTTGCAGCCTGTTCAGTTGTCTGTTTGGTTGCAATGGCTGCTTAGGCTTTTATATAGATAGATGGTTGTTATATTCACTTCCAGCCAGCATCTTCATATTTCCTCGCTACGAGCTCCGTGACCAGATGTGTTTAGCTGAGGCCCAGTAGGCACATGCACTGGTTTTGAGACAGCAGCTCTCAGTTTCTGGAAAAGTACTGTTTTGGGAGACAATTAGGCACTCAGTTTTATACAGGTGTTATACCTCTGACCGGCTTTCTTTTCTCTACCCGCCCACCCCCTGTCTTCTTCTCCTTTTCTTTTTCTTTTACTAAATCTATTTGCTGGAGTAGAATTCTGGCCCCGAGAGGCGCAGCATTTGTCAGTGGGAGAAGGTGTGGGTGGGAGCAAATGTATTTTTCAAGCCAGTGCCTCACTCTGCACCCAGGGCACGATTCCTACTGTCGGGATGGATACCTGTGAGTATCCCTCCCTCAGGTGCAAGCGTCCATAGTCGATACTTAATTTATGGAAGTGCTCAGCCTGATTTTAGAAAATACGTAGTGATGTAGTGATGTAAGACTAAGAATCAAGGGAAAAGATCAAGTTCTCACAGTCGCTGCTTGCTAATTAATCCCTGTGATTAACCACCTGAGAGAATCATCTAAGAATAGCTGTATTGGACAGCATTGCTTTCTGTCTTTTTCCCCTCTATCGTTGGCTCTCCACAAACAAGAGAAAATAGAGGGTATTTGGAAGGGAATATTTTGACAGTTCTAAAACAATAACCAGGCTACATGTAATTAGTGATTTTTGCTTTGGTGAGCTACAGCTCTCAGGGGGAAGCAGGCCTGCCTTTCTTTTCATTTGCAGCCTTTTCTTTTTCAGATGATTCAGCTTCAGGTATCTTCAGAGGTATGCATAAAGCTTTATAAATTATTTGAGGTTTTCATAAAAGCCAAACTCTGCAGGCAGCATGATCAATTCTAGATAGCAAAATCCATTTCACTCTAAAATCTGTAGCCAAATCAGGACTGAAAATTTTACAATTAATTTTTTCCTCTTAAAAAATAAAATCTGAACTAGTTCATTTTAAACTACAGTATGTAAAAATTTAGTCAATAGTCTTAAGGGTTCTACTGCAGGTATGTTTGTATACATACATATATTACATATAAAGCATTAAAATATATTGAAACTTACCATAAGCCAAACACAATATTATATTTATAACAAATTCAGATGTCTTTTTTATAATGTTATATATTTGTATACTTATCTTAAACCTAATCACAAATGTCTTGGCTAAGATGGTCATCGAATCAACCTTATATTTCAATATTATGAGATGACATAAAATTCTACCTCCCAGAGATCTCTGATAGCATTTCATTGTAAGTCACTCTAGATAGTTATCTCTACTTACACATATGTAGAAGATTTTCAAAAATGGGATCTGCACACCATTTGGAAATGAAGCATGATTTAAGTATCATAAGAATGAATTTTTCTAATTGCATCATTACTATGCAGGCATTTACCCTTCCTGGTTCAGATTCTGCTTCCAATGGATCAAGCATAGTCCCTTTGAAAGGGAGAGCCCTGAGTTTCGTCACCCATTAGTCCCTTGCAATCACACTGCTGTATGGGGGGAAGATGAAATGAGCTGAGATTCTCCCATTAACTAGACATGCGACCTTCAGCAAATCTTACCCGTCCCTGGAATTCATTATTTGTATTCATCCAATGACAGAATTAGAATAAATGACTCTTGAATCTTAGTGACTTCATCTCATCTCTCCAGGGCTGCCTTTCAGATGCACCTCCCTCTCCTTGTGGTCTACTAAGATGGGTCCTGGGGGAGTGGGGGACACAAAGGAGCCCATGTTCATTCTAAAACTTTACCAAGCTCAGCTTCTGTGCAGGGTAGGCACTCAGGATATAGGGGTAAAGAAGGAGGTATACTTCAGCATCTAATAACTTTTGTATTTTGGACGTTTAAACTTTTCTCTAGTCTAGATTGGAAGGTAACTAAAGCCAGCTTTTGGGAAGTCTGGCAGCTTTTGGGTGGCATACCAGGGAAAGAGATCAAGTAGATAGGACTTAGAGTTGAAAATGCATCTGCCTGGCTAGCTCTCTGTGGGCCATTCAGTTTATAATCTATTGTGGTCGTTGCTGATGAAATGACATTCAAGGACTTAGAGATCCTGAATCTGGCCACATGCCACCACAGTTCTTCGCTGCTCTAAAATGCCTGTCATATTGTGCTTGGTCTAGTATGCAATGAATTTTTGGATAAGTATTTGTGGTGTTTTTAAAAATATATTTTTATTATTAATTTCAGAGAGGAAACGAGGAGAAACATCAATGATAAGAGAGAACCATGGATTGGCTGCCTCCTGCACACCCCACACTGGGGATCGAGCCCGTAACCCAGGCATGTGCCCTGACAGGGAATCGAGTTGTGACCTCCTGGTTCATAGGTCAGCACTCAACCACTGAGCCATGCTGGCCAGGCCATTTGTTTAAAATCAGTTAGGATACCAGTCGGCATTCTCAGCACATTGTAATAACTTAATAGATGTTTTTTAAACAAATTAATTACTCGGTTTCATTTCTTCTCAAAGTGTTAAATCCACACACTAGAACAGTGATGGCGAGCCTATGACACGCGTGTCAGAGGTGACACGCGAACTCATTTTTTGGGTTGATTTTTCTTTGTTAAAGGCATTTAAATATATAAAATAAATATCAAAAATATAAGTCTTTGTTTTACTATGGTTGCAAATATCAAAAAATTTCTATATGTGACATGGCACCAGAGTTAAGTTAGGGTTTTTCAAAATGCTGACACGCCGAGCTCAAAAGGTTCATCATCACTGCACTAGAATATAAAGGTAAGAGGCAGAATTTATTTCATTTACTTAGAACTTCTCTAGGATATACTGATTGCATCCTAGATATGCAGAAAGTGGAAGCAAATAAGAAAAGGGAAAATGGCCAACGCTATTCCTTTGCCTTCTAAATCTGGTGCTTGCTCATCATCCGCTGAACTAATCACGAGTGTGCCTTGAGTTGAGGATCAAACAGGGACATTGTAGCATCAGGAAGTTCAGTGCCCTTTCTTTATTGAAGCAATCATTTTTATTAAGAGCCTACTGTGTCTTGAGTATGTTCTACATTCTGCACATTAAGAAACCAAATATATGTTTTTCAATATCCACCCAAACAGACTTTTATACAAAAATACTCCAAACAAATATTGGTTTAGGATGAGGAGAGAGCAAGTATGCTATCTCAAAAATCTTTTCTAGGAAGTTAAACACCGTTTACAAATTACATCACTATTTTCAGTATTATCATCTGCTTCTGTGTTTCGGAAGACAATGGTACTCATAGACTTGAACAAGAGGGGTGTTCTGGTTCTTCGTCTCATTGCTGTGCTGGTTCTTACTGCCCTCTTCTTCCAAATATATATATTACTCTTTAGGAAGGAAAATTATTAGTTCGATGAAATTGCTGCAGTATTTTTCTTCCCAACTGTGTGCAATTCATTTCTTTAGCTGTGTGTCAGTTGCCTAGGAAACCTTGGTGGAGGAACATTTGATTGGCTGTCATCTTGGACTTATCATGAGAGTGTTGAGCACAGAATTAGAGTGGTATAGCCCAGATGAGTTGTTCCAAAGATATAACAATACCTCGCCGTGCTTGTTTGCAAGCAGATGCAAAGCATACTGAGTTTGAGGTGTTATCATGCTGCCGGAGATTCTGTGTGTAGAATTTTGAAGACTCCCGTAATAGACACTACGCAGCACTATTTTCTCAGTACAGCAACCTTGATCTCTTGCCAGGTATTCAAAATGTGTTTTCCTTACCTGTAGTCTGAGACTCTTAATTTAAGGTCCCAATTTGAGAGCCATAACTGCACCATCCCTCCAGGGCAGCGGAACTGTTTCCTAAGTTAGGCTATTTTACCTGCTTGAGGGGATGATGAAAGTAACCAGGCTGTATTTTTCAGTACTGTCACACTCCTTACATAATGTATTTAATGACAATTTTAATATCTGTAATACACTGCCATTTATACACTACCTCATCCAATTCTTTCTGGAACCTGTGAGCTAGGAAGAATAAGTCTAACTAGCTTGCTTAAAAGATGAGATATTAAAGGCCCAAAGAGATGAAACTATTCATGTGTGATCACAAAATTGAAAAGTAGCAGAGCTGAAATTCATATCTGAGTCTGCTGATAAAGGTCAGAGTCCTCCCCATAGGAATTTCTAATTGTCCCCATCTAATAAAACAGCCTGTCCCGGTGGCCTCCAGCTCCAAAGGATATGCCCAACCCGTCTATTTCTCTGGTCCTCTGCTATCCCACATATTTTCCCTCCAGACTTCCAGCCAGCCTTCTAAATGGTTTCCTTGATACTGCTCTTACTTCTTGAAATACATCCTCCCCACCGCAGCCAAGTATTTTAAAAATTGCAATGTAGGTGTTTTTAAAGTAAAATTTACATGCCACGAAGGCACAGATTGTAAAAATACAGTTCAGTGTGTCCTGATGAATATAGACTTCATATGACCGCTACCAAAATTGGGATTGAGAACATCCTCAGAACTCCAGACATTTCTCGCATGCTGTCTTCCAGTCCCTGTCCCTCAGATGCAACCGTTGTTTTTTTTTCTTTCACATGAAAATGTATAAAAATGATATCATGCAATATAAACTCTTTGGTTCTGGCTTTTTTTCTCAGCAAAATATTTTTGAAATGCATCCATGTTGTTGCATGCAGGAGAAATTTGTTATTTTAAGCACAGTGTAATATACCATTGTCAGCATAGATCTCAAGATATTTATCAATTTCAACTTTTTAAAAATATATTTTTATTGATTTCAGAGAGGAATGGAGAGGGAGAGAGAGCTAGACACATCAATGATGAAAGAGAATTATTGATTGCCTCTCCTGCATGCCCCGTACTGAGGATCAAGTCTGTATCCCAGATATGTGCCCTGACCTGGAATGGAACCAAGACCTGATTCGTAGGTCGAAGCTCAACCACTAAGCCAAGCCAGCTGGGCAATTTTACTTTTGATAGACTCTTGATTTATTTCTTATTTTTTAATATTATGCCACAGTAATGTTTGTAAAAGTCTTATTTTAGAACTAGAGGCCTGATGCACGAAATTCGTGCAAAGGGCTCGGCCCTCACAGCCCCAGCTTCATCCAGAAGGTCGTCCAGATGGTCATTCTGCTGTTTGGTCTAATTAGCATATTAGCTCTTTATTATATAGGATAGTTTCAGATTTACAGAAAAGTTGTGATGCTACCCCACATCCACTACTTGTCACAACTAATTCATTGATGTTGACATTGTTATCATCTAAAATTCAGAGATTATTTGGATTTTCTTCGATTTTACCTAATGTTGTTTCTTTGTTCTGGGATTCCATCCAGCACACCACCTTACATTCAGGTGACATGTTTTCTTAGGCTTTCTCTAAACTGTGATGGTTTCTCAGAATTTCCATTTTTGATGACTTTGAGAGTTTTGAAGAGTAGTAAGAGGCATTTTTTAGACTATTTTTGAATTGGGGTTTCTTTAATTCTTATGATTAAGCTAGAGTTATGGAGTTTGGGGGAAAAGGCCACATAGGTGAGGTGCCATTCTCATCACCTCAGAGCAAGAGCTTAAGTGACCAACACGGCATCACTGTGGATATAAACCATGATCTCCTGGCAAACAATTTTTATAGTTTTCTACTTTACATTTAGATAGATAAGCCATTTAAGTTAATTTTTATGTAAGATATAATATCTATAATTAGGCTCATATTTACATATGGAACTACTATTTGTTTTTTCAGTAATGTTGGTTAAAAATCTACCCTTTCTCCATTAAGTTGTCTTGTGCCTTTGTTAAAAATACGTTAACTAAATATGTGGGGGTTTATTTCTGGGCTCCATATTGTCACTGATATATGTGTCCATTCTTTTACCATAAACAAGGTGTTGTGATTATTGTAGCTTTCTACTAAGCTTTGAAGTAGATTGTTTAATCACCCAATTTTATTTTGCTTCTTGAGTGTTATGTTGCATATTCTATGTCCTTTGCATTTGCATATAAATTTTGGAATCAGTTTATCAATATCTAAAAAATAGCTTGCTGGAACATGGATTGGGATAGGATTGAATCCATAGATCAGGTTGGGAAGAACTGACATCTTAACGACATTGAGTCTTCCAACCTATGAACACACAATAAATTCCACTTACTTAGATGTTTTTTCATCGTCATTTGTTTTAGTTTTCCTTCTATAGATCTTGTGCATATTATCTTAGTTTTATACCTAACTACTTAATTGGGGGGAGGGGGGTACAGATGAAAATATTACTTATTTTTATTTTTTTTAATTTTCATTGATTTCAGAGAGGAAGGGAGATGGAGAGAGAGAGAGAAACATCAGTGATAAGAGAGAATCATTGATTGGCTACCTCCTGCATGCCCCCTACTGGGGATGGAGCCCGCAACCTAGGCATGTGCCCTTGACCTGAATTGAACCTGGTACCCTTTAGTCTGCAGGCTGACACTATCCACTGAGCAAAATCAGCTAGAGCAATAGTATTGTTTTTTTAAATTTCAATGTTTTATAGCTGGCAAACATAGTAAGTTTAGAAACATAAGCAATGCCATGTTTAACCATTGCACTTCAAATGCAAATTTCTTATTCTGGCCTACAAGATTCTGCCAGTCTCTCTAAACTAATTTCAAACAAGGTAACTTTTATTCCTAAAGTGCAAAATCAGTCTTTTTAATATTTCTTGACTTAATTCAAGCTTTTCCATTACTTGAGGCTTTTGTGCTTGCCCTTCATTGTGCCTGGATTTCTCTTTTCCTAAGTATTTTCCAATTTGGTTCTGGCATTTTTTATCCCTCAGGTAGCAATGCAAATTTCAAATGTCAGAGTGGTTTTCCTGATCACTACATTTAAATAGCCTAAAATTCCTTTCTCCACTTTATTTATCCTTCATAGCCTTCACAGTGGTTATTACTATATGACATCATTTTATTTGTTATGCTTTATAGTTAATTCAGTCTCTATACAAATAGAATATTAATTAGATGAATAAGGACTTTTCCTTTTTCATTCACTACTTGATTCTCAGGGCTTATTACCATGTATAGTCTTCTACGGAAACATTTCTCTGCTAAGTGCTATTATGTAGAGTTTGGACACTCTAATTGTACTTAAATCAGTCCCATTAACACCAGTTCTTCACTCTTCTTTCCTCACACATCCCTTTCTTGCACTTGACTATAAGTTAATTGGTCCCCAGTTCTTCTCACTGAATCTTCTCCCACAGAAGAAAAGAAGAAATGACATGACTAGTATTCGTATGAACTGCAAGTCATCTATGAATGACCCTAGTCCATGAATGATGGGGATTTCCCTGAATACTTACACCCATACACCATTCTGAACCTCTGACTAGGTCCAGAGAGAGGCTTCTATTCGAAGGATCCTCACACCGAGGTGATAGTCTTAGAGCACACAGGATCTATGTTACTGCTGTCTTACTTCAGCTTATGTTGGGTGGGTGGAGATTTGCATTCATAGCCATTGTTGGTATTGATTTTGTATGGATTTAATTTCAAAGGAAAAAGCTACAGATTCTTATTTCTGCGGTCCCTAAAATTCAGTGGAAGATTGTCTAAAAGCACAGCAGATATTATTAGAATTTTAGAGGCAAGAAAAAAAAAGCCACAATATGGCTTCTGATATATATATTTCCAACTCTTTCACTGGCTCCATTGTGGTTATTTTACAACTTATGCCCCCTAACATGAAAGGAGTCTTTCTGACAAAGCTAGCTTGATAAGACAGCTGGAGTGTTTTTGGAGAATGTTGACCAAAGTAATTACTGTATTTCTGACAGCAGCTGTACAGTTTCTGTTGCTAGGGTAGAACTTAACCCTTAACTAACTGAATTCTAAGGAATTGATTGTCACATTTTGCTGGTACAATATCACTTTTAAAAACATGAGCTATTTAATTGGGTAAATAGCATAACACTTTATTCCTGGATACTGTAGGTTCAAAAAAACTTGCAAAAATATTTATATAATAGATGGAGAAAAAGTGGTTCTCTTTACTAGTCGATTTATGCCTGCTCTTATTCCCACAGTTGCATGTATCCTAACATTTAGCCTACTTGGTAATTAAGTAGGATTGAATCCTACTTGGATATAATTAAGCTTAAAGCAATATTGAGGTAAAATAGACTAAAATGCAGTACTTTTTCTAATCCCAGATTGCCAAAATGACATCTAAAACTTCTCCTACTCTTCTTTTAAATTATCAAAAGTCATTGCTTTGCAACAACCAGTTGCCAAATATTTGCTGAGTACCTACTCTTTATAAGACACTAATGGATTACAAAGAAGTGTAAAGCATGAATTCTGTTTTCAGAGATTATGCTACAGGTATGGCACTGAGATACACAGAAAAATTGCTATTAGGAGTAGGTAATAAATTCACAGGCATCATCATGGTCAAAAATTTATTATTTAGTGCCTGGTTGGGATCTTGAATAATATTCAGATTGATGATGTGCACAACATGGCATGTCAGGCTGTGAGAATGAAATGCTACTGTGGTTATAGTAAAACATGGTGGTCATAGTAGTAGAGTTAGTGGGTATAAGAACAACTTCACACATTACTTCTAACCCTCTCAACTGTCCTATGGATTAAGTGCTATGAGTTTTTACAAAAGAGAACCCTGAGGCTCATGTACATCCCAAATTAGGAATTCCATCAACATTCCAAAGTCAGGACTCCTTGTCTCAACCATGGTACTCTCTCTTTAAGACATCAAATCAGGCTTCAGGGAGGAGACTGGATTGGAACAAAGTTTAGCACATATGAAACTTGATTCAAGCACTCAGCCGTAAGGGAGGCATCCATTTATTTTCTATATATCAACCTAAATTGTTTTTCAGTTCCTCAACATGTAGAACATCGCATCAGGTATTTATTTTTATTCCAACTCCAACCATTTGTCATTTGTACAGAGGTTCTAAGTTTGTTTAAAATGGGAAGGAAGCAGCTTTCCTCCTTCAGTGCCCAAGATTGTCTAGTCTATGTGCCAAACTCGGGTGTGTCCATCTCTGACAAGGCTGGGAACTCTGTGGCTAGGGTGCCAGTACCCTAGAAACAGTACCCAAGCATCTCCTCAGGCATGTGGCCCGCTCAGACCTTCATCCCCTTCTCGGGCAGGGGCTTCCCCTCACTGCTGCTGCTTCGCAAAGACCAGACTGTCTCCTACTTTCCAAGAAACCCAGCACAACTCTTCCCAGTGGCTTTGGCTAGAAGATGTCTTGCAAGTCACCTTTCCTTTGGCCCAGAAACAGAAATTTCTCCGGAGACAAGGAAGCACAGGAGATCATGCTATCTTTGTGAAATGGGTGGAGAATGAGAAGGACCAGGAGGAAAAGAAAGCAAATTAGTATCTCAGTGGTTTATTCTGTCACATAAACATTGCAGACAAGTAGAAAGGAAATAGGCAAAGAGGACAAGATAGGCCCTTGTAGGTTACCTGAGATTGCAGTAGCCTGTGTGTAGTGCCTTGCTACCCACGCATGATTCTAACACCAGCAACAACTATATCTCATGGCAGTTTGTTAGGAACGTAGAAACTCATTGTGCTCCCAAGTCCACGAATGAGCACTAATAAATGCTAATGAATGGTACTGTCACAAGATTCCCTGGTGGTTTGTATGCATATTAAAGGTCTAAAACTACTGTATAGAGGGCAAAAAGCACAAAGTATGCTTGCCCAAAGTATAGTATATAGATCATTTTGTTACAACACAGGGTTTGTGCAAGAGAAGAAGTTTGATGCGTCTAGAAATGATGGCTCAAGAGACTTGAAAGACATGTTCAAGGAAATTAGAAGTTTCCCTGTATTCATCAGGGGGATCGTTGGAAGTTTTTGCACCATTTGTGAAAGAGTATGGTAATCTGTAGCCTCAAATATTCTCTGTAGGATATGCCTTTAAGTCCATCTGACACTTTCAAAATACATAGGCTTTTTCAGGCTGCTGGAAGGCCATTAATTTACTGACATTTTATGATGTAAAGATGTTCTGATTAATGACTTGTGAGAGTAATTTTAGCTCTTAGGGTCACTGGGTTCTGCAAAGAGGCAGTGGGAGCTACGATCTCAGGGATAAGAGAGATTGAATAAATGTTCACAGTCACAAACAGAATATGTAGGGCTACCAGGCCACCGGGAACACCGTATATGAGTCCTTCAGGTTTTTTAACACTAAAGTGTGCACCTTTTTTCATCTGCCCTTTGAATTCTTATTTGAATTCTCACCTGAGGTAGGTCGGATGCAGAGCGGAGCCGGCTCTCCTCATCCTCCTGAAGCAGCCTCCAGGTTAGTCATTGGCAGCCATCACTGCACATTAGAATCACCTGGGGAACTTGAAACACTCCATCTGCCCAGCCATGTTCCCAGACTAATCAAGTGATTATTTCTAGCAGTGCTAATAATCAGCCAGGTATGGCTAGAATCACATAAATGCCCTCAAACTGAGAATTACAATAAAAGAGGAAGTATTCTTCTGATTCAGTGTTTGGCGTGAACCAGATGATTATCATTTATTAGGTCCATAACACTGAGATCTGTGTTTCATGTGCATCATCTGTTAAGGAGTCGCCTAGAGAGATAATGGTGTGTCAAGGAAGATTTTTACCATAACCCCCCCTTTACGAAACAGTAAATGGAGGCTCATAGAAAGTAATGCAGTTGCCTACACTCAGGAAGCAGTTGAGCTGAGATTCAACCCAGCGGAGTAAGACTTGGAGCCTGACTCCTGGTCCAAATCACAAATCCTGAGAATTATATATGAATTCATTCTTCTTCCTGATGCTGATCCAAGGCTATTGAGTACAAAGTATTTTGTTGTTGTTGTCAATCCTCACCCAAGGATATTTTTCCATTGAATTTTAGACAGAGTGAAAGGGAGGGGGAGAGAGAGAGAAGCATTGATGTGAAGGAGACACATTGATTGGTTCTTTTATACCCTGCTTCTTAGCCCAGGTGTTCTTTTGGACATCAGACACCTTTCCCAAAGCCCTGATCTTTGTCAAGCTTCTGACTAGGATCAATGTTTATTTCTCCAACTAATTTGGTGACTGACATCACCAATCTGTTCTTGACCTTGGTAATAACGTTTATTTACCTTCCCACTGCCGATCTAGACTCAATAATATTGTCTGGTTCTCACTTGGAAACCTACATACAGGGTGGGGCGAAAGTAGAATTCCAGTTGTGAGTATGTGAAACAGAGTTTACTCTTGTTTTAGTGTTTATTAAATATTGAATTATTTTCCATAAAAACAACCATAAACCTACTTTTGCCCCACCCTGTATTTCTTGATTCACATTAATATATGAGAATTCTTTTTTTACTTTAACTGTTTGGGTTCTTGCACAACATTTAAGTGACTACCTAGAGTCAGACAGACCTGAGCTGGCATTTTGAGTATGCTATTAACCTGCTGTGTCACTTTGGGCAAGTCCCTTAACTTTTTACAATCTTAGGTACCTCATCTGAAAATTGTGACTGCAAACCTAACCTCAGAGATTAATGTGAAGATTAAATGAAGTAAAGCATATTAAACACTAAGCACAGTGGGTAGTATAATTACCTACTCAGGCAATCAGTTAATGATGCCCATGTAAGACACACACAGCGAGTGGGGGAGAGAGAGAGAGAGAGAGAGAGAGAGAGAGAGAGAGAGAGAGAGAGAGGGAGAGAGAGAGAGGAAATTTTATTTAATCTTCTTGCAGACTCAAATGCTGCTAAAAATGATAATGTTAGGAAATTCTGACTTAGACAGAATAAGGAATGTATCACCCATTACTAAGGAATGTATCACCCATAAATAAAGGAGCTAAGTTAAAGTTATAATATCCAAAAACAGACTGAGTCAAGTTCACATAATGTGATGGTCAAAACATTGTGAGTGACAAAATATTTACCATAAAAAATTAAAAAAAAATAAAAATCATGAATTTTGATGACTGCCCCTGCTTCTCCATGACCTAAATCTTTTTAGATCTCCTATCACTCAAGGGAAATATGTTGAAAAATGCCCCTGCATCCTCCCCTCTTTGGATGTTCCCTTCTTCCTCAGCTTACATCAGTGTGAACTGCTTCCATCCCAGTGCGTCTTCACCTCTGTGGGAGAGGATGCACACAAATATTTTGAGGGAATTTATGTCAATGGGCTCTAAAAAAAATCCAAAAAAACCCTAAAAAACAAAAACAACTACAACAACAAACCAGACAGTGCTGCTGTGCTGCCCGTGACCCTCAGCATCAGGGTGCCTACACAGAACTGCAATCTCAGGAAGTGGGGAGCGGATCTGAAGTGAGAAGTGACACAAAATGATTAGTTCCGCTCCGCAGACACAGGGTGCTGGCAGGCTGAGGACCAAGTCAAGCATCTTAGTCGTGAATTTGTTTGTGAAGGTGTCTGTGATTTGCACCACAAGGAAAGATGAAGAGAACATAAAACCACATTTTAGGACTATGTGTGATGGTGAGAAAATATTTTATTGGTGGTGTTATTTCCTGACAGCTTTGATGAACCTGCAGACTTCCTCCCTCTCGCTCCTCCATTCATGCTTCCACATGTGTCCCTGTTAATGTTAACCTTCCTACTAAAAGCAAAATGAACACACGTAGTTACTATGAGTCAGAAGCGTTTAACATGCATTTTCGTTATGGCCTTTGCAAATGAGGGCAGGTAACAGTGCCAGCTCTGCAGGTGGGTGGGCTGGACGTGAATCTCAGCTCTGCCATTACTGGCCCTGCAACTTGGGCAAGTTACTTAACCTTCCTTTGCCTCGGTTTCCTCATCTGACTCAAAAAGGTTGAGGTTGATAATAGTACATATCTCATGGGCCACTCAGTTTTGCAGTTGGAGCATGAAAGCAGGTATAGACAGTATGTAAACTAATGAGCATGGCTGTGTTTCCAATAAAACTTTATTTATAAATCAGGGGCAGGCAGGACTTGGCCAGAGATACTGTTTGCCAACCCTTGACTTAGGTAATCTTAGATGTGGGAGGAACTTTAGGGATCACCTATTTTACATATGAGACAACTGAGAGATAGGAAGAGGCTGTAACTTGACCACTTCTCCCCTAACCCTCCCCCCAAAAAAACATCTCACAAGTAGTGTTACAAAAAAACCAGTTATTTTTCTTACATAACTCATGATATAGTTTTCATCTGTAGAGTTCCAATAATGATGTCTTATTTTTCAGAAACAAAGTTCTCCCCAGTATGCATCTCATACTTTCCACTTATCTTAGACTCATTCCCCAGAAGCAGACCAAGAGAGAAGGATTCTTGGACAAGTGATAAGCAAGTAGGGGAAATAAGACAGGAAGTGGGAGGGTAAACCAAGCAAGGATGATATTTCAAGCAAAAGCTCTTCTCAGGATACATTGGAACATGACTGCACGGGGATCCCTGGAGTGCGGACTGCTTCTGAGCTGCCCTGTTCCCCGCCAGGTAATCACTGCCTAATGGACACCCCAGGAGGTTGCAAACTCTCCAGATCTTTCTCAGTGGCCCAAAGCTGCCCCTGTGGCCCAAGGGTGGTATACTGAAGACGTTGCATGCAGGATGTAGAAATCACTCCAAAAAATGTGTATCTGCTTGTGTGATTGGGGGGAGGTATGTAATGCAAAAATTACCTGAGGGAACTTGGGAGGGGCACTGGTGTTGTCTTCTTCAGGCCCTTAGTAGCAAAGGCAAACACATTAATTAACCTACTTGGAGGCATAGACCAGAAGTTCCTGCGAGAAGCTAGATACTTATTTCAGGTTTCTTGTTTTATCTATAATAATTCATATGAATTTTGTGTTTTACTTTAAGATCGCAATGATTACTTACTTGAGGGTCTTTCTAAATCTATTTGCTGTCTTCAAAAGTTGTTTTAACTGATACCTAATTTTTTTAATCTTCACATTTTAGATTTTTTTTCCTACCATCACTCTCCCACTGTACTTTCTTTCCTAGTAACACTTCAGTTTGGGTCAAATAACATCTTAATGATTTTCTTTTCTCATGTCCTGATAATACTCCCCTCTCTGTATAGAAGAACTCAGGCTCCCAAAAGAAAAAAAAAAAAAAAGAAACACACACACACACACACAATTAGATGAGCATCCATTTTACTATTCAGGTTTCTTATAGTAAGTTCTTAAGGGCTTTTCCAGTCTAATTTTAAAAGACTCTGGTGTACAGGATGAAATTTAAGATTTCTTCCCCAAGTCAGTTCAACTTCACAGTAAGATTAAAAAGAAATACAATGCTATGCCATCCCTTCCAGATATTCTCATGTCCCTTTGAATATAAAGATAACATAAAAGACCCTCTCAAATCACTAGTGCCTTTTCCATGATATGAGAGGTATTTTGTTTTTCCGTTCCAGTAAATATCTTACTGTGTTTTCCCACTAGTGGATCTTTTTTTTTTTTCAGTAAAGGCTTTCCCAGTGGTGACCTCTTTTTCCTGCAACCTCCTTGGATTATGCTCTTCTTAGTTTATGCCTTTCTTATAACATTAATATTCTATTGCTTAATCATTTTTTTTGCTATCTTCCTCACCCTGCTACAATTTAGCTCCTTAAGGAAAGGAACTTTATCTAATCTATCTTTTTGTTCTCTGCAGAACCAAGCACATTTCTGTGTACATAGATGTGCAGTATATTCCCTGAATTGCTGAATTCGATTTTGGCAGCCTGTGTCATAGAGGTGACCCTGTCGTCTAATGATGTTCAGGTTAATGTCACATTTGAATGCTGATCACTCACACTAGTGACTTTTTCCCTTTTGACATCCTTGCCCCAGGATATGTTTTTATTGGTTATTTTGGAAAAGAAGAAGAAGGGGAGAGAGAGAGAGAGAGAGAGAGAGAGAGAGAGAGAGAGAGAGAGAGAGAGAGAGAGACATCTATGTGAGAGGAAAGACATCTATATGAGAGAGAAACAATAATCAGCTGCCTCCCTATGCACAAAAATCAGGGATGGAACCACCTTGATCAGGCATAGAATCAGCAGCCTAGTTATGTATGTGCCCTGCCTGACCTGGAATCGAACCCGCAGTCTTTTGGTGTATGGGATGACACTCCAATCAACTGAGCCAGTCTGACAGGGCTCACACTAGTGACTTCTGATGATCAGAGATACTTAAGAGTTAGGAAGCCCTCACTTCAGTCTAAACTATAAGAGTATGTATATCTTATAAAATTTTGGCAGGTTGTTCCTAGCCAAATTGTTTAGTGTCAGATTCCCAAATGTTTGCATACCGCCTACATTTTTTTTTCAAATCCACGCACCACCTGCTTTGCTTTTTCTTAAAAACATTTTCTTTTTTTAATTATTAATTTCAGAGAGAGGAAGGGAGAGGGAGATAGAAACATCAATGATGAGAGAGAATCATTGATCAGCTGCCTCCTACACGCCCCCTAATGGGGATCAAGCCCACAACCTGGGCATGTGCCCTGACTGGGGAATGGAACCGAAAGGTGACCTCCTGTTTCATGGGTTGATGCTTAACCACTGAGCAACACCATCTGGGTGGCTTTTTTTTTTTCTATCAATATGTTCTTAAACGTACACAGTTTTAACTAAAATAAATTTATTTAAATGAAAGATGCTATCACTACCTTTTATGGAACTTTATTATTGACCACAAATGGAGTATATACATAATGATAAACACCAATGATTTGCAACTGAAGACTTTTATCCCTCAGTTCAAATGGAGAAGGAACAAGTAATTCATAGAGGAATATTGATGGCATCTTTACAGCAAACTGTGACTTTCTTTGTGACTAACTCAGGATGAAAGAGAGTTGAGACACGTGGTGATATTCCTATTTAGACCTCTGTCCGTGTAATATCCAGAATCATATCTTGAACCATCAAGGGTCTTCATGCCAACTTCTGGATAAAGTGCATATTTGGAGCATGCCAAATTCCCAAAGTTCCCCATTGCTTTTTGTTGATGCATCATTGGCTCTAATAGCTATATCACTTAATTCTAAATTTCCAAAAAGATAAATTATATTTAGCAAAAATCCCACAAATATTCCAATTACAAATGGGCAAAGGCCCTGAATAGACATTCCTCCAAAGAAGATACATGAATGGCTAACAGGTACATGAAAAAGTGCTGAACATCACTAATCATTAGGGAAAAGTGTATAAAAAACCTAAGTGAGATATCAGCTCATTCCCTGTTGTAGTGACTACTGTCAAAAAGACAAGAGATAACAAATGCTGTTGAGGATATGGAGAAAAAGGAACACTTGTGAACTGTTGGTGGGATTGTAAAGTGATATAGCCACTTTTGAAAATAGTATGGAGGTTCCTCAAAAAAATAATAATAACACTACCATATGATCCAGCAATTCCACTCCTGGGGAATATATCCTAGGGAAACAAAACACATATATGCAATAGACATCTGCAGCACCATGTTCGTAGCACTATTATTTACAGTAGCCAGGACATGGAAACAACCTAAGTGTCCATCAACAAATTAATGGATAAAGTAGTTGTGATATATATGACAAAAAAAGACAAATGACGGGCTCACTTACATGTTGGTTCCAAACAACAACAACAAACTCATAGAGGAGATTAGATTTGTGGTTATCAGAGGCGGGTGTGGGGAAGCTGGATGAAGACGATCAAGGCTACACATTCCAGTTATAAATAAGCACTAGAGATGCAATGTACAACATGATGACTATAGTTAACACTGCTGCATGATATCTTTGAAAGCTGTGAAGAGAGTAAATTCTTTGAGTTCTCATCACAAAGAGAACCTTTCTTGGTGTATCTATGTGAGATGATGGATGTTAGCTAAGTTAATTGGGGTAGCCATTTCACAATATGTGTAAATCAAATCATTATGCTGTACAATGAAACATATATACAATGCTATATGTCAATTATAGCTCAACACAACTGGAAAAGTTACAAAGACAAGTTACATTTAAAACAGTAAGCCCTGGTAGACATTGGTTGATGGGCTTTCTCGCCTGAAAGGGACTGACTTCATCTTAAGGAGCAGTGGCTGTGCTCTCTGCACCACATGGGACAGCCCTCTGTAGGAACACTTCTACTCATGGCCCTTAATCATTGACCCTAAAAACAAATTCATCTTCTTGGGAGCTTGGACCTAAATGATCTTCATGCAATTTCTGTGGTGAGAGAATTATGTTAAAACAAACGGAAGGAAAGAGTGTTGATTACCACGGCAACCCCATTACCTCCAAAATCTGGTCTCAGACCAATTAGAGAAAATATTCACTCTAACAGACTTTGCCTGGTTCTCCATTGCTCCTTTTCTGCAGAAAAGCTTTTCTTAATCACAAAACCTTTGACACTTTTAGAAAATTGTGAAATGAAGATAATATTAGAACTTACCTCATAGTATTTTGTGAAAATTAATTAGGTGTAGTAGAGAGGTTAACATTTAAGGTCAGGAAAGGTCATTTAGTATCAACAATGACTTACATTTTATAGTTCTATCCCAAACAAAGGTCTATTTCTATTATTAAAGAAAATTATATGTTAACATCTAATTGATTATTAATATGGGAAATATTATATTTAATTGCTTAGACAGCAAAAAGGTTGTTGTGAAATTCATTTATTCAACAAAGTATAAGTGGAACTAATGAAATTATTTGATATAAACATTATAATATTTTTACTACTAGTATAGGTCTCTGTTACCCAAATATTCAAGTATTAAAGATCTACTATACCTAGTCATTCTTGTTCATAATTTTATTAAATTTTTCTATTGATCTTTGCATGTATTTACATGTTTATTCATTTATAGCATGATTATTTTTAAAGTTTTCAGGGTGACTTTGTCACACATGACTATGTGAGTTGCTAAAATATTAAGTAGTAATCATCTACCCTTGACATAAATCTGAGAGACCACATATTCTAGACTGATGTGTTCATTCATTCATTCTTATTGGCTACTTGCAAGGACACTGCTTTAAGTGAATGTTCTGGAACCTCTTCTAGTCATACTCAAGTCCCTATGTCACAAAATCCTTATCAAAAATTTATGGTTAGTAATAATACCTATTCTACCTATGGTAGGAATATGTGGTTTGATCTGTACAACCTCCATTCCTTCTCTTTCTTGTAATAGCACATTAACATCTTCCTTTGGATAATCATTCCTCAACCATTCCTAGTGCAATGGTTTGGATATGGTTTACCCCAACTTCAGGACCAGGGGTGAGAGCCAGCTCACCAAGAACAAATGATAGGTTGACGATGGAACTATGATCCAAGGCCCCATAGACTGGCCTATCTTGTAGTTTTGATGCAGTTACTAAAATGCTCATCTTCTCAGGCTTGGTAATTGAAATCATAGGAGAGAGTAGCTGATGGTCATCTTTGGAAAAGAGCCTGTCTGAGAATGAAGTCAACTTTCATAAAATCAAATTGTGAATGAAATAGGTTAAACCTCTAAATCCACTGATACTCAGAGCTGAACACCCTGAACTTTTTTAGTTGCATGACCTAATATTCACTTTTGCTAGTTTGTGTTTGGTTTCTGTCACTTGCAACCCAAGAGCACTGAATAATACACTACTGCGTAATACACTTCAAATAATTAATTGTGTAATTGTTGATGTTTATCATAGAGTGAGCAAGCTAGTAAGCAAGCACTCAAGAAATATTAGCTATGAATAATAATTATAATTTATCAGTTAGAGTACCTCAAACATGTTAGGTAAATGCACTGAGCCTGTAGAATAATAAAAATAAGAATGAAAGTCCCTTGTAGAATTAGCAAATGGAGATGTTTGCAAAGAGGGTTTTAACAAAACCAAAACCAAAAAAGAAAGATGCTACAACTGGTTTTAGATGCATAGAGGTGGGGAGAGACTGACTCTGACTGAGGATGGAGACAGATGGTGCTTTTTAATACCTTCATAAGCCCAAGTCCTCTCTCTAACTTTTGGAGACCACTTGACACAATATAAAGCAGATTAAAATGTAACTTCCCTGTGTAAAACTTAAATGTGTGCAATTATAGACATGGTATTACATTTTATAGACATTTTATTAAACATTAACTAATTTCAACATTGCATTTTGCTTTTTAAATATGGAGCCAATATGGACATATTTGAGAATTCCAATATTTTTATTAGGTTCTCAAAATGGTTTTAGACCCTAGACTCTCTAACTCATCTAGTGGTAAAGAGCCCTGACACAGGGGTATCAGGAAAGGACTCAGTGGTGTGACACACATTTAGAAAACTCCTTTTTACACATTGGCTCACCTATCTATGGGCATATCTCAATGGCCATCCCTAAGAAACCAACTGGCAAGAGATTTTAAAAACATATTCCTTAGGACCTTCCGTGTCACTGCTTATACATCAGTTTTGTTCCATTACTTATATTGATAAGGCACACCTCCCCTTTAGATTTTGAGAAGCAGTTGGTAAAAAGGGACTTTTCTCCTATTGTATCCTTTCATAGCATAAGGGATGTGTTGATTCATTACTGCTCAGACTACGTGTGAATAGGGTTAGCATCCCCAGGGTGTTGGTGCTTAGGTAATGTCCTCACCTAACAATTTTACCTAGATTTAGAGCATCCATGATTTTTTAATATAATTTTTTCTTTATTGATTAAGGTATTAAATATGTGTCCTTATACCCCCCGCCCCCAATCATGCCCTCATCCTCCTCGTTTCTGTGTCCATTGGTTAGGCTTATATGCATGCATACAAATCCTTTGGTTGATCTCTCCCCCTTACCCCCACCCTCCCCTGCCTTCCCTCTGAGGTTTCACGGTCTGATAGATGCTTCTCTGACTCTGGATCTGCTTTTGTACATCACTTTATGTTGTTCATTATATTCCATAAATGGTTGAAATCATGTGATATTTATCTTTCTCTAACTGGCTTATTTCGCTTAGCATAATGCTCTCCAGTTCCATCCATGCTGTTGCAAATGGTAAGAATTCCTCCTTTTTTACTGCAGCATAGTATTCCATTGTGTAGAAGCACCACAGTTTTTTAATCCAGTCATCTGCTGATGGGCACTTAGGCTGTTTCCAGATCTTAGCTATGGTAAATTGTGCTTCTATAAATATAGGGCTGCATATGTCCTTCCTGATTGGTGTTTCTAATTTCTTGGGATATATTCCTAGAAGTGGGATCACTGGGTCAAATGGGAGTTCCATTTTTAGTTATTTGAGGAAACGCCATACTTTTCTCCACAGTGGCTGTACCAGTCTGCAGTCCCACCAGCAATGCAAGAGTGTTCCTTTTTCTCTGCATCCTTGCCAGCACTTGTCATTTGTTGATTTGTTGATGATAGCCATTCTGACAAGTGTGCAATGGTACCACACTGTTGTTTTGATTTGCATCTTTTGGATGATTAGTGACTTTGAGCATGTTTTCATATGTCTCTTGGCCTTCCTTATGTCTTTTGAAAAGTATCTATTTAGGTCCGTTGCCCACTTTTTGATTGGGTTGTTTATCTTCCTTTTGCTAAGTTGTATGAGTTCCCTGTAAATGATGGAGTTTAAACCCTTACCTGAGATAGCATTGGCAAATATGTTCTCCCATGCAGTGGGCTTTCTTGTTGTTTTGTTGATGGTTTCTTTTGCTGTGCAGAAGCTTTTTATTTTGATATATTCCCATTTGTTTATTTTATCTTTAGTTTTCATTGCCCTAGGAGTAGTATCAGTGAAGAAATTGCTTCAGCATATGTCTGAGATTTTGCTGCCTGTGGATTCCTCTAGTATTTTTATGGTTTCCCGTCTTATGCTTAAGTCCTTTATCCATTTTGAGTTTATTTTTGTGTATGGTGTAAGTTGGTGGTCTAGTTTCATTTTTTTGCATGTATCTGTCCAATTTTCCCAACACCATTTATTGAAGAGACTGTCTTGACTCCATTGTATGTTCATGCCTCCTTTCCATGATTTTATTCTATATTTGAGGCACACTTTTCTGGACTCTTGAAGATTCATTACTTTGAGGTAGTGCTAAAAGGTATACTCCTTCAAAAAGTGTCCTGTAACTCTAGCCCTCAACATTTCTGATTGGTCATGTAATTGTTAAATCCAATCTCTGTTAGGTTCAGAGATCCTTTGTCTGGCCTAAGAGTTTATTATGTTATGTTAACTCAGGCTGAGATAAGTTGAGAATAGTAGAGGAGATAAAATTAGAAGAGTATTATTTATAAAGTCACACAGTTATCAGGAAGGGCCTGAGTCCTTTAGTATTTTCTTATAAACTGTAATTTTATGGCAACTTAACTCCTGCTTCTGTGTCCTCATAGATAAAATGGGGTAATAGTAGTTAACATTTTACAGGCATATAGTGAGGATTAAATATGTAAATTTACTGTATAAAAAGAATTTGCAACAGCATCTGACATATTGATGGTATTTTACTATTACATGTTATATTTTTAGTTAAAGATCAAAATTGATTTATATGTCATCAGATTTTGTGGTCAAGCATTTTATGGAAGTTTTGATGTTAGTGCTACTTGCTGAAGGAGAAACATCCGGGAGTTGGTGGGCATTTCTAATTCTTCAGAGTAAAACTTCATTGAGCAATAAACCCCTATTTTGGAATTTATGGTCATTTAGGAGCAATTTTATTTTCCAGTGTTTGTGAAGGCAATGATTGCAGGCAAATACATAAAAGGTATTTTTGACTAGCATAAGGGAAAAATATTTGATAAAATTAAACTGCTCTAGGAATATTCATTAGCACATAAAAATAAAGGTACATTCATATATGTTTTATGGGGAGGTTATTTTAAAATGGTTCTTACTTGTATATTACAGTGCATCCAGGAAGCCATATACTTGATAATACTTTACTAGTAATTGGTAAGTTTGTGCTCTTGTATCATCCCCATCAACTTTATTCCACCACCACCACTGGGCTGTGCAAACCAGAAATGCATGAGCCATCCTTGAATTCTTCCCTCTCAGCCCCCCCATCCCATCTGTCACAAAGGCTAGCCAGTTATCCCACATAACTCCAGCCACTTCTCTCCATCTTCAGTCTCTATCCTAATTCAGACCAAAATCACCTCTCACCTGGACTCCTGCAATAACAGATCCCCTACAGCCATTACTTCTTCCTCCAGGGTGATTCACACTCATCTTGCCACTCCTCTACAATAGATCCATGGTCCCAAATTACTTCTGCTCAGCTTTCTAACCACATCACCCTTAGAGCTCACTGACCCTTGTCCCCTCGTCTTACTGCCCTCCCTTCATTCTTCATCATGCTCTCCTCTCTTGGCCCAGGATATTTGCACATACTTACTGTATTTCTTCTTCCTGGAATATTCTTCCCTCAACTCTTCATCAGGCTTACCCATCTTTCAAATCTGAATTGAAGAATCACTTCATGAGGCACACTTCATCCAAATCCTCAAACTGAGTTATTGGCACCAATTATGGATTCCTACTATCCTATTTTTCCCACTTCACAATACACGCTCCATCTTTATTATGTCGACAATGGTTCCTTCCCACTCTGGAGTGTAAGCTCCAAGTAGATAAGGACCACATCTGTCTTTTCAACACAACACCCGTGTGCTTATAGAAAATGTTTGATATAGAGTAGGAGCCCACCATATATTTACTAAATAAATGAATGACTATTATAGTGAAGATTAATAGCACGTGGCTAGTGATGGCTTTTAGTCAGCATGTATATACTTCATATTCAGAGATGACTTTGAATAATGATCTCTTAAGGGTGCTTACCTTTTGCCTTCTCATTGTATTTCTGGGATCACGGAGGATGTTCTCTAACAATGGACCCTCCCTTTGCACATCACTCTTCCAATGTTCACAGCCCTAGGCAGTATTGTCAGCAAAGTCTTCCAGAGAGATGTCTTCGTCTTTATTCGGCTTTTCAATAAGGATCCACTTTAGGTATAAGTTGAAATCAGGTTTCATAACTAGTAGGGTTATCTCTTTAATTACATTAGTTACAACTACCGGTAAGAGATATCCCAGAGATGTTACCACACCAAGAACATAAATAACCTTTTATCTTTTTTCCTTTTGATTACTGCTGGATCTTGACTATATTTTCTTCTTAACCTTCCATTAATTCCCTTGAAATACATGCTCCTCTCTTCTCAGGCTTAATCTATGATAAATGTACCAAATTTTTGTCCACTCAGTCTTTATAGATGAATGCTACTAAGCTTTGTTTGCTTTCCTGTCCATTCATTACACCTCATTCATTAAAATTTGCCAATCTTATTAATCACATGCCGAATGCTACGTATGTATTTGTCATTCTACAATAATCAAACGGAGAAGGTACTATTATTATTTTCATTTTCATGGAAGCGGAAACTAAGGTTTGGAGAGGGTAAGGGACCTGCCCAAGTCACAAAGGTTACTAAGTATTTGAGCTGAAATTTGAACCCAGAGTAGGCCTCTAGCTCCCGGGCCACCATCATTTTCAGTGGATGACAGTATTTGTGCTTTTGTTCTGTTTACTGAGTTCTAGTCTTTAGCCTAAACTGATGTGAGCCTAAGTCGGAGGGGCAGGCAGTGTGGAAGGTGCCCTGTGGATAATCAGGGGTCAGAAGGAAAACCCTGTTTTGAGGTGTTGTCTAGAGAAAGAGAGTTTTAGGGTTTCACCTTGGTTTGCCTGGGGTTCAGGAACCCTCTGGGTGTAATGTCAACAATCTGAACTTTGTTTTCCCTCCTACATAGCAGTTTGTGTAAAAGATTCCCCTTGTTATAAGAAGGGGAAAGTGGAAAATGGGTCGTTTTTCTCCGCCATTGGTATACATTTTGATTTCTGTAAGTCTCAACCCAAGTAATTACAGAATTACAGATAGGAGAGCTACAGATTTCAATTCTCTTCCCTGGGCCTGGGGATTGGAGGGTGGGGGGTGGGGTGGTGGTGGTGGTGGTGGTGGTGGTGGTGGTGGTGTGTGTGTGTGTATCTTTGGATGGACTACTATGAGCCTGGCAGCCCTGTAAGAACCCTGGGCGGGAGATCTGCACTGTTCACGGTGCTGTTTTACCTGCCTCTAAGGCAGAAACTCCCTTAATCTGTGAAGGCACAGGGCTCTCCCTTCCTACTCCCCTTCCAGCCCTGGGGAGCTGTAGGCTTCCTGCCTCCCAGCATCCATGCTTCCCTCTGAGTCATCCCCTAAACTGCCCAGAGTGGGCCTCTGATCTAGGCAACAATAAGGACGTCAAGAAGTAAATGGGTCAAGTGCAGCTCCGACCAGGACCTTGAGGGGTCCTCGGTGCTGTGGAGACTGCGAGCCAGCCGAGCAACCACGGCTCACTACCGACTATTCCAGCTGTGGGCATCCCCTTCTCTCCCCCACACCAGCGGGCCAGCCTGGTGCGGGGAGCGCCTCGCCGTCCCTCCCCCCGCCCCCCCCCCCCGCCCGCGTTCCTCCTGTGGCCACCAAGGGCTCCCGAGCCTAGGGAGTTCTGCCGCAGCGACCCGCCAGCAGTGGGCAAGGTGGGGGACCTGGGAGTCAAGGCTGTCTGGTTAGGGAAGCAGGTGTTGGAGTCCAATCCTGGTTCCACTTCTAGCCACCGGGTGATCTTGGGCAAGTTACTGAGCTTCCATGGGCCACTTTTTAAATCCATAACATGGGGAAACTAAGGTGATAGCTAATCTAGGATAATTGTAGACATTAATTAATGAAGCACTCCTGGCACATAGTAGGCGCTCAGCTAATGGTAAAGATGGTTGTTAGGAGGAGTTCGAAGTTAAGCTTTGGTGTCCAGCATGTAGGTTAGACCTAAGACTCCTAAAGGTATGCACCCAGGGGAGGGGGAGGGGGTAGCGGGAGCAGCTTCCAGGATAATCCCGGAGGGCCATTCCTCCAGGCTCCTTCAGAAGGTCGGGATGCCCCGAGCCTGGGGGCACCTCGGGGCGTCAGTGGCACGTCTCTCCACCTAGGGCTGCGGAAAGACTCCTTCCACGAATTGAGTGTCTCCCTCCCGCTCCAGCCCCCGAGCGCGCTCCCCGTCTCCTCGGGGTCTCGGCGGCCGAGGCTTGCCCGATCCGGTCTCAGGCGGAAACGAAGAGGCAGCTTCGGGGAGTGCCAGTCCCTCCCTGCCCCTGGAGAGGGAGAGAAGGCGAGTGTAGTGCTGAGCGCTGGAGATCGCGGTGCCCCGGGCGGCCCCGGAGCCCCTCCCCATTGTGCCTGCCTTCTAGGGACCACTCTGGCTTTGGGCACAGCCCCGGAACAGCCGGTGTCCCCGCCCGCCCCTTCCCGTCCCCTCCCGTCCCCTCCCTTCCCCTGCCCTCCCGGCTGGGGCGCCCGCGGCGGGAGTGGGCGGCAGCGCGGCCCCGCGAGGTGAGGAGGGGCGGGCGCGCCCGGGGAGTGAGCCTGCACGTGCGCGCGTGTGCGCGTGCCCCGGGGGGGGGGCGCGTGGGGCCCGCGGGGCGCATCCAGCTCCGCCACCTGCCCTCCCGGTCCCGCCCGAACCCCCTCGCACCCTGGTTCGGGTGCTGCCTCTTTCCATGCCCTACCCCCCGCCACCTTCAAACCCCACTCTCCCTGCTAAGAGTCCCCCACTGCAGAGTCAGCCTGAAACCTGGAGAGGCAGCGCTGCCTTCTCTCCCTTCGCCCCCCCCCCCCCTTCTGCTATAAATAATCCCGACTAGCGGGTCAGCCACGTCACACCGGGAGGAACCGGGACCCCGAGGGTTTCTTCTCAGGGAATAGGGGGCAAAGGGTGAGGAGCAGGATAAAGAAATCGCTCGTGAGTAGTGAAGAAAAGCTTGCTCCTTGACTCCTAGGGGAAAATAGGCGGCATTTTATTCTTCTCTTTCTCTGGCTTCCTTTTTTATTGTTCCGTGTCTTTTTTATTCTCTACTCCTCCCTCCCCCCCCCCCCGCCCTAAATCCAAAGGATTGCTCAACACTCCTCCCATTGGTTTTTTTTCTCCCTCCCCCTTCCACTCCTGCTCCCACCACCTTGCCCTCCCCCCACCGCACCACCCCCACCTCCACTATCCTCTCGCCCCAGGCAGGGGATGCTCTTCGCCATGGAAATAAAGTTCAAACTCCTCTCCCCATCTGCTTGCTGAGACCAGAAGTGGTCTCCCAGGAACCCGTTTTCCGCTCGCACTCCACACCTGCTCTCGCCTAAATTTCTAATCTGGTTTTGCATATTTAAGAGGACACACACACACACACACACACACACACACACACACACAACCTACAACCCGCGAGGTGCAAAACTGCCTCCTGCAACTACCGAAACTTACCAGCCGCTCTAGTTGTTTTTGTCTTAACGGGAGGACAACAAAGATTTTTACTCCTGGTCCTCTTGCGGGGTGATTTTTTTATAGTATTCAAATATGTATATAGTATGCATATGTATGTTTTTCCTTTTTCCCCTTTAATTTATTTTTATTTATTTTTCTTAGCAAGAAAATCTGCTAGGTCCCAGGCAGCCGCCGCTGCCCCTTTGATGTTTTGGTACGCCGTGCGCATGCGCCTCACATTAGAATTACTGCACTGGGCAGACTAAGTTGGATCTCCTCTCTTCAGTGAAGCCCTCAATCCCATCAAAAACTAAAGGGATGTGGAGAGTTCGGAAAAAAGGCTGCTTTGGGATCTGGCCATTCCCCTTGCTAATCGCCGCTGTCTGTGCGCAGAGGTAAGTGTGCCTAAGGCTTCCGTTTTCCCTTTTACACTTTGAAGGGCTCTGCATACCTCGGTGAACCGGGATCGTGGGGAGGATCAGATAGACGCTAAGGACGCCGTGCCTGCTGCCTGACTGATGCCTACTTATTGTCTTTTCTTTCTTTAGTGTCAATGATCCTAGTAACATGTCACTGGTTAAAGAGACGGTGGATAGACTCCTGAAAGGCTATGACATTCGTCTGAGACCAGATTTTGGAGGTAATGGGGTTGCCGTGGAAATAAGAAACAACCCAGCTATAGCCTCCTAAGCTGTCATTTGAGCGTTGTGCTGGCTGTCTCTTCCCTCTCCCTCATCATGGTGAATGGAATGTGTCTCAGTGTTACCATATTGAGACACTGACCCAAACTTAAACCGGTTGGTTACTAGGTGGTCGTTCAGTGAGAGAGACCCTCCTAGCATGTATTGGTGCTTGCTGTCCTTGGGCTTCACAGTTATAAATCCTTTGCTTCACTGCCATTGCCTCGTTCAGTTACAAACCTCAAGTTTAGTTAATGGTGTGCCCAGAGAACCTGGCTTAGTGAAGGCTGCGGTGAACATTTTGGAGGACAAGAAGTGCAGACAATTGGTTAAGAAGTGGCATTAACCCCCTGTGCCCGCCTACTTTGGAAGAGTTCTGACCACCGTTTAAAGTGCCTGGTGTCTGGATATTATCCAGTCCTGGGAGCCTCACTGCAGGGGCAGTGGAATGGGGGGGGGGGGGGGTGGGAGGGGGGACTTGAGGAGCTTGGAGGGGAAGCAGGGAGAAGGGTCAGAGACCTCTTTCACTGCAGCCTGAGAAACCTTGATATGCCCATTTAATTTTGCTTCAGAGTCTTATGAAGCTCAGAGAGTTAAAACCTGCACACAAAAGCTGTGGGGGTGAATGAGGAGGAGGGTTTCAAGGCAATATATAAAATTCCCTTGGGCTGGAATGTTCCTGTGCTTCTGTGAGTTGTGTGTGTGCTCCTGCTGAGGCATCTACATGTGTAGACAGAGCTGGAATCCCTCATCCCTCAGGACACGTGTGTGCCTGTTCAATACAGCATTTCCTAGAGGAGCTCCTGCCACCCTTTTAGAAAAGAAGCAGGACTTGAAGGGTTTGAGGGTGAGCCGTGGGGAGGGACTTGAGGCAGAGTGTCCCATGCCCAGGGACAACTCTTGCTAAGAATGAATGAAGCTCTGAGAAATCACGTGGCTGGCCCTCTTGGTTTGCAGGTCCCCCCGTGGCCGTGGGAATGAATATTGACATTGCCAGCATCGATATGGTTTCCGAAGTCAATATGGTGAGTACTGAGGTGTATGACCGTGTCTCCTCAGACATTCATTGGGGACAGGGGGCAGAAAGGAGCCAGGGTGTGTGTGGCTATGTGTGTGAAGCGGGGGCAAGGACGGGATTTTTGCTTTGCAACCCCATGTGTTTGTAGTTTCTGGGCCAGCTCTTTCTGGTCCCTCCAGATTTTCCCAACTTGGTTCAACTACTTGGGACTTGGCATAAAGCAAGTAAAATGCATCACACGTTCACATGCAAAATGCAGCCATTTGCAGGAGACCTCTGCAGAAGCCACATTCCCTAAGGTCCTATTAGAAACCACGTTCATCAAATAAATTTCTGGGTTTGGGGTGGGGTTGGCGGAAGAGGGGAAGGTTTTGATTTAACATGTAAAAGAGAATATTACCTACAAATTAAACTGTTGCAAAGAGGCTGAATAAATTCCCCAGGCAATATTCACATCCACTTGTTGCTTTCAGAGATAGTCTCTCTCTTTACTACTGAGGGCAAGCCCCCCTCCAGCTCCTTTAAGCCTCCCGATCACCAAAATAAATAAAATAAAAATCGGTCATCCTCGTGACCCATGTGTCATCTGCAGTCATTTCTGCAATGTAATTCTCCTGATGTCCTAAGCTTGTACAATTTACTGATAACAGCACTCTTTTGTGGCTACCTCCTTGGACTTGGGGCAAGTGTTAACAGAAGAAGGATGGGTGTTCCAGACTGGGAAACACTTGTGGGGGGGTTAGCCTCATGCAGGTCCGCCCCCTGCTGCCCATGTTGGGGCACTGCAGATACACAAGACAGACAAGTGTCCCAGATACCCCCACTTACTTTGGAGTTTTCTACTCCGTGTTTTGAAGTTTTCCCCTTCAAAAGTTTCTCCAAGAAGGGCACATGTGAGCGTCAGATTGCAGTCTTACTTTCAATTCTGATAGCACAAAGCACATTTCTCAGAAGACTGTGTGGTGGCGCGGTTCTGCCTAGAAATGGAATGCACTGTTGAAGAGAATGTTGCACCCGAGGTTTAATGCAAACACTTCTAAGCCAGCCAGCAGGATTTGAAATTTAGAACACATCAACTAATCAGCAGTTCTCAACCTGTGGGTCGCAAACAATGAAAATACATCCTGCATATCAGATATTTACGTTACGATTCATAACAGTAGCAAAATTACAGTTATGAAGTAGCAACAAAAGTAATTTTATGGTTGGGGGTCACCACAACATGAGGAACTGTATTAAAGGGTCGCGGCATTAGGAAGGTTGAGAACCACTGAACTAGATCCAAAGTTCTCTGTAGCGGTCATGCTTCCCACATTACACTAGTTTTCATAGTCCCAGAATTCAAATAAATAGGAAGCTCAAGTAGCCATCCTCGTTCCCCTGTACACTGTCCAAAGATAGGTGATCACCCTGCGGTATTAAAAGATTCTGAAACAGCTTATGACTGCTGGGGGGAATATTCAACTCCAGTGTGTCCCCAAAAATGTATACACACACTGAATAATTATAAAGGCAGTGTTTATTAAAATACATTTCATTTTTAAAACTGACACCCTGTATTAAGGACATGCATCTTCTTATTTTCTAATTATTTGGCAAGATTTGACCCTGTAGGACATAAACACAGACTTAAGGCAATCTTGAATGATTCAGAAACTCAGATTTCCCACACCTTTTGTAAGTCTCATGTGGGTAGAGAATGCTTGTTTCTTAGGAAACTAATTTTTCAGATATATAAATGTCCACTTTTGTGGGACTTTAGAGGTCTTTCATCACTGTATATTTTGAGTTTTACCATAAAAAATTAAAAATGTCCTAATGTCGGTGCTTCCTTAATCCCAGGTACTTGAATCTAAATTTTGTTGCTAAAACAAAGTAATATAAAAATTAAGTCTGGTTCATTGTGACTGAATTAGAGTCCTCTCTTTTGCATTTTGATTTATTTATGCTCTTTTCTCCTCCCAAATTTATTTTACCACCTTCCCCTTTATAGGGTCACAAGCACAGGAATTTATGGAAAAAAATAAGAAATATTTAAAATCCAGAGATAGTGGTGGCATAAGTAGAAGTTGCTACAATAGATTAAGAACTTAGATGTATTATATCCCAAATTGTTTGGTACAGGGTTTTTCTTTTTTTTTCTTGTTAAGTTTTGTTCATTTATTTTACCTGTATGCAGCATTTTGGGGAGGTATCTGAATTGGACACAATGCCAAGACCTGCTAGTCAAAATATAGACCCAGCCAAGGCGAGGTGTCATCTTTGAAAGTTATTTACTGTTGCTGAAAAATCATGGGATGCTGAAAGTGTAAAGACAAATGTCAGGTTGTAAATAGGACAGCGGTGCAGCATTAATGACTAGAACCCAGTGTTAAAACCCCTGCCTGACCCTTTCTTAGCCCGGTGCTTACACGCGGACTTGTCCAGACACATTCTGACTTGTAAAATCAACTTATTTCAGCTCGCAGTCGTACTGACCTTACATCACTCCTCCAAAGAAACATTTTGTGATGTATGCTAGTTTATGTAAACATGGTTATTTGATTCGAAGCAGCAGATGGAAAAGTCCATAGCTGGTGTCTCAATAAAATAAGATGTGTGTGGCATTCTGCCTCCTGTGTACAGGTCTATAAGGATTAGGGTGTTTTGTTTTTTTTATTAGATTCAGTTCTGGAAGAATGGTTGATTGATTAAGTGAAACCTCAAAATTGATTAACACCCATGTTTCTGCCTTATCATCCTTTGTGGCCTGCAACCTCTGGTGATTGTAACTTGCTTTTATTTTAGCAAATCTCCCTTTGAAGAATGGTGGGCACTAGAGTCTATTCACATTGATATTGACTCATTTGTACCAAAAGGAAAAGGTCTGTGTCCTTGTGGCGATCCTGGCAGATGACAATGCTAGAAACACCCTGACCTGAGCCAGGAGTCTTGGCTGCTAGCTCTGCTTCTGCGGTTCCGTCACCCTGAGAGAGTGACTCACCTGTTAAAGGGGACTAGTAGTCCCGTTTTACCTATCTCTGGTGACCACCAGAATTAATGAAAGGATGTATGTGGAAGGTATTGGTGTTCTGTGAGGGGAGCCTATATAGAAGATTTAACACCCGGCTATCACTCAAGAGGCCCAGTGTCCACTTCAGCTGCTACCCTAAGTGAGGTTGGGTCAGGAATGTACCTCACCGTGTCTCAGTTTCCTCATGCTTGAAATGACAGAGGACATGTTAACTTGATTTCCAACTCAAGGTAACACGTGACTCTGGTCTGGTTTATTAATATAGCTCTGTTGGGTACGAAGAAGTTCTAGGAAAATCAGCACAGACTAAGGAAAATGCAGAAAACCTAAATGACATGCAGTCCCGAGTTCTTACTCAGGAGGGTGACGATGGCATCTTACGCGGCCATGTGAGTCAGGCTGGCTCAATGGAAGATCTTTGGAGGAACGTGGCATCAGTTAGAATGTTCCTGAGCAGAGCGCTTGGCTTTCGAGTGACATATTTTTAGATGTCTTGGTTAAACTGGCAAGAATCTTTTTGTTAAGATTCTTGATGAAAAGTGCATTTTAAGATCCAAAATTGGCTCTGGGGATTAGGGACTGAAATAGCTTTCTCTTCATTTAAAGCAGATCCTTCCCTGTCTTGAAACAACACATTTGCCATCCAGAGAGGGAAGCAATATTTCACTTTTGAGGAAAGAGTTCTAGTAAACACAAACACAAATTACCTTTTTATGGGATGGCAAGTGGAGAAAAGCACTGGCTTACAGACACAACAAAACAAAAAACCCCAGATGTTTTCTTTTCCAGCTGCAAAGTTTAAAATTCACTAAAGCACAAATACTTATTTAGTGGCTACTGTGATCCTGCCATGTGTTTGGCTTAGGAGCAGAGCAGTGAACAAGGCCAACTGTCCCCTCCCCTCATGAAACTTAATATATAGGCGTTCACTATTAATAATCCTGCAGGCTTCTACAGTACTTATTCTCACTGTAAGTCTTATCTTCTCCCTAGAACTTTCTCTGAACATCCAGTGAGTACCTCATGGTCTGTGTCTCCCATAGGTTTCTTTGTGACTTATTGACTCCTACATCATTCATTTGTTATTTGATGGTTCAAGTTGCTTTATATTTACATATTTATTCTACCCTAATTTATATTTATGAAATACACGAAGACAAGGTTATTCTGTCTCCCCCTGTGGTTTTGACTATATAATGGTTGGTTGGATGTTTGTCTCCTGGTGAATGCCACAAATATTGGGTGAAGTATTTGTTTTTAAGGTAGCGATTTGTTATTATTCACTAGATATTAGACCATATATGTGGAGATAACCAACTTGCTGTTTATACCAACAAGTGTTGAAAGAATCACAATGTAGGGTCATCAGGGCTTTGAAAGATGGAATATTGAGAATATGGAGCACTGAGGTATTACACAGAAATTAGGTAAGTGAAGACAGGAGGTACAGGTCTCTGGATATATGTTCCATGCATAAAGGTGGCATAGAGGAGAATAAGACACAGGAAAAATATGGATTTTCATGTAACTTAAAAATGGCTGGAGTTGGGAGTAGCTGTGAAGAGGTGTGATGTTGGTATTGAAATCGGAGGTGGTGATCGGATTATGAATACCATTTTTGTGGCTTGCTGAGGAGTTTAATTTTTATTCCCAAGGCTGTAGGGACCCAGGAAAGGGTATCCATAGGAGAATCGCAGGAACAGATTCATACTTCAGGGTGAATTGAAGTGGAACAAGGCCTAAAGTTGGGAGATGAGATGGAAACCCAATGCAAAAATCCAGGAACGATTGATGAATTAACACAGGGGTGTAAAGGAGATACAAAATCATGGCATTTATAAGGTAGAAGTAACAGGACTTGGTGAATCCCAGGTTTCTCATGGTGTCATTTATTGACACATAGAACAGGAAGAGCAACCTGATTAAGAAGGTAGGGGTGGGAAGTCTGGGAAATGTTGACTTTTCTACACACGTGGAATCTCTGAGTAGAGATAGCCAGCAGGTGATTGGAAAATACAGGTGTAGAGCTAAGTAAGGAGCCATGACTAGAGAAATGAACTTGGGCATGTCAGCTTGTAAGTGGCACTAGTAATAGCTGTGTGAATGGATACAATTAAACAGGGAAAGTGAGAGACAGCTGAAAATGGAGTTCTGGTGAGCACTGTAATTCACGTGGTAGAACCTGAGAAGTAGCCTCCTATGGCGATGACTAAGCAGCTAAGCAGCAGTCAGAGAGTTAGTAGGAGAACCTGCAGATAATGTCTTCAAAGCTGAGGCACAAGAGCGTTCACAAAAGGAAGAAACGGTCAGCAGTGTCTTATTGAGCAAACACACGAAAGAAACACAACTTCCACAGCTGAAATCCCTCTTACATTAGGCCAAAAAGGAGCAGGGCCTGGGACGTGAAGTCTAACCCGGCAGCAACAGCGAAAGGTGCCATCCATGTCTGATGTCCTGGAGTTGAGGAGCGCTTTCCTTGCTTTGTGTTTTGGAGAAGAAAGTTGTTTTGAAAGAATTTACACAAGTAAGGTGTAGGGGGTTGGGAAAAGGTGAAGCCTGGGTAGTTTTACGACAGGAGCATAGTCCGTAAGGGAGAAATACTTTCTACTTTCAGTTGCTCACGGGCAACAGGACTGCAAGTTCATGCCCATGCAGGTCCTGTGGTCCTGTTTGTGGTTGGCTAGTGGCCAGTTGAATGTTGACTGACTGATCCAGCATCCATTCAGGAACAGGGGCAAGCTTGTCAGCTGGCCCCCGGCTTTTAACGGTCTAACTGTTCTGTCCCGCTATAATTTAATTTAGAACTCAGACTTGTTTTTCTTGTCAGTCAGATGCCACAGTGATAAATGAAGTAAGTTCTGAGACTTGTCTCTCAGAAATGGTAGCAGGAGCTCATTGGTAAGTGTAGGGAGGAGAGTTTTAGTGGTTGAAACTACACTTCTGAAAAGCTTGGGTCTCAGTTGAAGTAGGGAATGGGCACTTGCGGAAAGGACTCATATAATTTGGTGGAGGAGCATCCTTTAGATAGAAGGGCCGAGGTTGCAAATACGAAGTGGGAAGTGAGGGGGGGTGATAGCCAGCAATCGAAAGGGAGACTCTTTCTGTTGAGGTCAGAGGAGGGCTGCTACGGAGATGGGTGAGGTTACTCAGGACATACGGAGAAGGTTATCTGAGAACCGTGAAGCATGCTGAAGGTGGATGTGAACACTCACTGGCCACAGGCAGGCTCTAAATTATGCTTAGAAGCCTCCTACCCAATATTAGCAAGCTATTATGTTCTCGCCTTCTTTTTCTGCTTTTCCTTCCCCTTCTCTTCCCCTTCTCCTCTTGTACAGTGCTCAACCTTTTTCGCCATCATTGTAATACTAATGTAATAAAATAATTAAAAAGCTACTGCTTATTGAGTCATAACTTGTGCAGGCATCCTGTTGATATGCATTATCTCATCTAATCCTCCTGTAAAAAAAGTGAGATGGTTACTAAGAATCTATTTACAAAAGAGGAACTTGAGGCCCAGAGAGGTTAAGTGACTTGTTCAAGGTCACACAGTTTTGTTGTAGTTGTTTGTTTTTTGTCTTGTTTTGTTGTCTGGATCAGACGAACTAAGCATAAGATGTTACTATTACTCCTCACCTTCTTTCCCTTGGGAAAAAAAAAAATCTAACATCATTAAAATAATTTCTTCAGGTAGATACTTTATTAAGTGTCTATTAAATATAAGATGTGCCCCCCTGTTCTTGAGAAACTTACATTTATATTTAATATGTGAAGCATAATGTAAACCAAGCAATAAAGAAAGATTTATGTAAGATGTTGTAGAAACAAGGATATTGCTATGTCAATCCTTTCATTATGAGTGGGTGTTGTTTAACTTGTTTAATAATTATGTTTTGCTTCAGCAGAGTCTGTCAGATAACCATTAAGGCCAATAATTGTCACTAAATGTTGGATGGTATATGTTTGAGAACTGTCAGCTATCTCAGTGGATTTAGGCTGTGGGTGGCCGCTATGTGAAAAGACCACGCCCTTTCCCCTTTTGTTCTTTATTATCAAAAACTAATTTTCAATTGAACTTTTTTTGCATTGAGAATACATTTTTGTGATTTCCGAAGAATTGTTCCTGCAGATAATTCTCTTAAGGTTTGTTGTGTTTTTTCTTCTCTTCCCAGATCTTTCTGTCCTCCATCCCACTTAATATATATGAGACTCCTTAGAAAGGTTATATCTCTAGAAGATGTACACATCTATTTGTAAACAACAATGCCACTTGATTTTGACAGTTTATAAGTCGATTTCTCTTGGTTAACTCTTAGGGCACATTTTTGGCTGTGGTTTTGTGGGTACCCTGAACAATGCTCTTGCTCGAATGTGGCATGAAGTAAAGATCTGACTGTGGCTTTACCCTGCACGAGAAGGCAGGGGAGAGCAGTATATCTAGTGTCATATTTTAGAAGTACAGCATGTATGCTTTAGTATGCTCTCCCATTCCCATCCGTGATTAAGTGCTCATGGGAATTCCTATAAGAATGTAAATCATAGAACATAATTTTCTTAAACTTGGGGGGGGGGTGCTTAATTTTAGGGGTGGGCACTCACTAGTTTTGTGATTCTTCTATGGCAGGGTTTCTTAACCTGGTAACAGATTATTCTCTGTTGGGGGGTCTGTCTTGTTCATTATAAGACATTTAATAGCGTATCTGGCCTCTACTAAGATGCCAGAGGTACCTACTAGTAATAGTTGCGAAAACCAAAAATGTCTCCAGAAATTGCCAAATGTGCCCCGGGGGGTGGGGGGGGGGTAGGGGGGGAAGGCAGTATTGTCCCCAATTGAGAACCACAGGTATAAAGAATAGTCTTGTGCTTTTTGTCTCCAAACAACCAGAGAAAAGGATTTTCTCATTGAGTAATAGGTTTTGTGCTTAATTGCCATGCCCATTTATGATACTGCGATAAAACACCAACAAACATCAAAGGCAAAAATGGTCCACATTCAATCACTTCATTGAAATGGTGTTTTGATTTGCCTATGCTACCTTCTGGTTCTTGTCTATTTTCACATTTAACTTATTATTTTATTTTGTAGAGAAAATTTTACAGTCTACATTTTCACTTTAGCAGACTATATGAATATTTTCAGTTTTATGCTTTCTTTTAAAAAAATATAAACCTACACGCCAATGAAAACTGGTGTATATGTGTATTTTTTGTGCCTTTTCCATGAGCTTACAAACATATGAGTACATTGGTATTTTCTTTTTTACTCCTTGTGTATTGTTTTCAAAAAGGATTTTAAAAATACATTTAATAGATTATTAGTCATGTCTAGCTACAGATTATTTGAAAATCAACATATTTACTTTTACTTCTGCACCATTAACTACAATATACAAATCATATACAGAGTAGAGAGCTGTATTTAAGAAGCATGTAAATGGAATTTTAAAAAAAGTTTTATGTATCAATTTGACTCACATTCACACAGCTACTCTTGGCTCTGTTTCTATCCTGATATTACCAGTTTTTCTGAAATCACAATTTACATTTTTGGATGCCATAAAAAATACTTCGAAATAAGCAAGTAGATGGTTTTGAGTTTTAAAAGATACAAACATCAGGTTTGTATATTGCTTCCTGTTGGGCATTTTATTTTAAAATATATTTTATTAAACAAGGAGAAATGGGGTTAAATTATCCTCTTGTTCATATAGGAAAATCTGGGGGGGGGGGGTGTTTAGCTCACTGGCTCTTGCTGATGCTCATTTGGTTGACATTCTATCTGCATTTTTACAGCCAAGTCTCATTGCCTTGCTCTATAACTTGGCACCTACTGCCAACCTACCCTCCAAAAGGTGTTAACTTAGAAATAATTGTTTGGACCATTGAAGATGAAGTAACTTCTCTCCTAACACAGTGCCAACAATTAAATTAGTGAGGTTTGGGCAGTAAATCTATGTGTACCTTAGAAAAGTGATGCATGAATAAGCCATGAAGATTTGAGATTTTGAGGTGTGTGAATACAAAGGCATGGTCAGTGTCTGTATGCATCCCCAGCGCCTGACGCAATGGCTGACAATTAGTAGATACTCAACAAATGTGGATTGAGTGGGTTTGTTGGAGGAGTCCTTGAAGGACTGCAATATATCAGACTAACAGCAAGTATTTATCAAGTGCTTACGTCACCAGCACTGTGCCAATGAGACTGTACTGTGGAAGGATAGGAAATGGTTCTTGCATGGGGACTAAGGCTCTCTCTAAAGTGCAGAAGGATTCATCTTCATTGTCTGTAGGGAGGTGAGGGTTGATGGAGAGAAGAGTGCTTCAGATGGTGGGAGAGTGAATGTCATTATCCCTCAGGTAGAAGAATCAAAATAAAAGATTGAGAACAGTGATTCTTAGACTTGGCTGTGCAATGGAATCCTCTGTCTCCTGTGAATATTCATGTTTTCAGGGCCTGTGCCCAGCGTCTGACTCAGTGCGTCTGGCAGGGGGGTCAGGAACCTGCATGTTCAAAAGCCCTGACACTGGCTTAGAATTCTGCATCTCCGTGAACATAAGAATATAATGAATAATAATGGAAAACTAAAGCCTGTTTTATTCTGCTAATGGGACATGTTGACTAGTAGGGCTGCTAATTTAGATCATTCTAAGGTGTTTGCTGTTTTCTATCCATATAGTCCCATTTGTTCTGACCTCGCAACTTCTAAAGCACCAACAGAGAAAAAACAATGTTTTCGAGTGTGCTGTTCCCCCCTTCTGGGAGGGAGCATATGTTTTAACATAACTCTCAAATCTCCCTGCCTCTCCGGACTGCAAGTTAACTGGATTGACAAAGGACTATCTAAACAGACAACTGGCTTTTAAACAAATATACAAAGATCATCTTGTTTAAATTGTCAGTTTTTGTGAGGTTGGGACATTTCACTGACGATAATTTTATAAGAAATATTTTTTTAACCATAATCTTAGGTGAAATGATCTATAGGCCATTTTAAAGAATATCATAACATAAGAAGCAGAGCTGTGGAAGATTTTTAAATGTGAGTGAGAAGTTGCCAGTTATTAGGTTGTAAAATCTAATCACCATTCTGTGTCCCTACTGTTATTGAAGGCACTATGATCAAAAAAAGAAACTTAATTACTTTTTCTGTTAGTTTTCCTTGACCTACATACAGACAAAGAAACGGCAAGACTTATTTTGTAAATATGTACCACTGTTTCTTTGGCCAAATAAGTATTTGAGTTAATAGACTGAAGATCTCTTAAAGTGTTTTCTGATTGACCGGTTGCATAAATTACTCCTTTTTCAAGCTTGGCTTCGCCAGCCCTCACTTTCTGCTCTGCTGGGGCTGATCTGCAAGGCTGTGTCCATTTGCATCTGGTTTATATGTTGGAAGAATGCTCATAGGTGTTTACTGGAATCACATGAATATGCCTGTGTGGCAAACCAACATTTTTTTAAAAATAGGAGTCAATAGAGAATGATACCCTTATTATTTTAAAAGTCATAATCTTAGGTACTTGCCAAATTTACAGGTGAAAGACCTGCAAAATTATAGACCCCAAGAAAAACAGAGTTTTTCTTATTTCTTTCAGAATTTTGGGATTGCTTTATTTTAGACTTTATTTTGGGATACCTTATGTTATTTTAGGGTTTTGGAGGCCAAATTCTGTTCTATAAGAAATGTGGATAAAACCATTTTGCCAATGCTTTTTTTTTTTTAACACCACAAAGTAATATTTTCTGGCAATTATATTATTACTTGGTGATTTGGAAAGATCAACTATCATTTTAATAGCTTAATTGCACATTTTCTTAGAGACCATAAAACACTTTCTATTTACTGAGTCACCTTTGAAAACCACATTTTAAAATGACTTTATCTTGTTATTTTACAAAAGTGACTGTGCTTATCACCACCATCTAGACCACATGGGGGAAAATATGTTGTAACAGAATTTTCTTTACTTAGGATGCTTTAGTCAAGGACAAATGTTCTAAATGTGTCCTGTGGTAAAATTCCCAGATTTGGGGGGAAAAACAAAAACAAAAACAAAAAAACCTCTTACTTATTTATGCTGTCATTTTAACAAATAGCCATACTCCTGGCGCTCTGGGTTTCCAGTTTTACTGTTGTTTTAATGCTTAGTGCTGTCATAGCAGGAATAAACTGGACTAAATCAGACACTCCTTATGCTGTTGGGCTTTAAAGAGAGAGAGAAAGACACAAAGATAGATAGACCCAGAGAGGAAGATGGAGAGAGACAAATGCGGTTTCTATCACTGAGGAGTTTGTAAAATTCTCCCAATAAGGTGAGAAATAGCTGAAGACCTTTTCACGTGGTTAGCTAGGTTTTGCGTCTTATAAATGAGTATTTTATAAAACATGCTGTAGGACTGGCCATGTAAGAATATGGATATATTCAGGGACTGTCCTTTTGAATTGATATGACAGGGAATCAATAATATGAAAGTACATGTGGATTATCTCTGTTCTTCTAAGCATTGGTAATTTATAAATAAACACTTTGAATAACCAGGGTCAATGAAAAATAGGATTTGAAAAAGTACGTTATACCTTTGACATAAAACTGAGTTATATTTTACTATGATTACCAATGTTACTAAAAATCACTACCATTTACTAAGAAGCTTCGATAAAATGACATGTAATTTTTCAGTGATTTCACATTGAAATCTTGAAAACTGTGTAATAAGAAGTATTATCATCTTTTACAGGTGAGTAAATAGGATGAAAGATTTCTATGAGCTAGAACCTATTAGGACCAAGAAAACACAGCCCTCATTACTTCACTGCTAGAAAGTGGTGGAACTGGAGTTTGAGCCCAATATGTCCACTATAGCATTTATTTTGTGTGTTTTCTCTCAAGTTAAATTAAAGGGAAGTTGAAAGAATTGAATGGACCTGCTTCAATTATAATCTCCCAAGGTGATGGTTAATAATTGATCCAGCTTTCCATATGACCTTGGGAAACCTACAAAAATCAAACAAGTAGAACATAAAGAATAATATCTGTAATAGGCAAAAGAAGTCCAAGTCACTTACAGATCAATTAAAACAGTAGTTATCACTGTTTCTTCATAATTAGGGTTTATGGGTAAGTTGACGATTATGATCTACTCTTTTTCTTGGTTGTTATAAATCATCTTTCATCCCTGAGAAATGAATTCAGTTCTTGCTCAAAAAAACAAAAATCTGCTCTGAAAATAAGTATATGGTGATCCTGAGAATTAATAACAAAATTCATTTTTTATTAAATTTTATGAGAGACTATTAGAACCAAGAAAATGTCAGCCCTACATATCTTATTGTAATGAGGTGGTACCTAGCTCAGAATACTCAGTAAAATGATGATTGACATTTGTGTGAAATGATAATTGTGATGTATTTCAGGGCCAGTCTGAGAGATTTTAGTTGGAATGCATTTGTGTTCCTGAAGGTTGGAAAAATATGTGGCTTAAACACAATGTTTCTAAACTCCTTTTTTACTTTATCAAATAAACAACCGGTTTGGTAAAAATTAAGGATTAAATTAGGCCAGATACGACCTAATTTTATTTATATATATAAAATTTTGAAGTACTAAGTTCTGTATTTCTTCTAAAAGCAAGCTATTCTTGTCCTAAAATAGACTGTGCATTTTAAGAAGATTATTTCTATAATTAATGTGAAAAGGTCAGTAGGGCCAGTATTTATTTCAAAAGCAGGAACTAGGAAGTTCAGGATTTTCCCTCAACTTATCACTGATGATAAAACCTTGTACAAATTTCTTATATTCTGCTCCACAGTTTCTATACTTGGAAATCAAGTGAAAGATATAAGGTAATGTTTAGCTGTTATGTTTGCTTTGTAAAGCAGGTAATTTTGCCTGTCTTATACTTTTCTTAAAATTCTGTGATTATTAACTCAGAATAGTTATTACTTATTTCTGCCCCTGATAGAAAAATCAGTGTATAATAAACTGTAATGAAAAGTGAAGATCTTTATTAATGCCATTGCTCAGAAATGGATACTGTTGGCAAAATGACCACCAAACCTCCAGACTTTTAGGGAATTCACATGAAGGCACGTGAAATAGAATTACCGTGTTTTATAATACGATTTCTGCACTTAACATTTTGTGAACATCTTTGGATGCACCTAAAATTTTTCTGCAACATAGTATCCAGTGGTTGCTTAGAATTTCATTGTATGGCTGCACCATATCAACTCTCTGTTGAAGAACATCATCATTATTCATAGTTTTTACTGTTGTGAGCTAAACTGTATTAAAGAGTCCCATGTGCTCCTTTGATGCAATTGTAAAATTACTTCCCCCTGTTAAATTCTTAGAAGTGAGCTTACTGGGATACAGAGTATGTACATTTTAGATATTGAAACATATTAACAAAGCTATGCTTCCTTTATAAACAGTGCTAGTGTGTATTCACCCCATCAGTGTCTGAGAGTTTCGTTGCACACACAGACCAGTCCTGGGTGTCCACCTTAGTATGTTCATTCTTTCTACCATTGCTAATCTGTTAGGTGAAATTGGTAATTTTCTTGATTAATTAACATTTTTATGTCCAGGTAACTATTTCAGATACTTTTTTGTGTTTATAGTCCATTGTGTTCCTTCCCTCTGAACTGCCTTTTCATGTCCTTTATTAGTTTCTGTTCTTTGAGAGGACTCATTTTTTTCTTAACAGATTTATTGTCGGCTCTTATACACGAAGACAATAAACTTGTGCAAAAATATTTTCTCGGGTAGTAACTTTGTGCGAACTATCTTTTAGTGTCCAGAAGATTTATATTTGTATGTACTATAATATGTTAGGATTTTTGACCTTGGTTTTCAGACTTTGAAAAGTCTTCTCCACCCCAAGATTTTTAAAACATGTTCAAGTGATCTTTCAGTAGTTCATGTAATTTCTCACATAAATATTGAATCCATTTGAGATGTTTTAGAGTAAGTTCTAAAGCAGGACTAAACATAGTTAGGAGAAATAGAGACACATAGATAGAAAGGTGTCATAGCAACATTTAATGAAATACTCTCTTTTCCCTCATGATTTGAAATGTTGTCCATCATATAGGAAATCTTATATCCTTAGATCTTTGTACTCTGTAATTTGCTGCATGAATATTTTTTCATATTTTTGTGCTAAGCCCATGTGCTTTTAATTGTTTTAGCTTTCAATAGCAACAAAAATCTCCCCTTATTATGTTTCTACTTAATTATACTTAACTATTATGAAATAATTATGTTTTTAAATAATCATTAAATTTTGGCAAGTTAAAAAACACTACTAGTATTTTGTTAATCCTTTAAAATTTACTGAGGATTTAAAAAGGAAATTTACTTCTCAATAATATTGGTTTTTCCTTTTTAAGAACATAATATTTTTGTCCATTTATGCATATTCTTTTATGTCTTTCAGTAAAGTTTGCCATTTTCTCTATGTAAGTCTTGCATGTGTCTGGTTAAATTTATTTCCATAGGCCTTACATAATTCTTGTTAAATTTATTCTCCAGTACTTTGCAGTTTTTATGGTTATTGTAAATGGGCTTTTTATATCCAATTATTATTATTTTCAATTCTTGCCAAAAGAACAGATGCCATATATCATATCAAAAGGGGTATCTTTTAATTTAAAACTCAGGATTCCATTTCCATTCCAATTTATGCATGATGGGGGCCTTGGGTATTACTAGCATATTTGAAATGTATATGTAGAAACATCATGTATCTTTTTGCAGCTTATTATGATCACAATCCATTTAAACATTTTAAATTATTGTTTTATTTCAGTTTCAGTCTTCTATATAGGATTCATTTACTTGGGCCTACGGAACCAGCACGAATGATCACTTAGGGCATAGCCTGAGCAGGGGTCCTCAAACTTTTTAAACAGGGGGCCAGTTCACTGTCCCTCAGACCGTTGGAAGGCCGGACTATAGTTAAAAAAAACACTATGAACAAATTCCTATGCACACTGCACATATCTTATTTTGAAGTAAAAAAAACAAAACGGGAACAAATACAATATTTGTATTTGCATGTGGCCCGCGGGCCGTAGTTTGAGGACCCCTGCCTTAAAGATTCCTTCTATTCTTTTAAACCTTAGATTTAAAGCAATAGTCTCTGATTACTATATCCTGTTTTTACATTGCACATTATAAACCTTATGAAAATAAAACTATTTTGGATATATTAAGTCAAATCATCATCATGTGCTCCAGGTAAACTCTGCTGTCCATTACTTGAGGTATCAATGGTTTCAGTACAGCCCGGCTGGCCTAGCTCAGTGGTTGAGCATAGACTCATGAACCCGGAGGTCATGGTTGAATTCCCAGTCAGGGCATATGCCCAGGTTGGGGGCTCAATCCCCAGTGTGAGGTATGCAGTAGGCAGTCCATCAGTTATTCTCTGTCATCATTGATGTTTCTATCTTTCTTTCCCTTTCCCTTCCTTTCTGAAATCAATAAAAATATATTTAAAAAATAGTTTCAGTACAAATAATTGAAGAAGGCTATTTCATATTGATATATTTACAACAAGAGGATGAAACAGTGTAACTGACACACTGTGTAACTGTTGCTGCAAATACCCATTTCAAAGTGTAGACTTGCTTGGATTCAACACTAAATCTGATCATAAGTTTTGTTCAGGGTCTTGATCACCAAAAGATCTAGAACTATAAAGCTCTCCCTTTATGGTAGTCTAAATTCAGAATTGGTTTGACTGTTTCAAATACATGGACTTGTCCATCTGCTATATTAGACAGTTTGAATTGTCCATTTGATCCCTTCAGCTAAGAATGGCTTAGTTATGTATGAAGTTGATATTTCTATCTCAATGTATGTTACTAAAGTTCAAAGAAAATACGCTATTTACATTTTAGGGGATTTAGTGGCTCCTTAGTTGAATTGTAACTTCTGTATTGGTGAAGTAAGGTGTGCCTTTGAGAGAAAAGTCAAAAGCTCAAACGTTGTAAGAAAAAAGAATTTCTGTAAACTAGCTCAGCATTGTCAATAGCATATAGTATTTGGCTGTCATAGTATTAGTGACCTGATAACAGATGGACACTTTTAAGAAGTATTTGGTTGTCACGGGCATATAGATACACACACACACACACACACACACACACACACACTATAATACAAAATTGAATATAAAATAGTTATTTTTTTTTCTGTGTAAGTAGGAACTTAGCATCCTCAGGTTGAATTATTTAGTATTGATAAACTAAAATAGATGCATAGCACACTGGGATCTCACATGAAATAGCAATGCCACATACATCAGCTTAAAAGGACTGTATGCATCCTGAAGAGGAAAAGGTGCTCCGGTAATACAGCATCCGCAAACCACGATAAGGCTGGGACACCATGCTGTTCTGTATGGGTTTACTGAAAAAAAAAAAAAATATATATATATATATATATATATATATATATATATATATAATATATTTTTATTGATTTTTTACAGAGAGGGAGAGGGATAGAGAGTTAGAAACATCGATGAGAGAGAAACATCGACCAGCTGCCTCCTGCACACCTCCTACTGGGGATGTGCCCGCAACCAAGGTATATGTCTTTGACCGGAATTGAACCTGGGACCCTTCAGTCCACAGGCCGACACTCTATCCACTGAGCTAAACCGGTTTTGGCGTGAATATATATTTTTACATGCAAAATGAAGTCTCTATATTGGGTGACTTTTATATTGTAGTATAGATATGCTGCACTGCAATGAATTGTATGTTTTTATTTTTAAAAATGTATATATAGTGCTATCATAAATAGAATACTGACTACAATACAATTGAAAGGGAATTTTATTTTTAATTATCTATAGGTTTATTTCCCCTCCTGTCATAATTTTAAGATATTGTAACATTTTTTCTCCAAAAATACCCTTTAAATATTTTATTTTTTAAGTTGGATTTTAATGAGACATGCTTTTGACGAGTGTTCTCATCTCTGTTCAGCTAGAGTTGGCCAAAGATTATTGACATTTTAGAGCAGGATTAAAGCAAATATGGCCGGTCCTTGTTTTTTTATAAGTAAACTTTTATGGGACTATACCCATGCCCATTTGGTTATATATTGCCCCTACCTTCTTTTGCAATGTAAAGGCAGAGCTGAGCAGTTACAATAGAGACCACATGGCCTGCCAAGACCAAAATATTCACTAGAGAGTAATGACAGAAAAAGTGTTTTTTAACCTTTGTTTTAGGATAATAACTGTGGCATGAAATATAAAGTTCAACTCTGTATATAAACCAATGTAAAATATAGTATATGAAATTGAAATCGTTACTTGGTTTTATTCTGTATCTATTAGGGCTTTATGTGGATGAGAGATGGTTCAAATTAAATGTGTTGATAGTGTGACTTCATGGAGAAATACATTTTTATCAATTAAGGTTATAAAAAGGAACACATCTTTAGAATTAAAATTGGAGGAGTTATAGAAAACAGTGTGAGGCTCTTTGTCTCATATTAATTCCTAGATTTACTCTCTTAACTATCACAGATAGATTTTTAAAAAACTGACAGTGTAGGTATATCATGGGGAACACTTTGTGAAGTATAAGATTGTGTAAGTACTATGCTCTACACCTGAAATTAATACAAAATAATATTAACTGTAATCTGTAATTTAAAAAAGTAATCCTATATAATAAAAGGGCAATATGTAAAATGACCGAATGGCGAAACGACCAGTCGCTATGATGCACACTGACCACCAAGGGGCAGACACTCAATACAGGAACTGCTCCCTGGTGGTCAGTGCGCTCCCACAGGGGGAGCGCTGCTCAGCCACAAGCCAGGCTGATGAATGGCAAGCGTTCATAGTAAATTATAAAGTTTTATGACAATATCATATGGATACTTTTGAGAAGGTTAATACTTTGAATAATATAATAATTAGAATCAAGAAAATATTTCTCCTCTTAGTCCTTAAAACTTTTGTTGTATTGAAGAAATAATTGCATAGCCCATTAGACTATGCTTCATGAGTTTATGACCATGTCTGTTTTCTTGACTATTCCAACCACAACCAGGCCCAGCTCACAAACGGTGTGACTCATGGAAGTTACATAATAAATGGACTAAGCTAATGGTAGAATAGCTCGTAATTAATTCCTCTTATTAGTGTTTCTTGTTCCCAAGATGTTGTAGCACTACAAAATCATAGTTTTGTCCAAAAGTTTTTATCATTGCTTACATTCAACCTGCAATTCAAGGGTGTTTCCGTCAGTTTTCAGAGTTTTCCTGCAAGTCCTTGCCCAGCGTCATCACAGGGGTCCTGCAGTTACTAGTATGTAAGGATCACATATCCATGGCGGTGATAGTGGAGTGCAAAGGACTTTCAAATGCCACCACCTTGACACAGTTAGGCAGTTCTTCCTTTCTGAAGTTTGTATATTGGAATTATGGTTCAGATTACAAACTACACCAAAGAGCAGAGCTAAACAGGAATACCAGATTGTACATAAAATGAGGTAGAATTGTTGTCCCTTCACAACTCATACATGCACCATACTATTTCAGATGAAACACGAGTTGGAAAATTAATAATGAACTAACGTAGTCCATCGGACACATAAAGCCAGATTTTAACCTCAATCCTGGAACATCTTTATTAATACCAAATGACTCTGAAATTGGTTGAAAAGTATTTAAAGAACAGAACGAAACACAATCTGTTTTTTTGAGGGTTTTTTTTTATTGCTTGATTAGAACTAAATACATTTGGTTGTTAATTATCCAACTGGTTGAAATGTCATTTTTCTTTGTTAAACTGATAAAGGCAAGTTTAGTTATGAAAATGTGTGGGGCACGTATTTTCTCTTGGATGTTTTTATAAGCACAAGTAGTGTTACATAGTAGCTGAAGATCTGGAACGGGGCACCTTGGCTCTTCCACTTACTAGCTATGGAATATAGCCCAAATTACTTAATTCATTAAATCATCACTTCTCTCATCTATTGAATAGGAATACCAATAATATCAGCCTCCAAAGATTATTCTAAAAATTAAGTGATTTAATATACATAGAAGGCTTAGTAAAGTTCTTTGGTCATAATAGATCTCAATAAATCATACCTATTTACAATTCATACACACAGAAATTTAATTTTGTACGATGTCACAGGCCTCTGAGACATTCAGTACTTCAGTTTATACAGAATGGACAACAAGTCAAGGGTAACGATGTCCTGAAGAGTATGGTCGTGTCATGGTCACAGAGCTCTGTGATAGAAAGAATTCCTAGGGAAGTAGGCTAGGATTCAGGAGACCTACTCACTAGTATGTGATCTAAAGTGATTTTTTTTTTCTTTCTTTTCGGGCCATAGTTATATTTCTGTGTGTGTGGAAGCAGGGGAAAGATTGGGTTTATATAGCCTTTGCAGTTCTGAAATCCTGAAAATCATTGAGTCTTAAAAAAAAAAAGAGCAGATTTTTTTATTTTTAAATTGTTAAATTTGAAAAAAATTTGGAATGAACCAGAGGGAGGGGGAGAAAAAAAGAAAGCATAGCTTATTAGGCCAGAAAAAAAGAGCTGACAAACGGTCATTGTGTTGTTTATCAGAAAGTGTGCTTCTTTCCAACTGGATATTTTGCAATTGTTTTTGCAGAACAAGCATTTTGCTCATTCTGTGGAGCTTTAGGGATACCATCCTCCCAAGGTATCTGCCTGCAGGAGTAGGCTACGAAGTCGATGATGTTAATATTTGTATATGCTAATATCTGTTCATATTTCTGATGCTCGTGAGAAGCTAAAATGCAAAACAAAACACCTACTATTCTCAGCTCTTTACGGAGGTAGTTTTCTTTCTGCCTCAAATGTGTCTGATAACACTTGGGGCTATGAAATGTACATGATTCTAACAGAGCTTTATTTTCAAAGACAAAGATCTAAGGTACATATAGGGAAAATGGTCTCCTTCTGATTGGAACTAGCATGAGTCTCATCTCGGGGAATGCAGATGCCATGAAACGTGGCTTTATAGCTTCTGTTTGCCTTGCATGATGGAAGGAAAGAAAATCACTTCTTTTTGCTTTGTAATGCTAAAGGCAACTTGGTCTTCCTGGATGCATTTGGAAGCAGTAGCCAAGGTCATTCTCAGAGTATCAATAATAGTAAAGTAAATTAGGTGGTCAGAACACAGGGCCCTTCCTACCTTCAAAGTTTGATGGGCCTGCTTTCCAAGGCAGAATCTATGTGACATCGCAAGTTCCTCCCATTTCAGCCTCCAGAGTCTGGTTTAGAAGTGGTTCCAGCATGCATTGTGACCTATTATTTTTTTAACTTTTATCATTATAGTCTGCTACCCAGACTATTTCCTGGCTGAGTATAAATACTTCAAACAATGATAATTCCAATAGTATAGGGTGCTTTTTTAAACCACATATCAGGGTTTTCAAAATGCTTTAATATATATAGTTTACCTCATTTGATCCCCCCTCCATTTCTGGAGGGTGAATATAACAAGTGATTGTACTTCCTTCCCTCCCTCTCTTTCTCTTTTTAAAAAATAAAATCCAGAGAAGTTAAGTGACGTATTAATACTTAGTCAGATGGTTAACTAAATAGTAGTATTTGAACCAAAGTTCTGATCTTATAGACTGAAATTTAGTGTTCTACTTTCTAATTCAGGAAGCAGGTTAGTGAACCTGTAATCAAGGAAAAGATTTTTTCAGATAATAAGAAAGTGATGGAGGATTTGGTCACCATGAATAAGATAGTTGCAGCAGGCACTCTGTGCATTCCTTTAAGGCAGCAGTTCTCAACCTGTGGGTTGCGACCCCTTTGGGGGTCGAATGACCCTTTCACTGGGGTCACCTAAGACCATCGGAAAACACATATATAATTACATACTGTTTTTGTGATTAATCACTATGCTTTAATTATGTTCAATTTGTAACAATGAAATTGGGGGTCACCACAACATGAGGAACTGTATTAAAGGGTCGCGGCATTAGGAAGGTTGAGAACCACTGCAAAGAGTTGATAAACCCAATAGTTAATCCAAAAGGAGCAGCTCAGATTTGCTAAGCTTCATTTCCTTTTAATGTCTTGGGTAATCTCAGGAAAACCACAAAAACCAATGGTCCTCCAGCTTTTCTTTCCCCATGAGATTTGTCTGGGTTTGAAGGATTGGCACATTAAATCAAGCACTGTAAACCATATATGTACCTGTCACAGCCCACAAAAGTACACCTCCTGCAGACAGTTCTCCAAATCAGTAAATAAGATTTGTTATATCTGTTTTCTGCAGCAGTATATTGGAGCAGCTATTGACTGTTTGGCAGACTTGATCGATTGTTGAGGTCTAATGTGGAAAGCTGCGACGAGGAGTTCAGCCATGGCCCTATTTTGTTCATTTCACAAAAGCAAATATGCCTTATCTATGGTCCTAGAGGCCATAGCAAAACAACGGAGCTTCTCCCCTGGCATTGGACAGGGTACAAACTCTCGTAGGATGTGTGCCTTCTTGTGAACTGGTTTCCAAGTGTGTGGTCTGGACACAGGAAACTACATTAGCTTCTCAAGCACAAGTGAACATAGGCAAGTTACTTAATTTCTAAGCCTCTATTTGCTCACCTGTACAAATGAAGTAAATCTCTCCCTGGATTTGATTGAAAATTAAATATGATCATTTAATTTTTTAGGATACTTCCTTTGCAGAGAAAGCACTCATGAAAAATCAGGTTTGCTACATTCAAATGTTACTGTCACGTTATGTCAAAAGATACTGTATTATCAAAAAAACTATGGAGCCTGGCCAGTGTGGCTCAGTGGTTGAGCATCAGTCCATGAACCAGGAAGTCAAGGTTCAATTCCCATCAGGGCACATGCCCCAGTTGCAGGTTCAATCTTAGTAGGGGGCGTGCAGGAGGCAGCCGATCAATGATTCTCTCTCATCACTGATGTTTCTATCCCTCTCTCCCTCTCCCTTCCGCTCTCTGAAATGAATAAAAATATTTTTTAATAAAAGAAGCCATGGAAAAAAGAGATGAAACAGTGAGGAGCTGGTAACTGAATATTAAGGATTTAACTAGATGGATATATGTGAAATAATCCTTTGATTTTGTAACTACATAGTTTCAGAAAGATTTATTCATTGATAAAGCACACAAATAAAAATTAGCAAAGCAAAAAGGCACCTTACCGTTCACTAAGTCTGAGTCCCTTTATTTATTTATTTTTTTAAAAGAGCTGAGTGTTCAGAGTTATAGGTCACACAAGGCAGTACTCTGACATCCAGTGTTTATAAGCCATTCCTCCCTACCTGCCACTAGAGGCAGCACAGAATACTCCCTAATTATACAACTCATCATCTCATGGCCAGGTGGAGGCATGGTTATATGTTTGAAAGTTGCTAGGAATTTCCCCCTCCCCCTTAACTTTAATGTGCTTATATTTCACTTGGCAGTAAATTATTCTAAAGACTAGTAGCTATGGCCATTATATGGTCACTCAACGTAAAATCTAATAACATTGGCTAAAGAGGGAAAACCAACATTGGAAAGGGGAACTATAAAAAATGACCACGCCACCTAAAAAATAAACTGTATTTTCTGTTCCACCTTGACCTTGCTTTACTTGTTGGAAAGACTTCTTAAACTTTTTTATATCACAAAATATGTAGATTAAAAAAACAACTTCAGACTGGCACATTTGTCTTTCCTTACCTTTATGCACTTGAAATCATTTCTTGTTTGTTTTATCAAATTGGGATATTATTTTGTATTTTAGTTTCCAATAAGAAATGTCACTGGGATTTTTTTCTGAATTTAGTCCTGTTCTTTTAATCTGCATTCCCTTTAGAAATTATGACCCATTTATCGAGAGTCTATGTTTCATTTAATGAATGCCTCAATCTTTGATGAGACTCACATGTAAAGAGATTCTTTAAAAATAGTGAACTTCTCTAATATCAAAACATTTTTATGTTGAAATTTGATAAAAACTAAAGATTTCAATGTGAGGTTTCATTGATTTCCCCTCATCAGCAGAAACGGGATGGCCGCTTTTTGTGGTAGATAATTCTCAGCGGGGAGAGCTCCATATAGCTTCCTGCATAAATTCATGCCTGAGTTCCTGGCAAATCTGTTTCTATTCAAACAAGGGGCAATGGCTTAGCAAAGGCCAAATATAATCAATGTACTTCCAAGCAAAGCAGTGTTGAATGGCAGGATAATTGAAATAAACATCTGGTGAGTGAGTGCACTGGGTGAGTCTCCACGTCTCCTTGGATGGATTTTCCAGTCTCTTTTCCAAGTGTCATTAGTTCAGCAGTAGCTCATGGTCTCCAGAAGGGACCTCTAACCCACCTATTCATTGCTCTTCTAGAATATGCCTAAGGGCAGAGCAGTTTTCAAAATAGTGACATCCCAACTTAAGCTTTCGTTACAGACTCTGAAATGGCAGTCTGCTCCTGTTCATCACCACTTGTAAATTCTGCCCCGAAGCTACCTACTGTTCTTTGTTAACCTTATAAAACTCAAAGGTAGTTGTTAGATTGGTGCCTAAGAAACCGCCTCTACTACATGCCATAGCGATTTGTTTCAAGAATTAATGAATTCCACTTTGAACTACAATATGATATTGGAGTTTTGGTCAATAACTTGTGTTATAGGTACGACACAGAGAATTCTGATTTATTTTATATATTGTAGTTCGTCATATGTCTTTCCTTAGATCTGAAAATAATGTGCATGTTTTAAGATGTCTTCTCAAAGCACCCAGTACTTTATCCACACCTCTCTTCTGTTACCCTTCATGAATCAGGGCATCTCTCTGTTATGTGGGTCACATTTAGAGCAACTTTCAGAAATCTTTGGCTTCTGTAGTATGCAGTTTTATAAATGTTATGCTCTCAAAAAATCATGAATAATTTTACAGTCGTGTAGCATCACCTATAAAAGACTGCTTCATGGTGGAGTCATGATAGTAATAGGTATGTTTCCAGTTTTTTCAATCAAGTGGACTTTCTACTATGAACTATTGCAAAAGTCAGGGAAACCAGGGGATTTTAATTGACAACTAAAAGCATTAGAATTCAATTCTGACTGTGGATTTATCACTTAAGTTATGGCAACGGGATGGTAATGTTCACAATTGCAGATGTCTATATGAGGCTCTCTTTCTAGACATGGATTAAAACTTGATCTTTATTTTTCTTATCAGTTATTATTTTTCTAGATTAGAAACTTTTTCTTTCAAAGGGATTCTTTTTCTTACTTTTTTCAAATATGTTTTTATTGATTTCAGAAAGAGGAAGGGAGAGGTAGAGAGGTTTAGAAATATCAGTGATGAGAGAGAATCATTAATTGGCTGCCTCCTACACATCCCCTACTGGGGATTGAGCCCACAACCTGGGCATGTGCGCTGACTGGGAATTGAACCATGACCTCCCAATTCATAGGTCAATGCTCAACCACTAGCGACACCAGCCAGGCTGTTCATACTTACCCATATTATAAAAGTTTTTCCCCCAAAGACTTGGTATTCTACAGTCTGAAAAGGACGTTATTTTAGATATAACATGTTAGAAATAAGAAAGATTTTCTAGGTCTGATGATTGGTCTAACCTCCCTATCGCTTTGGTTTTAATGTAGAATAGTTGGTCACCTCTGCCATCAGAATAAATCTATTCATGAGCTGTATCCTGGTAATGATGTATGTGGTACATACATGAGGTTGCTACTCTTCAATCACCATAGACAAACCCTTTTATATTACTATGAAACTAACTGCAGTGTGGTAAGATATCTGAATGAGTATGCTGGTAACATCAGGATTGTTACCATAATCTGATTATCGTTATCTTAACTATTGTGGTCTAACAATTATTAATATACCCTTAAAAAAGCAAAGAAGTACATTAGAAGATGCAAAAACTTGGGGATATTCAAATCATCACGAGCAATAAAAATTTTGTTCTTCTTTCCATAATAACTGTGTGTGTGTGTGTGTGTGTGTGTGTGTGTGTGTGTGTGTGTGAAGTCTAAGTGTGACATGCAATGTTAGGTCATTTGGATACACGGGTAGATAATACAAATTAAAGACCCCAACCATTGTCCTCAAGGCTGTAGTGGAAATCAGGGCTTACAGAATTGAAATTCAGAAATAACTCTGTAGTAAAACACCAGTTTTTAAAAAGTTTAGTGGAAGAGCTCTTCTGTGTAAGATGAAGCTGATTTTAAAGAAAGAGTGATTAATTCTCTCGGAGGAGGTCAGAAAATGTGATGCCTGAGCTGGTTTTCCTTGGGTGAAAAACAGGATAGAGGCTTTCTAGGGAAAAGGAGCAGCATGTGTCCAATTTGCAAAGTAATAAAACTGATGTTCAGGGATGTATACATGGATTGATATTGCTAAACTATACTGTACAAAATGAGAAAGCCCGGTAGAAATGTTACTGGAAAGCTATTTTATCTTCCAAGACATTGGGAGGGATGAAAATCATAGAAGTTCACATAGATAATCATATTTATTATATGGTGTGTATCTATCTGACATTACATTGGTTGTTACAGTCCTTTAATTAAAGAGTGAATTGCCCATGCCATGTTTTGTGTCTTCCTTTGAGACTAATGCAAAGTGAATGAAATAAGAGAGATCTAGTACTTCATTTATGTGGTATTGCCTCATTTATTTCCATAGCATCTGTAATAGTATGGCTGGTATAAAAAGGAGCCACAACGCCTCTTCAGAGAGAGAATAGCCTGGAGGAAATTGGTGTTCTAGAAAATTAATCCTACCTTATTTACAAGATGGTGGTCTACAGATTTGCATGCCTTATTTTTATAGTATTAGCAGAAATGCGATGATTCTGGGTCACGTACAAAGATGACCATCAACAGTAGAACTAGTTAAGAGTAGAGAGGGAGAATAATTTGGCTCACACTATGTCGTATCAGTGTTAGGGCAAGATACTGTGCACTTATTCTTTTATTATTAGCTGTACCCTTCGGGCCTCTGTGTAAAGCGTAGGCCCAGTCTTATTTGCTCTTTAGAAACCTGGACAGTTTATTTTCTTTATTATAAACTTAATTAAAATTACTTACTTACTTTAGTTTGTTTTAAGGTCCACCTGCTTGTTAAAGTGGCAACTGCTTGAAAGGAGGGACACCGTCTTGAGAGGCAAGAAGTATGCTATTCTGTCTGTCTCTGTAGTGTAGTGGTCAAGGGTCCTGCATTTTGGGTCAGAGAAATTTGATTCAAATCCTAGCCTCCATCTCCCAAGCCTCATCTATATAATGGGGACCGTTTGCTACCCATGTTCATGTTGTCTTGCTTTACTTATCACTTGTCTTCCTATCTAGAGTGCAAGCTTTTTGAGAACAAGGGGCTGGGCATGTAGTTTATGTCTCAAGTGCTCAGGGCACTGCATGGCAAACTACACTTTCTTAAAGATCTGTGGGTGAATGAATTAATAGGCAGCGTAGGTAGCTGCAGAGGGTTTTTGGAAGGTTAAACAAATTTATGTCTTTAAAGCTGTTAGCCTAGTGCCTATGTTAGAGTAGGCAATTAACCTCAAAAGAGTCTTTTTATTTGATAGCTAATATTAAAACAGTTTTTATCTTACAGCAGTTTTTAGCCCTGGCCTGTGTGGCTCAATTAGTTGGACGTTGTCTTGTCTTGTGCAACAAAGGGTTGCAGGTTCAATTCCTAGTCAGGGCACTTGCCTGGATTTCAGCTCAATCCCTGATGGGGAATGGGGGTGCGGGGCCTTTGGGGAGCAGCCAATTGTTTGTCTCCCATCAATATTTCTCTCTCTTTCTCCCCATATCCCTTCATCTCTCTATAAAAATCAGTAAACTATTCTTAAAAAAAATATTTAATCACTTTTGTCCAAGTCTTTTTGTGTATATATGTTTCCGTTTCTCTTGGATGAATATCCAATATGAAATGGGGTTAGTGTGTGTTGGTGGAGATACATACTTTTAACTGCCCAAGTCTTCTTCAAAGTGGTCATTTCATTTTACACTCCCACCAGCAGTATATGAAAGTGTGGTTTACTCTACATTCTTGCCAACCGTTGGTGTTCTTTATAAATTTAGCCATGCTCATGGGGGTGTAGTGTTAACTCATTGTGGTTTTAATATACATTTTCTCTACTGACTAATGCTGTTGTGCAATTTTTCATATGACCAGTTGGCATATATTCTTTTAAAAAGTGTCTGTTTTAGTCTTTTGCTCATTTGTAATTGGGTTGTTTGTCATTTTATTATTGAGTTGTAGCAGCTATGTACACATTCTGGGCACAGTACCTTATGACGTGTGTGTGTGTGTGTGTGTGTGTTTCCTATCTGTGGCTTGCCTATTCATTTTCATACCAAACATTTTCCCCCCTCAGTAGTTTTCTTTCAAAATAATTTTAGATTTACAAAGGAGTTGCAAAGATAGTACAAAGTTCCCAAATATCCTTGTCCTTGCTTCCTCTATTATTAACATGTTACATAACATTTTCAAAACTAAGAAATTCACATTGGTACAATAGTATTAAATTCCCTACTGTGTTTTCTCCAGGGAGCTTTATGGTTGCTGCTTTTATGTTTAGGTCTGTGATTCAACTTGAATTAATATTGTTTTATGGATTGAGGTAGGGGATCAAGGTGGTTGTTGTGTGTTTTTTTTGATGGGTAACTAGTTTTCCAACATTACTGGTATTTGTTTGAACAATCAACCCTCTCCTATTGGATTGCTTTTATTCCTTTGTTAAAAATTAAAATATGTAACCATGGGCCTATTGCTCATTCTAGTGTGTTCCATTGTTTGTCTCTTATGAAAATGTTATCTTGATTACTGCAGCTTTACATGATAGGCCCATAAACTTTTTTAAAGGGGAAAATAGTATGTATGTTAGGCTTGCAGGCTCTCAGGTCTCTTAAATTACTCAGCTCTGTCATAGAATGGCAGCAGCCACAGATAGCATGTACGTGAATGTCTGTGGCTATGTTCCACGAAAACTTTATGTACAAACAAGCATACAGCCTGTGGGCAATTTTTTTGCTGATTCCTGCTTTAGAGTAAGACTTCAAAGCAGGTAATGTAAGTCCTCCAATTTGGTTCTTCTTTTTCTTAATTGTTTTGGTTATTCTAGGTCCTTTGTAGATTTATATAAATTATGGAAGACTTATTTTGATTGCATTGAACTTACAGATCAATTTGGGGAGAGTTGACACCTTAACAATATTGTGTCTTCCAATCCATGTGCATGTTATATTTCTTCATTTATTTAGGTCTTCTTTAATTTATCTTATGAATATTTGTGTCCAGGTACTGCATAAGATTTGTTAAAATGTTCCCTAAGTATTTTGTGTTTTTTATGTTTTTATAAATGTTTTTAATTTAATTTCCTGTTGTATCATTATTAACCTTGCTTTCCATGAGCTTTCTAAATTTCCTGATCAACCTTCATACTTTTGTTTGTAGGTTCTTTAGGATTTTCCAAGGCTTTCTTTATTGTTGTGATTAAAATCTAATTTAATTCTGTTGCTATCAGAGAACATTATATATGACATCATTCCTTACAAAATTTAGAGACACTGAATATCCTAGGTTTATCTTAGTGAGTATTCCATGTGCACTAGAGAATTATGTGTGTTCCTCTGTCTATCTATAAATATTAATTAGGTTATTTGGCTTTAGAGTCATTCACACTTTCAGTGTCTTTGATTTTTTGGTCTACCTTATCTATTAACCACCTAGAGAAGGTTGTTAAAATTTCCAACCATAGTTGTGGATTTAGTCTGATTCTCCCTTTAGAGCTATCAGTGTTTACTTCACATATTTCAAAGCTATGCAATTAGATGCATACATATTTCATGTTGTCTTTTTGATAAATTGTTGCTGTGATTAGTGTGACATTTCCTGGTTATGTTTAGTCAGATTCCTTGTCTAGATTCTCAATTTGTCAGTTTTAAATGCAGTCACTCCAGGGTTTTTGTTTGTTTGTTTGTTTTGGAGGCTGGAGTAACCTGAATCCTAAGCAATGGCCCCTTTGAGTCTCCCCTGCACAATGAAGGAGTCCATGAAGTCTCTGTTCTCTGGCTTGTTGGATGTTTATTGGACCAAAAAGAAAAATAAATTTGTTCACCCTACTTTATGTTCTGATTTAGATCATATTTTTTCCATCAATATATAAAAGTTATACTTAGGTTTTCATAACATGATGGAAATATAAATACTTTTAGATTATATATAATAGTTTATATCTCTATATATAATAGCCTATGTGACCGAACGACCAGAACAACCGGTCGCTATGACACGCACTGAACACCAGGGGGCAGACGCTCAATGCAGGAGCTGCCCCCTTGTGGTCAGTGAACTCCCACAGTGGGAGAGCCGCTCAGCTGACCGACCTGTCCCCACCAGCCCAGCGGCAGTCACTCCCTCCCTCAGTAGTCCTGCAGGTCCAATCTCTGGAAACGGGCCAGGCACTGACAGACCAGCACCACAGACATGATCTTGATAGCACTGCCGGAAAGTCGGCCTCGGCACCTCTGTCACTTTCCCTCCCTAGATGCTCCATAAGGAAGAAACAATAAAAAAGCGGCCACCAGGTGGCTCCTGACAACCAGCGCGAGTGTCAGCAGGATGGATCTGGATCCCAGACCGGCAAGGTCATCCCACTGCCCACCCAGAGGGCTGATCATGTCCCGACAGCCCCCCCCTCCAGGACCACTTGTGCACGAATTCATGCACCGGGCCTCTAGTATAATAATATTTATGTTAACGTACAAGCATATTTATATATAAGAATAAAATTATGTAAAATACAAATATAAAACAATTACAATTCTTTAAGATATATAAAATAATTTATTTTGCATATTCTTCTTTTTTATATTATAATTACATTTTATATGTGTATATAAAATCATTTTATCAATGAAATAAAATTTCATTGTTAAGGTAGTTAACCTATTACTCCAACTTTCTTTTAGTTATAGAGAGAAGAGATAGATAAATATATAGATTTACATACAGATCCATGCACAAAACTCCTAAAAGGAAATGTCAATGTCAAAAAAATTTTACTAGGTTATTCTTGGAAAATAGACTAGATATCTGTGTAATATTGAATACGTGTAGCAGTAACTTAAGACTAAACACTTAAGCTTATGGGTCTCTAACACTCTGTCATTAAAATTAAAAATAAAAGCATAATTAAATCACTATCTTTTATGTTGTCAAAAGGAAAAGTAGCACATTTTAACATTTTGAAAATAAAGTACTCAAAAGGCTATTGCAATTTAAAATGGATAATGGAAAATTGCAACTGTCTATTTAAAGATTTGTGGTTGAAAGGTAATTAATTCTACCTTGCTAAAGGCAAATTATTTTCTCCTCCTTTGAATTCCACTCAGAGCACTTTTTTTAGTCTTTTTTTTTGCAACAAAGACTTTGCATAAAGAAGATTTTTGTAAGGCAGTTCAAGCTTCTTTTGAAAGGTAAATCTCATACATGTGCATAGCTCTTTGTATTTTCTCCTTGACTTGAGGATAGTTGTATAATTTAGCCAATGGTGTTTTTTTAAAAAATATATTTTTATTGATTTCAGAGAGTAAGGGAGAGGGAGAGATAGAAACATCAATGATGAGAATCATTGATTGTCTGCCTCCTCCGTGCCCCCTACTGGAGATCTAGCCCCCAACCTGGGCATGTGCCCTTGACTAGAATGGAACCCAGGACCCTTCTATCCTCAGGCCAATGCTCTATCCACTAAGCCAAATTGACCAGGGTTGCCAATGGGTTTTAATGTATATTTTTTAAAAAACCACTTACTCAAGAACTTTAGGGATTTCACTAAATACTGAAAAGTTGTTATTTAAAATATTCCACGTAATAGATGATACATGTTCATTTTAAAATAAATATATCAGGAAACAATACTAGTGTTAATTTAAAAGATTTGGGGAAAATTTGTGATCTTTCTTAATAAGTTTGGAAACATCTTTTAATTACATAAAATCTGAACTAGGAAAGCATTGATCAATAGGCTCCTTTGAACTAAATAGATTTTTACTTTCACATTGAAAAGAATATTGTACACATGATTCTATGATTATTGAAAACTTAAAGGAGATCCATGCTGGTAGCTTGATGTTATTCAAGGGGGCTTATAAAGTAAAAGAAGGTAGGAGAGAAGAAATCAATAACAATATCAGCAACAAAACACAAGCAAATAAAAATGTCCATTCACCAACTCCCCATTAAATATTACCCAAAATAATGTCACTTTATATACATTTACTATTAATCACCACAGCAATCCTATGATGTTCATTTTACAAAGGGAGCCCCATTTGCCAGATCCCTAAGTCAATGTTCTTTCCATTATTCCACATTGACTTCAAGGTCATTCACCCTTTGTTTTATATATGAAAAGAAAAGAAGAGGAGAGTAGAGGGGCAGGGAGAGGAGGTGAGGGGAGGGAAGGAGAGGAAAAATAAGAGAAAAGAAAAAAAACACAAAAGCAGAAACAGAGTCCCAGAAAGATAGGGATAGAAGGACTTGTATGCATGCATATAAGCATAACCAATAGACAGACACTAGGTGGGTGAGGGCATGTGCAGGAAGGGGCGGGTGGCCAGGGAGAGGTCAATGGGAGGAAAAGGAGACATATGTAATACTATATGTAATACTTTAAACAATAAATAATTTTTTAAAAAGATAGGGATATTTAGTTTGCGTAAGTACGTGGCAGGTTGGATATTCAGTTCCAAGTCTCCCAGTGCTTTCCTCTGTAACAGACACAGCAATGTTATCTGCAGAGTGATAGCCCTCATCTTAGGAAATGAACTTGGGGAGAACTTACATATTTAATTTTTTTTTAAATCTGCAAATCTGCACTCACAAAACCCTGGGGATTTTCTACCACTTGCCTTGTTTTATTGTTATGAATGACTTCTTATTTTTAATCACTCTCCTAGCCCTTAGCTTAGGATTTGAACCATGAAATCAATTTCCCTCTGAGTGTAAAAAGCTGTAGGAGATAGCACTTTTAAAAAATATATATTAATAGAGATAAGCAAGGCAATTAGTGTGTTTTCATATTCACCATGATTTGTCTCCTTCCTTCTCCACTCCAGAAAGAAGACAAACTACTTGACTTTTTCATGCTTTTCTTTTATCCAAAATATCCAGTAGTCATTGTGATAAATGGCTTGAAAATGTTCCTTGGATGCTTCTTGTAGAACTAGAAAAATTATTTTTATTATATTTTAATATTTGTTTAGATGATTGTTTTCAAAATGCTACATAGTCATTAAAAGGCATGGTGTTGGTAGTATTTGCAGAGGTACTGATAATTCCATTATTTAGAGATAGTCACATTCCGTATATTTTATTAATTTCAACTCTCCATTGAAATCTTAAACTCTTGAATATTAGGAGAAAGGCCATGAACTTTCAGAGTTTACAGTGGCTCATCGAGGATTAAGTAGCCTTGGTTTTTTTTCCTCCCCTTATTCTACAGATGAAGAAATGAGCCTCAATTAGAATGATTTGCTCAGGGTCATTCTGACTGCTGGTTTAATGCATACCTTGTGGGTTCTTAATGTAATTCAGTTTTTTAAAAAACCTTGCTAAGTCCTTGTTTTCAAAGTGAGATTCTCTTCGCCTTGAGTATAGCACCTATTATTGGTAGTAATTTGGGCCTTGGGAAGTGGTGCATGTTTTGTCTCTCAAATAAGAGAATTGACCTCTTAGTCTTCTATTTAGAATTATGTTTGAAATATAGTGATTGATTAAGCTAGTATTGGAGAAAGGGATTACTGTGTAGTCTTTGAAAAAGGGTGCCTTTCAGAAGAACCTGATGGATTACTGACCTTGATTTGCTGAGTGGGATTTATTAGTTTTTCAAACAAAACTTAAGGTTATTGCAACTCCAGAGTATCAAAGCCAATAGAAATACAGGGATATGGTATTTTTGGTTCTTAACTGATTTTAAAGCATGCAGTGACATTGGTGCTATTTTAAGTGTGGCTAGAAGAAATTAAATAAAGCAAAATAATTTAAATCTGTCTTAACTCCTCTTTAAAGGAAGAGCAGTGAGTCCCTCAAAGACACCGAGAGTTAACTTAATACATTTATGCGACACACACTCTTGACTATTTGAAGATGTAAAAGAATCAATTATGATGTATTTTAAGGCATCCATTTCAGTCATCCTTTTCCTCTACCCGTATCCTTTGCATCTGTCACACAACAAAAAAATGCTCAAAGATTCATGCAAAGCCTCCTAAATTTCAAGGTCAGGTCAAATCAGTATATCCCATATGCAATGAAGTAGTATTTTTCATGACTGCACTACTTTCCATAGCTTTTTGAAGAAAAGTAGAGGTGAAACATTGCTTAGCTACCTCTTCACTTACAAAAGTTTATTATTTCCAAATGTTTCTCTAAGAAACATCCCAATATATCATATTGAAGACAGTCAAGAAATCCTTAAATAATCTTGAATTAGACCAAGAGATCCAAGTAAAGGAAATCTTTGCCAAGAGTGATACAGTCAAGGGATCGATGCTCTCCAAAAACAAAGGCAGAATTACTGGAGGCTTCCTGAGTCAAGACCAGTTTGAGGGCAGGCCAGCAGCCCAGCTGGCAAGGGAGTAAAATAAGTGACCTTCCATAAGGCCTCCTGCCTCTTCTATCAAGTAACTTGAAACATAACAAAACTCAGCTTGTGTGATGTAGAGAGAGAAGTAGAGCTGTCGGGGACAAAGGGCTTTGTGACAAGAATGCTGTGTTGATATTATTGTCTTGATTATACTATCTCATATTCTAGGCTTTAAAGGTCATCAGCATCACAGACTGGCTGCCTTCTGCCCCAGCTCGCTGGGAAACCGTAGTCATTGTTTAACGAAGAAAAAAGCAGCACATTTAAACTTGAGTTCCTGTGGAATTGCATGATTATGACCCCGCTGATTTCAGATTAGATTCTGCCTGTGAGCTACAACACTTCAGCAATCTTAATGCCTGGACTCAGTGCTGCTTTCTACCAGCCAGTGCTTGCTAATGGCCATCACTGCCTGGGGGCTGTGCCCTTCAGGTTTAGCCCTCTACAAGCCTCAGCGATCAGGGCTTGGGAGGAGTTTGCCAGATGCTGAGTGAATTATTGCTAAGATTCCCTGCTGTCTTATGTATTCAAAGAAGGAAGATAATCATATTAAAGATCTTCCTTGAGCTTGAAACATTTTTTTTTTTAACCTAAAGCCTAACAGAGGGGCTCATGGAGTGAGAGTTCACCTTGGGGGAGGGTCAATAACTTTGAACTCAGTTTCTAAGGATTTCATACATATGATTCAAAAATTCCACCTCGGGGAGTGTCTCCCCTCACATTTTGGGTATTATTGGGTTATTCACTTTTTTAATTGAAAAAAAACTAAAGGCAGCTGAGAGGAGCCTGAGTCCTATGGGAAAAAACACCACAGCTATTATTGTGTAATAGCTATATCCAATATAATAATACATATAAACTATTCCCTCAAGAAATATTTTGCCACTTGTATAAAAATGTAATATTTAAGACTGCTCCTTGCAAAGTTATCAGGTTAGTAGAACAAACTGTACAGAAGAAAAAAACTAATCAGTAAGAGAGTATTGGTTTTTCTCTAAAATTGAGGAGAGCACTTTGTAGACATTACCAGAGGACTTATACGCATGCATACAAGCATAATCAATAGAAACAGACAGTAGAGGGGAGAGGGCCACTGCTTGGGGGGTAGGAGTTGGCAGGGAGAGGTCAATGGGGGAAAAGGGAGCCATATGTAACACTTTCAACGATAAAGAATTAAAAAATAAAATAAAACGATATATTTTTAAATTTAAAATGTTACAAAAAAGCATGCATAACATAGTTATATAAAATTTTATATTTATATTTGTTTTCTGGAGGATTATATAACAGTCATGTAACAGTGGCTGTTTCTAGGTGGTGGGTTATATTTTATTATTTTCTCCTTTATTTTTTTCTGTGGTCTCTAGTTTTTCTAGAATTTTTACTAGAAAAATTTTTCTAGTAAAAACAAAAATTTTTCTTATATTTTAATAAGAAAAACAAATCTATTTTCACTTTGAGAAAATTAATCTTATCTGGAGACAAAATAAATTGAAAAAATTAATGTGTATGGAGTTACTGTGGACCTTACACTCATTTGGGAATTTTGAGGCAGTTTGATGGCCAGTTCTCAGTGGCCTGTCAATCTTAGAACAGGGAGCTTGCGAGGTGCTTCTCTCCTTGGCTAACAGCCCTCTTTTTACCCCTGCTTTCCCGTGTGGGATGTAACATCATCCACGCTGTCCAGTTAGGGGTGGGCATGTGATGTTCTCCTTGGTTATAGGAAGTGTCCTGTGAAGATTCAGTGCAGTGGATCAGAGGGAGCATATGTAGCTTCTCTGCTTCAATTTATTTTCATTTTCCAACTCATCACAGAAAACACAGGGGTGAAACTATGAAATCCCTTTCTTGTGAGCTGCCAGCTCCTGGGGAGGCCTCACTCTGTGTCTGTTGTTGAGTGGCTCATTTCCTTGTGAGGTGTGTCCCAGACTGTATTTCTGGTTCAGCTAATAACACGGGGGAAACTCCACTAATACCTACAGAAATCTTCCTTTTCTGGTTACAATTTTAATCATTGAGCCTGGAATACCATTCAGCCACTGCAGTATAGAATCCACTATTTTGAATGACATTTACTTTCTCAAGGATACCTTAATATAGCAGAAATTCAGGGTGATTCAGGGCAACTGTCTTCAGATTTTTATCCAGAATAATTAACCATAAAAAAAAAATCCCTCAAAATGAGTTTTAAAATGGAAACTTAAAAAAAAAAAGTTCTAATGGCATTAAACCATTCATTGGTCTTCAATTTTTTCTATAACAATCCCCTTTCCCTTTTTAATAGTATTTTGTTATGGAATGATAATTGATATTTATTTCTGTATTATTTTTATTTTTGATCAGATGTATAGGATTCAAACTACTATGAATACTACAGACACTAGATAATTCTCATGAGCATATGTGGTAGGACTTAATCAAGAGCATTTCCCTATAATAGTGTTCAATTAATCTAACATTAAATCACACAAAACAGAGTAATACTTGTGAATTAGATTTTAAAGTATTTAGATTACAATTTTAGGGGTGGCTGGATGTTAAATTGTGACAGCAATGACAACAGCAACCACTTTAAACATGGAAAACTTTGTAGTCAGTTAAAATGTTAAATGGCAAACTAATGGGAAAGAGAGGGTTAAGAAGGTAGAACCAATGAAAAGGACATTTTATACAATAGTTTTCTAAGTTTTTATTACTCATTTACATATAGAGGTTCTGGGTAACGGATTATTCTCTCTCTCTCTCTCTCTCTCTCTCTCTCTCTCTCTCTCTCTCTCTCTCTGGAGGAGGAGGAGGAATTATGAGAAATGGCTATGGGGTGTTTGTTTACTGACTTGAATTTTTCTTTAAGTAGAGTTTAAAAATAAACAAAGACATCAAGTGGCATTTCAGGTTTGCAAATGTACAATTTCCCAGTAACTTTTAATAACATTACATACCATCTGGAGAAATCTTAAGTGGACTCTATGGTGCAAAATTTGACTTCATATTTAATACTTCTCCACATAGAACAGTAAATTTACTCTTTGCAATTGAGGAGATACAGGAAAATGTTTTCAATCCTCAGTCATCTCATACATACACAACCATGCATGCACACCCACACAAACATACATATCAGCAAATATAGCCCCACTGTTTGTGAATTGTTAAGGCAAATTTGTGTGTCTAACCATGGGTCAACTCATTTAGATAATATATGGTTTTACATTATATCCATGATTCACTTTTCATATTGGAACCAGGGCCATAGAATAGAAATTAAGTCAATTCTCACAATCTCTCCTTATATATTAATGCATAATCGAGTAGGCAATTCCCACATGCTTCTTTTTTGTCATCAAATGTAGACAGTCATAGAAGAGCATGTAACAATGTGGTCATTGATATTATTTTTTGTTATATACTTCTGATTACATTATAGACTCATTGAAAAAGATGTTTCCCTAAAATTATTTTATTAACATGAGTAAGCCAGTGCTCAATATGTGATCACTGGATGAATGGTAAACAAAAAATAGATATCTATTGTACAAAAGAGCCACATAGCAAGAGATATTGCTGTCACTTATTTGTTAATTTACTCTTTTTTTTTATTTGAAAGGTACATAATGAACATGCGTTTTAAAGCACCAAACATCATTTGTTTTTTAGTTCATAACAGCCTTTATTACTTCCAAAGTCTAACTCTTTATTAGTTTATATTACCTTCTTGGCTTTTATAGGCATTTGAGTTTGAGATCTTATTAGAGACTAGTGACCTGGTGCACAAATTTGTGCACATTGAAAGGAAATTAATTAGAAGAAATATTTTAATATTGCTATTCACCCTTTCTTATAATAGAAGTGCCAACCAAATTCACAGTCAACAATGACAGATCAAAACACACACGTGCAACTGGCGCTAGCAAGAGCTTTTTATGTATCATGCGTGCATGAGTCAACTTAGCCTTTTATAGATATAGAATAAACTTGCTTAATTAGACCTGCTTTCTGATTTAGCTAAACTTTTTCCAGCCCAGTGAAGCACCCCAACTTCTCTTTCAGGTAATTATCAGCAATGCAGCAGTAAATATCAACACAAAGCAGATTATTATTGTAGATCACGCAGTGAGAACAAAGGGTAAAATATTTAACTTCAGCAGAGTTTGACTTATTCTGTGCAGTGAGAAAACCTGAAATCATTTTCAAGGTTCACCGTTTCTTACTTCTTTTCAGTTGGGTCAAGTTTCTAAGCTTTCTAAATCTTCTTTTTCTGACTAATGAAAAGAAAATAGGATTCCATTGAGTCTCCTATCTACCTATTTCAGGACTTCTATGAGGATCAAATGAGATGAGGTATGGGAAAACTCTTCACAGACATTTGGTTAAAGTGTGAAATGTTTCCACCTGTCTATAAAGGAAGTCGTGTTCCTGGGCTGAAGAAACTGCAAGGAGGCTAGTTTCTAGGGAGAGGAAGCTGGGCGTTGCTATGTGACGTCATTACCCGGCGCCCACAGTGACCATTTCCATGCTGGGCTGTGCTGGGCTGGGCTGTGGGTCACAAATTTTGTGCCATGAGGTCTTGGCAACGTCGGTTGCAATTTGGTGGGCTGTCGCTCCGGGATGGTGGCAGGGCCTGTGTCCCACTTGGGGGAAGCTGAGTGTTGCTTTGTGGGTGCCAGGTCCATGGTACCGTTTCTCTGTAAATGGTCAGTGCGTGTCATAGCAACTGGTTGGATGGACAGAGGGACACTTAGCATATTAGCCTTTTATATATATAAATAATTTCTTATTATGACTATAGACATATATTTCACAGTGTATTTAGAGAAATATATACCATATTATATAGTGTTTTATGACCCAAGAATCCTTCAACATTAGAAAGTATATTAGTGCAGTTTAGTATACTAATAGAGTAAAGGCAAAATATATTATCATCTCTATAGATGCTAAAAAGGTACTAGTAGTTCATTAAAGTGGTCAGATACCACATAAATATATAAAAATTGGTAGCTTTCCACTGTCTCAGCGGTCATCCATTAAAATGTGAAAGAAATATACATTGAAATATGCAATTATTTATGAAAAAAAGAAGAAAGCTGAATGTGAATAATTTTACAAAAACACATTTTCTTGGAGCCATGTTATAAACACCTCAGTTCTCCCTAATTGATGTGAAAATACAGAATTGCCATCAAAATCTCAATGGGATTTCTTAAAAGTGAGAATGAGTCTTTCATCTCAGAGAATAAATTTCTGAATTAAGTAGATTAATGAAACTTAGTATATGAAAAATGGCATTTCAAATCAGTGGGGAAAAGGATGAAATACCTAAAATGATTAATGGTTATATTATAAAATGTGGAATTAATAAAAAAGAAGATTTTTTTCTCTTTTTTCAGAATCTGGGCAGGGAAAACCACTTAGAGCTAAGTGTTATTATCTATACTGTGTAAGCATTTCATTTTTACCAATAAGGAAAAAATAGAAAAATGAGAAGAGACATTAATGTCAAATTAATATGTGAAATGTTCCTCAGCCTCAGTAATAATTAAGGGGATGATAAATTAAAGTAATAAAGAGATATCACCTTATTTTTGGAAGACATTAAAATATCATTAGTATTCTAAACAACTCAAAATATTTGGCGCTGGCTATTTGACAGTATCTATCAAAATAAAAAATACAGCATTTTTACTGCAATATTTGTTTGCAACGATATTTGTTTCAGCATTATTTGTAATAGGAAAAAAAAAACAATGAAAGCAACATAAAAGTACCTCAGTGAGGGAATGAATATATAAATTTTCATAACCCAGTACAATAAAACAGTATGTAGAAATAAAAGAATAAGATAAATTTACATGTACTCATTTGAAAGATATCTTGGTGTATCATGAAGTGAAAAGGCCCGTTGGAGACAAATATGTCTAGTGTGATCCCATTAGACCCACACCACGTTGTGTGCAGTGGCTACGTGTGGGGTGTGGGTGTAAAATTGATGAAGAAATAACGTTTCCTTTTTACATTATGCACTTAAAAAAGAAAAAGGAAAGGAAAGGAATGCAAAGTCCTAGACCTCAGTATCCATATGGAACATACATGGGTTACAGCAAAGTAGGATGAATAGCAGGAAGACCTTTTAGGAGCTGTCTGCCTTAGTCCAAGAAGTAGATGATCATTTATGGGCTAGGGATCCAAATTAGGGAAAGGGTTTGGTTCTGTGGGTAATTAGAATGTAGGCTCACCATGATTGGATAGAGAGGGAGAGACAGAGAAAGGACTAACACCTTGAGGCTAATTTTTTAATTAGTAAATTAAAAATTAGTAAATTAAAATCCTTTCCCTGGATTGTAGATATGATGGAAGTATTTGGATAATTTGGCTACCATGTGTTAAAATTATGAGTAATCAAGTTTTATTTTTAAGTTCTGAAACACTAATGACTTATTTTCTGAGATCTTGGACTGAAGGCATTAGGTTGTTACTTAAACATGATTGAAATATGGGTGTGTAATCAGAGTTCACAAACATGCTATACTTTTCCCTATTTGGAACATTGACTTAGTTATTAATCTATTTTTGCATCTGAGTTATAGGGAGTCCCCCTCCCTGGCACACCATTTATTTATTGACCACTTCACATGATGGTATTAGGTGATCAAGACTTGATATGTCACTGCCTCATGATACTCATTCTGTCCTGTGGGTGGTGGAAAGTAAAGCAGCTGCTCTTTTATAGAATGCAGTGCATGTGCAAACAGAATTCCATTTTACTCAATTTGCTCTAAGACAATCTCCAGTAATAAAGGGCATAGCTTTCTCAAATTGAGAATTTTCTAGGCAAACCTCTTTTACTTTTACAATGAAGAACTCCTGGAAGGCTAATCATCCTTCTTTGTTTTGAAGATTCTGAAAGGGATGCTGCCCACTACACTGTTGGGCAAATATCCTTCAAAAATGGGCAGGGCAGTTTCTGCAACATTGATGGGCCCTTGGGTCAGATTCTAAAGGACACCCTCAGAAGCCGGTTTTCTAGTCTGGAATTAATCCTTTTCTTATTAGATGATGGGAGTAATTGCTTTTATTCAATTACTCTAATAGTTTCATTCATATAGTTCCTATGAGTTGCATTTGCACCTAAGAAGTTTTCACTGAGTACACGAGTTGAAAATGCAAACATTCCTTAAGGAACACTAATGATAAGTTATGAGTCATTGACTTAAATCTCATAGGAAAAAACTTTAGTCTTACAGTTTTCATTTTTTATTATGCAAATCACAATCATTTTCTACTTCTTAATAATTTTCTGGGACACTTGTATCATACTTAGAAAGCTTGTTTTCTTCTTCTTATCCTCTTCATTATTAATATTACTAGAGGCCCAGTGCACAAATTCATGCACAGGTGGGTTCCGATTGGCCTGGCCCTACTCAGGGCAGATCGGGGCTGGGCCTGTTGGGAGGAGGAGACAGAGAGAGGTTGGCCGACCGGCCTGCCCTGATTGGGGCCTGCCCCAATTGGGGCCCAATCAGGGCTGGGCTGGCTGGGGGGAGGGGCTGCGGGTGATTGGCCAGCAGGCCCTTCCCATGAATTGGGTGGCGGGGGGGCCAATCAAGGGTTAGTGGCCAGGGGAGAGGCTGTGGGAGGTTGGCCACCCAGCCCCACCCCGGATTGGTGTGTATGGGGGTGATTGGGGGCAGAGATGACTGAGGGGAGGGGCCACAGGCTGATGGGAGGTGGTGGGGGCTGATCGGGGGTGGGGACAGCTGTGGGGAGGGGCTGTGAGCGGTGGGCCAGCTGGTCCCAGGGGGGGAAAACAGCCTAGAGGAGGAGCCATGGGTGGTTGACTGGCTGGCCCTGCCCCTGATTAGAGTGGGGGGGGGGGTTGACTGGGGGTGCAGCTGGCTGGGGGGAGAGGCCTCAGACCGATTGGGGTGGTAGGGGCCCATCCGGGGTGGGGCCAGCAAAGGGGAGAGGCTGTAGGTGGTGGCTGGCCAGCCCTACCCCTGATCAAGGTGCGGGGGCAATCTTGGGTGGGGCTGGGTGGGGTGAGGGGGCTGCAGGAGCTTGACCGGCCAGCCCTGCCCCCTATTAGGGTAGGGGAGGGTAATCAGGGGTGGGACTGGTCAGGGGGAGGGGCCGTGGGAGGTTGGCTGCCAGGCTGCAATGGGCATCATTTCGACCTGTCATTCTGGTTGTTATGGCATTCTGGTTGCTGGCTTTTTATATATATAGATTACTTTATTTTTCTGACTCTTTTCTGTTAATTATAAGACTAACACATCTTCTTAAAACCAATTTTGTTGTCATGGTAAATTTGGTATTATTTTCATTTTGTAATACTGGCTTTATTTACCCCCTCCCCCCTAAAAAAAACCAACAACCATAAAAAAACACACAAAAAACACATTCCCTTTTATGAAGAAAGATATTCAAATGGGGGAGGGGTATATGGCTTTGATACAATTAAGAACCTTCTCAGAAGTGCAATGAAATGCTAGCCTGAGGAAAAATTGCTTTTAGGTGAAGGGATTATGAAGTACAGACTGGTAGTTACAAAATAGTCATGGGGATGTAAAGTAGAGCACAGGGAATATAGTCAATAATATTGTAATAACTACGTATTGTGCTAAGTGGGTACTGAAAATATCAGGGGAAACATTGTAAAGTATATGATTGTCTAATCACTATGCTGTACACCTGAAACTAATACAAAAAATATTGAATGTTAACTGTAATTGAAAAATAAAATTTAAAAAAAGACAGTGAAGTAAATTTTTAAAAATTGCTTTTAGACATAGCATGGAGAACCTAAGACAATCTCAGATCATTTATTTCTGAAATCAATAGAGTCATAGGTACTGCAATGGTCACACAACTGAACACACTACAGCTGATATGAACATATCCCACCCACCCCCAAACCACTGAAAACATTTATTTTGGAGACAGGTTTCTTTTTCCCCCTGAAATCTAGCAATCATCATCCCTGCTTAAAGCACAAACATTGGGATTTTTCTCACCTACTACAAAAAGCATTTTCCTAGCTGCTGTCCTGTAATCCATGTTTGATTGAGTTTAGAGCTTAAATCTATAAAAACAGTTCAGTCTCATTCCGAGAAGGAGCTGAAGTGTTATAACCAACAAGTGCAGAGCTTTTAATACGCCTCAGGCTATACGTTTAGGGGAGCATTTTTTTTTTCCTTCTCAAAGGACAGCTCCTTGACTACATAAATCCTTCAGTGCAGTTTGTTCAAGTCACGTGGAGGGAAAAGACCTGGATAGTAGCTTCAATATTGCCCAAGCATATGATCTGATACGTTTTTCTTAATGTAACTCATGTTAGTGATTTCACTTTGATGCTGTACCAGTGAAAACTTTAGTTCTTTTGTCAAACTGCCTGGAATTGAATTCAGCTTCTCTCATTTCCTATATGTGTGACTTTGACACATTTATTTACCCTGTGTGTACCTTGGTTTCCTCCTATGTAAGAAAAGAGAATGATTGATCATATCCCCCTCCTAGGGTAGCTATGAAGAATAAATTGTGATAACTGTGGGAATTGCCAGGCCCAGAATATGTGTTTCATAAATGTTACCTATTATTATCTGCCTCGTTTATGTTGTCTTTTTCATGGGTTACTAATCTATATGTATAGAAGGCTAAGCTACCGGATGACCTGCCACCTGGCTGGTAGCTATGATGCGCACTGACCACCAGTGGGCAGACGCTCAATGCAGGAGCTGCCGAGCTGTGGTGACTTGGCAGCGGACGTTCTCGGGTGACGCACCCCGGAACCAGAGAGGAGGGAGCCCAATTTCTCACGGGGCCATGTGATTCCACCTTCAGCCATGGGTTATGTTGTTGCTGGGGCACTATGGGCCCCAAATATGGTTTACTGCCGAGCTGTGGCGCCACCCCAGGTATGGCTGGCTGGGGAAGGACTGCGGGAGGTTGGCTCCAGGGCATGTTTGGCCCCGTCTAGCCCAGTCCCCCACTGCTGGCCACATTCTAATTAATTTCCTTTCAATGTGCACGAATCTGTGCACTGGGCCACTAGTATATATATATATAATTTTGAAGATCATTCTATTTTCTGTTTTATTAATATTGTTACAAAATACAGAGTTTTCTGCAAAACTTGACTGATCGTCTCTGCAGGGGAGAAACTGTGATTAGAAAGCCTGTTACTTCACAGCTTTGTTCCTCAGCAGCCATCCATCTCCACCACTAATCGGCTGTTAATTTGAAGAACAGCCATTTCATTACAGTCCATGGTTCCGACCATCAGATGATCAGTTTGAATTTCAGTACATCTTGCATTTCCTAAGAAGGCATTTCTGGTCTCTAATAATATGTTAATCTTTGACACATAATCGAAGTAGAGGCACTTAACATAATGTAAAAAATAATAATTATCCTTCCAATACAATCATGAACAGAATTCTGATTCATGATTTTGCTAAGTGCTTTTTCCCATCCGGGAATAATATCTGCTGCTTACCATCCTGACGTCAGTCTATACCTTTGTAAATATTTTGTTTTGAGGAGATACCACACAAAATTAATAACAGTGCAACTTTTTTACTTTAGGCTGGAAAACAGGTTTTCTGGTACCATGCATACTGAATGGATTAGATAAGAATTTAGAAGAGAAATTCATGTTATCACTTGAGAGTAATAAAAAGATAACTGTAATGTGGAAAAAATCAACCATTTTAACTACTGAAAGATTTCCTTAAAGCATTCTGTAATCAAAAGCCAATAATCATAAAATAGTAAGAGGCAATAACTTTCCTACACTAAGGATTTAATAAGTATCTCTCCAGCCATAAAACCATATTTATAAAGTCATTTCTCACACACAGAAATGTGTAGTTGAAGTGAGATAATGAGCCACAGGTAAAGAAGAATAAAGACCACAAAGAGAAATAGTACAACCTTGCTGGGCAGCTGAGGATTCCTCCCTGGGCCTGGAATCGCGCCCAGCATGAAATCTGAGTGTCCACATCAGCTTGGGACTGGAAGGGTCTCTTGAAGCTGTTGGAGTCTTAAGGACCTGAGAGCGAAGTGAAAAAACAAAACTGAGAAAAATCCCAGCCACTTGTGCCTGGCCAGGTTCTTCTGTCCTCTCTCTGGGGATCCCCACTTTCCATGCAAACTCTTGTGACCCTTGAGGCACTATTTCTGTTCATAGAAGAAGCCATGGGGGAGGAATAATAAGTAATTTGTCCATCTTACTCAACTGGGCAGTTTTTCTTAAAGGTAAATGGAAAATGTTCATAGATTTAGTGGAGCTGCCTATACTGTCCTCTTCTGGTTCCTAGCGACTTTGTCATCTGTGCTACTGGATCATCTGGTTTTAGTCATTGGTTTCAGTCTTAAGCAGTCAATTCCCCTTTCAAATCTTGGGAAGTAAAATGATAAGAACATAGGAATTAGGGGTGTGGACATGGGGAATTCTCTTTACCCATTTGTGATTCCCATCACTCGTGCTACCATACATGCAGTGCTTACTATATGACAGGCACTAGGATAAATGTTTGCACATGCTATTTTGTTTAGTATTCATGGCTACTCTCTCAATCAGGCCTTAATGTTGCTGGCTTATAGATAAGAAAACAGACAGAAAGGACACATGACCAGCCAGATTCAGCTCCAAACCCAGGGCTGTGCTCCAAACCCAGAGTTACGGACAGGAAGCATTCTTTACATTCAAGAGCTTTTCTAGAACCTTCCTCTTCGTTTCCATAAGCCAAAAATGTATTTTATTTTCCTTTCAAAAATTCAACTTCAGTAGTTTTAAATCCCAATAAATATGTACTGACGATTTAATATTCGCAGCATTTTTCACCAGAGCAGTCAATAAGAATGTGGGTAAAGGGAAATACAGTGATTCTTCCCCCAAATCTCTCTTATTCCCTAAGTCCAATTTTTATCATTTAATGCCACTTTGAGAAAAAAATAGAAATCTCTGTGATAAATTATCTAGGAAAGCAGCAATTTCTTTCTATAATAAGATGAAAAGCATCACATCTTGAGTTAATTTTTCAGGTTAGACTGTCACTCAAAAGAAGAGTACGGGGCAAAGGATGAATAGTTTTCACTTAGGAAAACTGGGGGAGGTACATTTTCATAATCACCAATGTGGTGCCACTGAGGCAGGCAGATCTAGAAAAAACAACAACAACAATTTCCTGGCCTTTAGACAACATAATGACAAGCTATGGAATGAGGTCCTTGTAGTAATCTTTTCGGAGTTTGGCTTTGGGACTACCCACCCTTATTGCTGAGTTGAACACCGAATTTCTTCTTCTGTCATGGTAAATTTGGTAAAGCTTCCTTGTCTGCTGGAATCCAGAGCCTATAGAAAACCCAGCGGCACACGGGTCATGTTCAGTGATGTCCAAAATTACTTGACTGAGGTTGTTCATCACGGTGACTTCTCTAGCACTTGAAACACAGCGGACTGCTAGTGCTGAGGTGATGCCTCTCTGAAATGAATATTTATTGTCACCAGCTGCAGAGGAGGGGACTTAAATAGGACTGTATGGGAGGAAAAAGCGATCAGTTTTGTTCTGGGTGCCATAAAGCAAGTTACTGAATTGATATATAAATGTATGCACTACATGGCTGACTTAACATGCCACAAACCAACACACTTAAAATTGATGCTCCATCCTTCCAGCCTATAACCTGTTGTGTGCTCTCATCTGCTAAGATGCTGTAATGTGTGTCCATGAGCCAGGCTGGGCATGTTGTAGGGGAATCCGAATCTCTTAGGGTTACATGTGCAGGAGAGTACAATGCAATGTATCATTGTTGACAAAGGGCTTTCATGTGTGCATTTTCCAGGAGTTTAAATTCAATGGGAAATACATTCTGGAGTTCATTCAATTGTGGCGGATGAAATGTACAGACCAAACTCTCTGCACTTGAGGGCAAGGATGGTGGCTTGTTAATTTTTATGATGACTCTTTTTAGGCAGGTGGTCTGATACAGGGTACGAATTTCATAAATATTTATGTAGCTAACGAGGAAGAGATTCCCCTTTTCTTTCCTCTGCAAATCCTACCTAATCTTCCAAGCTCACTGTGGACCCATTTGCCTGTGGTTCCTCTGATCATACATAGCTGTACCATATATTAGGCATGGTATACTTAAATGGCCAGTAATAGAGACAAAACACAAACAGGCTTACCTGAAGAAGGAATATATTATCTCAGTAGTTACCATGACCAGGGATTGTCCTGGTTTTAGACAGATGCCTACATTTTGATAGCTATAATTTTCGGATAATTATGTCTCTGTTAAGTCAAATTTTGCTGCATAACCTTCTACCTATTAGCCAGGGTTTCTAGCTCCAGAGTTATTCACAAATGGTCTCTTTCCCTTCCAGGTTGTGGCTTTATTCATATGTGACTGAGCTAGCCTGCATAAATATTACTCTCTTTCCCTCAGATATCTTCAGACCGTTTCCTTTAACTACTCCTCATGTTGCAGGGTTTGGGGTTATATTGTCCTCTTGTCATTGTACTCAGAAGTGCTTTATTCATCCATCCATGTGTTCAACAAACTTTTTTGAATTACTACTCTGTGCTCGTTATTGGTGCTGCCAAGGATACAATAGTGAATACCCTGACCAGGACAGTGACACATTCAGGGCACTGTGAAGGCAGCAGTAGAGGATTATAATAGAGATGGAGATGCTAATAATTAGAAAAGGCTTCATATAGGGCATGTTGTGTACTCTAGGACCTAAAGAATTAATAGCAGTGGGCTTGGTAGGAAGTGAAGAGCAGAGAAATACAGCAGAAGAAACAGATTGTGCTAAGGTTTAGCTGCTGGGTAACCTAGCCGATCGAGGAAATAAAATAAGTTATATGTTCTGCAGAATAACCTCTGAGCGAGGACATTTCTGGAGATGAGGCTGGAAAAGTACACAGGTCCTCATATACCACAATATAGAAGTTTAGACTCTCTACTGAGGACTGTGGCTCACTATTAAAAGACTCAGCCCTGGCTGAGTCACTCAGTTGGTTAGAGCATCGTCCCAATACACCAAGGTTGCAGGTTCAATCTCTGGTTAGGGGCACATACAAGAAACAACCAATGAATGCATAAATAAGTGGAACAACAAATCGATGTCTCTCTCTCTCTCTCTCCCTCTCCCTCCCTCTCCCTCTCCCTCCCTCTCCCTCCCTCTCCCTCCCTCTCCCTCTCCCTCCCTCTCCCTCTCTCTCTCCCTCTCCCTCCCTCTCTCCCTCTCCCTCCCTCTCTCTAAAAATATCAATAAATAAAAAAACTAAAGAATGAGGATCAGGGTAATGGCATGATCAGAACTGCATGTTGAGAAGCTGCCCCTGGAAAATGTGGAGAATAAGTCAGAGGAAACAAGATTGGAGGCAGAGAAACTCATTTTAATCATCCATGTGAGTCACAAGGTGGCCTGTACACAGTTGGAATTGTGGGATGGAGATAAGTGAGTGCCCTTTAAACTGCATTTACACAGAATAAAGTTCTTGCTGTGAAATGCGGATGTTCTTTTCTATATTTTGTTTTATACATAGCCTAGTGTTTCTATAAAATGAACAGTAAAAACAATGAGCATCGCTTTTGGTTTCCTTTGGGTAGAAAGGAGGTGGGGAAGGCATCATGCACCGGGAGCTGATTCCTTTGGAGGCCTGCCTTTCCAGGTGGACACTTTGTTCCCCCATGACTGCCTCCTCCATCCTCTCCGTTGTACTGGAGAGGGGCCATCACTCAGTAGAGAAGTGTCCAGTCACAGTTAGCCACAGGACACTTGATCTGGAGCACATCAGAGAAGGAAGATTTAGTAAGAGAGGTCCTGAAAGAGAGGTAATGAACACAGGTTGATGGCTTTTTATTTAAAAAAATATATATACAATATTATATTAGTTTCAGTTGTACAACATAGATGTGTGACATTTATTGCCGGGGTCCAACCCCAGCGGGTCCAGGGGTTCCCAAAGGTGTGGACGGAGTCGGCGAAGAAGGAATGACATGGAGACAGCGTTCAGTTGATCAGCAGCCTAGCCAGGATCTCCAGCCAGGATCTCCAGTCAAGTTCTGGTCTGGATCTCCAGCGAAGTTCTGGTTCAGGATCTCCAGCCAAGTTCTGAGTTCATGTTCTCTTGCTAGGTTCTCCAGCCAGATTCTCCAGGTTCTCCAGCAAGGTTCTGTAGCCATGTTCCCTCGCTAGGTTCTCCAGCCAGGTTCTGTCCAGGTTCTCCAGCCAGGTTCAGATACCAGGTTCTAGTCAGGTTCTCTTGCCCATTTCTGTAGTCAGGTTCAGTCCAGGATCTTTTGCCATGTTCTCTCCAGCGAAGTTCTTCTGTCTCTAGTTCTGTCTTCTTAGTTCTGTGTTCTAAGCTCTGTATTCTAAGTTCTGTGTCTTGCTGTCTTGTCACATCTGTATTTATACCAGTTGATTCAATCCTATCAATCTCTATTACAAAGGTTAGGGCGTTTCTTATCTCCATTCCAGGGAGTAAAGATTATGTAGCTTAAGCATGATTGTTCGTAGTTAAAGTGATTAATTACCCACCGGGCACTTAGTTGAGGGGTTTTATTCCCTCCCTAACTTCAGGGGAAAATCCCTACCTGGGGAAACAACCTTTCTCAGAGACCTTGGTTAAAACACATAGTGCCAAGAAGGTGAGCAAACATATTAAGAACAGTATGCCATATATGCCAGGTCCTTTGAAACAGCAAGGATGGACCAGCTCCCGGCAATTTATATACCTTATGATATGATCACCACGATAAATCTAGTACCCATCTGTCATTGTAAAGAGTTGTTACAATATTATTGACTATATTCCCTGTGTAGTACGTTATATCCTCATGACTTAGGTAATTTATGACTTCTTTTAAACTCTAGAGAGGAAAGTAAATACATGTGAATGTCATCAAGAAACAAATATACATTCTTCTCTAAACATATTTCAGGCTAAGGTTTTAAATCCAGGAATAGAAATAGTTGTAAATCAGCAATCCATGCAAAACATTGAGATTGACTCAGATAAGGTGGGCATAGTGATAACGATGCGGGCATGAAGGATGAAATAAAAACTATGATTTTTTAATCATTCCCTTTGTCTTTGAGCCTTAGTTTATGACACATTTCTCAAACCGCATGCCCGTTACATTTTTTAGTATAGAATCCTTTTTAGTATATCTGTGGGTGAAAGTCACAGGGTAGCATGTTTCTTGTAATTGTCTCATCCAAAAGTGCAACACCAGCCTTGCCAGGTAGAGATTTTCGTACTGGATGTATCCAAATAGAATTTGGGTTACCATCTGTCAGGAATTTGGGAGAAAGGATTCTTTCATTAAAGAGGAAGGTTGTTATAAGAAAATAGAATTATAATATTTCAACTACTTTTAACACCTTACGACTGACTGTATTTTCAATTAGTTTTGTTTTGGTCTAAAGCATAAGTGAATGTTATTTTATGTTGTTTTATGCTATATTGTAAGCTAGCAACTATTTTACCTTTTTGTTTTATATGTTTGCTCCTATAACATATCATATTACAATTTTTACCAGGTTTTCCTTAAGTGGGCTTTTCTGAAGCAGAATTCTGAATCTAGGATTATAACTTACATCTGAGAGTTATTCATCTTAAATCTATTTTAACCACTTTAATACCTGTTTTAAAAATACTGATTAAATACAGAGATGAGGACAGTAGTCTTGTAGAATATTTAGCCTAACATTTTTTTATTTTGCTTTGTTTTTCTTGTTTATATCTTCCAAAAAAATTCTACCATCCATTCATTACTCAGAATTATTTTTGAGGTATAAGCATGTGTTAGGTCCTCTGTTCATCCCTGGGAATACAGCAGTAAGACATAGAGAAGCCTTCTGTTGGTATAGCTTTCAGGCTGAGAAAAAATAAAAATGAGGAGGCATGTCTTAACACGGAACATCCATGTAAATGGGGAAAGATTGGGAATGGTGTTTGCTGTGCTACGTGATCATTTCTCAATGAGGTTACAAAAATCTAATTCTACTAATTCTTATTCATTACATGGTCAATGAGTTGGAGACATTATGGACTAAACAAAGTTAATAATTCTTTACTGTAGGATTTCTCAGAGATATTAATAAATGAATGTGCCTGGTAATTCTCTAAGAAAAAAAAACCCAGAATATATGTAGTATTTTCCTAACACATTTGATCATGTTTCTTGAGAAACATCTTAGTGGAACTATTATTGTGTGCAACACATTTTGGCTAGGCTGATGGTATATGTGAAAATTTTTGGCTCAATCAAGTAGGAAATATTCTATGAAAGTCTAGAGATTCTGGAGTAAATAGAATAGTTACTGTCTACTTTTTCAAAACTGCTCATAAGTGTCCCTTAAACATGGAACAAAATACCCACCTCAAAATAAATAATCTCAAACTTCAACGATGTTAAATAGGGCAGATTTCATCAATGGATTTGAATGCCAAAGAGAGGGGATATATCTTTGGATATTTATCTCATTCAGATATATAAAGTATGTGTTTTAAAAGAAGTAATGCGATCACACCATTGCCTCTGGAGTACCACCTTTTTAAATGAGATTGTGGGAGAGTTACTTGCCCTAGATAGATTGGACAGTGGCCCAAAGAGCACTTAAGTTGTACAGAGAAGGCAGCTTCAGTATTAACATACATTAAAGATGCCCTTTCCCCCCTGAGACTACCTCTGAAACACATTAGAGAAAGAAGCATTAAAGTGAGAAGGAATGATGTTGGTCTTTGAAAACTGTCACAGTAACTGCCTCATATTTCAGAGAGGAAGGGAGAGGGAGATAATTATAGAAACATCAGTGATGAGAGAATCATTGATCAGCTGCCTTCTGCATGCCCCCTACTGGGGATCAAGCCAGCAACCAGGGCATGTGCCCTGACCAGGGATCAAACCAATGCTCAACCACAGAGCCACAATGGCCAGGATGAAAACTGTCGCAGTAACTGTCTTGCTACAAAGTCCTCTAAATTCTCTTTCAATCAGGAACCAACCTGCTCTAGGGAACCAAACGAAGGCAGAAACACTAGCTGGATAGACTTGGGCGAATAGTTTGGGCAGGTCTCCTTGTGTAGAAAGCATATAGTTTTATTTTCCAGATCTCTGAAACCAAGGCATGCCCTTGCCACCTTCCCAGCCACATCCTTGGAAGGTAGTTTAATGTTGAATGAGAAGGTTTGAAAGCAGCAAAGCTCACTGTTCTTGATGAGGCTGAGATTGGAGAGAGAGCACAATGCCATGGTCCGACCCCCTGCGGTCTGCCTCCAGCTAGCCCTCAAGTGGCTGGATGGTCCTGGGCAGAATAACAAGTGTAGGGATTTCAGTTTCCTCTTTAAATGTAGAGGATTGGACTCCAAACAAAGGGTTTCCTAATTCTAAGAAGTGGACTGTCGGTGATGATTTGGGGATTCAGGACCATTGGATGCCCTCTGGATCATGTACCCAGAGAGCCTGGGAAGAATGAATGGCTGCGTCACCCTGGATTCAGACTGACTTTTCAGTTTGGTGTTAGGTATAGAAAGCACATGGCCAACTCTGCCCTCAAATGCACGGAGTCAGAATGCACACAGATTTTTATAAAACTCTTATATTTTTATTATTAAAGTCCCTTGAATGAATTAAACCTGGTTAATGCCAGGTTTGGGGATGGAATGAATTGTACATTATCACCTTGCTTCTGTTTTTGGGTAGGATATTATTCCTCTTCACAGAAAAAGGATTCAGAAAACAGGCCTATTCTAAGTGATATCTGTGCCATGTACCGACGTGCATAACCTATTTTTAAATTGCCATTTATATTTCACTTTGGGAAAGTCAGAAATTTATTTTCATGTAGAACTCAGTTTACCATAGGATCCTGGTACATCTATGGCGATTTCTCTTCTCTTTATAAATAAAGACGCGCAGTTATTAGGAGACTTATTGAAGGTAATGTGCTAAAAATGACAGTAATGACTGCATATTGAGTTCCTACTCTGTGCCCAAGCCTTTGTATGTATTAGTTCTGCTCCTCGCTATGAGCCTGCCAGTGGGTTCCTTCTCCTGTATAGCCGTGCTTACTATGTCGTTCTATTCACCTGGTTGCCTTTAATCTGCATTTTTAGGGAAAACTACATTTGCTATTTAAAATATTGTCCTTTAAAACTGGGCCTAAACCTCCTTTTGCCCCTACCCTGTATTATATTTGGCATAGTGCTTAATACAAGATAGATAACCAAATATTTGGTGAAATGTATTTGTTGCTCTCATAGATGGATATTTATGTTACTAAATTTGTATATGCTATTCTATATTTGTTTTTCATCAGTCGTATATCTCCTGTTAGGCAAGAGTGAAAGTATAGACTTACTATTGACTTAACAGCTCCAATTGATAGCCTTTTAGCTTAGTTGACAGCGAGAAGATTTTCCCATCATTTTAATGCTAAAATGAGAAGCATTATTACATTCACGACCAAACTATAAACTTTCATGCTGTTCTTAATGGATAAAAGTAGTGCTTTTTAAATTTAGTAAGTGTAGGAATGGCCTTTTAGTTAACCAAGTTTACACTTCTAGCGTATCTAATTTGCTTCAACTGACTTCTGGCAAATGTGTTTTTTAATCAATCAACTCAGTTCCTCTTGAGAAGCAGGTGCCATACCATAAACACAGTCATAAATAAATGAAAATATATATTCCCATTTGATAAAAGAAAAAAAAGCTATACATTAAGAATAGTTCATGTTTGTTTTATTTTGGCAAAATAAAAACGATTGCTTGCTTAAATAACAGCCGCCCATACAGAACACTTGTGTTGGGCACACACAGCACTTCCGTGTGGTTTTTATACTTACAAGAAGCTTGCAAGATGGGCATCTCTCTTTCCAATTTGTCGAGACTGGGGGACTCCTCTTGGAAGCAGCACAGGAAGTTAGTAATCTAGTCAGTGAGACTCCAGTTCCATCATGATCCATGAATTTAATAGGTAGACATCTGGTGAGTTTATTCTCTGCTGCGTTAAGCTCGCATCAGTTTCCTTTTTCGCAGGCAGCTTCCCTTATGCTGTGATTCAGAGACTCAGGTTCTTTCCATTTTGGGGCCTCTGTCATTCCCCAGGGTCATGGAAGGGCTCTGTGTTCTGATTGTGATGCTTTGCACTGGCTTGCATTTGATGGCCTCAAATAAGGAGAAGAGGGCAGGTGGTGAGGACTGGGGGGCGATAGTCCCAGGCAAGGCTTTGTAAAGTACAAGGCTTATGAAGTTGTGTGTATGCATGTGTGTACTCACTTGGGATAAGATCCTCAATTTTTTAAATATGTTTTCGTTGATATTTAGAGATAGAGGAAGGAAGACAGATAGAGAGATAGAAACATCGGTGAGAGAGAAACATCAACATCAATCAGCTACCTCCAACACACACACACACACACACACACACACACACACACACACACACACACCTGGGGATTGAGCCTGCAACCCTGCAACCCAAGTATGTGCCCTGACTGGGAATAGAACCAGTGACCTGTTGGTTCTTGGGTTGATGCTCAACCACTGAGCCATACCAGCTGGGCAAGAACCTCAATTTTTAATAATGAGAACACTTCATTGAAAACATTACCTAGAGGGAAGGTCCCATGTGTTCAGGGTTATCTGGAGACTCAAATTTCGAGCCATTTAAATATTCTTCATCCTATCTTTAAATAGTGTTCACATTTTCTAGAGTCAGTGCTACGATAATAAAAACCAATAAGCACAATGCTTAGTCTCCTGAGAAGCATGCCTGTACATTGTGCAGGGCCAGGACTCAGGAAGGCAGTGAGGGCGCAGAGTTAAGGGTTGTCAAGTGCTGATGCTGCACTTGCAGAAGGGAGCTATGTGTGGGTGGCCCTACCAACCAAGGAAGTGCCCTTCAGCCACAGAACTCCCGGCCTGTTGGTGCCGTCAGTGGATATTAAAAATACCTGACGAAGGCACAGTCAGTGGTAAAGCTCTATGCCCAATGCCACTTTCATCTCAACATTTTTCTTAAAAGACCAGCTTTGCCTCCGAAAGTGATCAGATGCGCTTCTGGTTCATCTCAGCACATCAGGCATTCTCTTGCATGCACTGACTAAGCATATTCTGTTTGCTCCAGCCTGGCCTGCAAACTGGCCTCCTCCTCAGCTTCTGCAAGCTTGTCAAACATCTGAAAGCCAGGATCTTCAAACGTCCTTTATTTTTATGATGGTCAGGTCTCTTCAGAGGTGCTGCTTCAGAGAGAATGAGCCTCTCCCACACTGAGCAGAACAAAAATAAGCACCTAACATACTGCAAAGGGTCTGCATAACACTACCCATCTCTCTCTGCCAGGGGCTCTGTGCTTTTCACTTTTTCTATAAAATCGCTGCTTAGAATTGAAGGAAAAAATAAAATAGTCAAATAAGAGAGGATAGTCTCCACCTATTGCAAATATACGTAAGTCAGGTAAGACCAGTTCATTGAAACAAGGACTGACTCATACATGAGGTAGCATGCATTGTAATCAGCCAAGACAAATGCTTGTGGAAAGCTATGTGGGCTTTGTCTGTCTATTCCCTTCTCCCCAGTAGCTCTCGCAAAGTTATTGTTTTGTAACCGGCAAATTAATGAACCATTTGCAGGAAACTCCACGGGGGATCACAACCATAAGGATCATCCTATAAATAATCGCATTTTGGTGTACTTAGTAATGTGCATCACTGGCCTGTGTACTGTAGGAAGAAAATGGGTTCTTAAAACTTAGCGGCACAAATTTCTAAGATTAGTTTCAAGACCATTATCAGATACACCATGGCTGGTGAAAGCAGCAATTTACATCAGTGATCACTCAATTCATTTCTCTGGTTTGAACATAGAATGGTGATATGTATGTAACTTCTGTTTTCAATGTGAGTTTTTAAAAATAGCTTCATGGCGTCATGTTAGCCATAAATGCAGTTCTCTTGAAGACTAGAGCTATCCCAAATTCATTTCTCCTGATTAGCTCAACCAAAACCTGTGATCTTAAAGAAAAGCCATTTGTTTTATTTCTTTTTAATTTAAAAAAAATATTTATGAAGCTTTCTCCCTTTATCTACACTTCAGCTTAGATCAGTGGTTCTCAACCTTCCTAAAGCCACAACCCTTTAATACAGTTCCTCATGTTCTGGCGACCCCCAATTTCATTGTTACAAATTGAACATAATTAAAGCATAGCCATTAATCACAAAAACAATATGTAATTATATATGTGTTTTCCGATGGTTTTAGGAGACCCCTGTGAAAGGGTCGTTTGACCCCCAACCTTAGATCATGGCGTAGTGCCCAATTTCTGGTATTTTTGTAATGAGTATTTATATGCATGGCCATCATAATATTATTTAGAAAACTCTGCTGAGTTTCTCTTTGGGATGGTTGTATTCAAAGTGAATACAATCTGTATAGCTTTCATGTTGTTTTTTCAAGGCAAAAGTGCAACAGCATTTCACAAATCCCTAAGTGTTAGAGTGTGGTCTGAGTTTTGCTCTTACTCTGAACACAAATTTCAAAGCCATTTAAAAATCAGATTATAAAAATAATTAGCTTTTTATTTTTCTAAATTAGCATATGTAGGAGTCTGCTACTAATTATTTAGAATCTAAAATTATTAATTCTAGTTAAATAAACTTAACTTTACTCTTATACTAGCTAACATATATGTAGGTGGAACCATATAAAATTGCTAAAAAAAATCAAACATTTTTAACAAAAAATGTCTATGTCTTACAGTTTGATCTAAGAGTTAAATAATCATTGCCACCATTCTACTGAAAAAACGAAAAAAGTCCTGAAGTGGTATGACTCTAAGCTGAGCATGTTTTAGTTCGCTAGAAATAGTTTCCCGTTTGAATTACTTCTGAATGAGTGCATTGCTCCAGAGAGCGCCCTGCAGTCCCTTTGGTTACTTTGGGCTTCTGAGTTGCAAGGCATACACTCTGCCAAGACCACAGGTGTTTTAATTATTCTGCAGGATCCAAGTGAGTTGATGCAATCTCCTTTTGCATGACATTAGGTTTCTGTATGTGTATTCAGGTTTCTGTATGTGTATTCAGGATCAACGTGAGTTGATGCAATCACCTTTTGCATGACATTAGGTTTCTGTATGTGTATGCAGACAGAGCCCACACAATGTATGCACAATTCAGTATTCAAATCCCAAAGAATTCTCAGGGATCAACAGTCACCTTTTTCCCCTCCAAAAAATAATTTATTTTATGTATGCCCTAAATTGTTCTAGTTTTTGTTGTTGTTGTTGTTGCTGCTGCTGTATATGGATGGTTGATAGATAAATGGATAGATAGGTAGCCCCCCTCACTTTTTAGAAGCAATGATGGGAAATTACCATTCAAAATCAAAACTGGCAGTGAAGTGAGTGTTCAGAGGTAGCCCAATATAGTGCTAAAAACATGGTCTCCATGGTCAGAGAGCCCCCTAGCCACATTAGAAGGTTATTGTCTAATGACATCAGTGAAGTCACTCACCTCTCTATGTTTCAGATGTGTCAACAGGAAAATGGAAATATGAGAATAATGATAACAATAACAGCCAACACTTCATCTGAGCCAGGCATTCTACTAATCACTTTCCTCGGTGAACTTATTTACTAAAAGGAACTATTATTTCCTGTGTTTTACAGAGCATGGTGGCTCAGGGAGGGTAGGTAGCATGCCCAAGATCTCCCAGCAGCTAATAAATGGAAAAGCCAGTATATAACTTACAGGGCTGTTGTAATGATTAATGAGATAATGCATGTGAAAAGTGTTAGCCTGAGACCAGTGTTAGGTATTAAAATAGGGGAAAGACTAATTAGATAAAAAAAAATACCCCAACTTATAGAGTAATAAAAAAGCACAAAATGATGGGGAACAAATCATGCAGACAAAGTGTATTTGTAATATTGATTAACTCAGCGTGAATGGAGCCCCTGGCTGTATTACCATAAGGGACAGAGATAACAGTTTTAGTGGCTCGAGGTTTTCATCATCCTTAGAATAAATCCTGTTATCACTGAGAAGTTAAGTCTCTAATAAAATGTAAAATGAACTAAGCAAAACTAGTGGAAAAGCTTGTTGTCTTGACCATGTACATTTTGGTTTCAAATAAAAAAATATTCAGTTACTTCTTTAAAAACATTTTTTTTTTCAATTGCAGTTTACATTCAATATTATTTTGTATTAGCTTCAGGTTGTCTATACCTTTTGGGTGGTATTAAATGTAGCTCTTATGTCTGAATGTGGCTCTAGCTTTTAGAGCTGCTACCATGTGCTTCTTACAAAACGCTGCCATTGAACCTTCGGTGTGATGGCTCCCATTAAGGGAGACTGAGTTTGCTCCATTGCATTCTAGTTTAGGAGGTTGAAAATGTGGAAATATGACCATGACCTGTAATTTGATCAGTACTTTGTAGGCTCAGATATATAAGACAGAGAGCACTGTAAAGAGTTAAGAATGTGGAATTGCCTTTTGTGGGAATATTTGCACTTCTCTCTGTCCTTCAGAAATCCTTGTCCACAGCCTTGGGGACTTTGCTAGTAGAATTTGAGAAGCTATGAAAAACAGAATGAACATTAGTGGCTTTGAGGGCATTTGAAACATGGGACAGGTATAGAATGAAAACTCACTTTCAAAAGCCAGCGAGTGGGGAGAAAAATTCCCTGGGGATGTTCAAGAATAATGATGAAGGAAGGGATTTGTTGTTGTTGTTAATACTCAGTGGAAGACATTTTTCCATTTGTTTTTTTAGAGACAGTAGAAATGAAGGGAGGGGGGAGGGGAGGAGGAAGGGAGGGAAGGAGGGAGGGTAGGAGAAACATCAATATGAGAAAGAGACATCTATTGGTTGTCTCCCTCACTTGCTCTGATGGGTCTGGGTATTGAACCTGCAACCCAGGTATGTGCCCTTGACCAGGAATCGAACCTGTGACCCTTTGTGTGCACTGAGCTGCCACACTGGGCAGGTGATTAATAAAGGAATCTAAAAAATCAAAATTTGAAACCCATGCAGGAAGAATAAAAAAGTAAGAACAAGCTTTAGTGTGTCCATGAACATTCATAAAAGACCAATTGTGTTCAAGATAAGATCTTGGCTCCAGGCTGGGAGGGAGGACAGAGCCCCCAGGAACCAAGGGGGCTCTCTGAGGCCAGGATGGGGATGGGAGCTGAGCCAGGTAGGGGGACCAGGGCTGGAGGCAGAGCCGGTAAGGAACCGAGGATCAGGAAGTGCCAGGACCAGAGTGGCTACCCAGAGGTCCCCTCTCACATGTGCTGCCACCAGTCACTCCTCCAGCCCCTGAGCGGGGATCCGAGAATGTGCCAAGCATCCCGGCCAGCATCCTGCTGGCCTGGGCCGGGCAGGCCTGTATATAGGGTCCATGTGCAATAGGGAGCGATGTCTTCTATTTTTTACTGCCCCCTCCTTGACACTGTCCAGGGCAGGAGGAGAAGGTATTTTTGAGACATAGCACAGATACCACAAATAAAAGTCGTGAAGTTGCCACTCAAAAAAAAAAAAAAAAAAGATAAGATGCCTGGGTCATCTTGTAAATACATTAAAGAAGTAACTATTCAAGTCCATGAGGCCAGGATGCTACAGAGCACTGCTTTAAGGACTCAGGGGATGAATGCGGCCTGGGTCTGAGGAAGGAATGGGAGAGACCCTTATGAATGCTTGAGGATGGTAGGACTTGGGTAGGCAGAGAAGGAAGGGTAGGGGGAAAATAAGAAAAATGGAAAGTAAAAGGTGTGTTGGAGGATATGTAAAAAAGGTTTGTTCCAACAAAAGGTTCAGGAAGGTGATTAGTTGAAGATAAATGGAGTGACAGAATCCTGGGACATCAGAGACTTACACAGGGACCATCCACTCTATTGTAGTTTATTAACTTTGGGTGAGGAAATAAGAGATGCAGAGGGTGAAGTGTGTAGAAGAGGCTGAGAAGAGCCCTGTAAGGAGTTTGGACTTTACAAACAATGGACTCTCTTTGAAAGCTTTTGTAGATCAATCCATTGAGAGGAACTTCTATTGCAATAGAGAGGGTGCTGTTAGAGCTAAAACTAGAGTGAACACAAACATTCATCTCCTCTGAGTATTAAAAAAGAAACAGATTTAAAGGCTTTATGTTAGAGGAAAATGGTATTTCCCAATAGTGAGGGTGAAGACTGAAGTTAGTGCCAGAGGAAGATTCTGGGATCTCCTTTTATTGGTACCTAGGAGGAAAAATAGGGATGGATTTTTACTTCTCATTGATGAATGAAATGTGAACATCCTTGGAAAAGAAAACACAGTTGACCACTTCAAGCTCCTACTTTTTGTGTGTTTTTCTAGATAAAACCCCTCAATCAATACGAAGGAGATGTGTGTGCTTTGTTAACAATAAAGCAAAAGGCTGAGAGTTTCTCACTTATTTGTGACTGTATTTCCTTTGCCTTCATGCTGAGCTCTCAAATATGCAGCAAGACACATTTGTAATGTTAGATGCTATTTTTAGAATTTAACTCAACAAGGAATTATTTATGTGTATTGTTTTTGTTGCAGAAATAATTTATTTTTATAAAACAAAAAATATAGAGATTAACAAAAATAATTGAAGATCGCTTGTTATATCACTACACAGAGTTCCACCACTTAATATTTGTATTTTAGACACATTTCCAGTATATAAATATGTATTTCTAAAATGGGATCATATTGTGCATATTGTTTTACAGTATTTTTTTAAAAAGATAATATATAATAATATAAAATATTAATAGTGTGCTGAGAACATCTATTCATGTCAATATATATTTTTAGAATGATATCTTAATTTCTGCATATATTCTATTCTGTATTTGTAGTGTTTTATTTACTCAGTTTCATGCTGATTCTCTTTACTAATTTTTATTTTATTGCTAATACAGTAATAAGTATTTGGGTGAGATAAATATCTCTGCATTGTCTTTCATTCATTCTTTCACATGGTTCAATAGATAGATTTATATTGCCATTATGTGCTAAGCTCTCTTTTGGGCATGAGGGTACAGTGATGAACAAGTTTGAGAAAGCTTCATATTTTCATGGAATTTACCTTATAGTTGGGAGAGAGAAAAAATAAAAAAGTGAGCCAATAAATGAATACAAGTAGTTGAGAAAAAAATAGTACCATAAACATAATAGAAATGGGGGGTGATAGGGCCTGCTGGGGATGGGAGGAAGATGATCAGGGAAGGGCCCATTTACTTGGTTTGACCTTTGAGTTAAGCTCTGAGTCCCAAGGAAGAGCCGACCATTCTTAGGGACATAGCTTTTCCAGTATGTCAGGCGTTCAGATAAAATTGGTAAGACTAAAGAGCTTGGAGTATTGGTAAAGTAGGAAAAAGGCTTAGTGAGTTGAGGTGAGGGAAGAGAAGAGGTGGTGGGAGGAGAGATCAAAGAGGTACGTAGAGTCCAGGTCATGTAGGACTCGAAAGGTGAATGTAATAAATACGTTTGTGCTTTATTCTAAGAGTGACGAATAACCTTTGGGTGATATTAACCAAAGGAAACATGATCTGCTTAACGTATCTGCTACCGTGTGGAAGGTAAGGGTTAGAAGCAGAGAGACAAGCAACACTGGCAGTATAATCACTCACGAATAATGGTGTCTTAAACTAGATTGTTAGCATCACAAACAGAGAGAAGCAGGAGATTTGTGCTAATATTTGAAGGTAAAGCTCTCAAAATATACTGCTTAATTATTTTCTACAAATATCCCTAGGAATGTAAATGTCAGAGCAAAGGGTATGCACAGTTTAGAGACCCCTGTACAGAGTTCCCAGTGCTCATAAGGGAATTTGTACCATTTAACAGACAATTATAGTTTCTATAATTATCAGAAAGTTTGCATTCATAGGAGTAAGGACCATCTTTGTTCTCAAGGAGGTGACAACTTAATATACTGAGAATGTACTTATTACTTACTGTTTTACTATGATATTTATTTAGGTGGTAATTTCTACATCAGATATAATGTCTTTTCTCCCATGGGCGGGGTGTGTGTGTGTGTGTATGTAAAAACAGAAATACCTGCCCTAACTGGTTTGGCTCAGTGGATAGAGCGTCAGCCTGTGGATTCAAGGGTCCCAGGTTCGATTCCGGTCAAGGGCATGTACCTTGGTTGCGGGCACATACCCAGTAGGGGGCGTGCAAGAGGCAGCTGAATCGATGTTTCTCTCTCGTCGATGTTTCTAACTCTCTATCCCTCTCCCTCCCTCTCTGTAAAAAATCAATAAAATATATTTAAAAAAAAAACAAAAAAACAAACAAACAGAAATACCTTAGCATCATAATCTATTTCTTTTGTTTCAAACTATGAAATTAAATATTAAAAGATAATAGCAAAATAAAATATCATTGTCTACATCCAAATATCCACTAGAAGGTAAATGCCAAGCAGAAAAATATTTAAAGAGTAGTAACAGGCAATTCACAAAATAGGAAAGTTAAAAAAGATAAGAAACAAACAGGAATTAATTTGTACTGTTTTTTAAATAACACTAAGCCAAAGACACCAGAAACATTTGAGCCTTGGTATTAGAAAACAATTTACAAAGACAGCAAAAAACAAATATATTGCACATTTAGAAAATTTCGAAATGAAGAGATACATTTAAACACAACGTTAGCAAAGCATTTACTGTAATATAATTATTTTATTCCTAGAAACGGCCTTTAAAACACTTAATCCAGTTGCCTCATTGTATAATTGAAGAATTGGGAGCCTCTAACCATATAGTGGGTGTCATCTCAGCCCATCCTGATGGGGTCATATGTACCCAGTATGAATGGGGGAGACTTATTTTGTAGCATCACTCGACTTTTTTCTTCCTGGATAACAAAGCAATTGTTGTTAACCCTAGTTCCTAAGTTAATTAGCTTTAGTTCTTTTGAGTTGGAAACAGATGCAGAGACTTGAGAGGGTTCACCCAAGGTCACAACAGAGGGACATGAAAGTACTAGGATTTGAGCCTGGTGTGTTTGACCTTGGAGACCTTGTATTTTAAAAAAGCAGTTTTAAATGTTTGCGCTTTTTTTTATTTACACACAGAAAAATGCACCACTCTCAGATACAGTTCTGTGAGTTTTGACAAATGCCTGAAGTGATGAAGTATTATTGCAGTTAAGATGCAGAGCGGTTCTAGTTCCCCAAAGTGTTCCCTCATGCTGGTGCCTAAGTTGTCAACCTCTCCCACACCTCCAATTGCAGGGAATCACTCATGTGTTCTTTGACCATGAAGTTTTACCTTTTACAGAATGTTTTATACATGGAATCATATAATATGTAGCCTTTTGAATCCGGCTTCCCTTGCTTAACTTTCTACATTTGAAAACCATTGATGATGCATATATCCATAGCTTGTTCTTTGTTATTGGTGAATAGTATTCTGACTCATAGACATACCACAGTTTGTTTAGCTCTTCATCTGCTGAAGAAAGTTCATCCAGGCTTGGCAATTACTGTAGAGCTGCTGCAAGCTTTCCCCCACAGCTGTAGGATTCCTAGCTCATATGCCAAAAGTATGCTAACTTTATAAGAAACTGTCAAACTGTTTTCCAAGTTGTTGATACTGTGTACTCCCACCTGCTATGTGTAAGTCTCCATTGTTCTGCATCTTCACCAGCTCGTGTAATTGCCAGTGGTTTCTAATGCTTTTATTTTAGCTTTTCTAATAGGGGTCTAGGAATATCTCATTTTCGTTTTTAATTTGATTTTTCCTATTGACCTAGGATGTGTTCCATCATTTCAAGTGCTTATTTGCCATTTGTATATCTTGAATGGTTAAGTGTCTGCTCACATCTTTTGCCTATTTTTATGGGATTGTTCGTTGAGTTTTGAGAATTCTTTATACATTTAGATATTCAGAAAGCTGTCCTTTGGCAGATATGTGATTTGTGAATATTTTCTCCCAGTCTGTGGTTTGTCTTTTCACTGGCTCAATAATGTCTTTCATGTAGTAAAACTTTAAAATGTTGTTGATACCCAAATTATATATTTTGTCTTATTATTGCGCTTTTGAGTTTATGTCTAAGAAATTTTTGCCTAACCCAAGGTCTCAGAGGATTTCTCCCATATTTTCTTCTAAAAGTTTTATAGTTTTATATTTTACATTTAAGTCTCTGACTAATTTTGAAATAATTTTTGTATAAGGTATAAAATATAGGTTGAGGTTCTTATTTATTTGTTTGTATATTTATTTGTCCATTTATGTAGATATAGATGTTCCAGTTGATGCAGACTCTTTGTTAAGAAGATTGTGCTTTCTCCAATATTGCTTTTGTGTCTTTGTCAGAAAATATTGAGCTTATTTGTGTGGGTTTATTTTATTCTTCAATTTTATTGACATACTTTTCTATCAATACCATACCACCACACTGTCTTAGTGTAGCTTAATAATGTCTCAAAACCCAGTAGTGTGCATCCTCCAACTTTGTTCTTCCCTTTTAAAGTTGTTTTTATTTCTCATTCCTTTCATTTGCATGGATTTTTAGAATCAGCATAGCTACAAAATATTCTGCTTGGATGTTGATGGAATTTTACTTATAGACCAATTGGGGAGAATTGGCATCTTAACAAGACTCACTTTTTGAACCAGGAACATAGTATATGTCTGTATTTATTTATGGCTTTGGTGTGTGTGTGTGTGTGTTACTTTTAAGTACTTTAAGGAGATATATAAGGGAGAGAAAAATAAAACAAACAATAAACTCACCATTGAAATAGTCTTTCTTCACATTTCAATTGGCTCCCCAATCTGACTACTATTTTTTACTTTGCACAGTCCTTAGGTGGTTTTTTTTAAAATTCCTTCCAGGATGTTTAGTTGTAATTAGTGGGTGAGACAGCCTGTAGTGTGCGTATTCCCTCTTATTCGGAGTTGAAAGTGAATTGGTTTTAATTGTCATTGTCATAGTCTTTCTTGTTTTATGATGCCATGGATTGTGGAGCAGCCAGAAGTGGTTTGTTTGTGTTGTCTTTTTCTTTTTCACTTTTAATAAACCAAATGTGAGACGAGTTTCATAATGTGGGGTTGTTAAATGTTCAAAGGATTTATCTTGGGTGGGTGGAGGCCTAGGAAAAAGGGTGGAACACAGAACCACTCTTTTTGAGCCCAGTAACAGTTACTTAGATTCAGGAGTTTCTTCCATTCTTGACATTGCCATGATGTGTCACTTAAAAATAAATAAAATGAAAGTTGATGTGACAGCAGAATCACCAGGGTCTGTCTAGGAGCATTTCTTAGCAGGCATTGCCTTGCTGACAAATAGCAGGGGTTCGCCTATGACACAGGATCTCACAATATTATCATTTATTTAGCCCCAAAGAGAATACAATGTCCTGTGTCCAAACACAGCTCAGCTGAACGTTAAAGTCCAGTAGCATCCAAACAATATTATCTCCCCTTCATCTTAAGAGGGCTTATTTTCAAAGCTTTAGTAGCAGTATCTTCTAATAGAGATACTTTATCTCCAAGACTTTGATAATCACTAAGTGTGTTCTCTCAAGCACAATATAAATGGCTTATTTTACTTATATCCTACATTTTAGGCTATTTGTAACATAGACACATGCAAACAACGTATCTGCTTTCTTTTCTGTTTTCTAGTTTTATAATTTGTAAGTCTCCAAGGTTGCTTTTTTACAAATCAAGATGCTATTCTAGAGAGCCTCAGACTGATTTTTTTACTAAAGCAGAGTGCTGCAGAACCGTCCAGAGCATGAACTACAGTGATCCACCAAAGGAAATCTTACCTGCAGTTTTTGATATACCCTGAGGGTATTCATATACCTTTTGTTAGAACAGAAGTTTGATTCTACAGCTACTCATTCAGAAGTAGGGTAGGGCTGAATTCTGAATGAGATCAAAATTTGTATATTTGTGAAACCAGGGAAAATACTTAATTTTTTTTCGCGGCAGAGGGGTTATGCTTTTCCTATGGAAATTGTTAAATGTTTTTAAGCAGATAATGTGTTACAAGTCATATTTAAAAATTATGTAACCAAATTAAGATGTATAAATATCAATAAGAGTTGGAAAAACTCAGAGACTTCACGGAGATTAAAGTGTATATTTTGTCCACAAAAGTATGCAGAAACATGATTGTAGGGGTGTTCTCTTAAGCCCTCAACTAGGGCATTATGAACTGATTTTAAAATAGAAAGGTAATTGTCCTTTCAAATGAATATTTGGCCCTTCCTTTAGTCATCCAAATAAGGGTGAGAGCTCAATTACAGTGGACCCAAAGGCTTCTAATGGATAAAACATGTCACAATATATATGTAAATGCTTTTTTCATAATCTATAGCCTTTGTAGTTTACACATTCCATTTGCATTATACATTTCATTGTCATCATAATCTTTTGGTTTGTTCAGGCATCTACAAAAACCCCCATTTAGAGCTAATGGAACTAAGGTGAAAAGAAACGGTATAAATCTCCATCGTAGACACAGTGGAGAAATGCTGGCACTGAGACTCTAAGGCCGCTGCTCCCTTTGTGACAACTGGCTTCCTCAGCAGCGAAGAGCCCAGCCTGCTGATTCATAATCCTGGGATTAAAGTTCTCACGAAATAGTGTTTGAGAGGATATTGTTTATTATCTGGGAAGCCACATGCGTTTCAGTGTAAATGTCACCTCTCCTGGGAAACTCACCTTCATGAGACCAGTTAAGATTTTCATCGGCGAACTTACTATTACTACTATGATAAATTAACCACTTTTTAGAAGTGTTTTGTCTCACCTAAAACAATCCTGTATACCCCACTTTGGGAAAGACAAATTAATTATGAAGTAATTATTCCGTACCACTTCTCTTCCTGGGTAATGTGTAATAAATTTTATGAGGATATGCTCTCTTCACTTCTGTATTTATAGTTCCTACCATGGTGCCTGACACACAGTAGGTCTCAGTCAGAATGTGTTTAGTACATTAATATTTGCCTATTTATGTGAATAGTGTATGTGTATAGTATATGGCTGCTGTATGGCTGTATATATTTTCCTTTGTTATGAATATAGAAATGTTTGCCTTTCTCCCAAGTCCACTTGGGTACAAAATAAGCATATTTTCTGCTCACTTTTACAGGATTATACGTTGACAATGTATTTTCAACAAGCCTGGAGAGATAAGAGGCTGTCGTATAATGTCATACCTTTAAACTTAACTCTGGACAACCGAGTCGCAGACCAGCTCTGGGTGCCTGACACCTACTTCCTGAATGACAAGAAGTCGTTCGTGCACGGCGTGACCGTCAAGAACCGCATGATCCGCCTGCATCCCGATGGCACTGTCCTCTACGGCCTCAGGTCTGTAGTGCGCATTGCAGAATGGGACTTTTCCTGAACCAAGCAGTTGCCGCTTTCTGTCGGAGGGGAACCTGTTGTGCTGTTTTCCTTACTCCTCCTTCAAGCCTCCCAGGAAGCAGTTAAACCTCCTACCCCGCAGACATCTGATAGCTCAGGGGAGCTTGCTTACAGAGGGACTTAGCCACAGCTAAGACTAAGCGTTTTTCTGAATTATATCAGCTGCTGATCCTCAAGCTGCTTTCTTTAAGGAGTAGGGATAAACAATGCCAAAATAGCTGAGACATAGAGTTTCCTTAAAGTGGAGAAAAACAATCGTGAATGCCTAACGCGTGTTTGAATGTGGCAGATGCGCTCTTGTCAGTTGCTCCTAAGCTGCACGAACCGGGCCTGGTCCTCTGGTGACAGGAAGGCTTTTTGCGTCCTTTCACCCTCCAATGAGGAGTCAGACTTGCAGATAAAGTCATGATCTTAGATTTATTATTAATGAACTTACACTATTAAATCTATTAAATGTGCCTTTCGTCAGAAAAGAATGGTGAGGTTCTGCTGTTTGGATGAGGATAAATTGTAAAATAAGACAGTTTCTTCTATGAAAGTTTGTTTTATGTTAAAACAAATAGTTTCTTTAAAAAGGAAGAAAAAACATTACAGTATAAAGAATTCCTCTGCATTATAGTGCAAGAAACTCTGAATTCGAAAATGTTCAGTTGTCTTTGATCTATTCCATTTTCCATAAATATGTAGTTTCTTTACCATAGTAACGATGATGATAACAGTCGTATTATTTCGTGAACACTTGTTAGAAGTCAGCTAAGTACTTTCCATGCATTAATATAGTCAATGTTTACAACAGCCTCGTAAGTTAGAAACTGTTACAATCTTTATTTTCAAATAAAGAAACTGAGGCTGATGCAACTTGCTAAGATCACGAAGAGAGTAAACTGTGAGGATGGGATTCAAACACTTCCCGGTTCAGACCCAGAGCTCCTAGCCAATACACTGGGATAACTCTCGCTGAAACATTTTTCTTACCTGGGATATCTCGTTTTCATTACCTACTCTATTCAGCATGCCAGATGAATACGTTGTCTGGATCCTTTTAAACTGGCTTCTTTATCATGTCTATAGAGAAAATGACCTTTGACTGTGGAGAGAGGGAAAGTATGAAGCAGGGAGAGAGCATGTTTGTATCCTGTGTTAGCCTCTGAAGGTAAAGAGATGAATTGGAAATTTATGATTGTCTCATTTCAGTCTTTACCTGCCGTCTAGATAAACCTGGTCAAGGTTGTCAACACATTCTTAAATGCACCGATGCAACGCTGAATGGATGGGAAATAAGCAGTCACTATGTCTTTGGAATTGAGAGGGAAAAAAGAGGACCAATATAGATGATAAATATGTCTTCTTTATATTGCTAAGCCAATAATCAGACAGAGAAAACTGATGATTGTTCATTCTTATCATTAAGAGGCACTGAACATAAGAGCGATAGCTCAGACTCACAGCAGGAGGGAGTCATCGCTCTCCCCTCCCCACTCCCAATAAGGGTTGTTGGCAAAGTAGGCAGGCTCCTAAAGACACCGGGCATGCGCAGAACTAGGACTTCTGCACAGAGAAGGCTCTGAATTGCGATGGTCTTATTGGTTGTATTATTAATTCTGAATTTGAAATTGATAAGGTTTTTTAGGGAATTTATAAAAGTCCCATTCCAGTTTCTACTGATAGACAGAACAATTTGTTTCATGGCTAGAAATTGAATGCAGATCACACATTCTTTTCTCAGCTCTAGGAGGTTCATTTGTGAGAAATAAATAAAAGAAATTCAATTAAAATTACCACTGCCATGGTTGATTCAGTTCTATGTGGCCTCTCTTCCTATTTACTTACCTCCCACCCTGGTTAGTCTCTATTATTGATAGTCTAGTAAGAAATGTATCTTATATTTGTGGCATGAACTCTGTCATTTCCATTTCAAAAACATTGTATGATTTCCCTTAAACCAAGCCTTTCCTTTTATTCTCATCATGTGTTATCACTCTTCCATTTTCTCAACTGATTTGAAGATCTACAGGATACAGAAATAATTTTTGCAAGTTATGAATAATGCTTTTTTGAAACTTAAATTTATAACTTGTGGCTAAATAATCATGAAACTCTTGAATATAGATTCTCCCTTCACTCTTGGCTGGTTGATAGTTCAGTTGTACCAATTTGATCTTAAAATCAAATACCTCCTGTCTTTTATGATCCTATTTAGAAATTTCTTTCAAGAGATATGGCTGAAATGGGAAGAATATTTTCTTGGGAATAACCTAGCTGTAGTTGGTGACAAAGGACTTTTCAGTTCACTAGACTGAAGTATTCCTAGCTATTTATAAAGCAAGTATTTCAAACAGGTCAATTGTCTTTTATTTTAAAATAAAATTGCTCCAGTCAAATTATTTTCAGAACACTTTGAGGAAAAATGACACATAAAAATATAGGTAGTTGTTGTCATTGTTTGTTTCTTTTGTGTTTTTTGTTTTGTTTTTGTTAATGAACCCAGCAAAAGTACTAGCAGGTAAAAAATCAGGTTTAATCTGTTATTTACATGACATCATAAATAATGTTACATAGATATAAATCAGATCATTATTGACTTTGAAAAAGGAAGATATTTGTTAGTTTTCAAAAAGGTAATGAATAATTGCATTGTACAGAGAATCAGGAGACCTGCATCCTATTCTAGTCGTAAAATTAGTGGTTCTTACGTAAATCAGTTCTAAATTTCATTCTAGCTCCCAAAATCCCATATTCATGCAATTTTGCTAATGTGTGGTGTAAATATTTTTAGGACTTCTACTTCATTATGCGTATGGCTTGCAAAGCTTTACATAATATTTTAGTGCTTCAGAAATTGCATTTATCTCCTTGAAAAAAAATCTTATCAATTAGGAAAGCAAAAACAAAATCATAGCATTCAGGTAAGCAAGAAAGCCTGAATTGTCAACTTTGGCATCTCTTATGAGCATAACAATGTATATTTTTATTAAAACTTACACTCTGAACCCAAATGGACTGTATATTATTTATGACAAGAGACTAATATTATATCATAAGCATGTTATCACATTAAGAAATCTTCAACAAACACAATTAAAACAAAACGCCTTTTCTATGATGAGATGATGCATATTTAACATTGAAAATTTAGAAAATTCAGATAAGTTATGAATAAAACTACCCTTCATTTTACCACTCAGAATTAATCATTAACCTGTACCTTGCTATATACTCTTCCAGATATTTTTCCTAGCACAAAAAGCATATAGGTAGATTTTCATAAAAAGAATTCACATTATTTTTCTTTAATAATGAATCCTATATAATAAAAGAATAATATGCAAATCGACCAAACAGCAGAACTGGTCGTTATGACGTGCACTGACCACCAGGGGGCAGACACTCAATGCAAGAGCTGCCCCCTGGTGGTCAGTGTGCTCCCACAGGGGGAGTGCCGCTCAGCCAGAAGCCCAGAAGCCAGTTTCACAGCTGGCAAACGCAGCGGCGGCAGGAGCCTCCCCCGCCTCCACCACAGCGCTAAGGATGTCCGACTGCCAGCTAAGCCATCAATCGGACATCCCCCAAGGGCTCCTGGACTACAAGTGTATGCAGGCCAGGCTGAGGGACCCCCCCACCCCGAGTGCACGAATCTCATGCACCGGGCCTCTAGCATATAAATATGCTTGCCATGTGAATACATCCCTTCTCACTATCAGTCTTTAACTATTATAACACATATTTGGGATATAATTTTTTATTTAATATAGGATATGGCTTATGGTTTTGAGATAAGGCACAATATGTAGTTGTTGCAATAAAATGCAGGACTACTATTTAAAAGTTATTTAATATTTTAGCAACAAAGCTGTTGGTGGCACAATTTATAATCTCACAGTTGTGCTGTTGTAATTTGTAGTCTCATTGGTTCAATAAATGGCCCAGGAGATGTACTGATGTGGATTTTACTAGGACATTTCTTGTGGACAAAATGACTTCCTTACTCTTTCAGTAGTCGCTGACCTATCTAAAAATAGCTCTTTGTCATTCGGTATGTGGGGTGAGCCCTTGACTTCCTATGTCTGTATACCTCCCATATGTAACATTAGATCAGAAACATGTCACTTCTGATTAAAGGTTCACATTCTTGAAGAAAGATTCAGCAGGAAGCAGAAGGCAATTCAGCCACCTCCTGCTATGCATGTTCTGTCATTGGGAAAATGGCAAAGGATAACGTTAGCCTGTAATGAATTTAGACAAGCAGGATTATTAATTTTATCTTCCTCTGCTACTCCTGAAGCTTTATCACAGGATGTTAGGCAAGTGAATACCTGAGCAGCCACTCCCCACGGAAATATAGCCTATCAGGCACTAGCATATCACTTTTTGACTCAGGTTTCCTCTTTGGTTTAATTTATTTTCACAGAGATTTTCAGTGAATGTATTTTTTCAAGCAGAAAACAAGTATTTTTTTTTAGACATGTGACCCTGTTCTCCAGATTTTCTTCGTTCTTCTGAGCAGGAAAAATCACCTTCATGTATCTCCACCTCTGGGGGAGAGGATGCATATAATAATAATTTTATAAAATACGTCCTCTTTAAAGAGCTGTCAGCAATTTTTCAAAGAACATTTTTTTGCCCATGATTTTCCCGATAAGATAAAATTACTTAGATTTTTAAAAATGCATTTAGAATTAACTTTTGACATCTTCAAGTTTATCTTTTTTTAAAAAAAAAAATGATTTTACAGAGGAAGAGAGAGAAAAACATTGATATCAGAGAGAAACATCAGTCGGTTGCCTCCTACACACACCTAACTGAGGACAGAGGTCACAACCTGTGTACTGTGTGCCCTGACCAGGAATCAAAGCTTCATAGGACAATGCTCCAGCCAACTGAGCCACACCGGCCAGGGCTCATCTCCTTTTTATAGAAGAGAATGCGGGGGGCGGGTGGTGCTCCAGAGAGGGGAAAGATTGTGCCTAACATCACAATTAATGACAAAGGACAGAGTAGAATCTCAAACTCCCAGACCTCAGAAATGGAAGTGGCCTGTATTTAGCAGCCCTGGGAAATAATCCAGAACTCTCTCCGATGCCAAATTCTGCATGATTTTTAGATGAAAACATTAAAAGCAGAAAAGAAAGCCTGCCCATCTTCTCTTTTCTTCAATATTGCTGACTCATTTCCCTTCAGTAGTCAGTAGGCCTACCAGCTAGGTGGGTCTCTAGTTGGCCTCATGTCCATTGATTTGTTTCAAATGACAGCTTATGTGGCAGCTCTGATATCCAAGGTGTGAAAGGACAGATGCAGAAAAAGTGAATGGTCAGAGACTCCAGGGAAGAAACCAGTTGCATTCCCAATAAAGATACAGATCTTACGTTGTAGGCCCAAAGAATGAGTACAGTTCTGTCCACACTAAATTGGGCCTTGTCTGCCGTTAGCCATGCCTCTAACTTTCACACAACTGGAAAAGTTCCTTTGTCCACCAGACTATTGGGGAAGATCCCAGAATACACTGAAGAAATATCTTTATTTTCTAGAACAAGAAAATAGATTTCTTTCCCCGGGGTATATTTCAGCCTTATTCTCCATGGGGAGAGAAGAAAAGGAGGATATAAAACAACTAAGGGAAACTACTGAAAATACCAGAATAAAAGCTAAAGCTTCTTTAGCCATCAGAATACTAGGAGGCATCAGTGCATTTTCAGTGGTTCTCAACTTTCCTAATGCCGCAACCCTTTAATACAGTTCCTCATGTTTTGGTGACCCCCAACCATTTTTGTTGCTATCACAAAAACAATATGTAATTATATATGTGTTTTCCGATGGTCTTAGGCAACCCCTGTGAAAGAGTTGTTCGACCCCCAAAGGGGTCGCGACCCACAGGTTGAGAACCGCTGATTTAGATCGTTGCATAGTGAGGCCACAGAACAGAAAACCGGTGGAGGAGCAGTAGAGCAGTGTTAAGAGCATAGGTGTGGAATCTGACTGACTAGCTTCAGGGCCTTCCTCCATCACTAACTAGCTTTGCTCCACTCTTCTGAGCTTCAACTCCCTTCATCAGTAATATAGGGCTTCATAGTACCTACCTTGTAGGATTCCCGGGGTGGGGGTGGGGATAAGGATCAGGGAAGGGGGAAGTAAATGAAGGAATACTTGTAAAGCATTTAGTAAAGTGTTTGGCACATGGCATGTTGTTTGTAGATTAACTGCCATCATTAAGATTACTATGTGTATCTAACTTTGACCTGTTTCCCATCATAATTAGCATGGATAATACTGGATGGTGGTAAGTCCTTATTGTGTATCAGCACGGCACTAGGTTGACACAGAGGCAGTTATGATATTCAAAGCTTGGAGGTTAATGGGGGAAGAATATAGGTAAGAGAGAGATGAGAAGTTGGATAGGATAGTAGACAAGAGCCAAGTTCTGTAATTTGTCATTATAAGCTTTGTGCATTTTGAAAAAATTAACCTAACAACTCTAGATTGAAAATACTAATATCATTTAAGTGATAATAATGTGATCAGAATGAAATAATGTGACCCATGTAAAGTAGCTGGCACACAGTAGGTACGCAGTAAATAATAACTTTTGTTGTGGTTATGGTCATTACTGTCATTACTAATATGATTATAATAGAATCAATTGGGTACACGCTGTGCAACATGTACTGTGCATCCATTGCATCTTCCTTTTTCAAAAAGAAAAAGTAAACTGAAGTTTAAACAAATTCACTAACTTATTCAAAGCAGCATATGCACACGTGTCAAAGCTGGGAATCGAATAATCCAAATCTATTTGACTCCAAAGCCCATGCCCTTTGTGTTTAATGCAGAGAAATGACCAAGTGCATGGACTGGAAGGTGGCAGAGCAGACACAGACATACTCAGACTTTTTATGAGACTAGTGGCTTCATGCAGTTATTTATTTTGATGACCTAATATTGGGAATGTCTGTGTAGTGTTCCAAAAGGAAGCCTGAGAACACACTAGTAGTTCTCATTTACTTTTAATGACACAGGGCCATTGTAGTAAAGTGAATTCTGAACCTTTCTTTCATTTATGCATTGACCTATCCAATCAAGTTCTGATTGAGCAGCTCTTCTTGCTCTATGTAGGGGGGAAGGGGTGCAGGCGTGACTAAGCCAAACATTGTCCCTATCTCCAGAAGCTCGTACTCAATGAAGGAAACATATAAACCATCAGCCAAAAGGACATTTAATAGCAAATATGAGGCCCCAAAAGTATGATGAATTCTATGAAGGAAATTAAACAAAATGAATGATCTGACAAGGAGCGCCTAGGAGAGGAACGTGGAGTCCTACTTCAGCAGGTGACATCTGACCCGAGACGTTATTTCTGAAGATGGACAGCAGCAACCTGGGAAGCGAGTGTCTGGTTAGAAAGGACAGAAGGGCATTGGTCCTAAGAACAGCACAAACTCATATGAACCAGGAAGGAAGATAAGTATCACTTGCTTCACCCAGAGCTCTGTCTCTTCTCTCATATTATTGCATGTTATGTTCTTTATAACTGACTACATTATTCACTGCTTTACTGCTCTTACTGGCCTCTCTCCACTAGAATATAAGCTCCCTGAGAGCGGAGACCTCTTGAGCAGAACCTGTCCCAGTGAATCAATGAAAAATAATAGAAAAGGTATTTGTTAAATGAATATATAGATAAATGAAGGTGTAATTGTGATTTACCCAGAGCACTTCTTTTTTTTTTTTTTAAATATGTTTTATTGATTTTTTACAGAGAGGAAGGGAGAGAGATAGAGAGTTAGAAACATCAATGAGAGAGAAACATCGATCAGCTGCCTCCTGCACACCCCCCACTGGGGATGTGCCCGCAACCCAGGTACATGCCCTTGACCGGAATCGAACCTGGGACCCCTCAGTCCGCAGGCCGATGCTCTATCCACTGAGCCAAACCAGTTTCGGCTACCCAGAGCACTTCTTATTTCATCAATCCAACTACCTGTCTCTGTTTATCAGTTGAATGGGACCTGTGGTCCTAGGGTTTATCTCAGGTTGATATAACATTCTGTGTCCATGCAGGCATCTCATGCAAAATCACACCTAACATTTTTAAACCATGGATTTGCATCCCGAAGTAAATTAGAGGAGTAGAAAGAGAAGCATAAATGATATTGATATCATTTAGAATTCAGTTATCAAAGGTTACTATGTTTGGATGAGATGGGAAAAATGGATTGCCCTACCTACTAGCACATTTCTCTCTACATGGGAAGAGCTGTACTAACCGCAAGACCCTGCCTGAGCTGATATCAATTTCAGCAGGTGATAGGGATGCGTTTTAAAAACAAAGACTAGCTGTTGTCAGGAATCCAGCTTTGCAAATTGCATCTTACATACAAATATGAGTTGACTGTGTAGAAATTTCCATTGGTGTGGTGTTTCCTTGTGCTGCCTTTTCATTTGTAGTCAGTGTGGTATTTTAAAAGTCAGAGACGTGAGGGTGCAGAGAACCAAATCCAGGTGGAATGCAGGTGACCCACTTTAGCCTCCTGCCCCAGAATGAGTCAAGGAGAAAACACTTCCTAATAAGAGCGAGTGCTTTTCAGACACACGCCACAGAAAATTTACTATCAGGGAGTTTGGGCGGGGGGAGGGAGGGTTCTTTTTTTATTCATGATAATCCAATGTTTTATGACTAAAAATGTGTATGGCTTCTCATGTCCATGAATTGCAGGTCAGAGATATCATATTCTTTGCTTAGCATTAAGCGTGCCTCTTACGTTGTTCTTTCCTGTCTGTTCTTGAGTGTGTGTGTGTGTGTGTGTGTGTGTGTGTGTGTGTGTTCACATGCACGCACATGTGTGTGTTTTCTGTGTTATGTAATAGGAAACAAGGCAGGCAGTGCAAGAACAGAGGTTGACTACTGTGTGGGGAAAAGAAACACTTACTTTGCTCAGACAGTATTTTCCTAAATCATGAGTATTTAGCCCCTTTGGCTGGAATCATGGGTTGATTTTTTTCACTTGAGAAGTTAGATTTAAGCAACAAAATAGTCAGTCTTATATCCATGTAAAAGAGGCTGTTAGTGTGATGATGAGAAACACTGCCCCCACCCAACTGGCTGTTTCTTAGCTAATTTAGTATGTGACTGGATTGTATATTTTGCTGCTACACAAATGTTATTAAGTTACTCAGTCTCTTTGTACGTAGTCATCCTCTGAGGAGGGGGTGAGCCAACCATAGGTCTGTTTTCTATTTGATCATAGGTGGATTTTCTTATGAGGAGGAAAAATGTATGTCTCCTGCATGGGTGGCTTGGCAGGGATATGCATTGAAAGAACAGAGGGGAAAGTGAAAACCGTAATGAAAATGAACTTCTAAATTCTGTTCATAAGAAAAACAGTGCTTTGCTGTGAGGAGACTTCTAAAAAATATAGATTCTCAGTCATTTCAGTTTGAGAAAACGTAAGATTCTGAAATCTCCTAAATGGCTGAATTTAGTCTGTTACCAGATAGGTTTTAATTTTCGAGTTTATTTTGTTGCAAAGCTCTCAGGCCTCTTAGACCCAGAGGCCTATTTCTGGGTTACTTTTGCTTTGTGACTTTGCTCTTTTCAATGGATGCTCAGGCTTTTGTTTTTTCCATCATAAGTGGGGTGTTTGGCTCAGTTTTCTCTCTTGCAGTATTTTAAAATTGTGTAAAATCAAGTTACTGTCATTCAGTAACAACCTTCTTTAATTTCAATAAGTTACTGAGCCCTTTGAGCTTTCCGTTTCCATAGGATAGATAGAAAAGACTGAAATATACAGGGAGCCAAGTTTACAAGAGGCCATCGCCTTAGTTGCTGCCTGCTGTGACCCACTAGCAGGTGGGGGAAGGGCAGGGGAGGGTTTAATTCTGTGTGCCAGGTGCCTTCAGCTGGGCAGGCAGGGTTCTGTTCAGGAGAACGTCAGGGTAAGGGCTTACCTATGTCTACAGCCCTCTCTTCTAACCAGACTCTGCACATGAATGTTTTCCTTACATGAGCCATGCCCTTTTGTGCTTCAAAATACGGCTCCCCATCCCGCATTTATCTTCCTCGATGCTCTGTGGTGAAGAGAACCAACTGCATCGAGAGGGGGTCGGGGCACCAGACTCCTTGACCTCTCTGGAGAACACCATCTGCATGAGCAGATGGGAAACAAGTCACAGGGCTGGAGGGGGACTCCAAGATCACAAAGGGGGCATCTGTAAGACTTTCAACAATAAAGGTAAATTTTTAAAAAAATCTTTAAAATAAAATAAGAAGAGGGGAATGATAAAGAGATGTGATGGCAGGGTGGAACAGTGAGTGCCAGTGGCTGGGAATTCTCTGCCCTCTGACCCAGATAATGGTCACCGGGCGGCTCCCACCCATGGATTCCCAGGGTCCCCAGCACAGTGCCGCCGGCCTGTGGGGCAGGCAGATTGCTCAGCACTGGGAATGGGCACACACTCCTTTGTCTGTCTGCTGATGGGAGAGCTCCAGTACTGTTGGTTAAAATTCCCCTGCAGTGGACAGCAAGGTTCCTTCCCATTAAGCTTTCCATGTGGCCACCGGCCAGCTGAATGGCTGCCTCTGTGTTCTGGTTGTAGAAGATTCTACACAGATTAGATGTATCACTGTAAGTACTTTTTCAGATTGATACAAAGCATATACTTTTGCTCATGATATTTTATTGCCACGTTCCTTTACTTTTTTCATTAGTTCATCTGCTCTTTCAAACATTCATTTAAATCCACATTTATTGAGTAGTTATTTTTGTGCCAGGCCTACTATTCTAAATGCTTATATGCTTTAACTCCAAGAAGTAGGTATTTTTATACAAGAGGAAAGTGAACCTCAGGAAGGTCACGTAATGTGCCTACAGTCACACAGCTGGCAATGGCAGAGTTGAATATTGGATTGAAGTCTATGTGACTCCTAAATTAATCAGTTACTCTGCATTACCACTTTTATTTTTCTATCTAAAACATGACTTCTTATAACTGGCAAAAATTAGTCTTCATGTTTTAAGGTAGACTAGGGGTGAGTGATTTGCTTTCTTAACTGTGGATCCTCTGGTATAGGAAAATATCATGAATTCCGACGTCATCCAATTTCACTGGACTGCTCTTGCCTCCTTTGTAAATTGGCTAGAATATCTTAGCTGCCTCAGGGAGCACGCGAAGCACCTAGTTTCTATTAGATCAAGAAGTGAAAAAAAGAGTTTTCCAAGTAATAAGCTTGGTGTGTGTGTGTGTGTGTGTGTGTGTGTGTGTGTGTGTGTGTGTGTGTGTGTGTGTAGGGGACAGTAACATGTAAACTGAGACCTGAGTGAAGACGTAGGGTTAACCTGGTGAAAAAGAGTGTGCGGAAGAACAGAGAGAAGGGAATTCCAGGTCAGGGGAACAGCATGTGTGAACAGTGGAAGTGGAGGGGAAAGTAGGTAAAAGAATCTCAGGGTGGCTGCAGTACGGACTGTGCTTGGGAAGTGAGTATGTTAGAGAGGGCAGAAGGATGCTTTTGGGTAAGATCTGGAAGTTTGGACTTCAGGGCAAGGGAAGCCACTTCAGGTGAGTATATGATCAAATGTGCATTGCATTTACTCATCCATTTTATGACTTAGAGTACAATTTTAAATTTTTGAGTTCTTAGACTAATAGCATTTATCATTACACTGAAAATCTTCTGATATGTTGATTACCAAGAATTGGTTGATAAAATAATATATAAGCATTTTTATGGTAAAGGTAATATTAAATTTTTCTCATTTCCAAAGGAAATCCGAGTGTACTTCCTGCCTAAATTCATAATACATTTCCCTAATATTTGGTAAATTTTTGCATTGGGAATCTTTATTTTAAAATACCATGTTACACTATAAGAGACAGGAAAAGATGGTTGAGACACTTCAGTAATAAATCATAATAAGTAAATATGAAGCATTTCGAGACTTGGCATAAGCTCTTCAGAAATCAATAACCATTTCTGGGAAATGTAACCCTTTTTTCATGAATACTGACAAATAGATGAATAACACTTTTACTTAATCATGTAGGAAAATAAATACAGTATGGGGTAAAAGTAGGTTTACAGTTGTGAGTATATGAAAGTTTATTCTTGTATTATTATATATCAGTTATTGTATTATTTCCCACATGAACAACTGTAAACCTTCTCTGGCCCCACCTTGTAAATTATTAACTTACAATTTTTTTTTCAATATTTAAATATTGACAGAGAAACATCCTGCAAAGTTCTTCTGATTGGAAATAATCTGTTAATATACTAAGAAAAAATATTTTTAAGAACTATTTTAATAAAGCCAAGAAAGGTTTAGTGGTTGATAATCAGAAATTAGTGGGGAATGGGCAATGAGCAGAAATAATAATAAGCATAATTCGTATGATTTTCTTGTGGCCAAAGGTGGTATCTGTCAAAGAATTGCTAGAAACTCCGTATAAATTAGTAAAAGTGATTTTCCTTCAACACCGTGGGTGTTACACCTCCCTTTTGTTAATATATACTGACATGGAGGGAGAAACATTGGCTAGATTTTCCCTGATGACCTTCTAACACGTAGGAGGAGGAGGGGTGGGGAAACACTCCACCTCTTCACCCGCTTCTGTGACTCAGGGATCATCCCCCACATTGATTAAGCTACACACTTAGAAATTGAGCACTTTTCTGGACTTATGTTGCAATAAAAAGTTTTAGAAGCAAAGTATTTCAATAGAGAGTTAAAAAGTATGCGCCCTTTTGGAGATTGGCCTCTAGAGAGAGTGCCTCTGACTTATGCGTGTGAATGGGAGGGGCCTGTGCACTCTCTGTGCCATCTCTGAAAGGCCGCGTTCTCCCGTAGCTGAGCGTTCCTTGCATCTCATACATGTGTCCATCTGACTTGACAAGAGGTATTTCACTCCAAAAATGGAACGAGCTCATCTGTGTAAATTGTGTTTGTCTAATTCCAACAAACTCTTAAATTCATATAACGAAGAGCAAGGAACAGACCAATATCCATGAAAGGTTGTTATCATTTCATTCTTCTACAACTACTATCTCTCAGCCAGTGCCACAGACTCACACATCCGCTGTGGCTGTGGCTGTGGCTGGGGCTGGATGCAAGTCATGGAAGTATTTATTGTGTGTGGCCAACCCAGCACTTCAGAAAGTTAGGACGTTTGATTTCACTCATATGTGGGATATAAAACTGGAACTCATAGACACAGACAACAACAGTATGTTGGCTACCAAAGGGAAGAGTTTCAGAGGGGTAGTGGAGGGTAAAGAGGGCACAATGTATGGTGACAGGAGACGATTTGACTTCGGGTGGTGGGCACACAGTGCAATATACAGATCATGTGTCATAGAGGTGTACGCTGGAAACCTATATGATCCTGTCAACCAGTGTCACCCCAATGAATTTCAGAAAAAAAAAATAAAAATAAAAAATTAGGACATTTCATTGTAAATGTACACTTTTTAATTAACTTTTTTTTTTTTAATCCAAAGATCAGAAGCACAAGCTTTTATTTTCCACCTGGCTAAGCTGGAAATTGATACCTTATTCAGAAAGGTTATGCTCCCCCTAATTCACCACAATCTCTACCATTTTCTGCTCTCCTATGTTGAGGCTACTCCACATACTATAGAAGCCATAACCTTGATGCTCTAGGCATCTGAGTTTGGAGCTCTCAATCAGACTTAAGTATCTGATATCAGCACTTATTATGTCATATCACCCTCTACAATTTTCGGTGGATTAAAGTATAAGTTGGTTTGCTTGGAACTTAAGGTCAATTGCTGCTTGTTTTCATCAGCTTTTCACCAGGTATAAATCTTAACAAACTTGCTTCCCACTCACAGTGCTCTGTCCATTTTACCTGTGAGCCCTGGCAGTGGTCACATGCTCTGGCTCTGGGCACATGCTCCATGCTGGCTGGAAAACCCTCCCAGCTACACTCCATTTGGCAAAATCTTGCCCATCCTCCGTCACCTGCTGAGAGCTCTTTTTCTGTGCAGTGACTGCTCAGCTTCCAATCCTATTCCTGTATGGAGTTCTTATAACACAAATTATGTATAGCTAACACAGATGCCTAATAATAAACATAAATCAGCATAATTTTTTATATTCAGAGCTAAAGTTTGTTGGAATGCCTATTCCATGCTAAACAATATTTATGTATTGTTTCAGTCCTTACCGTCATACTAAGAGGTAAATGCCCTTACTCTTGTCATGCTGTTATTATTGAGGCTCAAAGAGGTTAAAAAAATGTACCGAAGGCTACAGTGCTCATTGCTCCTCAGATCAGTTTATCTGGTATCTAAGCTTTGATGTTAAGGTTCTCAAGGCCCACACACACATCGTCATAATTTTATGAAATATATTCTCCGGGGCTTAGCAAGCGCCCTGCAGGATATAGGCACTCTATGGATTGATTAATATTGGTCAGTTCCTTTATTGTCATTCAGGTATAATTACAAAGTCATTGACCAAGTTGTGATACACTTGCAAATTTTAAGTTTATACATTTATGTACTATCCAACTCAAGAATCATATTTTTTCTTTAACATACTAAGAGTAGGCTAAGCATTAGCTTATTGCGTTGTCTTTCTCTCACAGATAGTGTACATTTGGTAATTATGAATCTATTGCTTTTCCTGTCAGGAAAAGACAGTCTAATATGCTTTCACCTGTGGGTAAGGAATTGAGGAGGACAGAAGGCTATTGAGAAAGCAAATACAGAATCAAATGTGTCCCAGCGATACAACACATCTCAATCACTTAAAAATAGCGGCTCTAGAAAGAATGACTCACTAGTGACATTATAATGTTACACCACCACAAATGTCTTAACCAATGCGAACTTCGAGCGTGAACATTATACCAACAGGTAATGCTGCATCCCAGTGCTCTGAGGACAGTCTTTATTAATGGTTTTGTTAATAATTACCTGACAGAAATATAGCTTTACCGAGAGCTTGTTGTCATTAAGCATGCCTTGAAATGCTTTAATGTTTATAGGTTGTGTTACAACTCTTTAGCGATTTAATTACATTTAGCAACTCCTCAAGTTATTGTGTGTTTGATTGAGCTAAAATCCATTGCCAGTCAAATTAGCAAAGGTAGGCTGAGGCTGCGAAGGGTTTAGGCATTGGGTTCAGTCCCTGAGAATTAAAGAGAGAGGCTGCTTCGGTGAACCGGAAAGTGCAGGCTGCCACCGACACCAGCCTGTGCCGCGGTTCGCCCCTGCCTTCCTCCTCCCTGACAGATGAGCCAGTTCTTTACACATCCTCTCCAGAAAGGAAATCTACCATCTACCCTGGGGAGCCATTTCATTATTTTATAGCCTTCACTATCAGCCAAGTCATCTTTCTATTTAGCGTAAATCCTCCTTGTCCTTCATGTGAGAATTGATGACCAGAGCTCTCTGTTTGGTCCATAGCAGAAAATGTGAACAGCGATCATCACTCCCCTGAGCCCTCCATCTATACACAGAGCTGTTATTAAATCTATCCGTTTGCTCTCTCTCCTCAGCTGGGGCAGCTGCGCTCATCCAGCCATTTGTAAGCATTTAATTGGGTTTTATTCTCAATAACATTTTACTGAATTATGAAGCTATTTTGCCATGTTTTATTTTCTAGAGAGAGAAACAGAAAGAAAGAATGGGGGTAAGGGGGACAGAAAGAGAGAGAGAGAGAGAGAGAGAGAGAGAGAGAGAGAGAGAGAGAGAGAGAGAGATACCAGGATGGCAAGCCGGGGAAAATATTCACAGTGCAGTCATTCTTTAAATTTGTTGTCCATCCTCTCATTCTCCCAACCCCTACAGCCACCTCCCAGCCCTGCTCCCACCTCCCAGCTTGGATAAAATACAATTTTTTTTAATATAAAAACTGTTACATATCTTTTCCCTTCTGATATTTTCTGTTATCAGTTCTCACTCTTCCTCCTGGTTCAGATATGCATTTTTTCATTCTTGTGTTTTATGATGTGCTATTGAGGGGCTGAGTGAAAAAGGTGAAGGTATTAATCAAAAAAAAAAAAATGTCCATTGTTTTCGACATGTATTTATGATCTTTTTTTGTGAGCCTTTTCTCTTTCTTTGTAAACTTTGTTTAAAGTGAGCCCCAGGTTTTTTTTATTATTATGATTCATTTTATTCTGCTTTAATTCTTTATTTAGTCAACCAAGCTTTTTTCTCAGTGTATCATCATTTGGGTACAAAGTGATTTTTTCCCCCTGTTTTCAAACAACCCTGCATTACAGATGTGCTCTTGGGGGAACTTTTCAAATATAATTTTCTAACCTAGCTTGTAATTTTTTTGTTTGAATCAGGCTTCAGTTTTAAAGAGCTCTCTGAATTCAGTTTTTAGTTGCTCCGACCCACATGTGGCCACCAACTCATTTCAGAACTCCATCCTAAGTAGCTTAACACTTCTGAAAGAATGGAAATAGTTTCCTGGAGTCAAAACAAAGTTAGTCTTAATTGCAGTTTGCTGAGATTCTTAAGGTTATGCTTCCATGCAATTCTGAATAAATAATTGTCCAGAGATCAAGAGGACCTTTGCATTATAACAGCTCTTCTTTACCTGTGGGCTCAAGGTCACCCAGCAAGAGGCAGAATGGAGACCAGGGCCTGGGACAGCTGGTCTCCAAGGCCTCTGACCTCAATCTCTGGGCCCGTGTACGTGAGAGGCGTACATTCATTTATCTAACACCATGCGCACCACTGCTGGTGTTACATGTCTTGTAAGGATGGACATTCTTGTACATGCTTCTTTGTCCTCTTCTGTGAATATTTCCCCTGATAAACCCTAAAAGTAAAGTAACCGGCCAATAAGTGAAAAGTTCTGATATCCAAATTGCCCTTTATAAAGCTTGAACCAATTTAATATTCTTACTAGCAATTATGCAAACCCAGTTCATTAATATTCTCTTCAATTATTGCATTTGTGAAAATAGGAAAATTTGCTAGGCAAAAAAAAAAAGTGGTAGCCCATTATTTCCATGAAAATCGTAGGGTATATCCCCAGCATATACAATGTCACACGATTCCAAATGAATTTAAGAATTACTATAAAATTTGAAAGTGTGAAATCTTGATCTCATCTCAGGATGGAGAAGGTTGTCTAGACATAAAGCAGTTTAAGAAATAAAAATTTAAATAATTGACAGTTTTGATGACAGCAAAATAACATAAAAAACTCTAATGAATAACTAAGGAAAAGAGAAAGACTCACTAGACAAAAAACTGCGAAATACATGAAAAAAATTTACAATTAAAGAAATTGAAACTTCTGTTAAATCTAGAAAAACTTTCTGGTGATTATAGTTTTCGAAAAATGGAATCCATTTCTTTCAGAAAGAGATCCAAGTCACTGGGGAGTCAAGTTAGAACAATAATTGTTGAGATCTTATGGAAGGAATTCAGTTATCAGAAAGATATTTGTGTATAAATGATACATGTCATTTAATCATCTTTTCTACTTTCAGAATACATAATCAAATGGTGACATGTCCACCAATATTTTAATGGCACAGGAAATTTATTGAAGCACCTAATTTGCTCCAGCATGCTGACCAAATTTTCAACCATGAAATGTAATTCTCTGCATTATCAAATGTTCTCATATATGAACAAATGCTACTGCAAATAATAAACAAGTAGCAATGAATAGTCCTGGAGGAGACTAAGCAGTTAGGGAGAATTATCTTAGCTGTTTTCAGAAAGAAAAGCAATACATATTCATCATAGGAAGAGTGAAATTTTAGAAAATATAAGAAAATAAAACCAACAATATTCCCACTTCTTACTTTATATTTTAATCATTTATCTGTATATTCAATTTATTTTTTATAAATGTTAATTATACTGCACTGCTTTCTAATATGCTATTTTATCTACAAAAAAAATCCAGAACACTTCGTATGCCCCACTTCTCTCAAAGTGTTTTATTACATCATATGACTAAATCAAATTGCATTTAAATATCTCTATATGTGATATATAGAATCTTTTCATTTTTTAAAGTTGTACTAAGTATACTTCTATATAGTTTTGTATTATTTTTTTCACATTAACTTCTTGAATTTTTCTATTGGTTGATTTGCGAAAGAGAGAGAGAAAGAGGGAGGGAGGGAGAGGGAGAGGTCAACTTGTTGTCCATTTATTTATGCATTCATTGGTTGATTCTTGTATGTGCCCTGACCAGGGATCAAACCCACAACCTTGGATGATGCTCTAACCAACTGAGCCACCCAGGCAAGGCTCACATTGACTTCTTCAAGTAAAATTTTAGAAACAAAGATTGGTACAGTTAGTGGGTTTTGATTAATGTTGCCAAATTACTGTCTAGAAAGTTTGTACGAATTTAAAATCCTACCAGCAGCATGTGTGAGAGGATCTATTTCTCTGCAGAATCTCTGGTACTAAAATAGTCTAATTTCTTTAAATTTTTGCTGATTAGATAAGCAGTAACTATCATGGCTTATTATCTATTTCTAATGAAAAATTATAGTTTCTAATTGTGGTAAGCATTTTCCCACATATTTGGTGCCTATTTTATGTAAAAAATTAACTCGTAAGTACTAAAAATGCCATTGGTGACCTTAAATAGAAAGCCAGGGAGAATTATCTTAGCTGTTTTCAGAAAGAAAAGACCTTAAATATACCCACCAAAACGGGTATATTTGGGAACAACAAAGAATTGCAACTTGGAACCCGCAGTCTAGTGGTGATTCACTCCCAAGTCCAAAGAACAACAGAGAGAAAGGTGGTTTTACAGTGGAAAGGGCTGTTGTAAACAAAAAGTCCATTGGAGGAAACTTGGAGTTTACAGTGCAATGGTTTTTCATTAGCTGAATTATAAAAATCTTTCATTGCTGTGTGGTTGCTGGGCAAGGAGAAAACCCTCCCTCTTCCTGCTGGAATAATACAGTTGAAAAACAGCTTGCTGTTGGAGATGGAAATCACATCTCTTCCTGTTTGGAGTAATTGATGATGATGAGTTTAGGGTGTGAGAGCGCCTCCTACAGGCTCTCTCAACCCCAATTTATAAACTGGTTTCTGCTTATTAATCTTCATACTACTGAGATGGAAATTTTTTGCCATTAGACCTCGGAATAGCAGAAAGGACCGAGACAGCATTGTTTGTGGATTTTGTTGGCGTTAGAAGTACAAGTTGAGTTGCCAGCATGTGACAGGAGGCAGCTCTGTGTAATTTATTTTTCGTGTTTAAAAAATAACAGCAGCAGTAACAACAGTAAAACCTATTTTCCTTCCCTGGTGAGGTTATCACACCTGCACCTATGGACACGGGGAAAGTATGTGTGAGGTCATGTTAGAGGCTAGGTCAGTGTTTCCCACTGTACTTTTAGCAAATGTTCTATCTCAAGAGAGAAAAAAAAGTTAATTGGGCATATATTTTCCTGAGACATCTGATGCCAGCTGCTCAGGGACAGTGCGTGTCTGTGTGTGTGTGTGTGTGTGTGTGTGTGTGTGTGGTGTGTGTGTGGGGGGGAGGGAGGTGGTTTAAAGGCCATCACACTCCTCTGTAGGTCATTCTGAAAGCCGTACTCCCACTAGACATGTTATGTCATAGGGCTGGCACCCTGGCATTGACTTCTCCCTTTGTCCATTTCGGCTTCTCCCTTTTTTCACAACTGATGATCCCTAATGAGCATCCTTTAGGGCCTACTTCTGGAAAATCTAATTTATAATAGACCCAGAGCCTACTAGGGATTCAAAAAATAGCAAATGAATAAATGTATGCATAGGCTGACTTCAGAGAGTGACAAGTATTATGAAGGACATACAACCGATGAGACAGTGGCCAGCAGTGGAGGAGCTACAGAGAGGGAAAAGGCTTCTTACGTGGACAGTGGTGTCCTGAGACTAAACTCAGAGAAAGGAGGCAGCTTACTGAAGGTGGAGGAGACCTTCAGCCCTCATCCCTCAAATCCCAGGAATGAAATGCTTCTAATTTCTTTGACAGCCTAACCAGGAAAATCTTGGATTTTAAATACATTTCTATAATATATTCTACCAGTCAGGGGCCCAACAGGAAACAGATGGCATATTGAAAAGGAGATAATTTGAGAAGAATATAATAAAAAGGCAATTTACAAAGAGACAGAACAGCACTCCCTTTTTCCCTCCTAGAGATAGGATTAGAAAGTTGCCATTGGCTTCCTAGTATCCCAGACTTAAAGGGGCAGAGGAGAGAATGGTCAGAGGAACCTGGACACAGTCCTACAGAAAGGGAGCCTGGAGAAAAGATCCCTCATCTCATTCTCCTTCCTCCTCCAAACCCCTGACCTGCTCCCCATTGGCCAAAGCCAGAGAACCAGAGAGGCAATTTTTGAAGACCCTGCAGTCTAGTCTCTAGAGCTGTAGACATTGATGGTTAAGGATGGAGGATGGAGTTGGAGAGGTGAAAGGAGACATCCAGTATGTAGTTTATATTTTTAAATAATACTGGATGAGATTTAGAAGAAATGACACCAGACCCATCTGAAGTTGTAACCTCCGTCTGTCACTGACTAGCCATAAATCAACATCTCTACGCCACTTTTTTTTGCTTGTTAAAAAAAATTACATGGCTAGAATAAAACTGATGCATTTATTCTGAAATGGTGTGACTCTGATATTCACAAATCAAATAAAGCATTTAAAATATATTTTAATGAATGCAACAAAAAATATCCGGCACAATATTGTTTTCAATTGTGAACACAAAAAATCATTGTTGAAATAACCAGAGTCCCAGCTTTGTGTCTTTCTAGTTGGTAAGTGACTTTGGTTCAATAAAATCTCTTACAATGACCTGAAGTCAGATTTCTGTTATTAGGCTATGAGTCAAAAAATAGAATGATGACTTTTTCTCAGGGACTCCGACTTCCTTCAAGACATACTTAGAGAGAAGAGAGGATATTGTCATTGCTGAGATAAGGCAGGATTTGTGGATGATACCATTGGGAATGTAACTTGGGAAATTTTGGTGAATAAGGGGCTGGCTGACTGGAGGAGAGTAATAAAGGCTCAGATTGATATGGCCATGTCTATTAATATTTCTGATTGAATAGAATTTATATGCTCATAACGTGAGATTTTGTTAGTTACTGCTGTTTGGATTCCACAGCATGTTATTTAAGAAAATGTCTTTCAGAATCCTACCTGAATCTATAGCAGAAGTCTGTCTTGCCCTTTAATGGTCACGGTATCTTCCCAGAGGATACGATTCCAGAAAAGCAGAGTCATAGCAGGCCAAACAGCTGCGGAAGAGTACAAATAGCTCTAATCTGAAACCCACGATTTATCAAAGGGGGCCATGATTGCTAGCAATCTTACTTTTTTGGTGATTACAAGGTTGAGCCTAGTAGCGCATGTGACTCCATAGGAGGACTTGTTGAGAGCTTTTACAAATAATTATGCATGAGTGTCGGAGAATTAATTTAAGCAGAAGGCCTCTGTGGCGGTCAATCAAGAGCGTAGGCTGGAAGGAGAATGCTGAGGGAGACCTTCAGCCAGGGGAGAATATGAAGTGGGACTCCTTGGGGAGAGGCCTGTGTTTGCTTGTCTGGGGTGAGCTCATCTACATAATTCACTACAACAGGATGAACAGCTGTGAAGTACAGTATTTGAATGTGTGGATAAAACAAAATTACAAAATATGCAGGGTCATAGAACGTGTAATGTGTTTTCATAGGATTATAGAATTTTCAAGCTCATTTGGGATATAGGAAATGGGCCGTCGAGAAGCTAAATGACTTTATCAAGGTCAACTAGCTAGTTAGTTATAGCTTACTTGTTAAGTATGTGGAATCCAATCAGACATTCTAGATTCAAATCCCAATTCTAGCTCTCACTCTGTGACCCTTGAGAAAACCACTCTACCTCTTGGTGCTTTAATCTTCTCACCTACAAAATGGAAATAGTAATGACCTAAAGTGGGAATAATAATAGGACATTCCTCACCCTATTTAATAAAGAGGGAATATGCTAATTGACCCTCATGCCATCGCAAAAATGGTGGCACCCACTGCCAATAAGGAGGGGATATGCTAATTGACTGCCACGCCCTCAAAGATGGAGGTGCCCACAGCCACAAGATGGTGACACCCGGTCCCCACAGCCCCCCAGCCGCCCAGGGCCAGCCCGAGGCGCAGGTAACCAGGGCCGGCAGAGGCTTGTCCTGCTGGTAGTGGCAGCAGCAGAGGTATGATGGGACGTCACCTTCCCCTGATTGCTGGGTCACCTCCCACCCTTGAGGGCTCCTGTACTGTGAGAGGGGGCAGGCTGGGCTGAGGGACCCCCCCCCCCCTCCAGTGCATGAATTTTCATCCACTGGGCCTCTAGTATTAAATAAGATGATACATTTCAGGAACCCTAGATGGTGTCTAGAACTTAGTAAGTGATTAATTAACACGAGGTATGTTATTATTGTTAAGAATGACAGAGTTACCTAACTCCTACAGCAATATTCTTACCTACTCTAGAACAAGCAAGAACATATTACAAGAGGGATACAGGTGAGAAATTAGTTTCCTGGCTAAAAATGATTGTGAGACACTGAATAGTGTTTGTCTTCTTGAGTTGTAAAAGCAAAAAAAAATTGTAAGTACCTTTGGGAGAAGTGACTCGGATGTGATCCTTAAAAGTTTTCAAAATTTCAGGTTGTACTCTAATGCTAAAATTCAGTATTTGTATCTTTTCCCCTCTAGCTGAAATTTTTAATTAGTTTGTTTTTCAGCTAGCAAAAATATATATCAATATATTTTTTTGATAAATGACCTTTTTAACATACTATTTTTTCTCTAGTAATGATGCCTACTAATGCTACAGGATTCCTTTATTCTTTGTAATTAGAATAAGTTATGATTTTATTTTTAAAATGTTTCTATTGATTCTTTAGAGAGACGAAGGGAGAGGGAGTGAAAGATACATCTGTGTGAGAGAGAAACTTCAATTGGCTGCCTCCTATACGTCCCCCTATGGGGTGCATGGGATGATACTCAACCAACTGAGCCACACAGTCCAGGGCTAGAATAAGCTGTGCTTTTAAGTAAAAGCACTTTTTGAACAAAGTAAAAGCAAGCTGAGAATTAGAGCAATGTGTTTTGAATATAGTTGTAGATGAAACACCTGATGTTCTTATAAAACATAGGAAGTTGTTGAAAAAAACAATTTTTTTGTGTGGAATGTGGATGGTTATCTAGATAAAGAATTCAAGCAAAGTTGAAGTTCAAAGTTACTTCCTTATAATCTCTGGTTGAAATTCTAGCAAGTTTCTCACATGTGAAGACCCATGTTTAACCTGAGCACCTCCTGAAGAGCCTGCTGAAAGGCCTGAAACATGTCTGTTGATTATGATTCTGAGTTTTTTTCCTATTGGCTGAGGGGCAAAGGCATCTATTATTATTAACTCTCTTTGGCCATATTCGAACTTTGGATGACATGGTAGCATCATCAAATCTCACATAATGACACCATTAAATATGAGGCATGGCTTTGCTACAAAATTCTGGCGTAGCTGTTGTACATTTTGATTTTATAGATGCCTTTAAGGGACTGTGTGAGGATTTTATAGCACAAGTCATTTTTGGACAGCAGTGCCCAGTGGCTAAGGAATAAAGAGTTTATTCAAAGATCTCTCAGCCCAGTCAGAATATTGGCCTTTCTCAAATTGTGTTTTATCACGCAATAGTATTCAGCCCCAGGGAAGACCCATTTCTACTTTTAACTATGGAGAATCTGCCACTGGTAAGTGAAGTACTTTCTGGAGGCATCATGGACTCTTTCCTTTGACTAAAGACAGAATCATCACCATGTGTTTCACAGTGGTCCTCAAACTTAATCAGGATCCTGTAGAGTTAGTAGCCTCCCTTCAAAGACTCTAGTAGTGGGGTTGCATAATTTAAGGCCCATTAGGGGTGTTTATCAGGATTAAGGAAGGCATGTTCATGAAAAGCCCATTAAGTATTTTTGTTGTTCTTATTCCCAGAGAAACTCACCCCTGTTATAAATCAGAAAGTCCCAAAGAATGGATTGTATGCTCCTCACTGGGATTTTCCAAATAAGATTCATCCCAGGTGGCTTCTTGTATAAGGATGACTTGACTTTCAAACTTATTTGAGAATGTTTTAAATTTAATTAGGCACTTTAATATAGAGAGTTGCTTCAATGTCCTCCATTTGAGAATGCATATAACCATGACTTTCCTTTTCTTTGTGTCATTATTCATTATTATCATTGCTATTCTAATCTTGGATTAGTGACACATGCCAGGCATCTGGCAAAGTACTTAAGATACAAACAAGACAAACACAGTTCTGGTTCTTAATCTTTTAAAACACCTGGAAAAGATGGAAAAGATGCGGGTTTCTTATACATGTAACAAGCAGATGCATGTCTGTATTGTGTCTTAAAATCTATTAACTAGAGCTCCATATACACATATGGTATATTTTTTGTATGTTTATGTGTTCAGAAGCTATTTACATCATATTGTATAGCTCTGATTTGCCTCTAAGTCTGTGATTTTTCTACATTTTTTTCATGTATATAGGCACATATGTATACTACCAAAGAACCACTGGTCAAATGAATTATCACTGTATCTTCTCATTAGCAGGTAGTAATAACAAAAGTTACAGAATATTTTGTGAATTACAGATTCTTTCTACATTTAGCATTTCACAACAAATTATGATGGCAAGTATCTAATTCAGATATTTCAGGGTAACCAAGTGTTGGAGAATACAAGTCACTTGTCCCAGGTCACTCTTGTATGATCAAGATTCCAAATGGATTACTTTGGCTACAGAGTTTCTGCTTTAATCCAATAGGAGACAAAAATGCCTCATAAGCATCAACTAGTAAACATTTACATATTTTTCAGCTTTATGAAGTATATTACCGCATTAAAGATGCAAAGCACTGGAGTAAATATGGGTGTTGTTGATGTGAGAAAAACACTTCCTTCTACTTTATTTTTCAGGCATGAGTGTAAACTCAGTGCTTCTGTGATATCATTAGTCGATTTCTTTTTCTTGTTCACAACACTCGTTCACAGATGTTAACTGCCATGAATATGTATCAGCAGAAAGTGTGAACCACAACCTATAGTAGTGATTGCAAACTTGACTGATTTACACAGTTGGGCATCTGTTTATGGCTCCCTCCTTTTTTGTCACAATAGTTCCCCCTATCTGTGAGGATGTGTTCTAAGACCCCCAGTGGATGCCTGCGACCACAGACAGTACTAAACCCTATAGATTCTGTTTTTTTTGTGTGTGTTTTTTTCCCTGTACATATATACCTTTTCACTTAAAGGAAGACTTCCGGCTTCTCTCTGGCATGTCTGAATTACTACCATGACTACTTTGGGGCCATTATGAAGGAAAGTAAGGGTACCTGAACACAAGACAAGCACCGTGATACCTTGACAGCCAATCGGCTAACCAAAATGGCAACTAAGTGACTCACAGGTGGGGAGCGTCTACAGTGTGGAGACACTGAACAAAGCCGGACTCACATCCTAGGCAGGGCAGAGCAGAACAGCATGAGACTGCATTCTGCTGAGAACATCACACAATTTAAGACTTATGGATAGTTTATTTCTGGAACATTGCACTTAATTTTCAGGGCACAGTTGAATGCAGGAAACCAAAACAACAGAAAAGGAAGCCATAGATAAGGGGTCACTACTGTATTTTCATCCTACAACTGAGGAGTAGGACTCTCACATCTAACAGGAATTCCACAGACTCAGTCTACTTCTGTCCAAGACCTTTTAATGGAAAAGGTCTAGCTATGGACTGTTTCTGTCTGCACCTTATTTCTCTGTTCCCAAAACACAGTAGAGTGCCTCTCAGAGTAGTCTGGCAAAGTTGGTCACATTCAACATCAATTTCTACTCTTTGTTATCTTTAGCAGATGTAATTTTTTAAAAAATTTCTTTTGTTAATCCTCATCCAAGGACATTTTTTCCATTGATTTTTAGAGTGGGAAAGAGGGACAGAGGGAAGGAAGGAGGGAGGGATGGAGGGAGGGGGAGAGAGAGAGAGAGAGGAAGAAATTTCGATGTGAGAGAGACAAATCTATTGGTTGACTCCCACATGCATCCCAACTGGGGGCTGGGGGTCAAACCTGCAACCCAGATATGTGCCCTTGACTGGGAATCAAACCTACAACCCTTCAGTATACAGGCTGATGCTTTGACCGCTGATCCACAGCAGCCAGGGCAGCAGATATGAATTTTTAAAGGACCTATTATATGCCATTACTCTTATATTCTTTATATAAATTATTATATCAGTTCTTACATAAACCCTGTTAGGTAATTATTATTGCTGTTAATAATATCCCCCTCCCCCCCTTTTTATAGACAAAAAAACTAAGGTTGCTTAGGAGATATTAACCATCTTGATGTGAATCAGTCAGTGAGGCCGAATTAGAATTCAGACCTGTGTCTGTTGAGTTCTAAGACTTGTGTTTTTTTTATTATTATTCATGATCTTTTGCTGCCTCATTGTTCAGAAAACATATGTTGATAAATCGTCTAGAACTGTATGCTGTTTGGCTCCTTCTGCAGAGAGATTATGGAAGAATGATGACAGAGAAACATAAAGACATTAAAGGGACATATTCATTTCTCTCTGATAAAATAATAAAAGAGCCAACTGTTCTAAATAAATAACTCTGCTAGCCCATAGGAGAAAGCCCTCTAACAGGTCATAAGAATATAAGATCACTCAGGCAGGACAGAGCAATTCAGGTGATAGATGGAAGGCTGATTGTGACTTGTATTAAAGCATTTGCAAAGTACTATACTATGCACAGAAAGCTCAAAAATGATGGATCAAAGCCAAAATTGTTGAAGATTAGATTTCAGGGTCTACAGAAAGGGAGGAGAAACCAGGTGAACAGAAGAAGAATGTCTATGTTGATACCTTTAATCACCTGTGATGCTCCTAAAATAAGAGTCCTGCCACTGCCCCATCCCCCCAAAAACACAGCATTCTGGAGCACGGGAACTACCTGTCTATCAAACACTCCCTGGTGATTTTGTGCATGTAGGCCATGGACCACACTTTGGGAAAATACTGATTTGGTCCAGTCTCTTTATTTTACAAATCAGCACGAGGTTCTAAGGATAAGTGGTTATCCAAAGTTTGCTGTACTCTCTCTCATTAGAGTTTTGGCTGAATCGGTCTGCTACAGGCCCAGTTCTGTCTTCTTTGATACTTGGATTTAATTTTTCCAACTCTAGCTGCGGACCAGCTAACAGCATGTATCCTTGCTCTTTCTCTTCTAGAATCACAACCACAGCTGCCTGCATGATGGACCTCAGGCGGTACCCACTGGATGAACAAAACTGCACCTTGGAAATTGAAAGCTGTAAGTTTTTCTGAGAATCCAGCCAGACTGAACTCTGCTTACGGGTTCTCCAGACCATCGGCCTGCAGAGGTTCTGCTAGCACAGTAACTGTGATGGAGGGAGGCACTCCTAGAACCTGCCCTCCTGCTGCTGCAATCCTCTTAGTCTTTTCCCCAAATCCCTGGGAGAGGAGTGAAGGGGAGAAGTAATCTAGCAATAAAAGGAAGATCCTAAGAGCCTGGAAGAAAACCAAGGGCTATTCTAGTCATTTAAAGCACAGTATTTGGTACAGATAGCTACCCCAGGCTTGGGACAATAGGTGAAGGTGGCAGGGGGACACACGGTATCCAAATAATTTTTGTCTCTCAGAAGCATTATCACTTTTGAATTGCAAAAGAAATGTGGCCTTCTGGAATAGCTGAAACCTTCATAGACTGTGGATTAGTGAGATGTTGTTGCTTTTCTCCAGGGACTATTTTCAGTGTCTAAATTTATTTTATATTCTTGCTGAAGGCCATCTGATGCGCATGATGAATATATATATATATATATATACATATATATATATATATATGTGTGTGTGTGTGTGTATATATTTCTTCTCTTTCCTGCATGGACCTGTTTTGCAGTATTGTTGCATTTCTAGGCCATAGTGTGCGTCCTTGAGGATTCAGTCACCTACCCTGTTGAGTAGAATGTTGATGTCATAGCCCAGCTCCAATTCAGAGGTCACTCAGGGAGGTCGTTTGAAGTGGAATAGGATTTTGAATCTCTTTTCTCTGTCAGTTCTTTGTACAGTGTTCATACCTCATCCCACCAAACTATTGGAAGCTGACAATTTTCTATCTAGCGTTCTAGATAATGAGCAGCCAGCCTGCTGTGCGGGTACTCTCAGCCTTTGTCGGGAGCTCTTGCTGTGTCAGGCAGCGTGACTCTCCATCACTGCTCTGAGCAGAAATCCAGCATTTATGACATATTGTGGGCATTTTTGCCCATTTCAAAAAAAATAACTTCCAGGGATATTTCCATTTACACATTTTTTTTAAGAACCTAATTTCATACTCGTATTTCCAAATCATCATTCTTTTCACATTAGATCTTTGCCATGTAGAACTGCTTAATAAAATTGCTCTATAGGATTTTTATGATTATTTTTATGTAAATATATTTGGGATTAATTTTGCATTTTCATAACTAATAACACAGTTTAGAGTGCAGAATATTGTCCTTCAAAGTCCAAAACCTAGTTGTTTCAAATTGTTGATGTTAGGATATTTTGCAAAAAATATGTGGCTTTGTACCACTCATGAATTTTTACAGTAAGAGAATTGTTCATGGTAGAATTTGACTGGATTTTAATAATCATTATTGTACATGTCATCTGAGCCTTCCGCAGCCTTCTTACTTGAAAGAACTAATGCCTTAAAGACACAGGCAACACCCAGTGTTGCATGGAATTAAATTATAATTGTGAATATTGAAAAATTAATAATTCCTTAGACTTTTGGAAAGTTTAAATTTTATAAAGTGGCTTTTATATATCTCATTGCATTTTACAGTTACCCTGGTAAATGAGGTAGCATAGATTTTTTCCAGCTTTATTGAGATATAATTGACAAACAATATTGTGTGAGTATGTACCATGTGATGATTTGATATATATAAGTTTTGTGAAATGATTACCACAGTATGGTTAGTTAACACATCTATCACCTTACATGGTTACCTTGTTTTGATGTATGTGTGTGTGTCTGTTGGAAACTTTTAAGATTTACTCTTAGCAACTTTCAAGTATACAGTACAGTATTGTGAACTATAGTCACCATACTATAGATTAGATAGCCACATATTATTCATTTTATAACTGAAAGTTTGTGCCCCTTAATCTCCTTCACCAATCTGCCCCAACCACCACACTTGGCAACCATCAATTTACACTGTTTCTATCAGGTCAGTTTTCTCATTTAGATTTCGTGTAAGTGATAACAAATGGTATTAGATTTTCTCTGCCTGACTTATTTCACTTAGCGTAATACCCTCAAGGTATCCATGTTATCACAAATAGCAGGATTTCCTTTGTTATATGGCAGAATAATTTTCCATTGCATATATCTATAAAAATAAAATTGTAATATGCTAATTAGACCAGACAGCCAAACGACCTTCCAGATGATGCTGTGGCTGCGAGGGCTGAGCCCCTTGCACCAATTTCATGCATCAGGCCTGATATATATATCTCCATTCATTCATCAGTAGACAATTAGGTTGTTTCCATGCCTTGACTATCCTATATAATAAAAGCCTAATATGCAAATTGACCGACCAGTGGAACAACTGGTTGCTATGATGCACACTGACCACAAGAGGGCAGATGCTCAACACAGGAGCTGCCATCAGCCTGCAGACCCCAGGCCAGCCAAGGTGGGTGCCATTGGGGGCACCCCGATTGCCTGCTGGTCACCCCACAGATTGGTCCTGATTGCTGGCCAGGCCTAGGGACCCTACCCATGCACGAATTTTATGCACCGGGCCTCTAGTTGTAAATAATGCTGTGGTGAACACGGGGGTACAGATATCTCTTCAGAATGATTTTATTTCCTTCACATATGTACCCAGAACTAAGATTGCTGTGTCATATAGTAATTCTATTTTTTCCCTTTAATAATGTTCTCATTTATTTTTTAAAGTCTCATCTTATTTTTCTTAGTTTATCTTTATTCTTGAAAGTATTACAGATGTCCCCTTTGTTTTTGCATTGACCTCCACCCCCCCCCCGCGCCCCTCTCCCCCCCCCCCACACACACACACACACACACACACTCAACCCCTCCAGGCCTTCACCACACTATTATCTGTGTCCATGGCTTATGCATATAAGTTATTTGGTTAATCTCTTCCCCCTCCACCCCCACCTACCCACCCACCCTCACCTTCCCTCTGAGACTCAACAGTCTGTTCCATGCTTCTATGTCTCTGGATGTATTTTGTGCATCAGTTTATTTTGTTCATTAGATTCCACATTTTAGCGAGATCATGTGATACATGTCTTTCTCTGACTGGCTTATTTCACTTAGCATAATACTCTCTAGGTCCCTTCATGTAGTTTTATTTTTAATTTTTGAGAATTCTTCATAATAACTGTACCTATTTACATTCCCACCAACATTGAACAAGATTCCTTTTTCTCCACACCCTTACCAATATTTGTTATCTCCTGTCTTTTTTATGATAGCCATTCCTACAAGTGGGAGGTAATATCTCATCATGGTTTATATTTGCATTTCCATGATGATTAGTGATGTTGAGCACCTTTTCCTGTACCTGTTGGCATTTGTATGTCTCCTTTGGAAAAACGTCTCATCAGTTTCTTAGCCTATTTTTAAATTGGATTATTTGGTTTTTTTGCTATTGGGTTGTATGAGTTCATTATATATTTTGAATATTTGCTGCCTATCAGATACATTTTTTGCAAATATTTGTTCTGCCATTCCATATGTTGCCTCTTTATTCTGTTAATGGCTTCCCTTGCTGTATGGAAACTTTTTAGTCTGATATAGCCCTGCTTGTTTATTTTGCTTACTTGTGCTTTTGGTGTTACATCCAAAATATCATTGCCAAGACTGATTTTTTCCCCTATGTTTTCTTTGGGAGTTTTACAGTTTCAGGTTTTACACTGGAATCTTTAATTCCTTTCAAGTCAATTTTTGTGAGTGGTTTAAGATAGTTTTCAAATATAATTATTTTGCGTGCAGATATCCAGTTTTCCCAGTACCAGTTATTGAGAAGACTAACTTTTCTCCATTGAGTTTGCTTGGCTCCCTTTTCAAATATTATTTGGCCATGTATGCAAGGGCTTATTTCTGAGCTCTCAGTTCTGTCTCATTGGTCTATATGTCTGAATTTTTGAGAATTTCCCTTTTGTGGCTTAACATATGGCTGACTCTAGAAAATGTTCCATGTGTGCTTAAGAATGTTTATTCTATTGCTGTTGGATAGGATGTTCTGTAGATAGATGTCTGTTAGATCTATTTGCTATATACAGTGATTTTTAACCAGTGTGCCATGGCTGGGCACTGACTATTTAGTCAGGGGTACTAACCTCTTTTCCCTTAAATTATCAGACAAAGAATGACAACAACCAACACAACAATAGCAATTTGGTGGGAATGGGTCAAAATTATACCTTTTTTTGTGTCAGATCAGCAAAAAATATATTTTTTGGTGTACCGGAGAATTTTAGTAATTAGCTTATGTGTGCCAGGAGATGAAAAAAGTTGAAAATCTCTGGTCTATAGTGTTGTTCAAATCTGCTACTTCCTATTGATTCTCTGTCCGGATGATTTATCTATTGTTGGTAATGGTATTAAAGTTCCTAACTATTATTGTATTGCTGTTTATTTCTCCTTTTCGTTCTGTTAGTATTTGCTTTATATATTTAGGTGTTCCAGTATGGGGGCATAAATATTTATGATTGTTATATCTTCTTGATGAATTTACCCCTCTATTACTATATAATGACCTTTTTTTGTCTCCTATAAGCATTTATAGCTTAAAGTCTATAGGGTAGATATTAATATTCCTGTCTTTACAACTAGGGAAACAGACACAAAGGGGGAAAGTGATATGTCTAAGAACATGCAACCACTGAGTAGTGCAGTGCTCTGAGCTAATGCGGGGATTGATAGCTGATTTATCTTAGTAAAGCCACTGATTTCGGAGAGATCAGATTAACAGGAAGATGGCTGTTCTAAAAATCAGGAAAATAGACTGTCCTTACAAAAAAATGGGGCTTATTCATATTTATTTAAACAGCAAATCATTGTTATGGAAAATGAAATATGGTATTATCTTAATAACATATTAATAATTATTATTAATATTGTATTAATAATATATGTGATATCCAGGCCCTATTATTGTAAGCAGGTAGTAAACTAACTAAGCATATTGAAATTAGGATCTGATCCTTTAAATAACTAACTCTGAGGTTGATCTCTGATATTCTACCTTACTCATTTATTCTTTTCTGTTAAGTAAACTCTAGGAATTCATTCATCCTCTTTCTTCCTCCACCTCATCTCCTCTTTCTTTTTTTCCTCATGTCTACTTATTTCTCTACTTTTCTCCCTCTTCCCTCCCTTTCTTTCTCCTCTCAAATACAGTTGACCATAATAGTGGCATTACTAAATCCTTATCACCTGTCTCCTTATCAACAATTAGTATATTGGTTTCATTTTAGAGAGGATAATATAACTTGATTCAGAACAACTCGGAGTAGGGAAATATTGACTTGAGCTCATTGTTCATTTATTCATGCATTGGCTCATTCAAGAATTTACTCATTCATTAAATATTTATTGAACTTTAGTTATTTATAAGGCATTGTAATACACTATAAAAATTTAATAGTGAACAAATGTAGACAATGTCCCTGCCTTTATTATGCTGAGGGAGATAGGTTTTATTTAAATAAATATATGTGACAATGTAAAATTCCTTTAATGAAAGTGCTGCCAAGATGAGAACTTAGTTTAGTAACATCTTAAAGAAAGACTAGAGTAAATCTTGAAATAAAGTCCTGATGATTCTAGAAAGGTCGTGAACTGTGCTTATTTCAAAACTTTTCTTAGGCCCATCGGCATTGCTCAGTGGTTGAGCTTCGACCTATAAACCAGGAGGTCACGTTTCGATTCCAGGTCAGGACACATGCATGGGTTTCAGGCTCGATCTCCAGTGTAGAGCATGCAGGGAGCAGCCGATTAATGATTCTTTCATCATTGATGTTTCTATCTCTCTCTTCCTCTTCCTTCCTCTCTGAAATCAATAAAAAATATATTTAAAAAAAAACACAGAAAAATTTTCTTAGATTTAGAGGAATGGAGAAGTTTTGCAGAATCAGTAAGATTTTGCTGAACTAAATGGGCCCTGATAATATGTATCACTATGTAAGAAATGAAACTTATATATTACACCCATGTATATATCTTGTCTTTATCTTTCTCTGAATCTTTCAGTGAGATTGGAAAAAGGATACTGGCATATTCACCTATATTTCCAGGGAAATATCACCCTCAAAGTACCAATGACAACACAGTTATGTGCTAGCCTATAAAAGGTTCTTTAGAATGTTCTTGCTATTTAGGGATAAGATTAAGTCTTGTAAAGAAACTAGAGGCCCAGTGCATGAGTTTGTGCACCAGTGGGGTCCCTCGGCCTGGCCTGCGGGATTAGGCCGAAACTGGCTCTCTGACATCCCCCAAGGGGTACCAGATTGAGAGAGGGTGCAGGACAGATTGAGGGATGCCCTGGTGCACAATAGGGGCCAGGGAGGGATGCGAGAGGTTGGCCAGCTGAAAACGGACTGCAGGAGGGCTCCAGGGCGTGTCCAGCCTGTCGTGCTCAGTCCCGATCAGCCAGACTCCAGCAGCAAGCTAACCTGCTGGTCGGGCGTCTTCCCCCTGGTGGTCAGTGCATGTCATAGCTAGCAGTTAAGTGACCTTAGCATAGCATTAGCATATTATGCTTTGATTGGTTGAACAGATGACTGGACACTTAGCATAATTAGGCTTTTATAATATAGGATAATGAATTGTCCCAGGTATGCCTTTGAGTATACTAGTACTTAAGAGTATTAAGAGGGCCCTAATACTGTTAGATCAAGTCAAACATTTGTCTCTTTTTAAAAATATATGAAGTTCAAACCATGTCAAAGAAACAACATTCCATCATATAGTAAGGTTACTTAGCAGGCTCCATCCAGAAGTGAAAAGAGAGGTGCAAGGAGTATTACAGATCTTTGAAATGGGAATAGGTAGGGGGCTACTCTCTGATATTCTGAGCCAGATCAGCCATCCAATGTCAATATCAGCTATTGATTGTGAGGGACCCCTCTCACTCCTCAGAAGAGACAGGCTGTCTTATATGGTATTGAACTCCTCTTGGGATGTGGGATATAACATTGTCTTAACTGGATCCATTAACAGGCTTTTCATGTTACTAAAACTCCAAAGGTTCCGTTTCTCATTTGTTTGTGTGCTTTATCTCAACCTATGGCTAGATGAGTTGGGCAGGAGTTGTGTCAGCGAATAAGTTCAGTGCCCTCATTCTCAACATTGTTGGTCAATTTCAGCCTTAGTGCAATCTACACTGAACCAGAGGGGGTAGAACTTTCTCCGTAACTCTTTCATAGTTAACATCTCAGGGTTATGCCAAGTGTCACTGAGGCAGAAAGTCAACCATCTCCTTTTAGCATTCCTTCTAGATCCTTTAAAAGCCATCCTACCACTGCCTTTTGTGGAAGCATCCAAAACCAGCTCTTGCTGGCCTCTCACAGTCACTGATTATATGCCTGACATTGGGAAAGTCACCCTATGTAGCTGAGCCTCAGTTTCTTCAAATGGGATAATTTTATCTATCACACAGAGTTGTTATGAAGATTAAATGAACTAATATGATTTAATATAGATTAAGAATTTGTTGTCACATGGCAGATATCTAATAAACAGTAACTTCAGTAATCAATAATTATTACTATAATAACATTAATTTTTATTATTATACTGCCACAGGTTTGCTTTAGTGATGAGATCTGGTATATCCAGCCATGAAGAGTCCCAAAGCACAGCATTGCCCTTGTCAACCTTTGCAGATCTTATTTCAGACCTTGCATTTACATTCCAATTAAGCCTCATTATCTGTAGGGCTATCTACTTGCGGTGCCTACAGTATTAGTTGCTATTAATTTTTTTAACTTTAGCCAAAGGGAAAATAATTAATAGCTAGCTTCAAAATTCAAAGAGGAGTATTTAAAAGCAAGCTCTTTGACATCTGTTCTTGGGTGAAGTGAAAGGACAGTCCATTTGGGGTTTTGTTAACATTTAAACTGATCAACTGCTCATGAATCTAAAGCTTCTATGGTCAGTGTAGCAAAGGTCCCTGGGGGGTGGGGGGGTGTGAGCGTGTGTTGGCACTGGCATCTCTTCTTCTAGCGAGATCCGCCATGCTTTAGAAAGCAGAAAGTAGTCATGTACTTGTTGTCTTACATAATCCATATTTTGATATCATATAAAAACAACTTAAATTATTGATAGAATAAAGGCTCTATTTTCTTCTCCACAATTTCATCCCAAACAATCTTTATTAAAGAGGTCAATATGGATTGATATATTTAAGCAACTTGGGGTATCGACAAAATTTACTATGGCACCAGGTTAATATATTTCAAATGCAGTTTGTGATGTGGACTAGTCAATATGCTAGCAGATAGACACACAGTATTTAAAAAAAAACTAGAGGAAATAAGAATGTATTGTGTTCCTTTACTCACGAAGGGAAAACTGAAGGCACCTTAGAATATGTCCGTAGATACAAAATACTTATCCCAGAGAAAGCACAATCAGCTCAGGTTTGAGCTAGTGTGAGCTAGTGGATGGGAGGACATTCATTGACTCCGAGTAGCTGTTTAATACAGTATGTGTTGCTCACATTAACCAAACAGGTCACTTAGCTTTTCAAGCTATGGTTTCTCCTCTCTGCAATGTTGTGATACCTGATAGGTAATGTAATAATCAAGACAGAGATGTTTGTGCAATGCTTCGTACCGATATTTCCATAAGTAGCAGCTGTTATCATTATAGAATATTATTATCATTATCTGATCAGGCCTGGAACAGTGTGCTCAATTAGAGTCAACATTTTAAGAGGGATATTTAGCAATCAGAAAACCAAAATGTAAACAATACATAAACCATGGAGTGTGAAGAACCAGTAGAAGAAATGAGTGGGCAAAGGGGTGCATTTACCTTGAGGACGGGAGACTTAGGGAGACTGGGTGGTATTATTTAACGAATAGCTATTTTCAAATAACTACAGAATTTCCTCTTAAGGGAGCAGACTGTGTCTGCCCTGAGGGCAAAACTAGACTAATGGTAGAAGATGCCAAAAGGCAATTTAGGGCTGAACTATTTTTTTTTTTTTTTTTTGAGTCTTGGCAATTACAGCTGGTGAAAAACCCCGTGGGTGGCTATATACTGGAAAGGCACTTTCTGGGAACGAAGGAATTCTTGCACTGGGCACAGGATGAAATTATATGAATTCTAAGGAGCTCGGGCTTCATGCAAAAATGTGTAGGACTTTAGTTAAGAGATGATTAGCCAAGCACTGGTTTATACGAGGATGCAGATCCCATATGCATATACCTCTGGGAGCAATGCTACTTAAGAGGAAAAACCACACGCCCTAACTGGTGTGGCTCAGCGGATAGAGCGTCGGCCTGCGGACTCAAGGGTCCCAGGTTCGATTCCGGTCAAGGGCATGTACCTTGGTTGCGGGCCCATCCCCAGTGGGGAGTGTGCAGGAGGCAGATGATCGATGTTTCTCTCTCATCGATGTTTCTAACTCTCTATCCCTTCCCCCTTCTCTCTGTAAAAATTTAATAAAATATATTTTTAAAAAAGAGGAAAAAACACATCCCTGCTAAGATTTTAAATAGAACACTGTGTGTGTGTTGCTGATGGTCTATTGCTACTTATCTAGCAATCTTTCTTTTCTCAGATTTTCCTGACAGAAGTCCATTGTCCAGTTATGTCTGTGAAAAATAAGGCTGAAGCCCCCACATATTCCTGTGTTTCCAAAAATCTAGAACCCCATTGAGGCCTTTGAGCTCCTTCAGGCTTTCAGAATTATCACACCAGAAGGGAAGGTGCCCGAGCCTGTGCAGGTGGCGTGGTAAACAGTGAAGCCACCAGTGCTTCAGGTGATCCTTGAATTATTTCAAGTTAGAAAAATATTCCCATGACATTGCCGTGGAGCTTAGTCATAATTATTTATGGAAGGAAAAGCAGAGAACATTGCAAATGCTTCTTGATGTCACTGCATACAAATTTAATTTGCATCGTTGGCCTGTTTTGATATTTTCATAAATTGCATCTAGTGTAGAAGTGAGGTGGTTTTTCCCCTGTCCTTGCTGTGTGTAGATACCTTGATGGAACATGACTTCATTTAGCTATTATTAGTTCCTCATAACCATAGGTAAGTGCCAGGATGTGTATTTAGAATCTCTGGCACCTCGTGCAGATAATATTTATGACCTTCATGTATCTCTGGACTTCAAGACTTCTGTCCTTTTACCTCTTCCATCATTAGAAAGCAACTTAGTTATAAAGGGTTCATCTTGATACTGAATGTGAAAAATGAAAACAATGAACTCTACAGATCCCTCAGTAAAGAGCAATCTTTTTTTAAATTCACATTTTCTAAATTTTCTCTTCTATAGTCTTTATTTTCTCTTTCTGCAATCCCTACTAGACAGATCTTCCACATCTACCTACCATGGCTCTGAATTGAAATTTGTAGATTTGTATCTTCCAGATTAGTAATATTTATTTTACTCTAAAAATTATTACTAGTATTATATTTTGGCAGTCATGGTTTAAATTTCTAAGACCTTTCTTATTCTTTGATTGCTTATTTTCCATAGTCAATTGTTCATAGTCATAAAAGATACCGATTTATTTTTATTTAAAAGTTATCAATTTAATTTTTTGTACAAGTGTTCTACTCTCTTTGTCTTTCTATTTCCGTTTATATGTTTATAGTGGCCTTTCTTTTTCATGCTAATGATTTTCTCTATATGTCTACTGACCTTGGTAGTCAAGTCATATTTGTAAATAAAGGGCTAGTTGGACCTGAACATGTTACTGATGTGGATTCTCTGACCTGACATGGGTTTCCTCAGCACTGCTATATGCTTGTGACTGTTTCCATAGCCACCGTCTTCTTTGAATGGGGAGGGGCAGGAGGAGAGGTGGGCATACAGATCAGACAGCCTCCCTCTCTAGAAGAGCAGGCCAGGCCTCTTCAGAGGTACCAAGGCTCCTCTGAGGCTTAGGCCCTTCAGATTATTTCACTCTTTCACTCCTGGAAGAAACGGATGGAACTACAACTTATCTTTCCCCCTTCCTTTGTAGAGGTGCCCAGCACTATCTGGGGCTCTCTTCTGACTCTCTCTCTCTCCAGCCCAATATCAAATCTAGGAACCCAGGCAGCACCCACTTTGTTCAAGCAGCCTTCTTTCAGCATTATCTTGGGTAAAGTGTAGACGGAAGAGGAGTGGTCTCAAAGCAAAAAGAATTTAATACTTAAGGAGCTATAGAAGTATTGTATACCCCATGGGTCAGCCTTTAATCTAATAAGATCCCAATACAGGATTATCTATTTTGTAATATATCAATATCTGACACATAACTGTTTTTCTTCTCTTAACTACCATTGATTGTAAGACTCACCAGTACACTATTAAGAAAGATAAAATTGAGCCTACTCTTCTCTTGGTTAGATATATGCTGATTTCAAAAATACAGAAATGTAAAAGGAACCTAACGTGCATTGGACTGGAAGAAGTATAGTTATTTTCTTAATTGCAAAGGGAGCCATTATTTTATTATTCCTGAGTGGGCGAACCAAAAAGAGGCACCATTTATAGTATCAAATTAGTATCTCCCAGTTTCACAGGTGGACATCTGCCTGCTCGGTTTATTGTCCCTCATGGCACCGTTACGCTGCTTCTGACTTGGCATGCCGAGCGAAGCCAATAATGAAGTGAGCGTGTACCGTAGTAAGCACTGGCCCAAAGTGTAGAATGTGAGTAGACTGTGTTATCCTGGCAGGGGTCAAGACTTCCACTTGAATCAACAGGTACCTTTGGAATCTAGAGTTTTTGACACAGAGAATTTGGAGAGAAATCTTTTAGCAGTAGACGCAATCCCTTATTGGATTTTTGCCCTGTAACATTGAAAAGACATCGGGATAACGACTATGCAAACCCCGGGTTACACTGAACGCGCTGGCTTCCATCCCTCACCGGTATTAAGCTGTCGTGGCAATTCTATGAGTCCAGCGCTCAAGAACCGCTCACCCCTCTGACCATGTGGTGAGCACAGCTGTGAAGCTCAGGGGTGTGCTGGCACAGGCTGGGCTTGCAACTCAACGAACAGCAAGGAGCGGTTACAAGGAAACTGGTTCCCATGTGGCTTCTCTAAGGTAAAGCACTTTCTTACAGACTAAATGAGGCCTTAAGTCCCCGAGGACTCTGGGTGTTGGGTGAGGCTCTGCTCAAAACCTCACATTGTGTCTGTTTACCTTGTTGAGCATGATGCCCACCTTCTTTTCTGTTGCTAATGCTCATTTTTCTCTGTGCTTTGAAATTGCCCGGGAGAGTTCAAAATGCAGTTTAAGTGGTCACCGCATCGTTATACATTTGTCTATGGCAAATCTCCTGGGGGGTGAGGGGTGGGGATGCAAACCTGTTCACCTGGTTTTCCTTTGGGCTCAGGAAAAGTGCCAATAATGCCATCATCCTGCAAAAACTGTCTCTTCCTGGCTGGGCTTCATTTTATTCTCGATCCTAATTAAGTGGAAATGCCACATTGTGGCTTTTTTAGCATTTTTACTGATGGCTGGAGAGCATTCTGTGAAACCTGAGGTGAACATCCTAAGCCTGAGGTATAAATACACCCACAGACCTTCCCTGAAACCTTTCAGGAGCCTCACGTTGTTGTTTTGGTCTGACAGTTACAGCCCAATGAGTTGCAGCTCAGACCGGTTTTTTTTCAGACTGTGAACCTTGCTCCCTATGTTGTTACCACTTGAAAACACTTCCTTTCAGGACGCTTTCAATACTGCTGATTCATTCTTGCAATGAATACCTCCTTCTTCGTGGTGGTTTCCAGAGCCTACCACCTACCCCTGCTCACCCCTCCATTGTAGCCAGTGTCATGATTATTATATTTATTGTCATGTAATAATAGTAACTACCATTGATTCAATGCTTACTTTTTGCCAGGCATTGTGCTCTGTGTTTAGAGACATTTTTGTGGGAAACTGATATAGGGTTGAGCCTCAGACTGACCTGCTGGCAAAGTGACAAACAAGTCCCAGCTTAGAGGGCTCAGTCCTCTTAGCATAATTAGGCTTGACCTTATAACACTCCCTAGATCTTACCTGGGTAGCTAATGGGCTGAGGGAAGTGCAGGGAGTGTAAACATGATCAAAACAGGTGAAACTCACAAGAACTGTAACTATGGTAACCGCTGCATTGTTTACCTCAGACTATAAAAGGTCCGGGCAGACTGAGCACGGGTGGAAGTCCTTCCTCTTGAGTTGGACTTACCCGCCTGGTCCCCCAATATTTCCAAATTATCTCTTGTCTTTTCTATCTCATTTGTGTGCGGCTCCTCTTCCGGATATTGAACCCTGAACCACGCAGGACGTGGAAGGAAACATTTACGACACATTTTCTCACCTAAATCTCCCCTATGGCAGCTACTGATATCATTCCCGCTACAAGTGAGGACGTGATGCCCTAGGGAAGTTGTGTAACTTACAAAAGGCCACACAGGTTAGCAAGTGAATGTCTAGTTAAAACAGAATCCAGTGTAGCTAGTTTAAGCAGAAGGAGACTTACTTGGCTTACAGAATTCTTGGGAAGACTGAAGAAACGGTCTCTAGGCTGAGTTTTTAGATGTGACTCTTGCAATCACAGCCTAGGTTTGTATTGGCAAGGTACTCTCTGCTCCTGCCTGGCTATGGTGACCGCCTGCTGAATCGAGGGGCCACTGCTGTAGCTGCTACAGCAAAACAACCCTGCTTCTCAGGTAGTCAGTACCAATAAAATGATGTTTTGTGCCTTTCCTCTCTCTCCACTCAATTCAGTTCTGATTTAAAGTCTCCAGCAAGTGCATCTGACTGGCAAAGCCTGGATCACATTCAGAACCGTAGACAAAAGTGAGCCTGGGGAAGGCAGTAAGTCAGTGCCCAATGTAGAACAGAGTGGCCAAGCTGAGATTGGAACCTAGATCAGTCTGAGTTTAGAACCCAAGTCTCTAACCATTAATACATATTGTTTCCTTGTTTATAACCCTAACATAAAATTGATACATTCCTCTTTGTATTATAAACAATATATTTCTAGCAATCTATATTTATTAAATCCTATCTGCTGATGCTGGCAATTCAGATATGCCAAAGATAATCCATAGCATGTTTCCTTTAAGCAAAATAGTGAAAGTTCTTGGCTTAATAAGGGATGGAAAAATGTGTATGCTGAAATTGCTACGATAGGGTAAGAACAGATCTATCCATAACATTGTGACGAAGGCAAAAGAAATTCATGCTAGTGTTCTGAGAGAGACCACATTCACATAACTGTTGTTATAGTATAATGTTATAATTGTTCTATCTCATTATTAGTTATTTTACAGTGCATAATTTATAAGTTAAACTTTATCACAGGTATGTCTGTGTAGGAAAATAATATTATATTCAGACATCCACAGGGGGTCTTGGGACATATCCCCTGTGGATAAGGGTAACTACGGTACCAGGAGAATTGATGCTACAGCAAATGAGCATTAATGGTGGAATTGGGCATTATGTGGTTTAGCTGTTTTAAAGTGGGAAGTTCTTCTAGTCCCTTTTGGTCCCTGTAAGTAAGGGAGTTATATACTCTGTTTGTATGTGTATCTTCATATCATAATATCCATAAGTGCATCAAGAATCTCTTAAACTGTCCATCGGGTGGCTCAGTTGGTTGGCGCATCATCCCATACACCAAAGGGTTGTGGGTTCAATTCCCAGTCAGGGCACATACCTGGGTTGCAGGTTTGATCCCTGGTCAGGGTGAATATGGAGAGGCAATTAATCGATGTTTCTCTCTCATATTGATAGTTCTCTCCCTCTATCCCTTCCTCTCTCTTGAAAATCAATAAAAGCATATCCTTGGGTAAGGATTAAAAAAAAAGAAGAAGAAGCAGCTTGCAAACCATTGTTAGTCACTTTATTTATCAGAATTTTTTTTCTGATAAGCAGGATTTTTTAAAATTTATTTCTTACTAAAAAAGGTCACTATTACTATTAGATTAATTGATTTCAAACGCCCCTTTTATCCCTTTTAGAAATAAATATTTATTATGGATATATATTCAGGAGCATTTTGTTTGTACTTAAACCTTTGACCTAAAGTACTTCTTTAGTCTAAACTTAATTACATTTGCTGCCATGTGGTAAGGGTTGTGGACAAAAATGGGAAAAATACATTAAGGATGAGCTGGCCTTTGAGTTGAGTAATTGTGGCTGTTCTGAATTATAATTGTATCAGGATCACTTAATGTATGAGCAGAAGAATATTATAAATTACTTATGTAGGCAAAAAAGTTTTTACTTGAATATATCTTTTCAATTTTACTTTATCTTTCTAGGGCTTTAAGGAAAAAAGAAAAGAAAAGAAAGGTTATACTAACGGGCTACAATTTTCTGTTTGCAAAGATGTATCAGTGGAATGTTCCTTAAATTTTAGCAAAAATACCCTTTTCAGATTTGAACAAGTATTTTCAATGTAATACTGACCAATTTGTGCTGAGCATTTTTATTATAATCTTATTTAATCTTCACCACAGCTCCTTGGGTAGGTAGGTACAATGACATCCCTATAAATAGGGAAACTGAGGGCCAAAACATACCTTTGAAAATGATGAGTTTGGAATTCATTTATTCCAGAAACTTTAGCTACAAAGTTTGGTAACTTAACCATGCTGCTGGTGCTCATTCATTTAGTTAATGAAAACCAAGCAGGCTTGAGAACAGAACTTCTCACTGTAGCTCATATTCAATTAAACACATACTTACCTGATGCCTTACTAGGCCTGGGAAACCATGAAACCAGTTGAGAGAACATTATATAAAAAAGACTTGTTCAAGAGTCAATAAAAGATTTATTAGAAGCAAAAGGGGTTTGTGATCCTCGTTTTAACCATCTCTCTCTTCTGGTCAATCTGAGACAATGAGAATGCTTTATCAGGTTTTCCAGAAAGAAAAATACAGATAATCTGCCTGATTCTCCACTGCCAAGCAGGAGATGAATGACAATCCTGGAGCAATGAGCAATCTTCAGTCCCTCTAATCACTCTGCCCTAACACATTAACATCCCAGTGGGCCACCATCCAGCTCCTTCCCTAGAAGTGGATGGAATTTACTTAGACTCAGTATGGCCGTCTGCCTCCTCACACTAACAAAGTCTACATTGTTACTTTCCCAGACCTAATCTCTGATAGTTTAAGTTTTTTTGATTAATCATTCTATGCATCTATAACTCAAAAATAAAACAAAAATATGACAATTTCTGAAGTGTGATATATTTGTGGATTTTTTTTTCTTTGTTTAATTCTGTGAACGTTTGCTTCATGCATCTTACAACTATTATTTGTGGCATACACATTGATAATTGTTATGCCTTTCGGTGCCTTTTCCCTTCTATTATTATGAAATGTCTCTTTTTTTATCTCTGGTAATAATTATTTACCTCAAAGTGTATTTTATTTTATATTAAGAGATCCATCTAGCATTATCACGCTTCTGATTTGCATCATTAATCATTTTCTATCCATTTATTTGCCATGTATCTCTGCCTCATCTTATTTACTTTAGTTCTTCCTTCTGTCAGTCATTTCTACATCCTGATTCATAAAAAACACTCATCCTAGAATTGTTTCATTAACAAATTTTATAACCGCATCACATATATTTTTATCTAAACTGTTAGTAAAAATTTGAATAATATACAAGAACCCTACCCACATACACATCAGCTCCTTTATACAAATTTGTTTTCTATTTATTCAACTAGCTATAGATCCAGTTAACCCTCTAATTTAGTTTTTATTTCACCTCCCAGTCAATATGATTATCCCTAGAATTTAAAAAAAAGGGGCAGGGGGTTAGAGCTAAAGCATAAAATATGAATAGCTAACATTTATTAAACACTCTGTGTCCAACAGTGTTACAAAGTAGTTATATGAAATGTTTAATTGAATCCTGTAAAGAACTGTGAATATACCTATTTTCAGATGAGGAAACTGGAGCGCAGAGAAGTTAAGAAATGTTGCCAAGGTTTCACAGAGCAGTGGAATCAGTATTTAGACCCGGGCCATTTGGTTCCTCAGCCTGAGCCGTTAGCAAGCACTCACGCACCGCAATGTGACTGAAAGAGCATTGTATCGGGGGTCAGGAGACCTAAGTCAGAGCCATTGATTGGTATCAGCCATCAATTACATTCTTCAGAGACTGGAGGAGGTAGACCAGATAGTCACCAGTCACACAAATTATGGTTATTCTTATTGATTTAGATGTCTGATCATTTCCATATGAAGAAGAGGCAAAGAGAGTCATAAATACTGCCACATGGAACTTTGGTTAAGGTCCAAGATGAGTATTTCTGCTTCTAAGTAGTAGACAGAGCTGGAGTTTGAGCACAACAGTCTCCGCATCCAGAATTTGACTGTCAGGTTTGGCCTCATGGGCATGAGATCCTGGCAGGCAAGTAGGGCCCCATGAGTAGAGGGCCCCAGGCTTGGCGTCATGCTCTGCTGTCACTGCCCTGGAATTCTTAATCATGTGTGAGCAAGGGACACCTCATTTTAATTCTGCACACCACAAATTATATCTCCAGTCCCACTCAGTCCCACCACAGTGGTCCTGGCGGCTGCACTGAGAGGAGGCTTGGTGTCAAAGATGCTCCCTAATATGGTAACATGATTCAGGCCTTAGTGGCAACTGATAAGCCATCAGTGAGTGCTGAGTCTCTTGGTTTGGTGGTCTCTTCTCTGTTGTTTCTAGCCTTTAGACTCTGGAAGAGCAGAATTTTCCATTGCATCTTATTGCTATCTTCAACCAAGTTCTGTAGGTCAATTATTTATAATTGGAGAATAATTGAACATGTTTACTTAGATCTTGCATATACAAAGAGAAAGAGGCATTTCCTTTTTTCCTTTATTTTTTTTATCACCATTTATCTCCCCTAAACCCTCTTCCACCTCCAACCACCCCCCATATTCCCACAATCACCACTCTGTTGTCTATGTCCACGAGTTCTTAAATAGATATTTATTAATATGTGGTCCAGGTTATCTCTCTGGGCATGGTTCCTAATGCTAATATTATACAGGTGTCCCTCCAAAAATGTATGCACACTGTAACAGCTGATACCTCGATTTTGAAAATGAAATGTATTATAATAAGCATGACCTTTATAGTTATTCAAAGTGTGTGTATACATTTTTGGGACACCCTATATATTCTCTGTTGGCTCTGATGTGAAGTTTTCTATGCCATCTGAGAATTCAGAATTTCATATTTTAAATAGAATAAGGCCTTTTTCTACTCGTGAAACTATTTCACATTCGACTTCCTCTTATTCCCATCACTCCACCTCAGGAGAATATCTCAGTGATCAAAGAAACTAAATGAAAGTTGTTTTGCAAAGCATATAGCCTATTAATGTTTCTATGATATCACAGATTTTTAAAAATCTGTCTTGTCAAATTGACCCACCGTTCTCACCAAAAAAAAAGGGGGTTGGGGCATGGTTTGCCATTTTCTGACATATGCTCCTGCTTGACAAAGTTAGTAAAAGCAAACCTGTCAAATGCCAAAGTGTTGAGTATTAAACTTTCAACAAAATGTCAGGAGAAATGGGAAAACTGGTGGATTTAAGAAAATCTGTCATGAAGATTGCATTGCATGTTTCGTTCTGCCTAACTTTGGGTGACATATGGAAGTTTAAAAATATAACCTAATGATGTATCTTTATGGTAAGAAGTTTATGTAACCTAATTGCCACAAAACTGTCATTGCTGGTTAATTTATTAGAGTCATAAGAGGATGTTGTGCTCTTAAAACTTAACCGGAATGAATTCTGTCCAACCACACTGATGGCCCCTGAACCATAACTCTTCTATTTTTTGACACTTCTTTGCAACCTGAGAAGATGCAGATGGTTGAATGTAGGTATACTGTTCTAATCATTTTCCTTGGAGCTCTGGTGTGGATGCAAAGAACACAGCCGAGTCCGGGACAGTGCTGAGAGCCTTCTGTTTCAGGAGAAACCTAGGTGTAAAGCATTGGGAGGCAGGAAATAGAGACAAATGTAAAGTCCTGATCATTTATGGAAAATATTATCCCTCAAATTACACCCAAATTTCAGTGATTTTTTAAAATATACATTTTTATTGATTTCATAGAAGAATGAAAAGGGTGAGAGAGATAGAAACATTAATGATGAGAGAGAATCATTGACTGGCTGCCCCCTGCATGTCTCATAGTAAAGATTGAGACCACAACCCAGGCATGTGCCTTAACCGGGAATCGAATTTGACCTCCTGGTTCATATGCTCAACCACTGAGCCATGCTGGCTGGGGCACACAAATTTCTTTAGCTTTTTTTAAAATTTTGAAACCACTTTAGATTTATACAAGAGTTTCAAAGACAGAACAGGGTTCCCTCAGTGTCTTCACCGATCTTCCTCTAATATGATGCATTTATCAAAACTAAGAAATTAACATCGGTAAAATTCTATTTGCTACACCAATCTTTATTAAGATTTAAGCATTTTTCCACTATGGGCTTTATTTCTGTTCAAGAATCAATCAAGATGTTGCATTTAACCATTATGCCTTGTTAGTATTTTAATGTGACAATTTCTCAGGCTTCATTTTTGTTTCATAACCTTGGCACTTTGGAAGAGTACTGGTCAAGTATTTTTAGGATGTCCCTCAACTTCAGTTTGTTTGATATTTTTCATGATTAGACTGATCTACCCAAATCTTTAATTTACTTTTTTCAGAATGTATGCAGATTTCAGCAGAGATGACTCCAAGGAGGAGGAGAGCCGGGCTACACTGAGATATTTGTATTTGATCATTTATAGGCCAATATGATGAAACTGGACTAATTGTCTTATTAGTTTTAAACATTGGTTATAAGTTTATCATGGAAATTTTATTTCAAAAAGAAAAATAATATCAAGTAATATGTGTCAGGCACTGTGTCATATATATGTTGCCTAATTTTATTGTCAAAATAACCCTATGAATTGGGTGTTATTATTATTATTTTCATTATCATCACAAGTACTATTCTTATTATCTTTATCTTGGATTTTAGGAAATGTAAGCTTAGGAAGCATTTAGTGGAGTTCCCAGTGTAGCACAGCTCATAATATCTGAGAAATACAGAATGACATGTGGGTATTATATGTGATTTTATTTCCATTTTCAGCAAAATCATCTATTTTTACTAGGGTAATTAATCAATATATTGCCATTGAAAAAAATTGGAATTTAAGGATGATTAAAGATTTGGCAATATATTAAACTTTATTCTATATAATTGGCAATAAAATAGAATAATTTTTTAAAGTTAAAGCATTATCTGATTTTATGGAGATTGTTCTATGGCAGAAGACTGATTAAATGCATAATGGCCAATATATCTCATGATATCTATCTTCTAAAGTCAAAATTAATCAAAAATGTTACTTGTTTCCATAAGACAATGTTTGTGCCAACAAAAATTTGGTTTGTGTAATACTAAGCCAGCATCATAAGCAAATTATACCTCTCAGTTTGAAAAATGTGAATAGGCTATAAATTTGTGGAATAATGCATCTTTAAATGATTATTTTTAACATATGAACATACTAATTTTTAAAGCCTTCTTCCTGTGGCATCTTTGATGAATGGTGTTTTGAAAATCTTTTCTACTGGATCTTTCTGAAATGCATTTCACAATTTGGAACCAAAGGACAGGCAACGCATCTACGTGACATGCACCTAATAAAATCATTTTAAAGGAACATGTATTGAAACACAATTTCCCACTATTGCAAATTGTTCTATAAATTCTTATAATTATGGCCAGTAAGTTTGCACCTCCTGGACTGGGAGTAACTTTAAATTGAAAGCTATATATACGTAGCTTGTAATCCCAAATCATAGTCCTATTGTCTGTGTTCTGACCAAGTGGCATTTTGGACTTTCTCTTTCAAAATCTGCTGTTGACTTTCTGTGCCAGTCTGATAAAATTTAGTTGAAAGTAAATCCTTGAAGCTGTTAGGATTTGTATCTGGTTCATTTTTTAAAAGCACAGCATTTAAAAATCTCGAGATGTGTTTACCTTTCATAGTTTAGCTTTTTAAACTAACAGTTTCTTATGTAATATTACATTTGATTTTAGACTTCCTAAGTTTAAGTATAAAATTTTAACTATATAATTTCTTCTTGAAGAAACATGGTTGACATAAAAGATAGGGTTGCTCATATCTTTTTCATGGGGCTTATTGCCCATTTCAGTATGAAAAATATGAGCAGGTATTGGCATTAGGTAGTAGATGGATTCTGTGTGGTATGGATATTCTACACTTTCCACAGCTAACTCGTACCAATGATTTTAATACACATGCTCTTTGATTCTGTAAAATCCTTCAGAGGACTGGTTTTGACCAAAAAAATTAATATTTTGACACATAAATCTTAGAATAGTTTCAGGTTACACTGATAACATAAAAAGATATGCTCTCAGCAGAGCAAACAGGAGACCTAAGGCTGAAGAATGTTTGAGTGAGTACAGCCCCTTGGTTCCCCAAGGGAGATTTGGTGGTATTAGTACTTCACCTGTCAGGTGAGACACTGTCAGAACACAGGAAGCTCACATGGGGATGAACAATGCCTACCCTGCCATAGGATTAGAAAACAGACATTTATTTTATATACAAATTGCCACATTTGTATTTGATCATCTATACTAATAAAAGGGTAATATGCTAATTAGACTAGGTTGACAGGACGTCTTCCGGACGGACATCTGACTTCCTTCCAGACAAAGCCATGGTGACGGGGGCCGAGGCAGAAGTGGTTAGGGAAGATCAGGCTACCGGGGGAGCAAGCAGTTAGAGGGTGATCAGGCCAGCAGGGGAGAGTAGTTAGGGGGCGATCAGGCCGGCAGGGGAGGGCAGTTGGGGGTGATCAGGCCGGCAGGCAAAGGTGGTTAAGGACGATCAGACAGGCAAGCAGAGGCAGTTAGGGGAGATCAGGCAGGCAGGCAGGCAAGCAGTTAGGAGCCAGTGGTCACAGATTATGAGAGGGATATCTGACTGTGGTTTAGGCCCAATCCCATAGGGGTCCCAGATTGGAGAGGGTACAGGCCCCAGGCACAAATTTTGTGCACCGGCCTCTAGTCTATATTTATAAAAGGCTGATATGCAGTGTCCCCTTGGGAGTTCGACCAGGAGTTCGATTACTTGTTATGATGTGCGCTGACCACCAGGGGTTGGCACAGAATGAAGGAAGGCCCTGGCCAGCAGCCAGAAGGCCCCTACCGGCCCTGATCGCCAGCTAGGCATAGGGACCCTACCTGTGCACAAATTTCATGCACGAATTTCTTGCACCAGGCCTCTCGTGATATATAAATATGCAAAGGAAAGTATAATTATTTTTTATCATCACTTCTTCCTACACCTCAAGGATAATCAGTGTTGATAGATTATTTAGCCCTTTTAAAATCTTCCTATGCATACTGTTTTGTAATCACTTCCTCAGTACTGTATATGTCACGGGCTTCCTTCAATGCCAATACTAATAGTTATCACCCACTATTTCAACACTTATGTACTATTACATTGTATAAATGTACCATAATTAATCAGTATTCTATTGATGAACCTTTAGGGCTTCTCTAAGTTTTCATAGTCATACACAGTGGAAGCAATGAAAAGCACTGTCCACCTGTTTGCACTCTTATCTTCTTCTTTTTTAAAGAAAAAATATATTTTATTGATTTTTTTACAGAGAGGAAGGGAGAGGGATAGAGAGTTAGAAACATTGATGAGAGAGAAACATCAATCAGCTGCCTCCTGCACACTCCCTACTGGGGATGTGCCCACAATCAAGGTACATGCCCCTGACCGGAATCGAACCTGGGACCCTTGAGTCCACAGGCTGACGCTCTATCCACTGAGCCAAACCAGTTAGGGCTCTTTTCTTCTTTAGGATATTAGGTTAATAGCAAGAACATTCTGAAGAACCTTTTATAGGCTAGCACATAACTTTGTTGTCTTTGATACTTTGAAGGTGATATTTCCCTGGAAATATAATAGAGTATGCCAGTATCCCTTTTCCAATCTGCCTGAAAGATTCAGAGAAAGATATAGACAAGATATGTACTTGGGTGTAGTATATAAGTTTCATTTCCTGCATAATTATAAATATTATCAGGGCCCATTTAGTTCAGCAAAATCCCATTGACTCTATAAAACTTCTCCATTTCTCTAAATCTAAAAAAAGTTTAGAAGTTAGCACAGTTCACTGCCTTTCTAGAATCATCAGCACTTTAGTTCATGATGTATTCTAGTCTTTCTTTAAGATGTTACTAAACTAAATTCTAATCTTGGCAGCACTTTCACTAATGGGATTTTACATTGTTACGTATATTTATTTAAATAAAACCTACCTCCCTCAGCATAATAAAGGCAGGAACATTGTCTACATTTGTTCACTATTATATCTTTAGAGCTTATTACAATGCCTTGTGAATAACTAGGGCTCAATAAATATTTAATGAATGAGTAAATTCTTGAATGATCTAATGCATGAATGAATGAACAATGCGCTCAGGTCAATATTTTCACTTAAAATATTTATGTATACACCATGTTGTTCCCTAAAGAATTGTATAAATTGAAAACATTCAAATGGTGTGTTTTATCCATATTTAAATTTATTTTTGCTAGTCTGACCAATAGAGATTGTTTCATCTAATTGACATGAATTTTTTTCCATTATTTGTCAGATATTAATATTTTTTCTTTTATCAATTTTATTCTATTTATTTCTTTTTTTCTTTTTATTTGAAGAAGGGTAATTCTTTGTCCAAAGAATTTCAGGTCATTTCCAAAGACTTTCAGGTCATCATTGGTCTTTTCATTTGGTTTGTGAAGAATTTTGTCATAGAGGAGTTGAACTTTTTATGTGATCATTAGCAGGTGTTTTACTTTCTAACCTATTAGAAAGATATTGTGCTTTTCTTATGATATTTTGGTACTGGAAGATAATGAAAGTGTTTTCTTAGATAATCATATATACTCTTCTAATATATTGATATATCCCATTACTTCCATAAATTCTTTGTCAGAATTCTAAATGCCAGTCAAACTCCCAGGCTGTGTAAGAAATAAGCCTGTGTACTCTCAATCAAAGGAATGGATGGAGTTGGCAGCCCACATTTAGCAAACGTATAGTGTATTGGGGTACGAAACTCATGTCTGTTTTAATCTCTGGACTGTCTTTATTGTAGAGACATTAGAAAATATTAAATATTATTTAAGCAGTTCCTGTGGCACTAATAACAATAAGGTCGTTTAGGCTGGGAGATTTTAGGGGGCAAATTGTGTCACTATATAAAACATTGGCAAAGATTGCAAGCTTAAATAAATCTATGAGAGCCACTTAGCTTAAGTGCAAACCTCAGATGGGTGAAAATGATTGGTGGGTACATTTTCTCAAACCACAGATTTGTGATGGTTGTTTTGTGGTCATTTTGGCAGAATAATTTGGACAGGAAAGAGGAATAGCAGAAAAGAAACAGTTTAAGTTGGGAGTAGTCAGGAAATATCCCGCGACATCTAGGGGTCCACTCAGCTTCTGAAAATGTATTTCTACAGGTGTACCCCCACCATACATACACAGCTACAGTAGGTAGCAGTTATTAAAAGCTGATTATGTGACAGGCACTGTTCTATAAGCTTTTCTGGATTTATCTAACTTGATCCTCATAATAAGCGTGTGAACTAGAGACTGTTATTTTTTCTTATTTTGTGGCTAAGGAAACAGAGATGAAGACAAGGTCATCGCTGACCTAAACTGGCGTAGGTTGAAAGAAGTGAGGGAGGCAATTTGGACCCTGGAATGTTTTAAAATATATATTTTTATTGATTTCAGAGAGGAAGAGAGAGATAAAAACATCAATGATGAGAGAGAATCATTGATCTCCCACCTCCTGCATGTTCCCCACTAGGGATCGAGCCTGCAACCTGGGCATGTGCCCTGACTGAGAATTGAACCATGACCTCCTGGTTCATTAGATTGAGCTCAACCATTGAGCAACACCAGCCAGGCCGGAATTTTGATTCAAGAGCCCAAGTGCATGGCCACTGCACAGATTGCCATTCACCTCCTGACAACTCCACTCTAAAAAAGTGGCCCAGGGAATATTTTTGTAGTACTTCATGTTTGTCAAGATAATTTCACAGTCTTAACACATTTATGTATCCCAGCCATCTATTGAACTCCCAAAGCTTTCTCATCCTGGTTTCATAGATGGGGGAACTGAGGCACAGAATTTTTAAGTTGTCAAAGGCCACACAAGAAGTTAGTGCCAGACCCCGGGACAGAATGCAGATGTTCGGATCTTTCTAGAGTGATCATTTCACTCTTTCTCCCAATAACAGCAGCAAGGGCCACAATGGAATAGTAGGTTAATCATACCAACATTTTATTTTTATTTTATTTTTCAATTACCATTTACATTCAATATTGTCTTGAACTAGTTTCAGGTGTACAGCTCGGTGGTTAAACAACCATGTGCTTTGCAGTGTTCCCCCAATAATTCCCAGTACACACCTGGCACCATGCATAGTCATTACAATATTATTGACTTTATTCCCTGTGCTGTACTTTACATCCCTGTTACTATTTTTTTTAACAACCAATCTGTACTTCTCAAGCCCTTTACCTTTTTCATCCAGTCGCCCAACCATATGATTTCACTTATGGGTGGAATCTAAAAACAATATAAATGAACAAACAAAACAGAAACAGACTCACAGACACAGAGAATGTACCAACATTTTTAACTGGACCACCATAGGCATTAATGTAGCAGTGTATTCGTCATTTAAAATGGGTGTTTCACCCAATGTCTTTAGACTCACCTGCTATGTTATAAATTCTGTTGCCTTGTATGGGAAAATGATATTGAGGGAATAAGTATACACAAGAGATAAAACTCATTTTCTTTGGGGAAAAAATGTACATAAAACAGAAGCGTGGCCTGGCTGACATGGCTCAGAGGTTGAGCGTCGACCTATGAACCAGGAGGTCAAGGTTTGATTCCTGGTCAGGGCCCTGATAGGGAGCTCAGTCCCCAGTGTGAGGCATGCAGGAGGCAGCCTATCAATGATTCTCTCTTATCATTGATGTTTCTCTCTCTCTCTCCCTCTCTGAAATCAATAAAAATATATTTTAAAAAATGTGTTTCAAGCTTATTCCATATTTAATAGAAGGGACACTTCAAATAAAAAAACAAAAGCCTGTCTAATTGCCACATAGTCTCCCATTCTCTCTGTGATGCCCCTCAAACTGACTAACTCCTTTCCTCTTTATTTTTTTAGCAAATACTTTTTTCCATTTTCTGGGGTATAGTTCCATAGCCAACTCTCCCAGCTTCACCTGGCTTTAAAAAAAATTACTTTGGTAGGGAAAACAATCAAATTGGCTGAGCCCCCTTACTATTAAGGCTTTTAGTGCTCCATAGCAGTTCTTGCAATGTATAAAGTATGCGTTTACTCTGGTATTTATTTTTTAATGTCTGTTTTCCCATTAAGGTGTATTCTCCACCAGATCAGAAACCATGTTTATGTCACTCAATGTTCAATGTCTAGAGCAGGAGTGGGGAATGTCCTGCCCATGGGCCATAGAAGGCCCAATAAATCATTTGGTCTATCCCTGCCAGGGTAACTTCAGGCAGGACCCAAAATTCAATAAATCTAGGAGCATTTTTCATAGCAACATAAGTTTATAGTAAATGAATTATATTAAGTGAATGATGTTGTAAATATCCAGATGGCCTTTGGCAGAAACAGCTTCCCCACCATTGGTCTAGTGATTAGCACAGAGCATGGCACAGAGGAAACACGCAGGTCACATTTGTCGGTATAGTAAAAGAATTTTGCTTTCAGATTTTGTGAGTTTAAGGATTCTTCAAGTACTGATTGCTAACAAGCTAAGATCAATGTCCCTCTCTCCCATTGTGCCAGCCAGAACCTTTGTACATCCCTAAAAGGAAAAGCAACCTGTAACACTAAGGAAAATGTAAAGTGACTATTTCAAGCATCAATAATCAAGACTGTGTTTGTTTCATAAAGAATTTTTCAAATGAAAGGGCCTCTGCACTTCACCACTGCTAAGAAATAAATGAGAGAAAAGTTTGCTGGAAAACGTATTTACAGGGCCATGTTGTGAAATGTTTTTCAGTAAAGACTTCAAAAATGATTGATATCCTAGAGTTAAGTTGTATGTGCAGTGTGTGCAGAGATACAGATCCACTAGCCAGATGTTCGCAGCTGGAGTAGAAGAGAATACTCATTCCGTTTTTGTGATGGGGGCTCTTAACTTAAGAAAGACCAGAGGAAATCATAGACCTGGAATTTTCTGGAAAATGCTCCACAGGGAGACTCCAGCTGCATTGGGGATTCATTTCCTAGTTGATTACCTGGGTATGTAGCCTGTGGTCCTGGGGAAGACTATGTAAAGGAGCAATAAGGTATCATTTTGAGAATAGAAATCAGGAGCACAACTCAGAAGACGAATGAAGAGGAGTCCCAGCAAATGTCAAACTATATAATCCCACCATCTCTTTCTTACCACCCCAAACACTGCGCATCGGGGACAATCCTCCTCTGCCCAACTCGCAGGATGGGGATGTTGGGTGAGATGCATCTGGAGAAGATAATCTCTGTGAGGCGAGGTCTGCATCTGCATGGCTCACCTAGTACAGAGTCTGTCTGCCTTATAGTAATTATGGAGACATAATTGTTTTGAATTGAGAAAACTTTCACCCTGTGCCTGGGCTTTGGCACAGTTATCCTCGGTAAAGTTAAATATCCCACGAGCCAAAGTTTCATTCCAGATAAGGCTTCATTTAAGAGCTGAGATCATCTCATCTCCGTATCAAAACCAACTTGTATTCCTGGTACATGGCTGGTGCTATGAGTAAATAGATGCTGGCTGAGTAAATGGATGAATGGCTGGACAAATGAGTGAAGGTGAACACTTATGGTACCACAGGAGAAGCCTGGGGCAAATTCTCCACTTTTTAAGTCTTAAGCTAATTATACCAAAGACAAACTGAGCAGCCTGTTCCACTCCACTTGGTCCCCTCCATCAATTATACACCACCATGTAGCAGATGAGAGCTCCAGATGCCCATCTATATTTTAACAAGTTAAGGATAATAAGAAGTGGAGAAAAAGGATATCTTTAAGAATAAATTCTTCATCCACATTTATAAGGTTAGTTTTACAGTTGTTTTTATAACTAAACTGCTTCATCTCTTTAATAATCTAGTTGACCACACATTTTTCCTAAGGGAATATTTCTTGAATTTGGAGACACGGACCTTTATCAAAATTTTAGACCCACCTCAAATCATCCTAAATATAACCTAAAAGCTTTCTCTGAGCGTTGCAGGCTCCGTGGGATTAACCCCAGGTTAAGGAACTTCGTTATAATGGGGAAATTTTAACACTGATGGCATATTTGATGTTATTATTTTTGTTGTTATCACATATATTTATAATATATGTTATATATGAATAGTATAACATTGCTAATTTATTGGTGTGATGTATAGATGACATGATATTTGCCTCAACTATTCTGTGTTGGGGGTGAGCAGAGGTTTGTTGGATCTTTGGCAGCCTTTCTTCATAAGAGGTTGCCAAGAAGCCAGCACAAGGGGATGCATGGCAGGACTAGAGGACTGTGGGTACCAAAGGGTTGCCTGAATAGAAAACGGAATCTTGGTTTGTCAAAGGGAAGAATAAGCCTATCTGGGTGAGTGTGGAACAGTGATTTCAAGTTCACCCCTACTCTCCTGCCCTGGGTACCCTTCTTGCCTTACCTGCAAAGGAGGGCACAATTCCCTTCACATCCTTTTCTTCACCTGAATCTTCAGGATGATAATGCTATAGTGGTGGCACGGCTAGTGATCATGGCTGCCATTATTGAATGCCTTCTATATTCAGAGCTATACTCAGTGCCCGACACTTTGACAATAGCCCCACCAGATATTGTTATCTCCATTTTACAGCTATGGAAACTGAAGCTGTAGAAGTTTAAGCATTTCACCCAAGGTCACACAAACTGGTAAATGCACATGCTGGAATTTGAACCAAGCTCTGCCTGTTTCCAAAGCTCACGTTTCTTCTACTGGAAAGGATGAAAAGGGGAATAAGAATAGGAGGGTCCTTCCAAATCCGCCATTTCGGCACATGCGTCTGTGTTTCAGCATCTTGTTCTGAGGTTTTACGGTGGGGTCTTTGAAGTCAGGTAAAGATCTGTGTATTTTACAGCCCATGACAGTTTTATATCTTTCCTCGAACCCCACCCTCTTACTCTTCCTAACATCCAATAAATCACATTTCCTTTCTTGAGTACAACTGATTTCATCACATTGGGTGACACCAACACAGAGCCATTTTATTCCACCTCTAGAGTCTCATTCTGGCTCCCTGTGATAAATATGTGAACAGCCTCACGTTTATAGCACTGCGTTGTCAAAGATGTCTGCCTTACTTAAAGCTTGATTGAACTCACCTCTTGACACTCTATGTTTTCTAATTTTCCAAGGTCAGACTTCTGTGAGAGCTTTGCCTGTCCTGACTGGAAAGGTTTACTGACTCAGCATTGCTCCTGAAACTTTGCACAGGAAGCTAATCCCTCCCCCCCCCCCGCCCCGCCCCCCGACAGGCGCAATGCAGTTCAGTCCCCAACTCCCGAATTTATTACTTGCAAATGCAATTGGTAAAAAGCACTTGCATTCTAAATAGAGATGTATAGAATATTTGAGCATGTCATTAAGGAAAAGAAAGAGAAAGGAATTTATACAGTGAAGGTGATCTGGCTTTCCATAAAATAGTAAAGTTGATTTTCTTTGCCTAGGTGACAGTTCATACTCTCAAAGGTAAATTAAGTTCCTGCAGAGCTAAAATTTTGTAGAGATAATTTCGTTTTTCATTATAGAGATCTGGAATAAGACATACCTGACTCTAATAAAAATAGACTGTATTTCAGAGGGTGTTTTTGATAATGTGTGGTCCTCAGACTATTTGCATCAAACTGACCTGGGATATTTACCTAAAATGGAGACATCTGGACTCAAGCTTAATGAAACAGATTCTCTAGAGATAGGGCCCTAAGCAAATAATAATAGTAATGATAATAATAATAACAACAACAATAGCAGATAGGAAAGTCATTTGTAAGGTAATTAAATGCCATAAATTCTATCAAGTTAGCAAGTATTGAGTTCTCAGTATTTTTGCCTCTCTCTTTGCACCTTGCCCATTTCCTCCTTCTGGCTTTTCTCAGTATTTTTTCATATTTGCCCTCTGGGAAGAATGCATTCAGCACTTCCATACTGTAACACCAATAATTGGCCATGATTCCAAGTGTTCCCTCCCTCCCAGGAGCAGCATTTACAATTTAGCACATGTTAAACCCTAAGCTTCATTTCAACCAAAGGAGTGAAGCACTAATGGTGCAATTTGAGCTGAGTCAGGGAGGGGAGATAATTGGAAGTGGTGGACAGTGAAGTCTTATTTTAATGGATACCAAAATTTATGTATGAAAATCTTCTCTCTCTATGTCCAGAGAGTATGACCTCAACATCCAGAATACATTCGCAGCTGCAAGGGGAGAACCAGTGTAACAGAAATGAAATGAAATTTGAGAATGCTCGTTTAAAATATCATAATAGAGATCTTCATGTAGGTATATTGCTCTGAGTTTATTGTGTGATTATTTTTGTCTTTTTGCTTAAATTTTTGAAATATTTACAAATCAAGCATACATCTCAGAACCCCTAAAAAAGGGCAAAATCCTTAAAACTCAGGAAATGTAAATACACACACAAACTGCAGTAGTGATTATGCCTGATGTATTAAGGAGTTGTGTTTGAAACTTCTTGTAAGTTACACAGAGCATAGTTGCCTGTCAAGGCCTGCATTGTCCGCCATTTTGCTTTTGCTTTTGTTTTTGTTGGTATTTGGTTGTACATGTGTCTTGGCTGCTTGGACAACTGTAATGGGTTAATGTTCAAAATAACTCTCTTTCACTGGGCACCAGCTCCTGGAGACATTGTCTTTCTATTTCAGTCATTCTCCGTCTGCCTCCCATCTAACCTCAGGCAGGTGCATAGACAGGCCATGTACAAATTCCTAAAAGACTCAAAGTGTGTTTTATATGGTTCATTTAAAATAATACCTAATGTCATTTGTAAGGTTCTTTAAACCAGAAAGTAAGAGACTGTGATTTAACAAAGAGGGATGAGACTAAGGAAATCAAATTTCTAGTCCCGTTGAATGACTTTACAAAGACACTTCTCTAGATCGTCTTACCTTTCAAATGAACCGCTTTGACTAACTCTCCTGTGACCTGTGTGCGTGGACTCCAACATTCAAAATTTCACCAGGCACTTTTGAATTAAACTATAACTGATTTCCTTTTAATAGCTCCCAATTTTGCTTCAAAATTGAAATATTTGCTTTTCAAATGTACCACATATTGTGTTACTGATGCTTATGGATCTGTGGTTTTTTACCACTGATGGCTGTCCCCTTCAAACCAGAATAATTATAATATACTTTTATCAAGTTGTGTTTTTAGCAAAATAGGACTAAGTTAGAGAAATGCATTTTATTCAGTCACAGAAATTCTCATGTTTTTCACTTGTGCACCACCATGAATCAGTCACCATGATTGCTATTAGCTTAAAGCCAGAAATGGTACCAGTTGGTGAAAACATGTGTTCAGCCCCAGAACTGTAAAAAAAAAAAATCATGTGACTTCAATCCAAATATATCTTTCTAAGCCACTGAACTAGGTCTTCTCTTTTTTCAAAGGAAGCTAGATACCTATATTTTTATATAAAATTATTTTTAAAAAAACAGTTGTCAATTATAATATTTAGTCCAATAGTCAACAATTTGTGACCTTTGTCCTAAAGATTTAAACTTGATCTCTTCCTGCTTGGTGTTTTGAAGTAATTTGTTTGATAAGTACTGATAGAATACTTACTGTGGATTATGATCTATGCTAGTGTCTGAGAACTAGCTCAGCTCATACCCTCTAAGAATTTCCTGAATAATGAAAGATGTGAGAAGCAAATGATCATTTTCTAAATCTCCTTGTTGTGTTGCAGACTGAGCTACATACTGTAAGGAATAATAACTTGTATAAGATGTGATTTTTTTTTTGTTTACTAGGAATATTCATGCATTTATCTGTTCAACAAATCTCTTAACCATCTATTATGTCCAGCACTACCCTCAGCACTAGAGATAAGCAGTTAAAAAATATATTTTGCCCTTGAGAAGATTAAATTCTACTGTTTGAAGCATAAAGGAAAGTAGCAACATATGCTATGAAGATTATAATGCAAGGTAGGGAAATATTATGGTGATCAAGGAAGGCCAATCCAAAAAGGAGAAATTTAAACAGAGACCTGAAGAAAGTTAGGAATTGAACCATGGGTATATTCAGGAAAAATCATCTCTATGAAAAAAAGTAGAGTAGGTGCAAAGGCCCTGGGGAAACCAGTTTGAAGGTTCTTGCTGATAGCCCAGAGAAGAGATTTGATAGCTTGGACAGGGTGGAGTTGGTGTGAAATGACTGAGTCTTGGGCATATTGAAAAGGAAATACCAATAGTTTATGCTAATGGTTCAGTGAGTAGCCTGAGAGAAATGGGGAGTCAAGGATGACTTAGCAATTGAAAGAAAGGTTTTATTTACTGATATGAGGACCTCTATGTGAAGAACAGGTTTATTTTAGATATCAAGATTTCCATTTTGAAGAAGTTTGAGGTGCCTCTAAACATTCAAGTCTAGATGAAATGCCAAAATGGGACTTGGAACCAAAAGAAAACACTAAGCTAGAGATGGTAGAGATGGCAACATGAAAAGGGAGATAAAAGAGGGAACGCAACTCAGTGGAGCCGATTTGAAGTACTGTGAGCAGTCGGAGAATGAAGGCATTGCTATGATCTGAAAAATCTGGAAACTGCTCAGTGAGGAGATGGACTCTGAGGGAGGAAAAACTGTGGAATAAATGTAGTTTGAGGCAGCAAAGCCCTGACATTGAAAGAGCACAGAGGCTCAAGGTGAGGGTGAATAGCTGAGAAAGATCAAAAGACTTGAGTCTTCCATCTTCTCCCATTGTTCAGGAGATTCCTGAATATTTCAATATGCAAAGGCTGATAAAATGTATCCCATGAATGGAATAATGTGTGAGAGGTGAATTTTTCAATTAGTTTATTATAAAACCATTAAAACACACACACACACACACACACACACACACAAAACAGAAGTGTGTTATCTATTTGAAGTGCTTCTGCAAGTCACAGAACCAGTGGGAATCTGTGGGTACACTTAGCCCAGAAAGGCAGAATATATATGTATGTGACTGATACCTCTTTTGTGTATGAGTTACGAAGGGGCCCTTACTTAGTCTTACTTTTTAATGATTATTTCCCCATATAGATAGTGTCCTTGGTTGTACAAGTGATTTTTTTTATCCTCACCCAATAATATTTTTTTCATTGATTTCTAGAAAAAGTGGAAGGGAGGGAGGAGACGGGGAGAGAGAGAGAGGGAAACATTGATGTGAGAGACACACATCTATTGGTTGCCTCCCGCACTCGCCCCTACTGGGGCTGGGAAACCTGATACATGCCCTTGAACAGGAATTGAACCTACGACCCTTCAATCAGAGGGCCGATGCTCTAACCACTGTACAACCCAGCCAGGGTACAAGCAGGTTTTCATGTAACACACATTTGCTTATGGAATTCCATTTGGCATTGGAATTTCCAAGAAGGTGAAAGAATATAGGCATCCACCTAGAAAACAGCTAGTGCTATAAGTTTAGAACATTGATGCCCCCAGCACTTCACAGTTTTGACTCTTCTGTAAATAAGTATTCTGCTTATTCCCTGAGTGGGTAACCTGTTGCAATGATTTTAATGCAGCAGAGCTTAGTGCACTCAGCTTGGCAGGGTGGATGGTAGGTTCTGGATCCACACTACCCGGCTCAGATTCCGACTCACCACTGCTTTCATAACTCACCCTTTAATTGTCTCATCTGTAAAAATCCAATTACAATACCCAGTTATCATTGGCGTGAATTTTAAATGAGTGAATGAAGCATGCAAAAGGCTAGGACAATATCTGGAACTGAATAAGCATTCAATAAATATGAATTATTTTTATTATTATGAATATTATCTAAGTGATGTTGATAGGAGGAAAGCAGGTGCATGGATGCTTTCCTTAGGTAGCACACAAAGTTCAGCTGGATTGGCTCAGCGGTTGAGTACCAGGAGGTCATGGTTCGATTCCCAGTCAAAGTACATGCCTGAGTTGCAGGCTCAATCCCAGAAGGGGGTATGCAGGAGGCAGCCCATCAATGATTCTCTCTCATCATTGATCTCTCTCTCTCTCTCTCTCTCTCTCCCTCTCTGAAATCAATGAAAAAAAAAATTTTTAAATTTTTAAAAAAGAAGCACATGAAAAGAATGAGCCATGAAGAGTATTGTACCTTAGTGAGTGTTAAGTTATCCTGACTTGTAAGTCACATATAAATTAATATGTTTCTCGGACTTAAGAATATATTTTAGAAATGACCCAGAATAGAGGCAACAATCTCAAATACTTGTGGGAATTAGGAAGAAAAAGAAAGTAAGTGGAACTGGCCATGCATACAGAAGCGGGTGAGGGGACTGTGGAGGGCTAGACAGTGCATTCCCCTAACTCCCAAAGAGGGCAGCAGCGTCAGCGGCACAGGTGGTGGTCGTGTAGGTCCATCCTGTTCAGGAACGCAGTCCCAGTGGGGCCAGATTCTCAGATTCTTTTCTAGAACTTGCAAATTCAGTGATGTGAAATTAAGCCATGAAATGTTTGGTGGGTAGTTAAAAAAAATTCCAACACCGGGGTAGTCCAGAACAACACATCTGCAGGTCTGATTTGATCTGTTTGTCACCTCTGAGGAAAATGACAATAAGAAAAATTCATCAGACAAGAAAGAATTTAAATAATTAACTAATAGTGGAATTCATGTCATTGTAAAACATGTTTATGATTCTCCTTTGGGTCAGTCAACAGGACTTTTGGGACCTCTTTCCATTCTTAGATTCTTAGCACTGATATATAAAGTTTCTCTCCTTCATTATTGCATGAAACAGCTGTTGTCCCTTGACAACCAGCTCTGGAATAAGGCTCTGCTGCATAGTTGGATTGTGGTTCTATTTCACACCATCCCATCCGTGACTTCAAGGAAATTCAGAACAGTGCCCTTTTAAAATGTCTAATCCACAGGATGCATTAAAGACTATTATGAGATATTAGACTAGACCTTGTTTTATCTTTAGGTACATATTTTAGAAATTTAGAAATGTCCCAAGATAGATGATAGATAGATAGATAGATAGATAGATAGATAGATAGATAGATAGATAAAGTTATGTCAATACTGTTATTACAAGATAATTCTTTGTGTATGATTCAAATGTATATTCAAATGAATGGCCATTATTTTTTACCAAACTTTGAGGTCATTCTAAAAATATACTTCCAAGAAAGTTTCTGCCTAGATCATAGCCACTCTTTTATAATCTGGAAATTGATTTGTATCAGAGTGGGGGATGGAGACAAGAATAAGACTTAACACACCCTTGATACTCAGTCTGACCAGCTGTCAGAGCTAAAAGGAGGGAGAGGTGAGAAAAAGTGTAGGAATACCAATCTCAGAACTCTTAAGTAATAACAACATAGTGTTACATGATATTTCTAAAAGAAGGTTAGGAACATTATTTTGTGCACTCTAGAAAATTCATAGGAAAATAGATGCTGACTTCCCTGGAGGATAAAGTTTGGTCTCTCTTGTTCATGTCAGTGGTTCCTTCCACCAACCTGGTCATCATAGGGACCTCTTTAATACCCTACCACAGGGCTACTCTTCCAAGTCAGATTTCCAGTGAATAATAAAGGTGGCTGTTGCCTAACAACCTCAGTTTATATTGCCACCATTTTGGAAGGAAGATTCTTGAAGTTTGTGGACTAATAAATCTTTTCTTTTCTTACAAGTAGCGGACGATTTAATTCCCTGGCTGAAAGACTCTGAGTAGGTTATCTTACCAGAGCAACACACTGAATTCTGATCCACAGCCAATGGGAAGTTTAGAACACAGTTTCTCTAGGCAAAATTAGATTCACAGAGTTTGGTTGCAAAGTCCCTGGCACATTTTGTAGATAGTATATATGTTCACATTCTCTTTCTAGATAGACCACACCAAGTCATGTTGGCCCCTAAGCTTATTTTTAACTCTGCTTCCATATAAGCCAGATCTCTCAAAGCTGGAGCTAAATTCAGATTTATCAGCGTTGTGATTGATAGCCTGAGCTAAGCTTACTACTGCTTAACAAAGGACAAGTGACACTTCTGTAACTCACTCTAGTTCTCCTTTGTAGTAAATTACTCAGTTGTTTTCCTGTATGCAATCTGGTATATTTTTCCTCTTCATTTTTGAAAAATAGCTTCTTGAAAAGAATATATCCCAATGCCATGTACTACTGAACTCTCACCTAAGTTCTTGCTTTTCAACAATTAGCCTTAGGGTTTTAGCCCTGCCACCGACTTCATTACACTGAGCTTCAGCTGTCACTGAGATGATATATTAGAAACTTACTGGAAGATTCTAGACACCAGGTGGTCATCAACAGATGGGAAGGAGGAGACTGGCGAGCAGAAACGGTTTAAATCATTACAAAATGTAAGATTTGAAGAGACCAGTCAGAGAAACTCCTTGACACCACTCATTACCGTCTCAAGTTAGGGGCACTATAAGAAAGCCACCATTTAATATTTAACTCTGAAGAAAAATAAGAACACAGACACATGTACTGAAGAATATTTTAAAGGTTTCAGAGCAATGTTAATATGGTTGAATTACAGTTATTGGAGAAGACAGCAAACTTGTAATAAAAAGTCTTTATGTAGCTTGGCAAATCCATTCCCAAGGGCAAAAAGAAACTCCACCCCCAAGTATATCAGCTGCCTTGTTTTGTTTTGTTTTGTTTTGTTTTGTTGAAATAAAATTGACATAAAACTTTGTATTAGTTTAAGGTATAAAACAATGATTTGGCATATGTATATATTGCAAAATGATTACCATATAAGTTTCGTTAACACTCATCACCTCTCATAGTCAATTTTTTTTTCTTGTGATGAGAACCTTTAAGATTTACTCTCTTAGAAACTTTCCAATAAACAATAGTGTTATTAACTATAGTCAGCATACTGTACATTACATCCATAGAACTTCTTCATATTATAACTGGAAACATATAACTTTGGGCTGTCTTACTCATTTCCCCCACCACCTACCACCCACCTCTAGCAGTCAACAATCTGTTCTCTGTTTCTATGAGTTCAGTGTTTTAGATTCCTCATATAAATGGAATCCCACAGTGTTTATCTTTCTCTGTCTGACTTATTTCACTTAACATAATGCCCCGAAGGTCCACAATGAACATAGGGGTTCAGAGATCACTTCAAGGTAGTGATTTTATTTCCTTTGGAAATATATCCAGAAGTAGCATTGCTAGATCATACGGTCATTCTATTTTAATTTTTTGAGGAATCTCCATACTGTTTTTCATAGTGGCTGCACCAGTTTACATCCTTACCAACAGTGCACAAGGGTTTCATTTTCTCTACATCCTCACCAACACTTGTTAACTTGATGGTAGAATTCTAACTGGTATGAGATATCTTGTGGTTTTGATTTGTACTTCCCTGATTATTAGTGATGTTGAGCACCTTTGCATGTACCTGTTGGCAATTTATATATTTTTGGGGATAAATGTCTATTCAGTTTCTCTGTGCATTTTTAAATCAGATTGTTTGGTTTTTGCTGTTGAGTAGCATGAGTTCTTTCTATATTCTGGATATGATCCCCTTATTGGATATATGATTTGCAAATGTTTGCTTCCATTCCATTGGTTGCCTTTTTATTTTGTTGATGGTATCCTTTGCTGTGCAGAAGGTTTGTAGCCTGATGTAGTCCCACTAATTTTAGCTTTTTGATTTCTAATGAAAACTTGATAAATTTAGTTACCCAGGTGAAAAAATGGTTTCCTCTTCTGTCCTTTCCCCCCACCTCTGAGAAGTCTCACGTTCCCCAGTCATAAATTATGTTTCTTTTCCATGTTATTATATAGTCTGACTACAGACTATATAATTTGTTCTCTCTAGGTTAAAGGATATGTTCAATTCTTTCTTATATAAATTTTATCTTTAGGAAGGAAATGGAGCTGTTCACTCATGTGTACATGAAGTCTGCATTCCATGTGCATATTTTAATGCATATTCTCATCTATGTGGTTTAAAAATAGAACTGCTATTAAAAATGTTATTTTTAGGGGGAAATGTTGCTTTTAAAACTCGTTAATTGAGAACAATTCAATAGTCTCTTGGCAGGAGCTACCAGCTTCCCTGCTTGAAATCTATTTCTCAGCATAGATTTGGGCATGCTAATCTATTCACAGCCATAAAGAGAAACTGGGAACTTTATCAGAATTTCTATGGCAAGTGACTCTAGTAATAAAACCTAAAGAAATAGGAAGGCAGGCATTCCCAGGGTTAGAAGTTGCCAAATGTAGACCATCGGGTCCAGTGAGACCCATAGATATTAGTTAGTTGCCATTATATAATTGGGTCGCTTTCTAGCTGCTAAGCAACAAGATCTAAGGACACTGATTTTGTCATAAAAATAAAAGCTGCTATACAGCCCTAGCCGGCTTGGCTTTGTGGATAGAGCATCGACCTGTGCACTAAAGGGTTGTGAGTTTGATTCCAGCTAAGAGCATATGCCTAGGTTATGGGCTCGATCTCCAGTAGGGGGCATGCAGGAGGCAGCTGATCGTTGATTCTCTCTCATCATTGATGTTTCTCTCTCTTTCTCTCCCTCCTTCCCTCCCTCCCTCTCCCTTCCTTTCTGAAATCAATAAAAATATATATATATTTTTAAAAATTTGCTATACAGGACCCTATATTATACTTTCAAACACATTTCTAAATGTGAAAACTTTACCTCAGGCCAGAATGAAAGAAACAGCAGTCTGTCGTTCCAGACATTTGGAAGATAAGTAATTAAAATTATACCTAACTAGAGGCTCAGCACATGAAAATTCATGCACTGGAGAGGGGGGTTCCTCAGCCTGGCCTGCCCCTCTCACAGAGGCAGGAGGCGACCCGGCGTTCAGGGGAAGGCGATGCCCCCATCACACCTCTGCTGCTGCCACTGCCAGCAGAGCAAGCCTCAGCCAGCCCTGGTTACCTGAGCCTCAGGCAGCCCAGAGTGGCTGGGCAGCCACCATCTGAGGCTTGCCTGCACCTCGAGTGTTGGCTGGGCAGCTGCCATCCAAGGCTTGCCTGCACCTCGGGCCAGCTCTAGGCAGCTGCCCAGCCAACATCCAAGGCTTGCCTACACGTCGGGCTGGCCCTGGGCGGCTGGGGAGCTGAGGGCAGGTCCAGCTGCACCGTGTGCCTGCTGCCCTCCCAGCTGGGCTGAAAGGACTGGGGGACTCTGGTGGGCCTCAGGGGACTGGGTGCCGCCATCTTGTGGCTATGGGCACCACCATCTTTGTGATGGCGTGACGGTCAATTTGCATATTCACTCTATTAGATAGGATTCCTAACAGGCTCTACAAGTCCTCCCTCTGAGTATCTCAGAACTCCTTTGCTTGTCCAAACCCAGAGATACTCCTCTAGTCTAAGCCTCCTTTACCATATCTTGTTAGGACCACTATAGCTTCTTAGACAGACACTGAAAAATGAAATGAGCCCCCCCCCCCAAAAAAAATAATAATAATAATAAAATAAAATAAAATAAAATAAAACAGGTGGAATGTATAATACAGCAATTAGACCATGTGGGAAGAGGATGCATCTTCTAAAGCAGGCAGCCTCTACTCAAATCCAGAACACCATTGCCACATAGTTGTTTTTATTTTTTAAGAGAAGTTAGAAAACTCTAAAATGTTAAAAGTTATCAATAAGTAATGTCTGTAGGCCAAGCCAGACCTCTAGGTCCATGCTTGGCAGCTTCTGACAGCTCCCTGCGTTTAGGTGTTTCTGTCTTCGGTTGTCATCTCTCAAACATTGCTAGATAAATCTTTCTAAAACTGGCCCTTGCATCATATCTTGCTGCTAAAGAATTTAAAGCAGTTTCCATGACTTACAATGTCAAACCAGAATTTTTGTTCCAGTACTCAAGACCTAATTGTCCAGTTTTGATTTTAAAATTATTTGGAATTTGTCTAATAGGAGGTTGAGACTCCATCAAGGGCTTTCACACAGACAGGTGACATGGTCAGTACTGCTGGTGGGTTGGCTTTCAGACCTGGGTTATGGTATAGGATTGAGAATTAACTTCTAGGCACAGTCAGTGCATATCCTATTGTAGGCAAGAGAAACTGAATTAACTATTTGCTAAGTTTAAGGTGAGTAGGAAAACCAGTATAGTTAGGAAAGTATCGTTAACTTTGAGAAATGAAAACAGTTTCATTAGCAGAAATCTTAGTAATGAACAGGGTTTGGGAGATTATGGTCCATCTGCTTTCTCTGTAGTCTGGCAATGCATTCACTTAAAAGCAACTCATTTCATTTCTGTGTGCAAGGAATTATGGTATCTATGTTTTTCTATTTCCCATGCGTTTTTCTCATTTAATATTTGCAAGGAGCCTTTTGAGTTGGGACAAGTATCATCTTTTTGTATGAGCAAGGGATATCTAAGATTTCTCTAAAACCACAGGTTTGATCAGTAGTTGAATCTAAAGTGATACATCTGTTTCCAAAATCCTAGCATAGTAAAAATTTCACTTTACCGGGTCTGTAAAGGCAGGTTCTTTGGACACTGTAAACATTTACTGCATTTGTCATTCCATCCCCTAACCGATAACACTCAACACAGCGACACAGAGGTCTCCAATCAAACCAGTGGCCTATAGTGGACCGTTCGTTGTCACTATAATTGATTTTTCAGCAATTAATTCCAGCAAATTATGAGTATTTTTGGAAATGTTTGTCTTTAGTTGACAGAGCTCTGCATTTTTCTAAATGTTTTTTCTCTGTACTATGTCTTTTAAATATTTTTAGGAGATGGAAATGCGTATGAAGGGGGCGTCAGGGTGTGCATGTGAGATCTAGATCATACATTAAACAAGATTTTTGTGTGAAATGAGGTCACAAAATGAAAGCATATTTGGGGAGGGCTTAGACTTGCCCGTGCATGGGAGACAGTGTATTTGGGGTTCCTTCATCAGGAATGCTGTCTGCAGTGAACTGTCCCTCTGCTGAGCTGCCCGGCCACAGATGGACTATGCGCTTTATTCCAGATGAATTTTGAAACTGTCCTGTTAAAATGCCTCTTTATAGAGGAGACCCTTAATGCTGTGAAATTCTGTTAACTATTTACTGGTTTTAATGTTTTGAAGCTAAAGTTGGTCTCTGGGCATATATGTGATTCCCACCAACTTTGAAATGTGTTATAACATTCTCTGACACTCAAAGTGACATTTCTTGGATGTTTTAAAGATAAGGAAAAATTGGGCTTTAAATAATGCAACTGATGAAGACACAAACTATAATCAATGCATATGTGTAAATAAATTGTGCTGTTGGTATGAAATGTGAGAAAGTTGAATTAAATATAACAAATAACCTAGAAATTGCAATGTGCGAATTGGAAAAGGTTGAAAGAAAATAATAATTCCTAGTCACTGTTTGGAGAAAAAACTAAATGCTACTTCATATTTTAGTAAGCTCAAAATAGGCGATTGGTTGTTTTTAACATTTTATTTGCACTTTCAAAAACAAAAACAATAATAGCTAACATTGAGTTCTTAATATGTGCCAGGGCTCATGCTGATCTTTCCATGGGGATTATCTCATTTTGTCTTTACAATAACTCCATGTGTTTGAATTCAGTTATAACATTTTTAATGTGTTTTTAAAATCATATACAGAAAATGTCTCTCATGTTTACAATTTGAAATAGTTTATTAAAATGCTAAATTGTGAGCTAAAGAAATTCAAAGAATGGAGAAGTTAATATGGACTATTGATATCAAGAGGCTCCTAATCAGGAATTGGAAAGATTAATAAATTAGAAAATATGTTTATTATTTCTCACAGATTTTCTTCCTTATTTGTGCAATTTCTCTTAGAGCAACATCTGAATTTCTAAAAGGGATTTCTCATTAAAAAATAACTTTGGTAATCTTTACCAACAACAGAGTAGATTAATAACCAATTCATTCTAATAACCATGCCCTGATTTTCCCATTAAAAATGGAGTACAGTGTGGCTCAGTGGTTGAGCACTGACCCATGCACCAAGAGGTCACCAGTTCACTTCCCAGTCAGCACACATGCCAAGGGGGGGCATGCAGGAGGCAGCCTATCAATGTTTCTCTCTAATCAGTGCTTCTATCTCTCTCTCCTTCTCCTTTCCTCTCTCTCTAAAAAATCAATAAAAACATATTTTTAAAAATGGGGAACCATTCATTTATCCACCTATGCATGCATGCATACATTCATACCATGTGTTAAGTAGGACAAGTTTGAATGTTATTCCTGCTTTGAAGGTACCCAGATGACTGGCATTTAGATAGAAATTTTTCTTTAGTTAAATTAGATCTCTGCTGATTTTGCCTCGTCAAATGATTGATTCTAAATTTATAGTCCTTTGCGCACATTTGTTTGAATGAGATTCAAGTATCCAAATGTGGAGAACAATCGCTTTCCCATTTCCTAGCTAAGAGCAGTGGAAACACAGAAACCCTTAGATGGTGGAGAGATAACACATATTCTTTGGTCATTGCTTCATCAGCAGCATTGTGCCTTGGAGCTAGCTGTGCCAGTCATGCTTTTCATTTTAGATGCCGTTTTGAAAGAGATTCCCTTTTCATGACTGTCATTTCCTTTCGAGATGGCTTATTGTATTCATTAGAATCTAGGTTACTTTTTATAACCCTGAGTCTCTGGGGGGCTGGGCAGAACAAAGTGCTCCCTGACATAAAAGTGCCAACTTGGCTAGCTTCACAGAATTCATGCTGGATGAGCTGAGAACTTTCTATGCCAGCTCACTGGACACCTGGAGGACCTGATACCCGCCAGGTGCAGGCACAAAGCCCACCTACGCATAACCCGGCCCTAAGGAGGGTCTCAAGTTGTGCAACGTGGTCAGATGCCAGAGACAGGAAAGGGAGTCATTCGCAAATCACACTTTGAGAAAGAATAGGAATAAAATAGCATATCTCTCAATATCTTCCTTACACTGCTGTGTCAGAGGCTTGCAGGCATCTTGCTTGAACAGGGCAGTTCATATGAGAAGCTCGAATGTGTAAAAAAACACGTTGGAGGCAGACAGGCAAAGGATAGATTCCGGGCTCGGCTGCTTACCAGTTGATTGGAGCAGATATCGTAACCTCTCCGTACCTCTAAAACCTTCATCTGCAAAACTGTGATAATAATACTTGTCCAGTACGGTTATTTAATGTGCATAGAAATGTCTGGATGTTAAGAAGTGCCTCTAGGTAAATAACACGTGGTGGTGGTGGTGGCAGTAGAGTGAATTATACCTAATGAGGTAATATGTGCACTTTGTGTGGTTCAGCCATTAAAGTCCTGCAGACAACAAGGCAATCTGCCATGAAATAATTATTCTAAAAATTGAGGTATTCTATAAGAATGTCAAATTTTGTTTTCATTTACTCAGGAAAGGGGGAATTTAATATGAGCTACCTATCTTGTCTTCCAATAAATGGCCATTTCATCTGGGCCTCAAAAGATTAACTTGTGGAAAAAACAACAACACAAAAACATTTGTTGACTCTTTTTTCCCCCACACAGAACCAGGCAAAGCTAGGACATGAACGTAGGCTACCAAGCTATGTCTATGACACAGAGCATTGGTTTGTACTTCCTAGTAACTCTCCTTCAACCGTTTCCCTTTAGTGATTGCTCTGAGCTTCCCTGAGTGTCAGTAATTTGTCTGAACATGTCTAAACCCTTCCCCATCTAAAAAAAATAACCGTTTGTGTTAACAACTGGAGACATGAGGAAATCCATGGGAGTGACATTAGATGGCGAAAGCATCTTCTAATAAAACCCAGGAAGGCTTTCTTGATCAAAGCATTTTTTAAAAAATACTTATTGAATGGTTCTCCCGGGCAAGTCACTTTATCTTGTAGAATAAAAATTCTTTGAGACAATATAAAAATTACTGAGTACTTTTAATTTGCAAGGAATCTTGCTTATTGTGTGTGATCATTATAGTGACTATGGTGGATGTTTTGTGTTGATTTATTATTCATTAATCATCAACTTGAGAATTGTATGGAAAAAAAACACTTAAAATAAAGTTAGACTTTTGCTTTTGTATAAGAACATACGTGCCTTATTATCTGTTGGCAAGCAAGATGTAATTTAAGCAGTAGAGACAAAGCTGTGGCAAAATTTTTTCTATTTCTCACCTGAAGGTATTCTGTGAGACTTTTTAGAAAAAATATATTTGTATTGATTTCAGAGATGAAAGAGGGAGAGAGAGATAGAAACATCAATGATGAGAGAGAATCATTGATTGGCTACCTCCTGCACGCGCCCCACTGGAGTTTGTCTAGGGCATGTGCCCTGACCCAGATGCCCTAACCTGGAATTGAACCGTGACCTACTGGTTCATAGATTGATGCCCAACCACTTAGCAACACCACTGGGCTTCTGTGAGACCTTTTGATACCTGTAGTATTCTTTGGTTCCTTCCTTGCTTTCTAATATAATAAGATCTTCTAGAGTAGATTGTACATTCCTGCTCATTTTTAGAAAAATAGAGATATTTTTCTAAATTGTCATGGTTCTTTTTAGTAAGAAATTATGGAGACTATAATCTAGGCAATAGGGATATTCATTGCTACAGGGTGGTCATTTCTGAGGTATGTTTAGTGCAGGCCTAGGAAATACATATTCTTTTAAAGATAATTTTTTTCATCTGTGGCTCTCTTCTACCATAATGAATACCCCAGTTCTCAATGTTTCTGACTGTTTATAAACCAAAATAAGGTTAAAAATAACTGAATCATAAAATTAATATGAGTATTAAGAGGTAATTTAAAGCATTTCATTGTGTTTGGCATATGGCAAAGTTTAAATAGATAGACTCTTGTTATCTTTTGTCATCACCATCATCCTATCAGATATTCTAATAAAAATGTATCTATCCCCCTGGCACCTATACCCTGAGAGAAGTCTTGTGCCTTGAGAAACTGTGTGTGTGTGTCTGTGTGTATGTGTCTGTTTGTGTGTATGTGTCTGTGTGTGTGTGTGTGTGAGTGTGTGTTTGTGTTATATGTGCCTTAGTTTCTTTGTGCTGCTGTAGTCCTGTAGACTGTGGGGCTGATAAACAACAGACATTTATTTCATATGGTTCTGGAGGTGGAAGTCCAAGTTGAAGACACCATCAGATTCAGTGCCAGGTGAGAGCCCATCTTCTCGCTGTGTCCTCACCTGGTAGAAGGGGTGTTGGAGCCTTGATTCCATCATGAGGGCTCCACCTCCAGGACTAAATCACGTCCCATGAGAATCTGTGAGCATATGGACATTCAGTCTATAGCAAGATGTGACCTTGTGCTCTTGAAGGGTATTTCATTTCACTCCTAGCCGCAATGCAGTTTAAAACAATAAAGCAAATTTGAGTTTTATTGAAGTTTATCAGTGTTGTTATGCAGAGGTCCTAAAATATGCATTATATTGTCAGCACTGCATAATAGTGAGGGAGTGGGAAAAAGACATGGGAAAGACAAAATAGCATATATTCTAAAAATTATTTTTCTGAGTTTGGAATACATATGTATTTTTTCTAGTACATCTAATTTGAGAACAGTGTGGACCAAGTATGTTTAGCTATGATAAGACCACTTAGACTTTTTCCCCTTCCTGCAAAAAATAAGTAAAAGAGAGAGAAACACATAAAAGTTGCCACCCGCAGGTATCCCAGGAGGCAAAACTGTCTCCATGTAATTCCATATTCTGCCTAAGGCTTTTTGGATACAAAGAAAAAGCCCACTTACACTAGCTCAGTACAGGACACTGACTGGTCTACCTTTAAATTCATGACCACAAACTTCAGGTTAGTATTTAATGCTATTAGATAATAATATACCTGCCTGGTTCATTCATTCTTCCTTTCTCCTAAACAACTCCGTCATGCCTTCTCCCCTGTCTGCTTATTTTCTCCGTACCTTATCCTGGATTCTCAGTCTCAGCTAATATCCTTGCTTTCCACCTCACTAAGAAAGCTGAGTCATCATAAGAAAACTTAGAATATTCCCACCACCATACCGCCCCACCTTCCAGCTTGCACACTCACACTTCTCTGCCTTCCCCCTGCTGTTGTCATGCTTCCATCTAAATGTAGCTCCTTCATCCTGCCCACTCCAGGGGACGACTGTAGCAATTCGCCCTTTCTCTCCTATATCACCACTTCTTCCCTTTTACCTCTGTGTTGATCACTCCCATCAATATTGCATGCTTTTGGGATTTCTTCCAACTTTAGGAAAATAAAACAAAATGTTTTCGTACACAACAAAGCCTGCTAGATACCACGCTGCTGCTTTTTCCCCTTTGGTAGCAAAATTCCTTTAGTCACCTCTTCTCTCATTTTATCATAAAACCATACCATTAGGCCTTTCCCTTCCACCATGCCACCAAAACTGGGTTTGTCGTGGTTGCCAATGACCTTCACATTGCTAACGCAAGTGGCCAACGCTTCAGTTCTCATCTTGTGCGATGTGTTACTGCATGACTATTTGATTGCTCCCTTCTTATTGCATTTTCCTCCTTTGATTTTATTCACCACACTTTCTCTAGGTTTTCTTCTTCTAATTTTTCTTCTCAGACTCCTTTTCAGTTGCTTCCTCTTCAAAATGAACTATCTTACTTTATTTATATTTTTATTCTTACCTGAGGATATGTTTTTATTGACTTTAAACGAGAGGAAGGGAGATGAGAGAGAAAGGAACATCGATGTGAGAGAGAAACATCCTCCTGGCTGGTGTGGCTCAGTTGGTTGACCATAGTCCTGTGCACCAAAGGGTCACTCATTGCTGATCAGGGCATATGCCCAGATTGTGGGTTCAGTCCCCTGTTGGGGTTCCTGCAGGAGGCAAACCAATGTTTCTTTCTCCCTCTCCCTTCTTCTTTCTCTAAAATCAATAAAAACATATATTTTTTAAAAAGAGAGGAACATCAATCAGTTACCTCCTGTACCTACTCCGACAGAGGATTGAACCCATGACCTGGATATGTGCCCTGATCAGGAATTGAACCTGCGACCCTTTGGTGCACAGAACAATACTCCAAACATCTGAGCCACACCAGCCAAGGCTCTCAACCTGAATTTTTTTTTTTAAGATATATATTTTATTGTTTTTTTACAGAGAGGAAGGGAGAGAGATAGAGAGTCAGAAACATCGATGAGAGAGAAACATCGATCAGCTGCCTCCTGCACATTCCCTACTGGGGATATGCCCGCATCCAAGGCACATGCCCTTGACCGGAATCGAACCCGGGACCCCTGAGTCCGCAGGCCAACGCTCTATCTACTGCGCCAAACCAGCTAGGGCACTCAACCTGAATTCTTAACACAAGAGCACACTCAGTTTTTGGATTTCTTCCTTCAACTAGCTCATAAGCTTCATGGCTTTAAATATCATCAATATGCTGATTACACCTAAATATTTATCTCTAATCCAGACTTCACTCCCAAACACCAGATTTTATATAGTCACTTGTATGTCCCTAACTGCACTGCTTATCTTCTTGCCAGAATTTGTAATGTGTGAGCTCTTCCCATCTCACTTAATGTCAACTCCATCCTTCCATTTGCTCAGGGCAGAAACCTTAGAATACAGTTGTCCATTCTCTTTATTTCACATCCTACATGAACTCCTATTAGCTGAGACTTCAGAACATTTGTTAAATTCTACCGCTTTTCACCACCTCTTCTGCTTCCACCATGCTAGAAGGTACTACGATCTCTCATTTAAATTACTACAAGAGGCTTCTGGCCGGTTTCCCTTATTCACACATTACCAGCCCCATATTGATTATTGTCAAATAGAAGCTAGAATCATTCTCTTAATATACATGCCAGATCTTGTCCTCTTTTTTTTTTCTCAAAGCCCTCAGAGTAGAAATTAATTCCAAACAATAACCTGTCTGATTATATTATATGCACCCCTCCCTCAGTGCCTCTCTGACCTCATCTCCTATTCATTCGCCTTGCTTATTCTGTTCCAGCCTCACTGAATTCTCATTGCCCTTCCCATACATCACTCATCATCCCAGCCTGGGGCTTCTGCACTGTCTCCTCTTCCACAGATAGGCTCAAGGCTCATGACTAGGTTCTCCATCAGCTTTAAGTCTTTGCTCATAAGTCAGCTTTGCCATGAGGCTTGCACTATCAACTCTATTTAAAACCGCAGCCTACTAGTGGATGCCTTCCCAAGACTCCACATACTTCCTACCTTGCTCTACGTTTTTTCCATAGCATATAAATCATGTTACTTTCTAGCATAGTATATAATTCACCTGTTTGTTATGCTCACTGTTGTCTGTGTTCTCCTGCTAGAATGCATTCCCAGTGAGGACAGGTGTTTTTTAATGTTTTTTTTAAAGCGATGTGTCTGCCGTTAAGTGCTGAGAACATTTATTGAATGCGATGCATAGTTCTCAGCACATATGGCAGGCATATCGCTTTAAAAAGAACATTGAATAAGAACACAACAAGCAATCTCAGAGATATCTCACCCTGCCCCCCCCCCCCAAAATAATAATTCCAAGATTATTTGTGAAAATACAAGATTCTTGGGTACTGGGACCTAAACTAGGCTTTAGGAACCAGAGTACCTCTCTGTCCCTGTCTCTCTCTGGCTCTCTGGGATTTTTTTCTCAGGAGCCTGATGAACTGTTTCCCTGCCGTCTGCTTCACTGTTCTGTGTCTGCATATTGACTTGTTCCCATTTTTTTATAGCTTGTTATGGTATCTTTGTTCTGAATTCTCCCGTCTCTTTCCAAATCATGACCTTTTCATATTCTAATATTTAGATTCCAGATTCTTAGCAAAGGAACACCATTGATCCAGCCTGGAGAAGACATGCACCAAGTATAATCAGCTCTGGCTGGGGCGGGGGGTCCAATCCAGGCAAAGCGGGGGCTGTGGAGAGGAGCAGTTCCCACTGAGGATGGCTGTGGGGGGCAGAGACCCTAACTTTATCCACAATAGTCATCCTTTTTAATATGCCAAATTTCTAGCATAAATTATGAAGACATAGGAGCCAGATTCAAATCATAGAGGATATCCCAGTTCAAGGTCACTCCTTTAAGAAAACATTAAGTTATTCTGGTGGTTCTTTATTAAAACAAATCTTAAAATACGGAGTCCGGTTAGCCTATTCAAAGACCTATTTGTTTAAATTTGAGTAGGTTTGAAAAATCTTTAAATGTAACAAAATATCAATTTTCCTTTGACTTCATTCATCTGATCCTATTAATGTGTTTGTCTCTAAACTGTTTTAATTCCTTTTTTTTTAATTAAATCTTTATTGTTCAGATTATTACATTTGTTCCTCTTTTTTTCCCCCCATAACTCCCCTCCTCCCAGTTCCCGCCCCACCCTCCGCCCTCACTCCCCACCCACTGTCCTCATCCATAGGTGCACAATTTTTGTCCAGTCTCTTCCCGAATCTCCCACACCCCTTTCCCCCCCAGGAATAGTCAGTCCATTCCCTTTCTATGTCCCTGATTCTATTATAATCAACAGTTCATTCTGTTCATCAGATTATTTATTCACTTGATTCTTAGATTCACTTGTTGATAGATGCATATTTGTTGTTCATAATTTGTATCTTTACCTTTTTCTTCCTCTTCCTCTTCTTAAAGGATACCTTTCAGCATTTCATATAATCCTGGTTTGGTGGTGATGAACTCCTTTAGCTTTTCCTTATCTGTGAAGCTCTTTATCTGACCTTCAATTCTGAATGATAGCTTTGCTGGATAAAGTAATCTTGGTTGTAGGTTCTTGGTATTCATCACTTTGAATATTTCTTGCCACTCCCTTCTGGCCTGCATGGTTTCTGTTGAGAAATCAGCTGACAGTCGTATGGGTATTCCCTTGTAGGTAACTGAGTTTCTTTCTCTTGCTGTTTTTAAGATTCTCTCTTTATCTTTTGCTCTTGGCATTTTAATTATGATGTGTCTTGGTGTGGTCCTCTTTGGATTCCTTTTGTTTGGGGTTCTCCGCGCTTCTTGGACCTGTAAGTCCATTTCTTTCACCAGGAGGGGGAAGTTTTCTGTCATTATTTCTTCAAATAGGTTTTCAATATCTTGCTCTCTCTCATCTTCTGGCACCCCTATAATTCTGATGTTGGTACGCTTGAAGCTGTCCCAGAGGCTCCTTACACTATCCTCGCATTTTTGGATTCTTTTTTCATTTTGCTTTTCCGGTTGGGTGTTTTTTGCTTCCTCGCATTTCAAATCATTGACTTGATTCTTGCGCTCCTCTGGTCTGCTGTCGGGAGTCTGTATAATATTCGTTATTTCAGTCCGTGTATGCTTAATTTCTAGTTGGTTCCCCAATATAAGATCGAGGGTCTCATTAGTTTTCTTGTAGATCTCATTAAGTTTATCGGCGGCTTCTAAACAGTTCTTGAGAGACCTTAAAAGTGTGGTTCTGAACTCTATATCTTCCATTGACAATTTTGCCCTGTTTCTTTGTCTCCGCATTTTGTTATGCTTCCTTGGTGCACCCCCTAGTGGTCTTTGTTCGCAGTCTTATAGTTAAATCTTGATTGTTGTAGCTAATTCCAGGGAGGGTTTGACCTCCAGGCCAAGTGGCTATGAGAATCAGCTGTGTCTGCAGTGAGAGAACTTCTGTCCTCTAGGGAGGTGCTAATCTAGCCTTTGCCTGAGGCTATCCGGCAAATGCCTGTGTGCAGGGCTTGGGCGGGGCGGGTCGCACAGGATCAACAGGGTGGGCCGGAGAGAGCAGTTATGGCGGTTCTCAGTCCTGTCCCCAGGGGCTCTGCCTCTCTGAGTCCCAGCACCCACTGCAAAGCTCGGAGAGAAAGCTGCACTCGCTCTGACCGAAGCCAGACAGTCCCGCTTCTCCCGTTTGAGTCTTGGTCCCTAAAGACTCGCCCGGATCTGGAGCTCAGAGTCTGCGACTCCCTCCCGATTGAAAACGCCAACTGCACCCTCCGCCGCCAGCCCGCTCCGCGCACTCCGCACCTCAGAATTTGACTTCAGCACTGCGTCTCCTCTGAGTGTCCGTATGCGTTTCTCTTTCCTCCTAGTTGTAGGACTTCCACTCAGCTGGCGTTCCTGTGGTTCTGGGTGATGTCCCTTCCGTTTTTTGGTTTCTCTTTTGAAGTAGTTGTTCAAAGCAGCAAACTCCGGCGTTAACCTATGCCGCCATCTTGGTTCTCCTCTCTAAACTGTTTTAATTTCTTTTTAAATATTTATTGTTGAAAGTATTACATATGTCCCCTTTGTTCCCCAAATGACCCCTTCTAACCCACCCCTACCCACCGCCCCAGGCCTTCACCAACCTATTGTCTGTTTACATGGGTTATGCGTATATGCATACAAGTTCTTTGGTTAATCTCTTCCCTCCCACCCACTCACCCACCCACACTCGCCTTCCCTCTGAGATTCCACAGTCTGTACCTTCTTCTCTGTTTTAAATTTAAATTCTGGCTTTGAATTTCACTTACCTCAATTTTGCTCCTTTTATTTTAAAACCATGTATCCATCACCGTGCCCTGTTATGTTAGTGAAACTTGAGGATGATAACAAAATAAGGAATAAGAACTAAAGTAGTATGTCAATAGGTTAATAACAGAAATCTGTTGTTGAAGACATTTTCATGAGATAAACAAGACACTTTATAAAAGTATCATCACTGCATAAAGCATGAACCAAGAGGACCTATTCCTTCATAGTGTGAATAAACCTCCAAACGCTGTCATATGCTTCACAGAATGGCAAAGCTCCCATCTAAATAAAGAACATCAGGATGTCTTCCCATCTGTGAATTTATAGATTTTAACATGACTTACGTCCAGTAGTTTTTTAAGTCAGTTACTAATCTGATAGATTTTTAAAAGACATACCTACTGAGGATGTTTTCGGTTTATTTTGAACACATGCAGATGATGAAACCAATGTTATCTCATATAGATGCTAATCAACAGGGTTTACTTATTCATCCAAAAACATTTATTTAGCACCCACTCTGTACCAAACAATAACCTAAATTTTTTATATACCACAGTGAACACACAGACATACTCCTGCCCTATAGAAATGTACATTTAGTGTAGAGAGACAGACAATGGAATAAACAAATAGAGACGCTCATTCCTGAATGATCAACTATAAAGAAAATTAAACAAGGTAAAAATGGAGAGAGTAACTGTTGTAGGGACTCAGGGTGACAGCTCAGCTTAAGATAAGGAGGCTAGGCTCCTTGAGGAGGCCATTGAAGCTGAAACCTGCACAAGGAAAAAGAGACATCACAGGAGTATGTGCATGAAGGGAGTGCAAGGCAAGTGCTAAGACCTTGAGAATAAGAGCGGCAGGAAGAGATTAAACAAAGAATATAAATGCATAGCCCATGGAGACAGACAATAGTGCAGTGAAGGCCTGGGGTGGGGTGGGGTGGGGTGAGAGCGGGGTGGAGGGGGGCAAAGGGTAAAAAATGGGAACCATCTCTAAACTCTCAACAATAAAATAATTTAAAAAATAAAAATAATAAAGAGCAAAGAGGAAGCCAATGTAGTTTGGCTGAAAAATGTAGGCAGGCCCAGAGTCAGGTCAATAAGGAGGTTGTTTGTTTTATCATAAGGTGAAATGGGAAGCATGGGAAGATTTTGAGCAGGGTGGCATGGTCAGAGTTATTCTTGTGGAAGATCACTGGCTACTCTAGAGGATATGGGGAAATAAAGGTGAAAGCGGGGAAACCAGTTAGACAGCTGTAGCAATTTTGCAGGCATGAGATGTTGTAGTCATGGTGAGAGAGGGAGAATACAGCCCACGGAACACGCTAGAGTTTTATTTCAGACATTTAGACAGATTTAGATATAAATGCTTTCAACCAAAATAGAGGTCCATTATGTCAGATACAGACTCCAAGATTACAGAGTCTCATAGTTTCCAGGATACCCCACATCTAAGAAAATATAAAGATGTGTATCCTCTAAATCTAGAACATTCTTGAATTTTTTAAAAATATATTTTATTGATTTTTTACAGAGAGGAAGAGAGAAGGATAGAGAGTTGGAAACATCTATGAGAGAGAAACATCGATCAGCTGCCTCTTGCACATCCCCTACTGGGGATGTGCCTGCAACCAAGGTACATGCCCTTGACTGGAATCGAACCTGGGACCCTTGAGTCCGCAGGCAGATGCTCTATCCCCTGAGCCAAACAGGTTAGGGCCATTCTTGAATTTTTAAAGGAATTTTTCAAACTCTTAGAAAAGGGATTCTCTCCATGCATGAAAGTGTGATCGTATATCAGAACCAGCTGGTACATTTGTTAATGTACCTACACAGTTGGATGTCCTGTAGGTAGGGCTCGGGAACAGGTCCTGGAGTAAATGGTTGGCTCACTAAAATTTGAGGACACTGCTCAGGTGAATCACTCTTTAAGTCATGGGGATATTATATTAAACCAGAGGCCCAGTGCATGAAATTTGTGCATGGGTAGGGTCCCTAGCAGCTGCTGGCCAGGGCCTTCCTTCGTACCATGCCCCCCCTGGTGGTCAGTGCACATCATAGCGAGCAATTGAACTCCTGGTTGGTTGAACTCCTGAGGGGACACTTTGCATATCAGGCTTTTATATATATAGATACCAATCTGCTGTGTTGGTAATATTAGATCTTTATTTTCTTCCCCCTCATCCTAGAAACCATTTTTACTGTAAAATCGTAGTTCTATAAAGATAACATGGTTTGGAGGAAACTACCCTGGAATTTGAATATTAGTTGAGCTTTGTTCCAGTCAGAAAATTGCTCCATTATCTGAAATTGCATGTTCCTTAGGGACTAAGGAAATAAGTTTTAGTACTTAGGGCTTTTTGTTTTGCTTTATTAAATCTTTGAGACTAGTGTGCTTTAATGTAGGCTATTAAGGAATAATTAAGTTACCAATATGCAAGCTACTAATAAAAAAAAGTCGATTTGAATTGGTAGAATCAGCCTAAGGCACCGGGTACATTGGACTTATCCTCTGTCAAATCTAAGGCATTGTCTGAGTTAATTATAGACATTCAGGCAACTTGTCTTAGACAAGCTGAGTTGCAAATATTCAATGTGCAAATGCTAGACCTACAACTTAGGAGTCCTACCACAGCTTGCAAAAATCACCTAAACCCCCCACCATCTTGAAAATTGTTTGCTTTTGGTATTCCTGGTTTGAAATCACTGACCTAATTATCTTTAGGTTAGAATAAAAGCAAAGCTTCTATGTCTGTTAATAACCAATAGTGGAAAGATTGGTTTACCCAATTTAGAAAGCAAGGTACTGGCAGAGGTGACCAACAGCACATGATGACTCTATAATTATGGAAATTGCCTCTGTCATCTTTAGGATGTAAACTCATGGATTCGGGTGACATTTTACTCATAATTGCATTTTAAAAATCAGCACAATGTTGTTATTTCTGGTGTTTGTACTTGAATTCAAATTATTTCCAATGGGGTGGGGAATGCACTCTCCAGTTCACCACTATCAGGACTTACACATCACCCAGTTTGTTTGGCATCTGAAGCATTTGAGAATCTTAGCCCTTGATTGACTGTCCAACATTTTTACCCAGATGCTGGTTGTGCAACTATTTTCTAACTCAAACTGAACCTAAAAGTGATGTTTCGAAGCTTAAGTTTTAACTATGTAAAATTTAAAAAATAAAAACTTTGCTTTAGCTATAGGCATCAGTAACCAGAATGATAATGAATAGTAATCATTAAGCCAGTATACTAAGTGCTTTGCAAGTATTTTTTCTAGTTCTGAGAATATAGAAAACACAAGTAGCATTATTTCCTTTTTTAGAGTACTTAGGCTTTGGAGACAGAGTGGGAAGTAGGCAGTATGTGAATGAAACCTCTGCTTGTTATACTAGACCATGCCATTCCAAGATAGCAGGTTTATTAGTTATTTATTTCTGGATAACAAACTACCCTGAAGCTTAACAGTTTATAAGAGCAGGCATTTATTAGCTCATAGTTTCTGAGAGTCAGTAATCAGCTTTGTGGTCAAGTTGATGGTCAGGGCCATGGTCTCATCTGAAGGCTCAACTGGGCAATGGCCCATTTTTAAGCTCACTCAGAGTTGTGGCAGATCTCAGTTCCTCACATAGGTCCTGTTGAACTGAGGGCCTCCTTCCTCTCTATCTATTGCCTGGAGGCCTCCCTCGGTTCCTTATCATTTAGGACTCTCCACAGTGCAGCTCATGGAATCTGAAAGAGAGAGAGGAAGAACTCACCCAAAAGCCTCAGTCTTTTTATAACCTAATTGCCGGGGTCCAACCCCAGCAGGTCCAGGGGTCCCCAAAGGTGTGGATGGAGTTGGCGAAGAAGGAAGGACACGGAGACAGTCTTCAGTTGATCAGCAGCCTAGCCAGGATCTCCAGCCAGGATCTCCAGCCAAGTTCTGGTCTGGATCTCCAGAGAAGTCCTGGTTAGGATCTCCAGCCAGGTTCTGTAGCCAAGTTCCCTCGCTAGGTTCTCCAGCCAGGTTCTGTCCAGGTTCTCCAGCCAGGTTCAGTCACCAGGTTCTAATCAGGTTCTCTTGCCAATTTCTGTAGTCAGGTTCAATCCAGGATCTTTTGCCATGTTCTCTCCAGCGAAGTTCTTCTGTCTTCTGGTTCCTGTGTAGGTTCTGTCTTCTGGTTCCTGTGTAGGTTCTGTCTTCTGGTTCCTGTGTAGGTTCTGTCTTCTCTTGGTTCTGTCTTCTTACATCTGTATTTATACCAGTTGATTCCAATCCTATCAATCTCTATTACAAAGGTTAGGGCGTTTCTTATCTCCATTCCAGGGAGTAAAGATTATGTAGCTTAAGTATGATTGTTCGTAGTTAAAGTGATTAATTACCTACCTGGCACTTAGTTGAGGGGTTTTATTCCCTCCCTAACTTCAGGGGAAAATCCCTACCTGGGTAAACAACCTTTCTCAGAGACCTTGGTTAAAACACATAGTGCCAAGAAGGTGAGCAAACATATTAAGAACAGTATGCCATATATGCCAGGTCCCTTGAAACAGCAAGCATGGACCGGCTCCCGGCACCTAATCTCAGAAGTGGCATCCATCACTTGTGCTGTTTTCTGAGTCCTAGAAGTACATCACTAAGTCCGGCCCACACTCCCGAGGAATTAGTCCCCACCATTTGTGGTTAGGAATAGCATAGAATTTTTGGACATATCTACATGTCATGTATTTATCTTTCATGTCAATATTTTTACAAATTACTTAAGGAATGATTTTTTTCTCAACCCAGGAATATAATTAGTACTTTAGAATAGAGCAGATTTGCATCAACATTGTTTAAGGCTCTAGGCGTTATTTGAGCTTTTTTCTATATAACTTTTTCTTTAAGAGGAAAATATCTTATTACATGTAATAAGCTCTAATTCTTAGCTTCCTAGCCTGCACTAATGAAGTGACTTTCAGAGTCTTGTATAGGTATTTTGAGGCCAAACAAAGAGAGTTGGCATTTCACTTTATTCACATATGTATACCTTTCACCAGGTTGATAGTATGATATAAATAGAGAATAGTTTCAATTGTGTACAAATGCTTTATGGTAGTTCCTTTGCTAAATACACAAGTTTTACTTCAAACCAAATGAGATATATATATATCTCATATTTAAAATTTTAAAAAATAAATGCATATTTTATATATATATATATATATAATATGCATTTATTTTTAAAAATTTTAAATATATGAGTGGGGTGGTCAAAAGTAGGTTTACAGTTGTGACTATGTGAAACAGAGTTTATTCTTGTATTATTTATTAATTACTAGAGGCCCAGTGCATGGATTCGTGCACAGGTGGGTCCCTCGACCTGGCCTGTGCCCTCTCACAATCTGGGAGCCTTGGGGGATGTCAGACTGCCAGTTTTGGCCCAGTCCCCGCAGGCCAGGCCAAGGGACCCCACTGGTGCATGAATCTGTGCACTGGGCCAATTTAGGTCCGATCCCCACAGACCAGGCTGAGGGACCCCACCAGTGGACGAATCCATACACCAGGCCTCTGGTATTCATATAAGATCTTTGGTTAATCTCTTCCCGCCCTCCCCCCATCCACCTTCCCTCTGAGATTCATCAGTCTGTTCCATGTTTCCATGTCTGTGCATTGAGCGTCTGCCCCCTGATAGTCAGTGTGCATCATAGCTACCGGTCGAATGGTCACTTAGGCTTTTATATATATAGGTTGTATTATTTTACATAAAAACAACTGTAAACTGACTTTTTCCCACCCCTGTATGTGTATATGTTTATATATACTAAATCTATGGAATAAAACTGATTTTTAAAAGTCCTAATTGCTATACACAGATGTGAACATTGGACAGTAAAGAAGGCAGATAAGGAAAAAAAAATCAATTCATTTGAAGTATGGTGTTGGAGGAGACCTCTATGGATACTCTGGACCACCAGAAAGACGAACTAGTGGGCCCAAGAGCAAGTTAAGCCTGAAACATCGCTGGAGGCAGAAATGACAAAACTGAAGCTGTCCTACTTTGGGCACATCATGAGGAGGCAGGGTTATTTGGAAAAGACGATAATGCTGAGGAAAATAGAAGGCAGCAGGAAAGGAGGAAGACCAAACATGAGATGGATTGACTTCATAAAAGAAGCTGTGGGCATGACTCCTCAGGAGCTGAGCAGGGCTGTTGAGGACGAGAGGACAAAGTATTGTGGGCATCACTCATTCATAGGGTCGCCAGAAGTCGGAGCCAACTAACCAGCACGAAACGCACCAAGGTCCCCAGCTATTCAAAAGCAAATTGTTTTCATTTCTACTAGAAGAGACAAGATTGCTCGTTTTGTGGAACTTGTAATAATTTAAATTAAAATGAAGTATTTAGAGCTTTCCTTCAATTCCAAATTAGAGATCTCTAAAGCAGTGCTACTCAAAGTATGGCCTAGGGATCCCGGAAGCTTCCTGGGACGTTCCAGAAGAGCTAAGGGAAGTTGCCAGGCCTCCAGTAGCCAAGCCCAAAGCTGGCTCACCCGGCTTTCTCTTCCTTGGACCACTAGCTTCATTGCTTCATCTCTCCAGACTTTCAAAAGAAAGATGTAAGGAACACTGTGTAGCTAAAAGTGCCGACACAGCCACCGGGTCACCCTGCTTCCATACGGAGACAGCAAAGCCTGAGGCTTGCATTGAAATTCAAGTTCAGAAATGATCTTTAAAGCACAAAACCTGACATTTCACTTGATTATGACTGATTTCCTATTCTTTCACATCATAAGATTTGAATTTGAAAATAGTCATAACACAAAAAGTAGGTCATCTTTGATGTGGGATGAACACTGCGCCATTACTTGATGGTCCTCACTAAGATGCCACTAGGTAATCACGTCTGCCTCACCCTCAGCCGATGATTTTGAGCTGCTCGGGGTCTAGAAGTGATTTGACAGCACAGAAATGGTGTCTAGCAGGCCATCTAAAGAGCAGAGTGAAGAATAGGATGCAATTACGGAGTCAAGGCAATCACGCAGTGTCTTTGGAAGGTTTGCATTGCTGAATTTAAAGAGTTGTGGCTGACAAGTGTGCCTCCCCCTCCTGAAAACTCCCTGCACGTTTCATCGGCCGTGGACTGCACTAGGTGTTGCTCCTTTGCACAGCACACAGGCCCCCGCCTGGGGTGGAGTGGGTTCTGACTGTGGCTGACAGACTTCTAAGTGGTCGCAGAGTGAGTCATGAAAATACTCACTTTCTTACATTCAGTTGTGCCGCTTTCCAGAAATGTCTGTCTGCCTTGCTCCATTAAAATACAATTTGATCTCTGTTATTTGCAAATGTTTTTCAGAGGAAAAAAATGTTTAATCCACTAACGAAGCAAGATAAGTTTCTGGGGAACAGTGAACCTTCTCAAGGGCTTACCTGGCTTTTCGGGGAACATTAATTAAATCACCCTAAAATGTATGAATACCTCCAGCAATTTATGGAACACAATGGGTGTGCATGTTTTATATCCTAAAAAAAATAAAGTAAAACAAAATGCATATGGTCAATAGGTTTGGGAAATTCCAGGGGTGAGTAAAATTAAATGGATTGTTTATTGGGGGATTTCCTAAATTCTGTTAAATGTTTGTAACTATAAGAGGAGGCCAAAATATGCAGTGACTCAACAATATATGGACTGTAAAAGCCTTTTCCATGAAGCACATGACACAGGCTTAGTGTTCCTCAGAACATAAATATTTACTAGTAGTTATTTAAAAACCAATAGAATTTTAAATACTAATAAGGCAGTAATATACTAATTGTTTTTACAATGAGGTATTCAATTCAAAAACATTTTTAAAGTGCTGTAATCTACACTAATAAGAGAGAAACATGGTAATTGGCGTACAACCGCTACCCTTTTCATTGGCTAATCAGCGAGATATGCAAATTAACTGTCAGCCAAGATGGCGGCCGGCAGCCAGGCAGCTTGAAACTAACATGAGGCTTGCTTGCCTCAGTGACGGAGGATCGTTGGAGGAAACCAACGTTCCCCACCTGTGGCTGCAGGCCTCTGAGCGGGCAGTTTAAGAAACATTGTAACAAATACCGCCGGACTTCAGCCAGCAGATTCGCAACATTGTAAGCAAAGACCAGAAACCTACTTTCAGCCGCGGAGGCCTAAGAGCTGGAGCCAAGCCTCAAGGTAAAGCTGGCCCAGAATAAAAAAAAGAAAAAAAGGAGCGGTTGGGAACTTCAGTCACTCCCAGCCTGAAAACAGCCCTCAGCCCCTCACCCAGACTGGCCAGGCACCCCAGTGGGGACCCCCACCCTGATCCAGGACATCCTTCAGGGCAAACCAGCTGGCCCCACCCATGCACCAGGCCTCTACCCTATATAGTAAAAGGGTAATATGCCTCCCGGCACCCGGATCAGCGTGACAGGGGGCAGCGCCCAAACCCCCTGATCGCCCTGCGGCTCTGTGTGTGACAGGGGGCGGGGCCCCAACCCCCTGAGCAGCCCTGCTCTGTGCCTGATAGGGGGGAGCTCCCCAACCGCCCCCCCCCCACGGGCCCTGCTCAGTGTGTGACGGGGTAGAGCCATAACCTCCCCATCAGCCCTGCCCTGAGTGTGAGAGTGGCGGCGCCCCAACCCCCTGATTGGCCCTGCTCTGTGGGTGATAGAGGGCGGTGCTCCAACCCCTGATGGGCCCCGCTCTGTGCATGACAGGGGGTGGCGCTGCAACCTCCCCATTGACCCTGCCTTGAGTGTGACAGGGGACGGTGCCCCAACCCCCCAATTGGCCCTACCCTGAGCGTGACTGAGGGTGGCATCACAACCTCCCAATCTGCCCTGCTCTGTGCATGACGGGGCAGCGCCCCAACTCCCCAATCGGCCCTGCTCTGAGCCCAACCAGGGGCTGCACCTAGGGATTGGGCGTGCCCTCTGCCACCCGGGAGCAGGCCTAAGCCAGCAGGTTGTTATCTCCTGAGGGGTCCCAGACTGCGAGAGGGCACAGGCCGGGCTGAGGGACCTCCCCTCCCCCCCAAGTGCACAAATTTTTGTGCACCGGGCCTCTAGTAGAAATATAAAGGGCAGGGAATTTGAGATAAGATAGTTCTTAAAAAATATAAACCATCCATGACTAGTGTAAATTATTCCCAACCCATAATTCTCATTTGTCAGAAGTTGGTTGTGATGGCTGAGAATTAACAGGTTAAAGCAACTACTGTGTTATTGTATAACTATTGCTATGTTAGATGCAATGAGAGATAGATAATTACCCTACAACATTCAGCAGTCCAATTGAGGAACTAAGTTTAAATAAGTAGCAAGAAAAAAAACAAGTCATTTTAATATCCCCCTTTAAAAATAAATGTCACCAGCCACCACTGATTAATTTTTTGGTAAGTTCATATCCTTTGTACAGTAAAATTCTTCTAAAATGAAATATTTACTTAGTAGATAACAAAGTAGACATATAGACTGACATTAAGAGAGAAAAAGTTTTAAAATGCCATGTTATATAATGAGAAAATGTCATAATTGTGAGAACCGGTTCAGTTATGTGTTTTTAAAATGGCATTTTTACTCCTTAGCTCTCATATACTAGATGCTTTTACCAATATTTGAAAGACAGCTTGTTTATCATTCATGTCTTATGTAAATTTGCATATTTATATATTAATCTATCCTGCTCTGAGACCTGTAACATTTTATACAGTTTTTAAGTCCTCCAAGTAAATGCCAATAAATTTGTATTTTGGATTATTCATAGGCCGTCTGAATTTATCTGGGTTGTGGTTTTAATGATAAGAATACAATAGAATTTAATGACTCAGTTTCTGGAGTCCCATGAATAAAATATAAAAGATGAATTTAATTTGCAAGGCATTAATGAGGAGTTCCTGTGCACCACCCCCCTTCTGATATCTTTTACAAGAAATCTAATTATTTTCACTCATTATAATTATGAAAGCTGTAAAAGTCAGGTCATATATATTTGCATATGTTTTATTTTTTAATCACTTTGAGGGACTGCAAACTGTTCCTCCAGAGAAAATTCAAAGAAAAAGAAAACTAGGTCTGCTTTCAGGTAATCCACATGGTATCTGAGCTAGCTTTGAACTTGACCGCCGTGGCACTCTCAGGGATTTTTGGTCTTTCATCTTCAGAAATCGATGATGCAAGCACATCCGTTTCCTTTCCATTTTCAATATTCTATACTTGGTTTAACCAAAATGAAGTCAAGAACATTGGGGTTTTTAAGACCAGCACTAGCCAAGTTGTATACACAACACATTGCTCTCTTGTGTCAGATTCCAAAATCCTAAATATCAAAATAAACTTAAATGTTTTATTATAATTTCCAAACACTTTGGAGAGTTCTGTAAGTGTCCTTGATTGAACAGCTGGGTTTCTCATTGTGCACATCCTTGTATTTGCTCATGAAATAACAGCAAAGATATTAAAAAGAAGGAACTAGCTAACCTTGTTAAGCATTGTATTTTACAAGTAGAACTCAGCTTTTTTCCATAAAAACTCCATGAGTAGTGATGGATATCATCATCATCATCATCATCATCATCATCATCATCCCAATTTACAAGTGAGAAAATGAAACAGAGAGAGCAGTTAGGAAACTTGCTCAGCTATTACATAAGGAGAGCTATATAATGAAGACCCTTTGGATTATTCTGTGTTATTATTGGGTGTCTTTTTTATTCATTCAGAAGATATTTAATGCCAGCCATGTGCCAGGTAGTGTGACAGGAGCAAGAGACAGAGGTATAAACATGATGAATACCTTATCAATGCCAAGCATCTGGATAAACCACCATTGCCCAAATCCACCTGTGCATTGCATAATTATTTTGTTAATTCTATTATATATTCAGGGTTGAATATATTCACTCTAAAATGTATGAATACCTCCAGCAATTTATGGAACATGTCTGGGTGGGCATGTTTTATATCCTAAAATAAATAAATAAATAAATAAATAAATAAATAAATAAATAAATAAAATGCATATGGTCAATAGGTTTGATAAAAGTCTGGGTTTCATAATAATGTTTCTATCTATTTAACAGCTGCTAGGCATCTCCTATGCAACTGTAGAGCAGTGCCATAGCTGGTGCCTCTGCCTGCAGAGAGCTGCTGTTAGATTTGTGGTGCTGGACAAAGACAGTAGATACTGGAGAGAGGAAGCTGCAGGACCAGAAACACACCCCTCACTAGGTTAAACTTAATCCTCTATTGGAAATGGTGAGAGTTTTCTCTCAGCCTCTTATTCTGAAGATGGCTGCATTTGACAAAAGCTTTTATAAGAACACACACACAATTGCCTTCTGATTTCATAAATACCTTTATTTATGCTTATATACCAATTTTGCAATGTCCTGGGGTCCAGCCCCAGTGGGTCCAGGGGTTCCCCAAAGGTGTGGACGGAGTCGGCGAAGAAGGAATGACACGGAGACAGCGTTCAGTTGATCAGCAGCCTAGCCAGGATCTCTAGCCAAGTTCTGGTTAGGATCTACAGCCAGGTTCTGTGTCCATGTTCTCTTGCTAGGTTCTCCAGCCAGGTTCTCCAGGTTCTCCAGCCAGTTTCTGTAGCCATGTTCGCTCGCTAGGTTCTCCAGCCAGGTTCTGTCCAGGTTCTCCAGCCAGGTTCAGTCACCAGGTTCTAGTCAGGTTCTCTTGCTATGTTCTATCCAGGTTCTGTAGCCAGGTTCTGTCTCTAGGTTCTTCAGCCAGGTTCTCTCGCTAGGTTCTGTCTCTAGGTTCTTTGGCCAGTTTCTGTCCAGGATCTTTTGCCATGTTCTCTCGCTAGGTTCTGTCTCTAGGTTCTGTCTCCAGTTTCTGTCCAGGATCTTTTGCCATGTTCTCTCCAGCGAAGTTCTTCTGTCTCTAGATTCTGTGTAGGTTCTGTGTCTAGGTTCTGTGTCCTGTTGTCTTGTTATATCTGTATTTATACCAGTTGATTCCAATCCTATCAACCTCTATTCCAAAGGTTATCTCCATTCCAGGGAGTAAAGATTATGTAGCTTAAGCATGATTGTTCGTAGTTAAAGTGATTAATTACCCGCCTGGCACTTAGTTAAGGGGTTTTATTCCTTCCCTAACTTCAGGGGAAAATCCCTACCTGGGGAAACAACCTTCCTCAGAGAGGTGACCTTGGTTAAAACACATAGCACGAAGGGGAGCAAACATATTTAGAACAGTATGTCATATATGCCAGGTCCCTTGAAACAGCAAGGATGGACCAGCTCCCAGCAGCAATGCATTTCTAACTATCGAGGTTAATTCTCTGAGCAAATTTCTTTTATCTTTCCATTTTAAACTATTTTATCAAAGGTGGGATTGTCATTGATTTAAAACATTTCCATAACAGAGATGTGTGCAAATAACAAATGAGAAATTAGGTTATATTTGAGCTGAAGCTCTGAACTGTGAGGGTCCCAGGGTCATATTAGAAAAGTTCTCTTTTAGGACAGACACCCCCATCCTGAGGATAAGTTAAAGAATATAATGAGGTAGATTAATGGGGAGTGAGAAGCTCTTTTCTGAGAATCTGTGTCTTATGCCATTCCCTTGAACTTTCTTTAAAATCAAAGTTTTATATGCAGAAAGACATTGTCTAACAAAACAAAGGGCTCTAAGTGAGATCACACTAATAAAAATGTTGGTGGTTTATAATATAATAAAACTACAATTTTGGTTACAATATAATTTAAGATGTTCTCAACTAAACAAGCCTTTTCAAAATCATTAGCTATTATCCAGAAGCCTATAGATGCAAAACCAGAAGTTCAAGTCTCAACGCTTGCAAAGAACTGTATGACTGCATCATTGCGCCTATGAATAAGGAGGACTGCAGATTTCTAGAAAAGTTAAAACGCTGCCTGAGCTCTGCTATAGTTTATATAAATTTTCTTTTTTTTTTTTTTGAGCTTAATACATGTTTATTTTTTTTAATTAATTTATTTATTTATTTAATTGCTTAAAGCATTACAAAGGGTATTACATATGTGTCTTTTTTATCCCCCGCCCTTGACTATCCCCTGGCCTCCCCCACCCCCCAGCGTCCCATGTCCATTGGTTATGCATATATGCATGCATACAAGTCCTTCGGTTGATCTCTTATACCCCTCCCTCCTGCCCCCCAACTTTCCCCGGCCTTCCCTCTGCAGTTTGACAATCTGTTTGAGGCAGCTCTGCCTCTGTATCTATTACTGTTCAAAAGTTTATAATGGTCTCTATTATCCATGAATGAGTGAGATCATGTGGTATTTTTCCTTCATTGACTGGCTTATTTCACTTAGCATAATGCTCTCCAGATCCATCCATGCCATTGCAAATGGTAGGAGTTCCTTCTTTTTTACAGCAGCATAGTATTCCATCGTGTAGATGTACCACAGTTTTCTAATCCATTCATCTACTGATGGGCACTTAGGCTGTTTCCAGATCTTAGCTATGGTGAATTGTGCTGCTATGAACATATGGGTGCATATATCCTTTCTGATTGGTGTTTCTGGTTTCCTGGGATATATTCCTAGAAGTGGGATCACAGGGTCAAATGGTAGTTCCATTTATAGTTTTTTGAGGAATCTCCATACTGTCTTCCATAGTGGCTGCACCAGTCTGCATTCCCACCAGCAGTGCACAAGTGTTCCTTTTTCTCCACATCCTCTCCAGCACTTGTCGTTTGTTGATTTGTTGATGATAGCCAGTCTGACAGGTGTGAGATGATACCTCATTGTTGTTTTGATTTGCATCTCTCGGATGATTAGTGACTTTGAGCATGTTTTCATATGTCTCTTGGCTTTCTGAATGTCCTCTTTTGAAAGGTGTCTATTTAGGTCCTTTGCCCATTTTTTGATTGGATTGTTTATCTTCCTTTTGTTAAGTTGTATGAGTTCCCTATAAATTTTGGAGATTAGGCCCTTATCAGATATGACATTGGCAAATATGTTTTCCCACACAGTGGGTTTTCTTGTTGTTTTGTTGATGGTTTCTTTTGCTGTGCAGAAGCTTTTTATTTTGAAGTAGTCCCATTTGTTCATTTTCTCTTTAGTTTCAAGTGCCCTAGGAGCTGTATCAGTGAAGAAATTGCTTCGGCATATGTCTGAGATTTTGTTGCCTTTGGATTCCTCTAGAATTTTTATGGTTTCCTGTCGTACATTTAAGTCCTTTATCCATTTTGAGTTTATTTTTGTGTATGGTGTAAGTTGGTGGTCTAGTTTCATTTTCTTGCATATATCTGTCCAATTTTCCCAACACCATTTATTGAAGAGACTATCCTGGCTCCATTGTATGTTCTTGCCTCCTTTGTCAAATATTAACTGAGCATATTGGTTCGGGCCAATTTCTGGGCTCTCTATTCTATTCCATTGATCTATATGTCTGTTCTTGTGCCAGTACCAGGCAGTTTTGAGAACAGTGGCTTTGTAATACAGCTTGATATCTGGTATTGAGATCCCACCTACTTTGTTCTTTCTCAGGATTGCTGCAGCTATTCGGGGTCTTTTTTTATTCCAGATGAATTTTTGGAGAGTTCGTTCTAGATCTGTGAAGTATGCTGATGGTATTTTAATGGGAAGTGCGTTGAATTTATAGATTGCTTTGGGTAGTATGGACATTTTAATGATGTTGATCCTACCAATCCATGAACACGGAATGTTCTTCCATTTGTTTATGTCTTCCTCTATCTCTTTTTTCAACGTCCTGTAGTTTTCTGAGTAGAGGTCTTTTACCTCTTTAGTTAAGTTTATTCCTAGGTAGCTTAATTTCTTTGGTGCGATGGTAAATGGGATTGTTTTTGTAATCTCTCTTTCTGAAAGTTCACTATTGGTGTATAGAAATGCCTCAGATTTCTTGGGGTTAATTTTGTATCCTGCTACATTGCCAAATTCATGTATTAAGTCTAGTAGTTTTTTGATGGAGTCTCTAGGGTTTTGTATGTATAATATCATGTCGTCTGCAAATAAGGACAGTTTTACTTCCTCTTTTCCAATTTGGATGCCTTTTATTTCTTCCTCTTGCCTAATTGCAATGGCTAACACTTCCAGTACTATGTTGAACAGGAGTGGTGAGAGCGGGCATCCCTGTCTTGTTCCTGTTCTTAGGGGAAATGGTGTTAGTTTTTGTCCATTGAGTATGATGTTGGCTGTGGGCCTGTCATATATGGCTTTTATTATGTTGAGGTATGATCCTTCTACTCCCACCTTGCTGAGAGTTTTTATCAAAAATGGGTGTTGGATTTTGTCAAACGCTTTTTCTGCATCAATTGATATGACCATGTGGTTTTTTTCTTTCAATTTGTTTATGTGATGTATCACATTTATTGATTTGCGGATATTGTACCATCCTTGCATCCCTGGGATGAATCCTACTTGGTCATGGTGTATGGTCTTTCTGATGTACTGCTGGATCCGATTTGCTAAGATTTTGTTGAGGATTTTGGCATCTATGTTCATAAGCGATATTGGCCTGTAATTCTCTTTCATTGTGTTGTCTTTACCAGGTTTTGGTATTAGGGTGATGCTGGCTTCATAGAATGAGCTTGGAAGTGTTCCTTTCTCCTGAATTTTTTGTAGTAGTCTGAGGAGGATAGGTTTTAGTTCTTCCTTGAATGTTTGGTAAAATTCCCCTGTGAAGCCGTCTGGTCCTGGGCTTTTGTTTGATGGAAGCTTTTTGATGACTGCTTCAATTTCTTCCATAGTTATTGGCCTATTGAGATTTTTAGATTCTTCCTGATTGAGTTTTGGAATGTTGTATTTTTCTAGGAATTTGTCCATTTCTTCCAGGTTGTCTAGTTTGTTGGAGTAGAGCTGTCCATAGTATTTTTTAACAATCATTTGTATTTCTGTGGGGTCTGTTGTTATTTCGCCCCTATCGTTTCTGATTTTGTTTATTTGGGTCCTCTCTCTTTGCTTCTTGGTGAGCATGGCTAGAGGTTTGTCAATCTTGTTTATCCTTTCGAAGAACCAGCTCTTGGTTTCATTGATTTTCTGTATTATTTTTTTGGTCTCTATGTCATTTATTTCTGCTCTAATCTTTATTATCTCCTTCCTTCTGCTCACTCTGGGGTTTCTTTGTTGCTCTCTTTCTAATTCTTTGAGTTGTAGAGTTAGATGATTTACTACCATTTTTTCTTGTTTTTTGAGATAGGCCTGTAGAGCTATAAACTTCCCTCTCAGGACTGCTTTCATTGTGTCCCATAGGTTTTGGATTGTTGTGTTTTCATTGTCATTAGTTTCCAGGATGTTTTTAATTTCTTCTTTGATCTCATTGGTAACCTGCCGGGGTCCAACCCCAGCAGGTCCAGGGGTCCCCAAAGGTGTGGACGGAGTCAGCGAAGAAGAGATGACATGGAGACAGCGTTCAGTTGATCAGCAGCCTCGCCAGGATCTCTAGCCAGGATCTCCAGCCAAGTTCTGGTCTGGATCTCCAGCCAAGTTCTGCTTCAGATCTCCAGCCAGGTTCTGTGTCCATGTTCTCTTGCTAGGTTCTCCAGCCAGGTTCAGTCCAGGTTCTCCAGCCAGATTCAGTCACCAGGTTCTAGTCAGGTTCTCTTGCCCATTTCTGTAGTCAGGTTCAGTGCAGGATCTTTTGCCATGTTCTCTCGCTAAGTTCTGTCTCTAGGTTCTGAGGCCAGTTTCTGTCCAGGAACTTTTGCCATGTTCTCTCCAGCGAAGTTCTTCTGTCTCTAGAGAACGTTCTGTGTAGGTTCTGTGCCTAGGTTCCGTCTCTCTTGGTTCCGTATTCTAAGTTCTGTGTTCTAAGTTCTGTGTTCTAAGTTCTGTGTCTTGCTGTCTTGTTGCATCTGTATTCATACCAGTTGATTCAATCCTATCAATCTCTATTCCAAAGGTTAGGGCGTTTCTTATCTCCATTCCAGGGAGTAAAGATTATGTAGCTTAAGCATGATTGTTCATAGTTAAAGTGATTAATTACCCACCTGGCACTTAGTTAAGAGGTTTTATTCCCTCCCTAACTTCAGGGGAAAATCCCTACCTGGGGAAACAACCTTTCTCAGAGACCTTGGTTAAAACACATAGTGCCAAGAAGGTGAGCAAACATATTAAGAACAGTATGCCATATATGCCAGGTCCCTTGAAACAGCAAGCATGGACCGGCTCCCGGCAAATTCCCCCTTTTTTATTTTTTAAAAGCGGGCATTAAAAAGAAAAACCTCAAATGCTCTCTTATATCCATTTTAAGAGTAGGATTGGCACTTTCTGCTATTACCTGAGTCCTGATCTATCACCCCAGGGAGAGCTTGCCAATCCTGCACTTTCCCAGGGTAGAAAGGCTGCAGTGGGGTTAAGGATAAGGCTCCTTGGGCCTACCTTCTCCCATGCCATTACATTTACCTTTCCTTCCTCAGAAAAGCATGGACATACTTCTTGTATAAAACGTTCTGTCTGACTGGGAGTAACTTTAATTCCTCTGCTAGCAAGCATATATGTTAAAAGATCAATACAGAGTCTTATTTCTTTAGACTCGGTATGGCACATCTTCTTAATCTAAAGATCAATACAGAGTCTTCTTTCTTTGGACTCAGTATGGCACATCTTCTCAATCTAAGAATCAATACAGAGTCTTCTTTCTTTGGACTCAGTATGGTACATCTTCTCAATCTAAGTTCTGTACTATCCACCTTCTTACCCTACTTATCCTCTATAGGGGGGTCTGCAATACCCTGGTGGAGTCCTATCCGTCCCGAATGTGGGGGTTCTCAATGGGGGGGGGGTTACCTAGGGGAATCCTGTTCCAGGGGTTCCCAAAGGTGTGGACGGAGTCGGCGAAGACTATCCACCCTCTTCCTACGGTGGAGTCCTATCTGTCCTGAGAGTGGGGCTTACCTAGGGGTCCCTGTTCGGGCGCCATATGCCGGAGTCCAACCCCAACAGGTCCAGGGGTCCCCAAAGGTGTGGATGGAGTCGGCGAAGAGGGAAAGACTCAGAGGCAGCGTTCAGTTGATCATCATAGCCGGGTTCACTTGTCAGGGTCTCCAGTGAAGTTCACCAGGTTCTCCAAGTTCTCCAGTGAAGTTCTGGTTCGGATCTCCAGCCAGGTTCTGTGTCCATGTTCTCTTGCTAGGTTCCCCAGCCAGGTTCTGTCCAGGTTCTCCAGCCAGGTTCAGTCACCAGGTTCTAGTCAGGTTCTCTTGCCCATTTCTGTAGTCAGGTTCAGTCCAGGATCTTTTGCCATGTTCTCTCCAGCGAAATTCTTCTGTCTCTAGTTCTGTGTAGGTTCTGTCTTCTTACATCTGTATTTATACCAGTTGATTCCAATCCTATCAATCTCTATTACAAAGGTTAGGGCATTTCTTATCTTCATTCCAGGGAGTAAAGATTATGTAGCTTAAGCATGATTGTTCATAGTTAAAGTGATTAATTACCCGCCTGGCACTTATTTAAGAGATTTTATTCCCTCCCTAACTTCAGGAGAAAATCCCTACCTGGGGAAACAACCTTTCTCAGAGACCTTGGTTAAAACACATAGTGCCAAGAAGGTGAGCAAACATTTTAAGAACAGTATGCCATATATGCCAGGTCCTTTGAAACAGCAAGCATGGACCGGCTCCTGGCAAATTCCCCCTTTTTTATTTTTTAAAAGCAGGCATTAAAAAGAAAAAAACCCAAATGCTCTCTTGTATCCATTTTAAGAGTAGGATTGGCGCTTTCCGCTATTACCTGAGTCCTGATCTATCACCCCAGGGAGAACTTGCCAATCCTGCACTTTCCCGGGGTGGAAAGGCTGCAGTCGGGTTAAGGATAAGGCTCCTTGGGCCTACCTTCTCCCATGCCTCTACATTTACCTTTCCGGCACCTTTCCTTCCTCAGAAAAGCATGGACATATTTCTTGTATAAAACGTTCTGTCTGACTGGGAGTAACCTTAATTCCTCTGCTAGCAAGCATATGTGTTAAAAGATCAATACAGAGTCTTATTTCTTTAGACTCAGTATGGCACATCTTCTTAATCTAAAGATCAATACAGAGTCTTCTTTCTTTGGACTCAGTATGGCACATCTTCTCAATCTAAGTTCTGTACTATCCACCTTCTTACCCTACTTATCCTCTATAGGGGGGTCTGTAGTACCCTGGTGGAGTCCTATCCATCCCGAGTGTAGGGTTCTCAATGGGGAGGGGGCTTACCTAGGGGAATCCTGTTCGGGCGCCAGATGCCGGGGTCCTGCCCCTGCAGGTCCAGGGGTCCCCAAAGGTGTGGACGGAGTCGGCGAAGAAGAGATGACATGGAGACAGCGTTCAGTTGATCAGCAGCCTCGCCAGGATCTCTAGCCAGGATCTCCAGCCAAGTTCTGGTCTGGATCTCCAGCCAAGTTCTGCTTCAGATCTCCAGCCAGGTTCTGTGTCCATGTTCTCTTGCTAGGTTCTCCAGCCAGGTTCAGTCCAGGTTCTCCAGCCAGATTCAGTCACCAGGTTCTAGTCAGGTTCTCTTGCCCATTTCTGTAGTCAGGTTCAGTGCAGGATCTTTTGCCATGTTCTCTCGCTAGGTTCTGTCTCTAGGTTCTGAGGCCAGTTTCTGTCCAGGAACTTTTGCCATGTTCTCTCCAGCAAAGTTCTTCTGTCTCTAGAGAACGTTCTGTGTAGGTTCTGTGCCTAGGTTCCGTCTCTCTTGGTTCCGTATTCTAAGTTCTGTGTTCTAAGTTCTGTGTTCTAAGTTCTGTGTCTTGCTGTCTTGTTGCATCTGTATTTATACCAGTTGATTCAATCCTATCAATCTCTATTCCAAAGGTTAGGGCGTTTCTTATCTCCATTCCAGGGAGTAAAGATTATGTAGCTTAAGCATGATTGTTCGTAGTTAAAGTGATTAATTACCCACCTGGCACTTAGTTAAGAGGTTTTATTCCCTCCCTAACTTCAGGGGAAAATCCCTACCTGAGGAAACAACCTTTCTCAGAGACCTTGGTTAAAACACATAGTGCCAAGAAGGTGAGCAAACATATTAAGAACAGTATGCCATATATGCCAGGTCCCTTGAAACAGCAAGCATGGACCGGCTCCCGGCAGTAACCCAATCAATATTTAATAACATGCTTTTCAGCTTCCAAGTGTTTGAGTATTTTGGGTTGTTTTTATTGTAGTTTATTTCTAATATTATGCCATCGTGGTCTGAGAAGATGCTTGGTATGATTTCAATCTTCTTGAATTTGGGGAGACTTTGTTTGTGACCCAATATGTTGTCTATTTTTGAATCTGTCCTATGAGCACTTGAGAAGAATGTATATTCCGTGGCTGTGGGATGAAGTGTTCTGAAGATGTCAATTAAGTCCATCTGATCTAGTGAGTCATTTAGGATTGCTGTTTCTTTGCTGATTGTTTGTCTAGAGGATTTATCCAGTGAAGACAGTGGTGTATTAAAGTCCCCTACTATGATTGTATTGTTGTCGATCTCTCCTTTGATATCTTCCAGAAGATTTTTTATGTATTTGGGTGCTCCTGCATTGGGTGCATATATGTTTATCAGGGTTATATCTTCTTGTTGTATTGATCCCTTTAGTATTATGAAGTGGCCTTCCGTATCTCTTGTTATGGCCTTCACTTTGAGGTCTATTTTGTCCTATATAAGTATTGCTACCCCAGCTTTCTTTTCTTTTCCATTAGCCTGAAAGATATTTTTCCATCCCTTCACTTTCAGTCTGTGTGAGTCCTTTCTAATGAGGTGGGTCTCTTGTAAACAGCAAATGTATGGGTCATGATTTTTTATCCATTCAGCCACTCGATATCTTTTGGTTGGAGCATTTAGCCCATTTACGTTTAAAGTTATTATTGAAAGGTACTTGTTTGTAGCCATTTCTTTTTGTGTGTGTGGCTGTGTTCTTTCTGGGATTTTTATTTCTTCTTTTTACACCAGTCCCTTTAGCATTTCTTGCATTGCTGGCTTGGTGGTGATAAACTCCCTTAGCCTTTTTTTGTCTGTGAAGCTTCTTATTTCCCCTTCAATTTTGAATGATAGCCTTGCTGGATAGAGTATTCTTGGATTCAGTCCTTTGCTTTGCATCACTTTGTAAATTTCCGTCCATTCTTTTCTGGCCTGATGTGTTTCTGTTGAGAAATCATTTGATAATCTAATGGGAGATCCCTTGTATGTAACTTTCCGTCTCTCTCTTGCAGCCTGTAAGATTCTCTCTTTGTCCTGAATATTTGCCATGGTAATTATGATGTGTCTTGGTGTGGGTCTTTTCGGGTTCACCTTGCTTGGGACTCTCTGGGCTTGTGTGACTTTTTTCTTCCCCACCTCAGGGAAGTTTTCTGATATTATTTCTTCCAATAGGTTTTCTAATCCTTGTTCCTCTTTCTGTTGTTCTGGCACCCCTATTATTCGTATGTTGTTTCGTTTCATGTTGTCCCAAAGCTCCCTTAGGCTCTCCTCCTGTCTTTTAATTTTTTTCTCCAACTGAAGTACAGTTTGGGTGTGTTTTGCTTCCCTGTCTTCTAATTCACTAATTCGGTCTTCCGCTTCTCCTAGTCTACTGTTGATACTTTCAATGGTGTTCTTTTTATATAAATTTTCAAATCAAGGGCATTGCAGTTCTTTGAAAAATATTTTTTTCCACTTTTATGGAGATCTTTCTCTCTCTCTCTCTCTCTCTCTCTCTCTCTCTCTCTCTCTCTCTCTCTCTCCCTCTCTCTCTGAAGGCAATGTGGTTTCTTCAAAACCATAAGAGCTAAGAGTCAGAGGATTGTAATTATAGACCTCAGTGCTACACTAGCCAGTCACATATCAAAAGGCAAAGAACTTAGGCAATCTTTTTAATTTGTTTCATTGCTTTTGTAATTGGGGGAGCAATATCTGTCCTGTTTCCTCTCTCTCTCTCTGAAGGCAATGTGGTTTCTTCAAAACCGTAAGAGCTAAGAGTCAGAGGATTGTAATTATAGACCTCAGTGCTACACTAGCCAGTCACATATCAAAAGGCAAAGAACTTAGGCAATCTTTTTAATTTGTTTCATTGCTTTTGAAATTGGGGGAGCAATATCTGTCCTGTTTCCTATACTTTAAAAATTCAACTGTCGAGATACAAAAGTTCTTTGAAGAGATAATTAGGATACACAAAGATAATATGTGCTTTTATGGGAGGTTGTGGGGGATTAGTTCATATAATATCAGTATTTACTGGATTTCATTGCATGCTTCCCTGTACAGCATTGTTTACAATCTAATATGTGGTTATTCGTTGCAGTTATATATGTGCTTAGTTATTAGAATATGTGTGCTTATTCTACTCTGCCCCACGGATTGAAAATATCATTATAACAGAGGACATGTCTTTATTGTACAGAGTCCTATCCCCAGCATCTGTGCATTGATGAGCATAGTAGATGCTCAGTAAATAGTTGAATGAATGGAAGTATACCTCCTAAATGCACTGTGCATTGGTAGTATACACAATACATTTGTATTTATTTCTTGAAACTATTAGAATCAATGTTGTTTTGAGGTTTGTTTTGGAGAGAATTTTGGAATTCAGATATGCTACAAAATCAAATTTGGAGGTCATGTCTATGAATATTAACAAATTAATGACTCCCTTAATAATCATTTCTCTTCTGACTTGAAACTCAAATATCTTATATAGAGGGGGGAAGTTTGATAGTATTCAGTGCTGTATTGATAACTTAAATGATATTCCTCTTCTTTTGTCTTCTCTTAGAGTGTCGTCTGGGTTATGTAATAATATGATACTGTTTGAGAGAATGAGATTTCATACTCAGATAAATCTAGGTTCAAGTTCCAACTATGCCACTTCCTAGTTGCAAGACTTAATGTGAGCTGTTAATTTCTCTGAGCCTGTGATTCCTCTTGGGGGCCTAATTATGCTTCCCTCATGAGTTTGTTGTGGGAATTAAATGTGCTAATATACTTGAGGTGCTTAGCATGGTACCTAACATATAATAACGCCCTCTAACTATAGCTATTGTCATTTACATAATTCATCTACTAACCTTATTCTGTCTGTCTGTTTTTCATTTTGTGCGTCTGTGTGTGTGTGTATGTTTTCTGTACAGATGGATATACCACTGACGACATTGAGTTTTACTGGCGTGGGGAAGATAAAGCAGTAACGGGAGTGACAAAGATTGAACTTCCACAGTTCTCTATTGTAGACTACAAACTCATCACCAAGAAGGTTGTTTTCTCCACAGGTTTGTATCAGGGAAGAGGGCTAAGGTAAAAGAGTCATCATCGTTTATAAACAGGGGTCACTTATATCAGGATCGGGTCCCAGAGAAGGATGGTGACTCTAGAAGACAGATCTGCTGAAAACCCTCAGGTCCCCAGCAAGCCCATTGCTCATTTGCAGCCCATCTGGTTTTTTTCCTGAAGGCACCCCCAGCAATGCTGAGAGACTTAGTGCTGTCTCTCTCATTGGCCAACGAAGGGACTAATTGTTGTACACAGAATAGAGCAAGGAATGAAGACCTGGGTCAGTTGTTCCCCTGATTTTATGTATCTCACAGAATTGATCATCATTCTTTCAAATACACTGGGAATAACCAAGTCACAGTTCACTCAAGTCTGACCACAGCGAAATTCTCTGAATAGAATAGGGTAGGAGAATTTCACATTTCCCTCGGAGGACGGGAATTGCTTTATGTAGTGCGACTCCCTGTTTTGCAGGTAAACACCTTTCCAGATCCTGAGGTTATCCTGATGCCTTTGCTGCCCTTACCCTACTAGTATTGAGGTTTCAGGTTGTCAAACTTGGTTTCATCAGCACAAATTTTTAACCAGAAAGCCCAGTAAAGTGGTAATTTGCTACATCACTCATTAAGGGGGAAAATAATCAGCCCACAGGAATATGTTTCATTGAAGTGAATCCCGCACATGAAAATAGCTAGCCCTATAACTGTAAATTTTAAGTTTCCCCTCTGATTTGGGTACTTCCTGTCCCTAAAAACAACTTCAGGCAAGAGTTGCATGACTTAGTAAGAATACAGTGTAGGCTTTGGCTTTAAAAAAAAAAAGATCAATAATAACAGAAACTTTTCGTAAGTATGAAGTCTTTTGAATTGCTGAAACTCTATAGAAATGAGTTCCTACTTAAAATACTCTTACTTTCATATTAAGACACTATTTATCAGTGTGAACTATTTATGTTCTAAGGCTGTGCTCTGTTACATATATTGTCTAAAGTATAAATCCCAGATCACCACAATCAAAGGATCCCGCTTCAGGAATGTGATGCTTTAGCTGTATCTCCCACAGATATTTCTCAGGAATAGTGATTCTCCACCTTTGAGTAGGTCAGGGATCCCTTTATGAACGGGGTGGGGAATCTTTATTTCTGCCAAGGGCCATTTGGATATTTATGACAGCATTCGCGGGCCATACAAAATTATCAACTTAAAAATTAGCCTGCTCTATTTGGTCAAACATTTAATTAACTCGCCACTAATGCCTTGGCAGGGCTAGACCAAATGATTTTGTGGGCCTTATGTTGCCCATGGGCCAGACGTTCCCCACCCCTGCTTTAGAACTTGGATGAATACACTGATTTTAGAAAAAAAATAATAATGCCTACACTTGAAACCCATCCTGAAATTTCAGGGAGTTGCTGCATTGTCTGAAGTACAGCCATTGATCCGGACTTAAAACAACCCTGGGGCTTTGTGTGTGTAGAGCTAGCTATCTTTTACTAGCATCAGAGTGTGCAACCTGATTCTTATATGCAAAACATACCTTAACGGGTGGACTAGCTAAGAAACAATTGAGGGGGGACAAAGGGACTGTCCCAAATTGTCTTGTCATCACAGTTTTAGATAATGAGTATTTTTTGATCCAGTACATGAGGCCGAGCAGAGAAAACCGGGAATTCTGTTAATGATGAGAATGGGATGTAGTCAACATGGAGTAACTCCTGTTAATTAAAAACCTAGTGTTCTCAGACATCTTTTGCAGAAGAAAGTGTTTACTCTTCACCAGAAGCTAAACTTGAATTTAGGAAAATACACAGACTGTTTAGGGGGCTTTAAAGGAAAGTATCCTACAAGTATTGATTGGTAATGATGATCTAAAATTGCCTTTCTAGGTTCCTATCCCAGGTTGTCCCTCAGTTTTAAGTTGAAGAGAAACATTGGATACTTTATCCTGCAAACGTATATGCCTTCCATCCTGATCACTATCCTCTCTTGGGTCTCCTTCTGGATTAATTACGATGCTTCAGCTGCAAGAGTGGCATTAGGTAGGCCATTTTCTGTTTGCTTGCAAAGTTGACTCATGCATGTGTGCGTGTGTGTGTGAGTGTGTGCATGCATGTGTGTCCAAACATGCACTTTCCTTCCCTGGAATTTGTAACACATGATGAAACCAGACTGCACACATTACAAGGATTTGACTCTGAGACTTTGGGTGATCTGATTCAGCGTTAAATCAATTAAACACATATTAGAGCTCTTTCATGTCAGAATTAGTTAACTAGATAGCTGTTGGTAATGTAATTAGTCCCATCTGTGTGATATTTTTATTGAAGCATAATTCCTGTAATATCGCTTGATAATTATTAAATTTCTATCTGCGCTTCTTTACCTGGGAAGATGTCCCTCCCATCTTTTTGTTGTTCTGAGCAAAAAAAAACAAAAAACAGGAAATGTAGTGTGTAAAAAGTAGCTAAGCAGAAAGAAGTCTAAAGTCTTATGAATATTTTGGACTGGCATGGCAGGGGACAGGAGAAAACCAAGCAAAAATTTTGGGAAATAATCTATGGCATCAGATATCTAATGCTTAATTTTTCTTTTGTTATAAGACCAAAGAAAGAGAATAAATTCTATTTCATGGACATTTTTATGATGCTAACTCCAGATATGGTAAATTTATGACCTTTTACACGATCTTTATTACTTTGAATTCTGACTATTTCCTTTCAATTTTGAAATGTTAACTCCTCCACCATGAGATCTCAATGCAACTGTTACTTCCTTGGAGAAGTCATTTATTTATTCATTCAACGAGTACTTGTTGAATGCCTACGATGTGCCCTGCCAGATACTCTCAGCACTGGAGATGAATCTGTGCCCTTCTAGAAGTTATGTTCCAGCAGTAAAAGATAGACAATAAATTGAATAGCCATGCAAATTATATAATATGGTCAGTCTATTGAGGGAAGTAAGCAAGCGGGAGGTTAGTTATGCCAGGGGGTACAGTTTAGAATAATCAGGGTAGAATTTACTCAGAAATTGTCAATGGAACAGACTTGAAGAGGATGAAAAGCCACAGTTACCTGGATAGGAATATTCCAGTCCGTGAGCACGTCAATGAAGTGGCAGTGAGGCAAATGCAGAGAGAGTTCAGGAGCTAGGATAGTGTGTGTGCGGGGGGACGGAAAGATTATGAAGTGGTTTGGGGGCCATAATAAAGGCTTCACTTTTATGCTGAGCAACAGAGTTATTGAGCAAAGAAGTAACATGATTTGATTTCAGTTTTGAAGGAATCACATTGGCTGCTGTGTTGAGCTTAGATTGTGGTAGTTCAAGGAAGGAAGGGAGAAGTAATGACCTCCTGTTCTGAGTCCAATCCCTGTGCCTTAACCTCTTAAAGTGCTAGCTAGAGAGCTCCCCTCTGTAGGCCAGCCACTGTTACGCATTCTTTTGGTTTCTGATGTCATTTTCCTCCTGGTACTGGAAGATCCTTTGGAGAAAGGTCAATATCTAATTTTGCTTCCATTACATCTATAGTGTCTCTCATAGAAAATGATGTTCAGTAAATATTTGCTGAATAAAGGAATGAATGAAATTTGTAAATATCTTATTTCAAAGTGAATATTTGTTATCTATTTTATGTCTATTACATGAATAATAAGTAATATATTTACTTCTTTATATAAATTTTATTTTATTTTTTCCATCCCCATTTATCCCTTCTATACCCTCTTCCACCCCCGCCCCCTGCAATCACCACACTGTTGTCCATATTCATGAGTTCTCTCTCTCTCTCTCTTTCTCTCTCTCTCTCTCTCTCCTCTTTTTCCCCCAATTCATCCATCTCCCTATGTGAACAATTTATTACTAGGTCAGAAATGCCTTAAAATGAGATTTAGATAAATAGTAAAATCAGCGTTGTCAGTTTTATGATATACATGCCATACAGGATAATCTGTGGTTGACATAAAGAAGAGAAAAATGAAATTGGGAAATGTTTCAAAAAGATTCATATTGTAATAAAAAAGAAACATCTGAGAACTGTAAGACACTTAGCTCTAAAGCAAGGCCAGGGTTTTTCTGGTCATGCTCAGAATCAGATGCTCAAATTTATTTTTTCTGCTGAGCCAGTGTTGCCCAGTAGTTGAGCATCGACTCATGCACCAAAATGTCACTGGGTCAAATCCTGGTCAGGCCAGAGGCCTGGGTGGTGGGCTTGATCCCCATTGAAGGACATGCAGGAGGCAGTTGATAGATGTTTCTCTCTCATTGACGTTTCTATCTCTCCCTCTCCCTCCCTCTCCCTTCTTCTCTGTCTAAAATCAATTAAAAAAACACACATATCTATTAAAAAATTATTTTTTCTATATTTGTTTTAGGAGCATGTATACAAACAAGACAAAAATTATGATCTTATTAGAGAGAGAAAATTAAATCAGGAAACTTATGTTCCAAAAAAAATCACAGAAATGAAACGTAACTTCTGGGATGTGTTATTGGGTAGTGTTTAAGGACAGGTTTCTGAGTTGGAGAGTTCCCAGTTCATATGTAGACTGCCTAACCTTCCACCTGCGGGATCTTGACTCTGAGCTCTGCCTATTTTCACAAGGAACTTATCCTACCAGGGACTCTGGACCCCCGTGCTTTTTCCTGCATAGCAATGTCTATCCCTCCAATCATACCTTTGAGGGAAACTACTTCCCCAGTTAGAGGTGCTTACATAGCTGGATGAATAATTATAATTATAAATGCCATTGCTTAGTGTGGCATTTTCCATAAGGAATCTTGCAATACTTCTGTATAATTTATCTGTGTATTACATGCCTCGGTGCCCAATTTAGAAACATGAAGTTTAGGTTTCAACTTCTCTATTATCCTCCATCTGCAGTTTCCACATTTTTACAATCATTTGTCCATATCATCTATAAAATGCATTGATTGATTTTTGTACTGTTGTAATTATTTTATTTCCCCTTCCTAACAAATTATTCGGGGGTGGGGGGGACACTTTAAGGAGTATTCTTTATTCCTGTCTTGTATGCTTCTCTATCATAAACACAATTTGTCCTTATATCTCCCTGCTCCAAGCTGGCCAGTGGCCCCACATTGCCTATAATTTCAAGTTCAAACTCCTCATTAGGCTGTGTATATATGGCCCTCCATGATGTAGCTCTTACTTAACCTTCAGTCTCCTTACCATTCTCCCCACCATATCCTCACGTACTCACGTTGACTTTTTGGGAGTCTTTCAGTGAGCTGTATACCTTCACCCCACACAGAAAGCTCTCTCCACCACCAATGCCCTGACGTCAGTCCTGGGTTGTCTGGGTCACTCCCACTCACTCTTCAAAAAGGAACTCCAAAACGTGTGTTTCCTCTATATTCTCAACATACAGCCTACAGGTATCTAACACAGCAACATTTAAATCACTTTTCAACCCCCTCCCATTAGGTATATAACTGTAATATATAAATATAACTAAAGAAGGATTCTAAATAAGTAATGTTTATTACAAATAGATAATTTGTGCATATCTCCAGGGCCTGTCACAGAGCTGGACTATAATAAGTGCCCAGTAAATATTTTGTGGCATATAGGAATGACTAAAAGAGTACAGTAATCTTTCCAGCTGCAATGAGAGCAGCAAGGACACAGGAGCATCATTATTCTAACTCTCTTTTTCTTTTTCCAGGAATTACAACTGTCCTTACAATGACCACCATCAACACTCACCTCCGGGAAACTCTCCCTAAAATCCCCTACGTGAAGGCCATTGACATGTACCTGATGGGGTGCTTTGTCTTTGTTTTTATGGCCCTTCTGGAATATGCTTTGGTCAACTACATCTTCTTTGGGAGGGGACCCCAACGCCAAAAGAAAGCAGCCGAGAAGGCGAGCGCCAACAGTGATAAGATGCGCCTGGATGTCAACAAGGTAAATGCAGGGGCAGGCCTTCCTTGCTTCTTAAACTCATAGAAGAATGCCAGCAATATAGGTCAAAGGTCTTGTTTAACAAATGAGGAAACCATGGCCCAGGGAAGAGAACGGGTAATTTTCCACAAATCATGAAGATAATTAGCGATGCCCAAATCTGTGGCACAACAGTTAGATGCCCTTTACCTTAACACTAGGGTTGCCCAGACCACAGTCACCTGAAAACCACCTTGGTGACTTTTTCAATCTATGAGTATGATGTGTGCTATTATTTACTTTATAGTTCTTGAATTTTACTCACATTATTTTAATTTATTTAAAAAGGAAATTCCGTATCACACAAATCAGTATTACTTGCTAAAAGATAAGCTTAGGTATAAATAAAAATTTTAATGATGTTATTAAATACTAGGTTATACTAGATGAAGGCTCTTGGATTTAGAAGGGAGATAAGCAAGTACAGAGATGTATTTAAGACTTACCAGCAGCAAACTGAGACTTTCTCTTTGAAGTCATCAGAAGGAGGGGGGAAGGGGAGGGGAGAAAAGAATCGTTTTCTCCTTAAGTGACAGATAATTACTGAATGCCTTGCACATGTGCCACTTAAAATCACTGAAGCATTTGACTACAGAAGGCCACTATCCTGCTTAAATCGGGCATAGGCAAAGAATAATTCCCAGTTATAAACTGGTTCATTCTTTAAGGCAGTAATTCTCAGCCTTCAGCACCTGGTTGAATGACTGGGAGAGCAGTAAAAATACTGAAGGCTGGGTGTCTTCCCCAGATATTCTGATTTTATTGCCCTGGGGTATGCCTGGGCATCGTAGTTCAGAGTGCTGGAACTAGGAAGACAGTAATCCTTCTAAACCTCTGGAACTGTTAACCATACCACTGATTATATAATTGATGTTTTAATATTTCGAACATCAATTTAATTCCAAGGATAGAAGACCATAAATAACATCTATCATTGAGTTTTATTTGGAGCAAATCCAGTGAAAGCTGCTGGCTCACTAATGTCTCCACGTATCCATAGGTCTGATAATTGATGGGCTATTCTCTAACCAAAGGCACTCCTTTCCTGGGAGATGTTATTTGTAAGGATGCAAATCTTATGTACGGCCCTTGAAAGCCAAGGAACCAAGGCCTGGGAAATTTTCAGTTTCTTTCTAGTGTCTGAGGCAGTGGTTCTCAACCTTCTGGCCCTTTAAATACAGTTCCTTATGTTGTGACCCACAACCATAAAATTATTTTCGTTGCTACTTCATAACTAATTTTGCTACTGTTATAAATCATAATGTAAATATCTGATATACAGGACGGTCCTAGGCGACCCCTGTGAAAGGGTTGTTCGACCCCCAAAGTGGTCGCGACCCACAGGTTGAGAACCACTGGTCTGAGGTTTCGGTTATTGAAAACTGTCCATAGATTCCAATGTAGCATTGAGGCTCTCAGGCTGTGCTCTTTGAACCCATTTTATGATTGCCCTGATACAGAGGCCTTAATAAAGGAAAGAAAATGAATAAATAAATAAATAAATAAATAAAAGCTGTCTCATATTCCTTCCTTTTGAAATGAGTCTAAATCAATTACCTAATGCAAAGCTGACTTAATACCATCTGATCCTTTTTTTCACTTTCATCTCTCCAATTTTTTTACACCAATTTGCATTTAAATGACAAATTTAAGACCTAGAGAGTGGCATGTTGACAGCAAACTGATGGTTTTAAATTCAGGGTACTGAGGTGGAGGTGCCCTTGTGGTGGTGAAAAAGCTGGTTGTCTTGGCTGACGGTGGACCCACAATTCAGAATATAGAATACGAGAGAACAACAGACATACCTACACTTCTTCTAGGGCAGTGACCAAAACGCAGGCAGCCATGCCCCAGGGATCTCTGGGCATGCAGACATTATGGGTTGTCAAAACAGGGGGGAGGGGGTTGCTTCTGGTACTTAGTGAGTAGATACAGGCCAGGGATGCTGCTGAACAGCGATGGTGCATCATGCAGCTTCCCCATAACAAAGAATCATCCCTCCCCGAATGTCAATGTCACCCAGCTAAAGACCCCTGCTCTAGTCCAATTCTCTGACTTTAAGTAATGAGAAACTGAGGCCCAGAAACAATGTTTGTCCTCGTCTTAAACTCTCTAAGACAGGTGGTTTCTCCACTTTCTTTGATCACCAAGCATAGCATTGGAACAGCAGGAGTTACCATTTAGCACAATGTTAGTGAAGAACTATTTTGAGGTCAGTCAAGTGCAAGACTTACTCTCCGTTGAATAGTTGTGTGACAATAGGCAAAAGAAAATGAGTCTCGCTAACCTTCAGTTGCCCCACCTGTAAAGCAAGGTTAATTCCTCTTTCATAGTTTTTTATGAAGAGTGTTTGTGATTCTGTTTAGAGGGTGTAACATAGTCCTCAGTACATGGTATGCACTCAGTAAGTGGAAAATATTAGTAAAATATTAAAATGTTATACACAGTAGACATTATCCATCTAGACCTGCTGGCAAAGCTTGCTTGTGTATTTTACACAAATAGCTTATAGCAGTGGTCGGCAAACTGCGGCTCGCGAGCCACATGCGGCTCTTTGGCCCCTTGAGTGTGGCCATGAAGTTTCAATCGCACTGTACGTGCGCGCCCGCACGTTGTATTTTGTGGAAGAGCCACACTCAAGTTTGGCTTGACCCCTGGCTTATAGGATGCAGTCCCATCCCTAAAAGAGGGAATTGTCTGCGTAGAAATGTTTCAGGTCAGAAGTAAAATCAAAGCAGGGAAATCATGTATCATCAACAGGTATTAGTTTTAAAATCCATAGCATATGAACTACTTCAAATGGTATCAGTCATTTCTGAGGTCAGAATATTCACAGCTCCTTGATTAGATTAAGACAAAAAGGTGACCAGCTAGCCTTTCAGATGCCCCTGGTTTCCTTTTGACCCCAGCATGAAAGGTTAGGGGAGACCCACATGGGGCTCTGACTGCACAGAGCTTTCTTTGTGCGAGTGTCATGATAGTGCCACCCTATTTTTTTTAATCAATAATGTCCCTTTTTTCCAACTGTAATTCTTAAGTTATTTTTTTGTTGTACAAAGATTGGGCACATCTAATCAGCTAAGTGTTGTTGGCTGCTTTGGAAAAATCAGCCAGTAGGGAGGGAATTGACTTTTTCATGTTCCTTTTGATGGTTTCCTAGAGATGGGAGCTGCAAGTCAGGTCATCCAAAGTGAGGTTGATGCTGTGCTGTCTGTGCTGAGGTCAGGGAGGAGTGGAAGTGGAAGCCTGGCCACGCAGGCGCCAACGTTGCTTCCACGGCACGCTTTCACATTTGTCCATCTCTTCTCTCTATTAACTTCCTGTAAGTCATTATTTTGTTAGCAAGAGTACCTGTAGGTCTTAGTACAGTTCTTATCCTGTCATTTAATGCAGAAACTAAAACTTTTCAGGAAAGTCAAGTTTTCAAGGTTGAACAGCAAAGTTAACAAAATTTCTGAGGCTTGAGCTGGGTTTTCCAGGCCTTATCCAGAGTGTGACCCGCTGTGCTAACAAGTGAAAAAATAATACCAAACTGAAAAGCTGATTCCACATTAGATTATATATTCATTTCACCTAAAAAACCCACCTGTCTACATGAGAGTCCATGACTGACAAGCAATGTCACTTTCCAGTTGTCTTCAATGTGACAGATTAAGTTACAAAATCCTAAGATTTTTAAAATAAACCTCAAACCAACAAGAGGTCTACTTAACATTTCCTTTTCCCAAGTGTCTTCTAGAGATGTTAAAAAAAAAAAAAGAGTCTCTGTCCTAATGTTAGAAGAGTCCTTCCAATTATCCCTTGCATTCTTCTATTTGTGTGTGTGTGTGTGTGTGTGTGTGTGTGTGTGTGTGTCCTTATAGAATTTGCTTTGGATTAATGTTATGTACTTTTCTTGCTTATCTCTTCAAGTTTTCAGCTCTCTTTTTGCATTTAAGCTTTATGTTGTTTTCTTGTTTATTTGCTCATAACTGAATATATACATTTTTGAGAATTTAGTTACTCCTGCCTTTCCACCACGTTGATTCTTGCATACCTGAAATTATTTTTGAGAGATCCATAGCCACCAGTTTTCCAAGTAAAGCTGCACCAAAAATACCTCTGTGTGGGGGCATTCTTCATTCTGCATTTTCTACATTTATGGGTATTATGTCTATATTGTCTTTATCCATTGTGCCTAAGTTTGTGTTATACAAAGCCACGGAGATCTTTTAAATCTATTTATTTCTTGTGCTTGGAATTGTTTTTTTTAATACATTAAAAAGATACAAGTAAATAGAAGTCCTATTCTCTGTGATTGTCAGTCTTTCTAAAGACCAGTGGCATTTATCTATATGTAGTTTACTTTAACCACCAATCTTCATCTAGTGGCATCAGTCAATTTAATTAGCACATTCTCTACTTTGTCTTCCAGATTTTTTATAAAGATATTAAACAAAATGGGACCCAATATCGATCCTTGTGGGACCCAACTGGAAGCTTCTCCCCAACTAGACGGACTACCAATTACGATTTCTCTCTATATACGGTTAGCTAGCCAGTTTTTAATCCATTTATTTGTATTTCTGTTGGGGACAATTTGTTGAGCTGTTCCCTTTAAAACAATGTATGCGTTCTTTGCAGATAACCTATGGACTTGTACCCACAGAGATGTGGGAATACAATACGTTAAATGTTTTTGTGAGACCATAATGGGGGTTTCCCAGGTTTGCTTTTGTAAAATGCAGCGACGATGAATCTAAGCTTCAGTGTTCCACTCAGTCGAGATTGTTGTGCTAGAGAAAGAAACCAAGTGAATCATCTCTTGAGATTCCTGTTCATTTGTACTGAGCGGGTAGAGTGTCATCCCGTACCTGCCATTCCTCAGCGCTCTTGTGTGTCTGTGGGCTAGTGGGATAGGTGAAGAAGAATTGTGCATTTCTCCTGTTGGTTGGCTCAGAACTGAGGAACTTGTTTTTGTCCTAGATTATGAATTTGTGCCGAGGAATGTTATGTTTGCATCAAGTCCTTGTTGGCTTCGTTGTTACTTATTTTACAAATAAGTATTATCTTGGCATACCCAGCACTATCTTATTGATAGAAAGGAGGCAGTGATGACATTGTTCTGCATCAAAACTCTTGAATGAAATTTTCAAAAAAAAAGCCAGTAGTAAGGCTACTACTTAGAGTTTAGTTTCTGAGTTTCCGTGCTTGCAGTTCTTAATTGGCAAATTGTCATTCATATTGACCTCCATATTGGAGGAGGAGGAAGACGAGGAGCAGGAAGAGGAGAAGGAAGAAAAGGATGGTGATGATGATGATGATGATGATGATGATGATGATGATTGTCACCATTTTACCTTATCACACACTACTTGTCCGACTCCAGTTTTTTTTAATTTCTATTTCTTGGTGAGGTAGTGAATGATATTAAATGCTTGTGAATCTTTCTTATGAGGACTTGATGCCAGATGAGCTGTCATTTTTGTATCTTCTGAGTATCATGTTCTTCCTTAATTTTATTGCCCTGACCTCAAATTCCTCATTACCCATTATTATTGCGCTTGGGGTGGAGAACAAGGATGGTTAACCTATTAAATAACGACTTTAAGCTGTTTTTTACCTTGGTTACTTGTTGTATTACATATAGTAACAGAGTATGATAAACTAGATTCCAGGAGATGTTTGAAACTCTTTTCATCACTATTTTAGTCCTAATCCCCTAAAGATCCAGTCCCTACTATGTCTGTTCTCTCAGGCTCTCTCGTTTGTGTTGTTCTTGTTTTGAATTCTAGCTACTGTTTTTGAAATTGAAGTAGACTGATTTGATTGGGCTGTATTCCGGGTAGAATGTTAATGATTTAGAAAATGTTCTACAGCTGGAGTTTAGGTTTATGATGAAAACAGTTGTATTTTTTCAAAATCAAAATCAAAGTATACTACATGATTGGTCTAATGACTGGGTAAAGTTACATGAGGATATTTTAAAGAAAATGTGTCTCTTTGGTGCATTAAGTTGTTCAGTTGATAGCTTGAAAGAGTTAATGATACCCTGATGACATGTTAAAGAGAATGCTCAATTATTTACATTGAAATATGAATCTTAATGTCTTCTGCTTTTTTAAATATTTATTGTTGAAAGTATTAAACATGTCTCCTTTTTTCCCATTGACCCCTTCTAGCCTGACACTCCTCAACCACCCCACCCTAGGCCTTCACCACCCTATTGTCTGTGTCCATGGGTTATGCATATATGCATGCAAGTTGTTTGGTTGATCTCTTCCCACCCAGCCCTGCCTTCCCTCTGAGATACTCTCCTTTGTTTGGTATGTCTATTCTATCACCTGAGTCCTCTTTCGGGTTCATATGTGAACTGTGAAACAAGGACCAGTATTCAAAACTTTGAATAACGAGCTGTTAAACCTGTAACTTGTAAAAGCATCAAGATATATGGCACAATCCTCAGAGGCAGCAGGATGTACTGGGAAGCTGATGCCTTTTCGAATCATACTCAACTGGGCTCACATTCAGGCATGGTCTTTCATGAGCCATGTGCCATTAGATGTGTTTAACCTTTCCATCCCTCAAGTTCCTCAACTGAAAACTGAAACACTAATTTCTGCCCCATTGAGCTACTGTGAGCATTAAATTAGATAGTTAAGGGCCTTATATGGTGCCAGGCAAAGAGCACTCGATAGTTGCTATATTCTGAAGGTGATAGCAGGGAGTCTGTGTTTCTCAAGGAGTTCCTTTGTTGCTCTATTACTATTACTATTTTTCTGACTATAAAACTAACTCAGGATCATTATTTTTTATAAAAAGTGCAAAAGGCAATGTAAACCACCTAAACCCCCACACCTAGATATAATCATTGTCAACATTGCCTTTTATTCACAACTAGTGATGTGTTTATATACATAATTTTATTCTACTATTGTGTATACTGCTGTTTTCCACTTAACCTCTTTGTATACTTACAGTATACATCATTTCTAATAGCTACAAGACATTTTATTGAATTTATGTACCATAATTTATGGAATGAGTACCTGTTGTTAGATATTTGCATTGTTTCTAAGTGTTTTTCTCTTATAAATAAGTCTAAAATAAGCATCCCTTTCCTGATTTGTTTGTACATGACTGACTCCTAATCTATTTCTTAACATGGAATTTCTGGGTCAAAAAGTGTCTTTCAAACAGTGATCCACATTGCCAAATTGTTCCCCAGAAAATTTCTGCTATAGTGTACATACCTATTAGCACCATATGAGAGCATGGCAGTACACGCACACACACACACACACACACACACACACACACACACACACACAACCCAGCCCTTAAAATGACAAATAGAAAACTGATGTCTGTGTCCAGTTGTCAAAAGTCTTAGAGAAGTGGAGATAATGTATCTAAAAAACCCATGTGCACTTTTTCTCCTCCCTGTCCAAGGCCATAGAGTAAAACAGCAATAGAACAAAACAACACTCAACTCAAACTGAGGCTCTGCAGAGAGGCAGGGATGCATAAGCAGAGCCACCATTGCTGCAAGCAGAATCCAAAGAAATCTACTCAAGCTGTAGTTGAGCAAATGGGAGACCTTATAAGAAGGTCCACATCAAAATGAAGCATCTAAACAAGGAAACAACATGGCAACCATTCAGGAAAACGGCCAATGAGTCCATTTCCTTTTTCTCTCTCTCCCTCTTTCTCTCTCTCTTTCCCTTCCTTCCTCCTTCTCCTCTCCCTCCCCCACACCCCAACACACATACATGAGCAACAGAGTGAAACTCAGCATGCAAAAGACAGATAATGACTCTTTTATTGGGGGGAAAATTACTTTTTGATAAATTAAATGTTTTCATAATAAATGTGTTTTTTTTTATTTTTACCAAAAATTGAAAGAGAATATAAAACAAAAGATTAAGGATGAGATGATAAACAAAAGGTAATTAAGGAGGCAAAATGAAATCAAAACAGTCTTCATAGAAACTAATAACTAAATCTAAAATAGTAAGAAAGAGAATCAGTATGGCAAACATCAAGGCGTTAACACAAAGTTCAGGCTATAGAAAAAAATGCCAAATGCAGAGGAAAAGAGATGTAGAGATATAAACCTCTTAGAGTAAACACAGTAAATATATAGGACAGGACGGTGGTTTAAACATGCAGAACCATGATGTCAATGAAGTGTAGATGGAAAAATGGAATAGAAAAAATACAGCCATGTGCCCCTTGACAGTGGGCTATGTTCTGAGAAATGCATCATTCAATGATTTCGTCACTGCACGAACCTCATGCACTTACACAAGCCTCGTTGGCTCAGCCTCCTCCACACCAGGCTATAGAGCAGAGCCTATTGCCCCTAGGCTACAAGCTGTACAGCATGTTACTGTACAAAAAAAACAGCACAAGATTAAATCAAGCACAAGAGATAATGATGCAATCAAGAGACACAGTAAACAGGAGGAGATGTGTGAGGCTGCTGCTTGCATAACACAGCCTACTATTTTGCAGCAAGCTGCTTTTTTAATAAGTAGAAAGAGTGCACTCTAAAATAGTAACAAAAAATATACTATAGTGAACACACAAACCAGTACCATAGGCGTTTATTATTATTGCATAAGCATTAGGCACCATGCATGACTGTACATGCTATACTTTTATGTGATTGGCAGTGCAGTAGGTTTGTTTACACCAGCATCACCACAAACATGAGTAATGTGTTGCCCTAAGACATAGAAATGGCTGTAACTTTATTATAATCCATGGAAGGAATTTCCAACCTTTTTTATCTCATGGTGCACACAAACTTAAATAGTAAAATTCTGCACCATACCAAAAAATATATATTTTGTCCAACTGACAAAAAAAAAGTATAATTTTGATTCATTCACACTAGACAACTATTGTCGTGTTGGCTGTTGTCATTTTTTATTTTACATTCTAAAGAAAAAGAGGTCACTGCCCTTGCCCAGCCCATATGGGTCAGTGGTTGAGAGTCAACCTATGAACCAGGAGGTCACGGTTGGATTCCTGGTCAGTGCACATGCTTGGGTCATGGGTTCAGGAGGCAGCCAATCGATGATTTTCCCTCATCATCAATGTTTCTATCTCTTCTCTCTCTCCCTTCCTCTCTCTGAAATCAATAAAAACACATTTAATAAAAAAAAATAGGTCAGTGCCCTTGTGTTGCATATTTTAAAAATTCTTGTGGCACACTGGTTGAAAACCACTGATCTATGGGATTATGAAATGTGGGCCACTGTTGACTGAAAAATCATTTTGTGGCACATGACCGTATTTATATCTGACATCAATAACTAATTATAATAATTATACTAATATGTAATTCTTGAATGCCTTCTCTGTGCTTAGACATTTTACAAATATTATGTCATAAGTCCCTAGTATTGCCATATATTATTATAATTTCACAAATGATTAACTGACACCCAGAGAGTGTAATTAACTTAAGGTTAGACAGCTAAGAAATGGTTGAACAGAAAATATGACTAGAGGCTACATTCTTAATGGCTATGCTATATATTATATATTTATACATATCTGTAACGAAATTAATCAGTAGGCCAAAAGGATATACTGTATTCCAAGATTAAAAATTAGACACTCTCACTCCCTCCTTGTTATATTCTTCTGAAATTGCTAACCTTCCATTCAGAAAAAGTGAATGAGCTACAAGGAAGAAAAAAGGTCTCAAACCTTTTTAGGTCTCAAACTACCCCATAGCAATATTAAATTTTGTAAGACAACGGAAAATGTGGCAGGGTTCTGGAGGGAAGAAAATATAACCTAAGAATATTATTATTGACATATAAAGACAAAAGAAAGACAGTCTTATCCTCAACATTCAAGTCCAAGTCCTTAGGGAACATAGCATCCATGAGTGCTTATTTTAAAAAATAAAATAATAGTTTAAAAAAAGGGTCTAGCCCCTAATAAAAGATAGTCAATATGAGGAACTTTAAAATAGGAAAAGGCAGTATGCTAGCATTTAGAACTAAGGGTGGCATCCAAAACTGAAGCTATACAATTCCAGAAGTTAAAGTTACAGAATAAAAAATAATTGAAATATTTTTTAAAATTAGATACTAAAGATATGTAAAAAAGATCAGGTTGAGTGTTGTTGAGAAGGGAGAAAGTGTTTGTTTTCTAATTTATAACGAGGACTTAATATTTACTTTTTCATTTTTAGAGCTTGTGAATCAAAAGGTTGAAGATGAAGGATATGTTGTAAATTAACATGGATAACTACTATGACAGTATTTCTCACTGGGTCTACCATAGACTGACTACACCGGGGTCACCTGGGAGGCTTGTGTAAACTGTTGATTCTACCTGAGACATTATAAACTAAAACTTTTCGTTGGGAAGCTGAGGGAGCTACCTCTTATTCTCTCAGATCTCTGTGGTATACACTGAAGCATGGAAGACTGAGGACCATTATGGTAGAAGAACAAAAAACTGACAATTCATCTTATAAAAACCTTTGATAATAAAAAAAAAAAGAAGTAAAGAAAGATGCAGATACTGTAGCTAAAGCTAGACATCAGAAATAAGGATAAAGACATCTTAAAAGCAAAGTTTGAGCAGAAATTAAGATTTAAGACCAAGCTTGTTTTAACTGTTATAATTAGAGCAAATTATCAACTCGCCTATCAAAATAATATTTTATAGTTGAATCAAGCAACTAACCCCCATAAATGCTATTTATTAGAAACTAGAGGCCCATTGCAGGAAGATTCCTGCAAGAATAGGACTTCGATTCCATCTCTGCCGTTCCTGCCCTGCCAATCTCTGGCGCTCCTACCCCGCCCGTCTCTGCCACTCCTACCCCACCCGTCTCTGCCGCTCCTACCCCACCCGTCTCTGCTGCTTCTCTCCCGCCCATCTCCGCTACCTCGGCTCTATTGCTTGGCTTCCTTCTACGGTGTCTTCAATCTTCCCTCCCAGCCAGTATATGCAAATTAGCCGCCATCTTTGTTGGCGGTTAATTTGCATATTGCTCTGATTAGCCTATGTTGGTTGTAGCGAAGGTACGGTCAATTTGCATCTTTGTCTATTGTTAGATAGGATACTTCTAAAGTAAAGGTATTGGAAAATATTCTAAGTCAAATCATATCCAAAGAAGATTGAGGATTGAACATTATCTACACTAATAAAAGAGAAACATGGTAATGGGCGTACGACCGCTACCCTTTTCATTGGCTAATCAGCGAGATATGCAAATTAACTCTCAGCCAAGATGGTGGCCGGCAGCCAGGCAGCTTGAAACTAACATGAGGCTTGCTTGCCTCAGTGAAGGAGGATTGTTGGAGGAAACCAACGTTCCCCGCCTGCGGCTGCAGGCCTCTGAGCCAGCAGTTTAAGAAACATTGTAACAAATACCACCGGACTTCAGCCAGCAGATTTGCAACATTGTATGCAAAGGCCAGAAACCTACTTTCAGGAGCGATGGCCTAAGAGCTGGAGCCAAGCCTCAAGCTAAAGCTGGCCCAGAATACAAAAAAAAAAAAAAAGGAAAAAAGGAGCGTTTGGGAGTTCAGTCACCCCCAGCCTGAAAACAGCCCTCAGCCCCTCACCCAGACTGGCCAGGCACCCCAGTGGGGACCCCCACCCTGAAGGGTGTGTGACCAGCTGCAAACAGCCATCATCCCCTCACCCAGACTGGCCAGGCACCCCAGTGGGGACCCCCACCCTGAAGGGTGTGTGACCAGCTGCAAACAGCCATCATCCCCTCACCCAGGCTGGCCAGGCACCCCAGTAGGGACCCCCACCCTGATCCAGGACACCCTTCAGGGCAAACCAGCCGGCCCCACCCATGCACCAGGCCTCTACCCTGTATAGTAAAAGGGTAATATGCCTCCCAGCACCGGGATCAGCGGAGCCACGAGGCCTCCCGGCACCAAGATCAGCGTGACAGGGGGCAGCGCCCAAACCCCCTGATCGGCCCTGCTCTGTGTGTGACAGGGTGCAGCACCCCAACCCCCCCACCCCCCAGGCCCTGCTCTGTGTGTGACGGGGTAGAGCCATAACCTCCCCATCAGCCCTGCCCTGAGTGTGACAGTGACAGCGCCCCAACCCCCTGATTGGCCCTGCTCTGTGGGTGATAGAGTGTGGCACCCCAACCCCCCCCCTGCCCCCCACAGGCCCTGCTCTGTGTGTGACGGGGTAGAGCCATAACCTCCCCATCAGCCCTGCCCTGAGTGTGACAGTGGCGGCGCCCCAACCCCCTGATCGGCCCTGCTCTGTGGGTGATAGAGGGCGGCGCCCCATCCCACTGATCCGCCCTGCTCTGTGTGTGACAGGGGATGGTGCCCCAACTCCCATATCGGACCTACTTTTTGAGTGACAGGGGGGAGCTCCCCAACCCCCTGATGGGCCCTGCTCTGTGCATGACAGGGTACGGAGCCCCAACCCCCCTGATGGGCCCTGCTCTGTGTGTGACAGGGTACAGAGCCCCAACCCCCCTGATGGGCCCTGCTTTGTGCGTGACAGGGGGTCGTGCCACAACCTCCCCATCGACCCTGCCTTGAGTGTGACAGGGGGTGGTACCCCAACCCCCCAATCGGCCCTGTTCTGAGCCCGACCAGGGGCTGCACCTAGGGATTGGGCCTGCCCTCTGCCACCCAGGAGCGGGCCTAAGCCAGCAGGTCGTTATCTCCCGAGGGGTCCCAGACTGCGAGAGGGCACAGGCCGGGCTGAGGTACTCCCCCTTCCCCCCGAGTGCACAAATTTTTGTGCACCGGGCCTCTAGTTACTGTATAAAGATGAATTGAAGAAAAAAAAATATTAATACAGATATATTTTATAAAAATTGCAATCCAAAATAATGATATTAATTAATAAGTCATATGTAATTAATAAACTTCACATTAAAATAGCCTCTAAATAAATAAAAATAATAAGAAATAAAAAAGATAAAATGTCAGAAACATTAGGTAAGTAGTATATTGAATAAAGTTTATTAATTTATAAACTCATTCTTATACAACTTATGTGTCAAAGATACAATAAAAATTAAATTGAAGAACATTTAGAAAATAATAGCAATTTAAAATTTTAAATAATTCTAAGGAATGTGGTTAAAATAGTTAACAGTGAGAAAGTTGTAGCTTCAAATACCTTTGTAGCAAATAATTTTTTTAAATGAATTAAATGCATAATTCAAAAAGTTTAAAAATGAGCAACAAAATATCTAAAAGCAGAAGAAAGTATTAATATCAAATGAGAAAATCAAAACAAAATAATGTAGAAATATATCAGTTCTTTACAAAGAAAGCTGAGTAAAATGGGGAAATAAATGATCAAGAAAAAAACTTATTTAAGTAACAAAGAGGGAGCCAATATGGATACACCAAAGTAAAAAAGTGTAAAATAATAATTATTATTATATAGGAAGGTGACATTAAAAGAAAATCATGCAGGGATCTTAGTAAATGTGGATAAAATACATGACATTCTTTGAAAATATAAATTACGCCGAACTGGTTTGGCTCAGTGGATAGAGCGTCGGCCTGTGGACTGAAGGGTCCCGGGTTCGATTCCGGTGAAGGGCATGTGCCTTGGTTGCGGGCACATCCCCACTGGGGGGCGTGCGGGAGGTAGCTGATCGATGTCTCTCATCGATGTTTCTAACTCTCTATCCCTCTCCCTTCTTCTCTGTGGAAAATCAATAAAATATATTTAAAAAAAAAAAGAAAATATAAATTACCAAAAATGACCATAGGAAAAAAAATAAAAACAGACCAATTACCAAAGATAAACCTAAAAAAAAAAAAAAAAAAAAAAAAAAAAAAACCAGAAAAAATGTTAACACCCTCATGAAAAGGCCATATGGACGATTTTCGATGGGTGTGCCACTGCACACTGGTGTGCCCCAAGAATTTTTAAAACATACAATACCTTACTACTTAGTCAGGGGTACTGACCTCTTTTTCCCTGGAGTGTCAAATAAAAAAAACACCAACAGCCAACACAACAATAGCTGTCTGGTGTGAATAAATCAAAATTATACCTATTTTTTGTCAGATCAGCAAAAAGATAATTTTTGGTGTGCCACAGAATTTTAGTAATTGGTTTATGTGTGCCATGAGATTGTAAATCGCTGGCCTAGAAGGTTTCCCCAATAAATCAAGTCCAGGAGTAAAAAGCAAATACTTCCAGTGGTATTTTAATTCTTGCAGATCGTAGGAGAAATAGGAAAACTTCCAAATGATTCTGGACAGTAGCATAATATAAAAAAGATGCCAAAGCCAAATGTAAAAGAACAAAAGTACATGAAGGAAACTGGGTTCACTTCACTAACAAATATCACGGAAGGAAAAAAAAAAAAAATCCTTAAATAAATCTACCAAGTTGAATCCAGAGAATACTAAAAGCAAATAACAGTATAATCACAATGTCATTTCAGAAGAGAGTAATAATATATTTAACCTTATAAAGAGATTTGATTTGTATATTTCTTTTTCCTTACCATTCTCAACAGGTAAAACTTTTCTTTCCACAATTAGCCTAATTGGAGGGGGTGGGAGAGTGCGTCCTTTCCAGTTACATCTTTAAAGCACAGGATTATTTTTATTTACATATTAAAAAATATAAAAAAGTAAAAGCCATGTAAATCCTACCTTTCCCTGAAGAAAGAGACACCAATGCTATCTGGTAATTATTTTGATACATCTATTACATCTATTTATACATCTATATGAACAGCTTCTCTCTCGCACTTTCCCTTCAGCAGTATTGATTCCTCTTTGCAATCTATGATGTTTATAATGTTATTTTTGCTTGTATTTCTCACATTTCTTAAACAATAGAGTATCTTTTCATATGCTATTGGATTTGACTTCCCTTTGAATTGCCTATTCTTATTTTTATCCCATTTTCTTTGTTGTCAGTCTCAAGAGTTGTAAGTATAATAGACATATGAACCCTTTGTTCGCATGTGCATTGCAGACAATTTTCTAAGCTATCATTTATGTCATACAAGTTTTTATTTTTATATTGTCTAGTTGTGCATGCTTTTGTAATTTGTGTCTTCTGAAATGGATAAAAATTCCTCTTAAAACTCCAAGATAAGCATATGGTCTTCTAAATTTTTCTGAAGGTTGTTCTTTGTATACCCAATTTATTGTTTCATGCTTTCTATTTAATCCATCTTGAAACACCAACATGTTGGTGCAAGATAACGGTCAACTTTATATTTTTCCAAGGGTAAAACCAGTAGCACAAGCATTATTGCACTATTTTTTAAAACCTGTGTTCCCAGTATAGGAGAATGGGATGGTAGAAGCACTTCTGTTTTTTACTTCACATTTTTCTGTAGTGTTTGAACTGTTAAGATGAGTATATATTATGTAAAGTTTAAGATTTAAGAAACTGGTATGTGTATACATATTCTCAGCTGATTTTCTAGTGACTTCTCTCTCTCTCTCTCTCTCTCTCTCTCACACACACACACACACACACACACACACACACATACACACACTTACTATATCTCACTATACTTTCCCCACTCTTACACATACAAACCACACACAAACATGTCTTACTTTTCCCATTTCTTCATGTATCACTGAACTAGAAGAACCCAAGATAATTACATATAAATAGCTCATGCTCATTTCTAATAGTTATTGTTTATATTATACTAGAGGCCCAGTGCATGAAATCTGTGCATGGGTAGGGTCCCTAGGCCTGGCCAGTGATCAGGACTGATCTGTGGGGTGACCAGCGGGACGATTGGGGCTCCTGCTCGCACCTGACTTGGCTGGCCTGGTGCAGCCCATTCGCCAGCCCTGCCTCCCACCACTGCCACCAGTTGCCTCCCTCTGCAGGAGATCTGTGGGGCGATTGGGGGGTGGGGCACTGCTGGCACCCACCTTGGCTGGTGACTTGGCACTGCCTGCTTGCCGGCCCCGCCCCCTGCCACTGCCGCTGGTCGGGGCCTGTGGGCAGCTCCTGCATTGAGGGTCATAGCGACCTTGGTGGTCAGTGCGCATCATAGCAACCAGTTGTTCTACCGGTCATTCTGCCATTGGGTCGATTTGCATATTAGGGTTTTATTATATAGGATTCTTATAACTATTATTGTCTGAAAGAAGGGAGGAGGAGGGAAGGAGGAAGTTAGGGGGCAGGAGAAAGGGGTGATCTGGACTGACAGTAACTGCTCTTCCCTGGGAGCAGTCAAGCCCATGCTGTTCAGCTTTCGTACTGAAGTTGTCACCAGAGACAAGATTCCAGTGACACAGTTGGACAGAGATCCCATATTCTTTTCCACACTGGGACATCCCTGTAACAACACTGCGCATGGCTCCCTGCAGGTATAGTGCCCATGGACAACTAGTACTCTCCAACTCAGTGCAGTGGATTGAAACTCAGGAGACTCAAGATTCAAGGCTCGGCTCTGACACTTCATAAGCCATATTTTTAACATCAGACAACTCCATGCGTCTTGTCATCTCCACCTTAAGCATCATTGAACGTCTACTGAATCATCCTTCCTGAAATGTGTTAGTTCCATAGCCTCATATCTATTAAACGTACTATAATTTATTTCTACTATACGCAAATTTGCTCATTAATTTAAAATTTACAAACACTTGCACAGAGCATTTATCCTACTCTGTGATTAGGAACAATTTTTTTTTTTTCAAGATAGCCCTTTTATATATATATATTTTATTGATTTTTTACAGAGAGGAAGGGAGAGAGATAGAGAGTTAGAAACATCGATGAGAGAGAAGCATCGATCAGCTGCCTCCTGCACATCTCCTACTGGGGATGTGCCCGCAACCCAGGTACATGCCTTTGACCGGAATCGAACCTGGGACCTTTCAGTCCGCAGGCCGACGCTCTATCCACTGAGCAAAACTAGTTTTGGCAGGAACAATTTTTTAACAAGTTTTCTTTTGGAAAATATGGGAAAAAGTCTATAATGAGAAATACTATCAAATAATTTCCTGGGTCAAGGACACTTAAAAGTACTTTGGACCCAACTCTTACTCTAAAAATGGCTCATCCAAAAACATATACTTCTTACATTGTCAATATTAGAAGAGAAATTAAATAGTAAACTGTAAAGAAAGCAATAAATAACCAAGCTGACAGGCCCATTAGATTATGATAATATTGGGCCCTGGTGTAGTAACACTTATAGTTTTTACATTGTTTCCTGTGATACCTCATTTAATTATCTCAGATCACCAGATAAAAGGGAGTGTTGGGGAGGGGAAGAATTCCTCCCATTTACCCTCCTTTAGTCCTTCTGGCTGGCCTAAAATAAAATTTATAGGAGACCTAGAGTAACAGGGGAAAAAAATTAATACATGCACATGGGACACTCACAGTATCTCAGATCATCAATTGAGACTCAAAGAAATGATCAAACCAGGCACTTTTTTATACTTTTGAGACAACGAAACAATACATTTCTGAGGAAATTGACAGGATAGAGAGTTAATACCCATTAGGAAGGAATCTAAGCAAGGTCCTGGCTTGGGTAGTAAAATAGTGAAGGTTGTACAAGGCTTGTTTAGATGGGCTTTTCTGAACTGGATTCTTTCAACTGTGAGAGAAGGTGTCTCCCAGCCCTCAGGAGTAACCAGGGCACCCATCACATGGGAGACTCGCTTATCTCCTGCTTTTTGTGGGAAAGAGAGGTCAGGGTTTTCTTCTTGCACAGGCTGTTTCTTAAGCAACTTTAATTCAAAATCATCAATATGCCAATATGCATATTTTGGGTGGCCTGTTTTAGGTCCTGACAGTAAATATAATCCCCATTTCATAGATGAGAAAATGGATCATCCATGAAGTCATCATGAGACCCACTTGCAGGACCAGCCCTGGAAGCTGCCTGACTGCCCTGGGTCACCACCTGGTCAGTTTCTCTTGGAGGCCCTCCCATGCAGTGGACCTGCCGCCTCCTGTCTGGCAAGCAGGCAGAAACATGCTATACCTCCTAGAATGAGAATCACAACCAAGGAATTACATTTGGAAAATATATTTATTATCAGAATATCCAGGCCACCACTATACAAACTTAGTAAGCAGCAGAGAAAGTTATATGTCACACTTTGTGATTTTTATTATTTTTTTTAATCTTTATTGTTGAGAGTATTACAGATGTCCTGCTTTTTCCCCCATTGAGCCCCTTCACCCGGTTCCCACCCCACCCCAGGCCTTCACCACCCTACTGTCTGTGTCCATAGGTAATGCATATATGCGTTCAAGTTCTTTGGTTAATCTCTCCCCCTCCCCTTTCCCTCTGAGATTCATCAGTCTGTTTCATGTTTCCATGCCTCTGATTCTATTTTATCCACCAGTTTATTTTGTTCATTTGGTTTCTTTGTGGTTTTGCAAAGCACACAGCAATACTTTGCCCCTTCGGATGCTCAGTTCCATTCCAGCATTTCAAATACATCACCACTCACACAGCATGTGGTTACATCAGGTCTGGGTTCAAACCCACTTTGTAGTGGGTTGCTAACATAGTCTCTCGGGAGAAATGTGTCCTAGGGTTCAATTTTAAGACAATGATTCACCTACTTGTAATGTTTCTGATGTTAATATAATACTTACATATACGATAAACATTTAATATCTTTTCTTCTTTATAAATATCTGCCAATAAGTTGATGGTGTATTTTGCAGTTGATAAAATCTCAGCTTCTATTCAATTTAGTAACAGCCCTGGTATCATGAACACAGTGACTCCTGAGAAAACTGCAAAGATTCTGAACTCTCGAGAAGTATAAAGTCCAAAAGAAAACTGTGTGTTCCATGGGCAGCCTTGGGAATCAAAGACTGGCACTAAATTTTTATTCCCCATCTTTCCAAGAATGATAAATTATTTTATAAAACAATAAGCACAGCATCTCCAGCATCCTGACATTCCTAGAGAAATTAGGAATTTTTTATGGCCTCTGCTGAGAAGAGGTTTGCAGGATATTTGATGCTTGTTTCATTTGGGCGAAGGGCACCCGGGGAACCATAAAAGTGGACCCAGACATAATTTTGAAATCTCCCTTAGCAATAAACAAGCTGTCTCTGCCTCTCAACACTTGTAACTGCTGCTACAGAAATTTCTGGAAGCTAGATTAGCCTCAAGGGCACCATAGCCAGTTCCTCCACTGAGGACACCTGCTGTGACTCGCCACAGGGGAGCGAGCATCTCTGAGTCAGTCCTGGAGGACAAGCCTGCCAACCCCAGGTGCCACCCTGGGGGTGCCCTGCAGGAAGGAACCCTCAACAGTGAACACTAATTCCCGCAGCATCGCAGGTTTCCTCGGCCGGGATCGGGTTGCTTTAGTTCAGCAGTTGAGAATGTTGGCCCCTGAAGCTGTAGTCACTGGTTTCATCCCTAGGAGAGTCCTTCAGCCTCACTTAGCTCCACTGCAGGATAACACCAGGCTTTTCTCACCAGGGATGCAGATTTGGAAAGAGCATCACCAATGGGTTGATCACTAAGCAAGTATTTACCAGATTTCTGCTCCTGGAGACCAGCTCACTGGTTAAGAGCACAGGCAGAGCTCGCTTAGTCAGTCCTACTTGATTTTGCATTTGAGACAACCCGGAGTTCAAGCCCCATGACTGTACTTATCAGCCATGTGAGCACAGGAAAGCTCTCTGAGCCTCAGTTTCTTCCTTTGTGAAATGGGCCTTACAGTTCAACCCTCAACAGATGGTCTCAAGGATTGCAGGAGGCAGAACGTAGACAGTACTTGTCAGGTAGTTAGCATTAGATAAACCGTAACCCTGAAGTTGATATCTACCATGGAGGGGACCACAAGGACAGAACTCTGCCTTTTCCTGTTACTTAGGAATTGTTTCTAAGTTCAGAAGCACTGTCCCTCTCTGTCCGTCTGCTGCCCCTGGAAGACTCTCTTAAACAGTATTAGATCATCAGAAGGAAGAGCTTACAGCACAGATGGCACGTGCTGCTGAGTTTCCGAGGAGGGAGATGTTCCCTCCAGGCGCATGTTTAGGAAAAGCTTCACACAGCAAGAGGTGCATTCCAGCTCAGAAACAGGAGCAAGCAGCCCAGCCAACTGGGAATTTAAGCCCAGATCTTTCTTTTCTGTCAGAGAGAGAGGATTTTCAGTATTTTACACAGAATCTAGCTGATGTTTTATTCTTCAGCAAAGCATCCGATCAGCAGTTGGGTTTGCTGTCCTTTCCTGCTTCCTAACTTCATAATGTTCTTCTTTCCCTAACTCAGCCTGCAGCCTGTACTTTGTAACGTGCAGTCACTTTCCCTTCCCGCCATCTGCTGACCTCAGAGTTAGTGTCAAAATGGAGCGGACAGATGTTTGACAAGGCTGTGTCAGATTAACAGGAGTTCTCCTAACGAGAGTTGGGCCGTGAGAGTGGATGGTGCATTTGGCATGTTCTCGTTTGGGTAATTCACCGTGTAATTGGCTAAATGCACAGAAGCCATCAGCCCACAGCTGCACAAGGGATCCCTGGCCAAGGTGGATTTTATGGTTGCTGCTCCAGCTCAGTCTCCCTGAGGGTTTCGCTGGTTACCCTGGTTGTGAATAATTTAGCATTTCAAAAGGGGAGCACAAGAAATGACCAATTAACTCCTCCACCCCTTTATTACATGGAGGATGGAGATTTTGTTTAGCACACTTGGAGAGCTACCCAATGTTCATTGAAAATTCCTTTTTTTAAAAAAATTTTACAGTCGACTTTAAAAACATCAAAAGATCTCAGAGATCATTTAAGCCAGTGCTTCTCAATCTTGAATGTGTGTGAAAACTATCTAGGTGTCTTGTCCATGGAACCTTTATTCAGTGGGTCTAGGGCAGCGGTTCTCAACCTGGGGGTCAAACGACCCTTTCACAGGGGTCTCCTAAGACCATCGAAAAAACATATATAAATTACATATCGTTTTTGTGATTAATCACTATGCTTTAATTATGTTCAATATGTAACAATGCAAATACATCCTGCATATCAGATATTTACATTACGATTCATAACAGTAGCAAAATTACAGTTATGAAGTAGCAACGAAAATAATTTTATGGTTGGGGGTCACCACAACATGAGGAACTGTATTAAAGGGTCGCGGCATTAGGAAAGTTGAGAACCACTGGTCTAGGGTGAGGCTTGAGATAGTAACAACTCCCTGGTGATGCCAAAGCTGCTGAGTTGACCTCCACACCGTACACATGGATGTCACCCAGGAAGCACCTCGGTGAGTTGCACCTCGAGTACCAACCCGGAATGACTAGTGGTTGGTTGCCTTGACAACTAACTATACTGCGAATTCTGTAGTTGACTGGGTCCAGGGGGTCAATTCACAATGCCTATCACAGGCTTAAGAATAGGAAACTTTACTTGAAAATATTCTCTTTTTGTTGTTGTTGTTTTTAATTATCTTTTACTTTTTTTTACAACATTTTGTTAGTTCCTTAGTTTTGTGGGGTTTCTTGAGGTATAATATAACATAATTCTAGTTTCAGATGTACAATGTTATGATGATATTAGTATATATTACAAAATGGTCACCACGATAAATCCAGTTAACATACACCACCATACATGGTTAACAATTTTTTGTATGATGTTTCATTTTTATGTTCAGATACTAGAACCTAGAAATACCAGCGGTTTGCTCAGGATTATGTAAGCTAGCTAGAGGTAGAGTTGGGACTAACGAAAGCTGCCGTGTAAACCTAGGTTTCTCTCTCTGGCTGTACATTTTTATCACTGACTGCATGTGAAGCTGTTTTAAAACAGCTTTCTTCAGTTTTTTAATTGGTAGAACCAGCAACAGAGTCCAATTTGGATTCAAAAAGCCAGGACACCGAGCCTAGGTCAGCCTCTGAAAAGTCCTGCAACTTCGGGGAAAGAATTTCTCTGAGATGAGGAAGTCTATGCCTGCTCTTTCTAATTCATTCTGATGCTGAGACAAAGGATATGAAAGCCATTTGACAAATCATAAGTGACTTAAATAAATGGAGGACATTTTCATGAAAATTGCTGCAAGATAACATTAAACTTTCCCTCAAGATTATTGATTTTGAAAAGAAAAATTGTATTTTTATAAGTATAAATTATACTTGACGTTATCATTGTCATAGGTTGAATTTTATCTGAGACCGTTAAAAATGGCTGTTTTGAACTGTATTACAGGAAATCAGAGGTCCTTCTGATTTCCCACCCACCTGTACTGTACAGAGCAGAGGCATGGGTAGGGGCTCTCTCAAGCCAGCCAGCCAAAGTCTTGTCGGTGGTTCCTTGTTCTGAGATGAGATGGCTGCCAGGAGCAATGAGGCTTTGTGTTTCCTCATTCATATTCAGAAGGAGAAGTGGGGAGTTTTTCAATCCAAAGGCCTCCAACAAACCTTTGCTTTCTTTTCATTGGCTGAGTTGACTTAAGCCTCCCACCTCTGAACCAATCCAAGGCAAGGGGAGGGGAAATGCCAATGTCAGGTCCACATCTGGAAGAGGGTCAGCCTCTACTGTTGTTGCAGTGGGTGGGATCGGTTTAACGACAACACCCCCTGCAAAGGACTACCTGGAAAATGTAAAGAGTCAGTCTCAGCTGCCTGTAGAAGTCAGTGACTATCGTAGCAACTCTTACCTTCTGTCATGCACCTAATTGTATGCCAGACGTGATGGTAGGCTCCTTGAATAACTTGTCCTAATCTTAAAACAAACCTGCATATAATGTAGCTTCATTGTAAAGAAGAAGAGGCTATGGAACCTCATTTTAAAGATAAGGAAACCGAGGCTGGGCTAAGCTGTGGAACTTGCCCCAGGTCACCCAGCTAATCAGTAGAGCAGCTAGAATTTAAAGCTGATTCCAAAATCTTGTCTTCAAGACTTAATTAACTCTATAGCTGTTCTTATCCACACCGGAATTCATCTATGAAATGTAATTTCATATTATCATCATAATGAAACTTTCTTTATAGATGCATTTAATTTGGAGAAAGAGAGACAGAGCTCCCCTAAGTAAGTGAAGCAGGAAATAAATCTGAAAAGCTAGTTTACTGATGGGTGCAAACTCTCCATTCTTAAACTTTAACTCATCCTGTAGGCAAATAACAGAATGCAACATTTTGAGTTACTTCTTGCCTCTGCCCACTACAAGCATAAAGAACCAAGCAAGGGCCCGGAATGAAGCATCAGGAAGAAACGTTACTCACTGTCTTTTCTTAGGCATGTGAATAATGAGGTGTCAGCTTTAGATACTTTCCTGGGAGACTGCAACCAGAGGAGTCACAGAGCCTAGAATGTGTAGGAAGCTCCCTGCCACCTGGCTGCAGCAAGGAGAAGCATTCATGTTTCCTAAGAGTGACTGACCACCTGCTGTGTCGCCCTCTGTCACCACATCCACAGCAGTTTAAGTGGAGAACTGGGTTACCATCCCAGCCCTCTCCTGATCCTGATACAGCACAAGTGCAGTTCCTTCGCCTGCTTACCTCCACACCAGGCATGACAAACTCGAGGCCTGCGGGCTGCACGCCTTGTTTATTTGGCCCGTGTTAGCCTTTGAGTTTGATATGCTGGTTCTACAATAACGAAAGTTGCTATTATACCAATTTGACAGTTGAAAAAACTAAGGCTCAGAAAGGTTAAAATTTCTTGCCCATGATCACAGTGCTGAGTGACCTTGCCTTTAACCCTGTCTGCTTTTAACTTGGCTTCAGAGCCCAATATAGCCTCTGCTCAAAAGAAGGTGAATGCTTACTGGTTTACCCTGTGAGTTCCCACAGCCTAGAGGTAAAGACTTTAGGTATTGTGGGAGCCTGTTTAAAATAGAACCTCTTATTTCACAAGGTGGCTCTTCCTAAAATGCTGACGTGTACTATGTGGTTAGGTCTATGATGGTTGCATCTGTATTGCACATGGAAAGACTTTTTTTCCTTGTCATTATTCCCTACACAAAATGCAGTACAACAACTACTTACATAGCATTTACATTGTATTAGGTATTATAAGTAATCTAGAGATGATTTAAAGTACAAGGGAGGATGTGCATAGATGATATGCAAATACTATATCATGTTATATAAAGGACTTGAGTATCCATGAATTTTGGTATCTGAGGGGGAAGGGCTTCTAGAACCAATTCCCCTTGGACACTGAGGGACCACTATACTTTTAAGCTTGTACACACTGTATGTAATAAAGATAAAATAACTGATGCTAATGGCAGTGTTACTAAAACAAATATAATAAAAGCCTAATATGCAAATTATCCCCTCAATGGGGAGTTCAACTGGGAGTTCAACCAGGGGGTGGGGCCTGCTGGCAAACCAGGGGAAGGGAGGCCCTGGCCAGTAGCTGGCAGCCACTAGGGACTCAACCTGTGCACGAATTTCATGCACTGGGCCTCTAGTAACAAATATAAATGGCAAATAATTACAACAACAGGATTTGTAAGCCCCAGATAATTTCTTAGTAGAAGAGTGAGAAACTGCAAAAATCCAAGAAATCTTAACTCTGCAATTCCCTCTTACTATCACTAGTGTGTGGGTGAGAAATCTTCTCTTCTCTCCCATAAAATGACATTGTGAGCTGAGTAACTTGAAATGTTAAGGCAGTGAACTGTTAACCACCTGGGAATATCCAGAGCATTCTTTCCAAAGGAAAGCACTACCTAGTGTGCACTCAGTATTCTAAGAGGTGAACGAACGTTCACTCAACCACAATATAACATGGGGATTCTAGGAGAGCAAGAGAAGGCCACCAACTTTGACTTTTCAAATCCCTCCCCCAAAATAAATGGAGAAAAAGTCAGCAAATGTGGATTTTAGAACTAGAATGTAAATATAGGTGAACTCTGTTGCAATACCCAGGTAGCTGCAAGAAGGTGGTCATTTTTAAGAAACGCCAGTAGAATAAAAAAGAACTGGGATGATTTTCACTCTTTTTTGTTTGTTTGTTTCTATTATGCTATCATAAAGGGCTTGAAATATCACAACATATTATGAGGACGGAGGTAGTACTATTAGCATTTCATAAACAATCCTTTCCATCAACCCCAGAAATTCATGGATAGCTAGAAGCTAATTAAGTGGCAAAGCAGTAATTTAAATTTATGTTTGCAGATTCAAACCTTCAACTCTTTCTAGTAAATATTTTCACTCTAGGGTGAGGCCCCTATGAAGTGGACACCGGTGGCTCTCAGATATGAACAGCCTAATGTTGTTGTTTTGGGCTTTGATTTTTAAATTCACGTGGGTAGAGCACATTAGTACATGGCTCAAGGTTTCCTTAGTAAAATGATTCCCTATTAAGGGATTGAATTAATGAATTCATTCATTATAGACCAGTGACCTGCGTGACCCTACTTTATTAGTCATTACAAGAGAAAGATACTCTGCTTCAGACACCCGCAAAAAATCGCTTGGCTTAGTGGGTGAATCACATGAGCTTGGTGAGGTTTTAGGTTATTGTTCTAGTGATAGCAAAGTTTTTAGAGGTAGATCTCAGAAGCAGAAAGGGAGGAGTAAGGCTTTTCCTCTCTGAAGGACCCCAGAAGATACAGTTTTTCTAAAGGTCATGATTAATACAGGATCAGCAGTGTGAGGATATTCAATAGCATGAGCTGTCCAGTGAGTGGATGCGCCTGCTCTTCCTGGTCCTTCTTTGGGTCCCTGCCTTTCTAACCTCCACAAGCAGAGTGGAAAGAACACTGACTTCAGCGTGAGAGCCGGCTCTAATCCTGGCTCACCCTGAGCCCTGGTGTCCTTCATGCAGAAAATCTAGGTGGATTTAGGGAAGTTTTTGCTGACTCCCTTCACCAGCTTACATCCTGTTGCTATGATCTCACAGAACCCTCGTTCCCTTGTGATGGCAAACGTGGACAGGGACTATCCCCTGTTGCTGTGTATCCCTAACACTGACCACTACAGTGGGGGCAAAGAAGTATTCAAAATAGAACTTGCTTACATGAATTCATATGACCCAATCAGGCTGTGGAGATGATGTAATGGAAAGTAGGAAAAAAGTTGTCCCTGTAGTGAACTAGACTGAAAAATACAGGCCTACCTGAAGGACATTTAAATCCAGGTTTTTAAACATCACTAAATAGTGGTCAAAATCACATATATTTAAGCATTCAGCCTGCTGCATCAAATTTCTTTTAGATTTAATTAATAAAAAGTGTGCCTTTTAGTTCCATTCAATGTATAATTACCAGTCACTTGAAAAATGTGTGGGGTAACAGAGGAATGATGGATAAGGAAAATTCACCAGGCAAAAATCTTGTGGTCTTATACCTCCCTCGAAGATTGTGATTCTAATCCAGTACTGGGATTGTGGATGAAAAAAATAAATATACCTTCAGAATTATCTCATCTGTCAAATTTTGAATTTCATAGAGAATGAAACAGAAACTCACCAAAATTATACAAATTAGTCAGGAATCATTTGTTCTAAACTTAGAACATTACTAAACTTCCCTTAATAATACTCCACTGCTCCTATTATTTTATTATGATTATTATTATCAATTTATATTTTTCCCCAGTCATGTCTGGTATATATTCATAAATGGTCTTATTAACAGTTGCCCAGCAGAAAAGCACATATCCTGCTGCTTAGAGCGGGAGAGTTTCCCAATATCATCATGCATAGTAGACAAGGGAGATTTTACAAAGTGGCTATTTCTTAGGTAGTTAAAATAACAGTTAACAACCCAAAGCATAACAGAAAGAGAGCCATCTGAAATAACAAGGGGTAGAGAGTTCCCCTTCCCATCAGCCTCACCTCCTTGAATTTGGAAAGTCCCAGTCATCTCCCCCCCACAAGCTTTGGACCCTGATGATCAAGGTTTGGGTTCCAGCTCTACCATTTAAGACTTTGGGCAATTTGGTGAATGACTTCACTTATAACCTAGAAAAAATTTCTTTCCAAAGGATGGTTTTGAGCATTCAGTGAGACTTCTGCAAAGGACTGGTACACAGTAGGCAACTTTAAATATTCCTTTCCTCTGAAGGGCCATCAAACCCATCATTAAAGCTATTACCCGGCCTTTTCTTGACCGAGTGTTTCAACATTTATTGGGCTTAATTTCCAAATCTTATAAACTTTTAAAATTATTCTTACAAATATATTTGTTTAACATTTCCACTCAGCAAAATACTACCATAAACCAAACATAGAGAATATCTGATCAGTGGGCAGAGATTAATTGCTCAATTATTATGTTCCCACATGTTTTATAGCCTCTATTTCTCAAAGGAGTTCAGATTTGAATTTATAATGCAGGGTCATTAAACCACATTTGAAAGCTAATTGATAATATATAATCTCAGCAACATTCTTTTTGCCTTCTGCATAATTAATGAAGCTCAGAGCATTATATCTTCCAATTAAGTGTTTGGTTATATGCCTTGCTTCCATATATCATCAGTTCCTATCATTGGCCATTTTTCTTTTATTTTGTAATTTCAAAAATTTTACTGGAAGTTGGTATATCCTGATTCTCCACCAAAATAAAAATAACCTGCTATTAAGAATAATGTGTTGTGGCTAGGTTTTATTATCTATAGCTATTGGGCCTCTTAAAAATAAGACACAAATTGTCCCTTCTTTAAAAAATATTATAAATCACTCAGTCTTTGGGAACCATGCTGTCAGTATTCATTCTTTACTTTTAGCGTGGCCAATAAGAAATCATCCAAGAGAGAAAAGGATCACCCTGTCAGCACAGCCACCTTAATTCTACTCCGTGGGCCCAGAATTCAACTCAGTACACCCAACTCTTGGCTGACTCTCTTCTCGAATCCTGCCTCCTTCCTTTCCCTCTCAAGTCAGTCCCTCACCCCTCACCCATTCACCACCCCACCACCCACAGCTGTCTTTTTTCAAGTTTCTTATTCTGAGTTCTATTGCATTTTGACAAGTCACAGGTTGCCTGCATTTATATTGTTCAAAATTCTTCTTTTACCTTATTCATATCGACGCTACAAATTTAAGGTGGACATCTGTAAGTGTGGGTGTTAAGCATCAATTAAATGAAGTTACACAAAAATAATGCTTAATAAATATTACCTACTGTTTTTAGTTTTAGTTTTATCATGAATTCATCTGTAATTAGGCTACTAGCATGAGCGCTGAAATTTAGTAATTAATCCCCTAATAGTATTTTATATCTAGTACAGCTTAATATTTTATGTATTATTTTCAAGACTATAAATTATTTAAAAGGTATCATGCCTTCTATGTCTCTGTATCTCCTAAGTAGAAATAGTGAAAATTGTACTAGCAATAGTCTATTATATCATGACACCGTAATAGCAATCTTCTAGGGTTAGATTACCATATCGTTTGATAGATGAAGAAGCTGAAATTCACATAGCTTATGATGTCAGGACCACAATTCAACTTTAGATAATGTAACCACAAAGCCAGTTCTCTTAACCACTATGATAATACCAAGTTGACACTTGAACAACAGAGGGGTTAGGGGACCCACCCTTGACAGTTAAAAGTCCATGTCTAACTTTGGATTCCCCCAAAACTAAACTTGTCTCTTAGTAACTACAGGGGATTTTTTCCAGGACCTCCTGCAGATACCTAAATGGGAAGATGCTCAAGTTCCCTATAAAATGACATATACATCAATGCATGCAGTTGACCCTCTACATCTACAGACTCTCAACCTCAGATTGAAAACAGTATTGGTATTGATTGAAAAAAAATCCATATATAAGAGGGCCCATACATTTAGAACCCATGTTGTTCAAGGGCCAACTGTACTACCTAAACTATATATCATAATGCCCTTCAATAATGAGCATCTAAAAGGTTTATTGTCTTGATTGTCTCATTTGATTCTTCTCTCTTGCAGATGGACCCCCACGAGAACATCTTACTGAGCACTCTAGAGATAAAAAATGAAATGGCCACATCTGAGGCTGTGATGGGACTTGGAGACCCCAGGAGCACAATGCTGGCTTACGATGCAGCCAACATCCAGTATCGGAAAGCCGGGCTGCCCAGGCATACTTTTGGCCGAAATGCCCTGGAACGACACGTGGCACAGAAGAAAAGCCGCCTGCGGAGACGCGCCTCCCAACTGAAAATCACCATCCCCGACTTGACTGATGTGAATGCCATAGACCGGTGGTCCCGCATATTCTTCCCAGTGGTTTTTTCCTTCTTCAACATTGTCTATTGGCTTTACTATGTGAACTAAAACATAGCCTCCCTCGGGAAGCAAGGACTAGATGCCTCCTCAAACCAGTTGTACAGCCTGACGTAGGACTTGGAAAACACATCAATCCAGGACAAAAGTGATGCTAAAATACCTTAGTTGCTGGCCTATCCTGTGGTCCATTTCATACCATTTGGGTTGCTTCTGCTAAGTAATGAGTACACTAAGGGCCTTGCGATTTTGCAGTTAAAATGCAAGTGATTTGTACACATGCTGGCAAGACTGAGGCTGAGTGTTCCACTTCATCTGCTTAGTGTGCAAGCGACACGGAGGGGAATTATTTAGAAGATATTCTTAGAAGGCTCAATAGCACTATCAGTCATGTCTCTGAGAAGTCATATCCAGATATTCCCATCTTCCTTCCTAAGGGTGGCATGCTGCTGAGATGACACCATGCTTAGGAAACATTATCCTCAATGTCATGTGAACATGCTTACAGAAGATGGTCTCTGCCCATCTTATTAAGGCGATAATGGTGCCCTGGGATGAAAATTCCCACTGGATTCTAGAAGGTTCTCATGTAGTTCAAACAAGATGTGGGGAGTCAAGACAGAGATTCAGGAAGCCAAGTTGGCCAGTTTCAGATTGCTTGAGCACTGGGAATCAACTATGATGTCTTCCATTTTGGCATGTAGAGCCCAGGAGAATTCTAAACGTTATCATGCACGATGACCAAAGAAACTTTTCTAAAACTCTGTTCCCTAGGTGGTTAAAAGAAGAGTTAAAAACCCAGAGCAGAGTGGGAAATCCAGAAATGACTGTTGGAACAAAATTGAAGCAAGCAAGTATCATGACCCTTATCAATCCACACAGCTTCTGGTTTATACATATTATGGTCAGTGGCAAAGGTAGAAAGAGAGATTTTTTTGTTCCAACTTCACAAGCTTTTGAAAGCATGCCTATAGAGGCTTATATAGTTTATTTAATTAAAAGACACCCACAAAAGAGAAAAGTTAGCCAAATTAGCATCATCTTAGATGCAGGTTAGGTTGAGAGTTATCAAATATGTGAATATAAAGTGCAAACAGGTTGCTATTCTCACACTACATCAGCTGTCTCTGCAACATTTTTCCCTATAAGTTCATTTCTGACTTTAATAGGGTATTTCCAAAGAGGGATTTGTTCACTTATTTAAAGAATTAATGTTCCTTTCCAGCTTTCTTGCTTCTGAAATTCTGATTATATTCTTAGGAGACAGAAGAAGTAAGGCTTTGGAGAGATTGAGTGAGCTCTATTTCCTTAGGTGCAATGAAATTCACCTTGCTATTTTTTATAGCAAACAATACTTCAAAGATTATGTGCACAAGTAGAGCTAGTTTGTGGGTTTATTAGGTTTTATTTTGTTAAGGTTGCTTTCATTGTGTATGTTGCAATCTCCTCAGTCAAGGAAAATATGATAAGAGTGGAAAATAGGATAACAAAGCCACATTAACTGATGAAGGATATGGACCTCAGTTGATACTGCAGAAAAATGTCTAACTGATAATCAGGTAGGCACGATGTATTCTTTTATTCCATTTTTAAATTGTCATTGTACTTCGTTCTTTACCAATTAGACATATGCATTCATATGTTGGACAGTAAGAAGAGTAAGCTAATATATTTTTATTTCTATTCATGTGAGGTTTATATTTTGCTTTTTTCATTGAGAAAATAGTGAACTGCTTAATTTTCCGTAAAGTTTGATTTGATTGAACTTCTCTTTGGAGCATGACTTTGCTATGTATTTAAAAAACAAAAACCACTTCTTTTCAGAGTAACATTTCCTAATTTTGCATAATAGCCAAGATCATTATCTGACTGTGGATAAATATTATGCTTTTCCCCCCTGATGATTTAGCTGCTTGGAATAGGGTAGGTCCTATTGTCCTTCTATTTCAAGTATCTGACAAGAAGAAGGAAAAAAAGTTTAGTACTTAGCCTTCTGAATTTGGCTCAAGATTAGATGGTATTTTTCTCCCCACCTGTATCAGGGACTGTGGCCCTTATTTCTTGATTATACACTTGAACACCTCTGAGTATGATCTGTGGGCAGAATCCATCCAAGCTTCCGCCCATGGGCTCAGAGTAGAGATTCTTTAAGCTTCTCCAGGGACACACTTCCACGTAGGCAGCAATCTGGGGGCACCACACTAATAAAAGTGCCTGCCCCTTGTCACCAGGGGTTAGTCTGAATAGCATATACCAGGAAGGAGCATATTAATAACTCAGGTGCACAACTCCAACATGCCATTCTGGAATGGTTTTTCTAGAAACAACCCTGAGCCCAAGTCAAGAAATGGGCTCTTATTTGTAATTATTGTAAAAGCCATAAAAATCCTTGGTATTGTCACGTAACAAATATTTGATATCTGAAGAAGTCAACAGAGTAATCTAGATCAGAGTGGAGAGAAGCAACCTCTCAGCATGAGCGTCAAAAGCATATAAGCAGGGATTCATTTCTACCCCCAGTGATAAGCAGAAACTGGAAAAGGAGAAAAGATGGAAACTGGAACAGATGCTCTAGAGCAGAATCCATATGTTGGCATTCAATAACCACATAGTTAGAAACAACTGACTCATCTTGCCCAGAGGTAACAAATGGTAGATATAGAATTTATTCTTCAACTATATGTTTACTGTGGTTGAATTGGTTTGAGAGGAGGGGGTCGGGGAAGGGTGTTAGATCTTACAAGTCCACAAAGACCAGTCAGCTTGATATCCAGTGGTTAAAATTAGGGACCACAAAAGTGTGTTTTGGCAATTCTGATATGCTATTACTATCAGCTTATACATTTATGTACAGGTTTTTTTAAATTATAAAACAGCCAGATAGCCAGCGATTAAGGTGTTTTTTCATCTTTGTGATATTCATAGGCGAATTCTGACTCTAAAATTCACAGTCGAAATGAAATCTTTGATCTCAATCTGTATATATATACATATTGTACATGACTGCTAGTAGGTATGAAATGCATTTTCAGAACTGAAAACTCATGCAACAACATCATGTGTTTGCATAGGGAATGTTACAGTTCTTTCCACTACAGTTTTACTAACGGGAAAGACATAAGATAAGCAGTGCTGTCTAGACATTTCCTCTTCTCATTTCTTCAAAAGCAGTGCTCGGTTAAAAAAAATAAAATAAAATAATAATAATAATAGTTGATGAACCAAAAGACTTTACATTGTAGCTTTAGTAACAACAAAGATATCTGTCAGCTTAAAAAAGCACAACACATAGAGAAAGTTCAGTAGAAAGCATAAAGGAGAAATGAATCATGCTTATTTTAAGCCAGACCTGCATTAAATTGGCAACTCACCCAATTTTCATTTTCTATAGACAACTGTGTTCCAGTCTTATGATTAACTTCATACTCAACAACAAAACAGCCAAGCAATCAACAAACAACAGGTCATACAACAGTGTACATGTATATATGTATATAGAGAGATCCATATAAATATACATGCATATATATGCATTCATACATTGGAAAACAAAAGGAATAAGCTAATATCTTTTATTTCCTTCATTCGACCAGTGTATGAGTGCTTTTAACTTGGCAACACAAATCCACATATTGAAACAAGTGATACAGGGTACTGAGCATTTCTCTATCAGCAAATAATGCCTACTGTTCTTAGGAACCATTGCACAATCCGACACTACAATAGTGCTGTACCTCAGAACATTGGAAACTCACTAGCTCTCGCATTGCTTGTCTACTTGCTCTTTTTCAAGGAAACAAATAACATTATCCATTGGTCATTTAAAAACAAAAATGTCTTAAGAAAACAGAAAATGATTTTTAAAAATCCTTCCAGGAGGAGGAAAAAAAATAAGTAAACCTCACCATGTTGGTTAGGGAAAATATCTCAACTGTAGCAATCATGCCATTTTGCTAAGTGTACAGAGTCTACGTAATGTGAGCAACCATAACTTTCACTGAGTGTGTGTAAATATTAAAACGGATTTCTTAAATATTTTTAACTTCTAATTTGTATTTTATGGTAAGGCAGTGTGAGAATTCTGTTTATGGCTTATGTTGATGTGTTATAATAGACTGTAAATAATTAAATATGCTGTAAATCAATAGTCAATAGATACAAAATAATTATGTCATTTTTTCTCAATTTTTATTTCTTTTTTACTAAGTACAGTTACTGCAGTGCCCCAACAGAGTAATTGAAACATCCTTTTTGCATAAATGGTTTGGGATCCCAGATAGAAGGATTTCAGTTTGATAACACACACACATGCTCACTCACACACAACTGCACACACTCACTCATAGTCTCATACATATCTACACATACACACTCTCAGTCACACACATCTACACACACACACTTGCTCACACACACACATGCATCTACCCACACATTCAAACACAATATTCTTTCCCTTGCCCACTCACTCCCACTCCTACTCCCTCTATAGGAAACACACAGTATTCATGTAGTGAATGTAACAAACCAAGAGAGAGCCTTAGAAATGGCAATTGGGAAAAGCAGAAATCATCATCATTTACTTGAAAGGGTTTTTATGTGTCAGAATTCAAGAAACCAAAGGTTGTAACTTACATGTCAATTTTCAAAGAGTAAAAGTTTCTATTGACAGCACTACAGGAAATAAAATTGCTTATGATGCATAAATGCTTCAGAAATTTGTTACACACAATACATCCTAGAAGACCTTTTTTTTTTTTAATAATAGCATTTTGTCCTTAGATAGTATTCTTTCTTTCAACCAAAGACTCCAGTTATTAAAAAACAAAAAAGGAAAGAAAAAATGAAAAATGAGGGAAAATAAAAAAAAGACACTGCTTTACACCAAAGGTATGAACACAATTTTCCAGGTATACTAGGAACATTGTCAAAAATAGTAAAGAGCCAACATAATGCTAATTAAGATATTACCCTAAATAAATCATTTAAGAAAAAAATACATAAAAGCAGCAGTACTCTTAAATATCTGTTGTTATTTGCATAGGGAAGTAAAACATTTCTATAGATGTTTGCAAAATTGTGACATCAGATATTAATTTGCTTTGAGAAGTTCTTTTGTGACAACTATGATCCAAAATGATGAAAAACAAAACTTTGTGTTTTTTAACTTTCAAAAGCAAATGTCTCTCTCCTGTCTCATGTCCACTAAGCTGATGCCCATGTGTGTGTCCTTGCACTGTTTTTCCCTTTGAGGTTCAGTAATTTGTGTTCACCCACACTCCTTTTTAACATAATTCAAAGTTGCAAGTAATTTAAGTTCCATAACATTTTTTTAATTTTTATTTGCATGGGTGTTTAAATGGTTTTGTTATGAATATTGTCCCTGCGCAGTTCTGAATTGTCCTTTTATAAAAAGTGATATTCTAATTCCTTCACAATGTAGTGTCTATCGCCTTACTATTTACCTTGTAGCCTTTCTTAATATGCACATAATGCAGATTTTCCAATGGCTAGGAAATGCAAACCATAAGTGGATATCATCACATCTATTTTTCATGTCTTTCTAAAAACAGGACTACTAACATCTCTGGGATACATGAGATAGTAACAAATGAGGATTATAAATGAGTAGCACATAAGAATTATTTTCTTGAATTTAAACTTATTACAGTCAGTTTCAGCATGTAAATATATAATAATGTTGGCTAGTGTGTAATTCTTGAACTAAAAAATATAAATAAAACTTGAAAGGATGTGTGTGTGTGGTTTCATTGGGTTCAGAAATTTTATTCTCTATTAGTATGAGTTAGGTTAAGGAAGGAAGGCTTTTGTGAAGAGCAAGGAGGAGCTTCGGAACTTGGGACCAGCTGTTGGGCAGACTTGAATTTGAGCTCTGATTTATCATATATTAGGTATCCTAGAGGCCCGATGCATGAAATTTGTGCAAGAGTAGGCCTTCCTTCCCCTGGCTGCGGGCACCAGCTTCCCTCTGGCACCCAGGACCCGGGCTTCCCTCCTGCCACTGGCAGGCACCTGGGACCTGGGCTTCCCTCACAGCCCCGGCTTTGTCCAGAAGGTCATCCAGTCTAATTAGCATATTATGCTTTTATTATTATAGATGATTATGCAGCTACTTAATCTCAGTTTTCTTATCTGTAAAGCAAAGATATAATTGTAATTGTACATCCTTCAAAGGGCTATTGTGAAGATGAAATGAAATAACCCATAAGAAGTTCTTAGCACAATACAAGACATGTGATAAGTGGTATGTAAACAGTAAGTAGTATTGTTGTTCCTCTTGTTAAGTATCGTCATTACTAGAATATTCAGTACATACATCACAGAATCTTATTATGCTCATGATTATTAAATGTTCTGGTAGATTAGATATTTTATATTGAAGATAATCAAGAACTTGGCTTCAATTATGAAAACATGGTAAACATAAGGTGCTCATTCATTTAACATTCAACAGATATCTGCTGAAGACATTATACTAAGTACCTTGCAAATTTAATATTCATCTAATCCTTACCATCTTCCTAAAACTTAAAGACACTCAAGATCAAAAAGAATAAGAATCTTGCCCATGAGCATGAAAGAACTTGGATTTCTACCCAGGCTGGAGTGACCCGCAAATCCTTGCAATTTCTTTCCATCTCATCATTAAAAGTAAGTGACCAGGCTCATTTAATTCTCATTATTTTGGTCGTTTCTCAAGAAACGTGTGCTGAGAGCCCACCATCTGCCAGATCTCATGCTGGGTTTGGAAAGATAGAGGCCTGACCTGGATTATAGGCCAGCTCTCTAAAGAATGGGAACTCTCCCGAGACTGGTGACTCCGTTGGTGACAAGCCTGGTGTCTTTCACTCTTAGTGACTTTAGAATGTCCAAGCAGTGCCCCATTTGACTCTGTCAGCTTGAGCGAGGTGACCTGTCAGGATAAAACTGCCCAATAGAGTCAGGATTTACAGGAGGTATAGCTACTAAGGGCTGACCACCTGTAGGAAGAGTGCCAACCCGGTTCTTCTCAATCTTATGATGTAAATTGCAAATTGTATAATCTAGAAGTGTAAAGTACATGTACATCTGACATCCCTCCTGCTACGTTGTCAGCATACCTATCCAACAGAACAAATATGCTCAAACACCTGAGCAGGTGAGTATGAGCCGATGTGAGTGGGGTATGGTGAGAGGTCTGTTGCTTACCTTGGGAAGAGAACATTCCTAGATATTTCCCCCAACACAAGAAGAGATTGATTGGTAATTAGAAAATTCCCCCACTCATATTCTAACTACTATAATTTCCTAAAGTGGAGCTTTCAATATCTTGCTCTCCTCTGAAATTTGTTTGAATTCTGAAATAATGTGACATTTTTTATGCTGAATATTTCTCTAAGCCACAAAATCCACCTCCCAGGATAATACCAGTTTAGTGGGGAAAGTACTCAGGGATGATAGTAGGCCCAATCAGTCTGTAATCCTTGAGTTTTTAAAGCAGGCATTAGCAAAATAATGTAAACCCATTTTTGTCCCTAAAATTGCGGTGTCAGAGCACTAGCCAATATGCAAGCCCTCTGTCACCCTACCCACCATGGCATTACTCTGCATGGCATCTTGAATCAGAGAATAATCTGGGGTGACAAGTTTCAGACAAGCCCCAGAATGATTAGGCTTCTTTGAACCAAGCCTGATTGAAAAAAAATGGAAGGATTTCTTCACCTAGTGTTCTTTACATGCTTAAAAACACAATTGGAGGGATCGAAGACTCACTTAAGGTTGGCAACCTTTCAGAAGTGGCTTTCCAAATCTTTATTTATGCATTCTATTTTCTATTCCACTTGCCAGGAATTCATTTAGAAGATATCTCTCTCTCTCTCTCTCTCTCTCTCTCTCTCTCTCTCTCTCTCTCTCTCTCTCATATATATATATATATATCAACAAAACTCTTGATGCATACAAAGTACAACATGATTAATAAATAAAAACTGTTTTACCTGTTTTAAAAGCCTTCATCTAAAATTAAATTACAGGGATCTTGCCAGTTTGAAGTAAGCTTTTCCCATTTCACCATTGGCAGATATTAAGGATGCTGGCTCCTGGCTCTGGTTCTTGTTCCAGGAGAAGTCTCAGAGCACTTGGGATGGCCCCTTTGGGAGCCCTGGTTTGGAGGGGACAGGAAAAAACAAATGCTCAGAGAGCTCCCCAAGCCCACACAGCATATGCAGACCTGGCGGGGCCTCCTGCTTCCAGTCTCCTCTTCCCAGCTGTATTAGTATGCATTCTCCAGAAAAACAGAGCCAATAGGATGTGTGGGTAAGTATAGAGAGAATTTAAGGATTTTGTTCATGCAATTTTGGAGGCTAGCATGTCCAAAATCTTCTGGGTTGACCAGCAGGCTGGAGACCAGAAAAGATCTCATATTGTGGTTCAAGTCCAAAGGTTATCTGTTGGCCAAATTTCTTCTTGCTCAAAGGGCCTTCACCTGATTGGATGACGCCCATCCATATTATGGAGGGCAATCTGCCTTACTCAAAGTCCATTGATTTAAATTTTAATCTCATCCAAAAACAGCCTTATGGAAACATCTAGAATAACATTTGATTACATATCTGGGTATCATAGTCCAAACAACTTGACATATAAAACTAACCAGCACCACAAGCCCATGCCCAGATATCTAATCATATCATGTCCCTTTATGAAACCTTCGAAGTTTCTACCTTAGCCTAAGGAAAGCGTAAGTTGATCATGATACCCAAGGTCCTTTGTGATCTGTTTGTTGTGCATTTTTAATTTCTAGACCTTGTATTCTTCATCCTGCCCTTGAATCCCAGGCTCCCACTAGGTTGAATTACTTTCAATTCCATGGGGACACTGTTCGCTCCCTTGCCTCTAGCTTTTGCTCTTACTGTTTCTTCCTAAGGTACTTTTCTTCATCCCCGAAACTCACTCCTTATTAATTCCTATTCATAATTTCCAGGTAAAAACTTAGACATCACTTCATTTGGGAGAGTTCTCCTGACTCCAAAAACTGATGATTAATCCCAGCAGTCAGCACCCTGCTTAGCACTGCATCTGCTTAGTAACTGTTTGTTACATAACTGAATAAAGTCTACGTGTTCTGCAGAACCAAGAATAATCCTGAGTATGAGTAAGTGTAGTGTCAGGTGAGAGCCTAAGCTATTTAACAATGGGTACTTTTGCTCATGGAACCAACGTTCTTAGCACTCTCTGGGTTTTGCTCCCACTTCTCAGGGTCCTTTGCTGATTTCTCATCTGCTTGACAACCTCTTCACACTGGAGTGCCTCTAATTTATATCTTCATTCCACACTCCTTTCCTAAACTCCAGTCATTTTCTTGACATTATATTTTGGATAGCAAATGGACATCCCAAACTCAAAATGTTCATAATTGGTCTTTCCCCCAAAATGGGTGGCAACTTCAGTTACTCTGACAAGAAAAACCCTGTAGTTATTTTTCATTCTTCTTTTCCTCTGACCTAGCATCTAATTCAGCAGAAAAGCATGGTGGCTATAACTTCAAAATGTATCTTGACTCCTCACCCTCTTCTCTGCACCATCCTTGTCTGAGCCACCACAGGCTTTACCTAGACTATTCTGAGAACCTGGTCTTCTTGATGGTGCCCTACAGACTGTTGTCAACACAGGAGCCAGGCTGATCATTTTAAAAGGTAAGTCAGATCATGGAATTGCTCTGACCAACTCCCTAACTGGTGGCACCTTAGCCTTTGGGAGGTTGGACAAGTGAATGCTTACTCTCACTTTTAATACTTTACTATTAAGAGAATTGCTAAGTCAAATTATATGGACCTTTTTGAGGCTTGAATGCACACCATCACTTTGTGCTCATCTTCCGTAAATGAGAGTATCTGGTTTCCCAATTCTCTCCAATGTTGTTATAATTTTGTCTCATGTTAAAACATTTTCCAATTTATTAGCCAGGAAATACAGCCATTTCATTTCGTATGTATTTGGTGGTTAGTAAGATCTATGCTTATCAGTCACTTTTCTTTCATGCACTGCCTAGAAATGGCAAGTTTGAAAATGGGCGCAGTTCTAGGCTAACAAAGTTGAACTCAATGAAATGACAGGAAGCTTACAATGGAACCAGTACTCCCAAATAATTTTTCTTGAAGGATGTAAGAAAATGTTTATTATTTCCAATTACCTTCGGTTTAGTCCTTTGCTTGTCTTCTCCTACTAATGAATGACCAAGAACACAGATGCATAGCTTTGTCAATGAGTGTCCTTCATTGTTCTTTTGCCAGTGATTATTTATTATGCAAATATTATAGGTATATATTTGAGGACACTGAAATGTCCATCTAGGGTTTCTAAATAATGGAAGAAGCTGGGTAAATAGACATGTTATTGTCAAAATTATTTCAGAAGAATTCATATAAGCCTGAGGATTCCATCATTCCTTAAGGGAAATAAGTTGCAAGATTCACAAGTGTTGTCTTAACATAGAATAAAAGTTAGGTTCGGGGACCCTTTGTAAGTTCTGCAGTTCTAGAAGGCAGCCATCTCTGATATCCCTCAAGAATATGTCTGAGTTGGTATAGTATCAGTTTTAACTTTTCTAAATGCTCCCACAGAACTTTTAGAGATATAGAAGACTAAGACCAAGAGAGGATTAAAAGCTAGGTCCCCTGGTACTTAATCCAGCATGCTATCATTACAGTGTGTCCTTTCTAATATAACCCAGCAATTATAGATGATAATGACCAAATTTCAATCTAAGCAATGGGGCATAGTGGGTGGGACCACATCTAACAAGAATCAAGTTAATTCTTGAGTTGCTAGACCAAGGTTTTTCAAAATGTTGCCTGCTGGTGGATCACTTGTATCTAAATCACGGGGACTGGTCCCATTCCAGTGCTACCAAAACATGGTCTCTGGGATTGGAACCTGAAGAAGCTCCATTTTTTTTTTTAACAAGAACACAGAGGTTATTCTGTTGCACAGCGTTTTCTAAGATAATCATTGCCTCTCTTTCTTTTTGGGGAAGGCATTAGGATGGATTCGAATTTGATTTCAGCTTCTCACAGATATTGTTGTGGTACTTATGTCTGATTATTTTAATTCAGTTATTAATCTGAGGAGAGTGAGAGAAAGGAAAAAATAATGTGAGAGACTCAGGATGCAGAAACAAATTAACTATTAATGATCCAGGTGTGGATGAACAGTATGCCACACTCACACCAAAAAAAAAAACACCCCAGCCCTAACCTGTTTGGCTCAGTGGATAGAGCGTCGGCCTGTGGACTCAAGGGTCCCAGGTTCGATTCTGGTCAAGGGCATGTACCTTGGTTGCGGGCACATCCCCAGTGGAGAGTGTGCAGGAGGCAGCTGATTGGTGTTTCTCTCTCATTGATGTTTCTAATTCTCTATCCCTCTCCCTTCCTTTCTGTAAAAAAAATCAATAAAATATATTTAAAAAAAACAAAAAAACCACCAGAGCATTCCTTATTTAAGAGGGCCTTCACTTAACTGTTTTAATAAGAGCCAGTCAACTGAAAAACACCTTGGAACAAATGATAAAGAACACAGTGTCTCATGCATAAACAATGCGGCGTCCTAGGAGGCCGGTGGATGGGCTTGCAGCCAGACAGGTCTGGGTATGAATCCCAACTCCTCTCCTATTAGCCATGCAGCCTTGCTTGAACAGTTTAAACACTCTAATCCTCAGTTTCATTATCTGTCAAATGAGGCTCATACTTATTCTTCCTTATAAATTTGTAAATATTTTTAAAGTCGCTCACATTCAGTTGACCCTCAGTTAAGCTCAAGATAAAAATGAGTAAGTAATCAAAAATGCAGACTCTGACCAATGCCAAAGAATGTGGTATAACACAGATTTACTGGGTCTTGTAACTGGTAGCTTTTTCTGGTTTAGGACCATCCAAATGTACTGTTTATGATTTTATTGACTTGAGAGATAAAAACAAACAAACAAGAATATATCTCAATTCTTTTTCCTCATCTCAGATAAAATGTAAGAAACAAAGAAACAAGCACTTAGCTGCAGATTGTTTTAATCTTTTGTATTGCTAACACATCATTCCACTGGGAAAGATAAGACTTTTGCTCCAATGAAAAGGAAGTCACATGAAGCTATCAAACCCAACTCAACTTCACTTGCTGCCTTTGAATAAACAAATGAAATAGGCCCTATTTTATGTATTCGGGTGGCACTACCAATCAAGGTACCTCACATTCCCAACCTCCAGAGTGGACTTTGTGATTTAATCAGCCAGTCCTCCTAAACTCAGTACTGAGGTAGGCATATCATCCCCCAGGCCATGTGGAGTCCTTTTAATGACACTGATAGGAGTCTAATTTCATTGATCTGAGAGGTTGAGGAGGAAAAACTGTAACCAGCTGACTAGTCCTCCCAACCTCTGATTCTGACAGCTAACTCAGTGATCTTCAGCAATGGTTTTCTGTTTTCAGGATTTTAAGTAAATGCTCCAAGATATTGTAATTGTTGCCATGATTGTTACTGCTCTTGTGTTGGTATGAAACTATGAATGTCATAACTCTGCATTTTATCCCATTAATTTTGACCTGACCCTGGAAGATGCATACCTGCAGGCATATGTATTCTCTTGATTCTAAAGCCTGGGTGAGTTTCAGAGCATGCAGTCAGCTGAGAGGGCCGTAAACAAGACTGGCTTTCTGAGAAAGAGCCTGCCAGGGATGCTGCTACAAGCATATTGTGTGAGCAGCTGGCCTCAGCAGCACTGAGAATCTACCAAAAAAGAAGGTAGAGAAATAAATTTGCAAGCAACAGTTTGGGATCAAGGGGGTCCAGAAGGCATGGCCTTTCCTTGTATCCCTACTGCCTCTGGGAAGTTTCCTGAAGAGAGATGCCTCAGCCCATCCATCTGCTGGAATGGAGTTAGGGGTTTGCTGTAAAGCCCATCTACAGTTTCAATGAGATTTATCTTATTCCAAACTCCAATGATCATTTACTCAGTGGTTGCATCTCCTCCATGGAATAGGCTGTGCCACCTCCTTGGCTGCCAGGCCAAGTGGAGGGCTTTCAGGTTGCTTTTTTCTCCTGCCTCCACCCCTTCCAGCCTTGAACCTCTTCCAATCAGAAGAGGTCAGCTAAGCCTAGCCAGTAGTCCTCAGAGGTATTTAGATTGCAAGACAGGATGACAACGGAGAGAATAACTTTTGAAATCAGACAAACCTGTTTTTTTCCCCTGGCCCAAATGGATTTGATCAGGGGACCCCTTCTGACAATTGTCAGAGAGAATGGGGTTGAGTTGTTGACCCCAAAATTTTCTATTATCACACCTCATAATGGTTTCTCATTCTTTCTTCTTCAGAATAGTAGCCCAATGTGTTTGTTTTTTTCTCTAAGCATTTAAAAGAATCAATTCTGTCAGTCTCAACCCTTTCAAGTACAAAAAGAGGGCTTCTGCCAAGGGATGAGAAAGAGTCTGTAGCATTTGGAGGGTGGAAGGGGGGGGGAGAAATGGGGGGAGGCAACCACGGGGCCTGCATATTGTGATGAAGCTCAGACACAAATCAAGTGAATGAGGTCTGTATCCCATGGAGTCCCTGATGGACAGAAATCCAGTTCATTTACTTCTGTAGTCTGGACGTTCACACATTAAAGTCACTGCTATTAGTCTGTCTCAGAGCAATGTCCAAATAATGTAATAACATTTCACAGTTATTAGCCTTTTCTAAGTTATTGCACTTTGCTCAGTCCTGGCAAGAAGCCCACGTCCTGGAGCAAAACTCAACTTTTAAACACTGTAGTGTTTGTCCTATTTTAAATAATGGATCTGTCAATGGAGACAGAGGAATTTTACGATCCTTAAAGAATTATTCACTTATCTATTTTAAATGTAAGGGGTTTCATGCTCTTGCCTGATTAAATCAAAGTCAGGGCAGTGATTTCTCTACAAGTGTCAGAAGAAATAGTGAAACCACATTTCTGTCTTTTGAGTTCACTGGTCTATGAGGTTCCAGTAACCCAAAAGGAAAATGTTCAGCATAATAGAAGATTATAGCTGTGAAAGTTACCTTGAGGAGCTATGTTTGTGAGGGAAGGAGGGAGCATGTACCACACAGTAAAGGGATAACATCTATTATCCTAAATATCTTATTATGGCCCATAATGATATTTGGTCTCTTCTCAATGGCCTATTAGTTCCAATTATATCTAGATAATATTGGGAAAAGTCACCTACCTTTACTTACTCTTTTATTCTTGAATCTCAAAGAAGCATTGGCCAATACAGCAGTACTATCTGTAAAATATTGAATTTCTCTCAAGAAATGTAGCGTGCCCAACTAGAGACAACAGCTCTTCCTCACTATCTTATAAGACATGTCTCATCAGAGCCTAGAAAAGCTACCCTTTCACATTGCTGACCCACAGCCTCTATCTACATAGGAATTGAGCCACAGAGATTGATACAGTTAATCTAGGACAAACAAACGGACAGTCACAGGGACTCCAGGGGCTTCTGGTACCTGGAGAAACAGCTGTGTACCTGTTGATGAGTGGATAGAAAGTTGCTCTTTAAGAGGGAAGAATTAAGCAAATGTCTGGAAGATACAAGTGTTGAGGGAAAAGGGGGAAAGGAGAGAAAATCCCTGGGTTCTTGGCAGCTGTCCTCATGAGGTATGGTTGTTACTAAGACTTTTTACAAGATACCTAGGTGCCTCACAATACACCTGCTGTATTTAGCTTGAGTCAGTTTCTATTTCTTGCTATTTTTAGCTTGAGCATTTCCTATTTATGCATCTTGATTGAGAGATGTTAATGTATTAATTGCAGATTCATTAGAATAAAAGAACAGAAATGTACTATGGGCCAAATCAGGTGTCCTCACTCAAAATAACTACAGGCAGAACTAGTAATCATAGCCAAAGGTTTTCACTGAAATAGTCAAATTTTACCTCTCCACTCTTTTATATAAGAAAATTCCTTTTACAGATAAGAAAAAGGAGGCTCAGAAAGGTTAAATAACTTCACAACAGCATAAATCATCTTTGACAGAAACAGAACCAGCCTGAAGTCTTCTGATTTCCACACCCCTGACCACGCCATGGCAGGTGAAGCTGACCATCTCATTAGTTATAATTGACAATCAAGGGCTCCAACAATGTCCTAATTGTTCCCAGCTAAACCAATCACCAGTGTCGGTGGATTCAGGTGGTTGCTTGTTCTCTGGGTCTCAGTCTTCATTTGGAAAATGCACACAAGGCAGTGGGGAAGATTTGAGATAAATAGAAAGGACCCAGCAAGTATCTGGCATCTGAATAAGTTTTACCCAGTACACTTCCATTACAGTATGGAACTACCCATTCCAGGTAAATGAAGCAAGGGAGAGGTGGACTCAGCGGCATCTGCCTCCTTCTCTGCACCTTCAGATGTCTCAGTAGCCAAGTGACCCACCAGCAGAGCAGGTAAGTGCTTAAAGCCTTAAGAAGGGCGGCTCTCTACCTAATAGTGAGTGGGTGTTATGCCTCTCCAGGCTCTGCATTTTATTGTTTTACCCATGAGGCCTTATCTTAGCCATATTTCTTTTTCTCTAAGATATGTTTTTATTGAAATCAGAGAGAAGAAGGGAGAGGGAGAAAGAGATAGAAACATCAATGATAAGAGAGAATCATCAATCGGCTGCCTCCTGCACACCCCCACTGGGGATCGAGCCAAAACCCTGGACATGTGCCCTGACCAGGAACCAAACTGTGACGCTCAACCACTGAGCCACACCGGCAGAGCTTAGCCATATTTTTTCTCATAGCTCCTCCCTTTTGAATGCTGGCTGGGGGTGGGTAAATGAGTGGAGTTCCTAGTTTCTGCTGCTACTTGCTGTGCATAGCCTGACTTGGGTTCGGACCCCGTTTTAGATGAATTTCTGCTCAGAGGGACCAAGCAGGCCTCTACTTCTGAACTGCCCAAATTTTTCACTGAGTACTTTTATTGACTCAACTCTAGGTGAGTTCCTTTCATGAGTATATTTCTATTCCTACTAAACTTTCTCATGGTGTCTTCTCTTTCTTTTATTTTGCTTAGTCACATTCTGATCACTTTCAATCCCACCCAAGCCTTAGAGGGATTGGAGAGATTTTCTCTGACATTTTTGGACATTTTCCCTTTTATCTCCCCTAAGTAAAGTATGAACAAATGTATACCAGGAAAGCATTAAAAGCCTGCCCGTTCTCTACCATCTTTCGCTCCCTCTCTATAAATTGCTTGGCTGTTTTTGTGTTGTTTCCCCAGCAGTAACAATTCCCACTTTGTCAACCACCTTCACTTTATTTCTTCTCTCTCTCGCTGTAAAACATTGGGAACACTTTGTACAAGAGACGCTGGATAAAAATAAGTTGAATGGCATCTACATGAATGGCACGGCAACACTCGTCCTGAGTGCATATGTGCAAACGTTGAAGTGCTTAGTCTCTTCAGATCTCTGAGTTCGTCCTCAAACCCTTGTGTAGGAACTAAGGAACCCCAGGAAGGGGAGACTGAGGCACTCTGTTTACTGAGTTCTCCTGATTTCTCAATAGGGCTGCATTATCCCCTCCCAGAAAGAGGAAGGCAGAGTTGTAGTGTTATTTTTTTTAAAGATAAATCTGAGACCCCCAGGGTTTGTTGTGAAGCGGATCGAATGATCAGCTCAGTTCTGGTCGCAATGCTGCCTGGCATCATAGCCAGATGTGGAGAAAGCACCCCACGGGTTGAGTTCGTGCTGGGAAGGAGGGCCAGATACACTGACCTTGAGCCCAACCTGAGAACTGGATCTCAGATTGAAGCCTTAAAAGAAGAAATTCATCCAAATAATGTTAAACGTTATTAAGTCTGTGTGTGACCCCCATGGAGTCTTAAACTTGGTGTTCAAGGTCATAGTTCTCTTGTTTGGGGGAAATCTGTCATTGAAACATCTTGGTTTTTCAAAGTCAGGCTGAGAGGCTGTCCTGGAGGAAGAGGTAGGGATGTGAGGAGCCTAGAGTCTGTCTTCACAGGTGGCTGGGTTTAACTCACGTGAATTATTTGATTCTTAGTCGTGCTTCCTCTGTCTACACAGCACCCTGGGCCGCGAGTGTCGGGGGTAAGGAGGGGGCAGTGTATGCACATCTGCAAACACCTGGCAGGGAAGGCAGAGGAGAAGGAGGTACCCCCAAGAACAGTGAACCCTGGAACAGTCTACTGAGATCCATTAGAAAGGTTCAAGTTTCCCTTCTGGCATTGCAATTCCTGTGTGTTCTACTGAAGTCTCTAGTAACGTTCCGTTAAACACCATCACCTGGTGTCAGTTGTGCTTGTGCGGAAGATGATGTGTGTTTGGGTCATGGGTGGGGTCAAGCAGGCTGGAAAGGGTCCTCAGTGCCGGGAGAGGCATCATCGGAGGAACAGAGCACAGAGTGCTAGGAAACAAGAGACAGCCGTAGTGGATTTTAGCAATACATGGGAGTGGGCAAAAGTCGATTTACAGTTGTCTGCATGGAAAATAATACAATAATTCATGAATAATAATACATGAATAGACTGTTTCACGTACTCACAACTGGAAACCTACTTTTGCCCCACCCTGTACTGTCACTTCCAGAGGATTTGCTGAACTGCTTTGAAGAAATGGGGGTGGGAGGAGGGAGAAACTGATGGACTGTCTGCAGCTGTGTAGGACGGGGCCCAGAGTGTGTTAGGAGACTGCTGAAAACTGCAGCTGCTGGAGAAAGGAAGACTTCTAGATTCTACATGCAAAGTCCTTTATTTGTGTGGCATTGGGTTTCTTCAGCTGATCTCTACTCTTCGTGATATATTACCCTTCCACTTTTACTCGTCTGATAATTCCGCATACCTGCAGTCTCACCTCTAAGCAGAATTTTTATCTGTTTCTGCCTGCATTTCTATGGCAATGTTTGGATTCAGGATCCAGTAAGTTGAATCTCTGGGGGAGAAATTCAAAGAAGAAAATGAGGAGGACTGGTAGAAGAAAGAAAGGAAAATTAAAGGAGGAGATGGGGCAAGTGGGGAGGTGGAGGAAAGTGTAGTAGGTTGAACAATTGATTAAGCTAAATGTTGCAGCACTGATTTACTAAGGATCTTCCAGAGCTAGGACATCACCATCATCTCATTTAATCCACTGTCACCAACTGTCACATGTCAGTGATGTGATTCTGGGCGGTGACTTTTATATTTGGCTGCATTATTATCTGGAACCCAGTGGGAACTAACTCTAAATATCACTCCAAAGGGTCATGTCACTGTCAGACCAGTCAGGGCACACAGAAATGGGCACAGGGAAATGTGCCTTCACTGTACATGTCTACCTGGTGCAGGCACTCGCTTGTGCACAGTGGCGTGGTCTTGGCTCCATCCCTTCACCCTCTAATCATTGGCTAATATGTACTGAGCACTTATCCAACCTACAACCACTGAGGAAGGTCAATGCTATAATTACCCATATTTTAAATGAGAAATGTATGGTTTAGAGAGGTTCTGAAACTCACTCGAGGAACCAGGTCACATGGTAAAGAATAAAGATGCACATACAGCCCATGCTGTTAACCACCACGCTGCCGGGTTTTCCTTCTCGTTTACAATGATCTCTTTTCTGTCTCTCAATTCCCTTGCATGTGCTTTACTCATCTCAGGTGACTCTCATTTGGTTAAATCTCTGCCTGCTTTGAGTGCCTGAAGCATGGGCCAATACTCGTAATTTTCCACTGAACTTTACGCTGCTGGTGTCTTTGCTCTGAAGGGCTTCTGGGTGACAATCAGCAGTCATCTTCTAGCCCTCATTGTCGGTGATGTGCTCGGAGAATGAAAAGCCTCGTTAATAGATCTGAAACCTGGAGATCTAGGGGTCTTGTCAGAACTTCTCACAAAGTAGTTATCCAGAGGGAGCAATTTCTTTAAATCCTTGGGGTCTCCATTCCCTCATCTATGAATGAAGCAGATAGAAAGCTTGTTACATAAAATTATTGTATGAAGCAAATGAGCTAAAGCAAAAAAATAGTTCCTAAACTTATGCCTAGTATAGAGTAAGTGCTCTACAAATTTTGGCTACTATTATTACTTATTAGGAAATGTTTGAAATCCACATTTAGCAGAGAAAAGAAACAGATTGAGAAGTGAGGTGACGTGCCTCAAGTTTTACAACTAGTGAATGGCAGAGGCAAAGGCCTCTTTCATTCAGTAAGCATTCCCTGATCATCTATGTGCCAGGATCTGTGAGACATGCTAGAGATGCTCAGATTAATGTTCACAGTGTGACCTTTGATTAAGTTCTCACGTTCCAATATAGCTCATTTCTCTGAATATTTATAAATACTCTCAAGAAGAAAAATGCTGAGGATCCTGGAGAAATGAGCTATCCTCTCAAGGTCAAATGGTGGATGCTGTATACAAAATAATCATTCACACACCCTGACACCTAAGCTATTGCCCATTCCATTCCACTGTGCTGCCTTAAGCTGAATGTAATTAGGAAAGTATATCTTTAGAAAACTAACACCCATTAGATGATATGTTCCAACATCAACTATAAATTATTCTCTCCATCAGTGCAGGAAATTGGGTGTTGACTGTATTTAAGCTAGGGGGGAAAAAAAAGCATTGATTTAAATTCTACATGAGAATATCATTTAGAAAGTGAGGCCTCCATAAAAAGAGCCAAGGGCTTAAGAGTGTAGAAAACTTGATTCTTGTCCAGCTTGCTCCTAGCTATGTTGCTTAATCCTGTGTTGAATGACCAGGATTTCATTTCTGATACAAACAGAATGTAAGTGTGAGGAGAGGCTAGAGGAGGTGGGGAGTGTGAAGTGGCTTGAAATGTTTATAGGCTGCCTTTCCTGCTGGCACTGTATATATGCATTTATATTTATATTTTACTTTATTTTATTCTTAGTTCTTGGAGGAATCACCACTTAATAGAGTCTTTATACCCAAAGAACAAAAGAGGGTGCATTCATATCCACTGGAAGATATTGGTTCCCAGGCTTCCGAGGTTTAAATGCAGGGGCCCAGGTTCTGGCAAATGCAACTGAATAAACAGGAAGTGGCCAGCGCCTTCCCAGTGTAAGGAATGGAGCAGCAGAAAGGAGCCTTTTTCCTGTCACAGCTTCACCGCAGGTCTTGTCCCGGCCAAACTTAGAATCAGAGGCAACATTTAAAAAAAGGTGACCTCAGGCAACATGAAGCAGATAGAGAAGAGAAGAAATAGAAATATGACAGATATTGCCGTGTTGGAAGTGAGCAATGGATAGTGCCTACCATATGCCAAGCATTGTTCATAAGTTGTTTCTAATACTTTTATAACAAGTTAAATATGACATTTCTATTTTAATGATGAAGAAGTGGAGACTCAGTGGGATTAAATGATTACCCAAGACTAAATGGTAGCTATCAGAGCTTAGATTTAAACTCTATTTATCCCTAAAATCAATTCACTTTCAACATGCTATGTGGGTGTGGCTATGGAATGATTTGGAAAATTAAAAATATTTTTTACTGCCTGCAATATTGTGATTTATAAGACATATATGTATATGTGGTCATTCAGATGACCAAAATATACTTCTCAGATATATTTGGTCTTTAGTCATAGTGCCTGGCTCACAGCTCCCCATATCCTTGGATTCCCTCAGTTTCTGAAAACATTTCAGAACCATAAAGGTGAGATGGGTGTCTTATTATTCATAACAAACCCTTTCCACCACAACTTAGTTTATGTTAATAAGGTGGCATGCAAATAGCCTAAGGATGGGGGCTGGTTGCCAAGGGAACCAACTATAGAGGGTTGGGACTTTCATTCCCACCCTGCTTTCCAGGGAAGAGAGGGCTAGAGGGTGAATCAATCATGATTAATTAAGTTCATTAATCATGCCTATTAATGAAGCTTCCATACAAACCCCAAAAGAGGGGGTTTGGAGCGCTTCCACGTTGGGAAATCAGAAACTTCCCACATGGCACCATCGCCAAGCTCCCTGGGGACAGAAGTTCCTCTATTTGGAATCTCTCCCTATGTGTCTCTTCATCTGGCTATTGGTTCATATCCTTTAATATGCTTTGTAATAAATCAGTGATCTAGTGAATGAAGTGAGTCCTGTGAGCCATTCTAGCAAATTAATCAAACACAAGGAGTGGGTCATGGGAACCTCTGACTTATACCCCATCAGTCAGAAGTACTAGGTCATGGCCTGGACTGGTAATTGGCATCCTGAGTTGAAGTGGGTTATTGGAACCTCCAGTTTATAACCAGTCAGTGAGAAGCACAGGTAATAACCTGGACTCGTGATTGGCATCTGAAATTCTGGGCAGTTTGTGAACTGAACTCTTTACCTGTGGAATCTGATGCTATACCCGGGTAGACAGCACCAGGATTGAGTTGACTTCTTGGACATCCTGCAGGTCTCTGAGAATTTCTGCTTGGGGCGGAGAAGCCTCTACAAGTTGGAATTCGTCCAGGAACCCTTTCACTGCCTGGATTCAAACTAAAAAAAAACTCAGTTTCCTCCTCAGTAAAAGAAAGGTTGGCATCCCACCTGGAAGCATGATTTTGAACAAGCAGAAGCTTAACATCCTTTTACATCTGCATTAGCAAAGATCACATAATAATTCAAAAGGAACCTCATCTAATTTTCAGTAAATAAAGTCCACTTTGGATAAATAGGGGAAACAAGATAAGCACAATATTCATGTAAGATCCTGCAAGTGGGAATAAATAACTATAAATAGAAAAGTATGTTTCAGTTTCTCAAGATTTATGAAGGCTAAGAACTAAAACAGATAGATCTCTAGGTGTAGTGGCCTGACAGTAAATCATAGAGAGGAATGGTTCGAGGGATTTTTTAAAGGTCATTTATTCTAGTGCATCTGCTTCACCTTCATGTCCCCAAGTAATCTTCCAGGCTCTTCTTAAACATGTTCAGAAATGCAGAACTCACAATTTTGGAAAATTTTTGCATTGAGCTCAACTCTATGTCATGGTAAGTTATAGAGAAATATAATGCCTAAATTATTCGTTTTAGTTGAGAAATAGTATTAATTTGGCGCTGTCTTTGGAGTCCTCACAAATAAGATGAAACAAAAGGGAGGAAAGGATCAAACATTTTGGTGGAACACTTTCAAGATAATGTGTAATCAAAATAATTAATGCAAGTGCACATGTGATATTAGTTTCTGGAAACGTTTATCTTATGAAATGAGTCATAATTATAATGGCAAGGCTTGGCATTAAAACAAAGGGATGAAAGTCTCTTTACAAATTCTCTCTCTTTTTTTTTTTTTCAATAGGATCTGGGCAAATTACTTGGGGTTGGTTGTTTCATGAGATTCATGACCAAAGTTATTCATTTTAGATTGTGGCTTTTTTATGAGTCCACCTTTTCTTGGATGAGTTGGTTTGATTAAAAGAGGGCATAGCATATAATAAAATAATAGTTGGTCTCATAAAATGTACTTAGGAAGTATAGGAGAAATAAAATTTCTGGATACTATAGACTGAATTGTACCCCTCGGCACCCAAATTCATATGTTGAACTCATATACCCAATGTAACAGTACTTGGAGATAAGACTTTTAGGTGATAATTAAAGCTAAATTAAGTCAGGAGTGGGCCTTGATCCAATGGGATTAGTGCGCTTATATGGAAAGACATCTACATCAGAGAGCTTGCTCTGTCTTCTCTCTCTCTCTCTCTCTCTCTCTCTCTCTCTCTCTCTCTCTCCCCCTCTCCCTCTCCTTCTCCCTCTCTCTCTCCCTCCCTCCCTCCCTCCCTCTCTCCCTCTCTCCCTCTCTCCCTCTCTCCACACACACACACCTAAGAAAGCCCATGTGAGCCACAGAGAGAAGGAAAAGATTCCTTATAAGAAACTAAACCCTACTGTGCACCTTGATCTTGGACTTTCCAGCCTCTAGAACTATGACAAAATTATTTTTTCTGTTTAAACCATGCAGTCTTTGCCATTTTGCTATGACAGCCTAAGCAGGTGTCAACCATAAACAAAAAGTTGATTAGGTATTCCATAAGCAAATAGTATTTATTTTAGGAAAAGAAAGAGTTGTTATTTGGTATGTGCAGCCATGTCAGGCCACAAGTAAGTCCCCCAAGAGCCAGAAGAAGAAAATTCTTTTCAGAGGGAAAGAATAAGTTGAGAGACTGTAATAACCACAGAGCTCTATTATAACCACAGAACTCTTCTAATAGGGCTTTAGCAACCTACATAGGATGTGAGGGCTCCTTCTATAGACCTTCCCGATTCCTGTGTTGGTTAAGTTCTCTGTCATAAATTTAGATAGGGGGTATCATTGTTAATCACAGTTTATATATTTCCCCACACTATACTCTCTGATTTCCTCTTGTTTACCTCTCTAGTCTCACATCTTACCATTCTGCATCCACACCATTCTTGACTTCCAATCAGACTGAATTATTTTTAGTTCACTAAATCCATACCCTTGTCTTCCTCACTCCTGACTCCTAATGTGCTCTCCACAGTAACTCATGTCATCTTTTAAAAATCAAATGCAATCATATCGCTGCTCTGCCCAATTCTCAGTGAAACTTTATTGCAATTATGTTCAAGCCAAAATCTGATCCTCAGAACTCTGCACAGTGGGGTCTCTGCTCATCTCCCTACCTCATCTTGCAGTGTGACTCCAGAGCTCCCTCTTCCACTCATATTGATCTCTTGAGTGTCTCTTCTTCCCCCTCCCTTGTCTACTAGGTCTAATAATCCTTTGGAAAAATAAGCAGAAGTGAGATAAGCCATCCCCGTCTTCTGTGATTTTCCTTTGTATTATTCCTCTCCTGCACTCATCACAGTTTGTAAGTCTATCTTAAATTTTGATTACTCTTGGGCTTTCCCAATCTATTGAAAAGTCAGAGACTGGGTAACTTGGTCACCACTGTATCCCCAATATGTATCACAAAGCCTGGCGCATAACCATTTGTTCAATGAATAATCTGTTAACTTCTTTTACCTCCTTTACACTTTCCTCTCTACCTTAACCTCTGAAACCTTCTTCAGGTCTTATCACAGAAAGCATTCTTCTAAGACATCCTATCCTTCTCTCATCCTAAAACTCTCTTCCTGCTTCTTATCATCTCCCTGTCTGCATAGCCCTCCCTTCCATTAAACTGTGATCTAAAGCTATGGGCCATACTTATGTACTCCTGTAGCATCAGGGCTGTGCAGTGTGTCAGGGTCTCAAGCTTATTTACTTACAAATGACTAAACTATAGAGCCCAATGCTGTCCAGTGGATATTAGCTAGCATGCCAGTTATTTTTAAAATAATCTAAGTTCTTCTTTTTTTTTTAAGAAATGCATCTGTGTACATGAGTGTTGGTGTATTTGTGTCAGAAGAAAGCTGATATTGAATGGAGTGTGTCCTTGGTGTTTTCCATGGAGTCAGCACAGTGGTCTCAAAAAGCACAGGCAGCAGAGAGGGGCTCAGCATGGCTCTAAGATGCTTGTCTGGATGGCTTCATTTTAACCAAATTGATTTATTATTTGAGCATCACCCAGCTGTGCAATAAGCCTCCCAGAGATTAGCTTTGGTGTCCTCATTTGCTTCTGAAAGTGCAAGTAGCTCTGGCCGGAGTTATCCTCTCCCCATTCTCCCTGAGATGATAAAAATGGGAAAACCTTTTAGGGAAGAATGTGGATAGGAAATTATCTTTTTCAAGCTGGAGAACAGCATGATAGACATCATACAGGGTCTATCTGGACTATACCCACTCTAAATGGCCTCTATCCATGGAAACCAGAAGGGGGAAGGTGGAGTTCATGTCTTTTTGTGCCAAACATATAAACCCCATCTCCCTGATAGATGTTATTGGATCCAGTGTTTGACCTCCATGGGTTCATTCCAGTTTAGAATTGGTATTTCCGGGTGCTGGCCATCTCTTCCTTTTGCTTGAGTCAAGAAGACACATGCTATGGAATACAGAGCATTCATTTTGCTTCACAGGCAGAGGAGAAAGAGAAAGTGGATTCTGCCAGGAGGAAAGAATGACAGACAGAGGAAAACAGGGATGACAGATAATGTGGCTCAGGAGGGACAGAGACAGCTACACAGGTGAGGACAGTGTAGCCTGGCATGTTTCCTTGTTCCCACCCTTTTGAAGACTGGACTGCCCATATTTCCTGTGGTTTAGACTTTTGCTTCTTTCAAAGTTGCTCTCTTGGTTTAATATAGTTTTGAGTGGATTTCCATTACTTGAAACCAAAAGTGTTTGAGCAAGACAAGCATTTTATACTAATATCGAGTCTTAAGGCTTAGTGACTTAAGTCACTTAAAAGTGACTTACAAAAAAAAAAAGTGGAACTGAGACCTCTAGAGAAGTGAACAGACAGGGACTGAAAAGAGGTAACTTGGGATTCAACTGGACTGATAAGACGGTTTTCTATTCTTCTATAGAAGACATCAAATAAGAAAGAGAATCAAAGTGGACTGACTGTTGTCTCTGTATTTGTTTCTCAGAATTGTAGAGAAGCCAGCAGATGACTAGAAAGCAATGCTCCAAATGGCGTGGAAAATCAAGTCAGTTGCTAATAATTTATTGGTTAAATCACTGAAAGAAGTGCTTGTCTCCCAGGCCCAAACATTCTGTTTTCCTGGATAATTCTCACTCTTTTTGAGTCACAAAAAAGGATTTTTTAGGCTCCAAAGTCAATTGAGGACACAGTGGTTTGCAGTAAATGAGGTGTGAAGACAATTGTGCCCTCTGAAATAAACCCTGATATCTGTGATTGTAAAAACAGAATTGTAAATTGGTAAGGCTGGCTTTCCAACTGGTTTATTAGCTGGTTCTGTGGGTCCCAGTGGTGACTGAGCTCTAATATTGGGGTAGTAGCAGCATCATTGGAATAAGTGTAGAACTAAGGTAACTATTTTCAAAAGGGATATCCTTAAAATTTATCCATACAGTAAGTTTGCAGAAGATGTAAAGTAATTGCAATACTTTAGAGTTAACACACAATGCAAACATTTCCCTATGTTGTTCTGTTAGTTCCATCCCTTAACACAGGTAATGACACCATAGCTACCATTTTTGAAGTTTATTGCATGTGAGGCACTATGCAAAGGACTGCATGAATAGTCATTTGAGCAATTCAGCAACCTTATGATGGACATAATTTTGTAAAAAATAGTGTATGTAGATCAGAGAGAAGAGAGCATATATTTAAAGAAACTACATATTTATGGAGATTTGAACTAGTCTTCATTCTTAATAAATCATTGCAATATATAAAATGCATGTAAGACCAAAACTACATTTAAATGGGTTTGGTTAGATACCCTAAGGGCACATCTCAGAGGAATGATCAGAAAAAAATATTTTAACACCTAAAATCCAACATCTGGGGAAAAGTAGTAAATTTTCAGGATCTCCTAGAGCTTCAGTCTTCTTTTTTTTCTGAAAAGATCTACTGTTAAGTATTCCATGGAGTCTCAAGTCTTATTTATCTTCCAATTGGAAAAACTAAAAGAAAGGGAGATTTTATTCACAAGGCAATTACCCAAAATTATTTCCATAAGTTGAAGTTTTTCTACTTTGGTAATAAGCAAAAAATATTATTTATATGTAATCACAATGTTTGTCTTCCTCAATGCTTATAATGTTCCCTCGTGTGTGTGTGTGTGTGTGTGTACGTGTTTGTGTTTGTGTGAATGTGTGTGTATGTGTGTGTTCTAGATTGAAAAATAACACAAGAAAGGTTTAAGAGATCTAAATCATAGTTCTACTAATAGGGAAAGAAATAGAATATTGGGGACCAGCTATAATTGTAAGAAATATTAATCATGCATTGTTTTGTTCTGATTAAAGAAGGCACATTCTAACCTGGCTGGGGGATGCACGTGGGACCTGGGAGCTCACCTGGAAATACAGATTATCATGGAAAGATTAACAACCTTGTTGCAGAAACCAGAATCACCTGCCCTTTGCATAGTGCCAGCCCTTTGAAGACCCCTGATGCCGGAAGCCGGTCCATCCTTGCTGTTTGACACAGTCGCTGCAGGATAGAAACATTTGCACAGCATATGTTTTAAGGGACCTGGCGTATATAGCATACTGTTCTTAATATGTTTGCTCCCCTTAGCGCTGTGTGTTTTAACCAAGGTCACCTCTCTGAGAAAGGTTGTTTCCCCAGGTAGGGATTTTTCCCTGAAGTTAGGGAGGGGATGAAACTCCTTAACTAAGTGCCAGGCGGGTAATTAATCACTTTAACTACGAACAATCATGCTTAAGCTACATAATCTTTACTCCCTGGAATGGAGATAAGAAACGCCCTAACCTTTGTAATAGAGATTGATAGGATTGAATCAACTGGTATAAATACAGATGTAATAAGACAGCAAGACACATCATTGTTACCCAAAACTGACACATCATTGTTACCCAAAACTGCCGGGAGCCAGTCCAAAGGTTGTTTCCCCAAGTATGGATTTTCCCCTGAAGTTAGGGAGGGAATAAAACTCCTTAACTTAGTGCCAGGCGGGTAGTTAATCACTTTAACTACAAACAATCATGCTTAAGCTACATAATCTTTACTCCCTGGAATGGAGATAAGAAACGCCCTAACCTTTGTAATAGAAATTGACAGGATTAAAATCAACTGGTATAAATACAGATGTAACAAGACAATAAACAGCAGAACCTCCCTGGAGATCCAGACCAGAACTTGGCTGGAGATCCTGGCTGGAGATCCTGGCTAGGCTGCTGATCAACTGAACACTGTCTCCGTGTCCTTCCTTGTTCGCCGACTCCGTCTACGCCGTTGGGAACCCCTGGACCTGCTGGGGTTGGACCCCGGCACCCTGACCCTTTATATACCACTAGCCCTTTGAAGACCCCCAGACTTTGCATACCTGCAGGCTTTTGCACATCTCCAGCCTGCATTACCTGTAAACTGCCCATTTGGCATACCATTTTGCCTGTTTCTCCATGTAATCCTTGTCCTTCTACCCAATATAAGCAGCTGGCTTATGGGGAGAGGCAGAGCAGAGTTTTTTGGGTGACCTGCTGCTCTCCCATACTGCCGGCAGTATTGGAATAAACACTCATATGATTCAACACTGCATCTGCTGAATTGGTTCAAGTAGTGACAGGGAGCACAGACCCATTGATTGTCTGGTTACACTACCTTTGACTTTAGTTTTCTAGGTGTACATGGGCAATCACTTAACTCCCATTCACCATTTTTCTCAGTTGTAAAGTTGAAATTTAAATATGCGTGGTCTTGTTTTAAGAACAAAAATGCAAGGGAATGGTATTATATGCTTCATCTTGTTGATATTTTTCCCAACATGGGGTGGTGACCATTCAAAAACCATGACAGACTTTCCATTGAGAGGGTTTTCCAAAAGGCTCTTGCTTTCTTCTTTATGTTGCATATTCCGTAGACCTTTAGAGAACATTATTTGATGGGGGAAACTGTAATTTCTTCTGAGGGTTAAAGGGGATTGTTGTAGCATGAAATCGTACAAATGTGATTGAAACAAATGGAGCATTTAAATCAATAACAACAAATCATTAGAACAGCTGGTAATTAACCTTTCATCTCTGTAAAGGATTATTTAGACGGCAGCACAGGGCAGCAGCATCTTGTACACAAGTGTGGTGTTAGCGGGAAACCTGCTGGTCCAGAGGCTGTTTTAATCATGAGTTAGGAATATGAAATGGAGCATAATTTGATTTTGAAATTGACGCTATGCAGATGCAAAACTTCCAAAGGTGACTGAAGATAATAGTGCAGGGTTTCCCATTTACATAGCAGTTTCATCTCCAGATTATAGTGTACTTTTGTAAACATAATTTACTTATGCTCTGCATGACTGGGATAAGAAGAAATAGCTTTTTTGAAAAATGAGAAATATAGCATGTAAAGAGAAAAAATGCATTCTTCTATGCAAGGGGCAGCAGAGACAAGGGTGCCTTTTCTCAAGCCAAATGTGTGGTTCTGTATGTGACAAATTAATTTATCTCTCACCTTTAGGGAGATCTCAAAAGGGCTCCAGTGTCATTTGAAAGAAGTTAGTCCTCAGCAAAGGCAATGGGCCTGGTGTGTAGCATAGCCTCAGCGACACACAGCTACTTTGATACCCTTGTAAGTCAAATGGTGGAGCTGATCTCATCCTTTTGTCATTTATTCACTCAACTAAGTTATCAGAGCTATGTCCATGGCTCTTTGTGAGACACTCGGAGAACACAGTGACAAGTTAACCTACTCAGAAGAGGTTAAGGAGGAAAAAAAGGAGCACCTCTGTAATACTTTCAACAATAAAGATTTAAAAAATTAAAAAATAATAAAAAAAAACAACTGAACCTACTCTCCAATCTCCAGGAATACAAAAGCTAATAAAGGCATATAGGCAACTTCCAATGGCTAGAATAGTCACTGGATAAAGTGGGAACATAGAAAAGGAACATGTAATTCACTCTTTTTTAAAAAAAATTTTAATTAAATTTATTGGGGTGACTGACATTGGTTCGCAAAACCATACAGGTTTCAAGTGCACAACTCAATGAAACATTATCTGCACACTACATCATGCACCCACTGCCCCAAGCAAAGGCTCTTTCTGTCCCCATTTCCCCTTCTTTGCCTATCTCCACCCAGCCCCCGTCCCCTTTCTCTCTGGCTAGCACCACAGTCTTGTCCTCTGGCTATATGATGTGTGTGTGTGTGTGTGTGTGTGTGTGTGTGTGTGTGTGTTGGCTAATCCCTTCACCTTCTTCCATTCAGCCTCTTTTTCCCCCTCACCTCTGACATCTGTCAGTCTCTTAAAGGGTCAGGAAAGGCTACCTGTACAAAGCACCAGCTACCCAAGAACTGAGGGATGAGAAGGAGGTAGCCAGGGGAAGAAGGACAGACTGGGTCTGTGCCTACAGGAATCGCAATGCAATGGTATAGAAATAAGAGAACTGTGGAACTGCAAGTACTTCAGTCTAGCAGGAGTTTAGAGTTCAAAGAAAGGGAATGAGAAAAATAGGCTGAAGAGATAAATAGTTAACCCTATCATAAAGTGCCCGGTACCTCTACTGAAATTATAAGGGTGACATGGTTCTACACATTCAAGTCTCTGTCTTCTAGCCCCCTTGTGGGTTGAGCTGAGTATTTAGGTTTCAGATATATTTCACAAAGCCGTCCTCACATCTTGCATGGAGCCAAACTTCCTTAACAATGCGAGTTTGTCATAGCATCTCCACACCCCCCACTAGAGCCTTTTCCCCCCAAGTGTGCCAACATGGTCTTCCTTCCAGTGTTTTCCACTCTTGATCTGTTGGTGGAACCAAATCTTCCCTGGCTGGGTCATACTTATTTTTTTTTTTTGATCAATTATTGCTAGCTCATGAATATTTCAATCTCACCAAGTTTCTTTCCCAAAGGGCAGTGCAGATCATTCATAACAACAAGCCCATAATTGATGCTCTTCTGATGTAAGCCAAGAGAAAACATCCCCCACAGAAAACATAAATGGTTCCCTAACTAGCAGGGGGCAGAGTTCTTCACCAGAGGAGAACCAAAGGCTATCTCCCACTTTGATTTATGAACCAGTTTCCCTGGTAGCAAATAAAAATAAGTTTGAATTAAAAATGTAATATATTGTGAGGTTGTTTTCAACCAATCAAATGATGCCACAGTTTTGTGTATGTAGATATAGCATGGGGGGCTCAGTTAGCCTTCACCTGATTATAATTTTTCTGGAAGGTGAGGGGGGAACATCTAGCATTTTAGTTTCTCTGAGACCAGCAACTAGAAACACCTAATTTTTATAACTTATTTAAAGGATACAAATCGAGTTAAAAGTGGAGGAAGAAATTCTGATAAAAGCATTATGATTTTCTCTAGACAGCATCTTCACCATGCCTATTGTAAATAGGTGACAGAAAATTCCAACTAAATGGTCCGGGCCCTTTTCATTCTTAGGATCACAGAAAAGGTACTGCTTTTGTCCATCTTAAAACTCTCCCTCTTTCTACTGCCTTTGATGTGAACATGCATAAATTCTATATCATTTGATACTACCATTTTCAGATTTCTTGCATTTATTGAATCCAGATAGGGTAGGGGTAGAGGAAGCATTTATTCAAATAATACGTTTGAATTGTCAGTAAGTATTTGATGTTGACTAGCCAAAAATGAGAATGAATAAAGCCTTTCTCAACATAGAGGAGATGTTCAGTGAAATGTTAATATTAGTTACAATATCCACTACTGCTATTTGCAGGACACTGTGACAAATAATCCAGAGGACATGAGAATTTAAAACTCCATTTGTTGATGAGGAAAATCACAAAGAGGGAGATTAAGAATTACATACAGAGCCTGCCCACCTCATGACCCAATCTGTTTTGTCTTCTTTCTGGAAACACACTCAGATTTCCCAGTTTTCCTGTTCAGGTAGTTGTGGCCATGTTGCACGTTCTAACCAATGCCTTCTGAGAGCAGTGAGGAGTGCCACTTCCAAGCTTGACTCATAATAATGTCCCATACTCAACCCTCCATACTTCTTTCTCCTTCTACCATAAACTTTCAAAGCCATCTCAGAGAATGGAAAAATTACAAGAAGGCTGAACCTGGAACCTTGAATCCCTACTTGGAGGATGGCCGCTAACCAATCAGGAGTACTTCTTTTAGTCTTTTCATGAAAGAATAGTAAACATCTATTGTATTAAATTACTGAGATTTAGGAATTAATATTTTTACAGCAGCTAGTGTTACCCTAATCAATACATGCAGCTAGTAACTGAAGGAAATAGGATTTGAATCAAGGCAGGCCTTGCTCCAAAGCATATGCTCTTAACTACTTCTCAGCTGTCAGACAATATAATGCCTCCAATATGTTGCCTCCGGGACTGTTATAATGGGGATACTATATTAGAAGCTAATTACCTGAAACATTTGTAGAATAGTTCCCAAGCCTCAAGCTCAGTGTTATTCCATCCAGAAGGTGCATTTTTTTTTTCTCTAAGAACTCAGAATCATAGAAAATATAATATGCCTGATAGATTACAAAATGGGGCTGCTCAGTTGTTTATGACAACGTATTTACTGATTTAGTGGTTTTATCGATTAAGGTCATTTTAACAGCAGTACCCAAGAAACACAGGTTATTTGGGCTTCACTGACTAAAGACAAGTAATTATTTGTCATCTAGTGCTACGGAACCTAGGGACTTAGATGTGCATCAGAATCTGGCAAGATAAAAGGGAAACCAATTCCTTCTTCTGGGTACATTCATGATAATTGGGGATGATAAAAATCATCAAGATGTGATGACACAACCATTAAGTTTATCCAGAATCTTGGTCTAAGTGTTTTTTGTGGAAGTCCACCTCACCCGTTCAAGAAAACGGGTTGTGGTTAGACCCATTGATGCATTCTGATGTCACAGATAGTCCTCTTGAGCTCTCAATCCCCCTGAACTCTGAAGAAAATAATGTGCCACAGGGATTCAAGAGTAAATGCTATATTTACAAGGTCTTTGAAAAATCTGTTCTGTTAGGGTTTGATCTACTCATTATTTCTAAAAGATGGATCTAAAATAGGAAGATAATATCACTCTGAGCATTGTTTGAGTGGCAATATGAAACTCTTTGGTTATACCAACACTTAAAACTAGGTGCAGTAAAGAGCCCCTTACTTTAATTTAACTATCTTGGGTAGTAGGGATATCCTTTTATCTAAGAAAATCTCTTCCATCTGTTTGTTGTTTTGTTGTTCCTTTTTTTCTTTTTTTTTTTTTTTTTTTTTTTTGCTTGAAGCTATTAATAAGTCACAAAGTCAAAATCTCAAAAAACATAAAAAATCCCCCTTGAGCATGAAGTATACGAACCAAAATTTTAAACTACCTGAAAATGACTGACTTCAGAGCTTTTCCCAAAAGTAGATTGTGATCAGCAAGAAGAAAGGTGATAGCTCAGTGCTGAAAAGAGAGCACAAAGTTCAAAGGAAAAGAGATTCAGAGCTCCCCAAACTTAATTTCTTCCACTTCTCTGCCCTGCCCTGGGCGAGTTTGATAATGAAATTTTATGCTTACGTTGTATGCATAAAGTAGAAATAAAATGCAATAGTATCTTTTAAGTCATGGCTGTGTTGCATGAACATCCCTATTTTTTCATCCCTAATATACCTATGAAAGCCAAGCAAATTAACGATAAAAGTTTTTGAAATGTTTCAAATTGATGGTAATAATTCATGTACAAACTTAGTTGGTGCTGTCTCATTTAAAACTCATTTCCATGGTATATGTGTAGTCTTCACGTTAATATTCAAAGCACTTTGTTTGAATTGAATTTCTCGTGCTTATTAATCACATGCAATATTGGGAATGGAACCTCAAAATAACATTGCCTCTAGAGAGTGGCTTTCTCACAGTTTGCCAGAGTACATTAAGTATTAATATATAGCATGAGAAATTATTCCTCCGTGCTTACCTGTTATGTAAGATATTTCAAAATTTATATCCTGCTGCCTGAGATATTTTGTGATAGCTGTGTTCTTATCAACCTCCTTCCTTTTCACTCCTAGGAGAAGTGACTTAAAAACAAGATGATAAATTAATATGCATTTATCTTAGCTCACCCATGTGTTTCATAGTCCTTATTTGTGATGGATTATAGCGGGCTATCACCCTTCCTTTATAAACCAAGAAAGGAAGATAATTGGTCAGATTCGGGAACATTTGCTGGGCATCATTTCCCAACAAGGAGTAGTGTCACCTTGGGCCTTAGGTGTAAGCCAGGTGCTATAGGTAAGCTTCCCAGAAATCTCCACTTTTAAAGTTGCACAATCCCAAAGGGATATTTGAATTTCATTTTTGCCATTTATAGTTCTATTGGGAACCTCATAGAAGGAAGCCAGGCTATATAATTTGGGTCAGAATTATGGTATTCCAGGATCCCTTGGCCAGAATACCGTCTAATACAGTATCCCCCTATCTCCAATCCCCTGTAACAACTGACAATGCCACATTTATCTCTTACCATTTAAATAATAAATCAAAATAATATTTATTGCACTGATAAGATCCAGATTTGACAAAGCAACAGATAAAGGGGCTCTCATATCTTCAGTAGGTTAGGAAGATGAAGAATTAAATAATAAATTCTACATGTAGATATGTGCCCTTGACCAAAATCAAACACGGGACCCTTTGGTCTGCAGGCTGACACTCTATCCACTGAGCCAAACCAGCTAGGGCTAACTGTAAGATATTTTAATGTGAATCTCACAAAAATTATATTGTCTTACATACCAGATTGTCATTATCAACATAAAATCAACTCCAATTCCTTTGGCCTAATACCAAACCTACACTTACATTTCTCTAATAAAATGTGTTTATACCTGGTTTGTTCAAATTTAAGCAGGGTTCACCAATGGTATTAAGTTGTTAATGCTTAAGTATTAAGTGTCAATGCTGAAGTCGTTAATAATAACATTATTGTTTAAGTCTCTTTTAAAATAGAACACTGTCACTCTCCACTCCCATTTTTATGCTACTGATTTGCTAAAAATCCAGAGAAGGCTTGCTGCTCCACATTCTGAATTTGGCAGATGGTTTGCTCATGGTGTAGTTGAACTTATTTATTATGACTGTATTTTTTGTACACTAGAATGTAGAGCTAAAACTGATCAAATTCAGGAAGAATTTGAGTTTTCACATCTATTGTGGTATCATATTTTATGAGGACACATGTCTAAATCCTTCACTGACTTTCACTTAATGACTTACCATAATTTGATGACCATTTACTTAAATCAGCTATTTTATTAAACATGGCGAAATGCTTTTTCTAATTCTGTCATCTCTTTAGCTTTTATGAAATGGAATTTTCTCATTTCCCAGGGCCATTTAATTCCCTTGAGGCAGGATTCATAAGGCAAAAGCAGTACAAAATTTCTTTATTTCATTTTAAGTTCAGAGTAAGAGTTAATATACTAGCAATTTTTAGTGGTGCCCAGTGACTTGTATTTTGTTTCTCTATATCCTTATGGGGGAGGGGGGGGGAGACATGTTTTCTTAGGAACTCATGGCAAATCCTGTTCTAGCTTCTTAGGTTGTCAAAAGCATTTTTTCATATTCTCAGTGGCACTTCTGGAATCAGAAAACCAAACCAAACATTAAAATAGCAGAGGAAGGATGGCCCAAACATCAGGCTGATTAATAAAGGAAACATGTTGGTAGCAACAAAGGTAACCTGAATAAAATAACACCTTTCAAATTATGGTAATCACTGTAACCATATACATTCTGGGTGCACAAAGTTTGTTTGTTTTTAGAATATGTTTTTGGCAGGTTGTGGTCTGTTTTTCTCTTTGCAGACAAGTAAGATATTTGTAGAATACCGGGAATTTTTCCCTGGGTAACATGCTTCTGTTGGTGCTCACTCACTCAGAAACGAAGAGGTCTCCATGGCCACTTCTGAGCGGTCATGATGAGCTACCCACTGTGTATTGCTCTTGTAGGAGTTGGAAATTGAAGGCTAGGGACACGGTAAGCAGCCCCATGAGGAGTGTTGATGTGTTAGGATCCAGAGGAGAATTCTGTGGGAAATGTAATAATTTACCAAACATTTAAAATAGTATTACTATAGATGATGCTAAAGCAGTATGCATAACAATGTTTTTTTAACTTTTTATATGACTGATTTTAGGTCGTTTTCCACCGATATTAGCCATGAAACAGAGGCAAGCTGCTTGGTTTGCTGCTCCCGAATTCTGTCAAATGGTAGTACTCTTCATGAACTGTGATCTATGTTGAGAAGCCCTTTCGTGCCACCCTCACACAAAAGCTAGTTTCTGAATTCGAGCACTTTTAATCCCCATGCTGTACTGTTTCTATTTGCACCAAAAACGGCACAGGCTGCAGTGTGGTCCAGGGGGAGGCAGGGAGCCAGGAGCATCAGCCAGTCAGTGACACAAACAGCAGCCTGTGGGTGCAAACAAATGGTTCCCCCTGCCGCCAGTCAGGGCCACCTCTAAATGTCATGGGTATGTGTTGTCCCCACTATTTCTAATCCTCAGCATTTTCATGGACATTTTATCTCTTTCTTGGGCTTTTCATAATTGGAAACTGCTATGTTGCAGGAAATTCTCCATCTTTTGAGCGTTTGTGGGAGAAACAAATCCCAGGGAGCGCTTTCCCGGGTCTCTTGCAGCCAAGACACAAACTTGTGGCTCAAGCTTTGTTTGTCAAAAGCAATAGCCTGAGACGGAAACTAGTGACTTAGAGAAAGAGGGACAAGGGAAGAGTTGCACTAGGAGGTTTCCAATAGCGCTGGTGGCAAAATCCGCGTGATCTCTGCTGCGTGGCTGCAGCGTGAGGCGTGACGTCCTGTGCTCACTGCTGTCCCCACCTGGTTCTGAGTGTGACCCACCTATGATGTTGGTGATCTGGATTCCAGTTGTGCTTGCCTAGTGTCAGAACCTGACTTTCCAGTCCTTCACCCTGTGCCTTTGTGAGCTGCCAATATCGTTTTAATAAATTCCCTTTTAGCTGAAATCAACCAGACGTGGCTTCTGTTGTTTATGATTATGGCTCATGAGCAGTGTAATCATCATCATCATTATCTTCATCATCCTTAATGTTACTGTTCATTTAAGATGCCAGGAATTCCGCTAAGCACTCACTTCATGGGCATTATCGCAAATACCTCTTTCGGCAAATAATGGTCTATCAGCAATTCTAAGAGACTGGTCCCATAAGTATCCTCATTTCACGTTTGACAAAACGGAAGCTTGAAGAAGTTAAGAGATTTGGCCGAAGTTAATAAGCACAAAAGCGAGGATCTGGATTCAAGCACTTAGCATCCCCATACTGTACTGTTTCTACTCATAATAGTAGTATCCTTGGTGTTATTATTCTACTTCCTCACTCCTTAACAAACTTTCCCATCATTTTAATGTCTTACTGCTATCACAACATTTTCAGTCCTTGAAATGATTGTGGAAGGTACTATTAGCCTCATTTTATAGATCAGAAAACACCGGAGGTACTTGAGTTATTCAAGGTCAATGTAGTTGGTAGGTGATGGAACCTGGGGTTGAGCCCAGATCTTCAACTCGGTGGGATTCAAGTTTTGCTAACACTAGTAAAATTCTAAAGGAGGATTTACAGGGACCGTTTCAATAATGGTAACTACACTGCAAAACAATGAGAAAGCAGGGACCATCTGTTTTTCAATTAGGTTTGTATTCCCAAAGGATCTAGGATCCTAATACCTTTGCATTAAATACTTGGGGTGATAAATTGAACCAAGGGATATTATATCCCTTAACCTTAATGAGGGAATACTGCTTATATTGGTAGATTATTTATTCTTTTCAATATATAGAAGCCTGGCTTCCCTGAAAAAAAAAAAATCCTCCTTTGTCTTGTCCACATGAGAAAATAATACTTAAGGCTAAAATGCAAACTCCCACAAAAGAAAAAAATGGAATATATATTAAGTTTTTAACAGGAAAAAAAAATGGATCCACAGGACTAGGTTCATGGAAGCATTAATACATACTAGCAAAAAACTGCAAATAATTTAAAATTTATCAGGATAGCTTTAACTTTAATTCATTTGTTAATACTCCACATTTGCTGTTGTTCATTAAAAGCATGATGGTTAAATAGCGTTTGGAAATCTTCCATCCAAGTCCATGTAATAACAGCTCAGACCCTCTGCCCACCGCTTCTACCTTATTTCCTACAACCCTTTCCCTCCTTCACTCCATTCCAGCCACACTGACCTTCTCAGTGTTCCTTAATTGTCATCAAGGCTTCTCCCTCAGGACAGTTGCATTTTCCCTTTTCTCTGCCTTAAACAGTATTCCCCCTGATAGCCATGTCGCTAGTTCCCTCACTTTTCTCATGCTTCCATTCAAATGTCAGAGCTGTATCAGGCGTATCAGAGAACCATGTAAGTGGTACTGAGTATGTAAATTAGCATCATTTTATGCTTCCTCCTTACCCTCGCCCTACTTGATTCTTCTTCATTTCACTTCTATTTGACATAGTGTGTGTGTGTGTGTTTAGTTGTTTGGTTGGGTTTTTTTTAAAATTCCCACTAAATACATACTTCACACACAAACTTCCTGTTCTGTTTTGGTCACCAGTGCTAGACACATAGTTATAGGTCAAAAAAATGTTTATTGGGCAAAAGAAGTTTGTTTGGTCTTATGTGAGCACACTGCTAGACTTCTGGTTGAGTGTTTACTTTTGTCTTTTTGAAAAATAATCTTCGTTTCTCTGCATAGGTGAGCTGAACCCTGCTGGTCACTTTTCGTCTGTTTGGCATTCCATATTGGGCACTCATTCTGTTCCTTATCACAGTGTGTTTGAAATTAGTGCTTCCTTCTTATGCTCCCTGACACTAGTCTGGGATGTTTGGTCTTCCCCATAAATCACCTTGAATGTTAGCAAGTAGAATGCTGTGTATTGTGTATTTTAAAAATGGATCTTATGAATTAGAAATTAAAATGTATAGAAAGCCATTCATAAAAAGAAGGAATAAGGGAAGGAGGGAGGGGAGGAGAGAGGGGAGGAAGGGAGGAAGGAAGGAAGGAAGGGAGGGAGGGAGGGAGGGAGGGAGGGAGGAAGGAAGGAGAAAATCTGTATTACTATTCATTCATTGGCATGAAAATGAGGGGAAAAAAAACACTTGAATTTGTGTATTTGTTGTTCTCATTCCTACACTAGCTGAAAAGAACTAGACTAGGATTAGTGCCCTCCCAGTGTCCTCCCTAGAGATGACCCTCTTTGGTGCCTTATCCAAGAACTGAAAAAAAATCTGAAAGCAGAACCAGAACTGGCATAAAATTAGTCTTGAATAGGACTCATATATAAGCCTGTCTATTGATTGAAAATGTGAAACGCAAAGCAAAATTACAAAACACGAAGTAATTTTACAAACTCAAATTAATTTTGTTCAATCCCCTAATCTGAAACCAACCAAAGGACCTTAACTATATATTAATAGGGTGAGTGGATTTAAGCAACAGCAAAAACAAAAAATAACAATGTTGATTTTATAAACAAACTAACCCATTTGAGATACTGCCCCTACCACACGTTAGTAGTGTAACCTTTGGCAAGATCCCTGACCTCTCTGAGCCTTAGTTCTTATAAACATTGAATTGCAACAAGGAACACAAAAAAGCTACAGAAGATTCAGAGTATGTTGTTGTGGCTTATAATAAGTATATATTTGGTCTGTGTCCGCTGATCCTGGCACACAGATTCTAAAACCCTTGGAATTCCCTACGTGAGGACAGCTATCAAGCAGTCTCTTGTGTTAATGAGATGAGTTTTGGCCCTCACCTAAGGGCGGGAGCTGGTCGCCAGAACAACCAGCTTTGTGACCAGAGGACTAGGACTGTCAGTCTCACCCTTCTAACTTCCAAGGAGGGAGAGGGGCTGGAGGTTGTCATTTACCAGGGGCTCCTGTGTTAATTAAGCATGCCTATGTAATGATGCCTCCATGAAAACCAATAGGACAGGGCTTAAAGAGATGACACAGGTTGGTGAGCGCGTGGAGATGAGGAGTGCTGGGTTCAGAGAGGGCATGCATGTTCCACATACCTCTGTCCCAGGCATCTCTTCCGTCTGGCGGTTCCTGAGTTATCCCTTTTATAATAAGCTGGTAGTCTAGTAAGTAAAACATTTATCTGAGTTCTATGAGCTGCTGTAGCAAATGGATTAAACCCAAAAAATGAGGTCACGGGAACCTCTGACCTATAGCCAGTGAGACAAGGACAGGTAACAGTTGGCATCCTGACTTGGAGGGGGTCTTTGGGACCTCCAGCCTGCAGCCAGTGGGCAGAACAATCTGGGTTTGCAACTGGCCCCATACATGAGGCTGTGGGATGTGATTCTCCCTTCAGGCTGTTAGTGTCAGAATTGAGTTAAATTGAAGGACATCTGCTTTGTTGGTGTGGCTCGGTGATTGAGCATCGACCTATGAACCAGGAGGGCATGGTTTGATTTTCTGGTTAGGTCACATGCCTGGGTTGTAGGCTCGATCCCCAAGAGGCAGCTGATCAGTGATTCTCTCTCATCATTCATGTTTCTATCTCTCTCTCCATCTTCCTTCCTCTCTGAAAGCAATAAAAATATACTTTTTAAGAAAATAAGTAAATAAATAAAGTATAGGACATCCAACTAGTATCCAAAGAATTGCTTGGTGCTGTGGCATGAGGGGGTGGGGGATGGGAAGAGGGAGGTAGTCTCCCCATATAGTGAAATTGGGTCCCTAGTCTCCCCATATAGTGAAATTGGGTCCCAGATAAAATCTTGAACTATAAGCCTGGTGCAGCTACAAACTGGCCTTCTCTTGCTCTGCTTCAAACTCATGTTCAGTCCCTGTTTCAAAGCCCCAGTGAATTAACTGACGCTATGGTGTGATAACAAGGCAACCTCTCCGGCATCTGAGATTTCTGATTGGAAGCTTACCTTCAGGGTTTGCTCCATAGCTTGCAATCCACAAATCACTTAAGCTATCCAGGTCCTACGAACTTTAAATGGTCTCCAGAGGAAACTATTTTAATAGCCTTATTTTATTGTTAGTACAACTGTAACGAATGATTGTCAGTTTCTTACTGAAAAATGTATGAGACGAGATAATAAAAAGAGGGGATTGTACAATAAATCATTTGACCAGGTATGGAAGTAATAAACAGATCAACGGAAAGGCTAGCACCTTGACTAATGGCACCATCACATTTGTTTCTAGGGGAACAATCAGTGCTGAATCCTTTTGCTGAATGTGTGCCACTGCAGAAAACAAAACTATTCTGGCTTATTTTATTGTTTTTGCTTTATTTTATTTTTTTTTCCGAAAATCACAGAAGTTTGAGACTTGTTGGTAATAGGAAGAGTACAAGTTTGAATTATATATAAATACACATCTTGTGCAGTGATGCTACAATAACTTTTCCCATTATTTTAATGATATTTGCAATGCTCCAATCACTCAAATAATAGCATAGGAAAAATTAATAGCTATTGTGCAAAACTTAATATCAAAAGCTTTGGATGTAAATGAAAATTGGGAAACAACTTCATATAGGCATGCAGACTGAAAATGGAGTTGCAGAAATTCGTGGAACAACTTTTCAAATCCTCACCAGTTTTCACTCCTCATTTCAGTGGGGGCGGGGGGGAGGGAAGGAAAGTAATTTAACTGAATAGAAAACTTCTAAGAGGAGCTGATGGCACTGATGGGAGCTGCCTTATTGGATTCTGTAGGCTCATTTGTTCCCTTTAATGTCAGTCCTAATACTGATTTAGAAGTTTTATGACTGAATCAAATGACAGACTTAGAATTTATTCATAATTTGTGGTACCTGGAAGGGTGAAATGGATCCTTAAAAGCAGCTTTATTGAAATATAATTGTTATATACTATACCACACATATTTAAAGTGTACAGTTTCATAAGTTCTGACATTTTTATATACTCGTGAACCTTCACTACAATCAGACAATGAACTTTTTTTTTTTATCACCCACGAAGGTTACCTCATGCTCCCTTGTAATCCCTTATTCCCACCTCTCCCTGAACTTGCCCCCTGGGCAACAACTAATCTGTTTCCCTTCACTATACATTGGTCTGCATTTCCAAAAACAATCATTGAATCATGTGGTATATCTCCTTTTATGCCTGCCTTCTTTCATTCAGCATAATTTAGATTTGTTCATGTTACATGTACTGACAGTTTATTCCCTTTTATTGCTGAGTAGAAGTCAATATATGGATAGTCCACACTTTGGCAGTTATTAATGGCTATTTCCGTGTTTCCATTTGGGTGTCATTACAAATAAAGCTGCTATAAACATTGTACTGGAACCAGAACCAAGTTGGGCTGCCCGTCGCTACCAGAGTCAATAAGGAGAGACAAGGTTGAAACTTTGAGGTGCTTTTATTAAGATGCCGGTGATCTGAGTGACAGATATGATACCCCACAAACCGGTCTGACATCTCTTCTCAGGCCAGCCGTTATATAGGGTTGGAGGATCGGGGAGGGGAGGGAATCTAAAAACTATGTGAGCTCTGAGGGTCTGTTTTCTATCATTGTCCTTGTAAAGAGTAGCCCAAGACACTGTCTCCCTTCGGAAGACCTGTACTTGACCTGCTCTTAAAATGTGTCTCCTTTTGAGTGATGGCCTCATCTGGTCCTCCAGGCTGCTTATCTTTCTCTTCTTTTCTGAGTAATGGATCCATCTGGGCTTCCAGTTTGCTTTATCTTTAGGACAGTTTTTCTTCTTACAACACGTCCTCCACAGTTTCCCAAGGTCTGTAAGAAACATCTCTTATCTGTGGTTAGCGCAGGGAATAGCTATCCATCAGCTGTGATTCTGTTCTTATGGCATACCCTTCCCCTATCCTTTCCCTACTCTTAGTATTAAATCTCATATCTATGAGATTAGTTTCATATGGAATGTGCCTTGCTGCTGAAGGGCTTTATTCCTAGCCTGTCTCATTACAAGTATCTCTAGACACATAAGCTTTTATTTCTGTTGGGAAAATACCTAGGTAAATATCAGGGAGAGAAATGACTAGATCATAAGTTAGTAGTATACTTAACTTCTGAAGAACTATAAGCTGTTTTCCAAAGTGATTGTACCATTTTACAATCCCAGTAGCAGAGTGTAAATTCCAGTCGTCCACATCCTTACTGACACTTGGTATGCTCAGTCTTTTAAATCTTAGCCCTCCTAAAAAGTGTGTAGTGGTTTCCCATTGTGCTTTTAATTTGCATTCCCTTAATGACTACTCATATTGAGCATCTTTCTATATATTTGTTGATTCAAATTTTCTGCCCTGTTTTAAAAATTGAGTTATTCCTGACTGAGTTTTTAGAGTTCTTCATATATGTCCTTTATTAGATATACTAGAGGCTCGGTGCACAAAATTTGTGCACGGGGGGGGGGGAGGGGGGTATGTCCCTCAGCCCTCTCACAATCTGGGACCCCTCAGGTAGGGTCCCTAGGCCTGGCAGGTGATCAGGGCCTATCGTGGCTTTCCTTCCTCCGGCTTCCAGCAACTGGCCCCACCCCTACTGCTGCCACTGCTTGCCATCTGTGTGGCCTTGACCCTTCCATCCCCCACCTCTGGTCACCTCCCTCTGTGGGCAACAGGCATAGGGTACGATCGCTTGGCTGTTCTGGGCCTCCCTCTGCAGGGTGACTGCTGGCCAGCCCCACACATCCACCACAGCATCGCTGGCCAGTGGCCTGGGCCTCCCTCTGTGGGGTGATCAATTGCAGGGCCCCCAGATCAACCGCCCCACAGAGGCCCCCATTGATCACCCCACAGATGGTGGCCTGGGCCTCCCTCTGCAGGGCAATCGTGGGGCGATGGGCCCCCCAACTTATTGCATCGCACCTACCTTGGCTGGCCTGGCGCCAGTGAATGTCATAGCGTGGTCATCCAGAAGGTCATCTGGACAGTTGTTCTGCTGTTCGGTTGTTCAGTCAATTTGCATATTATATTTTTATTATTATAGATACTTTACAAACATTTTCTCTCAGTGGATTCTCTTAACAGAGTCTTTTAAGAAACAAACATTTTTGGTTTTGTTTTTTAATTTTGATAAAGTTTAACTTAGAAATTTAGTTTTCTATAAACTGAGCTTTTTATGTTGTATCTAACAAATCTTTGCCTAACTCAAGATTATAAAAATTCTCACCCATGATTTCTTCCAAAGTTTTATAATTTTAGGTTTTTATGCTTAGTTTTATGATCCATTTTGAGACAAATTTCTGTGTATGGTATGAGGTATGGAAACAAAGGTGACCTTTTTGCATATGAATATTTTTTCAAGCACAATTTATTTTTTAAAATAACTACTCTTTTCCCACTGAATTGTCTTTGCATCATTGCCAAAAATTCCTGTGTTTGTTTGTTTTTTGTATTGGTTTATTTATGTTTATCATTATCTTTGTTCCACAACCACATTGTCTAGGTTACTCTGGCTTTCAAAAAGCATTCGACTCTAAAAGTCTTCATTACTGTGGCTTTGTAGTAAGTTTTGAAATTGTGAAATGTGAGTCTTCCAACTTTTTGCTTATTTTTCAAGATTATTTGGCTATTCTGGGTCTCTTGAATTTCCATACAAATTTCAGAATCTGTCAATTTGTTGATACATAGTAATTTTTAGTGTTCCCTTATAATCCTTTTTATTTCCTCTTCATTGTTGAAAAATGATTTTATTGTGTATTCATTTCTCAGCTGATGCTTTTTACTTCTGGACTCTAAAGATGTCTTTTCAGTTGCACGATTGCATTATTTCTGGTGAGAAGGCTGCTGTTATCTTTAACTTTGCTCTCCTTCACATAAGATTTATCCCTAGGTGAGTGATTTGATTATGATGTGCCATGATAGTTTTCTTCATGTTTCTTGTGCCTGAGATATTTTTTAGTTGCTTGGACCTATAGTGTATAGTTTCCATCAAATTTGAAAAGTTCTCAGTCAGTATATCTTGATATAATTTTTCTGTGCCTGCCTACTCCTGTCCTCTAGCTACTCTAATGGCATGCACATGAAACCACTGATACTCTGTTGATTTTCTATTCTTTATTCTTACTGTGTTGCACTGTGGAAAGGTTGATACATCCTCAAGTTTCCTAACCTGCTGAAATATTTAATCTGCCATTAAATCAGCTTAATGCATTCTTCATCGGAGTCATTATTGTTTTCATTTCTGAAAGTTCAATTTAACTGGTTTTTATATGTTCCATGTTTCTACTTAACTTTTTGGAAGTGCACATTATAATTGCTATTTTAGTGTCCTCATCGGCTAATCCTAAATTCTGTGTCAGTTCTATGTCACTATTTCCAGCCTTGGGTGAGTGCCAGGCACCTTCACCTTTAGTGCTTTGGGATGGTTCTTTCGCTCAGCTGGAGTCACGTTAAGAAAATGACACTCATGCTCTCTCAGTGCACTCTCTGCTGTACACTCGACGAAGGCCCTTTGCAGATCTCTGTGGCTCTCTGTATAGTTTTCTCCTCTCCAGTGCTCTGTCCTGTGAACTTTTAATTGTCTGGATTCCTTGTGCTCTCAGATATAATTCCTCAACTCAGGGAGTCTGGTGGCTCCTGCCTGCACCATGACTTAGAACCTCTCTCAAGGCAGTAAGCTGAGGCAATTCTAGGGTTCACCTCATGTATTTCTTGTAGCTCAAGGGTCTGTTTCTCATTACTTGATATTCGTTGTCTTAAAAACTGTTATGTCATGTATTTTTGTGGTTATTATAAAATGACTCAGGTGGTAGGGTAAATATGACCCCTACTGTAACATATTGGCTGGAATCAGAAATTTACATCTGGAAAGGGCTTTTTAAAAATATAGTTTCAAATATTCCATGTGGCCAGGGCCTCCACATTTCAGAAACCTGACATACCCCAATATATTTTTACTCCTACAGCTCTATTACCTTTTATTCATCCATGCATTCATCCAGGCATTATTCAATAAATATCTGAATGTCTACTAGTGTGATGCCTTCTGCTGGTTACTATGAATATAGTAGGGGCAAAGCCACGTACATCTTGCCTTAATGAGGCTCATTGCCTAGTGAAGGAGAAATACAGGATGGGGCAAAAGTAGGTTTACAACTGTGGGTACATGTAACACAGAGTTTATTCTTGTATTATTAATTATTGTACTATTTTTTATATGAACAACTATAAACCTACTTTTGCCACACTGTGTATGTTTCCAATTCCTAAGGTAAGTAATCTGAAAAAAAAGGTATATGGTCCCATGTGCCTATTTTTAAAAATGAATCCAATAGTGATGACTTTGTAATATGTCAGCCTTTGTAATATGACATCCTATATAATAAAAGGCTAATATGCAAATCGACCAGAGGAACAACCAGTCACTATGATGCACACTGACCACCAGGGGGCAGGCGCTCAATGCAGGAGCTGCCCCCGGGAGGTCAGTGCACTCCCACAGGGGGAGCGCCGCTCAGCCAGAAGCTGGGCTCACAGCTGGCGAGTGCAGTGGCGGTGGCAGGACATCCCCCAAGGGCTCCCAGACTTCGAGAGGTCACAGGCCGGGCTGAGGGACCGCCCCCTCCCACCACTCCCCGCCCCCCCAGCACAAATTTCGTGCACTGGGCCTCTAGTAATATACAATAGGTCAACACAGAGCTACATTTCTCAGTGTTCACTCTCTTGACTGTCTCCAGTGAGGGTGTGCTCCTGGGAAGATTCCTGGGAGATTTGGAGGGTGGAAGGGAAGCAGCGCTCATTATTTAGCTCAGGCACGTATTTGCTGATCTGCCAACTCACTTTGTTTTCAGGAAGCAGGACCCGCGACTGTTCTACCTTCCCCTGGCTCCTCTTCAGCTTGTCTGACTTCTGAGCAAGGTATGTGTTTAGTTTTGTGATAGCAGATCCTGGACTTCTGCAGGGTTCGATTGTCGCTAAGATCGGAGACAAAAATGGAAGGGTGTCGGTCCATCTTGTGAGGACCCTGCTGGAGCTCGGGGTTGCCAGCTTGCTCTTCTTCTCCCCCACTCTTCACATGTTATCTTCCTTCCAACACAGAGGCAACAGCAGCCTTGCTGCTTAACTGGCCTCCACAATTGCTTAGGGCACATTCCCTGCTTGAAATCCCTTTATCTATTTATATCTACATTCTTTTAAGCTCTTCTAGCAGCCGTGTGAATTGAGGATGCAAGGAACGGAGTGCCTTTTATCCTCAACTTTGGGCCTTCCTATAATTTCAGAATAAGGAGGAAATGCCCCTCGGGATCTTGTTAAATTTTATCCTGAAGACAATGTGGAGCCATGGAAGGATTTTAGGATGGGTCATAACACAGGATTTTCACTTTAGAAAAAATAACTCTGACTCCTCTATTAAAGGCCATAAGACTAGAGGCAGGATGTCAAGTGAAGATGCTCTCGGAGCAATCCAGGGGGGCAATAATGATAAGGCCATGAAAAAGGGCAAAGAAAATTAACAGGCTGTGATAGAGACTTTAGGAAGTAGAGACACTTTGATATATTTTACCAGTAGTTCGTAAAGTGTTTGTATTTTGGCAGAGCAAACAAGAAGTGAAAACACACAGGAGGAAATCGCTCATCAGGGGCATTCAGGGTTCCAAGACTCCTAAGTAGGAAAATATATAGAGGACAAAAGTATCTTAGCAATATCTCTCAGCACCTGTGCATCACACTACTTCTAAAATAGATAATAAAGCTTCTAAACATTTTGGCTCATGGACCTCCTGCATCCCTAGGAGCTTGTTAGTAGTGCAGAAGTCAGCCCCACCAGTAACTTCCTGAAGCAAAATCTGCATCTTTATAAGATCCCTACATGCACATCAGTAAGCGAAAAAATCTGCAAAGATTCTATCAGGCTGCCCTTTGCGACAACATGGATAGACCTTGAGGGCATTATGTTAAGTGAAATCAGACAGAGAAAGACAATTACCATAGGATCTCACTTATAGGTAGGATCTAAAACAACAAAAAACAAACAAACAAAAACCCACCAAAACAAAAAAAGCAAGCAGACAAAAAACTGAGCTCATAAATACAGACAAAAGATTGGGGGTTATCAGAGGGATGGGGGTTGGGGGTGGCAAAATGGGTCAAGGACATCAAAAAGTACAAATTTCCAGTTATAAAATAAGTAAGTCATGGGGATGCCATGTACAGCATGGTGACTATAGGTATTACTGTTGCAAATTTGAAAGTTGCTAAGAGTAAACCAAAAAAATTCTCATCACAAGGAAAAAATTAATGTGTACCTATGTGTGGTGATAGATGTGAACTAGACTTTTTGTGGTGATTATTCTGCAGTATATGCAAACATTGAATCATTGTGTTGTACACCTGAAACTAGTATAATGTTATATTTCAATTAAACCCTGATTAAAAAATAATAAAATAAGTGATTTTAAAAAAAAGATGAAAAGATTCTATCAGGCTGGACAAATCTATATTACATTTTACTCTTCCAGTCCTTTAAAATAAAACATTCCAGACCAGAGAAGAAATGGCTGGTATAGAAATTTTCAGAATTTTCCCTCCTCACCCTCAGGGTATCAAGGAAAAGCCACATGTTCTTCTTCACACTTCCCACCTCTCAAGTACTAGTTTAGCTTCTTCCAACTCGTCTGAGCAGGTGGGACTCCTGACATCTTACCACTGCTTCTAATTTCCGAGCATCACAACAGCCATGGCTGTCGCTGGGGTTTTCCAAAGCATTTGGCATGTGGCAGACTTAGCCCAACCCTGGCAAAGCTAATAATAGCAGGCTTCCAAAGCATTATCTAGTTATAACTAGATTAAAGAAGTTTCTTCCAATGAATGCATTTTTCCCTTTTTTAATTTTCTTCTAATAATAATGAGCAGAGAATAGATGAGACTATTCATACCTCTGAAATCATATATATATATATATATATATATATATATATAGTTGTTGTTGATTTCAGAGAGGAAGGGAGAGGGAGAGAGAGAGAAACATCAGTAAGAGAGAATCATTGATAGGCTGCCTCCTGCATGCCCCCTACATGGGATCAAGCCCGCAATGGGGCATGTGCCCTGACTGGAAATCCAACTGTGACCTACTGGTTGGTTCATAGGTCAATGCTCAAGCACTGAGCCACAGCAGCCGGGCTGAATTCTTTTAGTGAAGCAAGGATGAGAACTGGGCTTAGGAGTGAAGGCATTGTGCTCTGGCCCACACCCTGGGTCTTCCTTATCAATAAGGAACAATAGTCCATTACAGCAGCACTCAGATGAGGTCCTGGCATTTCAGCTTGCATGAAGCAGTGCCCAGTACTGTGCTCGACCGCTATTAATTAGCTGAGATCTAAGTAAAAGAGAAGCTATGATATACCTGGTTGATTTTCCATCGTAGCCAACTAAACAAATTGCCTAGAGTATTCTGCAATGCTTTGCCCGGTCAGCCTACATTTCTGAAATCATCTCAGGCTATTCCGCTCACCTTATTCCAGCCACGTGATTTTCTTCCATTTTCTCTAACAAGCCAAGGTGATGACTTGCCCAGGGGTTTACACGCGTGTTTCCTGTGCCTGCACCCTCCCATCCCCTTCTTGACTGTGCCATTCCCTTGCTTAAGTTTCATGTCAGACAAGCCTTTCAAGACCCCTTTGTATCTGCCTCCCACTTAAAGTAGGTCCTCTAAGACAGTGGTCGGCAAACCGCGGCTCGCGAGCCACATGTGGCTCTTTGGCCCCTTGAGTGTGGCTCTTCCACAAAATACCACATGCGGGCGTGCACATACAGTGCAATTGAAACTTCGTGGCCCATGCGCAGAAGTCGGTTTCGGCCTGGGCAAGTCTATTTTGAAGAAGTGGCGTTAGAAGAAGGGGGGGGGGAGGTGGTGTCGGTCGGTTGGGGGACGGGAGACGTGGTGCAGGCGGCCCGCAGGATACGCAGCGCGGGGGAGGTACATTGTTTTGAGGTACATTCGCTGAAGTCGACCCCTTCCAACTCTCCCATCTACACTCGTCTATCTGAAACAAGTATACAAAACGAGTGTGCATGGGGGAGTTGGAAGAGATCGACCTCAGCAAACATACCTCAATCAGATTGAGGACGTTTTTAGCAGAGGCCAGCTAGGAGTACCCTAATTAAGTTAATAACAATGTACCTACCTATATAGTTTAAGTTTAAAAAATTTGGCTCTCAAAAGAAATTTCAATCGTTGTACTGTTGATATTTGGCTCTGTTGACTAATGAGTTTGCCGACCGCTGCTCTAAGACATTTTGTTCATACCACCCTGTTCTTTTCTATCATAGCATTTAATACATTTGTAACTCTCTCTTTACTTCTCAATCCCTCCTCTAAATAATAAGCTCCACGAGACCAATTCTGACTTATCGGCCCAGGGCCTTCTACATAGACATTGTCCAAAGACATGATATTGTACAAATACATATATGCTATCTTATCACCAAAAGTGAGCACTTGGTGATAACCCCCTTTTATGATCTCTATGTTTGCTATGTACTTAACCTTGTGTTCTTTTGTCACTGTGCTCATCCACAGTGCATGATGAGAATTATCAGCTCCTGTAAGAAAAACATGTCTTTGTTCTTTTTTGAAATAGTTCCCCAACTAGGAGATAGTTTGGTAGGACTCAAAAAATGTTAGCTTAAATGATGAGTGCTGAATCCTCTACGACATAGCTAGTGCATATCCTATCGGGGAGAGTTGAAATATGTTAAAGCTCATCATTACGTAGTCAAGGAGGCCAAGTGTTTTCAAAATTAAATTGTGATGAACGGTTTCCTTTTTTTCTCTAGGCTCTTTTTTCTTGCCCAGAATTGGAAAATTAAGTCATGTTTCTTTTTATCTATGAGATTCAGAAAGGAAAGTGGCAGAAAGAGATGGTCGTGCATCATTAGAGACTTGAGTTAAATTATTCTAGAAGGTGTCTCTTATACCCTGAGTGCTGTTTGTCCCTGAGCAAATAAAAAAGGGGGTCATGATTTGGGGAAAGAGAAGGACTTTTGAAGAATTTAACTTTTGACATTATTAATTGAATTATCTCTGTAACATCAGGTAGAATTATCCCAAATGGATGGAGAGATAGTGGTCTGCAGTTTCTGACTCTGAAAAAAAAAAACAAAAACGAAATCACGTCTGGTGTCCTTTTCATGAGTTCATTCAACATTTATGTGTCTATTTTTAAAAAAAAAAAGTGTCTATGTGTATCAGGTACTGTTCTAGGATCCCAAGGCATAGGGACCAAGGAAATCAAAGTCCCTGCCTACACAATTATCATCAGAGGGGAGAGATAGGTAATAAAACACATAAACAAGAACAAGATCATTCCACATATCAAAAAGTGACACAAAGGAGGTCAGTCAGGGGATTGTTATATAGAAGGTTCCTGAAGGTAAAAGTGACTTTAGCTTGGGTGATCAGGAAGGCTTTACAAGCGAGGAACTCATGAGTGGATACCTGAATGCTAAGAAGCCATCATACTCTTTTTACCTCTTCTCCCACCTTCCTTCTTCTCTTTAGTTTACTAGTACCTCATCCAAAATTCTTGTGAAAGAGACCAAGGTCCCACTTGAATGAAGTATCCACTTCTCGCCAGGGAATGAGGAGGTCACACCACAAACGTGGCCATCAGGCAAAGCTGCATAGATGAAGGGGCAGTGGAAGGGAACGTTGTGGCTGGGCCGACAATCTCAGTGTTGTCTGAAAGACTGCTGATTGTGTCTTCCCTCTCACAACCCGGGGTCTGATCATTTGCAAGGAAGAAGGGAGAAAAGATGAGAAGAAGGTGGATGAATGAGAGAGAGGTGTTCCACTTCAAAGTGAGGGAGTACAATTCAGGCCACCACAGAGCTCACACCTCACGCTCCTGACGTAAAACTCAATGTGATTTAGTGTCCAAATTACACAGAGTTAAACAGTCCAGTTTCAGGAAACATTTTCTCCATTGATTCTAACTATATCTTCTTAATAATGTACCACTGTATGAGTGAAAAAAATTTCACTGTTAATCTTTTGTTGATGTATTGGTTTAATATACTATTTTAATTGACATTTCAAAGTATGCCTTTCTATATATAGCTAGTACGTGTCCAGGTGGTGAGATAGTTAAATGCTGTTAAACAACTTTACCATTGTGTCCCCACCCCTTGTGTTTTCTGTTTAATACCAAACCCTGCACATAATGGAGGTTTATGATCTGTAATTTTAAAATCGGACTGTATTGTCCTTCCTTATATTATCTCTTCTAAATGTGAAATACCCCCGATCTTCTCACTTTCTTACTTCAGTGGAATTTTTGACATCACCAAAGAGGAATCAAATATGAATTTTTCAATGCTGACAGAGAGGAATCTATAATAATAAAAGTGTAATATGCTAATTAGACCAGACAGCTGAACAACCTTCCAGATGACCTTCTGGACAAAGCCGGGGCTGTGACGGCCGAGGCAAGCCGCTGCGGCTGCAAGGGCCGAGCCCCTTGCTTGAATTTCGTGCATCGGGCCTGTACTAATGTCTATAAAATGTCTAGTACTTTCCTCCTGAGAACCTGAAAATTGGTGAACCCATTACAATTCACTCAGTTAACAAATTAGGGGGATTCCTAAATTTGATTTTTTTCTTAACATTCACTCATTTAATCAACTTAAGCATATGAGCATACAATGACAGTTTCTATGTAAGAATTGGGTGCACCCAACACTGTGCTGGGTGCTGAAAACAGGCTAGAGCAGTGGTCGGCAAACTGCGGCTCGGCAAACTGCGGCTCGTGAGCCACATGCAGCTCTTTGGCCCCTTGCGTGTGGCTCTTCCACAAAATACTGACTTCTGCGCATGGGCCATGAAGTTTCAATCGCACTGAAAAACCAGTCATATTGATGTGGATGTGCAGGTGGTGGTAGGAGAATATGAATTAATTTTAAGAGTGGGAAATGGTATTTGCAAAGACCTTGAGATGGAAAAGACCTTGCTGAGTTCGAGTGTAAAGTCAACCAATATATCTAAAGCTTAAAAAGTAGGTAGGAGAACTGGCTTGAGAAAAGGAGCAAAGTACCAAGGAGCCAGATTATACTGGACCTTCAAGGTCATGGTGAGAATTTGTAACTGTGTCCTAAGCACATGGGAGGTCATTGGAAGATAGAGACATGATATCATGTAACTTTAAAAGTAGTCACTTTGTCTGTGGCATGGCAAATGAATTGTAGGGGAATAAGAATAGAAGCGGGGAATCTACTTTGTTGGCTATGGAAGGAGCCAAAGGGGAGAAATGTGGCTGGTCCAGGGTTCTGACCTGGGTAGCTACAAGGGATGAAATTTACATTTCCTTAAAAGTAGAATCCAAAATACTTACCTGCAGTAGGTAACATCCAGTCCCATCACTGGGTCACCGAGTGCCATGGACAGAGAACCTGATGCGTCTGGATTTTAATTTCCTGATCTGTTTGGGAAGTTGGTATGCAGTTATCCTGATCGCACAGGATTTTTGTGGGGGGAGAAATCATCCCGAAGGAGCCTTTATGAACATATCAAATGCAATGGGAATGCCGAGGTGAGAGCTACAGCATTGTCCTAGTGCAGTGGTCGGCAAACTGCGGCTCGCGAGCCACATGCTGCTTTTTGGCCCCTTGCGTGTGGCTCTTCCACAAAATACCGACTTCTGCACATGGGCCACAAAGTTTCAATCGCACTGTACATGCGCACCCGCACGTGGTATTTTGTGGAAGAGCCACACTCAAGGGGCCAAAGAGCCGCAAGTGGCTCGCGAGCCGCAGTTTGCTGACCACTGTCCTAGTGGAGGTCACTGACATCGATTTCAAAAAGTTGTCAAGGGTAAATGGACAGATAATATTATACTGAGTTTCAATATCTAGACTATTTACTTCTCAATAAGGATTGATGTCTTGGGTCTGGCTGTGTGATTTATTAGCTTTGTAACCTTGAAAATGCCAATAATATCAGGTCACTTACTATGTGCCCAACTTTATGCTTAGTAAGCATTTTACACACCTCAGCTCATTTATTCTTCACAACAATTGACTTGTCTTCATTTAATACATCAGGAAGCTATAGCTCAATGAGGTTACGTTACTTGACCTCACCAAATCACTAGAAGGTGTCTCTGGCAGAGCCGGAACTCAACCCAGGATCGCAATACCAAGCTCAGCGCTCCACATTTAAATTTCCACAGCTTGACATAGACTCCTGCTAGCTTTACATGTTGGTGGGAAGATCAAATCAAATAGCATATGCAAAATATCTTTGTAAATTATAATACACTTTAGTAAATACATGAGGTTTTAGACAGGTTGTAAAATTCATTTTATTATTTTTTTCTATAAAACGGCCATGGATTAAATGCTTTGAAACCTGAGTGTTCGATATTCTGGTCAGGCCTGAAGAAGTGCTTTTTCTTTCATATTTTTGTGGACTTTTGTGTTTGTCCTTTATTTTTTAACCTGTATTTCCTCTCCTGAGTCCTGTCTACGGTGATCTGCTTAGGATAACACGTTTTTGTCTGCCGCCAAGTCTGTTATTTCAGAGCTGTTATTGATAAGCTGGAAGCTTTTCAGGATGTCTCAAAATGGTGCAATTTCAGTTAACTTCTGTGCCAGCAATCAAGAATTGTAACTTCAAAATGTCTTCATAGACACACAGCCCCAGTTAAGGTCACATCCCATAGGAATTTGGGGGGATATTTCTGTCTCATTTTTAACTGTGCTCAACACTGTAAACAATTTAGAAAAATGGGGAATTACCCAGATAATCTAGGACTAAAGAATTACATCCTTGTATTGAAAATACTAGAGGCCCGGTGCACGAAATTTGTGCACGGATAGGGTCCGTAGGCCTGGCCAGCAATCAGGGCCCTCCTTTCCCTGGCTGCCGGCTGCTGGCTCAGGCCCTTCCTTCATTCTGTGCCACCCCCTGGTGGTCAGCGCATGTCATAGTGAGTGGTCAAACTCCTGGTGAGTTGAACTCCCGGTCAGTCGACCTCCCAAGGGGACAGTTTTCATATTAGCCTTTTATTATATAGGATGCCAGGGAGAAAAGGTTGATTTAAATTAAGCAAATAAATGGCACAAAGAGTTACAAGACAATGATTTCCTTTTCAGATTTAGACTAGCAAGTGTCATCCTTAAGCATTTCAGATACGTTGTTGATTGATTAGAAAAGTCTATATAAATGCACAAATAATCTATGTTTAGTCTAACAAGATGGTAAAAACTCAGTAGCACCTGCAGATGCAGCATGTTTTAGCCTAGCTTCCCCTAGGTCCTGAGTGGAAGGCTTAGATGTTGATGGCACTCCGTGCAGAGCAAGCTCATGGTGAACTTGAGAAAAACCCAATTTGTGGTGAGTTACGTCGCCACTTAGGAAGAACTTAGGTTAGCTGTCTGCTACTTCCATTTAAGTGAGTGTTGACTCATCCTAGGCTCTTCTGGTTCAGTTGTGATCAGCCAAGCGAGGCCAAATCCTCATTCAGGGAGGAAAACAGTCAGTGTCTGGATTTCCCTGAACAAAATCTCTGCCTATATATTTTCTCTGCTCCAAAAGGCTAACTGCATTCATTTATGAGCTGCTTGGGTACTTTGAAAAGCCTTCCAACAACTGAAATTTTCGTCAGAAAATTCCAAGTGAATGAAACCATTTACATGCAAAACTCTCTAACTGGGAATGCTGTACTTTCTCTGAGTTATGTAGACCTTGAGGAGCAACACAGTGGAGCTATAAGATAAACACAGTGATGCCCAAGACATGTACCCATAGCCAAGACCCTGCTCAGTTGTAACCATTAGATCTGCCAATCAATCAATATAGTCATTAGCAAAAGGTTAGTGTCTAACAGTAGCCTCTTTCCTGGGTGAAGTGTGCAGCAAAAAAGGACACAGACCCTTTCCTCAAGGTTCATGAGATCCAGCTGAAGAGAAAAGCCATGTGCACAAATAAAATTTAACCAGTTAACTGCCATGTGTACAAAACGGAAACCATCCCCACATGCCATGATATTTTGAATTTTATTTAAAAAATCAATTTGCAATGAATATTATAAAAATAAATATATTACTCACAATTCGGGTATTCTTGAATATTTTCAGTTGAAAATTCTCACAAAAAAATGATTTTAAAGCATCTATAGACGCTCATGGCATACAAAGGGTTAAGGTACTATGCAGTTTACAAATGATATAATAAATTCTACCCAATTAATGTACATAGCTACCATTTATTCAGCAACTTCTAAACAACCATGGACAAACGAGGACTAAGCTCAATTAGAAGAGAATTAACTTCTCACCAAGTTGCTCAGGACTACACTGGCATGATCCTCTTTAAGTTGATCATTGAAAATGGAAGGATTAGATGGCAGGAAAGAAGAAAGGCCAAACGCAATTGTTTAGTCCAGACCAATAGTACAGGAACTTAGACTGGAAGGAACTAGAGTGTGGTTTGAAATTATTAAACCTGTTTTCTCTTTTTTAAAAACATGTATTTATTGTTTTCAGAGAGAGGAAAGGAGAGGGAGCGAGAGAAGGATTGAGCCCACAATCTGGGCATGTGCCCCAGCCAGGAATGGAACCTTGATATGACTTCCTGGTTCATGGGTCAATGCTCAACCACTGAGCCACAATAGCCAAGCTAAACCTGTTTTCTCTTGTTTAAATATTTGATTTTGCAAAAACATTTAACTCCATAACAACCTCTCAGTTTTCCTCAGAGTGTGGCATTGTCTTCATTGGAGCCTGGTCCGCACTCCATGCTGAGATTTACACTTGGGCATGTATGGTGAGGTGGGTGTGACAGAAATCTCTGCCTGAGACCAAAGAACCTTCCAGAGGTTCTGGGTGAGAATTTGATGTCAGATAGGCCTAAATTCAAATTCTGGCACTGCCAAGTCCTTGAGAAAGTTACTTTACCTTGCTACACCTCAGTTTTCTCATAATGAAATGAACATTCATTCATCTAACAAATATTATATAATACTCTGTTTCAGACTCTTTGAAGATGTTGTAGATATAGCAGAGATCAGCACAGACAACTCTCTCTTTTGCCTTCCTGGAGATAGTGACAATATCTGCCTTATAGGATTTCGCTGAGATTAAAAGACATTAAGCACTCAGCGCAGTACCAAGCACAGGGCTAGTGCTCTATAAATGTTAGTAGCTCTTACTGAGTTAGGCAGGTATACATGGTTCAGTTAGGAGGACTTAGTCATCATACAGGGAGTGCACTTATTATTATGTAATTATTAGTTGCATATGGACTGCACTATGGGTTTGTGCAAAAACTCTAAATAGACATGAGAATCAAGAAACTTGACAGACAGCAGAGGTAACTAACTCACCAGGAAGCGTTGTTGGAGGCCATGTGGCAAAGTGGGACACACAAAAAAAAGAGAGAATCAATCCTTCTGCCTCTGCCTGAAACAGCATAGCGTTGTCACCGTGGGTTTTGTAGTTGGTAGTGGCACTGATAGACAGCAAGCATGAGAATGGAGGTACCAAAGGTACAAGGTAGTGCTCAGAGGAAGCAAGTAGTGGAGCATAGAGAAGGAGTCCTGATGCTCGGAAGATGTAAAGCTGCAGAGATAGGACCTGCCTGAGAAGAGAGCCAGAACACGTCCTCTTTTTGTGATAACCGACCTACACTTGGCCACAAGTCACCAGTGTGGTTTGTGGAATGCATGTAAAGGGGAACAGCTCTCCAGAAGTAGAAGGCCTTCAAAGCAGGAAGAAGAACGAGTCTGTGAACTGTGCTTGACTGACTCCTGCAGGACGTTGCTAGAGCCTTGGTGGTGGATGCCATCTCCATCCACAGCTGTGATCATAGCCTAAATGCTCAAGCCATGCTCTACGCTGGCTCTGCTGTTTATAAAGAAGTGTGCTGAGAAGAGGTCTTCATTGGAAGATATGGGAAGCCCTATAGTAAAAATTATGAAATGTATTCATGTGGGTGTGTTTGAAGCAACAATATATATTAAAAAAAAAAAAAAAACGAACAATGAAAATGATCACCATGAATACAGAGATCAATGCCTGCCTTTAAATGAATATTTAGTAAATAGTAAATGCCCAAAATGAAAGAGATCTATTTTAGAGAAAAATCAATATGGCCAGACTGTGTAAGAACATTAACTTTAATGGTTCTCATTTTTTTATGTGTAAATTCTACTTCAAAAAGAGCAAAAGGGCAATAAAACCACTTAGGCTGGCCCTTGGCTATTTTTCTCACATGGCAGCTGTATTTCTGTGGCTCAACCTAATTCTTGGCCATGCAGAGGAACAGAAGTTTTGCCTCACGATCCCCAATAACTGCTTTGACTTCTTTTATGGTGAACTGACCATTTTAAGTGCAGTTTACTTACAATCACGCTTGATTTGATTGTTATGATTAAGTTTGTTCTTTCATCAAATAGTTATTGAATTATTTCTATGTACCCAGCAAACACTGTGATGGGCAGAGAAGATACAGGGGTGAACAAGGCAGATCAGGTCCCTGTTCCCATAAAGATGATATTTTATGATGTGAGACAGGCCATAAAGAAGAAAACAGGTAATTGAGATTGTTTCAAAGGGTAGTGATGCTATAAAAACTAAAGCAATGCACTAAACAGAGCTTCTGTGTGATAGAAGAGTGCTCATGCGTAACTACTATATGAAGTAAGGATATTCGGGACAAGTTCACTTAAAACTTGGTGAGCTTTGAGATCTGAATGAGAAATCAGCTATGTGAAAAGTTGTGGAAAGAACAGTCTAGGGTAGAGTGATTGGTGAGTGAAAAGCTCTGGGTCAGAAATAAGCTTAAGGAGAATAAATTCTTGAAACAGAAGTCCAGTAAGCTGGAGCATAATGAGAAAGTGGGAGAGTAGTAAGAAATGAGATTAAAGAGAGAGGAAAAGTCCAGAAAATGCTATACTTTCTAGACCTGGGAAATAAGATTACATTTTATCTCCAGTGCACTGGGAACGGATTGGACCATATTAAGCAGTCTGTGAAAAAACTTACTAATAGATTTTTGGGTTTCAGTGTAAAGAATGGGTTGATCAATAAATATCTAACTTAATAACGGCTTAGTTAGAAAGTAACTTGCAATTTAATTGCCAAATTCAAATGTCAAAATTCATTCACTCAACAAATAGTTGTTGAACATTCCATGTTATGCATTGGGAATACAGAGGCAAATAAGATGTTGCCTCTGCCATCAAGAATCTCACAGTCCAGCAAAACAAAAACAAAACAACAACAATAAAAAAAACTACAGAAATTAAACAAATAATCAATTGCAGTTTTGACTTTACCCAGATGAAGGTACAGGTGTTTCTACCTAATTTGAATTTAACATGAACTAGAGCAGCAATTTTCATCCTTTTTCATTCATGACACACGTAAACTAATTAATAAAATTCTGAGGCACACCAAAAAAATTATTTTTTGCTAATCTGACAAAAAATAGGTACAATGTTGATTCACTCACACCAGGTGGTTATTATTGCATTGGCTGTTGTCATTTTTTTATTTGACAAACTAAAGAAAAAGAGATCAGAGGTCCTCTTTTGAAAAATTTCAGTGGCTCACTTACTGGTTGAAAATCTCTGGACTAGAGGATTGGAATGTGTGACTCCATTGAAAAAGCTCCATTGTTTCCAGAGTATCTGCTAATAAGCAAATGTCTCGACATTCGGCCTTCTTTACTTGCAATGTGTGCAAAATCAAGTCAAACTTGCTTAAGGCAAAAAGAAGTGTATGGGCAACGTTTTGTTTGATGTAACTGAACACTTGTAGGAAGAGGCATGGCGAGGCTCAGTCTTACTCACGTAAGGCGTCAGATAATGAAATTCAGTGCAATTAGAGAGCCTGGAAAATAAAGACACAATTTTGGAAAAGAAGTTGCCATAACACTTTCCAGATCCATAAACAAACTCTGTCCAAATCCTTTGATGATCCTTGATTTGTGCATGAATCAAGGAAGTTCAAAGTTCTCACTGTAAAGACCCAGAGGGAAGACTGAAAAAGCTGAGCAGTTTAAACTGCTGCCCTCCCCAGGGGAGAGGAGTTGGGATTTTGAGTCTTATCTCAAATAAATGCAAAGACTTAGGAGAAAATATGCTGATAATGAGAAAAATTATGTAAAAACCCAGAGCAGAAATGGAAACCATAAGGAGTAAGTGAATATTTTAGAACTGAAAGTACAGTACCTGAAATGACCAATTTGTTGGGTAGACTTGATGGCAAGTTGCCAGGTAAGAAGATTAATAAACAAAAAGTTAACTAATTCATCAGCATCTGACCTATCTCATAGGCTGTAGTTTATCACCTCTGACTTAAAACTTTGTCTCATACATTTTGCCTTCTTTGTTAGTCTCCACTAGTATATGTTTACACAGGTATGTATATATGTGTGTATACATATGTGTGTGTGTGTGTTTCTACATAGCAAAAGGCTATGGTCAGATACCTTACCAATCATACAAACAAAAATTGAAGTAAATGCAGAAAACTTACATTTAGAAGTTCTTACAGATTTCACTCATATATCTACATTTTTACAATACTTTTAGATTATAAATAGTCATATATTTAGAGTTAGAATTAAGAGGAGACTCTTTAGACCACATTTCATAAAATAAAAGTTAAATATACATTTATTTGTGCTTAGTATAAGACTTTAAGATGAAATTTATCTGTTTTGTCCTAACATAATGAAATTGAACAGAAACAATATAGTACATAAAGAGTAATCTAAAGACATCAATTTCAGCAAAAAGTTTAAAAACCGATCAAGAAAATGCTAGATATTTGAAATGTTCAATCTTAATGGTACTTCCTGGAGCCATCTTAATAGCTGTTTTATAGCAGGCTAACATTCATGGTCGATGTTATAAGAATATCTTTTGACCTTTAAAAAATTTAAGAACTAGGATAGTAAGTGTGGACTTAAACTTTGGTTTCCATGGGAAAAGCTACAATTTTATAATAAAAGTAACAAATGGTGGAACAAAAGAACAGTGTAGTATAATATAGTACAGAATGTCAGTATTTACTCTAACAAGGAAAATGCAGAGGTTGGATTGATTTTCAAAAACAGCATATGCAAATTAAAAGAAATCTACCTTCTTTTCATCATCCAAGAGCAAAGTAATTGTTATGAATGTAAAAACATTGGTGAGCAAGAATGCATTAGACTTGCACAATTATGATCAATTGATTTTGAACAGGCATGCCACAGCCATTCAATGGGGAAAAAATAGTCTATTTAACAAATGATGCTTCAACAACTGAATAGTACATGGAAAAGGATGAGGTGAGACCCAGACCGCACTTTATATACAAATATTGATCAAAACTCAAAATGTGTAAGCTAAACCTATAAAGCTCTTGGAAGAAAAAATAAGGGTAGATCTTCCTGAACTTTGTTTTAGGAATGATATTCCTAAATATGACACCAAAATCACAACAACAAAAGAAAAATAGATAAATTGTACTTCATTAAACTAGTTGACCAGGACAGAAATAGTAGTAACACCACCAAGGTGGCTATTAACTTGAAGGAATGTGACCAGATTCAAGAGGTATTCAGGGAGCAACATTAACAAAGTCATTTGAAATTGAATTAGCTTAGATATTTTTTAAATCCTTTGGTTAGCAGCATCAAGCAAGGGGCAGAGTAACTCCCCACCTGATGACTCCCCTGCAGAAAGCAGCCACAGGTATACCTCAGTTCATTGCACTTCACTTTACTGTGGTTCACAGTCATTGCGTTTTTACATTATCAAAGGTTTGTGGCAACCCTGATTGGAGCAGGTCTATTGGTGCCATTTTCCCAACAGCATATGCTTGCTTCGTGTCTCTGTGTCATGTTTTGGTAATCTCGCACTACTTCAAATGTTTTCATTAGGATTCTATGTGTTATGGTGATCTGTGATCAATCATCTTTGATGTTGCTATTGTAGTTACTTTGGGAACCTATGAAACACACCCTCATAAGACAGGAATCTTCATAAACATAGTGTGTGTGTTCTGACAGCTCCACCACCAGGCCCTTCTCTTAGCTCTCTTCCTCTCCTCAGGCCTCCCTGTTCTCTGAGACACAATAATCTTGAAATTAAGTGAATTAATAACCCTACAATGGCCTCGAAATGTTCCAATGAAAGGAAGTGTTGTACCTCCTCACTTTAAGTCAAAAGCTAGAAATGATTAAGCTTTGCAGGGAACACGTGTCAAAAGCCAAGATAGGCCAAAAACTAGGCCTCTTGTACCAAACAGTGAGCCAGGTTATGAATGCAAAGGGAAAGTTCTTAAAGGAAATTAAAAGCACTACTCCAGTAAACACATAAGCGATAAGAGAGTGAGACAGTCTCATTGCTGATATGGAGAAAGTTTGAGTGGTCTGGATAGAAGATGAAACAACCAGAACATTCCCTTAAGCCCAAGGCTAATCCAGAGCAAGGCCTTTCTCCAATTCTCTGATGTCAGGGAGAGGTGAGGAAGCTGCAGAAGAAAAATAGGAAGCTAGCTCACCTATAGGAGCTCCTGGTTCTCTGCAGGGATGCTTCTTTCAAAAAGGTTCAGTGACATTTTCACTTTCTCTGTAGTTCCCACGTACAGCATTTTTACCTCTGGAAATGTAAATCCCTAGCGTTGCAGTGGCCGCCTACCCTCTCCCATTTCCTTCCAGGAAGAAATAGATCACCTCATCCATCACATAACCTTTTGGCCTTCTGAGTAACCCCAGCCCTGCAGCACTGGGCCTGCATCCAAGGAAGCAGGTTTGGACATCTGCTGGGTGTCTTTGACCACCCGCCAGGCAGGATGACTGAGAATGTGGATTTGCTTTGTAGAGTTTAATTACACAAAGAGTTAAGTTATTAACTTTCTGCAGCAATCACCTTAAAATTAAGTTAGTGTGACTCCTAAGGCTAGAATAACATAGCATGGAAGAGCCAATAAAAGCTAATAAATCGTGGGAAAAGGTACATTTTCCTTATCAGAAAAAGAGTGTGTGAGAAAATCAAAACCCCATGGCAGAGCAAAACACTTATTTTAGTTTGCCAGATGGGGATCTGAGGTCCCGGGGGTAGGGACCGAGCTGTGGGGTGCCTCCTCACACTAATGAGGTTTGCCCTAGAATCCAAGGAGACAGATGGAGCTGCAGGTTGGAACCCCTTGGCAATCTCCCTGGGAGTTCATGTGAGCTCATTGGTCCAAGTCCCCCCTCTGGCCACTCCCCTTTCTCTTCCCAGCTTCTCCCTCCTCTTTTACTTGTGTTAGTAACTTTGGTAATGCCTTGTGTCCCAGTAAATGTTCTCCCCTGCACACTTCCTCCTTTTCTAGCCTCACACAATTCAGTCACTTCTTTCTTTTTGTGCATTCCCTTTTACCTGCCCCCAGCATTTGGATTTGTAACAGCTCCATCCATCTTGATCCTTTCTGACCCCATTAAATTCCTGTTTATTCACAAGTGTGCCAGAAAGAGGCCACGTATGAATTCATGAGAAGTAAAGAAAGATGCTGTTAGAAATTTTCAAATCTGTGTCTGGTACTCAATTTAAGGATTTTTTTTTTTTCTGCTGGAAAAATAAAAAGGGAGGAAATGCTTTGGTCATTTAAGGAAGAGGCAGGGGAGGGGCGGGCTTCTGGCCCACTGCTGGCCTTTAGAACTCCGCAGATCAGAGCTAATGTGGATGATGTCATCTCACATGGTGAGAAATCAGTGGATTTCCATAAATCATGCAGATTCACTGAGGAGAGGATAACTCCAGGCACCAAGCATTGTGCCAAAATCATGTGGTTCACTAGTGTGGGGAACTGGTTATCTAGCCTTTCATATAGAAATGCCTACACTACAAGGAACAATCCCACTAGCATTTTGGACCCCAGAGCCCTCCCATGCACTATACCATCTTCCTCCAGTGGCAGCAAGAGTTCCCCTTGCCTAAAGAAAGTCCACCTTTTAAGAATACTTGAAGTGATATAGTGTATATATTCAATAATATAGTATTCAGCCGGCAAAAAAAGAAATCCTGTCACTTGCTATAATGTGGATGAGCCTTGAGGACTCAAGTGAAATAAGCCAGTCACAAAAAGACAAATACTGTATGGTTCCTCTTACATGTGGTATCTAAAGTAGTCCACATCATAGAAACAGAAAGTAGAGTGGTGGTTAACAGGGAAAGTGGGGAGAGGAAATTGGAGGGTTGTTCTAAATGGGTATAATTTCAGTTTGCAAGATAAAAGTATCTGGAGATTTGTTTCACAATGATGTGAATATACTTAACGTTATACTTAAATATACATTTAACTTATACATGAAAAAATAGTTAATGAGCCTGAGTCTGTTTTGCTCAGTGATACAGCATTAGCCCTCAGACTGAAGGGGCGTAGGTTTGATTAAAGTCAAGAGCATGTACCTCGGCTGAAGACTCAATCCCAGGGCCTGGTTGGGGTGCGTACAGGAGGCAACTAATTTATGTGTCTCTCTCACATTCATGTTTCTCTCTGTGTGTGTTTCTCCCCCTCCCTTCCACTCTCTCTAAAAATCAGTGGGAAATCTATCCTCCGGTGAGGATTAACAACAACCAAAAAAATGGTTAAGATGATAAATTTTGTTATGTTTTGTGTACCACAAAAAAAAAAAAGAATATACATAATTGTTAAACTTTAAACAAGAAAGAAAGAAATAAAGGGTGGGGAAGAAAGGAAGGAAGGAAGGAAGGAAGGAAGGAAGAAAGGAAGGAAGGAAGGAAGGAAGGAAGGAAGGAAGGAAGGAAGGAAGGAAGGAAGGGAGGGAAAGGAAAGAGAAAAGAAAAGAAAAAGAAAGAAAAGAAAAGAAAAGAAAAGAAAAGAAAAGAAAAGAAAAGAAAAGAAAGAAAAGAAAAAAGAAAAGAAAAACTCATTTAGGGTAGCAGGGTACTTAGAATTGGAGGAAAACTGTAAGATGAAAGTATTGTCAGAACCTTGTAGCTTCCATAAAGCATGATAATGCTACATTATTGACAATAACTAAATCAATAAAGGAGGGCCATACGTAGGTCAATGATGAGAATTATGGTATTAAGCCCAAAATCATGTATACATTTTGCTGGACACCCTGTATATGCTGAGATGTATAAGAAAATTAGATAAGTTCTTGGCCCCGAAGAGGAAAGACCTAGTACAGGTGGGTTCTAGGGGTTGGAGAAGAGGCTTGGAAAGGAATGAAAGTACGTGATGGGGTGGTAGGTGCTCTCCAATTTAGGGAGGACTTAAGGGTTGATGCTGGAGACTGAATTTTGTTGATTCCCCCAACCAACTCCAACTCCAGTGAGTGGCTACACATTAGCATTCTAGTATTTCCCTTGGAAAGGCAGAAAAAAATTATTCCTTTCTACCTAGTGACCTCTACATTGTGCCTCACCCCAATCTCTCACTCTTCCCTTTAACAAAATATATCCCAAATATTTTGATACCTCCAGGATTTTGGTACCAGGTTTGAAAGTCATTACAAAAGCTTACATGGCTTTTATTTTATGTCTTCATGGAGTTCATGGTTATTGAATTCTATAATCAAATTTAGGTTTTCATGGGTAAGTTACAGAGAAGTGAGATTCATTGAACACCAGCCAGCAGCCTCGCTGAAAAGGCCTGGCGATGGGTGTTTCCAAACCTTCATTGTGGAGACATCATAGACCCTGGACATAGACCCAGAGGGGAACATCTGCAGCTATTTAGAAATCCCCAATTTGCAAATACTTTTATAAAGGCAGCTTGGGATGGCAGCCCGGGTTCGTGCCCCCACTCAATCTGCATTCTGATGTATATGCTTGCTAGCCTGTAATTAAGCCACAACCCCCTTTCTGCTTATGTCCTAGCTAGCCTTGCAAAACCTGTTTCCCTGAATGCTTATCTTACAGGGGCCATAAAACCATACATAGCTGCACAAGGGGGTCTGACTGCCAGACGGGGTCTTGGTCGCCATCTCACTTCCCCCCTTATAACCGTCACAGGGGCTGCAAAAGCCCGTCAAAAGTCCAGAAGCCTAGTCCATATTTGGGAGACAAAGAAACTAGGGGGATAAAAGGGAAAGCCCCGCTGCATTCGTGGCTCAGCTTTGGGTACTGATTCCTCTGAGCCAGCACCAGTGCTTCCTGTAATAGAAGTGCATTTTCTGAATCTTCCAAGTGCCTGGTTGTCTGTCTTCCCACCGCTTGGAAATTTGCCATAACACTTTCATAGCAAATAAATTCCCTTTCAAAAGCATTACTATTTGAAAAATGTAAGTGTTCTCTTTACATTCTTAATTCTATATATTAGGGGAGAAATTGCTTATGAATCAGTTCCCTGGAGAATAATGTTTCTTGTGCTTAGCTTCTAGAGAGAGATTCCATGATAGTTACACAGCATATTATTGGCTAAAGAACCACTCATTCATTAAATGCCTCCCTGCCTCATGCCACCCTTATAGGGTATACAAGTAGGTACTTCCTCAAAATTAAAATTAATGTGGCATTGGGATTTTCAAAATTAATCAAAATCTTGATTATTAAATCTGTGAAGGTCACAGGTCTATGGCAAAGCATGATGCAAAAAAAATGAGGCATTTAAGCACAAAGATATCAGAGTTATTTGGATGGAGGTTTCTATTGCAGCTTAGCCACTTATTATTTACTAGAGGCCCGGTGCACCAAAATTTGTGCAGTGGTGGTGGGGGGATCCTTCAGCCAGGCCTGCCCCCTCTCACAGTCCGGGAGCCCCCAGGGGATGTCCTACTGACAGCTTAGGCCTGCCACCCACGGGGAACGGGCCTAAGCCATAGTCTGGCCTCCCTCTGCAGGAGGCAACCGATCAGGTGAAGGCGCTGCCCCCATCACCCCATTACTGCTGCCGCTGCCAGCCGTGGTGGCTGCTGGCCCTTGGCCTGTGCTTCTTAGTGCTGTCCCCGCCCCTTGCCCACTGATGAGTGGGGGGAAATCTGAGGCCAGAACAGCTGGGGGAGGGGCTGTGAGAGGTTGAGGCACAGCAAGTTGCACCCCGTCCAGCCTCTGCAGAGGTGTGGCACTGGGACCGGACCCACATTGCTGCCTCTGTGACTGTCTTTGTGGAAGGGGCCGCACTGGGACCAGGACTGTGCAGCCCCCTCTCCTGCTGCCTCTCCCACGCTGCCTGCCTTCGGCCCTCGCAGCCGCTGTGGCTTTGTCCAGAAGGACATCCGGAAGACGTCTGGCCTATCCGGTCTAATTAGCATATTACCCTTGTATTAGTATAGATGATATTGGGGAAGTTCCAAACTAGTTCTTCATTTGTAAAATGCAACCTAATGAATGCCTCATTAGGCTCTAAAGTGATCTAAGAGGAGCTTGAGTGGTGCACTCAGCACGGTACCAGCCACAGGCCAGCACTGAAATGAGGGTGAGATCATTTTCCTGTGTTGTTCTGCTGGTCTCCTGCCCCCACAGCCCATTCTCCACTTGGTGGCCAGAGTGGGCTTTGAAAACTCAAATTAGTTCCTATTACATGTGTTGTAAAAGCCTTCCAGTGACCTCCCACTGCTGTCAGAAGACCATTCAAAGGAGGGGCGCTTTTTTGCCCTCTTCTCAAACCATCCTCCACCTCATTAATTGTGCGTCAAACATATGGCCCTTTCTTCTGTGTCTCGCCTGCACAGGCCTGCTCTCCACACCCAGGCCTTTGCACTTCTTCCCTCTTCCTGGAAGATGCCCATCCCTGCATCTTTGCTTGGTTGACTCTTTCTTATTTGAGGTTCTATGTCACCTCCCCGAAGAAGCCATCTCTAACCACTCCATCCTCCGTTCACTCTACACACCATGATTTGATTTTATTAACTCAATAACTCTCATCATGGTATGTAATTATTGTGGTAATTTTTTTCTTTTCTATTGTCTTTCTATCCCAACTAGTATATAATTAAGATATCTTTTCTGCATGGTTAACTGAATCCCCACTTGAGCTTGGCATATAGCAAGCACTCAATAAATGCTGGCTGAGGGGATAGAAGGAAGGGAGGAAGGAAGGAAGGAAGGAAGGAAGGAAGGAAGGAAGGAAGGAAAGAATATGCCACCAGTTGATGCAGTATATGGTAACGGTGTGGTAGGAAAATTATAAAAATCTACATGACAAAGAAAATATCACACAAAAAATGGCTGATGTAGTCTTCTAAAGCAGCTCAGAAAAATGGGACATTGAAAGAGAAGCGGAAATGTGATAGAGGAACTTTTAGGGAGCTGTTTAACCTTCAGATGTCTGAGTTTTAGGGGTGCAGACAGGCCTGCCCCTCATGCATGGGGATGTTCTGGAGCCAGAGATAATGCATAAAAGCTGCTGAGTGCTAATTAACTCTGTCTGGGCTCAGGAAGCAGGTCTGAGTGGCTGCTTGCAAGGTCTGTAGCTGAAAATATTTCTTGCCAACTGCCTGGAGGGGCTGATAAGAGAAATGACTGCATTCTGGAAATTAACATATTCTAAGCAGGTCAGAGGCCTGGTTGTTGAAAACAGGGGTAAAGATGGAAAGAAAGGTAAAGCTACCCCCATTTTAGTTACCATGCCTCAGGAATGAAACTGAATTCCTTGACAAGGACTGTTGCCTTGGAGTCAGCAGTGGGTGGCAGTTGAGTTTAATTTTGAGGGGTAGCTACTGGCAAAAACAGGGATTAAAAAGTATGCTTGTATTTTTTTGTGCTGACTTCTTAGTTCTCTTCACTTTGCCCTCTCCTATTTGAGCAGTGACTTCCACACTTATTTTTCCTCTTCCCTTGAAAAGCAGAGTATTTCTGCTACCCCATTTTATATGCATTCTCTGGATGATTTCCTAAGTACCAGATCTCCCGGGACATCATAGTTTAGGAGAATGAGCACTGAGCTTAACATCAGAAAAGATAAGGATTCTGGTTCTGGTCCCTGTTCTGTAGGGGTATTAATTATGATTTCTTTGGTTGAAATTCACAGCATTCCAGATCAAAAACTTAAGAAAATCATTGGCTTACATAATTGAAGTTCAAGGGAGGTGCAGACTTTAGGCAGGGATTTAGCAACAGCAGCAAGGTTGGTCTCCTTTCCATCTCTCAACCCTCCTTCTTTTGACCTAATTCAAACTCTAACCCTTTTTAATTAGACAGTGTTTCATTATTGACTATCTCTGATGGACTATCTCTGATAGCAAAGGCTGGGACTGGAAAATCTAGGGGCAGAAATATAATATTAGGGACAAGCTATAATTGTAAGAGATATTAACCATGCTCTGTTGATTGTGATTGTTTTGTTCTGATTAAAGTAAGCACATTCTAACCTGGCTGGGAGTTGCACATGGGACCTGGGAGCTTACCTGGAAATGAAGCCCATCCTCTCCATCCTGGAACTGCCTATTAACATGGAAGGACTAACAACATTGTTGCAGAAACAAGAGCCCTTTGCATATTGCCAGCCCTTTGAAGACCCCCAGCCTTTACATACCTGCAGGCGTTTGCAAATCTCCAGCCCCTATTACCTATAAACTGCCCATTTGATGTCCCCAGGATCACATGAAAGGAGGGATGAGATATTTACCAAAGGAAAGGATGCTTGTCAGAAAGACAACCACCTTTCCTATTATTTTCTCATCTGTAAAATAATTGCATTTAGTAAGATTCCAAATGTGGATATGCTCTAAAAACCATAAATCCTTTCATCAATGAAAGCTGGTGTGGTCATTTAAAAACTTCTCTTTGTTTTACGATTCCAGAATCTTTGCTATGCAAGGTATCAGTTGACTTGTAGGGCTTCTGGAAAGATTAAGTGGGACTGTGTGTATGAGAGCATTTTACAGAACACTTAGCAAGAAGCTAGTGCCAAGGCTTAGTATCTCTCCCTCACGCTAGGCAATTTGCCAAAAGTTTTACTTGAAGAATATAATGGTTGAAATTAATCATTTCTACTAAGCAACAAAGACATTTGGGAATGAGTAGGTAAAACTTCCAGTATTAGTGTGTATATATGTATATATATTACTCTGGGTGAAATCATGAGAATACACAATTCGTGGATATGCTTGTGGATATGCTTGTTTGGACTGATTGGTATTCTTGTTGTTATACCTTGAATAGAATGGATATTATGTTTATTTTTTAGGTAATAATAGAGTAATATAAAATATCTGAAAGCTATTTTGCTGAACCTGACTATTAAGTGCCCTGGCTTCTAGATACATTTTGTTTCTATCATTTACAAACCACTATAACACTATAAACATTACCCTTTCTGGATGGAATTACCTATAAAATAATTTGTTATGTAATGTTACCAATTATCAGGCTAAAGTATACCCATTAAGGGCATTTACCTTGTAATTTGTGATGAGAGACTGGGTGAAATAAAGCATGAAATATGATTATTGCGGCTGAGGATATAAGGATACAAAGCCACTCATTTATTTCAGGACTGGGAATTAATTGAATGGGATATGTTAACTTTAGAAAGAGGATTGCCACAAAGCACAGCTTTTTCTGCTACCTCTTCTAGACTCAGATGATTTCCCCTCAAGAATCCAGTCTTTATCCAGTTTCATAACTGCCCTGTCCCACCATCTCTCCTCCTCCTCTCTCTACCTTAGACCTCCAAATTCTAATGCTCTGAACTTCTGTCTCTCACTAGGTTTGACCATTCAAAAAGCAGCTTATTGAAGGAGTTCAGTGCATGTTCTCTGGAGAAAGAATGTCTGGCTCTAAATCCTGGCTTTGCCATTTACTAATATTAAAACTTTCAGGGCCTCAGTTTCCTCATTCTGTAAAATAATGATAGTAATGATAGCAATTAACTCACAAGGCTGTTACAAGGATTAAATGAGCTAACTCTTCATTAAGTGTTTTTCAATAAATGTTATGGTGATTTTTTTTCATCACAAAGGCAATTAATAACATTACAGAAACATGAAAAATAAAAACATAAACATAGTCCTAGTAGCCTAACCCTGTGGTTGACAAACTGTGGCTCGTGAGCCACATGCAGCTCTTTGGCCCCTTGAGTGTGGCTCTTCCTAAGCCTTAGGAGTACCCTAATTAAGTTAATAACAGTGTACCTACCTATATAGTTTAAGTTTAAAAAATTTGTCTCTCAAAAGAAATTTCAATCGTTGTACTGTTGATATTTGGCTCTGTTGACTAATGAGTTTGCCGACCACTGGCCTAACCCATACCTAGCTTTTGAAAATGGAATTTTGTCTTCTGTATCGTTTCCATGGTATAGAGAAAACACAAATGTGATCATTAGCTTTTTATACTTTTTTATTACAGAAAAATTTTCCCACATACCCTATATAATAAAAGGCTAATATGCAAATCGACCAAACGGCAGAATGACAGGTTGCTATGATGTACACTGACCACCAGGGGGCATATGCTTAACACAGGAGCTGCCCCCTGGTGGTCAGTGCACTCCCACAGGGGGAGCGCCGCTCAGCTGAGATAACCACCCCCCCCCCAAAGTGCACAAATGTCATGCACCAGGCCTCTAGTATAACTATAAAGACCAAAAATGCACTTCCCAATTTGAGAAGATCTCTGTAGCAAAAGAGAATTTGTTAAATTTTAAGTATATATATTGCAGGAGTTGAGTACTTCATTAAACAAGTAGCTCATCTTTGAGTTTGATTATCAGGTTAGGCCCATCCTATCTAATAATAGACAAACATGGTAATTAACCATACCTCCAACATACCTCCCATGAACTAATCAGGGCGATATGCAAATTAACTGCCAACCAAGATGGTGGCCGGCAGTCAGGCAGCTGAAGCGAACAGGAGGCTTGCTTGCTCCAGTGATGGAGGAAGCCAAGGTTCCCCACCTGCCACTGCCGGCCTCGGAGCTGCACTCTAAAAAACAATGTTGCAATTATAGAAGCTAAACAAACCCCAGAAACCTGCTTTCAGCCAGCCGGGCCTCAGAGCTGGAGTTGCAGCAGTGTTTCAATTATAGAAGCCAAACAAACCCAGATACCTGCTTTCAGCAGCCGAGGTCTCAGAGCTGGAGCCGAGCCTCAGAGCTAAAGCCGGCTCTCAGTTCCAGTGACAGCCATAGAAGGTAAATAAATCCCAGAATTAAAAAAAAAAAGAAAGAAAGGAGAAGTTGTGAGCTTCAGTCACCCACCAGCCTGAAAACAGCCCTCAGCCCCTCACCCAGACTGGCCAGGCACCCCAGTGGGGACCCCCACCCTGAAGGGGGTGTGACCAGCTTCAAACAGCCATCATCCCCTCACCCAGGCTGGCCAGGCACCCAAGCGGGACCCCCACCCTGATCCAGGACACCCTTCAGGGCAAACCAGCCGGCCCCCACCTGTGAACAAGGCCTCTATCCTATATAGTAAAAGGGTAATATGCAAACTGACCCTAACAGCAGAAACACTGGGAATGATTGGTCACTATGACACACACTGACCACCAGGGGGCAGATGCTCAATTCAGGAGCTGCCCTCTGGTGGTCAGGGCGCTCTCACATGGGAGGAGCTCGGCTCAGCCACAAGCCAGGCTGACAGCTACCAGTACAGTGGTGGTGGTGGGAGCCTCTCCTGCCTCCTCAGCAGTGCTAAGGATGTCCGACTGCAGTTTAGGCCTGCTCCCCGCTGGCAAGTGGACATCCCCCGAGGGCTGCCGGGCTGCCAGAGGGATGTCTGATTGCTATCTTAGGCCCAATCCCCCGGGGAGCATGCCTAAGCCAGCAGGTGGTCATCCCCTGAGGGGTCCCAGACTGTGAGAGGGCACAGGCCAGGCTGAGGGACCCCCCCTCCCCCAAGTGCACAAATTTTTGTGCACCGGGCCTCTAGTATTCTATAAAGTTCCACCATCCCATGGAGCACTTTGGATGAATTTAATGTATTAGAATCACAGGTTTGGGCTTTGAGGTCAGCCAAGCCTGGGTCCAAATCCTAAATCTGGAGGTTATGATCTTAGGCAAATCTGAACTTCTCAGATGCCTCATCTGGAAGAATGAGGTTAATAACACTACCTCATTGTGAGAATTATAATAAATAGAATAAATTACTCTTATTTTAGCTAATACAATGGACACTGATGAACTTTCCTGCAGGGAAACTAAAAGGAAAAGCTGGATGCATTGATATTCTTTAGGGAGTCTGGGCATTGTCTATGCTTCTCTTTCCTCATATGTCCCAGGCCTACTGCAATCAACTATTGCACTGATGCTAGAGAACAAGGAGTGCTACATGTTTGAAATCAGAAGTACTCATTGACAGGACCCCAAGTATGAAAGGGCTGTGAGGTAAGACTGGAGCTTTCAGATTCAGCAAGATCCCTTATGCATGGACAGTGTCATTGTCAGCTGTGACTCCATCAGACATTTTGAGCTATAGAACAGGTCAGGATGCTAAAAGAAAATTCCACAGACTGAGTGACTTAACAGAAATTTATTGCTCACAGTTCTGGAATCTGGAAGTTTAAGATGAAGACATCAACTCGGTATCTGATGAACATCCCTCTTCCTGGCTTGTGGTGGCTGCCTTCTCCCTGTGCTCATGTGGCCTTTTCTAAGTGTGTGCACGGGGAATGTGGGGGACACTGAGTTCCCCCGTGTCTCTTCTTATAAGGACACGAATCCCACCCTGATGATTCATTTAATCATGTTATTCCTTTATAGGCACTATCTACAAATACAATCACATTGAAAGTTAAGGCCTCAACATATGAATTTTGAGGGACAGAGGGGCCAAGGAAGCCATACTGAATTATGTTACATCTGTTCTTCCCAATGAGAGTTGTGTCAGGATCAGATTAAAAGTGGGGTGTGTGTGTGTGTGTGTGTGTGTCCTCTTCCTCCAAACTATAAGCCACCAGCGTGAGTTGCTGCAGGTGCCCACTGATAGATGCGTCATCCAAGTGACCAGTCTCATCTCATTAAAGGCAAAGGCTGGGACTGGAAAATCTAGGGCTAAAATGATGGAAAGAAAGGTAGTGGCCCCAGTTTCTTGCTTTTACCACCAAGATAATCCTCAAGTGTCGCACTCAGGAGGTGGAAGCCACACCTCTCCTACTTGTTTTCTGTTAAATAGACCTCTGGAAAGCTCTAATAACCCAGGTTATTGAGAGGCGCATTACACATCGGGATTTCCAATCATGACTCCTTCCAAGAGTTTTCAAAGTAGCTTTCCTGCCTCTGCCTTGAGGATGTGTCTTCTTCAGCTCACTCCTTGCTAATGTATGACACCAGACTTGAGTTCCTGGAGAGAAGTGATTAAGGAGCACAGGCCCCTTACTGAGAAACACATTAGCACAACCTCTAAAATATGCTCTTTAGACTCACTTGATCTATGATATATGTTATCATTTAATAAATATTGGGCTAACTTAGGCTCTGTCTACATGTACCAGAAACATCTGTTGACATGATCCTTTAGGCAAGACAAAATAGATACTCTGGTCATTGCTACAAAGTCTTTTACTTTTAATTTTTTCAAAATAGAATTGTGATTCAAGAAACTTAAATGGCATAATTATAAAGTGTGCATTGAGAAAGTGTTCATTTCTCCTTAAAATATTAATTAGGCCCTTCTTAATGTCTATTGCAGATCTCATTCTGAACTTGTTTCTCTTCCAACTGCCTCTTTCGATTATGCATAAATAGGATGAAATAACATACTATATACAAATATGTTCAGAAATTATGTGAATAAAATGCACAATAGGTTTCAGCATTCTTCTCATCCATTGTTCAGATTAGAAACAAAATATTTAGCAATCTGCTCTCTCTGTGTATCCACCTGGTCTATTCCTTTTTCACAGTAGCACTATGGAGCACATTAAGCAATAGAAAGAAAAGAATCAGTCATTTTTACCTCTAGCTGAAAGAAAAATTAGTTTCTTTGTATATTTCCTGAACAGGTGAATTCATCATTATTGTTGCTATTATTATCCCCATCTCTTCATTTTGCAGCCTCTTCTGTCAGCTCCTTACCTTGAAGTTTCAGATGGATCTCTAAACCCAAATTCTATTTTCAATGGAGGAGTGAAAGGAAGAATGTTTAGTGGACAATTGAAAATATGATCATTTTAGTAATGTTTGTCCAAACCATAAATATTTTGTTTCCCCAGAAGGTTCACAGTGGCAAGACTTTCCAAAAATGTAATCTTAGAACAGTCTGCAAATTGATTTTCTTTCCTTGTGCTTTCAGGCTGTTGCTTGAACCTGTGTGGGTACGCACCGTGAGTGTATGTGATAAACAGCTAATTACCTGTCAGTTACCATAGCAATGTGTATAGGAAGACTAAGAAGCTCAGGTAGCTCTGTTACCCAGCTTGCGAGAAGAAAACCTTCAAATGTCTTACCTCTCAAGCCCTACTGAAGTTCCTGGCAGCAATTTTAGGGTGCTCTTCATTTGTCAAGTTCTTATGGAACCGATTTCGCTTCTTTCCTTTGAGTGGAGACTGTGTCAATTTGAGTGAGAGGTAGAGAGAATCAACTTGGAAGAAATTTTGAGATGCTAACACAGTAGACTCCTGGCTTAGCTCTGCAGAGTTCTGTTAGCAACAGTTGATATAGCACTGGCCCAGCAAGAAGCCTTCTTCAAAGAGCTCTGCGTAGCCCCATGAATTCCAAACAACAATAACAACCAAAAAAAACCCCTGTAGGTCACCAAGAAAACAGTACTTTATTCTTTCTACAAACATTTTTGAGCACCTACTATGGGTCGGCACTCTGCTAGTCTCAGGGGATAACATACACAGTGAACTGGATGTTAATAAGTCCCTACTCTGGGAGAGACTTCCATTCATCCAACAAATATTTCTTAAGTATTTACCATGCTCTAAGCACTATGTTGGGTGACCTGGAAATGATAAAGAGAGAAACACAACCCAGATTTGGAGGAGAGATCAGCAGTAAGGAAAAACATCTAGGAGGAAGTTGGCCAGGAAAGGTGGGGAGGGTGGGAGGATGTGATAGGAAGTATTTCAGAGAACGCGGTAATCTTGTGAACAAGATCAGAGGCAGGTAAATATGGCAGATTCAGGGGAAAGTGGTGACTATGTCTGGAGAGCAGAGTTCAAGACCGGTGAGGCAACGCCACAGAGACGTAAGCAGGGTCAAATCATAAAAGGCCTTAAATAAATTGTGGCGATTGTATTTTTGAAAGACGACTACAACCACATCTCCCATCCCACATGCTCTTAAAAATGTCACTTTCTCTTATTTCTTTCCATCAAATGGTGGTGTGTATGCTCCACCTTCTTGAACCTGGATATTTCCATTTCTGAGACTCGTTTATATAATGCCATACACTTCCATCTTGTTCTCTGAGGACATTTGCTTTTGAAACTGTCACCGTGCAGTCAGGAAGCCCAAACTAGTCCATGCAGAACGACCATGAAGAGAGCCCACATTAAAGTATTTTCGGCAGTCGCTGGCTGATGTCCAGCCAACAGCTCACATCAGCCTCTAGACATGGGAGTGACTTCTCCTCCAGGTGGTGCCAGCCCCCAGCAGTCAGGTTACTCCCCAGCTTCAAGTATTCACAGATGAGATCTCAGACAATGTAGCTCAGAAACAAGCTGCCCCCAGTGAAATCCTAGCCTTAGCTAGCCATATTATACAGCAGTAGCAAATAGACTACTTCTTAAAGAGTTTGCCCCTTTTTTTCTGAGATTCTCATATTAGAAAGATCATTCTAGCTCTGATGTGTGTGAAACGGTAGTGAGGGTAAACTCCGGAGTCAAGAAGACCAGTTGGGAAGACCAGCTATTGCACAAATTCAGGCAATATGTAAAAATGACCTGAACTTAAGTGATAGTAGAAGAGATGAAGAAAATAATTCAAGAGTTGCATAGGAGCTAGAATCTATAGGGCCTGATGTTAGATTGGATGTGGCAGGTGGAGGAGAGAAATACAGGAAACCAAGGGTATGTTAGGGTTGTTGTCTTGGTAACCAGGTAACTGGCGGTGCCTTCTATTTTGATAGGGAGCATTGGAAGAAGAGTCACACATTTAGGTGTAGGAATATTTCGGAGAGTTAGAAAGTGGGAGATAATTGATTCTTTGGGTGTCCTATGGATCCTTCATACTCCAAAACTACAATTAAAGATGTCCAGGGAAGTACTTGGTTGCATGTGACATTTACAGATGTCTTCTTCTGTTCTCCCAAGTCAAAGAGCAAAAGGTGGAGCAGCCTATCTCAGAATCTCTGCAGATTAGTTGGAGGTGATTGATTGGCAAGCTCATGAGTGAAGCCTGTCTTATTTCAAGGTCCTGCACCAAGAACTGCGGGTGTCAAAGTGATGAGTTAGATAGAATTGCAAATTCAGTCCTTAGTCCAGGAGTCTAACAGCAAGGTAAAACTTGCAATGATATATCATTTAAAAAGGGCAAGAACATAATTTAAAAAATAGACATCAGGCCAAGTGGATTATCAAAGTGCATGATAAAGAGAAGAAATGTGAGCAAGAGAATGCTTAGATACAAAGAAAAGAAAGAAGAGGGAGATGCTATGGCATGGGTTACGTTGGAAGGTGGGCTCTTGTATCAGGCTTCCTTGTGTTAAAGACCAGGTCTTCCACTTGGTAGCTTGGGAAAGTTTTAAACTTCTTCCCCATCTATGTAGATGCAAAACTACCTAGAGAATTATTTAGTTACAAATATGTTGATGTTGTTCTTACCCTAAAAGGAGAAATGTTTTGGTGAGCCATGTAATCATTCTTTTCTATGAACACTCCTTCTAAGTAATAATAGAGATGATGGCTCTTTTCATCATCTTGGTGCCCCTGGAGGCTGCTGGGACAGGACTTCTAAAATGACAAATATGTCTGAAAGGCTATGGCCCAAGGCCACTTTTGCTTACAATAAGTGGGGTCTCCAGAACCAGAGGGAGCACACAGTTCTTAAAATTCAAGGTGTTTATACTCAAGATGAAACTGAATTCTGCCTAGGCAGATGTGCTCATGTGTACAAAGCAAAGAACAACACAGTGACTCCTGGTGGCCATCTGAGGAAAGGTAACTCAGGCTCATGGAAGTGGTGCCATGGTCCCTGTCAAATTCTGAAGCAACCTTCCTGCTAAGGCCATTGGACACAGTATCCCTGTAATGCTGTACCTGTCAAAGATTTAAACTTATTGAAAAGTAAATAAATAAAATGGGTTTGTTCTCTTGTTTAAAAAACATAATACTAATGGTGATGAGGAAGTTATTGATGATTACGGTAGCTACCTCTCATTAAATGCTCACTAGATTCCAGGCAATGGGCTAAGTACTTTATATATACACTAGAGGCCTGGTGCACAAAAATTTGTGCACTCGGGGGGGGGGAAGGTCCCTCAGCCCAGCCTGTGCCCTCTCGCAGTCTGGGACCGACCCCTTGGGAGATAACGACCTGCTGGCTTAGGCCTGCTCCCGGGTGGCAGAGGGCAGGCCCAATCCCTAGGTGCAGCCCCTGGTCGGGCTCAGAGCAGGGCCAATTGGGGAGTTGGGGCACCGCCCCCTGTCATGCACAGAGCAAGGTGGATCAGGGGGTTGCGATGCCACCCTCAGTCATGCTCATGGTAGGGCTGATTGGGGGGTTGGGGCACTGCCCCCTGTCACACTCAAGGCAGGGTCGATGGGGAGGTTGCAGCACCACCCCCTGTCATGCACAGAGCAGGGCCCATCAGGGGGGTTGGGGCTCCGTACCCTGTCACTCACAGAGCAGGGCCCATCAGGGGAGTTGGGGCTCTGTACCCTGTCACGCACAGAGCAGGGTCGATCAAGGGGTTGGGGAGCTCCCCCCTGTCATTCACAGAGTAGGGCCGATAGGGGAGTTGGGGCACTGCCCCCTGTCACAAACAGAGCAGGGCCGATCAGGGGGTTGAGGAGCTCCCCCCTGCCACTCACAGAGTAGGGCCGATAGGGGAGTTGGGGCACCGCCCCCTGTCACACACAGAGTAGGGAGGATCAGGGGGTTGGGGCGCCGCACCCTGTCACACTCAGGGCAGGGCGATGGGGAGGTTATGGCTCTACCCCGTCACAAACAGAGCAGGGCCGATCAGGGGGTTGGGGCGCCTTCCCCTGTCATGAACAGCGCAGGACGGATAGGGAGGTTGTGGCCCCGCCCCCTGTCACAAACAGAGCCACAGGGTGATCAGGGGGTTTGGGCGCTGCCCCCTGTCATGCTGATCCTGGTGCCGGGAGGCCTCGCGGCTCCGCTGATCCTGGTGCTGGGAGGCATATTACCCTTTTCCTATATAGGACAGAGGCCTGGTCCATGGGTGGGGGCCAGCTGGTTTGCCCTAAAGGGTGTCCTGGATCAGGGTGGGGGTCCCCACTGGGGTGCCTGGCCAGCCTGGGTGAGGGGCTGAGGGCTGTTTTCAGGCTGGCGGGTGACTGAAGCTCCCAACCGCTCCTTTTTTTCTTTTTTTTCTTTTTTCTTCTGGGCCAGCTTTAGCTCTGAGGCTTGGCTCCAGCTCTTAGGCCTCCGCTGCTGAAAGCAGGTATCTGGTTTGTTTGGGTTCTATAATCGAAACACCGTTTCAACTCCAGCTGTGAGATCCCGGCTGGCTGAGAGCAGGTTTCTGGGGTTTTGTTTAGCTTCTATATTTGTAACAATGTTTCAAACTGCAAGCTCAGAGGCCGGCAGCGGCAGGCAGGGAACACTGGAGTCCTCCGTCACTGAACCAAGCAAGCCTCATGTTCACTTCAAGCTGCCTGGCTGCTGGCCGCCATCTTGGCTGGCAATTAATTTGCATATCACCCTGATTAGCCAATGGGAAGGGTAGTGGACGTATGGCTAATTACCGTGTTTCTCTTTTATTAGATAGGATAGTTTATATTTTAATCCTTTCATAAAATCTAGCAGGCAGATACTATTGTGATCTTTAGCCTATAGGTGGGGTTCTGGGTTGAAATGGCTCTGGATTGAAATGTCCCAGTGTTCAGATTCACAGCTCTGCTACTCTGTGGCCCTATAACCTCACCTGTGTGTGTACAAAGAGTATAATAACAGCACTTTCTCATAGCTTTGCTGTGTGAATTCCTGAACAGATACATTAAAAAAAAAAATACAATAAAAACCACTAGCCTGGCGCCTGGCACAGCGTATAGAGCTCTGTGGGTGTGTGGCCTCCATCCTGTTGCACCTTCCCACTTCAGTTGGCTTGTGTTTGCCTTGTCTGTGACTGCCAAATTCCCTGCCCTCCTTCAACCAGCAGGTAGTGTTTGAATACCTAACATATTCACAGTTTGTTGCTAGCTATTGTAGAAAATGGAAAAGATAGATTATTCCTTTGATTATTCCTTTGGTAAATAAAAAGAGTCTTACATATTAAATTAGAGTCCTGGTGCATGAAATTTGTGCATTGAGGGGGGGGGGGGAACTCCTCAATCTGGGACCCCTTGGGGGATATCCGACTGCCGGTTTAGGCCCCGGGATCATTTAGCTTTTTTTCTAAACCAAATGAATACTTTATAACAATTAAGACCAGATAAAATTCCAGTGGTCTCAAAATCCTGAACCACTGGCTCCTAATCACTCACCTGCCTGCCTGCCTGCTCACCCCTAACTGCCCCCCTCCTACCGGCCTGATCACCCCTCACTGCCTCTATGTGTTGCCCTAATTGCCCCTAACTGCCCCCCCCTTCTGGCCTGGTTGCCCCTAACTGCTTCTCGCAGCCAGCCAGGTCACCCCCAACTGGCCCCTCCCCGCCGGCCTGATTGCCCCCAACAACCCCCCTCTGCCAGCCTGGTCGCCCCTCACTGCCCCTCCTTCCAGCCTAATCTCCCCCAACTGCCTCCCCTGCTGGCCTGGTCACCCCTCATGGCCCCCTGCCAGCCTGGTCGCCCCATGCTGCCTGCTGTTCAGTCGTTTGGTCATCCCTCACTCACTCCCCTGCCAGCCTGTTCCTAGGCAGCCATCTTGTGAGGGAGTGAGGGTTAATTTGCATATTATCTCTTTATAATATAGGATAATTTAGGAACCAATCTGAAGATTTTCCTCCATTATTACTAATTAGGAAGCTTTTCAGTAAAAAGATCATTGTTCTCTTTATGAATCCCTCCCTGACCAACATTTTCTTTTATAGGAAATACTAGACACCTGGTGCACGAAATTCATGCATGGGTAGGGTCTCTAGGCCTTGCTGGCAATCAGGGCCAAATGGGGCCTTCTGGCTGCCGGCCAGGGCCTCCCTTCCCCAGCTTCTAGCTGTTGGCTGGGCCTTCCTTTGTTCTGCGCCACTCCCTTGTGGTCAGCGCACATCATAGCGAGCAATCAATCTCCTGGTCCAACTTCCATGGGGACAATTTGCATATTAGGCATATATATAAAATATTTAACTAATATAATTTAAAGAAGACAGGGTCTATGAGTACAGGACCAAATGTCAATTCGAAGCTACTATAAGGACAACTTGGGGGTGGAGGGGTGGGGGAGAAATAAACAGATGCAAAATAAAGTCACATGCTTTGTTAAAAGCCTTTTAATCAGCCTCAATCTCATGCTTCAAATGTTCCACTCCCTAGGGCAGTGATGGCGAACCTATGACATGCATGTCAGAGGTGACACACGAACTCATTTTTTTGGTTGATTTTTCTTTGTTAAATGGCATTTAAATATATAAAATAAATATCAAGAATATAATTCTTTGTTTTACTATGGTTGCAAATATCAAAAAATTTCTATATGTGACACGGCACCAGAGTTAAGTTAGGGTTTTTCAAAATGCTGACACACCAAGCTCAAAAGGTTCACCATCACTGCCCTAGGGCTTACTGAAGACAAATGGGTCAGACCATCCCCTGACAGAAAGCATTAGGAAACCTTACCTGTCTACTAAAAGCTTCTAGATTTTGACTCTCAAGGGTTCTTATTCTTGTCACACAGGGTGGCTACAGGAAATTAGCCCTGCAGAGTATGTGCTGGATTCTGTGCTGACTTTCCCTCAGTGATGTGCCCTGTTAGCCTTTGATTACAATCCCCAGTTCACTACTGCCCCTCATTTTGCCCCAAGCACCATAGTGCTAGCTCTGAGCCCACCTTTTCTCCACCCATCACGCTGCCTTGTTCCAGAAAAGTTGGGGTCCAAGGCATTATATACCCTCCTGTTTATAGATCTCTAACCGTGTTAGATTTCATTTTCTTCATGATGAAGTACCTTTTGAGGCTGCTTGTTTGATAGAAAACCTTTTTCTAGGACTGTTTTATCTTATCAGAGAACTTGTAATAACTTCTATGACAGGAAGTGGTTGGTCTCTGTTCCTTTCCTTTCAAAAGGCTCATGTGAAGTTGGAGAAGTCAGTCAGTTTCTCCCCAGGTCAGCTCAGCTGCTGTCAATATTGCCCTACATGGCGCCACTAGCACCCTGGACCTCTCCATCTGACCTTGGACCTCTCCATTGACCTTCACCTCAGAAGAACCAGTCAGATTCTTCCCTGAAGAGAGAAAACTGCTCTAAGAAAATCTGCCAACTTTAAGGAAAGCAGCTGGAAACTTCTAAATAGTAGCTTTTGTTCTAAACCAAATGAATACTTTATAACAATTAAGACCAGATAAAATTCCATGAACCTGAAAAACACTAGGTTTTGAACAAGTAAAGGGTAATTCTGGCTTGATAATTGCGAATTAAGTATATAGAATTTTCTTGAAGCTGAGCCTCTAAATAAATATAAAGCATGTTCTAAATGATAGACTTCAAAGGGGGATCTGCTATGCTGTTTGGGAAATACCTTTATTCTTTGACCAAAACTGTGATGGATAGTCCTCATCACCAACAAACAGAATGTTAGACTGAATGTAATTCAAATTGAGTCCATATTTTTTAGGCCAACTTGGCATGAGTTCTGTACCAGGCACTGTGCCCAGATTAAGACAGCAGAAAAGCCAATCTATTGAGTCTTGTGGACACATATTGGACAATTCTAGCAATTAAGAAAATGAATCTGTAGAGATTCTGTAAAAAGAGAGTAGCTCTACCTTCCTCAAAGTGTACTGAAAATTGTCACAAAATTAGCAAAGTAAGTTGAGAAACTTTGAATTCAACAAGCGTAGACAGGTTTCTCTACTGTGAGGCTTTATGATATGTTTTGTAAATCTCCAAGACGAGTGTAGAGAATGCAAAGTCATCTGCGTGCGCTCACTGAGAAACTTTTATCTTTGGGGCATCTTTCAGGGCTGTGGCATGGTCTTTGGGAATCATACTATGGTAGTTTCTTCCCCCGCCAACAGTAATATGTTAGGATAGAGAGAATGGTGCGTGTACAGACCCCGAGCTTGTCACTCCTGCTAGCAAAGGAGAAAGTACAGCAATATGCTAATGTCCATTGACTTCTTTGCCTCATTATGCAGTGGCTTTCAGGTTTTGATTAATGAAAGCATTATTGGAAACAACCATCCTTGGTTCTTTTTCGGGCACGCAGCACATTATCCCTAAAGGTGGGCACATTCATCTTTCCTACTTTGTTTGTTTTCACTCTCCTTGGTCTTTATAAGTGGTTACCTATACCAGTTCTGGAATAGTTTGCATTTGGGCAAATTTGACCACAAGAAAATACCCTTCAATGGGGGAGGGGGGGGTCTACGATAAAAAGTACATATGACTCCTCATACATGTGTTTGTACTCGTAGCATACTTCTTGTCTAGCTGTGAGACCCAACTTAAATAAAGCCATCTATTCAAGTCTGTGCTTTAAAGAGATGGACTTAAGCAGCTTGAAAAGCTATGAAACGAATGCCTGTGTACTGTTATTTGGTCTGTTATCTGGAAAAGGCAACAGAAAGCAAAATAATTAAGTTTAAGGAAGGGGCAAGGAATAGAAGACCCAGCTCTGACTTTCGGAACAAGGACTTCTCTTCTTGTGGGAAAATGCGAGCTTGGGAGTGGTGAGCTGTGAAGAAGTGGGTGTTGCTGTAAATCAGAGAAGGCAAGATCTGGGAAGAAACCGACCACCTAGATTAGGGCATTCACATTAAAAAAAAAAAAAAATGAACAGTCTAAGGCTTCCTGGAGTGTGTTTGGGGAGAATGCCTGGGATCACTCATATAATCAAGAGACCTGGAGTTTGAACTCTGTTCTTGTAATGACCAATGAATTGTTCTTTTGCATCCACTACACTATCTTAAAGGATTTTCTATCCCATTATTCTGACACTAGAGACCCAGGTTTTTCTCTATTCAATTCCATCAGATGCTTTCTCATCTGGGCTGATGTCATCACCATCTATCTAGTTGTGAAATCCTCAGCCAAGGATTTATTTTTTCTTTCTGTCTTTTCCTTAGTTCTTCCTCACAATCCATCCTCAAGCCCTGTCGTTAGAGGCACCTCTCACCAACATCAGAGAAGAGTTACCAGACAGCTCCTGAGTCGGTGGGAAAGGGCTGTCCCCAACCTCAAGCCTTGTCTTCTCATATAAATGAATTTATACGAGCGACCTTGATTAAATTGTGAAAAGCCAGTGTATTAAAGCAATGAAAACACGAACCTTTATTAAAGAAGCAAAGCAAGCAAATCTATTGTATGTCATCGGGCTTGGAGCACAGATGGGCTTTTCCAGCTAATCCAGAAAAGTTGGGGTCCAAGGCATTATATACCCTCCTGTTTATAGATCTCAAAATTCCTCTGCTGAATATTTTGGTATAGATTAATTCTCAAGGTCCCCTTTCCTTTGTTGCAGCTTTCCCAGAATTCGTGAGAAGCACCTGGCAGTTTTATCTTGCCAAGCCTTGAGACTGTGGGCTTCTCTACTTAGGAAGTAAAACTGCCCTTTTCTTTTCATTTCCCCTTCTCCCTCCTTCCCTGCATTCTCTCATTAGGGAGGCTTTTAACCATCTGCTCTCAAGTGTCCTTGGGTTTGGGGAAGATAATGGCTTATTATTTACTAGCCAGCTGCAAATTGCCCACACTGTTCGGCTTTGCTTTAATTTTCCTGTCTCTGTCTCCTATTCCTCTGGCCCTGGAATTTTCCTAGTTTCTTAGTATCCTTTACCACTATTGCTTCAGCTTTCAAAATACACCCTTCAAAATATAATCACCTCTACTAATAACACCATGTTGCCTTTCTTAGTCTGTTTCCAGGTGGTCTCCCTGCTTCTAAGCTTGATGCTGACAATCTCTACTCCACCTAGAATGAGTGACATTTTTAAAAGTTTGAGCTACCCAGCTCTTAGACTATCATGAGATTTTATTCTTGCTCACAAAGTCCATGATCTGGACCTTGACTTCCTGCCTGACATCATTTTGCATCTCAGAGCCACAGTGACCTTTCTTTTCTTGCAAAAAGCCAACCTCATCCCTGCATTAGGGCCTTCACCATCGCCATGTCCTCTGCTTGGAATGCTCTCTTTTCCTCCAGGACTTTGCATGGCTGTCTCCTTATCACCACTGAAGTCTCAATTCAGAAGTCTCCTCCTTACAGAAGTCTTTCCTGACCCATAAACCTCCCTACCCCCACCCCAGAGTCATTCCTACCTCACAAAACTGTCTTTGTTTTGATAAACAGATCACTCCTACCCACAATTGAGTTTGTTTTTTATCTTCAAGGTTTGCCTCTTCCCCACTTGCCATTAAAATATGAGCTCCATGGGAGCAGAGGCTTGTTCATCCCTATGGCCTTGGAGCCCAAAAGATTATCGAATAAAATATCCTCAATAAATACCTGCTGGTTAAATAAGCACACAGAAAATTACACAGTAAAAATCAATGATGTTCTTCGTTAAACATCATAAGTCTTAGTGAAAAAAAGTGAGGAAAAGTTCACAAAAGATTATTAGTCTTTGGGCTGCTAGAGTAACACTATCTAAATTTGAATAGGGCAAAAAAAAGACCCAGAGTAGTTAAAGATCCCAACTAAAGTTATTCATCCAGTGCCTAAGGATAACAGGTGGTAAGTAGTGGTTTAAAAGCCTAGAGATCACCATTTCTTTGGTAGAAAAAAATGTATTTCTTCAAAGAGATGAGTCTAGGAGTTGATGGGGAAAGAAATGTGGGACTCAAGTTGGAAGATGTTAATTTGCTAATACCAGTGGCCAAGTGTTCTAACAGCATAACCTCAGTTTCCTTATATGTTATGAAAATACCCTATATAATAAGAGAGGGATACGCTAATTAGCCCTGATATGCTAATTAGTCATGAACAGTATGCAAACTGACCATCACTCCAACACACAAGATGGCTGCCCCCATGTGGCCACAAGATGGCCAGCAGGGGAGGGCAGTTGGGGGAAACTAGGCCAGCAGGGGAGGGCAGTTGGGGGAAACTAGGCCAGCAGGGGAGGGCAGTTGTGGGCAACCAGGCCAGCGGGGGAGGACAGTTAGGGGTGATCAGGCCAACAGGGGAGGGCAGTTAGAGGTGACCAGGCCAGCAGGCAAGGGCAGTTAGGGGCAATCGGGCTGGCAGGGGAGCAGTTAGGCATCAATCAGGCTGGCAGGGGAGTGGTTAGAGGGTGATCAGGGTGGCAGGCGAAAGTGGTTAGGGGCAATCAGGCAGGCAGGCAGGCGAGCATTTGGGAGCCAGCAGTCCCGGATTGTGAGAGGGGTCTCAGATTGGAAAGGGTGCAGGCTTGGCTGAGGGATACACACACACACACATACACACACACAAACACAAACACACACTAGTGCACAAATTTCGTGCACTGGGCCTCTAGTTTTACATAAGCCATGAGAAGGAATATTATGAGAGATGTCTGCCTCATTCTTCCTAAAATGAAATAAAGAAATTTATTTTGACCTGTGAATATATGTTTATATAAAGAAGTTAGTTCTAAATGCATATCAAAATTGATATTTTTTTTTCAACATTTCTGCTTTTTATTCTGCTCATACTTTATAATTTTTTTTTTATTGCTTAAAGTATTACAAAGGGTATTACATATGTGTCCATTTTATCCCCCCGCCCTAGACAGTCCCCTAGCCTCCCCTATCCCCCAATGTCTTATGTCCACTGGTTATGCTTATATGCATGCATACAAGTCCTTTAGTTGATCTCTTACCCCCCTACCTCCTGCCCCGCAACCCTCCCCGGCCTTCCTGCTGCAGATTGACAATCTGTTTGAGGCAGCTCTGCCTCTGTATCTATTATTGTTCAAAAGTTTATATTGGTCTCTATTATCCATGAATGAGTGAGATCATGTGGTATTTTTCCTTCATTGACTGGCTTATTTCACTTAGCATAATGCTCTCCAGTTCCATCCATGACGTTGCAAATGGTAAGAGTTCCTTCCTTTTTAGAGCAGCATAGTATTCCATCGTGTAGATGTACCACAGTTTTCTAATCCATTCATCTACTGATGGGCACTTAGGCTGTTTCCAGATCTTAGCTATGGTGAATTGTGCTGCTATGAACATAGGGGTGCATATATCCTTTCTGATTGGTGTTTCTGGTTTCTTGGGATATATTCCTAGAAGTGGGATCACAGGGTCAAATGGGAGTTCCATTTTCAGTTTTTTAAGGAAACTCCATACTGTCTTCCATAGTGGCTGGACCAGTCTGCATTCCCACCAGCAGTGCACAAGTGTTCCTTTTTCTCCACATCCTCTCCAGCACTTGTCGTTTGTTGATTTGTTGATGATAGCCAGTCTGACAGGTGTGAGATGGTACCTCATTGTTGTTTTGATTTGCATCTCTCGGATGATTAGTGACTTTGAGCATGTTTTCATATGTCTCTTGGCTTTCTGAATGTCCTCTTTTGAAAGGTGTCTATTTAGGTCCTTTGCCCATTTTTTGATTGGATTGTTTATCTTCCTTTTGTTAAGTTGTATGAGTTCCCTATAAATTTTGGAGATTAGGCCCTTATCGGATATGACATTGGCAAATATGTTTTCCCACACAGTGGGTTTTCTCATTGTTTTGTTGATGGTTTCTTTTGCTGTGCAGAAGCTTTTTATTTTGATGTAGTCCCATTTGTTCATTTTCTCTTTCGTTTCAAGTGCCCTAGGAGCTGTATCAGTGAAGAAATTGCTTCGGCATATGTCTGAGATTTTGTTGCCTTTGGATTCTTCTAGAATTTTTATAGTTTCCTGTCGTACATTTAAGTCCTTTATCCATTTTGAGTTTATTTTTGTGTATGGTGTAAGTTGGTGGTCTAGTTTCATTTTCTTGCATATATCTGTCCAATTTTCCCAGCACCATTTATTGAAGAGACTATCTTGGCTCCATTGTATGTTCTTGCCTCCTTTGTCAAATATTAATTGAGCATATTGGTTTGGGCCGATTTCTGGGCTCTCTATTCTATTCCATTGATCTATATGCCTATTCTTGTGCCAGTACCAGGCAGTTTTGAGAACAGTGGCTTTGTAATACATCTTGATATCTGGTATTGAGATCCCACCTACTTTGGTCTTTTTCAGGATTGCTGCAGCTATTCGAGGTCTTTTTTTATTCCAGATGAATTTTTGGAGAGTTCGTTCTAGATCTCTGAAGTATGCCGTTGGTATTTTAATGGGAAGTGCGTTGAATTTATAGATTGCTTTGGGTAGTATGGACATTTTAATGATGTTGATTCTACCAATCCATGAACACGGTATGTTCTTCCATCTGTTTATGTCTTCCTCTATATCTTTTTTCAACGTCCTGTAGTTTTCTGAGTAGAGGTCTTTTACCTCTTTAGTTAAGTTTATTCCTAGGTAGCTTAATTTTTTTGGTGCGATGGTAAACGGGATTGTTTTTATAATCTCTCTTTCTGAAAGTTCACTATTGGTGTATAGAAATGCCTCGGATTTCTTGGGGTTAATTTTGTATCCTGCTACATTGCCAAATTCATGTATTAAGTCCAGTAGCTTTTTGATGGAGTCTCTAGGGTTTTGTATGTATAATATCATGTCGTCTGCAAATAAGGACAGTTTTACTTCCTCTTTTCCAATTTGGATGCCTTTTATTTCTTCTTCTTGCCGAATTGCAATGGCTAACACTTCCAGTACTATGTTGAACAGGAGTGGTGAGAGGGGGCATCCCTGTCTTGTTCCTGTTCTTAGGGGAAATGGTGTTAGTTTTTGTCCATTGAGTATGATGTTGGCTGTGGGCCTGTCATATATGGCTTTTATTATGTTGAGGTATGATCCTTCTACTCCCACCTTGCTGAGAGCTTTTATCAAAAATGGGTGTTGAATTTTGTCAAATGCTTTTTCTGCATCAATTGATATGACCATGTGGTTTTTTTCTTTCAATTTGTTTATGTGATGTATCACGTTTATTGATTTGCGGATATTGTACCATCCTTGCATCCCTGGGATAAATCCTACTTGGTCATGGTGTATGATCTTTCTGATGTACTGCTGGATCCGATTTGCTAAGATTTTGTTGAGGATTTTGGCATCTATGTTCATAAGCGATATTGGCCTGTAATTCTCTTTAATTGTGTTGTCTTTACCGGGTTTTGGTATTAGGGTGATGCTGGCTTCATAGAATGAGCTTGGAAGTGTTCCTTCCTCTTGAATTTTTTGTAGTAGTCTGAGGAGAACAGGTTTTAGTTCTTCCTTGAATGTTTGGTAAAACTCCCCTGTGAAGCCGTCTGGTCCTGGGCTTTTGTTTGCTGGAAGCTTTTTGATGACTGCTTCAATTTCTTCCATAGTTATTGGCCTGTTGAGATTTTTAGATTCTTCCTGATTGAGTTTTGGAATGTTGTATTTTTCTAGGAATTTGTCCATTTCCTCCAGGTTGTCTAGTTTGTTGGAGTAGAGCTGTCCATAGTATTTTTTAACAATCATTTGTATTTCTGTGGGGTCTGTTGTTATTTCGCCTCTATCGTTTCTGATTTTGTTTATTTGGGTCCTCTCTCTTTGCTTCTTGGTGAGTCTGGCTAGAGGTTTGTCAATCTTGTTTATCCTTTCAAAGAACCAGCTCTTGGTTTCATTGATTTTCTGTATTGTTTTTTTGGTCTCTATGTCAATTATTTCTGCTCTAATCTTTATTATCTCCTTCCTTCTGCTCACTCTGGGGTTTTCTTGTTGCTCTCTTTCTAATTCTTTGAGTTGTAGAGTTAGATGATTTACTACCATTTTTTCTTGTTTGTTGAGATAGGCCTGTAGAGCTATAAACTTCCCTCTCAGGACTGCTTTCATTGTGTCCCATAGGTTTTGGATTGTTGTGTTTTCATTGTCATTAGTTTCCAGGATGTTTCGAATTTCTTCTTTGATTTCATTGGTAACCCAATCAATTTTGGATTGTTGTGTTTTCATTGTCATTAGTTTCCAGGATGTTTCGAATTTCTTCTTTGATTTCATTGGTAACCCAATCAATATTTAATAGCATGCTATTCAGCTTCCAGGTGTTTGAGTATTTTGGGTTGTTTTTATTGTAGTTTATTTCTAATATTATGCCATCGTGGTCTACGAAGACGCTTTTTATGATTTCAATTTTCTTGAATTTGGGGATACTTTGCTTGTGACCCAATATATGGTCTATTTTTGAATATGTCCTATGAGCATTTGAGTAGAATGTATATTCCCTGGCTTTCGGGTGAAGTGTTCTGAAGATGTCTATTAAGTCCATCTGATCTAGTGAGTCATTTAGGATTGCTGTATCTTTGCTGATTATTTGTCTAGAGGACTTATCCAGTGCTGTCAGTGGTGTATTAAAGTCCCCTACTATGATTGTATTGTTGTCGATCTCTCCTTTGATATCTTCCAGGAGTTTTTTTATGAATTTGGGTGCTCCTGCATTGGGTGCATATATGTTTACCAGGGTTATCTCTTCTTGTTGTATTGATCCCTTTAGTATTATGAAGTGGCCTTCCTTATCTCTTGTTATGGCCTTCACTTTGAGGTCTATTTTGTCCTATATAAGTATTGCTACCCCAGCTTTCTTTTCCTTTCCATTTGCCTGAAAGATATTTTTCCATCTTTTCACTTTCAGTCTGTGTGAGTCCCTTCTAATGAGGTGGGTTTCTTGTAGACAGCAGATGTATGGGTCATGTTTTTTTATCCATTCAGCCACTCGATGTCTTTTGTTTGGAGCATTTAGTCCGTTTACGTTTAAAGTTATTATTGAAAGGTACTTGTTTGTAGGCATTTCTGTTTTTGTGTGGCTGTTTTCTTTCTGAGCTTTTTATTTCTTATTTTTATACCAGTCCCTTTAGCATTCCTTGCATTGCTGGCTTGGTTGTGATAAACTCCCTTAGCCTTTTTTTGTCTGTGAAGCTTCTTATTTCCCCTTCAAGTTTGAATGATAGCCTTGCTGGATAGAGTATTCTTGGATTCAGTCCTTTGCTTTGCATCACTTTGTAAATTTCCGTCCATTCTTTTCTGGCCTGATGTGTTTCTGTTGAGAAATCATTTGACAATCTAATGGGAGATCCCTTGTATGTAACTTTCCGTCTCTCTCTTGCAGCCTGTAAGATTCTCTCTTTGTCCTGAACATTTGCCATGGTAATTATGATGTCTCTTGGTGTGGGTCTTTTTGGGTTCACCTTGTTTGGGACTCTCTGGGCTTGTGTGACTTTTTTCTTCCCCACCTCAGGGAAGTTTTCTGATATTATTTCTTCTAATAGGTTTTCTAATCCTTGTTCATCCTTCTGTTGTTCTGGTACCCCTATTATTCGTATGTTGTTTCGTTTCATGTTGTCCCAAAGCTCCCTTAGGCTCTCCTTCTGTCTTTTAATTTTTTTCTCCAATTGCAGTACGTTTTGGGTGTGTTTTGCTTCCTTGTTTTCTAAATCACTAATTCGGTCCTCCGCTTCTCCTAGTCTACTGTTGATACTTTCAATGGAGTTTTTCATTGCAGCTTTATCACTCTTCATTTCTTCTTGGGTCTTACTTAAGTTGTTGATTTTTTTCATCTGTTTCTTCTAGCTTCTTCCATATGTTATCGATTTTTTCATCTGTTTCTTCTTGCTTCTTGCAGAGGTTGTCGATTTTTTCCTCCATCTGGTTTATGCACTCTAGGACCCTTATTCTGAATTCTTTTTCTGTCATGTTGCATGCCTCTGTATTACTTAGCTGCTTTTCTGGAGAGTCCTCCTTCTCTTTCCTTTGGGGGTTTCTTTGTCTACCCATGTTTGATCTCACTGACATATCTAGACGTTGAGTCGTTCAGTGGCTGCTCCCTTGGTGGCAGTGACTCCTTGGTCTGCGGTTGCTCTTCGGGCGGTTGCGGTAGCAGCTGCTCTTCAGTTGGCAGCAGCTCCTCTGGTGGGTGCTGTTCACAGCTGTGGTGGCTCTTCTGGCTGGTGGGGCGAGGTTTCACGTACAGCTGCTGTTCCTCAGCAGAGGGTTGGTCCTCAGGAGGTTGCTGTTGCTTGGATCTGCTGTGTTGATTTAAAGGCACAAAATACAACACAACAAGGCACCACGTACCAGGCACTATACACAAATATATTCACGATATTAATAATCCCAAATAAAGGTGACCACCTGAATTAAGAGAATTAGGGGATAAGGAAGAAGGAAGAGAAAAAGAGAAAAGAGAAAAAAGAAAAGAAAATTAGGGACCAAAAAAAGGAGTGCAAAAATGAAATTGGGAAAAAGGAGGGGGAAAATAAAAGCGAGAAAAGAAAAAAAAAGAGCGAAAAGAGAGAATGAAGTGGAAGAGGGGAAGAGACTTTTTTATATGAGGAGAATACTCCTATAGAACAGCCATTAATCCCAACAAATTCCAGCAACAGCTCCCTGGAGATGAATGCAAACTAGAAACAACCAATAATATAACGATGAAAATAGAATGGAGAACACTAATCCCAAAATAAAATAAAGAGAAAATAAAATGGCACTTTAAAAAAAAATGGTAAAATGGTAGCAGTAATAATACTGGTTAAAAATAAGAAGGTAGTAATTAAAAGGGTAAAATCAGGTAATGGAAAAAAGAAGAAAAAAAAAAGAAGAAGAAAAAAAAAAAAGAAAAAAAATTGGTTTCTTAGTTAAAAGGTGAAAAAAGAAAAAAAAATATTGCAGTAGTGAAGGTCCTTCGGTTCTTCTATTCTTCAGTGTGGCTCCCCTTAGACCTGCCAGGTATTCAGGAGAGTGTTGAGTTTCCCTGCGATACACTGTTCCTCTGTGTTGTAAACCACAGTCCTTATTTTAAAGCAAGCCGCATTTGTTTCCCAGACTGCCTTATTTTGTGTTTAGCAAAGAGTCAGTTTGTGGGTCAGCCTCTGGGTGGCAGTGTTCTGGGGTTGGCCTCTGAGGCTATAGGGCCTCTCTGTCCAGTGGAAGTTCACTGCCCAGAGCTGGCTGCGTAAGAGTTACCAGTGCTGTGTTGTTGCTGGGATTGAAAATCCCTCTATAGGCCAGACCCTGTTAACTCCCAGGGACTGATCAGGTTATTTTAATCCTTGATCTCCTACAGGGTGGAATCTGGGTGTGGCTGTGCTCCTTGCCTGGGGGCTGGAGGGAGGAGTCTCACTCTCCGGAGAGAATGGCTGCCTCAGTCCTGGGCTCAGGGGTGTCTCAGCACTCAATTCGCTGCCACCTCTCCCGGCCCCCCTTCTCTCCTCAGTCTCTCCCCAGATTCCACTCCTCCGCACACTCTCCCTCTCTTCAGCACAGGTGAGTGTCTGTATCCGAAATGTCCCATGAACAGGATTCAGTGAAAACAAACAAACAAACGCCGGCCACGGAAACGGGGAAGGCTTGGTTTCTGTAAGCTTCTTCTCTTACCGGGACTGCATGGTCTGGTCAGCTCTTCAGGCTGTCCCCCTTAGGCTCAGTCCTCCGTGATCACAGAACCCAGCTCTCAATTCCCCCGGCAGCGCCAGGAATCCCGCGGTTCTCCTTTCCCCCGTCAGGGGCTGTGCCTGTCCCAAGGGATGTGGCTGTCTGCCACGCGGTCTCCCTCCGACTCTCTGGGCTCAGAGGTCTGGCAAACTTTCCTGCCCAAATCCCTGGTTTTTTTACCTTTCCAGGGGAGTTCTGCTCTTCCCGGCTGCAAACCGTCTCGCCAGCTGAGGAATTTCGCCAATTCGGGGTGGATGTTACTAGTTTCAGCTGCTCACTCCATTTGCTCCGGGACACGACCTGGGACGCGTCTGCCTATACCGCCGCCATCTTCCCCCGGGGATATTTTTTAAATGTTATAATCAAGATAATTGGTCTTCTAGAATTTTTTTATAAATTCACATCAAACATCTATTGAGCACTTACCATGTGCAAAGTATTTTAATATATAGAAAAATAACAGGATTTTATTTAAAACATGGGGTTAGCCAATAAGAGTGGGGCAAAGGAGAAAATTTTGAATACATATACTGAAAATATATGGAGATGAAGAGTAAGAGAGAATGGTGTACAAAGAGTTTCTTCAAATATTGGGAGTGAGTCACATATAAAAGTGACTCAGCCAGCTCTTTGTTGCTGCAGAGAGCAGAATGAGAACTAAAAAGTGAAATGTCTTAGGAGGCAGATGTCAGAAGCTGCACTCTAACCAAATACTTGTAACAGACAGCTGTCCCACATTGGATCGGGTCATTTTGAAGATCAGTGAGAACTCCATTACTGGAACTATTCAGAGAATAGTTGTAGACACACAATGATGTGCTGGCAAATGTGTAGATCTAACTCTCCAGGGAGGGTAAAAACAAACAAACAAAAAAAGCCCTGCTTTGTTGAGTTTGCTAATTTCCATGGTGTAAATATTCCCATCTTTCCTGACTTCAGACTAACGTTATTAAAAGTTGAGTTAGGAAGAAATAAGCACATTCCATTCTCATAAACTTGTCTGAGACAGCTCTAGCACAACACTGGATGTGGCCAAAACTCTTTCAGCTGCAAATTACAGGAACCTGCATTCAAATATACGTTTATAAAGAGAGGAACAATTTTTGTACATGTAACTGAGAAGTTGAGGAAAGGGAGTGGGTACATCCTGACATTGCTGGATCCCAGTGTCATAAGTTGTGTCAGGAATTTTGCTGCTTTCCTTCATTCACATATCCATTGATTTGTTCAAATATATTTATTGAACACCTACACCTACACTGTGTCAGGTACTACTCTGAGTGCTGAGTATAAAAGACATAATTCTGCTCTCATGAAGTTCTGGTGGTAGAGACAGTCAACAGACAATATCAAAGGAAGGGATAAGTGCTACGAAGAAAACAAGCCTAAAGAACAAAGAGTCATGGTAGATTTTAAGGAGGGACTATGGCAGATCAGAAGTCAGGGTAGTGATGCTGATTAGGAGGTGAACTGTGTGAATACCTGGGGAAGCACAATGGAGTAAAGTGAACAGCAAGTTCACAGGAGCTGAGACTGGAGCCTGCTTTCCCAGTTGAGTTGAGTTGAGTGTCAGGAAGTTCTGTATCAACCATATATAGTCACGTGAGTGAGAGGAGATCAGGAGGAAAGAAGCGTTGGAGAGAGAAGGACCAGAATCTTGAAGTTAGGGTTTTATTACAAGACATTGGAGGCTTTAAGAAGTTAACTGCCTTGACCTAATCTATGTATTAAAAGAACTCATCTACCTGCTGAGTAAACTGTTGTCAGAAGGGGGCAAGAACTCCAAGAAGCAGGGAACTAGTTAGGGGACTGTGCTTATAGCCCAAGTCAGAGATGCTGGTGGCTGGGACTCTGGTAAAGGTATAAAGATGGAGAGAGGTGGCCAGGTTTGTGACCCACAGGACTTAACCATGGACTAGGTATGTAGTGAAAGAGGAAGTGGAATAAAGATTGACTTTGATATTGGGGGGCTTAAGCAGAAGATATCCATACATGTCTACTTTGAGATTCACAGAGATGCATATGATACTATCTCAAGGGAGAAGTAAGAGCAAAATATAAAAACCTGGGACCTAGCCCTGAATGAAAGATGATATTTAAAGCCATCAGCAGTAGCAAGTGTAAATAGAGAAGAGGATCTAGGACTGAATTCTACTCTAAAAGTGGAAGCAGATACAGCCACGAAAATGAGAAGGGACAAGCAAATGACACAGGAAAAACAGATGTTCTGAAAGTCAGCGAAAGCCAATATGTCAAGAGGCGGGAGTGATCAACAGAGCCAAATATTACTGAGATGCTGACATGCCAAGAGTAATTTCAGTGGGATGGTGAGGTCATAATCCTGATTGGTGAGGGTTAAAAGCAGGCAGGGAGCATATATAATACTTCGAATTCAGGTAACTAGGAGGGACAGTAGAGATATAAGGCAGAAATGAAGGAAGATGTGAGACTTAGGAAAGGAATGCTTTTTGTTTTCAAAATTGGGAAAAGTTACAGAAAGTGCATAAATAGGTGGCAATAACGTAATAGAGAGGAGAACTTTGATAATGACAGTGAGGAAGGGGTAAGCAAAGAAGCAAACTTGAGTAGTAGGTGCTGAGATCTGGGATCCAGTGCATGGAGGAGGGGGTGGATATTAGATAGGGTTAGGGACAGGTCTCTGTGTGATGAAGCAGGGGAAATTATGTGGCTACAAAAGCTGGAAGGTTGATAGATTTTCCAGTGAAAACAAGAAAGCTCTGTCTGACAAGAAGCTCTGTCTGATTCCTTCTATTTCCTCACTAAATTAAAAAGCAGGATCCTTGGATGCACATGGGCGGTGATGTGAACATATTGGAAGCTTGAAGAGAAAGAATACAGTTTGAAATAGACTTCTCAGAGAGTGCTAGAGTAGAGTGACCAGAACATATATTAGAATTGCCAAGATACAGCCACTGGAGATTTGTGGTTGTATTTCTGGATTCTGCCCTCATTCTCTGGCAAGCTCAATCCTGTGTGTGCCAAGCTGGATATCTGCTTCTCTTGGCTTACCTCCTACCACCTCAGCAAATCCAGTGCAAAGGAAGAACTTCTTCCCCAAGAGGTGCAGTAGAAATCTGAGTGAGCTCTTTCTTCTGTTGGACTTCAGCCCTTGTTCAGATTTGATCTTATTGCTGGGGGAGGGGGGGCGGCACGGGGGGCTGTGGGGAGACCCTGTGCTTTGATTGGTGGGCTATGCATTTTCCCCAGGAGCCTTAAATCTTGTGGATTCAGCCCCATACACACACAGAGATAATTGGGTGGGGGGGAGGTTTTAAAAGAAAATCATAATATGTGTAATCATATGATGGAGGGCAAAACAGCCAATATCCACAGCTGTATATTATTGGTTTATCATTTACTGGAGAATTTGCAGGGTTGAGTCAGGCATCGTAAATGACCTCTAAAACTCATTTCTGTTCTAATCATCTTTAAATCCCTACCTTCGAAACTCCCAAGTTAGGCACCTTTGTCTAGGAAGATAATGATCCAACAACCATAGTATTGATGAATTTCATCAATCCTCTGAAGTATTCGCCAGCTATACCTAGTTCATACATTTTTAACCTACCTCCTGTAGCCCTCTCTTACATTGCTCCACATGCCCTATTTTCTTCAGGATTTTTTTTTTTTTTGACACCTGTCATATTGCATTGAATTTTCCTTACAGGGCTTCTCAAATTAAAATATAAGATTTATTTTTAACACTCGGCACCATCACCCTGCAAAAACACAATTCTGTTATTATATAATTCTAACTATATATGTGTTAAAAAAATGTTCTTCCTAACAATTTTATTGTGGATTTATATTCTCAGTATCTGGGCAATCGCATGCGTTGCTATGGTAATATTATAAAATTATTCCAAATCACGAGGCTTCCCTGAAACCATGCATGCTGGATATAGAAATAACATTGTGAAAAGCCTGCATTTCAGATAAGAAAGCCCCAGATAAGCAGAAACTCTTAACTATGTTTACTACCCTGGTTTCCCACCCCCGACCCTCAACTTACCATTACCTTAGGTTTGAGTGATAATAAGCAATGTAAAGAAAAATGATCCCCAGTTTACAAAGAAAATAACTTAGTCTTGAAAGAGAGTAATATTTTGAAAGAATCCTGTTAACTAAACATAGAATGTATTTTATTTCCTCTTCTGCCATACACAGCTTATACAACCCTCGGCAAATCACTTGCCCTGCTTTAGTTCCTCATTTATAAAATGAGGATTAAAATATTAAGCCACCTTTTAGGCCTATTAGAATCTTTTTTTTTTTTTACTGTTGTAAGAACACTTATATGAGGTCTACAGCCCAGATGATGTGGTTCAGTGATTGAGCATAGAACTATGAACCAGGAGGTCACAGTTCAATTTCCGGTCAGGGCACATGCCCAGGTTGCAGGTTTGATCCCAGTAGTGGGCATGCAGGAGGCAGCTGATCAAGCATTCTCATCATTGATGTTTCTATCTCTCCCTCTCCCTTCCTCTCTGAAATCAATAAAATATATTTCTTTAAAAATATATGCAATCTACAGCCACTAAATCTTATCAAATTTTTTAGGGCACAATACAGTATAGTTAACTAGGCACAGTGACTGACAGCCAGTCTCTAGAAGTTACTTATGTAGCATAACTGAAATGTTCTGCTTGTTGAACAACAACTCTTCATTTCCCTGCCCCCGCTGCCCCTGGCAACCATCGTTCTACTTTCTGTTTCTCCGAGTTTGACTATTTTAGATTCCTCACATAAGTGGAATCATGTAATACTTTTCCTTCTGTGACTGGCTTTTTTCACTTAGTATCATGTCCTCCAAATTCATCAGCATTATTCACAATAACCAAGAAAAGGTGTCAACCCAAATGTCCATCAGTGGATGAATGGATAAAGAAAGTGTGGTGTGTACATACAATGGAATACTCTTCAACCTTTAAAAAGAAGGAAATCCTGCCATATATGGCAACATGGATGAACCTGGAGGACATTATGTTAGGCTTATTAGAATTTAAATAATATAAAATGTGCACAGTGTTTGAACACAGTATCTGAGACTGAATAATGATTTGTTTTCTCCCTCACTATCTCCCCAGCCTTCACAGCACTGAAACCTCAGGGGTCAGCTACACCAAGCTCACTTCTGTGTTCTTAGCCATCCATTCTCCTATCTGCCAGCTAAAAGCCAACAAATGCTTGATTCTGAACCACCCATATAAGCTAGGAGGCAGGACACAGGGAGAGCATTCTTCCATATTATTTCATGAATGAGTATAGTCTTTTGCCTTTGCCCCTCCTGGCCCTTATATAGTAAGCACTCATATATGTGTGCACTGGAAATGACAGCGAGAGAAGGAAGAGAGAGAGAGAGAGACAGAAAGGGGTGTGTGGCGGGAGACAGAGAGAGAATGATATTTTTAAAAACAAACAGAAGAAAACAACCAAAAACAAAACAAAACACTGCCTACTAAGACTAGAGATAAAAGATAGTGGTGAAGAGCATTGGCTTACAGGTTTATAACTAATTTATTATTCTCTGAGACTGAAATGTTTATATTTGATGATCTCCTAGAGCACCTTGGATTTGGGAATTGGCACAGTCTTTGCTTCTTATTCCTAATCCCAAACTCAGTGCAAAGGATATATTTGTTCAGTGAAATGGGGCAGCTCCAGGCCACCCAGCTTTGGGGTAGGACATGGGGAAGAGGAGCCTCCTTTACTCATGCTTGTCTCTCTGGAAGGAAAGTTTTGAAGTTGACCTCAAGAGCCAGAGTAGATGGATAGAGCATTTTGAGCATTTTCAATTCCGGAGAGACTGCGCTCAAATTCTGCATCAAACACCTCCTCATGCTCTTTTTTCCCCCCTCTTGAACAATAGAATATATCTAATCAGTCTCCTTGGAAAGCCCTGTCACAGGAGGTTGCCCTCCCCCACCCTCCCACCAATGACCTCACCTCAATCTTATCTCCACTTCTTTCACAAAATGTGAAAATTACTTTCAACTTGAAGATTTAAAAGGAAACATTTGACCTAAAGTTTTTCCTACTGAGGCAGCCAAGACAATGAGTCCCCACTGCCCCATCCTTAATGAAAGCCATCCCTCTGATTGCTGGCAGAAACTATAAGAAAGAAAGCTTCATAGGTCGGTTGGGAGCCTCTGGTTGGATTCTTAGTTTGACAATATTTGAAAAATGAGTTTTAAACATGGAGCACTGTGATGAAGGGATGAGGAAATATTTTTCTGACATAAAAAATAAGGATATTTACATTAGCAGAGACTCTGAGAAACCATCCTATATAATAAAAGGGTAATATGCAAATTGACCCTAATGGCAGAATGACTGGTCGCTATGATGTGCAGTGACCACCAGCAGGCAGATGCTCAATACAGGAGCTTCCCTCTGTTGGTCAGTGCACTCCCACAGGGGGAGCTCCGCTCAGCCATAAGCCGAGCTGATGCCTGCACTGTTAGTGCAGCAGCAGTGGTAGGAGACTCTCCCGCCCTCAGGGAGCAGGCCTAAGCTGGCAGGTGGACATCCCCCAAGGGCTCCCAGGCTGCCAGAGGGATGTCTGACTGCCAGTTTAGGTCCAATTCCCCGGGGAGCGGGCCTAAGCCAGCAGGTGGACATCTCCTGAGGGATTCCGGACTGCTAGAGGGCACAGGCCGGGCTGAGGGACCTCCCACCCCCAAGTGCATGAATTTTTGTGCACTGGGCCTCTAGTACATTCATAAGTAGCTCCCAGTCAACTAATCCCTCTTGGTTTTCAGGAGTGTGTAGTTAGGAAGCATTCTCTGCCTTATTGTTCCTCTGCTTGTTGGTCATAGATTATTCATGATATTCTGATGTATCAGGAAGGCTACCTGACATTTTTCATGCTCCCTCTCCAGGGCCCCCCTACTGAGATGAGCTCTCTTATTGAAACCTCATTCAATCATTTATGCATTTATTAAGCACCTACTATCTAATCAGGCTACAGAGCAATACAGACATAGAAAACACAGTCCTTGGCCTCAAGGAAAGGAAGACAAAGAATCAATTATGTCATGTGTTAGATGAGAGACAGCTTCAAGTGTGGAAACGGGGCTACCCTGGGCACTGTTGCAGTATTCACGTTAGAGGTGGACTGTGGCTTCATGAAAAAGAAATGAACAGATTCTAGGGATGTTTTAGAGTAAAAATCAATAGGATTTGGTATTAAATTGGATGTGAAGGCATAATTGAAAGGGGAACATCAAGTCTGATGCCTTGGTTTTTGTCAGAGGCTAAAGAAGGGGCTGGCTGGCAGGTGGGCTATTGATTTACATCAATGATAAGCAAAGATCTGAAGGCATGCTGCTGTTTACTGTGTGGACATTGAGCATGCCTGAAAAACAATAATGACTAGAACTACAAGTTTTGACGTACACAGGTTCCTGGATAAGCGGAAAGAAAGTGGTAATGATTGGCACTAGGTAGGCTCAGTTTTTTGCCACAGGCCCCTGGAGGGCTGTTGCCAGGTGATATTGAGCAACTGGTGACATTTCCTGGTGATACTAAGCAACTGATGCCATTTCCTGGTGAGCTTTGATAGCTCCCCTGTAAGTTGCCCAATACCCTTCCAACTCAGACAATCTATCCTTAGATCCTACACACACTCAAACTGACACTGAAAGAGAACACCGTTCATTCATTCAGTCAACAAATAGTTATTGATCTCTGCCATGTACCTGGCCCTGTCGGGACCTAGAAATACAGCTAATCACATAGCTGAGCTATTTGGATTTTAATCTAGTTGGAGTCAGTAGCTTTTGGAGCTGAATCAACACATCTAGATTGTAGAAATTGGACAGTAAAGGAAACAATGGTTTGTATCTATGCACCAATTATTAGCTAGATAATCATGTAGGCAAGTTTGCCTGGGAGGTCTTTACATCTTTAATTTTCTCTTCTTGAAATGTGGAGATGGTAAACTCAATAAAAACTAATGGATGACAAGTTCTCAAAAACTTAATTCCAATTAAAACTAAGTGAAGGAAAAAAGACTTGTATCTCTACATGGATAAAATATTCCCAGCTGGCTAATTTACTGTGTGCCCTGTAAATCTTTTATGCCTGAGAAAAGCCATTTGTCAGCCTCTTCAAAGGTTATGTCATTTCCCTTTTAGGCATGCATTGAGTAGCTTGAAAATGGAGATAATGAATGTTTTTTACATAACAATTGGATTATTTCAAGAAACCACCTCAATAAATACTCAATGCAAACCAATATATGTGTGAAAGATATTTAAAAGAATAAATTTCCCTATATCCCAGAATCTTATTACCTCTACAGTAAAAATAGAATAGAAATAATAAATGTTAAAACAAGGCAGAGGGTAATATACATTGGGGTGGGTGCAGGCAAACATTCTTCCTTTCATAGGTGGAAGGTGACATCTCTGGAAGAAAACAATATTGGAATGAGCACCTTTAGCCCATTTCTCCATCTTATTATTCATTTCTCCCCATAGGAGAATGAAGAACTTAAGCATTGATGATCTTGGAGAAATCTGGATATTTAGGGAGGAAAAGGCCACTGCATTTAAGTTAATGGCAAACCAATAGAATTTCCTGGTTTTGTTATTGCACTACAATTATACATGATATCAACATTAGGAGACACAGGGTGAAGAAGAGTTCATGGAACCTTAGTCTTCATTTCTTTGAAACTTCCTGTGAATCTATAGTTAGTTCAAAATAAAAAGGTATTTTCAGAAGGCAACAGTGGCCTCTGTATTTTTCTAAGGCTTTGCCATCTCACTGGATGCTGTGACTCAGTTGGTTGAGCATCATGCCTTGCACCAAAAGGTGGCAGGTTCAATTCCTGGTCAGTGCACACGCCCAAGTTGCAGGTTCAATTCCCAGTGGGTGTGCATACAAGAGGATTTAGTATCACAAAAAAAGAAATCCAAATATCTCCTAAATAATTTTTATATTGGTTACCTGCCGAAATGATAAGGCTTACAGGTTAAATAAAATATATTATTAAAATTATTTTTTCTGTTTAAAATGTTTCATACTAAAAAAATAATTTTTCAGACTAAAAATTAATTTTACTCTTAAATTTTTCATACTAAAAAATTTAAAACTATGTGCAGGTCACATTATGCTTCTATTGCACAGCACTGCTCTATGTCATTTTCTTGAACAAGTTTGTTAAGGAAGCTACAATTTTTCAATTAGCTGGCTCAATAGGCATCTTTCCTGCAGACTCAACTTTTCCCACATGGGATGTAGACTTGGGAAGGGGTGGATGAATAGGGAAGCCCTCAGGTCTAAGCCATGTTTAAGAATCTAAGAACACTTGTCATTTATGAGCTTTTAAGCCTCATTTATTAATTATCCCTTTTGGCTTCTTCTATCTATTTCAATGGTGAGAACTAGGACAAAAGGACAAGGATTATCAGGCTCCTTTAAACCTTCAGCATGAAGGGGCAGATGAACTACTACAAGAATATAGAGGAGGAAGAGAACATTTTAAATCTAGGGCATATGAAGAAAACTAATAACAAAATGGCACTTATGTCGAGCTATGCATGTAGAACTATTCTAGGAAAAGGGCATGTTAGAGACAGAATCTTGGAATCAGGAAATGTGGAAGAGGTTTGGGAGATAGCTAATCATCCCATTTGGCTGGATATTAGGATCTTTGCCTGGGCAATGCATAATGTCCCCAAGGCTGCTTAGAACATGTTATAAAGGAACTTGAATGAAGGCTATGAGTTTTGGGATTTCCTCATAGGCAATAAAGAGCCACAAAATAGTTGTTGAGCAGGGGGATAAGATAAATGGGGGTCTGGTTTGAAATAAATGTCAGTAGTGTGAAGAAGAGACTGACCTAAAGAGAAATTAGAAGCAGAGATGCCAACAAGCCCAAGAATTGCCCAATAGTCTATAGAACCTGGACATTAAAGGTTATGAAAGCCAAATTGGTTTGGAAAATAATGGATTGGAAAATCCAAATAATGAATTAGAAAAATGTATAATTTTTTAAATTTGAATTCTGTTAGTAATTGTTAAAAATATATTCCAACCCAGCCTCGTGTAAGGCAGATGGGTTTACTGTCCTCATCCATATAGTCTCCTGGGGAAAATAGCTGCTAAACAAATATTTTAAAGTGTGTTACTGAACATTGGGAAGGTCAAGTGGAAAGTATTTCTAGTGTGTTTTATTTTAGAGAGTCCTAAATTAAGTCCAACACCATCATTTTATAGCCATGGAGCATTCAAAGTTTAAGCATCAGGAAGTGACATTTCAGCTGAGCCTGGGAAAATAATTCACCAGTGGGGATTCATTGAATCAGGGAGGGAGGAGACCAAATATGCCAGGCTGGGGGGGGAAATAGGTATGCAGAAGTTAAGATGAGTAAGAGCATGATGCTTTTAAAGAAACTAAAGGAATTCAGTATGACTAGAATGAGAGAGCAAGAGGAGAAAAAGGGAGTGGATGAGAGTAAAACCATGCATGGCTCTGTCATAATAAAGACTGCAGTCCAAATCCTCACCAAAAGCTGGGAAGTCACTGAAGGATTTCATACCATGATGGTAAATTATTAGATATAAATTCAATATTGGGATGAGAAGGTGGGTTGAACCCACCTAACCACATGGCTGAGGGGACAGAAGGAGAGGTGTGCTACAGTGTATAGAAAACAGTGTGCTTAAAAGAAGACAGAAAAAGTTGCTAAGCAGACTATTAAAAATGTCCATTTGTGGAAATAAAAAAGTAAATAATGAATTGAAAGGGGGAAGAGAAGGAGTAGGAACTCTCAGGAAATTTTTTTTTTCATTTTATTATTATTTTTTTATTATTATTAGTTAAGGTATTACAAATGTGTCCTCATCCCCCCCATTAACCCCCAACCTCCCCCCACACACACAAACTCATGCTCCCATCCCCCTGTTGTCCATGTCCATTGGTTTGGCTTATATACATGTATACAAGTCCTTCGGTTGATCTCTTACCCTTACCCCCGCCCTCCCCTACTTTCCTTCTGGGGATTGATAGCCTGATTGCTGTTTCTCAGTCTTTGGGTCTGTCCCTTTTCATCAGTCTATGTTGTTCTCTATAATCCACAAATGAGTGAGATCATGTGGTATTTATCTTTCTCTGACTGGCTTATTTCACTTAGCTCTCAGGAAATTATTATATGTGGTCAAGGGGATGATGGTGGTTACCTGAATTTTAATTGTACCTGTGCAAGTAGAAACAAACAAATAAATAAAAGATTCTAGAATTATTTAGGAAGGAAATAGAGACTTGATGGCTGGTTGACTGTAGGGAGGTGATGGAGAGAGCATAGCCAAGGACAGTATTCACTATTCACATTGCTGGCATGGTAGATGATGCCTTCCATGAAGAAAAGGAACAAGGAAAAGTATAGAGAATATTTAAAGTACCTCTCTCTCTCTCTCTCTCTCTCTCTCTCTCTCTCTCTCTCTCTCTCTATATATATATATATATATATATATATACACACACACACACACACACACACACACTGAGTGGCCAGATTATTATGACCACCTGACGTTTGTAGGCAAATTAGCTATAATTTCACACTGAAGTTACTAGAGGGCCAGACCATTATAAACATCTGAATAGCACAACATACCTAAGTATCATTGCTGATCAAGTTCATCCTGTCATGTTGATGGAGTATCCCAATGGAGATGGCTTCTTTCAACAACACAATGCGCCATGCCACGGTGCTTGTATTGTGTAGGAGTGGTTTCAAGAACATAAGGGAGACTTTACCTTGCTTAGGTGGCCCCCACAATCACCAGATCTCAATCCAATTGAGCATTTGTGGGACGAAGTTAAAAGAGCCATCAGGCAGTTGGTTCCACAACCATCAAATCTCACAGAACTGGACAGTGCTATTCATCAGGCATGGTGTCAGATTCCTCGCATCACCTTTCAACATCTCATGGAGTCAATGCCAAGAAGAATCGCTGCAGTATTGAAGGCAAAAGGTGGCCCAACGAAGTACTGATGGGGTGGTCATAATAATCTGGCCACTCAGTGTGTGTGTGTGTGTGTGTGTGTGTGTGTGTGTGTGTGTGTGTGCTTTTTTCCTGTTGGATTAGATTTGTCAGGAATTTGAGATGACTAAGTCCAACACCATCATTTTATCACCAAGGAGCATTCAAAGTTTAACTGATATTTGCAAGATCTCACAACTGATTAATGATGGAGCTGGAACTGGATCTAGACCTCTTGAATCCTATGTAGCCCAGCTCTTTGCTCTGCATCCTTGCTTCTCAAAACATGGTCTAAAGACCTGAAGCATCAGCATCACCAGGGACCTTATAAAAAGTACAGATCTAAGGCCCCACCTAAATCTCCTGAATCTGAATCCACATTTCAACAGATTCTCATAGAATTTCTATGCATGTTAGAGTTTGAGTTTTACTATTCCACATTACACATTTCTCTTCTGTATGTAGATATCCAAAGCTAAATCCACAAGATATCATTCTTTATAGCCAGAATACAAATACTTTTCTATTCCTTTTTCTTTTACATACCCAGCACCATAAATCTCAATTCTTTTTAAGTAAAAAGAACTATTCCTAGTCATGCCAGGGGCTGCTTTTACTCTTTTGAAAAAGAAAGCTTAAAAACTCAGCCACTTTTTCTATGACAGAGGATGTAATTGAATATAGCTGTGAATTCAAAATGCAATCAATCTATTTTTAATGACTTAAATTGTTCTCAAGGATAAAGATAACAGTTTATCTCTTAGATGTTGCTGGCTTTGTAACTCATCCTTTATACCAATCTGATTAATTCTGGACAACTTCTTGTTCCCAATTATTTGTAGGAGGAGAGAACATGCTCTTTGTTCTCAAAGGCTGTGGTCACTTCCCAGAGTGACTTTGTACTGCACAAGCTTTCAGGATATTTAAGTGTTTTTCATAGAAACTAGTTTGATTTGCATTTAGATCAAACTTTGTATTTTCAGGTGATTTTTTTTCCTTTTTTAAATACTATTATTTTCTAAAGTTTTACATATGTCTTCTTTTTCCCCACCAGCCATTCCCACCGCCCCAGTGCCTGAGTACATTGGTTATGCTAATATGCATGCATACAAGTCCTTTGGTTGCTCTCTAACCCCCACCACCCTCCCCTACCATTTGTCTCTGGATCTATTCTTGTTCATCAAATTATGTTGATCATTATATCCTACATATTAGTGAGATCATGTGATATTTATCTTTATCTGACTGGCTTATTTCGCTTAGCATAATGCTCTCCAGTTCCATCCATGCTGTTGCAAATGGTAAAAGTTCCTTCTTTTTTTATAGTGACTTAGTATTCAGGCGATCTTTCATAGTATTCATTCTTCATCCTGTGCATAGCAGAGTAGCACAATCTTTTATCTTTTTCAATAACTTGGTCCAATATTTCTTTCTTTTCTTTCCTCTTATGACATTTCTTTTACAAACTCTAACCCAGTCAATGTCGTCTAGTGCACTAATACCTGAAGGTGGCCAGGTCTTCATTAGCCCGTAGCTCAGAGGTCATATTTCTATGACACCTCTTCTCAAAGCAGAGAATTTTCTTATTTGTCTTGGTTTTCCAGAACCTGACATAATGTGTACCCACTCTTCAAAGACTGAAAGACAAGTGACAAAAATCCCCAAACCAAATGAGCTTAAACAATAGACTTCATTAACTCACAAAACCAAACCGTCCAGAATATGTTCTGATTTGGGGGAAGGCTTGATTGAGTGGTTTAAACCCAGCAAATCACCATGGCCCAGGTGTCTTCTCTTGGCAACATGATGGCCTCAGTGCTTCCAGACTTCCCATCTTCATATCACACCATCAGGGAGAGAGAGAATATCCTCTGGTTGTTGCCACGGAAAAGAGAGAATACTCCTGCTTTTAAGAAACCCTGTAGTTTCTTCTTGTTTTTAATTGGCTATGGAATGCCCAACCCTGAATATTCCTTGGTGTTCATGGAGATGGACTATGTTGATTGGCTTAAGCTACGCAAGGACACTCTTAAAATCAGAGGATTGGTGGTGGGGCCCGTCCATGCCACCTGGTATATATAACAAAGAGAATATGTGTACTAGAGAAAAATTTTAAAGTTATTCCAAAGACAAAGACAGCAAACTAAAGATGTCTGTGTGTTGCGTAAATGAGTGAACAATTGAATTCATATTGATTTTATATGCCTTAACACAGAACCAAGTCAAAATACAATCTAAGAATGGTAAAGATTATTTCTTGGATAATTTCTAAGAAGGCAGAGCAGTATCAAAATCTTCTTATCACTCAAAGCAAAACTATCCATCTTTCTATAAATCTTTAAACCTGTTTATCTTGTCCTCTACATGCAGATCTTCTTTTTCAAGAAGATAATTAACCTCTTTTGGTCTGTTCTGGTCAGAATGTGATGGAATCTTGCCAACCCTGGACTTTGCTATTACTCAGAGATTTGAAATTTGTTAAAATTCTCAGCTCACATTTAACCTCAAATACCTTTTCATTGTTATCTTACCTTTCTTCCTCCTCAAAGGCCAAAGGCTAAATACCAACGGAACATTCTGCCTCAGTCTTCATTTGGCTCAGACTCCCTGTCCAGTAACCGAAACCCAAAGTTCATCCAGAGTTAATGATGGACAGCCATCCTAGTTGTTCTTTGGCCTAGCGGTGCAGCAGTTCAACATGATTGAAAGCAACATCTACTAGAATCCAATAGCAATGGCTTGTCAGCTCATATTGTGGCCCTTCCTCTTTGTTACATGCTCTCTTTCTTTTAGACAGCTAGTGGTTAAAACCTGCTCTGATTTAGTGTCCAAAAATAAATGTGTATCTTTTACCTTTCTAAAGAAATTACATATTACAACTGGAATATGAAGCTGAGTCCTCTTAAATTATAGAGCAGAATTCTGACTTGGCTCTTTTTTTTTTTTTTAATTTGTTTTCCTTTCTAACTAGCTGCCGTTTCAATGACAGCTGTCAGCTACTGTAAATATACTCTTAGTTTGGATATAAGTGATTTGAATACCCACCTATGAAGTATCTTCCTCTGCTCCACTCTTGGATCAATCCCAGTGAAATATGAAAATTAAATGTTTAAAATTACTGTAGCACAACTAAGACTGTGTTCTGCATGACAGCGACAACATATTTTGGAAAATTTTAAAGTTATGGAATCAGTCATTTTCTCCAAACACATTAAGCATTTTCACAGGGAATGGTAAATACAGTCTCCTTAGACCACCACATTTTTTTCTTCACTCCTGGTTTAGACCCCACTTATTGGGATATGACTTGCTATTATCATAGAGGAGAACTGTTAGGTTTACAACTATACTACAGACCATCCTGTGGCCCTAACAAGGCACCCTTTAAAGATGGAGTTGGATTCAGATTTCCCTTCTCCAAATTACTTTCTGTGAGGAGATAGGCTAGTTGCCTAGCCTCTCTGACCTCAGTCTCTCTCAGAAATCAATGAGCTAGTGCAGAAGAGCAGTATCTACAAGTCTGGAACATGGTAGGTACTCAGTCAATGCTAACTGCTATTGACCCATAAGTCCTCACGTATTCATTTCCAGCCCTTCCCAGAGTCAGTGTAGTTAATCTTCATGGGGATAAGGAGTAGGGAAAAGGAAGAGAGACACTCAAAGACATATTTGATTATTGTGTAGTAAATGTTTTGAGGAAAGCATCTTTAGGGTAGAAAATTAGAAGTAATAACTATTTAATATATATGCCTGAAAAACATGTCCAAGGTTATATGTCACATCTACATTGCAAGCCTAGACCTGCCACATATAAATGAAGATAGTCACATCCATTTATTTTACCATATTATCTTTAACTGCTTTCATGTTTTAATGGTAGAGTTGAATAATTGCAGCAGAGGCCACCTGGTCTGCAAAACCTCAAATATTTAATATTTGTTTTCTTACAGAAAAAGTTTGCCTACCCCTGGGTTACAACTTCACTTAAGTTTATTAGAAGGGTGTCTAGACACACTCAATGGGTTGGTGTACGTTACCTTCAATATCCATTTCAACAGTCTCCTTCTGGTGCCATAGAGATATAATTCTTTGAAGATAGAACTAAAAGACAAAATATGTTTACTTCCCTTAGACTCATAGCCACATAACATTCTGAGTCCCTCGGAAAGCAGAACTGGAGACAAGCACTTGAGTGCAGGTAGTTTACTTCGGAAGTGATACCAGGAAACAGCAGTGGGGAATTGGAAAGATTGAGATAGGATAGGAGAGCAAGGCTGTGTTTTCAAGCTGATCACTGCCATGGGTGACTGGGGCTCAATCCTGCAAATATCCTTGAAGAGCTGTGTCAGATGCAACTACAATGTCCACCTGAGGAATAGAAGAAAAGTGCATCTATCCACCAGCTTCAATCACTCATTGGACAAGTACCCCCTGGAGTGTTAACTCCCTCCCATTTCCAGATTTGTGCATGCACCACCGGCAAAGGATTTCCACATATATCCCTCAACTCAGCCACATAGGAGATCCAGGCTCAGGAAGTGAGAAGTGCACAGGGCAGCTGTAGTGAGATGCATGAGTTGCTATCAGCTGCTCCAACATGAAGATGAGTTGCCTAGTAGTGGCTGGAGCAGAAGGCAGGCTAGGCAGATAGGAGGCAGGCCACAGCAGGAGTCCAACATGGTACCTGATATTCATTGAGTGCTTAGGCTGTGCAGATCCCTGAGTGAGAAATGCTTTCCCTGCATTCTCGCCCTAACTTTGATACCAGCACAATGAGCTAAACAGGTTCTTTAACTACTTCTTACAGTTAAAGAAATTAATGAAGGAACTTAAGTTAGAGACACTAAATAGATACAACTAATAATGGTAGTTCATATTTATCTCCTGATATTTTCATATGCTAGCCAATGCTATAATTCCTTTCCTTGAACTGATTCATTTAATCCCCACACTAAACACTGCAGGTAGGGGATATTATCTGTCTTTAATGCCTGCGGACACTGAGGTTTAGAGAGGTTAAATAGTTTGCCTAAAGGCATACAGCAAGTAAATGGGAGAGCTTAGTTGGAACTCCAACCCAGGTCTCCCTAACTCCAGAGGTCACGCTCTTAAGCATTTCCTTAATCTCCTTTCCAAAATTTCTGTAATTGCTTCTTGGCCAAACACATATTTATCATTACACACATTTTCTGATAGAATCTTTTTGAGCATCTTAATGATTGCTACACTATGACTAGGCCAAATGCTCTATCTAGATGAGTCAATAAAAAGGTTGAGAACTTCAACATGTTCATCATTGAATCAGTTATTTTATTTATTTATTTTTTTTTATTTTATTGCTTAAAGTATTACAAAGGGTATTACATATGTGTCCATTTTATCCCCCCGCCCTAGACAGTCCCCTAGCCTCCCCTATCCCCCAATGTCTTATGTCCACTGGTTATGCTTCTATGCATGCATACAAGTCCTTTAGTTGATCTCTTACCCCCCTACCTCCTGCCCCGTAACCCTCCCCGGCCTTCCTGCTGCAGTTTGACAATCTGTTTGAGGCAGCTCTGCCTCTGTATCTATTATTGTTCAAAAGTTTATAATGGTCTGTATTATCCATGAATGAGTGAGATCATGTGGTATTTTTCCTTCATTGACTGGCTTATTTCACTTAGCATAATGCTCTCCAGTTCCATCCATGACGTTGCAAATGGTAAGAGTTCCTTCCTTTTTAGAGCAGCATAGTATTCCATCGTGTAGATGTACCACAGTTTTCTAATCCATTCATCTACTGATGGGCACTTAGGCTGTTTCCAGATCTTAGCTATGGTGAATTGTGCTGCTATGAACATAGGGGTGCATATATCCTTTCTGATTGGTGTTTCTGGTTTCTTGGGATATATTCCTAGAAGTGGGATCACAGGGTCAAATGGGAGTTCCATTTTCAGTTTTTTAAGGAAACTCCATACTGTCTTCCATAGTGGCTGGACCAGTCTGCATTCCCACCAGCAGTGCACAAGTGTTCCTTTTTCTCCACATCCTCTCCAGCACTTGTCGTTTGTTGATTTGTTGATGATAGCCAGTCTGACAGGTGTGAGATGGTACCTCATTGTTGTTTTGATTTGCATCTCTCGGATGATTAGTGACTTTGAGCATGTTTTCATATGTCTCTTGGCTTTCTGAATGTCCTCTTTTGAAAGGTGTCTATTTAGGTCCTTTGCCCATTTTTTGATTGGATTGTTTATCTTCCTTTTGTTAAGTTGTATGAGTTCCCTATAAATTTTGGAGATTAGGCCCTTATCGGATATGACATTGGCAAATATGTTTTCCCACACAGTGGGTTTTCTCATTGTTTTGTTGATGGTTTCTTTTGCTGTGCAGAAGCTTTTTATTTTGATGTAGTCCCATTTGTTCATTTTCTCTTTCGTTTCAAGTGCCCTAGGAGCTGTATCAGTGAAGAAATTGCTTCGGCATATGTCTGAGATTTTGTTGCCTTTGGATTCTTCTAGAATTTTTATAGTTTCCTGTCGTACATTTAAGTCCTTTATCCATTTTGAGTTTATTTTTGTGTATGGTGTAAGTTGGTGGTCTAGTTTCATTTTCTTGCATATATCTGTCCAATTTTCCCAGCACCATTTATTGAAGAGACTATCTTGGCTCCATTGTATGTTCTTGCCTCCTTTGTCAAATATTAATTGAGCATATTGGTTTGGGCCGATTTCTGGGCTCTCTATTCTATTCCATTGATCTATATGCCTATTCTTGTGCCAGTACCAGGCAGTTTTGAGAACAGTGGCTTTGTAATACATCTTGATATCTGGTATTGAGATCCCACCTACTTTGGTCTTTTTCAGGATTGCTGCAGCTATTCGAGGTCTTTTTTTATTCCAGATGAATTTTTGGAGAGTTCGTTCTAGATCTCTGAAGTATGCCGTTGGTATTTTAATGGGAAGTGCGTTGAATTTATAGATTGCTTTGGGTAGTATGGACATTTTAATGATGTTGATTCTACCAATCCATGAACACGGTATGTTCTTCCATCTGTTTATGTCTTCCTCTATATCTTTTTTCAACGTCCTGTAGTTTTCTGAGTAGAGGTCTTTTACCTCTTTAGTTAAGTTTATTCCTAGGTAGCTTAATTTTTTTGGTGCGATGGTAAACGGGATTGTTTTTATAATCTCTCTTTCTGAAAGTTCACTATTGGTGTATAGAAATGCCTCGGATTTCTTGGGGTTAATTTTGTATCCTGCTACATTGCCAAATTCATGTATTAAGTCCAGTAGCTTTTTGATGGAGTCTCTAGGGTTTTGTATGTATAATATCATGTCGTCTGCAAATAAGGACAGTTTTACTTCCTCTTTTCCAATTTGGATGCCTTTTATTTCTTCTTCTTGCCGAATTGCAATGGCTAACACTTCCAGTACTATGTTGAACAGGAGTGGTGAGAGGGGGCATCCCTGTCTTGTTCCTGTTCTTAGGGGAAATGGTGTTAGTTTTTGTCCATTGAGTATGATGTTGGCTGTGGGCCTGTCATATATGGCTTTTATTATGTTGAGGTATGATCCTTCTACTCCCACCTTGCTGAGAGCTTTTATCAAAAATGGGTGTTGAATTTTGTCAAATGCTTTTTCTGCATCAATTGATATGACCATGTGGTTTTTTTCTTTCAATTTGTTTATGTGATGTATCACGTTTATTGATTTGCGGATATTGTACCATCCTTGCATCCCTGGGATAAATCCTACTTGGTCATGGTGTATGATCTTTCTGATGTACTGCTGGATCCGATTTGCTAAGATTTTGTTGAGGATTTTGGCATCTATGTTCATAAGCGATATTGGCCTGTAATTCTCTTTAATTGTGTTGTCTTTACCGGGTTTTGGTATTAGGGTGATGCTGGCTTCATAGAATGAGCTTGGAAGTGTTCCTTCCTCTTGAATTTTTTGTAGTAGTCTGAGGAGAACAGGTTTTAGTTCTTCCTTGAATGTTTGGTAAAACTCCCCTGTGAAGCCGTCTGGTCCTGGGCTTTTGTTTGCTGGAAGCTTTTTGATGACTGCTTCAATTTCTTCCATAGTTATTGGCCTGTTGAGATTTTTAGATTCTTCCTGATTGAGTTTTGGAATGTTGTATTTTTCTAGGAATTTGTCCATTTCCTCCAGGTTGTCTAGTTTGTTGGAGTAGAGCTGTCCATAGTATTTTTTAACAATCATTTGTATTTCTGTGGGGTCTGTTGTTATTTCGCCTCTATCGTTTCTGATTTTGTTTATTTGGGTCCTCTCTCTTTGCTTCTTGGTGAGTCTGGCTAGAGGTTTGTCAATCTTGTTTATCCTTTCAAAGAACCAGCTCTTGGTTTCATTGATTTTCTGTATTGTTTTTTTGGTCTCTATGTCAATTATTTCTGCTCTAATCTTTATTATCTCCTTCCTTCTGCTCACTCTGGGGTTTTCTTGTTGCTCTCTTTCTAATTCTTTGAGTTGTAGAGTTAGATGATTTACTACCATTTTTTCTTGTTTGTTGAGATAGGCCTGTAGAGCTATAAACTTCCCTCTCAGGACTGCTTTCATTGTGTCCCATAGGTTTTGGATTGTTGTGTTTTCATTGTCATTAGTTTCCAGGATGTTTCGAATTTCTTCTTTGATTTCATTGGTAACCCAATCAATTTTGGATTGTTGTGTTTTCATTGTCATTAGTTTCCAGGATGTTTCGAATTTCTTCTTTGATTTCATTGGTAACCCAATCAATATTTAATAGCATGCTATTCAGCTTCCAGGTGTTTGAGTATTTTGGGTTGTTTTTATTGTAGTTTATTTCTAATATTATGCCATCGTGGTCTGCGAAGACGCTTTTTATGATTTCAATTTTCTTGAATTTGGGGATACTTTGCTTGTGACCCAATATATGGTCTATTTTTGAATATGTCCTATGAGCATTTGAGTAGAATGTATATTCCCTGGCTTTCGGGTGAAGTGTTCTGAAGATGTCTATTAAGTCCATCTGATCTAGTGAGTCATTTAGGATTGCTGTATCTTTGCTGATTATTTGTCTAGAGGACTTATCCAGTGCTGTCAGTGGTGTATTAAAGTCCCCTACTATGATTGTATTGTTGTCGATGTCTCCTTTGATATCTTCCAGGAGTTTTTTTATGAATTTGGGTGCTCCTGCATTGGGTGCATATATGTTTACCAGGATTATATCTTCTTGTTGTATTGATCCCTTTAGTATTATGAAGTGGCCTTCCTTATCTCTTGTTATGGCCTTCACTTTGAGGTCTATTTTGTCCGATATAAGTATTGCTACCCCAGCTTTCTTTTCCTTTCCATTTGCCTGAAAGATATTTTTCCATCCTTTCACTTTCAGTCTGTGTGAGTCCCTTCTAATGAGGTGGGTTTCTTGTAGACAGCAGATGTATGGGTCATGTTTTTTTATCCATTCAGCCACTCGATGTCTTTTGTTTGGAGCATTTAGTCCGTTTACGTTTAAAGTTATTATTGAAAGGTACTTGTTTGTAGGCATTTCTGTTTTTGTGTGGCTGTTTTCTTTCTGAGCTTTTTATTTCTTATTTTTATACCAGTCCCTTTAGCATTCCTTGCATTGCTGGCTTGGTGGTGATAAACTCCCTTAGCCTTTTTTTGTCTGTGAAGCTTCTTATTTCCCCTTCAAGTTTGAATGATAGCCTTGCTGGATAGAGTATTCTTGGATTCAGTCCTTTGCTTTGCATCGCTTTGTAAATTTCCGTCCATTCTTTTCTGGCCTGATGTGTTTCTGTTGAGAAATCATTTGACAATCTAATGGGAGATCCCTTGTATGTAACTTTCCGTCTCTCTCTTGCAGCCTGTAAGATTCTCTCTTTGTCCTGAACATTTGCCATGGTAATTATGATGTGTCTTGGTGTGGGTCTTTTTGGGTTCACCTTGTTTGGGACTCTCTGGGCTTGTGTGACTTTTTTCTTCCCCACCTCAGGGAAGTTTTCTGATATTATTTCTTCTAATAGGTTTTCTAATCCTTGTTCATCCTTCTGTTGTTCTGGTACCCCTATTATTCGTATGTTGTTTCGTTTCATGTTGTCCCAAAGCTCCCTTAGGCTCTCCTCCTGTCTTTTCATTTTTTTCTCCAATTGCAGTACATTTTGGGTGTGTTTTGCTTCCTTGTCTTCTAAATCACTAATTCGGTCCTCCGCTTCTCCTAGTCTACTGTTGATACTTTCAATGGAGTTTTTCATTGCAGCTATATCACTCTTCATATCTTCTTGGGTCTTACTTAAGTTGTTGATTTTTTCATCTGTTTCTTCTAGCTTCTTCCATATGTTATCGATTTTTTCATCTGTTTCTTCTAGCTTCTTCCATATGTTATCGATTTTTTCATCTGTTTCTTCTTGCTTCTTGCTGAGGTTGTCGATTTTTTCCTCCATCCGGTTTATGCACTCTAGGACCCTTATTCTGAATTCTTTTTCTGTCATGTTGCATGCCTCTGTATTACTTAGCTGCTTTTCTGGAGAGTCCTCCTTCTCTTTCCTTTGGGGGTTTCTTTGTCTACCCATGTTTGATCTCACTGACATATCTAGACGTTGAGTCGTTCAGTGGCTGCTCCCTTGGTGGCAGTGACTCCTTGGTCTGCGGTTCCTCTTTGGGCGGTTGCGGTAGCAGCTGCTCTTCAGTTGGCAGCAACTCCTCTGGTGGGTGCTGTTCACAGCTGTGGTGGCTCTTCTGGCTGGTGGGGCGAGGTTTCACGTACAGCTGCTGTTCCTCAGCAGAGGGTGTGGTGCTCAGGAGGTTGCTGTTGCTTGGATCTGCTTTCCAGGGGAGTTCTGCTCTTCCCGGCTGTAAACCGTCTCGCCAGCTGAGGAATTTCGCCAATTCGGGGTGGATGTTACTAGTTTCAGCTGCTCACTCCATTTGCTCAGGGACACGACCTGGGACGCGTCTGCCTATACCGCCGCCATCTTTGAAAAAGATCTGAATCAGTTATTTTAATCACTTGTTATTGATTAGATGACAGGAAAGTACTGTGCATCCAAACTAAATTATAATCAATAAGTCTTCTGGAGTCTTCACCAAGTCCATGTGGGCATTTAGATTTTCATTTTTTAGCTCCTAGGTGGTAGAAATATAGCCCAAGTCTATAAATAGTATTTTAAAGCACATTAATACATTTTAAACTGATTTTCATGGCTCAATGTACCAGTGCATTACCTACAATGATTAGCAAAAGGCAGTATCCCAGATGAAGTGATAAATTAGGTTTCACAATAGCCTGAGGCCTGGGGCCATGAGAATAGACCTGAATCCATAGTCACAAGTAATGAATTCAAGGTCTACCTCTGCCACCCACAAGGCCCAGGGAAAGTCCTTTAGCCTCTCAAAGTTGGTTTCCTGATTTTCACAATGAGATACAGTATACCTGCCACACTACCCTAAGGTTCCGGTGAGGTCACATACTTGAGAACACAACCTTGATTATGATGTAAATGTAATTGATAGCTGGCAGGATAGAAGTGTATTTCAGCTGGGGCGCAGGAGCTGCTGAGCTGCTGTCAAATGTGCCTGGCGGTATCTTTGACTACAATGAACTGATTTGTTGCTGTCAAAAATGATGCACCTACAGTAATAAATTCAAGAGCCTGGAAGCACTGAACTTTAACTGCAGGGAATCTGTTAAGACTCTGGATGATCATAATTAACGCATATTTCAGCAACACATTGATCATTGATCTTGCTGCTTGAGAACATTAGCATTTGGGGCCAAGGAAATAACTAACAGTATATTTTGAACAAGACCCTATTTTTTTCTGTCAAATAGGCACATAACTTTGGAACAATTTTTGAAGTTTTCATAAAACTAAATGGTTCAGTTAAACTAAATTGATGAACAAACTTATGATTTCAATAGAGGATAAAACATGTATTGAACTGAGTAATAATGATTTTTAAAATGTGCTGATCTTTTTTAAAGATATTTTTTTATTTATTTCAGAGAGAGAGAGAAAAAAAAATATCAATGATGAGAGAGAATCATTGATTGGCTGCCTCCTGCACATCCCACACTGGGATTAAGCCCGAAACCTGGGCATGCTGCCCTGACCGGGAATCAAACCATGATGACCTGGTTCATAGGTCAATGCTCAACCACTGAGCCATACCGGCTGGACAAAAAAAAAGTGCTGAGCTTTATTGGGTGCTGAGCATGTACCAGACATTTAACTAAACACCTTCTGTTCTTTCCCATCTCAGAGAATCTACCTTCTACTTGTAAAGTTATTCAAAATCATGTGGGTAGTATTTGTCCTATTTTTTGTGTGTAAATGATCCTAGAACATGAATCTTCTCTGTTTTGGATTCATATTAATCCATGGACTGTGTAGGGGACACAGTGAGTTGAAACTTGTTTAGAGATTTACAACAACATGGACAAACCTGGAGGACATTACCCTAACTGAAATAAACCAGACACAGAAGGACAAATACTACACGATTCCACTTACTTATGTGAGGAATCTAAAATAGTCAAACTTACAGACTTAGAGAGAGAATGGCAGTTACCACGGGCTGGAAGAAGGAGGAAATGGAGTTGTTGTAAAGAGGTATAAAGTCCGAGTTATGCAAGATGAATTTGTCTACAGATCTACTGTATACCATAGTGCCTAGAGTCAACAATACCGAATTTTGCACTTTCAAACTTTGTTAAAAGGGTAGCGCTCATGTTAAGAGTTCTTGCCATGAGGAGTAGGGGAGCAGAGAGAGGCAGGAGGGTACTTGCCTAGAGAAGGGCAAAGCACAGATCCTACGTGAGGACCAGCTACAGAAGGGTCGAATTTCTTCTCCTTTGCAAGAACCTCCTCTGGGAGGCTTAGGCTCTTTTATCCTCTGCCTCTGAAGTTTCAAAGGAAAAGTTTCTCCCTGCCAAAGCTGCAGGGCAAAGAAGAGATGACCTGCTCTTTCTCCACCTCAGAGCAAGTCAGCAGCGGCAAAGAGCCTGAAGGGAAGTGGCATTGGTTGAAATAAACTTTATGTGATGTTCTTGCAGGAAGGTACATGCTGACTCTGACATTGCTCCTGATTCTGTTGTCAAACCCTCCTTGTATCTCCCTCAGTCAATGATTTAATTCCTTCTTCCCCTTCTGGGAGCTTTTGCAAGTGTCCTGGTCTCCCCTGTATTCCAGTAGGTTTGGAGTAGAGGCATCTGGTGATATATTCCTCCAGTGCAACACAGTGCTACCTGCTGGAGTGTCTGTAATCACCCCACCTCGACACACACACACACCACACTACATACACCACACACACATCATGCTATGCATAACACACACACACACACCACATATACCACATGAACCACATACATATTACACACACCAGACACACACACCCCACATACACACTCACACACACATGCACGATAAGATACAACTGACACATGTGACTAGACTCTTATTTATAGGTGTTTTGTTGTTGTTGTAAGAAGAGTTAACATGAGATCTACCCTCTTAACCAATTTTAAGTGCATAATACAGTGCTGCTAACTGTAGGCACTGAGGTGGACAGCAGATCTCTAGAACCCGTTATTCTTGCATAGTTGAGACTTTATGCCTGTTGACTGGTAACTTCCCACGCCCACCCCTCTTCTGGCAGCCACAATTCTACTCTCTGATTCTATGAGCTTGACTATTTTAGTTTTCTTATGTAAGTGGAATCATGCAGTAGTTGTCCTTTTATTCCTGGCTGTTTCACTTCACACAGTGTCCTCTGGGTTTATCCATGTCACATATTGCAGGATTTCCTCCTTTTAGAACTATCATATGATCCAGCCATCCTGCTTCTGGGCGTTTATCCAATTGAATTGAAATCAAGAATTCGGATGTGAGGGAGATCTGGCTGCGACATCTGTCACCCCATTGATCGCCAGGGTTGATTCGGCTGATCTGGCTGGCTAGGCGGGTGTCCCCCTCCTCCCTCACCGATCCATGCGCGTCCCTCCTGAAGCTGCCCGCTCAGTCCAAGAGGACGACCTTCCCCCCCCCTCCCCCCGAGGAGAGGACGGGTCTTCGGTCAAGGGTATACGAGTAGCTGCGCTCCCCTGCTAGAACCTCCAAACAAGCTCTCAAGAATTCAGAAAGAGCCTGGCCAGCATGGCTCAGTGGTTGAGCATCGACCTATGAACCAGGAGGTCATGGTTCAATTCCTGGTCCGGGCACTGGTCCAGGCACATACTGGGGTTACAGGCTCGATCCCTAGTGGGGGGTGTGCAAGAGGCAGCCAATCAATGATTCTCTCTCATTGTTGATGTTTCTATGTCTATCTCCCTCTCCCTCTCCCTTCCTCTCTCTGAAATCAATAAAGACATACTTTCTAAAAATGAACTCAAAGAGATAGCTACCCTCCCATGTTCATTGCAGCATTAGTCACAATAGCCACGATGTGGAAGCCACCTAAATGTCCATCAATGGATGAGTAGATAAAGAAACTGTGGCAAACACACAATAGAATGTTATTCAGCCTTAAAATAGTTTTTTTATTGGAAAACTTTTGGTTTTCCATTTTGTCATTTTACTTTTAGTCTTCCAAAATTTACAAATTGAATATTACACACATACACACACACACACACACACACACACACACACACAAAATATTGGTAATTTTACAACCCTGGTCCACATTCCAATATGGTTACAGCCATGAGATCTCACAAGGGCCTGCCTTTATAGGCTGAATTAAGTGTTCTTAATATTCTACAGGCCCCTCCTGGCCCACTTAATGTTACATTTTTGGATGGTTCCTGTAACATGAAAGTTTGATATCTTTTGGTTAATAAAACTCATTTTTACCTCCAGAAACTGTAAGTCCCTATGTCTGTGTGGTCAGCCTCCAAAGAAAAAAAAAAAGTTATATGGTCTGCTCATCTCTTTCCAGTGACAAAAGCTTGTTTATATCACCCAGGCTGACTGAGGTCCCTCATGATAAAATATGAATAACTAGAATGTACTAGAATATAAGTTCTATGAAGACAAGAATGCTTCTGTTTGATTTCATCACAACTGTATCTATAGCATATAAAACAGTGCCTACACTTAGGAAATACTCAAGAAACACTGTTGAATAACTAAGTGAACCAAATTCGTATGAAAGCTACAGGTATTCCTTCCGACTTCTTGAGGTAGGAGTGATACTGTGCTCATTTAGTGACTGTGATCCTATATGTTGGATAAAGGATAAAACTAAATGTCTAGACCAGCCGTGGGCAAACTACGGCCAGCGTTGTGGGAAGAGCTCAGGAGATTTATCTCAGTGCAGTGGCAGATGCAATGGCGTGAGCGCACTCCGCCTATACAAGCTGCCTCAGCACACCAGGAAGTGGCAGCGCCCGCCTGAGTAAGCCCACTAGAGCCCCTACATAGTACCCTGATCTTTCCTACTATTGGCTGCCCTAAGGATTGTGTAAACTTCTGATTGGTCTGGAATGTTATATATGTTGCTGCACTTAAACAATAAACTCCGATCTGTGTCTTTGAACTTGGTCTCCGGAGTCGGGCATGCTTCGTTAGGACTCCGTAGGCCTCACCCCCGCGGGACCCCCTGCCTCACCGCGGGCCGGATCCGGCCCGTTTGAAATGAATAAAACTAAAAAAAAAAAAAAAAAAAGACCGTACCCTTTTATGTAATGATGTTTACTTTGAATTTATATTAGTTCACACAAACACTCCATCCATGCTTTTGTTCCAGCCCTCCGGTCCAGTTTAAGAACCCATTGTGGCTCTCAAGTCAAAAAGTTTGCCAATCCCTGGTCTAGACCATTTTATTTCTATAAGAGAGAGTTGGGGGTTAAAGCAATTGGTAATTAAGCTGCTTAAGTTCAAATTCCAGTTGACCACTAACAGCTGTGTGACCTTAGACAGATTACTTATGCTCTCTATGCCTCAATATCTCTATCTCTAAAATGGTATTTACCTCATAGAGTCAGGAGGTTGAATGAGATAATCAATGTAAGGCATTTAGCAGAATACTTCTCCCATAGTATGTGCTTGATAAACATTAGATGTTAATTTTATCCAGGGCTGAAGCTCATTTTAGAATAGAGGCTAATAAATCATTTTATCTGGAGCAGAGAATACGTGTAGGGCAGTAGTGGAAGATAATGCTAGAGCTACATTGAGGGTCCAGAATTCAGTTCTAAGGAATCTAAGTAGTGGGAGTGATACAGTGTGCTTAAACAGCGAAATGGTGTAATGTTCCCCCAACTATGCATTAGAAAAATTCATCTGTTAGTAGCAAGGGATGGGCTGGATTAAAGGCAGTTACAGCCCATAGTCTCTACAGGTACTGACAAGTACAGATTCCGGGTTTTCTTTCACTTATTTTTTTGTTATACACCTGGGAGTTATTCTTATTTTCTTCAGTTTGGGGGGTTTGATAGAGTTCTAAAAGATTAATTAGTTCCTGGATTTATAAATTAGGCAAAGCCAGGAGCTTGGGCTTCCTCCCTCCCAGGCAAAACAATCTACATGAGCACTTCTCAGAATAATGCACCAATCAAGGAAGGAAATTTCGCCCACTCCCTTTGCTTCCTATGGTACTTAAGCCTTTGAAAATAAATGGCCCTTGTGACCAAGAGGTCATCAGGAAAGCTATCCTGGGAGCTCTTCAAAGTCAGCAGTCACAGCGTGCTTATGGCCCAGAGAGAGGAGGAAACTAAGGAGGACATGCTGTTCAGGGCTGTTTTCAAGCTCTGTTCCACTTGGACTCACTCTCTCCATCCATGGGTGGAAAATTCAATTAGTCTCCAGTTTGGGGCTGTTTCTCTAGAGCTGATAAACAATATCTCCTAGAATGTTAAAATAATTAAACAGGAGGCGTCATATCATTCTTTCCAGCCAAAGACCCAAAGAAGAAAAACCACTCAGGAGCATGCTAACAGGGAATCTGGTTTTGGAAACCAAAAAAAAAGGAATCAATTATATTTTACATTCAGATTATTAGCCTGTCATACATGCATATATTTATTTACCCATTTAGCAAATGTGTATGGAGTAGCTACTTTATTCCTGATCCTAGCTTTATAGTGTCGAACAGCAGAATGTACCTGTCCCCATGGAACATATATACAGTCCCACCCTATATGTCATGGACAAGTCAATGCCTAATGCCTTTCAAGTCTATATAGGGTAATAATTAAGAGTGTGAATTCTGGAGTTGCACAAACCTGGGGTAGAATCCTATACTAGCTTTATAGTCTTGAGAAAATTAACTTCTCTAAGTGGCAGCCACTTTATCAGTAAAATGGAGAAAGTAATAGAATTGGTCACATATCTTGTTTTAAAGATTAAATGAGATAATGCATGAAAAAGAGACTACCATCATGTGAAGGACATAATAAGTGCTCAGTAAATGTTGTATTACATTTACGGCAAACATGATGGCTAGCAATAGCTCACTCTAGTAACAGATTCTATCCTTGCTCCCACTTACCTGTTCCTGCACAACAATTGGTCTATCTTTTAAACTTAGCAGGCCATGAACAAAAATAATGGGGGGAAAACACACATCTTTTGGAATTAGTAAGATAGCAATAGGTCCATTCTATAAACTTGGCCTCATCAATATTATCAAACAGCTATCAAAGTGTGAGTTAATATATTAAAATGATTGATTGCTTTAAGCATTTTTCATTTTTTATTTGGGGTAGGTAGTGTTAATAAACAAATCCAATAAAATACATAACAACTAATCAGTTAGATACTCATAATCATTAGAGAAGCAAAAATAAATTTACCTGTCCTAGATAATATTTGTGATTCTCAAAATTGTGTCAGTGAAAATGATTTTATTCTTACTGAAAAAAAATGAATAGTCTAGGAGCCCTAGAATAAGAGAATAATTTAGAGTAACCTTTACAGATTTCTAAATTATGTTCATGGAATCATTGAAAACATTTTTTATTGTATTCATAAATTCTTCCATTTTTTTCTGGAGATCTATATTTCACCCATTTAATACCAAGCTCTATGCATGGGAAAAAGAATAGTTTTGGAGTTAGCTAAATAGTGGCCACCTCTACTGTATGGTTTTAGAGGCCAAAGCGGTTGCACACATCATATTTCTCCCTTGCTTACCTAGAATTTTGGTTAATACCTTTAATTACTATTTGAACCTCAAATGCTCATCAGAAAGGTAAATATTTAAGCTGTTATCAGCGCTTACATTTTGACCTGATGAATTTATTAGCGTGCTATGTGATTATATGCTCACTGACCATGATTCAGACAGTCTCAAATGCTAAAAATCTCTCTCCTTCCATGCAAAAATAACCGCTTGTCAAAGTTTCATACGTAAGCTTATATTTACCCAAATATTTTTCTATATGTAAATGGGGCCATATTGTATACATTAGATTTTGATGAATTCATTTTGATGAATTCATTACAAAAATACTTATAATAGTCTGTGTTGGGGGGTCATTCTTTTAACAGCTGCATAGTATCTATGTTTATTTAACCAATCTCTGCAGTGGTTGGTGAACATCTAGACTATTTCTCCACCCCACAATGAATTAACTTTCTTACCTGTCTATTCATTCTCAGGGCCTGACCAAAGCAGAGAACTGTATAAACAGTGGGTCTCTTTTTGGAGACAAAACAATATACTAGAAATTTAGGTTATAAAACCATTAGTATCAGCCTCAAAGATCTGAAGGCTTAAGGCTTGTAAGGGATTCAGAAAGATTAGATGTTTGTTGATAAAAACTTCATGTCCTAAATAAGAATTGACTTTTCTCCAAATAAGCTGACTCTCCTGATCTCAGATGTTGAGACAAGTCAGCATGGAGAGAGGGGTCTCAGACCTGAGCAGCTTAAAAATGCTAATGACGCATATCTTCACCAGAGGGTCTCTGCTGTGGAGTTGAATAAATATGTTGCTAAGAAGAAAAAAAAAAAACAGGGATTAGTTTTAATTACTGAAATGGTTTGTTGGCAATAACAAAAACAGTGCTTAAGATACAGCCCTCCAGCCCAGCCGGTGTGGCTCAGTGGTTGAGCATTGACCCATGCACCAAGAGGTCGCTGGTTTGATTCCCAGGAAGGGCGCATGCCTGGGTTGTGGGTTCAATCCCAGGCAGGGGCCGTGCAGGAGGCAGCCAGTTGATGTTCATGTTTCTCTCTCGTTGTCATTTCTATCTCTCTCCCCTTCACCTTTCCTCTCTTCTCTGACAATCAATAAAAACATTATTTTTTAAAAAATTATATGGCCCTCTGTATCACACAGGCAGGTTAAAATAAAAATCATCCATATGCTCAGCCAAAGAAGAAAATTAGTGATTGAAATTTTGGGTCCTCTCAGAGAGACCAGAGTGATGCTTCTGAAGGTGGGAGTCCATAGAGACCCCTGCTGCGATGCTGGGGACCACAATCACATTGGACACATGGATACCCCAATGCCACAGGGGCTGAACGGTTCTAATTATTATGCAGTGGCATTAAATTAAGGGAAACCACGTTGGAAAAGAAAGATCATTTATTTTAAGTCATGGGAAATGTCTAATGTCTCTTGGGAATGGAACTACTTAGGGAAACAAATGAAATTAAACACGGTAGCTTTATAATATAAGTTTAATTTATGCCTATAATTTAATTGCGTTGACTGATAGCCAAGCTTGTTCAGTCACTTGGGCACACAACAGCTTCAGTGGCAACAGGTCAATTTTTCCACATCACCCTCATTCAAAACATGACCTTATTGAGGTTCTTTAAGTCTCCCTTCTACAACTCACCAAACTCATCCGGTGCTATATTTTGTGGATGCAATTAACAGTAGAAAACCCTGATTAAAGCATTATGATTAATTCATGTGGAGTCATTTCCACTTCATCAGTCCTGTTCATTTGAATCCATGCTTAATGTCTCTTTTTAGCCGCCACTTCTTTATTTAAATAAACAATCAAAATCTCTTCTATGCCAGTAGCAGACGGGGAGAAAACTGGGTGCCGGAGGGTTGTTGTTTTTTATCTATTTGCAGGTTCTTTCAGAGCTGGGCGCCGATAAGTTTATGCTGAGAATATTTTTAGACTTAAGTCAGATGTCAAATGTGGATTTCAAAGGCACTTCAACCAGCGCATTTCTCCCTCACTGAAGTATCAAAATGGTATTTGATGTCCAGGACCTTATAAAGCCTTCAATTTCCATTCAGCAAAGAAGGTCATAATTTTCTACTATGGAAACTCATAGAAGAAAAAGTCTCCATTTCTGTATTCACCTCCCAGGCCCTCCTTTCTGAGGAGACTGCTCTCCCACCCCCACCCCGGGCTTCGCCTCTGTTTCTTAATGGTTTTTCTGTTCCAAGATTCCATGGGTTTCTTCACTAAAGTCGCTCTGTACCATGTTGGTGCTCTCTATCCCCAGTGAAGAGAGTAGCTTGTCTATTACATCAAACAATGAGGACTAACTTGAAGATGAATCCAGTGAGCTGACCTAGAGAGAGATAATAAATAGAGCTCACCCACTAACAAATGCTTGGGGATAAGGACATTTCAGCCACACTTTGGCATATATATTGATCTCTCCCTGACCTTCCCACCCCAGTGTGCCATTAGGTTAGCATGAGTTTGTTCCATTCTTCGAAAATGTGGCATTTTGAGAGGCCAATAATTCACAATGCTGTGAAGATTATGCGTAGTGAATTTCCAAATGCCCTTCAAAGGGATTTTTCTTTTCTTAAATCAAGAATGTTATGTACACTACGTAAGGGATAGCATCGACAGGTATAGGTAATGATTTGGTGGACTCAGACATTAGAAAGAGCCACAGCAGAACATAAATAAGTGTCCCTTGGGCCGACATCGGGGCTGGAAATATAGGTGGGAGAGGTAAGGAAGCAGACTGGTACTCGTTCTTCCTCCTTAGTTTCCCCATCATTGTTCAAATATTTAACTCTCAGGAAATGCTGAGGTTTTGAATTGTTTTGAAGAGAGAGAGAGAGAGAGAGAGAGAGAGAGAGAGAGAGAGAGAGAGAGGAGTTTAATAAACCAGGGATTGAACCAGAAATAGAAATGTATTGCTTTGAGCTCACCTCTTCACTTCTCTGGATCCTTCACGTATAGCAAATGGGGGAGGAAGGGAACTGTTGGACTAGTTCCTAAGGTTTCTCTCATTTCTAACATTCTCTACAGAAAATTGTTAAAGTTGGTTTGAAATTATAAACTCTACTCTCTGAAACGTTTGAGACGAGATGATGTCATAGCTAGACTTGAGCAAACATTTTAGAAGATACAAAAATAGGTCCATGGATATAAATCAAAAGAGCCCTGCTCTTTTAGGAGTTAGGTCAGTGTGATCAGAATGCTGCTGAAGAAGCAGTAAATTCAAGGAAAGTTTTCACAAGTGTCTTCTTTTCTCAGAGGCCAAATATGATGTCATAACTTAAACTGAAGTGCTTGATATATTTTATCTACTTTCTCAGCAGAACAGCCACCAAAGGGTGAGTGTGTGTGTGTGTGTGTGTGTGTGTGTGTGTGTGTGTGTGTGTGAGAGAGAGAGAGAGAGAGAGAGAGAGAGAGAAACTAAACATTACTGGTTTAATTTTTTTTATTTTCATCACATCTTAATGAATCAGGAGTCTAAAATTACCGAGTCTCCATAGTCTGTTTGCTCAAACTTGTTTGACATTTCAGCAATCTTCTCATGCTCATAAAAACATTTACAGTGCTTGCCTTGAGATTGTTGATTAAAAGTGTGCAGCCTTGAAAAACTATCTGCTACATAAACCAATTCTATAAGACTATCTTTTCCCACTGAACAAATATTTTGTTCTGCTTAGTTCCTTTCTCTTTGTATTGTGATCTATTTTATTTATTCTCATTTTAAGTGTTCAATGTGTGCTTGGAAAGAAAACATATTGTCAAATATTTGGTACAATGATCCATCACACAAACTTACTATTTTTGCTCTTAAACCTTCAATATCCTTTCTGACTTCTCTGCTCAGTCTAACAATTACTAAGAGTGGAGTGTATGGAGTTCTTGTTGTAGTCGGGGTAGCTATCTTTTTCACCGTTAAGTTCACTGTGGTATCTTCAACATCAATATTGTTTATATCAAAAGCATTGGTGACTCCGGATGACTCTGAATTTCCCTCACTGGCTTGAATAATTTCACTGGTTGTAAGCATATGCTTCAAAGGTCCTATCTCAATTCAACAATTTATGTTCCTTATTCCAAGTGAAATCTTCATTTCAGATTGCAGGATCAGGTAAATCCTCTCTGAGGTGACAATTAAATTGAGACCTGAAAAATAAGAAGAAATTATTCTGGAAGAGAGTGAAAACAAGATCATTGCAGGGAGAACAAACATTATTCGCAGTAATCTCAAGTGGGAAAGTGTGATATTGTGATTCGTAATAAGAAATATATATTTATAGTTGGCCTTTCTCCCTGTTTTGCTCCCAGAATCCTTGCAATTTATAAGAAGTGACAGTGGTCAGGGTGTCTCTTGTTATGTTAATCAGGTAACTTCTAGTATTCACTGAAGATTAGGGGCTGAATGCCTAGAGATCAACCATGTGATTAGAAGTTGGAACTTTTAGTTCTAACCCTTATCCTCCAGGGAGGGGAGAAAAGCTGGCAATTGAATTCCGTTACCAAGGACCAATGAGTTAATCAATCTTGCCTTTGTAATGAAGCCTCCATAAAAACCAAAAGAAGAGGATTGCGGGAGCTTCAAGGTTGTGAACACATGGTGTGCTGGAGAGGGCACGGAAGCTCCATGCCAGTCTCCATACCATACCATGTGTATCTCTTCCATCTGGCTGATCCTGAGTTACATCTATAATAATAAAAGCATAATATGCTAATTAGACCGAACAACCTTCCGTACGAAGCCGGGGCTGCGAGGGAAGCCCGGGTCCCGGGTGCCAGAGGGAAGCTGTGCCAGCAGCCAGGGGAAGGAAGGCCTACTCTTGCACAAATTTCATGCACCGGGCCTCTAGTACTATACAATAAAAGGCTAAAATGCGAATAGACCAAACGGTGGGACAACCGAACAACCAGTCACTATGATGTGTGCTGACCACCAGAGGGTGAGCATGGAACATAGCAGGCATTGACAGCAGGTGGCAGAACATGGAACATGGCGGGTTTGGTCACGGCGGGATGGTGGAGCAGGTGAGCAGGGCGCCAGTTGCTGTCATCGGGGTGAGCCTGGTGGTTACTGAAAATTCGTTGCTCCTGTGCACCACAGTCCCACTCAGCGCTAGCACCTGCTGCTATCACCGGAACCGCTGCTTGCAGCTGTTGCTGGCTCCCAGTGCCAGCCCCGATCACTCAATGCTGTCAGCGGGTGTGAGCAGCAGCTGCCAGCCCCAATCACCCCTAAGGGCTTCTCCACCTCCCCTTGCTCCTGAGGGGAGATCAGGGCAGCAGCTGCTGCTCACACCTGCTGATGGCTCTGGCCTCGCTTGCACCCACTGTACCATCAGTGGATGCGAGCAGCGCCATCAGCATGTGGGAGCGGCAATGGCAGGAGCGGGGCTGCTGACAGACTGGAGCTGGAGGCTGCGGCAGGAGGGGCCAGGCAGGGGTGCGGAGGATGGGGCGAGACACACCCCTGTGCCCATGGCAGCCTTGCGACCCACAGTTCCTTTCAAGGTGCACAAATTCGTTCACTGGACCCCCTGTTATTTTATAATAAACCAAAAATCGAGTAAGTAAACTGTTTCTCTGAGTTCTAGGAGCTGCTCTAATAATTTCATCAAACCCCAGGAGAATGTGGTTGGAACCTCCATCAATGGCCAAGTGTTCAGAAGCATAGCCAATAAACTGGTGTCTAAAGTAGGGTATGAGGTGGGAGGGGACAGTTTCTTAGGACTGAGCCCTAGACCTGTAGGACCTGATGTTATCAGCATACAGATAGTGTCGACATTGAGTTAAACTGTAGGACACCCAGCTGGTGCTGTGATCATTGTTTGGTATGGAGAAAAAGACCCATGCATCCAGTGACCAGAAATGTCAGAGGTGAAGTGTCCTATGTGAGTAGTAAAGAACACATGGGAGGTAGAAGACTGAGTTTTTCCAATTCAGAAAGATATTGTTTAATCAAGCATTTGAAAATATACCAGCTTGAATGAGAAGGAACATGTCACTAGATGAAGCTCATAGAGAGTCAGAGGCTGGGTCATATAAATCCTTATGATCATTTTTAAGTTTTATATCTTATCCATGGCATAATTTTACGCAGTGAAGTACAAATTTGCTTTGTGGAGAATGAGCTGGAAACGAGTAAGACTGAGCACAAGGAGACGGATTAAGCAGGCTATTGAAAGTGTCCATGTGAAAAATAACAATGACTTGGATTAAGACAGTGGCTGTGGAGGTGGGTGACTGGTTGGAACTGGGATATATATTAAAGGGAGAATCAATAGGACTTGGTGGGAGAACAAAGATATGAGAAAAGAAAACATCAAGAGTTTTTGCTTAAAATTTACAAAAACTTATACAGATTTTACAAGATACTTCATGTGCATTATCTGATTTGACACTCACAATAACCAATGGGATCACCATTATTACCTTTTTTACAGATAAAGAAAAGAAGGCTGAAAGAAGTCAAACTGTCTATTGTTACTCCAGTACATTAATCCTCAGCTGAAACTAGAAGCAAATTCTGTAATACTGGTCAGGGCTCTTTTCCTGTACAGGGTGTGGCAAAGGTAGATTTACAGTTGTTCATATGGAAAATAATACAATAATAAAACAAGAATAAACTCGGTGATTTGTATATTCACAACTTTTTCCCCATCCTGAATATAGCTTTATTTCATCAATGTGTGTTTAAAGAATTACAATGAAGGACTCATGGCAATGATCAGAGTTGATGTTTCTTCCACGCCCTCATAACTACAGAAGTCCCAGCCAAACCCATCACCAGGAAAGTCAAAGTCAATAATCTGGAACCAATAATAATCATAATAGATGAATTTTATTGACACCACAGTCTTTCAAGCCTTTTAACATGCATTATCTCCTTTACTTGTCATACTAATCCTGTGTATGTACTAGTACTACTATTAACCCAGTTAAGAAAACTGAGGCACAGAAAGATTAAATGATTTTCCCAAGATGACTGAAATTGTAATTGGCTAAGTCAGAATTTGCCAGCGTCTAGCTATGCTGCCCATAATGAACTCCAGAAGAAAATGTTAATGGTACACACATGGAGAACAGCACTGTGTGATTGCAAGAAAACTGGATTCACACTCAAAAGATAAGCATTTCTATGCTGGCTTTGTCACTGACTTTCAGCCCATGCCTCGCCCCTCAAGCCCTGCTGTGATCACTTTCTACTCGTAAAATGACAGGCTTTCATTACATGATTTCTTGGGCTCCTTCTGATTCCTATTCTTTTTTCCCCCCTGTAGTTTGTAGGTAATCATATTTTCAAGAGTTGGTTAATATAGTTTGGATTACAGTCAGCCAATCCCCTCACTGACCATCCCACCCAATTTTCTCTTAAGGCTGAAAAACCATCCGCTCCCCTAGAGCCCCCCATCCCCACCCTTGTTTCTTAGAGAGTTCTCAGTGGGCTTAGAGGGTGCTCCATTGCTAGCTTGGCAATTAACTCATCCTGCTTGCACACACCCAGTGCAAAGCGCTAAATTGCAGGAGGTGTTTATCATATGTCAGGGTGACAGCCTCCTGCTGTCAGCTTTGACTTGCTAAATACCTGCAAAAGATTTCCGGCCTGGAACACCTGGTCTGCAGAGCAGGCTACACTGCAAAGCTGCAGGCAGCATCTCAAGAGGCTCCTGAGTGCCCTCCTGCGCCCCTCATCCCCCCTCTCTGCTTTTCAGAGGGAAGTGAAGAGGATGGGGCAGAACCTTGAATGAACTGAGATTTACCTTAGTCTGTACTGAAATGGTTAAGGGAAGTGGGAACCCACCTCCATCCCTCTGCCCTGACTGATGCTATACTAATGAGCCATTATGGTGTGCTTATCAGTATGTACCAGGATCTATGTCAAATACATCAGCTCACGCACTTATTTAATCTTTCCAGCACCCCAGGACTTTAAATAACTTGCTCCCTGGTGGGTACTACAACCTGGTTCACTTAGCTCAGCCTGGGTCTCCGTCCCTCTGTCCTGGTCGCCACACCCCAGACATCAGGCTCTACTTTCTCAAGGTAGCAATGAGTTAGCAGGCAGAAGACTCTCTGCTCTATTTATCTTCTCAATTATAAAATTCCACTGCTCTCTGAAAGCGCAGTGGTCCTTAACCAAGCTGGGAAGACACAATGGTAAGTCAGCGACTCCCTAGCCCAGTGATGGCAAACCTATGACACGCGTGTCAGAGGTGACACGCAAACTCATTTTTTTGGTTGATTTTTCTTTGTTAAATGGCATTTAAATATATAAAATAAATATCAAAAATATAAGTCTTTGTTTTACTATGGTTGCAAAACATCAAAAAATTTCTATATGTGACATGGCACCAGAGTTAAGTTAGGGTTTTTCAAAATGCTGACACGCTGAGCTCAAAAGGTTCGCCATCACTGGCCTAGCCCCTTGATTAGAGAGCAGGAGAAAGGTTTACTGAGTGGTTACTCAGAGAACACTTTTGAGAATACTGTCTCCTTTGTCCATGTATAACGATGACTGGTTTGAATCAGTCCCAGTCTTTCCATTTGGAATTTGCAAGTCAATGGTCAATTGGCTTTGTTAGATATAGTATTTTACTTAACGAAAACACCAAAACCCAGGAGCCAGTGCTAAATTTCTAATTTTGGACTCAGACATGTCTGAATATGAACCTTGTATTTTTTGCGTATACAAATTCTGCTATCTTGGGTAATTACTTAATGTTTCTGAGCCTCAATGTTCTCATCTATAAAGTGAAAATATATAGTACTTGCCTCAAAGGCTGGTATGAGAATTAAAATGTAAACTTTATAGGGGAGAAGAAGCATGGAATTGGGAAAATGCATGTGCATTTGAATCTGGTCTCTGAGACTTCAAAACATTTAATATGTTACTCAGTGGCTGTGTGTCCATATTCTTTGACTATAAAGGGGAATAAGGCCAGCCTGTGTTTCTCAGTGGTTAAGCATCAACCTGTGAACCAGGAGGTTACAGTTTGATTCCTGATCAGGGCACATGCCTGGGTTGCAGGCTCGATCCCCAGTGTGGGGCGTGCAGGAGGCAGCCAATCAATGATTCTCTCTCATCATTGATGTTTCTCTCTCTCTTCCTCTCCCTTCCTCTCTGAAATTGATAAAAATATATATTAAAAAAAATAATAAATGGGACTAATAATTCTTGTTTAAGGGTTGTGGTAAGAACTAAATGAAATAACGTATATCAGATGCCTAGAGCAGCCCCTAGCACAGAGTGCTCAATAGGTCTATATAGTTCCTTCTGTTTACATACATTCATATTTTGATGTCTTAATTTTTTTCAATCACATATAGCTAAGGGAAAATTCACTAATTAGATTGATGAACATGAACATCACTCAGGAATTCAGGGGATTGATATCTTCGTAGATAAATTAGTTTCTCCCAACTTTTATAGTTAGGAGTTGTGAACTGCAGTCATACAAATGCATATGGGTCAAAAGTGGGTCTCAGCAAATGGTGTAGTTGAAAGGTGTGTATTCAGCCACAGTGACCGAAAGAGCTCACGCATGCTAGTGAGCGGATAGCAGCACAGCCTGTTGATTCTGTGTGTGTAGAGCAGTGTGACTCTCTCTCCAGTAAGGGACACACTGAAGCCAAGTCTGTCCTGGGAGATGGGGCATTTGCTGGGGGAGTTAGTGCCTTGAGATGTTGGCCCTTCCCAAACTGGAGCTCTTGTAGCAGGACCTCCAGTTCCTAAAATTGACAAAATCTTTCCCGTGGTTTCTCAGTTCTTTTATTCCTCTTAAGTGTATAATTATTGGACTTCATTTTTCTGTTGGGAAAAGTAATTGCAGTTCTTGGGAAGTATCAAAAAATGTTTCCATGCTGGGTTTATATAAAAGTATAGTTGTATTGGCTCTTGGGAGAAGGGGGCTTGACGTTGCAGAACACACGTTCAGGGGCTTTCTGTGGCACTCCTTAAGGAGTCTGTCTTGAATAGACGTATGGAAACCTGTTTCCTCTAGGACATGTCTATGCATAGCAGGGCACTGAAAACAGGCAGATTTCTTACTCTCAAAAGCTGACTTCTAGGCCAGGAGAGGCATGTGGAAACCTCAGACCCTTGGCATAGGAGAGTCTTCCAGGTTGGAGACCAAGACCCAAATCACAGGTGCAGTACTGTTCCTGTAATAGTGAGCTGTTGAGAAAGAGACACTGTGGGGAGCTGAACAAAAGTATTGAGTTTAGACTCAGAGATCTTGCCTAAGTTCCGACAGTGTGACCTGGACTAAGTTGCCCATCCTCTCTGTACATGACCGTACCTTTCTGTAAGGGGGGATCCTAACATCCACCTCAGCAGGGATACTAATGCCCACCTTGGGGTTTTGTGAGGAATAAGTGAAATAACATACACAAATTCTTAGACTATTCTGGCACAGAATATGGACAAATGCATGGTAACCTCTCTCATTCTTGATTCCTTGTGAGGAAGGGGGGTTTGTCAAAGTGTTGCAGATTTTATAGTGTGTCTTCTGTCCTCCATGAATAAAAGGAACACTCAGACTAGGGTAGTAAGTGACCCTAAGGCCCTTTGTTGAATATTTACTACACACAGGCATGATATGTGTTCAACATTACAAGATCTCTTTCATCATCATCTCCTTTTTTTCTTTTAAATATTTTTTTAATTTTTTTAGTATTTTTTAAAAATATATACTTTTACTGATTTCAGAGAGAGGAAATGAGATGGACAGAGAGACACATTGATAGGAGAGAAACATTGATTGACTGCCTCCTGCATGCCCTTTGCTGGAGATCTAACCCACAACCCAGGCATGTACCCTGACTGGGAATCAAACTGGCAATCTTTTGGTGCATGGGAAGATGCCCAACCACTGAGTCACACCAGCCAGGGCTATCATCACCTCCTTTTTACAGATTAAGAAACTGAGTCTCCAGTTTTAAGTAACTCCATCAGTAACCTACTTAGGAAGTAGCAGAATCCAGGTCTACCAGGAGAGCCAATAAATACAGTCCATGCTGCACTTACAGCCACACTAAAATGTTGGTGGCATGCCTGTACTTTTTTTCCCTTGTTCCTGACCTTTTTTCAATATCTTTTCTACAGTAAAGCCCTACTCATGTGGGATTTTTAAGCTTCTGATGTTGAGGCTACCATTGTACATTATTCAGCAAACACTTCCTTCATATCCAGTTTGAAGTTATGGGTGTGTTGGAACCACTTGGAGAAGCAAACTGTCCTCAAAGGCATTGTAAACACTCGGTCACATAGGTGGGCTGAGTATCATTGTTCTTGTTTACTCATTAAATCAGGTCAACTCTCCTGGGCAAACAAGTGTCAGTCCTAGCTCGGGGCCTATCTGTTTCTGACACTGAGCTAGAAGTAGCTTTAGAGTTGACCTTGTCTGTCGTCTTCATTTTCCACCAAAGGACCCTAGAGTTTAGGAGCAGTAATGCAGTGGAATAGCAGGAGCTACAGCCATAGTCATGTTCGTAGCAGCAGAACTGACTGCTCTATGAACCAGGTAGAGTGCTCTGCCCCCCATTTGAACTATTTCGTTTAGTCTTCATAAACAGCTATGAAAAACAAACATGATTTTTATCTTCATTTTATCGGTGAAGAAACAGAGAGGTTAGGTAATTTGTTCAAGGTCAGTTATCCAAGAAGTAATGACACTAACACATTTGCACAGTGTATTCAACCGAAAAATAAAACATCGACTCCATCTTAAAGGCATCGTCACATTGGAGTCCCTCAGACTACCCCACATGGGTTTGGTGGGTGACATTTTCTGAAATGTGCAAAACCATATAAGTAAGGCAGATATAAATCATGAAGCCTAAAAAGGCAAAGAACAACTATGAACAGCCGTGGATGAGGTCATTTGACTTCCTGTGAAGAATTAAAACAGGGATCAGCAACCTATGGCCTATGGGTCAAATCCAGTCCAGCATTTGTTTTCCTAAATGAGGTTTTATTGAAACACAGTCAAAGCCCTTTATGTATATATTGTCCCTGGCTGCTTTCATGTGACAATGGCACAGATGAATAGTCTCCAGAATGACTTAATGGCCTGCAAAAGCTAAAGTATTCACTATTTGTCTCTTGACAGAACAAGTTTGCTGACCCCTGGCCTAGAACGTCACCGGTTCTAATGATGTCCTACATTCCTCCCAGATCACATGGCCACCTCCCGCTGCTCCAAGAGGTAACCGCTATTCTAAATGTGCGGTGCACCATTATCTTGCTTAGTTTTAAAAAAGCTTCTTTTTTCTCTTTTAAAATATGTTTCTATTGATTTTAGAGAGGGGGGAAAAGAGAGGGATAGAAAATCTATCAGTTGCTTCTTGCATGCCCCGTACTTGGGAGCGAGCCCACAACGAGGGCATGTGCTCTGACTTAGAATTGAACTGACAACCTCTCAGTGCTTGGGACAACATTTGAGCCACACCGCCCAGGGCAGGAAACTTTTTATTGAGGTACACACGTAGAGAAATGCACAAACCCCACGTTTATTCCACAAGTGCATGGTCATCTGCCGTACAGTGGTTCTCGCATCGGATCTGGTTATCCGGTTAACTTTCAGAAAACGGAGTGAAATGATGCCTGACACAGAGACCACAGCAAGAACAAAGGGGTGCCAACGAACTCTGCTGATCTAGCTGGGAGCATCCCAGAGGCTAGGCTTGAAGTGAACCAAGTGGTTCCCCAGAATGACCTTGGGTGGGAAAAGTCAGAGGTCAAGTGGAGGTTGTATGAACAAGAGAAGCAATGTGGGAAAATCCAATCTGCTTCACTTAGGTGGTTGGAAGTGGAAGAAAATTCGCACGAGGGCTGGAACAAAATGAGAAGCCGAGGGAGTGCCCAGGAGTGAGGCAGTGCTCATGGCAGGGACCACTGCTGTGCCCATTCTTAGGGGGAGTGGGTTCACTGGGCTGGTTTCAAGGCATCACGTTGTAGCTGGTGTAGCTTTGGATTTCTCACCACAGGAGCATAAATGTGTCTTAAAAGAATGGGTGCATACTACCAAAACAGGGTGGGACAACATAATCAGACAAACTAAGGCCTCCCTCTACTCACCCACCCAGGTCCCAGTTACCACGAGGAATTTCATTATTAAAGGCAGATGGCTCAAAAATATTCTTTCCTATACTTTTACCTCACACTTTTTATGACTTTGAGGACTCAAGATTTTACTTTTCCTATTAAAAAAATTAAACAACCTGGGATCTCTAAAAGCAGTGGTTCTCAACCAATTAATATGTGATTTACATATTAATCACAAAAACAATATGTAATTATATATGTGTTTTCCGATGGTCTTAGGCGACCCCTGTGAAAGGGTCGTTCGATCCCCAAAGGGGTCGCGACCCACAGGTTGAGAACCGCTGTTTAAAAGTGAAATGCCAGTCTTTGTTTCAGATTATCTGAGAGTTGGGAAAATCCTGAATTGTTGTTTACTGTGACTACCAGAAAGATTACACATATATTATGTACACGTCACTTTGGAATGTCCTTCTGCTGGGCATCAGGGTGAAAGGATTTCTATGGTTTATATAAACCAGAAACGCTCTCTACTCTTTTGAGAAGGGCTTAAGCTATCACCATGCTTTCTCTGGTTCAAAGCCCCTTTTCTCAGTTACCTGGGCACTCTGGGAGAGAATGTCCCAAATCATAACCGCCTGGAGAAACCTGATTACATTGAATTAAAATAAGTTTGCCACTCGCTCTGAATTACACGTTAGAGGCATCAGAGCCCTGTGTTTGTTTGAATTCTGTCCTAAAGAAGAAGGTGTTGGGAGGAGCTGCCTGGATGAGTTCCTTCCTTCCGGAACAATAGATTTGCAAACACTGAACTCAGGAATATGTATCCTGTCATAGAAAACATGAAAAGTGCATGTATCCTCCCAGCATGGGTGAATATTCCAGTTCCAAGTTCCCAAGCTGAGGTGTGAAAAACAGAGAAGGTGGCAGAAAAAAAGTTGCTGCTGCCCCTTCAATGCACATCAGATTTAGAGGCTAATTTGGAAACTGCATTTGCCTTTATTCTTCTTGACTTAAGTTAATGGGATGAAAATAGCTTCAGAACACATCATTTCTTTTCCAATTTCACAAAGCCACAACCCTTTATTAAGGCACCTGACCTTCCCCACTCTAGTGAGTGTGTTTTGTTTTCTTAATTTCACCAGCCAGCAGATAACCAGTCCAATGTCACTCACTGAACCTGACATAGGACAGTGAACACCTAATTAGCCCCGTGTTAAATGTAAAGTAGACAAAACCATCACCGGGGGAAAATCGTTTTTCCAGAAGTGTACACTCAATAGGATTCGCAATTTCCTATCTGGGATGCAATGTTTTCAATAAAGGGAGAAATACAAAGGATGCCTGTGGTTAGGGTTTTGTTTGTTTGCATAAGTTACCTTGGAGGATCATCAACAAAGATGAAAAAACAAAAGAATATAGAATTTGGATTCAGACAGACCTAGGTTAAGTACTGGTCCCACCAACGAGCGGTATAATCTCCCCCAAGTTACTGAACACACGGTTTCCCAAACCTGATTCATACACCAGAATGACCCAGGCTTTGGCCAAACAATCTGTTTTTTAACAAGCACTTTAGATGACACTAATGCACAGCCAGGTTTGGGAGCTTCTCACCTGTATTCTCTACCCCCAGTGTCCCCATCTACCCGATGTGCTTCAATACCTTCCCCACATGTGAGTCCTCAAGGAGATAAAGGACATGAGACATCTCTGTCATTGTCCTGCACTCAGTACAGTCTAGATATTCTCTTTTGGACTAAATGCTTTGAGATGATTTCATTCAGATTTCAGCTCGCTTTTAATTCATCATCACTGCCATGGGTCTCTTATTTCATTACCACACAAGTCAGTGACAGCAGTTTTGCTGCTAAAGAAAACCAACAAGTCACAAATGAAACATCTCCCAGCGGAGGGGCATGCGGTGAAAGTCTAAGAAACATTTTTCTTCCTTTAAACCAAACATTGAGCTCTGCAAAACCAGTTCAACAAAATGGATTTGAAGGGATTACGGGTTCTTCCCCATTTTCTTTCCATCTGGAAGCAAATGAAGATGTGAGAGCCACTGTACAGCAGGTGACCATGCTAATTTTCTGGGTCCCTTCCTCAAGGTATCGATCATCTCTGTTCACAGCAATTTCCTCCCATTTGACCCATCAGTTCCTCAAATGGTTGACACCTTTTAATAGCTTCTTTCTGTTCCCTCACAAAGCATTTCCTGTGTGGACTGGCGTTTTCTCCAGCCCTGTCCACCGTGGAAACCACAGCGTTAAAAACAACCAAGCTCTTACCAGACGATAATTTCAGGATAGATGGCATGATGATGTCTGTATAGCAGTTCTTTACTTCTCAGTCTGTTTCATAGCCTCATCATATCCGCTTGCCCAACACTGGAGGTAGGTAAAGCAGGTATCATTGCTGCCTTTTTAAAGATGATAAGAGAGAGGAATCTGAGAGAGCAAGGTCACAGAGCTGGTTGAGTGACCACGATGGAGTCAGAAGCACCAGATTCTTAGGTTGAATTGTTCAGGACTCCAACCCACATGGATGGCCTTAAGGATGCTGGCTCTTAGAACCAGGAAGTCTAATGAACAGGTTAGTGTTTTAGGCACAGATGGTTGCAGAATACAAATGATACCATCCAGCATAAGTGGCACCGAGTCCCTCTGACTCTCTCTGCATATACCTTTGTCTCTGTGTATGTTTGTATGTGTCTGTGTGTGCTTTGCTTCCTGGCTGTGTCTGTGTGTCTGTACCTGGGTGTAAAGTAACTGCCCTTTCTCTGGTTTTGTTGCCATCTTCCTTTTGTCTCTTTCTGCCTTTTTCTCTCTATCAGTCTCTCCCCACCCATCTCTCCAACTCTCTTTCTCTGGCTCCCCTCTCTCAGTTATTAGCTATTTTCTTCTTTTTGAATTTCATTCTTAGATAGATTTCTTCAATAGGGTGTTAAGATGGTCCCTTGTAGTTTCTGTAAGCTTCCCTGCTTACAGAAACATGGGGTACAATGGAAATCTCTCTCTCTTTCTTCCCTTCTCCACCCCCCTCCCTTCTCTTCCGTTTTCCCCTCACCCCCTCCCTCACTCTTGCTCTAGCTCCTACTCTCATCAGAACAAACCCCTAATACGGCCTCTGATTGACTTTGCTTAGTCGTGCTCCTCACACAGACAACACTGGTGCCCTGGACAATCTGAGTCACATGCCAGCCCTTAGGATTCAGTCCCATCAGATTCACTTGGAGGGAGGAATAACAGCTTTGTACTGAAAAGCAGGAGGCTCTCACAAAAAAAAAAAAAAAAAAAAAAAAGAGAGAGAGAGAGAGAGAGAGAGAAATCTGCTGCATTGGCAAAATCAGTACACATTCATACAGCCTTCATTTTAGTGCACCACGTATTACATCCCATGTATGGTGTTTTTAAAGATTCTTAGTCCTTTGGAGTTAGGTCAAAGAGAGAATTCCATATTGTTACCTGAAATAGTGCCACGTGATAGGAATCACTGAGGGCAAAAGCATTTGAACAGGCTGATGACCTGCTTCTTACCGATAAACCTCACCCATAATGGACTTTTATGAGAAAATGTGTTCACCTGTGCCAAAGGAAGATGATAGAAGGAAGGGCTGCTTAAACAAGTCACATCATCTGAGCCTCAGTTTCCCCATTGTCACATGGGGTAATATAAGTCATAGGTACTTTTGCAGATCACAGAATCCACCCTGGTTAGTTCCAACAGAAAGTGCTTAATTGCAAACTTACATAATTTCTGGGAACCATACTGGGCTGCTGTTTAACCAGCACCCACGGCAGTTAGCAGAAATGTCCATTCATCCTACGGGCCATTCTGTGGAAGCTCTGTTATAGATTTCACCCCCAACTTGGACTGAAGACGATGGAGACAGAGAACAGCAATTTCACCCCAGCTGCCCCCCAAGAGCCTCCACCATTGTGTTTGCAAGAAGATCCCATCTCAGTGTGCAGAGCCCCCACCTCTTGGTGATCATTTCCCACAGACTGCCGGGAGCCGGTCCATCCTTGCTGTTTCAAGGGACCTGGCATATATGGCATACTGTTCTTAATATGTTTGCTCACCTTCTAGGCACTATGTGTTTTAACCAAGGTCTCTGAGAAAGGTTGTTTCCCCAGGTAGGGATTTTCCCCTGAAGTTAGGGAGGGAATAAAACCTCTTAACTAAGTGCCAGGCGGGTAATTAATCACTTTAACTACGAACAATCATGCTTAAGCTACATAATCTTTACTCCCTGGAATGGAGATAAGAAACGCCCTAACCTTTGTAATAGAGATTGATAGGATTGAATCAACTGGTATAAATACAGTTGTAACAAGACAGCAAGACACAGAACTTAGAATACAGAGCTTAGAACACAGAACTAAGAGAGACAGAACCTAGGCACAGAACCTACACAGAACGTTCTCTAGAGACAGAAGAACTTCGCTGGAGAGAACATGGCAAAAGATCCTGGACAGAAACTGGCCTCAGAACCTAAAGACAGAACCTAGCGAGAGAACATGGCAAAAGATCCTGGACTGAACCTGACTACAGAAATTGGCAAGAGAACCTGACTAGAACCTGGTAACTGAACCTGGCTGGAGAACATGGACACAGAACCTGGCTGGGGAACCTAGCAAGAGAACATGGACACAGACCCTGGCAGGAGATCCTAAGCAGAACTTCGCTGGAGATCCAGACCAGAACTTGGCTGGAGATCCTGGCTAGAGATCCTGGCTAGGCTGCTGATCAACTGAACGCTGTCTCCGTGTCCTTCCTTCTTCGCCGACTCCGTCTACACCTTTGGGGACCCCTGGACCTGCTGGGGCAGGACCCCGGCAACAGACAGATACAGAAACCACACACAAGCCTGCGCCTGGTGGGAGGGGAGGCCCTGCCCATGCGCTTTATCTATGGCATGGGTCCTGTGGGCCCTTGTTAGACACTCCAGTGTTAGGTCAACAAGCCTGGGCCTTGCATTCAGGCCAATCTGGGCTCAAAGAGGTGTGATTTTTACTTTAGCATCTTTAAATTCTCCATTTTTAGCCCCCTCTCCCCCCTCCGTTAAATAGAAATCCCTGCAAAGAGAGACCAAGCATGCTGGGCACCTGACACATACCACACACTCAGCACAAGGCAGCTATTTGTGTTTTCTCTATGAAACTCAAAACTGTGTGAAAATATATCACAGACACACCTTTTCCTTCTCTCTTATGATCATCTCCTTGGCCCATCTTTCTACACACAATGGCACTGAATATATGTGTCTGCAAATGTTTGCTGCGAAAGCCTCCTCCAGTGAAAAGATAGTCCTTGGCAGCCTTTATTTTCACCTTCTAATGACCCCACCTGAGACCTTCCTCTGCAGCTCATGCCTCCTCCTCCCAGGCACAGGCGGGGTCCTCCCACAGAGGCCACCCTGCCGCTCTCCTGGACCAGGAGTCAGAAGGCACGCCAGGACACATTGCTTAGATCTCTGCTTCCTGGACACCAAGCCCATCTCCATGGCATCACTCAGCTGAAAATAGACAAGAGGTTTATTTCAGACCCATAGAGAAAAAAACAGATAGATGGGGAGATGATTAAAACGAGAGACTGGCAAGTCTTCCTGCACATTCCAGAACCAACCTCCTCCTCTACAAGCTTTCTAGCCACTTCAGCCCTAATGTCCCCATTCCTCCTGACCCATAGCACTCAACTGCCACATTTCAAACCCTGAACCAGAGTTTTCATTTAATTTTGCTGTTTTCTGTCAATTGTGGGTTGTTATTTTTGGGGGATTTTTTTTTTTTTTTTGGTATCCTTTATAAACTACAGGGGAGGAGTCAAGATCTATTATTTTCCTTTTATATATATATATATTTTTTAATATATATAATTGATTTCAGAGCGAAAGGAAGAGAGAGAGAGAGAGAGAGAGAGAGAGAGAGAGAGAGAGAGAGAGAGAGAGATGATGAGAGGGAAACCTTGATTGGCTGTTTCCTGCATGCCCTACACTGGGAATTGAGCCTGCAACCCAGGTATGTGCCCCAAACAGGAATTGAACTGTGACCTCTGGTTCATAGGTTGATGGTCAACCACTGAGCCATGCCAGCCAGGCTATTCTTTTTCTATACTCCCCCCATTCCTAAATCAGGAGTATGGCTTTGAAATAATCAGACTTGTCTCAACTACTTACTAGCTATGTGGCAAGTCTCTTGATTTCCCTGTTTAGTATTTTGGGGGTGGGAACTGTTTAAATAAGATTATTGTAAATCATGCAACATAATACTTGCCACAATAAGAGAGAGCTCTCCCCTGAAAATGTAGGTCCTGAACTCAGGCTGTCCGGGGTTGTATGTTGGCCCCAGCACTTATTGGCAGTTTTATGTAACTTCATTGTGTATCATTTCTATATCTTTAAAAAGGAGTCCAATGATGTTGGGAGAGTTGAGTGAGACAAGCCATAAAAAGTGCTTAGTAAAATGTCTGGCTCACATACACTTCAGCAAAATTCTCTGTCGCCTGCTCCTGAGAGGCTAAATTCAGACCAGCTGAAAGAATACACACCATCTGAATCTGCTCAGTCTTTCAGAAACATTGTTTGAGTCTCTTTTTAACTCAACTAAATATTTCCTTGTTACCCACTCTTGTATTTTTATCACTGTACCCCTCCTTCAACCTTAGACTATCTCTTGCCCTTGACTGTTACAAAATAAATTGTGTAGGTGCCTTCTGATAAAGTGGTGGATATGGAACATCAGCGCTTTTAAATATAGCAAGTGAGTACTTTGCTCTACAAAGAAAGCTGCCATACTTTCCTTTCCATAGCCAATAGCCAAAGAGCAGAGGTCTGTTCAGGCAACTTGGCGCCCCCTGCTGGCTTCAGGGGATTTGGGCCCTCCTTTGGCTCTTGGATGAAAGGAAAGAGTCAATGCAAATATGTAAGAGCTCTCCCAGCTTCCCACACTACACATGCAGCTACTGTTCTGGAGGATGTTCTCTTCTAAACTTGACTCTGGCAGCTGAATGCCACACGAAGCCCCAACCCACAGTCATCACCCCCTTCTCAGAATGCTTATTATGCTCCTGGTCTAATTTGGAATTGCTTACATCTTGTTTATGTTCTAGCTTTGGGTTCTTCTGTTTAGTTTCCTCAGCCACCCCTGCAATCATTAGTTTTGTCTCTATTAAATTTTCCACTTACAACTTATACTTAGATAAACATAGTCCTAGGAAAGGACCTTAAACTTCCCCTTCTCTTCCATCCCGTGTCTGTGACTACAAAAGAAAAAACAGGGGGACTATTAAAAATGAGGGCAGTGAAAACAGAGGTGTTCTAAAAGAATGGTTAATGAAGGAAATTGTGTAATAAGTGTCTGGTCTGAGCCCTGAAGTCCTCACAGTTAGCTGAGAAAGACAGACATGAACACACTCCACTATGGCATGAGAAGACACACCCATGCCTTGGCTCTCAGGGGAAGGAGCCTCTATAATAATGGCTCAGACAAGAGTCAGAAATAGATTTGTGAATGTATCTTCTCATTAGAATCAGCTATATTTCCGGTTTTTCCCCCTTCATAAGGATCCAATCTCTTTCAGCTGGTGACCGTTCATGTCTTTGGAGGACTTACAAAAAAATAGAAGCCATCTCACTCATCTGAAGCCCTGTCCTCCTTTGGAAACCTTTCAATTGTTGGTGATATCTTTTATTTCTCCACCCCGCTCATTAGTGGTTGGGTTCTCTCCTTTTGGTCTCTTCCTTCCTAATGCTTTCAACTCAACAGGTGATGATGTCATGTTATGGGGTTGGATTGTGCTTTGGCTGGGACAGGAGTTGTCATTGCTCTTTGAGGTTGGTAGGAAGAAAAGGCAAGCCCAACATCACAGAGTGGGTTTTTCACTCTGATTTTGAAGAGATATCAACTTTTCCTGGTCATTGATTCTTAGAAGAACCAGATAGAGCTGGGCAGGATCTCTCAGCTAATGAGCCGCTGGGTGGCACTGAAATCAGACAACATTAGTAGCCTGAAAGCCAGTGTCCAGGACAACCCCCTAACCAGTGAGCAGTGCACCGATTCACTGGAATGAAGCTGCAGTAGAAGACAGTGAGACACACACTGGGGGGGGGGGGTCCTTATATTTGAATGCTGGTTATAAAAAGTGAAGCTGAATTAAATGAGTAACTGCACCTGCAGCAGCAAAAAAAGAAAAATGAATCCTCTAGGAGAAAGTGAGACAGACTCAAACTTCTAATTTGAAAATGAGCCAAATTATAGTCTGGTACTTGTCTTCTGATCTACCAAGTGGCAGGTGGGCCAACAGATACAGATTCTAGACAGCGATTTCCTCCTCTCCTTAATATATATATAATTTCAGAGAGGAAGGGAGAGGGAGAGAGAGATAGAAACATCAATGATGATAAAGAATTATTGATTGGCTCCCTCCTGCATGCCCCCTACTGGCGACTGAGCCCACAACCCAGGCATGTGGCCTTGACTGGAATTGAACCTGGGACCCCTCAGTCCAAAGGCAGACGCTCTATCCACTGAGCCAACAAGCTAGGGCCCTCCTCTCCTTTTGAGCACAAGAAAGAGAAACAGACTTAGTAGACTCAAGCAATATAAAATCTGGAAGCAGCTCTTGAGATCATTGCTACCCGCATATGTTTTAAGTGAGGAAATCAAACCCAGATAGTGTTCGTGACATGCCCAGTGCCACCCGCCTATCACTGGCAGGCTGAGATTTGAACTCAGGACCTTTGACTTCTTACCTACTGCTCTTTGAAATCTATAGGATTTCTATATTGGGGGGCAATACTTGTTGGTCATTATAATTAGAGGAATCTTAAATATTGCCATTAAAAACCACCTACCAGTTTTGTCTTATGAATATGCAGTATTATAGGAGTTGTCCAATATCCAGACATGTATTCACCCAGCAACACGCTTTGAGTTGAGGTTCCAATGTCTCTAGCTGCAGTTAAAGTGCATGATGCCTGATCATGTTAAAGTCAGAGAAGGAAGCAAATAGGAGATTGACTGTCCATTGTAGAAATCGGTACAGAAATCTCACACCTCGACTGGGGACAGGGGTCTCAAGTCAGCTTCTAAAGCAAACACCACAGATAGTCAGAAATCACCCATCAACACCCCTCCAAAGGCACGAGTGGAGATCATAATACGAGCTCTCAGCGTACCCAGCACAGACTGCATTAGCTCCGATTTGGGAACAGATTGCTCTTTCTTCGACTGAGCACCAGATGAAGTGGTGAGTTGGCTTGCATTCAGGGGCAATGTTGTATGAAAAATATGTATCTTTAAATACTAAACACTCAGCGGAGTGAGAGGCTCACTCCCTGGGAAACTCGCTACCCAGGGAGAAGAGCATATTGGTAGCTCCGTGTCAGGATGCCTCGGGCCATATGGTTCAGTGGAATGACTGGCGAGTCACCTGCATTATTTATTCTCTGCCCTTCCTCTTTGCGACTCCTTGTCTTCGCTGAGCCCCTGGAGTCAAATTTGCCAAATGTAATGTATATTAGGACTTCAACGAACTTCCCTGAAATTTAGCCACTTTGGTTGCCTAACTCACTGGCCCAGAATAATGAAGCTACATATATACACATATGAATTTATTTTTGCGGATTTCTCTGCCAAAGAGCCTCTGTGCTTCCATCTCAGCTCAGTTATCGCTGCAGCAATTGTATGGTGAAATTTTTTTTAAACATGGTGTAATTGGGAGTTAAGAGAACTAGGTTCTGATCCTGGTTTTACAATGAACTAGCTGGGAAACCTTGTACAGTTTGTCTAACCTCTGAATCTCACTTTCTTCATCTTCAAAGAGAGGGCTCAGAAAAGATATCCACGGTGACTTTTAGTTCTAAATTTATGTTAGGACGCTGCAAGTACTGGGACTTCAACCAGAAATAGAGCACAGGTAACATCAGTCATTTAATGCCTCTCCTTCCTGTTCCCTTTCTTCTCTGCCCTTCTCTCCCTCCTTTCCTAGTACCTTTCTGATGCCCCTCTCCTGATCCCTCTCTCCCTATTGTCACTTACCCCTCCCTCCTTTCTTTCCTCTCTTTGTTTCTTCTTCCCTCCTTCCCTCCCTCCCTTCCTCCATCCCTTCCTTTCTTCCTTCCAAACCATAATTAGGTGCCTATTGTGTGCTAAAGTATATGGAGGCCCTACGGTTATAAAAACAACCTTGAGATTAGAACATACTGTCTCTTGCACATTGAAATGGCTCTTCGCTTATCATAAATGAAACTGAGCAAGTCCAGTCTAATACTATTATCATAGAATAATTCAGTGTAAAGTGGTTTGGGAAAAGCACATCTTTTATCCAATTTGGATAAGCAAAGATGCCTTTTAGATTCCAGCAGGAAGTCACACACATTTTTCCTGAATTATGTTTTCTAAAGCTGCACTATTTATTGGTAAAGAAACAGAAAGGACTAGCCCTAGCTGGTTTGGCTCAGTGGATAGAGTGTCAGCCTGCAAACCAATGAAACAGAAAGGACTAACGTTCCTAGCATAATAGTCAGGGCCATCTGGAATCTTCTTCCATTATATTCCATTCACCCCCAGTGCCAGAGCAGGAAGCCGGTACAGTTTACAAGAGCCCAGGTGTGGAATTAAACAGACCTCATTCACACCAGAACGCTACCACTTCCTGGCTGAGTCACCCTACATGCACACCTTCACCTCTCAGAGTCCCTGATTCTGCTTCTATAAAATATAAGTGAGAACACCTACCCTGCAGAGCTGTGGTGAGGGATGATACTGTGCGGGCAACGAGCCTAGGAAGGTGCTGCACCACAACAGGTAGCAAACAGAAGGTATCTCAGCATAATTATGAGCACAATTCAAGGGAGAGGAACTCACACTCACATCGCACCTGCCATGTGTCAAGAATTATATCCTTAGACGGGGCCAGGCTGCTGTGACACATTGATCGCAAAGTGTATTATGGCCCAAACAAAGTACAAGTTCATATCACTCAACAACAGCACAGGTGGGTTCATGGTCAGCAGCTGGCTTTCCTCCGCGTGGCACCTCCGAGACCCAGTCTCCTTTCATCTTGTGCTCAGCGTCACCCTCATCATCTCGTCTGGCAGAGACGGCAAGAAGAAGGCATCCCTACTTCTTGAAAGCCATGGCCCAAAAGTGATAGATATTACTTCTGTTCTCAGTCCATTACTGAGAAGTGCTCACCAGGCCACCGCTGGCTGGAAGCAGGAGCTAGCTGGAAGCAGGAGCTAGAAAATGTCCCTGCTTCAAAGCCACTACCTAGATGTGACTGCATCCCAGAGAAGGACAGCCAAAGGCTGGGGGACAGCTGACTCTGTTACGGTGACTTTGACTGTTAAGCCACTTACCTATGACGTAGTTATGATCATCCCCCCTCTTATTAATAAGGAAATTCCAGGCCAGTTATTGAGTAACCTTCCAGGTCAGCGGGACCCAAGTCCAGCAGTCAGACTCTGAGGCCAGCATTCCCAGTCTCACCTCACCTTCTGCGGCCCAGATCACAGACTCCGGAATGGTGGGTTGGACAATATCCACACAGCATGCCCCAGAAGGTATTAATCAACATGCAAAATGAGCATTTATAGCCTTTCTTTATAATTCATAACATCTGACAACTCTGGGTCCTTATTCTAGCAAAGCAACAGCTGCCTGAAGATTACCCCACCTCCAGTGCTTTAGATGGGTCATGTGCTGTCCCTACCCTCCCCAGCTTATCCCCATCCAACTTCACCCATAAGCATGACAGCTCTGTTATAAGCGATATCTTTATAATTTAATTTCTTGACAGGGAGAGTCGGCATTTTGCTCTAAAAAACTTGTAATAGGCATGTGGAGATCAAAGAAATTTATATATATAAATACATACATATATATACACACACACACATATATATATATATTCTCAGAGACTAATACTTTTTGTGCTTCTTTAAATTTTGTGCTTCACATCACTATGTCTCACCTCAGATTTATTATTCTGTCTGGATTCACAAACTCACCTAAACAAATGTCCCTCCCCCAACCACCCCCATGGGTTCAAAGACCTCTCCTCCTCTCCAAAACCGGCTTTGTGTCTCTTTTTCTAGTTCCCTCCCTCTCTGCGCTTATCTGCACTCCTCATTCCACTCCCAACAATAGCTTGGCTTCTATCAGTTTCATCCATCTAATCAATACAGCAGCTATTTGTCAACAGAGCCCAGAGAGTTTTGACTTCATGTTCTTAAGATCAGAGTTCAGTAAAGACTCAGAAAAGCAAAGAACAAAGGACGGAGGGGGAGGATGCACACTGATTGTGGAGCGAGAGCACAGGATGAGCCAGGAATTCACTTCTCAGGGGGCTTGTCCCCGAGCATCATCTCCAGCTTTGCAGTCTGCAGCACAGCACCTCAGAGGGTGGGGAGTGACCAGCCAGGCCAATCTCACCACATTTAATGAAACGCACTTTTAACTCAGAGGCATAACTGTCTCATCTACCAGGTTTGGCTTTAACAATACAGTGACTTGCAGCATGGAAGGTGCTCATTGGATTCTCAATTTCTAAATGTATTTATTATCTGGGTTCCCCAAGGGCATGATTTTTTAAACAGTTGCCTCACTATGTGCATTTCCTATTACCAGTCTTCATTTAACTTTCTAATTGGTCATTCTTCTGCCCTTACTACTGCCCTAATCCTTCTTGAGCTCACCAGGAAACCTTTCTAAGCAAAAGATCAAGAAAACCTGTTCCCATTGGTCCACACAACATGTTCCCAAATGAGTCCCAGGGAGCACTAGTTCAACAGGAAGCTCCTAAAAGGAAAGTTTTATGCTCCTGTCAGTTTTGCTAGAACTACCTACTATACTGTCCTTTAGCATATTCCTGACACAGGTAAAACAATGCCCCTGTTAACAAAACAAACACCATTGAAATGTAACTTTGTATTCCCCATACTTATTCTACTATAGAATCCCACCCCACACACCCCACCCCTCCTTTATCCTGAAACACCTAGTCCTGTCTGCTGGAATGAGTGTTCCATGATAGATATTTTAGGAACTGTTTTTCCAGCACCAAGATGGGTGTTATTAGATGGAAATGTTTATTTCCTTTTTATTGCCTTTTTCAACCCTGCAACAAGTGTGCTAGAATGAATTTTTGGTTACAGTTCTTCGTCACTTTCTACATTCATAACTTTTCAGTTCTTCTCATAAAAGATGACTGAGGTCTTAACCATGTGGTTTGCTGTGATCAATGGTATATATCAGATAAAACATGAGCAATGGCTGAAAATGGCTAACATAGTTTAGCTTATCCTCCTGCACTTCTGCAGTGATCATGAGAAGAACATGCTCCAGGTAACCAACTGGTCCCAGAAAGAGGATGAGAGACACAGGGGATAGAGCAGCCCCAGCCAACCCACAGACATGCAGCCTGAAGCAGGACTTCCCCTGCTGACCAGTAAAGCATGATCCAGAAATCAATGCCAGTTGCATATGAGTCTGAGCTTTCCAGAGTATTTGTATGCAGCCATAGTTGGTTAATAAAACATGAAAATGTTGAGCTACCAGAGAAAAAATAAATAAAAAGTACTCTCCGCCTTCGGAGACCTCATAGTAAGAGAAAATAGAAATAAACAAGTAATAATTCAAGACAAAATAAAATGAGAGTGCCAAGAGATATTCCAATAATACTCGTGGTAAGTAGAAGTGAAACCGATGCTATCCATAAGAAGAAGGTAGAATTTAGGTTTCTTAAAGGATTAAAAGTATTATATTGGAAGAAGAAATTAAGAGGAAAGACAATCCAGGAAAGTGGGACAGCATCCATGAAGAGAAGTATTAACATGTTCCCTCCCAGGGGATGGTAGGGTTCTTTCATGTATATGACTGGTATGCTTTGTTTGCAACAAACTGGATAGCTACTCAAGGTCACATATGGCAGAACTGGGTTCTAAGAGTTAGGTCTCCAGACTCTTATTTTAGATCCCTGTTCAATAGGTGTTTACATAACCTGGAGTAGAATGGAGAAGCAAAACTAGGAAATTAGCTTGCTGTTGTGTCTGGGAGTAGCCACAAGGGTCCAGGCATAGGCAAATGAAATGTATATATCATACTGGTGATCATCATCATAATCACTTACCATGTTCTCAATCAGTGGTTCTCAACCTGTGGGTCACGACCCCTTTGGGGGTTGAACAACCCTTTCACAGGGGTCGCCTAAGACCATTAGAAAACACATATATAATTATATATTGTTTTTGTGATTAACCACTATGCTTTAATTATGTCCAATTTGTAACAATGAAATTGGGGATCACCACAACATGAGGAACTGTATTAAAGGGTCGCGGCATTAGGAAGGTTGAGAGCCACTGTTCTAGATACTGTTGTAAGTACTTTTTATGTGTTATCTGTTCTTCATAATAATAACCCTATGAGGAATGTACTATTATTAGGCCCATTAAACTAAATAAATAAGGAACAGAGAGGTTATACCACTTTCTCATGGTCACACTGTAGGTGGGGAAGTTAGAACACAAAACCATCCTTGACTATGTCAGGAACCTGAGCTCTTACCACTGTGTTCAAGAAAAAAATGAGAATCCTCTCTGGGGCTTTTTAAAAAATACCGATGCCCAGGTCCTGCTCACACTAATGAAATTAGAACCTCTGCTCTGAACCATCTTAAAAGCTTTCCAGAAGATTCTTTAGTACAGTCAGTATTAAGAGCCACCGTGGGAGCAAGGCCAAAGTCAGAGGCAGATGGGTCAGCTGGATTCAGAGTGTTTCCAAGGAGCAAGAAAATCAAACAACAAATCAATCAGACAGAAGCCAAATAGGGTGAGACTGGCCTAAGAGTTATAAATCAATTGGGAAAACCTTGGAGTTAACTTACTGATAAAGGCAATGTTCTTAATGGAGAAAAGTTTCCAGAATAACCCACTAGGGCCCACTGACCATACAACGAGCAATCTAAAGTACCAATAAAACTAGATGGCATTTAGGCTCTTGAGATTAAGAAGGGAAAAGAGCTGGTGACAAATTCTGCCATCTTTCCTTGTCTGGTTCTAAAATTTTGAAATGGTCCCTGTTAGATTTTGGCATCCTCTCATCTTATTTTCTAAATTGCCCTGTATGCCTTTCCAGGGGCCTAAAACCTACACAGCTCCCCATGGCAGTGGACACACTCGGGTCCCCAAGGCAACTTGATCTATGATGGGTCTACCCTACATGACATAGTTCCCTGAGCAACCATTGTTCTCACGTAAAACTCTTCACTGTAGCTGACACAGGCTCAGAATCCTTCTCAGCTTAAGGTCAGCCTTGAGAGGAAACCAGCATTGACACTTGCGGGGGGAGAGAGGGGACAGATCAGGTAGCCATCCCTGCCCTGAGAGCTAGACACAGTGATGATGAGGCAGGAGTATGGCTTCAGCACCCGCTGAGGCTGAGTCAGGGCAAGAAAGTCCAGCTGCTGGAGGTACATGCTTCTCCTGCCTCTTCCATGTGTTTAACTGCTCCTAGCTCTTCCTCTGTCCATGACAAGGGATGTTCCTTTCAGTTTCATTTGCCAAATCAGACCTCATATTTGCATGTTTCTTTGTTCACTACATTTTCATAAAGACCTCCTGGTGGTAGGTTCAGCCACACAAGGTAGAAGATAAACTCCCTCCTGTGTGTGCTGTGCTTTATAGTTCACATCCAAGGGCAGGGTCCCTTTGCTCCCGTTCTCAGAACCCTATGAGGGATGCAAGGACACTGGTATTTCCCCCATTTGTCAGATGATAAAATTGAAGCTAGAAAGAGAAAGACTGTTCGAATTTTGAAATATTAGTTGGAAGGGAAATTGTCTCAGCTCACGACATAGTTTATATCAGGACTGGTATCATCTATTCAGCCAAGAATCATTTTCTGAATACCCACCATCTGCTAGCTCCTAGAAACACACAAATTGTGTTGGTATCCTGAAAACTCTATGATCTGGAACAGAAATCAACTAACTATAGACTGTGGGCCAAATTTGTCCCAATGCCTGTTTTGCTAAATCAACTTTCATTGAAATACACGCATGCCCATTTGTTTTCATATATGTGTCACCTGCGGCCACTGTCACGCTTTGGCAGCAGAGTTGCGCAGTGGTTGTTACTGGAACTGTGTGGCCCACAAAGTGGAAAATATTAACTCTCTGAGTCTTTACAGAAGGCGTGTGCGGACCCCCAATCTAGTAGAAGAAGTCTTAGGTGAAATCAAGTGTTTCAGGCGTTATTATAGAAGTCTGTGTCGGGTATATAGTGGGTGCTCAAATTAAGCAGGGGAAGGCTTAATTAAGGCTTCACGGAAAAGGTGAGGTCTGGAAAGATATCCAAGGGGCGAGACAAGAAACAGGAATGCAGGCGGAGGTAACAGTGTGAGCAAAGTAACGGAGAGAAGAAATAGCAAGGCTCACAGGGGAACTGTGGTAGCTCAGCACAGCTGGCCTCTATGGTGGGGGCGATGGGAAAGGAGGAAGAGTCAGCAGAGAGCAGTGGGTGGTCAGGGGCCACCTGAGGAGCGCTTCATCTACAAACCTAAAGCCATGGACTGTGTCCAGATACCTGTGAGATTTTTGTGTGACAGATACAGGCTATTCTAAAAATAAAACCCTATATTTCTCTTCCAGGCTGGGCAGCTCCCCAAGACTATTTAGGGTTCAGGAACCATGATGCCAGTATAGCATAAGTAGAGGTATAGTTTCAGTGGAATGCATTGCATTTTTGTTAAATGGATTTCAAGTTAGTTCCTTCTCTTAAGATTGTTCATGGCAACAAAGGATAACAGCTAAGAGGGAGAGTTCCAGGGCTCCATGGGAGCCTGTGATCAGAAGAGCTGGTTTACTCTGGGGGCATGGACAAGGTTGTCCCAAGGGAGTGGCATTGAAGGCAAAAGCTGAGAGCTGAGTACACATTAGCCAGGGAAAGACTCAAAGAGTCACATGAGAACTTGGTCTGAACATTTCAAAATCTGCAAAATTTAGTCATTCCAAATTGGTACTCCTCTTCTTGGCAGAATTTCTGGATTAAAATATCATTGGCCCACCTGGGAAATGAAGATAATGATGTCCCCACATCACAGGGTTGCTCTGAGGATAAAATAAAGTAATACTAAGGGTGCTTGGCATAGGTCTAGCAGAGTATAAGCATGCAATGAATGCTAGATATCTCAGTATCTGTTTTGTCATTGTTGTTGTTCTCTAAGCATGGTGAGCCTGTCTTGCTTGTTTATATAAACTTTCACAGTGTCTATATATAAAAGAATGTTGGCCCATATATTATTGTGGAATATCAATTAATACAGTTTTGTTGTTGTTGTTATTTTTGGTGAATCAGTGAATCTCAGACTCAGAAGCCATGGAGCTTCACCTCACTAAGTGAGCAGATGGTCTTCCAATATCCACATGGATGAGTCCAAAGATCCCTTGCTCCCCAGCTGGGCATCTCTGATTGCAGGAAAATTCTTCTCTATATGGAGCTCAAATTAACTTTCCTGAAACAGCCACCCATTGGTCTTACTTCTGTCCTTTGGATCATGCAGAACATGGATTCTGCTCCTTCCTTAGGACAACGCTTCAAATGTCCTCACAGCAGTTTTCCCATGCAGAGCCCAGACCATGGGTGGGATCCCTCTCTGCTACTGCACTGTCTTCTCTCTCTGACCTTCCGTGATTTTAAAACATAGAGGTCCCACCCTGGCCAGTTTTCTCAGTGGTTAGAGTGTCAGCCCATGGACAGAGGGTTCTCAGGTTTGATTCCCAGCCAAGGACATGTACCTCAGTTGTAGGTTCATCCCTAGCTCACGTGAGGGAGGCACCCCATCAATGTGTCTCTCTCTACCCCTTCTGCCTCCCCTCCATTCTCTCTAAAAGATCAATGAGGAAAAAAGTCCTTGGGTGAGGATTAAAAAACAAACAAAGAAAAAAACAACAACACAGAGGTCCTTTACCACAAAGCTCACATCTTACTCGTCTCTGTATCCAAGCACCTAGCACCATGTCTCTCACTTAGTAGGCACTCAGCAAAAGTTTGTTGTTAAAGGAAAACATGCCTATTTCAAAGCTTATTGCTCTTTTAAAAGCAAAATGAGACTGTATAATCTTTCAGCCAATTTTGTTCCAAACTCTAGTGTGCATCAGAAAACATCATGGGAAACTTAGTGGAGATACAGATTTCTAGACTACACCTTCAGACCTCTGAGTCCATCAGTCTTGAGTTTTCCTGGGCATTTGCAGGAATATAGCTGAATCCGGTGGTCTACGGACCACACTTGGAGAAACACTTCTTGGAGCATTCCGAACAGCAAACCGAACAACTTCTATTAAACTTGTCACTTGGAAGTAGCAGACACATTTCAGTTACATGTACTTGGAACAACTTCACATTTGTTCTCTTATTATTTTCTCCTTGAAGCATTTTTTTTCTGGGTTACCCAGCCATAGCTCCCCTCCCATGCTGAGAGTTAAGTATGCTCCATCTATTACATTCTTTTCAGACCTCCTAAGGAGATAATTAGGCATTGCAATTGATTGCAATTTATTAATCAGAGCAGGATGTTATAGAGTTTGGGGGTGGGGGGAAGCACAGTGCTGAAGTCTACTATAAATGCTAGGCAAGTGCAGAGTGACAGAGGAATAAGGCAAAAAATAACCATCAAATCACAGGATGTTTTTAAGCTGATTCCCTATTTTATACTGCAGTATCCTGATCTATGAAAAGAAAATATTAAAACCTGGTTGGTCTACCAGCATAGCTAGGTGTGAGGTCTATTCCATAAATATTTACTGAATGCATACTATATAGCAATACTGTCCTTGATGCTAAGGATACATTAGAGAACAAGACCAAATCCTTGCCTCAAAGAGAGCTAAAAACATGTAAATATATACATGTGTATTTATACTAGACGACAAGTAAGTAGAACTGAATAATGGAATAGAGAGGGAGGGAGGGAAAGTTGTAGGGAAGGTCTCCTATACCATAGGAAGGTCAGGGGAGGAATCTCCAAGAAGGTAGTATTTAAGAAGAAATCTAAATGATATGCAAGAATGCCACGTGAAAATCTGCGAGAGGATGCTTCAATGGAAAGGCCAAGGCGGGCATCGGGATGAGGAGCAGGCTCTCCTGTTGGAGGAATAGCAGAAAGGCCTGTATGACTGTAGCTGGTGAGTGAATGAGGAGAGTGGTAGATGCAAATAGGATGACACAGATGGATGCATAGTGGAAAGTAATCTATAATGGTTGGTATTACTCTTATACAGAGCTATAAGCCATCAAGGACCTGAGCTATCACCTAGTCCAGTCCATTCATTCGATAGGTGGAGAAACACAAACCTAGAGAGGCTAACAGATCTCTCTTAAGTACGAGATGGTGCCCAGGTCTTACGTTGTGTCATAGTTTTTGATTCATCTTTCCTGGTTTTCTTCTTACTTTTCCTCCATTTTCCTTGCTTTCTTTTTTCTGCCCCATTCTACTACTTCCTTAGAGTTCCCTTATTTCTCTTCCTTATTTCCCCCTAGCTTCTCCTGTTTTCTCCATTCTACTGCCCCTTCTTCCTATTCATGGTCTCAGTCTTTTTAACTCTGTGACTTGTGGTCAGTATTAGGTCAAGGCAATAAGATTTATTCCTATATGAAAATAGTTCTGACTAGCAGGCCTTTTCTACTCAACAGCATCAGGTGATTTCAAATCTTGATATCTGAGAATCTCAAAATATCATTCCCCGAATTTCTCTCTACTCTCTTTAGAAGCATCATGTTAATTCGGCTAAAAAATTCCTTTTCCAAGTTTCTGATACACAAACCACCTTGATGATCACAGGGGTTGTATATCTGTTCCCCAATGTGGGGTATGTGGTACAGAAGGTGCAAATCAAGACCTGAGTATAACAAAATCCAAATACAGCATCTAATTCAATGGGGCAGGCATTAAGTACAAGTCACTGCTATTAGATATGGGGGGGGGGGGGGATTGAGATAGTAAACAAACCATAGGAAATCCACCTCTTTTAAAGAGGTCTGTTTGTCCCTGTCTGGCCATTTCTGAAAGCAGTTGTCTTACTTCAGCCCAGATTCCTATGATAGGTACTAGGGTGATGCTCTGAGCAATATTAGTGACCCAAACGGATGTCTGATTTCTAAATTGTGAGTGTAGAAGTGATGCTTTGTGACTTCATCACATCCTCTTCCCAGCACACATCCCCAAGTGAGTCCTAATAAAAATCTTGACCATTATATTTCAATTTCATATTTCTTACCACATAGTTAAGAAATACAGAGCTGGCATCTCTAGAAATTGATTTTTCTTTTTCTGTAAAAGCAGTCCTTTGCTGTCACAACAAAGCATATTCTTTTCCTTAGAAAAAAGTAAAAGGAATTACTGGGCATACTTTTATCCTGCCAAACAGCCAGAATCAGTCTTCCACACAGCTTCTCACCTCCTCCAACCCTACCTGCACTGCTGAAAAATAATAGCTTCATACACATAAATGAGTCCTTTAAAAGGAGCAACCCAAAGTTTACTCTGACAGATGATATTCCTGGGACTCAGTTTACTCATATTTAAAATGAGGGAGTTGAATAAATGATTTTTGGGTTTGTGGCAACTCTACCATTCTATTCCTTCTAGCTTCTCAATTCGTTATATCAGGAATGATGTTACATGGGAAATAGGATAAGTACCAGACTTCTCCCTTCTCTTCCTCCTTAATAATGAGCAATGAAAGAATGTTCCATGTCTTTTCATCTTGATATTATTAAAATTACATATTTTTCATGAAATTTCAGAGGGAATAAGAAAGAAGTAAAAATTTGGTTGTGCGTTGCTGTGAGATGCTGGAAGTACTTCATGGTGGTTTTGGGATTCAGCTTTGGAGCTTGATTATATTTCTAAATAGTGTTTAAATGTACAAGAGAATTTGCTTTATAAAATGTATATGCTTAGACAAAGAAACACAAACTCTCAGAGAAGCTCAACAAATCCTCACCCAAAAAGCAATGATAAAACTGGACGGAATTGTTAAAACAATCATTGTAGGGTTTTGTAAATTGATCAAGGGCATACAATAAATTGAGAAGTATTTACTTAAGAAAAACTACTAAACATCTGTAAGGACAGTAAGAGTCAGTGACTTTTTAGGCTGTTCGCCCTTTCACCTCCATGCCATGTAGCTCGACCATGACTGGGCAGAAGATGAAAGCAGACAGCTCTGCCATCATGGAGGGCTGGCTTGATGTGGAACAGAGGAGAGAAAAGCCACATGCCCAAAGGCTTTGTAAAAAACAATAGAGATCTCAGTGCCAATCTATGAGGGCAAACACCTCATCAACCTGAGGCTGTGATACTGACCAGGCCAACCAACAGGTTAATCAGAAATGTAGCAGGGCAATACAAGGAATAAGGTAGGCATGAAGCATTTTGATAATAATCCAGATGTTTCTGGTGGTCTGGAAGGCTATGTGTCTGCTCAGGAAAGACAAGAAAAGACCCGAGCTATCTACTCATCCCTAGCTGAATATAAGGCCTTACGCAAGCAGAAATTAAAATGTGAAGCATAGTTCATAACTGTGTCTTGAAGCCATTCTGCAATCTACAAAGAGAGCCATCAGCAAAATATGAAAGTCTCAAAGTCTATAAGCACACCTTCTGACCAGTCTTTTTAGGTGACCACTAAGATATGCTGACCAGGGACAAACTTAAGAAAGCCAGGCTTCAAAGCTAAAAAAAAAAAAAAAAAAAAAAAAAAAAAAAAAAAAAAAAAAAAGAAGTAAGAAAAATAAGCTAAATAGAGACAATGGTGGTCCCAAAATTCAGAGTAAACATTCGACAGAAGCCTGTTCACTAAACAAACAATGAATACAACACCCCTTGGGAGAGGGGAAGTCAGAGTTGAAAGGATTACAATGTATTATCTTAAAATGCCAAGATTTCAAAAAAAAATTATGAAAAGTACAATGTAATAGGAAAGTTTGACCAAAACACAGAAAAAAAGCATTAGTAGAAATTATCTTTGAGGGGATCCTGATGTTTACTTTAGCAGACATTTCAAAGCAGCTATTGTAATAAATGTATTCAAAGGAATAAAGGGATCCATGTGTAAAGAATTAAAGGAAAATATGGCAGCAATGAATCACCAAATAGAGAATATTGATTAAAAGATAGAAAGTATAAAATAGCCGAAACCGGTTTGGCTCAGTGGATAGAGCGTCGGCCGGCGGACTGAAAGGTCCCAGGTTCGATTCCGGTCAAGGGCATGTACCTTGGTTGCGGGCACATCCCCAGTGGGAAGTGTGCAGGAGGCAGCTGATTGATGTTTCTCTCTCATCGATGTTTCTGACTCTCTATCTCGCTCCCTTCCTCTCTGTAAAAATCAATAAAATATATTTTAAAAAAAAAAGATAGAAAGTATAAAATGAATAAAATTAAAATTCTGAGTTAAATTGTACAAGACTGAAGTTTAAAAATAGAGGGGCTCAATCATTCTGAAAATCCATTTCCCCTCAGCTTCCCATTTTTCTCCGCTGAATATATTGACTCTAACTTTCTCCCAACAATTTAAAATGCTGTTTCAAACACTAAATTTCTTTGGGATTTGAGATTGGTTTCCAGACTATGTTCTACTTTATTGTTTTTCTGTCCAGCCCAGATTGGTACCACTCTTTCAAGTTATATTCTTCTGATAGGCTTAGTTTTTTCTTTATACATTTGTTTTTATGAATCATTTTCATATGGCTTCTCTGTGTTTTCTTTTCTACTTAAACTACTGTATTTATTTCCACATTCTAGATCCGAAAACTGAAGAGCATGGAGATAAACTGTGCCACCCCAGTGAGTGCCAGGGTAAGCGCTGGATATCAGGTATGTCAGCCTCCTCTGTGTATCTTCGTATTTGTTTTGTATTTTTTTATGTGTGTAGGTTTTTTATTGCATTTGACTTTGCCTTTTTTCCAGTATTTTGTAACAGAAAAACCTAAACCCTGTTTGAAATACTTTACCGTCGGTAATGTTAAGTGTACCCCCGGGCATCTGCCTGAGAGAGCACCTAATGCAAAGGGTTTAGAGCTGGATTCCTCCATCTCCGGGGGCCTTGCATGGTGGTGGCAGCTGTGGAAAGCAAAAGTCAGAGAATCTCAAAGTGGCAGTAAGATTTAGGGGGCAGGCTCATGGGCCATTTTATGAAACTTTTCATTTGAAAATAATTTTGAACTGACAGAGATGTTGCCTGAATAGTTAAGAACACACTACCCAGATTCGCCTGCTTTTAACATTTTGTTCCTTTTGCCTTATCTATATGCACACATCACTACTCTTTTTTCTTAAACATTGGAAAGTAAATTGCATGCATGATTGCCCATTAACTCTAAATACTTCAGTGTGTACTTCCTAAGAAGAATATTCTCTCCTATACCCACAGAACCATTCTCAGCTTCAGTGAATTGAACATTAATACAGAACTTTTATCTAATCTGCTGCCTGCATTTCTTGTCAATTTGCTCAATAGTGTCTTTCATTGAATTGGTTTATCCTTTAGTACAGGCTCCTGTCTAGGATCACATATTATATTTAGCTATCATGTCTGGAGTATCTTTTCTTCTACTTTAACGACATTACCATTTTTGAATAATAAAGTGTTTGGGCCTTCTTGAGAAAAATAAGGGCATTTTTCTCTAGGGAACTTGGTGAGCTGACAGAGGGACCTCCCTCATCAGAGAAGTAATGGGTCACCCTGCCCAGGAGAAGGGATCAACACAGACTGGGACACCCGAGTTATTGCCTCAGAAAAGACAGTCGCCTCCAAAAAGCAAACACAAAATCAGGATGAGCCATTTGTTAATGTAGATTTGTCCAAGGGGAAAGTGAGCAAGTTGCCCTAAAACCAAGTAGGTTAGTGTCAGCCTCCCAGCAGCTGAGTCTGAGGCATCCCTTTCGTCCCTCCCAGCAAGCCTTTGTCTTCCAAAAGGACCCACCTCCTGGCTCCACCGGAGACCTTCCTTCACCTTGCCCTCCCTGCTGAATCATGGGCCCAGAGAGAAGTGGTTCTAATACCTACATTTTTGCTCATTTCTTATTCCCCAAATTCCCTTGCAGCTGAGTTTAAGTAATGGAGAGGCTTGTCTCCTGAGTTTGAGAACTTCCCTTGCTCCTCTGTCTTGCGTTCAAGACCTTCCTTCCCATCTTGCCCGTTAGACTGTGAGCTCCATGAGGGCAAGGACCTCACCTCTGTTGTTCTCTATTGTGTCACCTGCACTAAGTGCAGGGAACAGAGCTGGTCGGGAGTAAATGCCCAGAGCTCAGAACTGGTGTCTGAGTTGTCTGCTTTTTTCTACAAGAACATCTGGTTCTGCAAACCCAATTGGCAGGCATGCCTGTTGCAATGAAAATGAAAGTACTAGAGGAGAGTGCTCCGGCTGGGTTTTTGCTGTGAGGCTCATAGCAAGCTTTCATGTTTCAGGTTCCTTTTGACATAAATATTGCTGCTCTGTGGGGAGCTAGGCGCTTACATCCTGAAGCAACATAAATCTCTGGATTTAAATTTCATGACTGCATCACAGAGATCTCACAGGTAGGAACAGATCCCCAGTTTTGAGGGGTTAGGCTGTGTGACTTCTGCAGCTCTCTGAGGCTGAAAAGCCCCTGGCTCCTGGCATCTCCTCCCAGAGCTGCAGCCTCATTATGCAGCGATGACTGTCACTCACAGGAAGGATGGGGGATGAGAGCCCTATCTCATTACACACATGGTCACTCAGAAGGATTCTTATTTGTGGCTTTCAGTTTTCATTTGGCTTCTTCTGTTTCAGTCAAAGAGATTAAAATGAAGGACCTAAGAAAGGAATCAAAATATTAACAGCTTGTTGTTTGTTTTGATATTCCCCCTGACCTCTTCTGGTGACAGTTTAAGGTCATAGGAAAAAAGTTTAGGCTAGGGGTAGGAGATCTTGTTTGTCACTACACCCTGGTTTGTCATTATTCTCTGTATGACATTAGGCAAGTTAATGTGTCACAGTCACTATTTCTTCAGCCATAAAATGGAAATGACTGGATTGTTTTAAAGAAAAGAGAAACATAGTTATCAACTGTCCTCTTGTCCTGGTGATCCTTTGTCTCAATGGGTGTCTCCATGATCACCCAGCACCCACTCAGATGCAGATCTCAGCACCTCCTCAAGTTCCTCTAAAGAACCCACTCACACAGCTGTCTCCATGAGCAATGCCTGTTTTATTAAAGCCTTTATAAGTCTGAGGAGGAAGTTTATATCACATATATGACTCTTTTTTTTTCACTTTCCTTACTCGTTTTTATTCTCCTAAAGATCCTCAGCTGAGCTGCCTAGGTGTGATGGGGGAGAGGTGTTTTCCAAATCTTCCTCCCCAGAGGGACCAACCTGTCTGCCCCCTCTCATTCCCTTCCTGGGGAACTTGAATGCCCCATCTGACAATTATTATACAGAATAGTTTTCCACTCTTTAGAGCCTTGGGGCCTAGACCCTGCAGCCCTGAACCCTAAGAGGCTTATGAAGCAAATGGGCAAGTGTCTTTAATGAGAAAGTAGTGTCCTTTATTATAAAGAAAGTTTAAAAATCTCCCTAGGATCAGCCTACTTGGATTGAATTCTGGTTCTGCAACTTACTAGCTGGTAACATTCAGCAAGTTGTTTTCCCTTGTTAAATTCCCATTTCCCTATTGTAAAATAGAAATAAGAGCATTTACATTACAATGTTATAATTACATAAGATAGTCCCCAAAAAGTGCTTAGCATTGTTCCAGGCTTATAATCCTACAGACATTAAGAAATCATTATGTAATAAACTGATGAACAAAAATAGATCCAGAGACATAGAAGCATTGAACAGACGGTCAAACCTCAGAGGGAAGGCAGAGGAGGGAGGGGTGAGGGTGGAGAGAGAGGGGATAGAGATCAACCAAAGAACTTGTATGCATATGAGCATAACCAATGGACACAGACAATAGGGTGTGAAGGCCTGGGCTGAGAGGTGGGGGCGGGCTGGGAGAGACCAATGGGAGAAAAAGGGGATATACGTAATACTTTCAGCAATAAAGATTTTTTAAAAAAAGAAATCATTATGTAAAAGGCCTCATACCTAGTAGGCTTTTACTAAGGAGCAGTTATTGCTATTTTGTAGGGTTTTGTGTGAGTCAGATGCCCTATACATTAAAAATAGTAGCGATTTAAGGCATTGTTGGGAAAATACTTTGAAAATATGTGATTCAATGAGGAGCATTTCTGTAGTCATCAAATTGGAACTGTCTGTGAAAAGGAGTAGATGGATTTTGGAAATGTAAGGTTTCCTATGTGTCCAGCAACCTTTTAAATTTGGGGAGGGGCGAGATGCATTATCTGCCCCCAGACCAAGATATCATCACTGTTATTTCCTTATTAAGTAGAATCTGAGTTCATGGGTGGTCTTTCACCTTAACCAGAGGCCTGGCCAGTGAGGTTCAGTTCTACAGGTATTTATGAAACTTGAATTTCATAAGCCTGTGGATGTAAGAAACCTCCAAATCTGTAGAGAATTTTTATGAGTTTATTTAAGCCAAACTGACAATTGTCGGGATGCAAAATCTCAATGGATTGAGAAAATGCTCCAGAGAATGGTAGCATTGCAGTTTATTTTCTATATTACAACCAAAGGAGGAGGTGTAAGGAAGGTTACATGAAATTCATTGGTGATACTTTAGGGAGGCGGGAGAAAGCAAAGCAAGGAAACATCCGAGATTGGACAAAGAGCAAAACAGAGAGACACATACTTTTCTTACACTGGTATGTGCAGGATAGCTAATAATTAACATTTGTAGCACTTACAGATGGTATGTGGGGGAATAACATAGCAACACGGGGTTCTGTGGTCTCTGCTCTGGTGGGAGATTGTGCCCTGAGGGGTCTAGAAAAAGGGGATTACACTGAAATTCCAAAAGTATATTACCTTAGATACAAAAGACAATAGAGAGGCTCAGTAACAGTAATGACTGACCTTTGTCAAGCAAGATACCAGCCTAGGACAAGACTACATGCCATGACTAACTTTTAGTTAGAAAGTTTTAACTTCAGACCACCCTATGGGGTTACTATGGGTCTGTGAATTTGTAAGGCCCAAAATGCAGGCCTCCCCTGAGCTTGTCAGGTTTAGTATGTGGCCCCTTTTTCATCCACAGGCTTTTATTGAATTGTGTCACCAACTTTAGGGTGGACAGGAGATAGACTACCCACATTCCCATTCATGGAAGGACTTGTTGCCCAAGTTATCAGCAGGCAGCCTCAGCGGACCAACAGCTTCTCCAGGCTTTGCTCCAGTGGCAGAAAACCACCCAAGGGTCTTCCTTCTAGGGGGCCTCACGTATAAGGACTGATCAAGGCAGGGACTGGAGATAGGAAGGCCCTGTCATTTGGGTGCTTTGTAGAATAATTCTGTGAGGTTAGCTGAGGTTTTGTTGAGTCTGGACTCTAGTTGGACACTTTCTTCTGCCCAGTCCTTCTCCAAGTTTCCTCCCACGTGCATTGATCCCAAACAAATATCCTACAAGCCAAACTTCATCCCAATGCCTGCTTCTGGAGAAGCCAGCGCATGCCATAATATTGTGGGGCCTATATCCTTGACCTCTTAAGGAATGCCTAGGACCACGCTACACACTACGGGTTTTATAAATGAAGTACACATGTTCTTGTCCTCAAAGGACTCCATAGGGAAACAAACAATACCCACACAGCCCTAAAATAGCTAAATAATAAGTCAATATCATTTATGTGATAATATGTGACTTTACATGATTATGTGACAAAATTAGAGGTAGAGAGAATGTAAATAGAAACTAACAATTGGCCAGGTTAGCAACGGGTATTTTCAGAGAGGAAATAAATAGGCTTGTGTGGGCTCTGACGTTTGGGGAGAATTGGGACAAACACTGTAATAAGCAATTTAAAAAGGTTTCCCTTTTAGGAGGCAATAGCCAGACTGACCTTCTTAATTCATGATAAACAGAGTAAATTCAGCTACTGATCCCAAGAGTCCTTGCAGTTCTTTGGGAAATTGCAAAACCAGAGCCTAGAAATCACTGGGACTGCAGCACTCGCAGGGGCTGTGCTCATTTTAATCCAGCTGACCTGGCAGCTTAAAGGGTTATCATGATGTAGTGGGTGTGGGACGTGTTGGGCAGCCTTAAGGAGATTCTGGAAGGTTATAGATAAGAAGGTTTGGCAAAGACCAAGTCTGAGCTCAGGTACCATGCCCCAACACTGCCTCCCAGACAGCTACCTGCTCAGTTGCAAGTAACGGATGGCAGAGCAGATGTCAGGTCAAACCCTGCATCCCCTTCATACACACACAGGGGGTAGAGGTTCAATAGGCACTTGTGGAATGGACACATAAATGAGCTGACCACAGGCAGAAGAACACTTTTCCAAGCTGCCTAGCAAGCAATCATTCATTCAAGCATCCATTCAACATTATTCATTGCAAGTTTATCTGCCAGAAACTATACTAAGTACTGTCTGCAGAGCTTAACAAGGTCTAGTGGGAGCTGGAAACCATAAAGAATAAAGTCAATACATATGGCAAAGTGGGGGACAGGCCCTTTAACACAGGGTAGTGGGGAGGGCTTTTCAAAAGAGAAGACAAACAAGTGGAAACAATAAAACCAGAAAAAGTTGACCAGGTTGAAAGGTAACAGCTGGGATAGGAAGGGGGATGGTAAATTTAGGCAGGGAGAAGAGTGCATCGGAGGATTCTGCGACAGAAGCTTGGCTCATATGAAGAACTACAAATAGGCCAGGTGGCTGGAGCAAACAGAGGCAGGGGGCAGGTAAATCAGGTGAAGATAAAAAAGAAGTGGGGCCAGATCCCATAGGAGCATATTCAGGAATTTGGATTTTGACACAAGAGCAAAAGGAAACTGTTTGTTTGTTTGTTTGTTTGTTTGTTTGTTTGTTTAATTTATTGTGGTGACAGTAACTAACAGAATTGTGTAAGTTCCAAGTGTATATTTCCATGATACATGATCTTTATATTGCATTGTGTGCCCACCACCCAAAGTTAACCCATCTTCTGTCACCATATATTTGACCCTTTTTACTCCCCATCCCCACACCCTTCTCTCTGGTAACTACCATACTGAGGTATGTGTCTATGAGTCTCTATTTTATATCCCACGTATGTGTGAAGTCAAATGGTGCTCAGCTTTTTCTGAGTGACTTATTTTGCTTAGCATGATATTCTCAAGGTCCATCCATATTGTCACAACATGGGTGGTTAGAATTACATTGTGTATATGTGCCACATCTCCTTTATCCAATCCTCTGTTGAAGGACACTGGTTGTCTCCATGTCTTAGCCACCATGAATAATGCTGCAGTGAACAGAGGGGTGTATTTATCTTTGCAAATAAATGTTTTTGGGTTTTTAAATAACTCCATTCTTAGTTTTTTGAGGAACAAACTGCCAGTCTATTTTCCACAGTGGCTGTACCAGTGTACATTCCCACCAACAATAAATGAGGGTTCCTTTTCCTTCACAATCTCTCCAACACTCATTATTATTTGTCTTGTTGAGAATAGGCATTCTAACAGGTGTGAGGTGGTATCTCATTATAGTTTTGATTTGCATTTCCCTAATAGCTAGTGAAGCTGAATCTGCTGACCATTTGTATGTCTTTTGGGAAGGTGTCTGTTTAGGTCCTTGACCCATTTTTTTTAATTGGATTACTGTTTGTTTGGTGTTGAGTTTTATGAGTTCTTTAATATATTTTGGATACTAACCCTTTGTCAGAGCTGTTGTTTAAAAATATCATCTCCTATCCAGTGGTTGACTTTTTGTTTTGTTGGCAGTTCCTTTTACTATGCAAGAGCTTTTTAGTTTGATATGGTCCCATTCATTTATTTTTGCCTTTACTTCTCTTGCCTTTGGGTCAAAGTCATAGTGTTCTCTATGACCAAAGTAAACGGAAGTGATCTAAACTTTAATAATGGTCAAATTAAATTTAAAAGCACATTCCCACTGTAGGATGGGAAAAAATCACCCTGCTTCCAGATGACTTCGCCAAAGCCCCTTGAAAGGCCAGTGATGATGGAGACTTTCTGTGTCTCCTTGTCTATTCTTTCTCTTTGTAGTGCCATCAGCACCAGAGCTATGCTGTAGAGCTTGCCACAGTGTGTGTGCAGGCAGGCAAAACTGATAATTCTCAAAGCTATGTTTTGGGGTTGCATATCAGAAGCAATGGAGAACATCAAGAAAGAACATGTTGATGCCAGAGATGTGGCCTTTGAGCTTTGACTGATCATTTTACCTTCCAGGGCCTCGATTTTGTTCATCTTTAAAGACAATTAAGCTGCACCCTTCCTACTTTTCTTATATAAGAGAGGTGAGGAGACATGAGATAATAGATGACTTAGAGGCATAGTATTTTTAAAAGATAGAGCCATTTTCTTTGTAAAGTCTTAAATAACCAGGAAGACAGGTTGGCTGCATTGGTGAGCAATCAGAAGTACAGAACTTGAAAGGAGAGACACAATTTTGCGACTTTCAAGCACATATGGTTACATATCAAGTAGAGAAAAATGTATTCTCAGCAGGATTCTGCAGAATTTCTCTTAAGAAGCCAACCACATTTCTCAGATGAATGCCATGAGAGGCTTTCTTGGGGTCATTGAGTGGCTCTGGGGCAGGCTTGTCAGCTTACATGGAGCTTTCGCAGAAGGGCAGAGCCACCTGCTAGTGACAGGAAGGGGAATTTTTTCCTAAGAGGGAAAGTGAGAAAAGGAAGAGGGGAGGGGGGGGGAGGTGGCAGAAAACTTTGCAGGACACAGTGACACCTCTACCATTGACCTTTCCAATGTTCATGGGTTTGCAAAAGAACAGATTACACAAAGCAGTTTCCTTACTGTAGAAATTCCTGAAAGTTTAAATGTGAATGTGCACTGCAACTTTTGAAGGGAGTTTTCTTTGCAGCCCTTGTAAAACTTCGTTGATGCAAGAGTCATTTCTTTTTCTCTCAGTGGTGCTCACTTCTTGGAGCAACCTTTGAGAAACATGGAAGCAGGCAACCAGCGAAGTCCTTTCTGACTTCAGCAGCCCTAGGTTTTGTAAATTTGGGTTTAGGAGAGCAGTGGAGGAGGAGGAGAAGCAGATTTCTTTATTGTTTATTTTTTATTTTTTCAAAGGTCCTCTGTGCTTTATTGTGCAGCAAAGACCCCTCCTGGAGCTTGTGTCTTGGCATTCCTAGGGGCTCCTGGGGCCAGCCCCTGCCCCAGCTCCAAGATGGAGAGAGATTCCAAACCACTGAATCAGTGCAGCCTCATTCAATGTCTGCAGTAGAGCAGCAGAGTTAAACTTGCCTTCCCTGGAGCCCAAATCCACAGGCCCAGAGGAGCTTGGGCTGTGAAGGCACTATTTCTCCTGTCTTATTAATCCTTCAAGATAGAACGATGGGGAGAAATTCTATGGCATTGTAAAGTATTATAAGTCTCTTGTCACTGGAATCTTTCATAATTCAGGGAAAAGCAATCTGGACAATGGAATGTTAGATTTCTTTTGCAGAACTGGTCGAGAGAATTGAGCGCTCTTCACCTGTCTGATGCTGATAATTATCCATGAAGACCTCTCTTGCTCTCTCAGATGAGTTTCTCTGGGTTAAGAAACTCATTCCACAGCCACATGAAAGGGTAGGAAAGAGGTTTTCAGGCACATAGTTGTTTGGCATGAAATTAAAAATGCTGAGACTTAACATAAGAAGGAACTTCTAACGGGTCGTTCTCAATAATAAAAATTAGAAAAGTCTACAATCACAACAATCTTTCATACAAAGTACTTTATAAACAAACAAAATTGTGTTATAATTTTTTCAATTTTGTCTTTATTACAAATTCAGTGATGAGGGTATTAGAAAACTTGTAATTTGAACATATTAATGAACGACATGGAATTATAAGTATTAAAAGTAAAAAGACCTTAGAAGACGGTCATTTGCTTTCCTTTCTCATTTCAAAGAAGAAATTAAGTTAACGATGTATACAAGGTCACATAATAAATTAGTGTCAGAGCTGAGTTTAGAAATCTTGTCTCAACCCCCCATTCTCTCTTTAGGTGAAGTTAGATTTGGAAGAAATTGATCTGGTATTTTGTCTTTAAAAATATGACAGGCTTTTCTTTTTAAATCCTCACTACAATCATCCATGGAAATATGAATGTGTAAATTTTCAGAAAGTTCCCTATTATCCCTTTAAGAATAATAGCATGAACAATTATCTCTATTGAGCACAGTAACAATACTCCTTTAATAAAACGCCACCTAGTGGAGACTTGGAAGCAGAACATACTTCTTGGAAGCAGAACATGTAGTCCTCTTCAAGAGATACCTTTCTTAAGCTCACATTTTAATCAATATCATCATCTTCCCCAGTGGTACGTGATTAAAACTAATGCTGAAAATTGTCCTACTTTCAGAGCACAGAGGGGAAGACAAAAATTAGTTTGTTCGCAAGAAATAAGGTAATTATTGTTCCTGTTTTATACACAAATAAACAGAAGCCACAGTGACAAAACAATTTGTCCAAAGTCTACGATTGGTACTTTCTAGTGCTTGGATGCAAGTCCAAGTCTGTGTGATTGACAATGCCCATGGCTGCTCTTGCACTCCCTCTCCCTCACATTCAGAGGGAGCACTCCTGACCATCAGGAACTGGTTTGCATTTATGTGTTTATGCATCCGACTATGACATCCCTGTCTATCTCTCAGTTAAAACTTCCTCTTCCTGCTAGGCAGTGTGGCCAGTGGCCTGATTGTGGGTTATGTGGGGTCAGACAAGAGCCAAAATTAGTATTAACCATTTGCTCATGGAGGGGCCCTCTGGGTGGACAATTTTGAAAGAGTCTTATCATTGCATGGTAGCACTGTTGTCTTGTGTTATTATACCACGTACAAGTGTCACTCCTTCAATTAAAAGAAAAGCCAGGTATGAAAGGAGAAGACAAATGAAGGAAGAAAGGAAAGAAGGATGGAGCTTTTGAGATGGAATTAAAGGAAACATGACATTTTGAAAAACAGAAAATAGGAGAAGACATTCTGAGAGCAAAAATTTGAAGAAAAAAAAAGCTTGTGAGAAGATATAATGGGCTGAATTGTGTTCACCCCAAAAAATTTGTGTTGAAGCCCTAACCCCCCAGTGCTTCAGAATGTGACTGTATTCAGAGGTAGGACCCTTAAAGAGGTGGTGAAGCTAAAACAAGGCCATTGAGATGGGTCCCTAATCCAACATGGGTGGTGTCCTTGTAAGAAGAGGGAGAGACACTGGTGAGGCACATGTACAGAGAAAAGGCCACGTGAGGATACAGGAAGAATCTAGCCATCTGCAAACCAAGGCGAGAGGCCTCAGGGGAAATCAAATGCCATCACCTTCACTTTGGATCTCCGGTCTTCCATTCTTCCAAGGGAAAAAATGTCTTTTATTTAAGCCACACAGTTCATGGTATTTTGTGATTGCAGCCTGAGCTGACTAGTACAAACAGTGAAGTCCAACGTCTTTGTGCAGAAGAGTCTGAAGTGGCCACTATGATGGAAGGTCAGGAGGGATTATATAGAGAGAGATAATGTAGGGAAGGCAGATGGGGAAGATCCTGGAGAGACTTTGATGTCATTAAAGATGTTCAAATTTTAAGACCAGCTATGAAGAGTGAGAAAAAGGAAAAAAGTGATTTCTCATCTATAAATCTGCACATCTCAGAAATACTTGTAGCACAAGAGAATCTGCCAAGAATTTCTAACAATGCTTTTCTTTCCCTGGCCACTCGTAAAGTTACTTTATCTAACCAAATTTATGATTTTCCACACTCTAATTGTTGTCTTCCTTGCCCCATTCTATTTATTTCTGTCTTGATTCCATCCTCTACCTCATTTTTGTATCCCAATTTTATTCTAAACCTTAACTTTCTGAGGATTTTGCAACAGCAAAAACATTGACCTGCTACTCTGCTAAATAGAATATCACTGTGAGAAGAGCTTCCAGAGTATCTTGTCTGGTCCCCTTTGATCACAAATAACGAGTTGGAAAAGGCTCTCAGAAGGTCACGCAGGCACACTTAGTCCAGTGTCCTTCTGGCCAGTTCCCTGCGCCTGGGCCGTCACCTCTTTGCCTGCACAGCTCATTCCAGGAGCCCGGTTTTTGCTGATGTCAGAGCAGCTCTCAAACCAGGTTGTGTTTTCTCTACACACAGAGACTATCAGTCCCTTGCATGCAGGTGGCAGGAGAGAGTGCACAGGGAGGTTAGCGGCTGACCTGAGGTCTTCTCCACAGTCCTCTGGCACCTTCATTTTCTTCACCCTGCAAGGTGATGTCAGCATGAAAGTCTCGATGGAAAAACAATTCCCACACCCATTTCCAAACCTAAACAAGGCTAACTTTCATCCAAGAGTCCACCTGTGCACTCTGTTCCACCCCCAGAAGCTTTTACCTGACAGTTGACTAGAGCCTTGATCTGCTGTGCTCTGGTGGGAGTTAGAGCAGAGTTCAGAAATTAATCTATACACTACTCTCCAATTAATTGTCTTTAAGATTCTGCTTAAATTTCATGTGATAAGCCCTTAATCCTTTATCAGGCAATTTTTCCCATTTTCAGGCAATTGTTTTAAAGTTGTATCTTTTTTTAAATGTAACCATTATAATTCAGGGACACAAGTGGCTCAGTCTCAGAGGAACTTTATGTTGAAAAAGTATAGTCACTATCCAAAAATAACATGAAAGGAATTCCATTCTCCACTCCGTAGCACTAAAAGGGACCCAGACCAACAGGAAATGAAATTATCTTTCTTCTTCCATCCTTCTCTCTAAGCATGAGCTGTCCCATCACCAACCTCTCCCTCAGAAATCCCTTCTCTTCTCCCACTCAAGTAGATTTTCTTTCCTTTTCCTTTTTTTGTCTTCTCTCCCCCAACTCTTTATTCTATAGGTTGACTTAGCATATTGGATGGTATGAGGAAACACACCTGATAGGCAAGAGAAAACGTCACAACAGCAAGCAAAAGTGTTCCAGGCCAGTAATGAGATGGTTCAGACAGGTAATGAGGGAGAGAAATAATGAGCATGGTTCGGTTCTATGACATGTTTTAAGCCAACAGGATCTTGGTTTTCTCAGTGAGTTTTTGACCACCACGCCCATGCGACCTTCCTGAAGTTTTCTGTTGCAGCCTCTGACATCTATGGGCCACTGTTCAGATAAAAATGCACACATCACCCTAGAACAAGCCACCAATTTTAGTCATATTTAAGTCTCAACCCAAACTTAGAAAGTTAAAAGTATCCCCCGAAGGAATGTAGTCTGAAAATACATTTCTCTGCCTACAGCACAGAAAATGTGTTCAATGATTACAGAGTAGTTTAGCGCCTTAAATCCTCAGTCGTTGCAACCTTGACCTCCTATTTTGGCCTCATTTATATTGTTTAACTAACTGCTACCTTGCCCATGGCCAGAGTTAGAACCCCAGAACACCAGTACTGTTAGTTTGATCCTGGAGCTCAAGAGGTGTGGGCATTTATGGGTGACTATTTATCGCTGTTCTACTCCAGGTGACTAGTCTAGCTAGCCAGGTAATTCCACACCCCTTGCTCATGGTTGACTCTGAAATGTGCCATGTGACCCATCTGGCTAATAGAATTCTAGAAGACAGTCTGCTGGGGATGTCTACTAAAGGATTCCTTGTCACTAGGAAAGAAACACAGAAAGTCTACCTTCTTCCTCTGGATGTTCCGAGGTCTGGAGGGGAAGCCTGCAAATCCAGCAGCCATCTTTGAATGTAATCACTCATAAAGTGAAGCCAATGCTGGTAATGACAGAGTAAAAGAATGGGAAGAATTTGAGTTCTTGGTGATATTATTAAGGCACTGATCAAAAATACCTAGAACTTGTCATATTGCTAGACTTCTAGTTTTGTGAGATAACAAACTTCCTTTTTTCTCAAGTCAGTTTGTGTTGTAGTTTTCTATTACATTCAGACAAGTTTGTTCTGCCATATATGTTGAGTTTTATTTTGTTTTTAATTCAGTAGATATTTATTGAGGATTCACTTTGTGCTATGCACTGTTCCAGGTGCTGGTGATACAGAGGTGAATAAGACAACACCTGCCTATTCTCATAACAATAATTTTCTGATTGGGGGGACAACAGAAGAATGCAGAAATAAATGAGTTAGCCTAGGTAACACCAAATACTGTAAAGAAAATAAAGTGTGGTGCTAAAGAATTACTAGGAGCATGGAGGAAAAGGGAAAAGTTTTTTTAAAAACTATTTAAAGTAGCCCAGCCAGTGTGGTTCAGTTGATTGAGCATCATCCCATGCACCAGGAGGTCACCAGTTCACTTTCCAGTCAAGTCACATGCAAGGGTTGCTGGCTTAATCCCCAGTAGGGGGCATTCGGGAGGCAGCCAATCAATGTTTCTAATCTCTCTTTTTCTCTCTCTCCCTCTCTCTGAAATTAATTTAAAAAATAATAAAAACAAAACAAAAATAACAAGAGTCTATTTGATATAAAAGGAAGTGGGTCAAGTACAGTGTTTGTAAAAGCAAAACTACTTATAGTTGCTACAAATTACCTGGATGTCCATCTATAACAGCCTAATGCAATTAATTTTTATACATTTGTGTGAAGGAATAGTATATTGACAATAAAAAGACAAGAATATAAGATTACATTGCTTTTATGATGCTTTCTCCAAGATAAATTATTAACAAAAAATAAAAGCTGATTGTAGAATAGTGTTAGTGTTATCCCACTTCTGGGAATTAGAAAAAGGATAGATGGATATAGACATAGGTAGAGACAATTTCTGGATGGATACATAAGAAAGTTTACCAGTGTCCTTTAGGAGAGAGAAAGAGAAGAGACTTTTATCTTTCACTTTATTCCTTTCTGTACATTTTTATAATTTACTAGAGGCCAGGTGCATGAAATTCATGCATGGGTAGGATCCCTAGATCTGGCTGGTGATCAGGGCCGATCAGGGCCTTCTGGCTGCTGGCTGGGGCCTTCCTTCATTCCGCACCGCCCCTGGTGGTCAGTGAACATCATAGCGAGTGGTCAAATTGGTCAAATTCTGGAGGGGACACTTTTCATATTAGCCTTTTATATATATAGATTTTGCCATATACATATTTAATATATAAAATAAATACCTTGAAAAATGTTTAATGTCTAGATTTCCTTCCAAGGCAAATCTGAGTCCAAGAATAACTAATGGAAGTAAATATCACTGCTTAAGAGGAGTAGCTTTTAACATGCATGACATCAGAGGAGAAGAACCTGACTTTAATTAGGAACCCAGCAAAAAAAAAGTGGGGCCATCTGTTCTATCTGGTGTCACCTGGCATATACTCCCACCACCATTGGAGTTAAAGCTGCAGGAAAAGATTCTACCACCAGAAGCTCTGCAACCACCATGAGCAACCTTGTGTGGGACCAGCTGCCAGGATTATCCACAAGATAATTTCAGGGCAGAGATGATGGGAGAGGATAATAAAATAAAATAAACTCTTGAGGATGCCAGGAGAGGTTAAAACCCTGACAGATCATGGGGGCACCTGAGGAAGGACCCCCATGACAATGGATCCCTGAAGATGTGGAGGTTGATGAGGGGTTGTCAGGTTATGTCCAGGTGTACTTACATGACCTTTCGGGGATTTTACTCCCCGGGTCCTTAGATCTGAGCCAGGCCAAGAACTCATGTTGATTTCACTTAAGCTCTGACCACCCTCTTCACTGAACATGTGTTTTGAAAAATCGTCATCTGCTACATGTCATACCCATATTTGTAACACAATCAGCAGGTCTCCAAAGGAAGCTGATTCAAAGCCAACTTCAAGAGGAGGACGTTGGACCATCCACTACAATAGTGATGAAGATTAGTGCCAGGGCGCTTTTCTGGATGGCTGACTTTTTTTTCTTTTCAGTTCTGTCTTCTTGTCTTATCAATAACCATCACCTATTTGGTGACTAGTGAGCCGGTTTTCTGATAAATAGCACATGTGGTGAGAAATGATAGATCAGGAGGAGGAAAATAGGTTTTTGTTCATCCATGGAAGCTTCCACACATTCAGCGTCAAGCTCTGTAAGTGCCAATATTTCAATGTGTCAGAGGCAGTCACTTAATGATAACCAGAATTGCTATAAACCTTGAGACTTTTTACTGTTTTATACATTAACTCTTTGGGTTCAACCAGGTCCTTTAACCTCTTTCTAATTTGGTTTCTTTGTCTCTAACATGGGATATTATGCAGGGGTGGCAATCCATGGAAGAGGAAGGGATGCACAGTGGTTCCCATTCGTTTGTTTTGCAAATCCTAATCTTTAAAATGTTTTCTCTAACTCAAAGCAAGCAAGGTTGTGACAGATATGGCTTTCCTGTGCCCATGGCCAGCCTCACTAACCCAACACAATGGTACTTTCTTCTAATGCTTCTAGATGAGGTCTCAGAGCTTCAGGCAACTACTGTGCATTAGAACTGACAAGTGAGCTAGACTCTCTGCTATCCCTGCAGCTGCTCTTACCAGGCTTTTTCTTTGAATCCTACCCATGGTTTGGTCCCAGAGGTGTCAATTTCCCTTGCATTTGTGCAGTGTGATGTGTGTGTGTAGTGTAGCATTCATGCCATTAGCTATGGATGATGGCTGAGGAGCTTGTAATTTGCAGATAATACATCCTTATGCTGGAAAGGAAGCTAAACTTGCTCATGTATCATCCTCTGTCATTGAGAGAATGTCTGGAAATTTATGGGTTCCTCATTAAATCATTTCCTGGAGACTTTCTGAAGAGTTGAAAAATAACCCAAATAAAGGGGGAAGGAATTTTAACTGTCTTTTCTATCCACTCCTTTCAAGGGAAGGGGGGAGAATGACTAGCATAATTGGTCAGAGATCAAGAATTAATTGTGCCGTGAATATTAGTGGTTGGGGCCATTGCATTAAAAGACCTCACCCCAAGTTCTGCTCCTCTCTCCATGCCTTCCTTCCAGTACGCAGTTTGGTAAGTCAAACTTGTCCTTGGCAGGACTTGTCAGCTGCCTCACCCCTTCTTAAGCTTCAGGAAACACTCAGATGCTGAGTCAGGATTCTCCCTGGAGCCCTAGCATCGCTCTGTGTGTGCATGCCGAGTCATGCTGGACATTGCCCTGGGTTAGCGTCTCATTCGCTTCAATTCTTTACAAGTAACAAAAATGTTTTAAGCATCTGCTATGTGCAAGCATCAAGGTAGAGGGTGAGCATATAGCAGTGTACAAAGCAAAGAAAAATAGATTTTACATCCTAGTCAATTAGTAAGAAAAACCTAGAGTTTGCCAGATAGTGATAAGTACTTTGGAAAACAATAAGGCAGGAAAGTGGGACAAGGGATGCAAAGGAGGGGTGCGAAGGAGATGTGTTCTGATTTCAAGTGAAATGGTCACTGAGAAGGTGACAGTGGAACAGCACCCAAAGAAATGAGGATCGTTGTTTTGGGAGAAGAGCCCTACAGGTATGGAAAGATCAAAGGCAAAAAGCAGGGGGTGTGCCTGGGTGTGTGAGGAGAAGCAAGGAGGCCAAGTGACTGGAACAGAGTGAGCAAAGGAAAGAGTGATAGGAGGTAAGGTCAGAATTATAAAATGGATTGGGGGGACCACATTGTGGGGGCCTTGTAGGTCATTGTGATAACTTTGTATTTTATTCAGGATGAGAGGGAATAAATAGGAGCTGTCTTAGTTTCCTGTTGTTAAAAAGGACCACAATCGTAACAGCTTAAAACAATACAAATTTATTCTCTTACAGTTCTGGAAGTCAGAAGTCCAAAATCAGTTTCTGTGGACTGAGGTCAAGGTGTTAGCAGGGGTGGTTCCTTTTGGAGCCTGTGAGGAAAGATTCTATTTCCTTGCCTTTTTCAGGGTGTAGTGGCCCCTTCGTCCATCTTCAAGCAAAGCCCACCACTCCAATCTCTGCCTCTGTTGTCATATCACCTTCTTCTCTAGCCCTGACTGTCCCAGCATCCTTTTATAAAGATCATTGTAGTTACATCAGACCCACCTAGGGAATCTCTTTGTCTTAAGATCCTTAACCAAATCTGCAACATCTCTTTCACTATACAAGGTAACATGGAGGCCATTATTCAGCATACCCTAGAGACCCTGATTTGACTCAGGTTTCTAAAGGGTTCTTTAGAATAGACTTTTTGATGTGCAAGGACAGAAACAAGGAAACCAGTTAGATGGCTCTTGTAATACGTCAGGGAAAAGATGATGAGGGTTCAGGATGGTGGCAGCAGGGTTGTTAAGTCATACCTTGGACATGTTTTGAAGACAAAACCAACATGATTTACTGATATGGGTCATGAGAAAAATAGAAGAGAAACTGATCCCTCCAAGTTTTTGTCTGAGCAATTAGAAGGATAGATATGCTTCTTCCCAAAGTGAGAAAGCAGATTTAGAGGAAAGATAATGAGTTTGGTTTTGTACATATTATATTTGAAATGTGTATTGAAGATTCAAATCGAGATGTCAACATTTGAATTAAATCGTAGGACTTTAACCTAAACAGGTGAATCAAAATAGCCTTTACCAGAATTGTGCACTGAGGGTTATTATACATTGTACTTTAAATACCCTTTAGCTATTATGCTTTGCATGTAATTCACATGGGAACACTGAGAGCAGGAGAACATGGAAGGTGGGCAATCGCAGGGCAGGACTCATATACTCCCAAAACTCTGGTTGTAATATCGTCAAAATAGCATGGAAAAGACCAAAAATCCCATTTAACCCTAAACACTGTGTTTTTCAAATATAGTTGCAATTTTCAAGGAGAGAGAAAGGACAGATAGATTGTGGCAATGAGTATATGTGGTGGGATTTGATGGGGTTTTGTTAAGAATTCAGTGAGCACTTACCATGGGCAGGTATGATATCACTTTATTCTCACAACACCCTAAGAGACAGCGGTTCTCAACCTGTGGGTCGCGACCCCTTTGGGGGTCGAACGACCCTTTCACAGGGGTCGCCTAAGACCATCCTGCATATCAGATATTTACATTACGATTCATAACAGTAGCAAAATTACAGTTATGAAGTAGCAACGAAAATAATTTTATGGTTGGGGGTCACCACAACATTAAGAACTGTATTAAAGGGTCGCAGCATTACGAAGGTTGAGAACCACTGCCCTAAGAAGTGGGAGGAAAGTACTATTACTAGTCTCCTGGTGCAGATGAGAAAACTGAAGCCCTAAGAAATTAGACAACTTTCCCAGATCACATAGCCCGTCAAATGCAGAGCTGAGATTTTAAGCTGGATTGTTTGCCTGACTCCCACATTTATGCTGGAACCCAACATTCTGTATTGGGATGGGAACATGGACTGATTGATGAGTGGTTGGGTGTGTGAAAGGGCATCTGGTTCTATTGATAATGTCTGGATTATGTAGCTTGAGTTCTAAAGCCAGGTTGACGGGGTTCAATCAAATGTGGATTCTGCCACTTGCCAGTGACATGACCCTGACCCTGCTATCTCATCTCTCTAAGGCTCACTGTTCTCTGAAAGTGGGGATAAAATAGCACGTGCACCACAGAGTGACTGTGATGGTTAAAAAGGTAACACATGGAAGTCTTATTCACCATGGCCTACAATACAACATCTCAGTGTGGTCTGCCATCTGCTTCCCTCTCCAACCTCTGTCTGTCCCACTCTCTCCTATTGTACCTCTTGCTTCAGAGATGCTGGCTTCTTCTTGCTCCACAAGTAAGTCTGCTTCATTTGGGATGCTTACCTTGGGATTCTTGTCTGCTAAGAAAACTGCCCCCACAAACTGTGACAGGGCAAGGTTTGTGGTTGGTTTGTTTTTTAATGTCAGTTTAAATGTGTCTCCCATAGAGAAGTTCTCCCTTACGTGTAATGGAAAGTAGTTTGTTATCCCTGGGTCACCATCATATTACTCTGTTTTATTTATCATTTCCTAGTAGGTATTACTCTTTGAAGATATATTATTTATTTGTTTACTTGATTATTATTAGTATCCCTCCAAATGGAATTTAAGGTGCATAAGATCACTTGTTCACTACGGATAGCCTGAGCTCTTAGATGAGTACCTGATATGTACAAGGAACTCAATGGATAGTTGTAGCAAGGAAGAAAGAAAGGGAGAGAGAAATAAAAGAAATTAAAGGACTTAGCATATCACCTGTTGCGTAGAAATACTAAAAACATACTACTATTATTATTCAACAAATAGTTATTAAATACCTACTCTAAGCCAGGCATTGTGCTGAGCTAGATTTATCAGCTTTACAGCGGAGTATATCCGTATAGCCCTCTAACCCACTGCTGTGTATGGACTGGAAAAGTTGCAGGGGACACAATGGGACACAATGAGAATCTCTGACTCTTAGGGCTCTTTGAATTCTGGACTCACAACCACATTTTCAATATATTTAGGAAATTCTGATTTGACTGGAACCCATCCCAAACACACAACTCATTCTCCAAGTCCACACCAGACAGAGCGACCGAGCAGATGGACTCTGCATTGCACCCGGGAGTCCAGCCAACTCTGGCGGTGCCGGCCGCATTGGAGAATCTCACAGAAACGGGGCAGGATTTGCAAATTTCCAAAGGGGGCTGAGGTCCTAAGTCCCACTTCCATTTTTGAATCATGCAGATTATGGGTTTTAAATGGGCCTCTTCATTATTTCACTCCACTGAATGTTTGCTCCTTTTACATTGGGATGATGAGACACATCAGGCCCCTCTGCCAGCCTCATTACCATAACTATTTGCCTGGCAGAGGATGGCTGGTTTGGGGGACATATACAGCTTCTCTAGAGAGTTCAAACATACACATTTCTCTTCTGCGGGCTGGTGGGCATTGGTGAGGGAACAACAGGGAAGGTCTGTGTATCCAGAGAACTTTTAGGATTTCTTATTCCTTCACTACCTTGAATCAGCAACTGAGCAGAAATGTCCTTCAACTGAAACCGAAACAGAGTAATTCCCAGAGTGGAACCACAGTCTGTGTTGGCAGTTCTGAGTCCTCTCTGGGCATCTGCAATGAGATTTTCAAGAGGGAAGCACCAGTAACTTGCTCTTCCTTAAAAACATCCATTCTAACCAGACTTGGAGCCAGTCAGTCTAGTAGTCGGGCCCGACCATCCTCCCTGTTTTGGCAAAGTAAATGTCAGAATTCAGTTCAAAGATTTAGAGAACATGTACTGTGTGCCAGGTCCTAGGTGTTGATGTTACCATGGAAAACAAGTCACTTCTCTCATGGAGCTCAGAGTCATATGGAAAATAAAATCAAGGAAATGGCCCAGCTGTCATGGTTCGGTGGTTGAGCATCAACCTATGAACCAGGAAATCATGGTTTAATTCCTGGTCGGGGCACATGCCCGATTTGTGGGCTTGATCCCCAATGTGGGGTGTGCAAGACACAGCTGATGTTTCTATCTCTCTCTTCCTCTCCCTTTCTCTCCAAAATCAATAAAATGTATTTTTTTAAAAATCAAGAAAATGTGATGAGAGCTAGGCTACTTTTTGGAACCCAGAGATATTTACCTAATCTAGACTTAGGTAGACAGAAAAACCTGTCCAAGGAAGAAGTATCTTAATCCGAATCCTGAATAATAGAACATACCTGGAAGAATCCTGAACCAGAAGTCTGTGGATCTGGGATCCAGGTCCCAGTTTTTGAGTTATTAGCCTTGTAAACATGAGCAAGTCATTTAAAATCAAAGAACACCAGTCTCTTAATCTTGGAAATGGGGATAATTATCCATCTCACAGAATCAGGTAGCAAATGTGTGCAAGTGATTGGCAAATTCTAAAGCATTCTACAAGGCGAGAGGCAAGGTATCTCATAAGGTCATTGCTGTCAGTTCCCTGGGATCCCAGCCTGTGTGAGCTTGGATTAGAGCCAGAAAGTGCGGCTTCCCCTCTTCCCAGCATCATTCATCCTTGCCAGAGCTGGAGTTATTTTGCAACCAAGCCCCACAAATGGAAACCCACACTTATTTCTAGCTTGACTCTGCTGATGTTCAATCTTATCTTTCAACACACCCCACTCTCTGACCGCATAAGGTTTTTTTCTACTCTTCATACTTTGCTAGGAGGCCAAAGAGCATGAACCATGACTATTTACCAGCATGATTTGTGATTTGTAAGTAGGCTCGAAGATAAAAATGTTAATATTTCAAGCATCAAGGTTGAATAGTTTTCAAACTGAAACATAGCTCTAAACTAAAACATTCCAAAGTAAATGTGAGGAACAAGCCCTTCCGAGGCATTGCAGCAAGGTTTATTTTTCACATCTCGTCTTTCACAGAGCACAGCAGCATTCTCAGCTCATGGGGCAGCCACTTTCACCTACCATCGCTGGAGGCAACCGAGTTAAAATCTCTCTGCCTGAATAAAAATACATTTTTCCCCTAATGAATATAATAGTGACCAATGTGTTCACATCCAGGTGGCATATCTGGAATCACATATGAGATAGAAAACCAAACTTTAGAAATCCTAGGCCCAATGCTCAGAAAACTAGTGTCAATTCCTTAGATATATTTGGACAAAAAACAACACCTCTTATCCATGTTTTCACTTTCCACGGTTTCAGTTACTCGTAGTCACCATGGTCCAAAAATATTAAACGGAAAATTCCAGAAATAGAAGTTTTAAACTGTGTGCCCTTCTGAGTGACACGATGAAATCTCGCACCATCCTGCTCCGTCCCTTCTGGGACATGAACCATCCCTTGGTCCAGGTTATTAGTAGCCATGCAGGTTACCAACTGTCGTGGTATCTCAGAGCTTGTGTTCAAGTCACCTTTATTTTTCTTAATAATGTCACATTCACATAATTTTATTACAGTATATTGCTATAATTGTTTTATTTTATTGCTACTGTTGTTAATCTCTTACTGTGCCTAATTTATATATTAAACTTTATCATAGGTATGTAAGTACAGAAAAAATTGGTACTATCTGTGGTTTCAGGCATCTACTTGGGGTCTTTGAATGAATCCCCAACAAATTAGAGGGGACAACTGTATTTTCACATTTTTAATGTAAAAACTGGTTTTCTGATGACTGGTGAACTAGCTGGTGACTCCTGGTACCCTAACTGTACTAGTCCTGACTATGTTTTTGGAGGTTCCTGGAGACAAATGCCTTCATAAAAGGAATTCTATGTCTGATTCCAGATTGTTTAATAGGTCAATGGAAATATAATCTGGAGTGGACAAGCTTTCTAATCTTCACATCACACAGCTTGCAACCCAGATGTAGTGAGGCAGAAGCATCCAAAGGATGAATGTGAAAAATTAAGATTAAGAAAGCATAAATCATTCTGTTTTCAAAAACTCATGTCTAGGTGACGCACCAAAAGCCTCCTAGAGGAGCAGCTGCTGGAGAGAAGCATTGTATTTTATGTGTTTAAATGCATTAATCTTGGAAAAATTAACAAGCAGGCAGGGAGGCTGGGGGTTTCTTATCTGTGGAAGTCCAGACCTTCAGGGTGTCCTCCTCCTCTTTAGTTTCTTGCATCTGCTGTTTTGCTGTAGGCTGCCAGGATGCCAAGCTGTAAATGATCATTACAAGTTAAATAGGCTGCTTTGGCTAAAGAGAAAACCCAAAGGGAAGATAACAGAGGGTGCGGGGGGAGAGGGGGAGGAGTTGGGGAGGTTCTACTATAGGCTGTATAGGAAAAGAGGCGACTGTGAAGGACATGATTCTAGGTGGGGGAATTTGAAGAAAGACAGCTTAATGTTTTAGTCCATCTTCAATTTTGAGAGGAAGATGAATACTTAACACAGAGGGAGAAGAAAGAATAGCAGAGAAGTAGCAAAGCATGGTGGGAAAAGCAGGTCTTTAAATAAAGACACCTGCTCTGTCACTATATAGGATGTTTCCATGAGACCAAGTTGACCCAGATTAGAAATGAAGATGTTGGACCAAATGATCTCCCGAGTCCCTTGGAAGCAAGCTGTGATGTGCAAGTTCAGAAAACTGCGTGGGGAGCTTTGAGCCTATCAGCTCCATGATTAACATTTTCACTGAGGCCCACTTTCCTCTGGTGCAATCTCAGGACACTTGGCCGCTGGTTAGGTAGACGGATCAATTCCCAGGCCTTTGGATCTGAAAAACGAGGTGTCACTTTCTCATCTTTGATTCCAATTATGTATTTTGGCTTATGATGTATAAAAGACTACAAAAAATAAACTCTCCAAGCTGTGCTACAGAACCTTAGACACTGCATCTCATCTGTAGGTCAAGTTTCTTAAAGGGTTTGTCATACAGATACACCATGAAAACCAACCATAACGATGTGATGTGATGTGATGTGATGTGATGTGATGTGATGTGATGTGATGTGATGTGATGTGAGGTGAGGTGATGTGATATGAGCACTTCAAATGGGCCATATTTCTGCTTGAGAGGGAGTACAACTAGGCTCAGACCTTTGGACATTGAGGGCATAATACAGAGCCTGCGGTTGGCACGGGGCTGCCTCTGTCTCAGTCGCGCATCCATTCAATAAATATCTATTGAACATCAGTTGTGTACAGGCACTGTGCTAAGCACTGGGGTCGCAGTAGTAAGACAAACTTGGTCCATGTCCCAGTGACGCTTACAGCTTAGAGGTTTCTGTGACAGTTTCATAGGCGAGAACCTAGAGTTGAATGTCAGAGAAGCCCTCCCTTGAAGACAGCAATTGAGAATTACAGATAGCTGTCCTGTCTTTCCTACACCTTCTGGTTGTTTTACATAGTCCCCCTATGAGAAATTTCCCACTTCCTACCCCAGAATGCACATCGTTTATCGGGGTCCTCTTTAAGTGGGGCCAGAAGTGAACCCCAGATGTATCTAATCTGAGAAGAGGGGAACAGGATTCTTCATGCTCTCTGTTCCAAATACATTAATAAAGCCTATGATCCCATTGGCTTTAGTTACAATAATCATGATGATTATAAGGATGGTGGTGAGAAAAACAATGAGAACGCCAAGACTTTGACTGCCTGGACTAGTCTATTCCATCTCTATCTTGGTTTGGGTTCCCCCGAGAACAGGGATAGGTTGGGGAAGATACAAGGCCTAGGTCACCTGAATCTGCAGTATATTCTCTACATGTAGTTTCTTCTGCCAAGAAACCCTTTCCCCTTCTTTTCTTTTTTTTTTTTTTAAATATATTTTATTGATTTTTTACAGAGAGGAAGGGAGAGAGACAGAGAGTTAGAAACATCGATGAGAGAGAAACATCGATCAGCCGCCTCCTGCACACCTCCTACTGGGGATGTGCCTGCAACCCAGGTACATGCCCTTGACCGGAATCGAACCTGGGACCTTTCAGTCCGCAGGCCGACGCTCTATCCACTGAGCCAAACCAGTTTTGGCTCCCCTTCTTTATATTTCTCTTCTTATCCACTCCCCAGCTGGCAGTGCCTATGAAATTTTCCAGTCCTATCCTGGATACCACTTCTTCCAGGAAGCCTTCCTCAACTCCCAGACCTGATTGGCTTGCCATCTTATGTGTTTCCACAGCTTACTGCCTTTGCTTCATCTTGCTATACTTGAATTGCCTGTTGTTTGTTTGGATGTGTGGGACCTGAGTTCAAAATGGGCATAGAGGGTAAATAAATAAATGAGTGAATGAATGAGTATATGATGTTGCCTACTTTGCTCTGGGCCAACCAGGCATGATCTTCCCCATGATTTTTTAAAAAAAACAAAACAACAACAACAACACAGATCTCCCTCCAGCATAAATGTATATTTATTCCCAAAGAGTATTGTTCTGTTAGGCCTACTCTGATTTTCTCCATTTCATGAAATCTGACTTATTTTGGTTACTGGAACATAATGAAGAAACACGTGGTGTTTAAGACTGGTGGATGTAAGGGGAGACAATCCCACAATAATCCCAGTGAATCCCTCCAAATCACTTCTGGGTGGTCTGCGTCCAGGGCACTACTCAGACCTCAGGGTCCCACAGGGCAGATGTCCTGGGGATAATGCTATTGATGATGCGCTAATAAAACTCTCAGAATAATCCTCATGCAGCTCAGGAAAACAAAAGCCAGGGCCCAGGAGCCAGTAGGAGAATAAGAGAGAATGTAGCATTTGTGTCTGAGAGATGTAAGAACATTAAACCCCAGGTTTGTCCGTTATCAGCTGCAGGTCCTCACACAAGTCGCATTCTCAGAGCCTCATTCTCCTCGGCTGCCAAGTTGGGTAGCATTTACTTCTCTTGTAACCACACCTGGAACTTAATACGTACATCCTGATCTTAAAAGCTATATGGTAGCATATAGCCCAACGAATATCCCACTTAAAATAGGCAGGGAAAAATAAGGGCAGCAGGTTGCTACTCTTAAGAAGCAAATGGCTTTTCTAAAAAGATTCTTATGCATCAGGCCCGTTAAAATAAAGGTCAATGGGCCTGAGCCCCAAGTTTCCAATCCAGCAGGTATGGATTGGCCAGGACAGCACTGGGCCCTGGGGGTGTGAGAATGAGCTCACTGGTCTCTATCTTCACAGACGTGGCTGTTTAATGGACGAGGTGGACATTAAACAATGTTCTGATACATGGAGTTTTAAGAAGACAATACCACGTGCGGACGCCTCCCAGAATATCGTTAAATGCTCTGTTGGTTCTCCAATTTTGGTGCGCATAGACATGATCTGGGGCGGTGGGTGAGTGTTAAAATACAAATATCAGGCTTCACTTCAGAGCGGTCAGTAGATCTGGGGTGGAGTCAGGAACCTGAATTTTACACAAGCTCCCCAAGTCACCCTAAAGTACATGGTCTTTATCCCACACTCCAGAAACACTGCTTTATTGAAGGCCATCATTTCTTGTTGATGCATTTTTGTTTGTTTTATTTTTTAGTTCTTTATTGTTGAAAGCATTATGTATGTCTCTTTTTTCCCCCCATTGATCTCTCCCTGGCCATTCCCACGCCCCAGCACATGCCCTCACTCCCCTACTGTCTGTGTCCATTGGTTATGCTTATATGCTTGCATATAAGTCCTTTGGTTGATATCTTACCCACCCCTCCCTACTTTCCCTCTGAAGTCTGATGGCCTGTTCAATGGTTCATTTTTAATTCAGTCTCTTATGTTAGGATAGACCAGATTGTATTTCCTTCTCTTTTAATAAAGGAATTACTCAAAATTACATTTATATGCTTCAGTATCTCCCTCTGGTATTTCAACGGCCTTCTGGGAGCTGTTTTAATTAAGTAATTCATGCAGAGAACACCTGCTCAGGTGTACCTTGACTTTTTTGTGGCAATGATTAAAAACCAAAATCTCACTACTTCTAGTACAAGATGTGCATCTGTTTGTTTGAAGGCATAGATAATATTTGTAAAATGGGAGAGAACGTGAGACTGTATCGTAGACTGTATTCTACATTCAAGCACCTTCTGATAATCCTGATGTGCATAGGCAGTGCAAATAGGTCTCATCTCCCATAACCATTCCAATTACTGAAGGGGTCGCTGTGTGGACCTATGTGAGCGAGCCATCCTCAATTACTTCTGGGTTCAGTGGCACGAATGCATAGCAGGCTTTAGTCTCTGTGCCTTCAGGACCAGGGTGCACATGAACAGCAGAACACAGCTAAAGCAGAGGCAGTTTTAGAAGGAAGCCAATACAGACATAAATCATCATAAACCCAACTGGCCCGAGGCCTCTGAGAGACTTCAGAGCAAACAGTCCACACCCCAGGAAACAAGTGGAATGTTCTGTTAATGGCCCTTCCCTGTCATGAGGCTTTGTCCCCTCCCAGGAACATGAGATGGGAGCACAAGGGTACAGTTTCACTGTCAGGTTACCTTGACAAGACATTAGCACAACATGTAACAGAAGAGAAGAAACCTCCAACTTTTTATAAAAATTAACTGGAAACCACACCACATATCAAATGGAGGACTCTGGCCAAGAGGAAAAAATAATATATCAGAGAGAGATAAAGTAATTGGGCTGCTATCAGATCCAAATGCCCTGTGTTGCTAACCTGTATTATGAAAGTTGAAAAATTGGTGTTAGATTGCAATCTAAAAAGAGATCCCGAGTGGCATGCACAGTGAGTGGTGGCCCATCGTCTTTTATTAATATAGCCACGTGTGAGTCTCCGCAATTGGGTCATTCTTCAAGTCAAAAGTGACCCACCCATTGCACCATTATGCCTTTTTTTAGCATTCACTCACAAATATTTGTGGACCATAACACATGCAGAGCACAGAGTGAAAGACTGTGGGAGGGCACAAAATTCAATCACAGGGGGGCACCCTCTCCATTAGGGGAGACAAGGTTCATGTGAACCATATCATCCCACTGTATTGTAGAATCAACTGTCCATATCCTCACTGGCAGCTCCCACAGTGAGGCGATAATCAGGGCTGAGGGCAATCAGAGCAGGCTTCCTGTAGGAAGCAGAAGAAAATCATGTAACGAGTTATAAGGGACAGAGTAATTGCAGTTTGTTGAGGAGAAAGCAAGAGTTCACTCTCCACTGATGATCCAAAAGGCCAGGTTTTTAATCAAGTAAGTCTTTTCTTGGTGAAAGCACCTGAAATTATAGAAAAATGGTCCATCCTTAATGCTCAAATAAATGAAAAAATAAAGCAATCATCTCCACAATTAAATTGGCCATCTAAAACAATTATCAGCAGGATTGGCAAATCCTCCTCTGGGGTCATGTGTGAAATGCTTCAACTTTTCTTGAGGGAAAACTGGCCATGTCCTTTACACTTGTCATAGCCTTTAGGATAGAAATGCCATGTCAATGAAATGACATCCACATTGCTAAATATAAGAAACTTCATTGCAGAATTTTTACAAAATGAAAAAATTACAAAAACCTCTACCTATAATAATAAAAGCATAATATGCAAATTGACCAAATGACCAACCAGCAGAATGACCATCCAGATGACCTTCCAGACGATCACACTATGACATGCACTGGTACCAGGCCAGCCAAGGCGGGTGCGATGCAATTGGTGGAGGGGCCCTGCCATTGCCCCACGATCATCCCACAGAGGGAGGCCCAGACCAACCTCTCCAGGTCGATCAATGCGGGGGAAGAGGGGCTCTGCAATTGATCACCCCAAAGAGGGAGGCCAGGCCACCCTCTGCATGGTGATCAATCATGGAGCCCGAGATGGGTGGGGTGATCGATCTGGGGGCCCCGTGATCGATCGCCCCACAGAGGGAGGCCCAGGCCACTGGCCAGTGATGCTGTGTCAGGTGTGCGGGGCCAGCCAGCGATCGCTCAGCAGAGGGGGGGGCCCAGGCCAGCCAAGCAATTGCACCCCATGCCTGTCGCCCGTAGAAGGAGGCGACCAGTGGCAGGGGAAGGGGGCAATGCCACACAGATGGCAAGCAGTGGCAGCGGTGGTGGTGGGGCCAGCTGCCAGCAGCTGGGGGAAGGAAAGCCCCAATAGGCTGTGATCACCAGCCAGGCCTAGGGATCCTAACTGAGGGGTCCTGGATTGTGAGAGGGCGCAGGCCAAGCTGAAGGACACCACCCCCACCATCCCCCACCCCACCCTGTGCACCAGGCCTCTAGTATCTAATAATTTGGAATTAGTGAAATTATATTGTATCCATAAGATGATAATGGGGAGACTATTTAATAAACTGGAAAATTTTCATAACAACTGAAAAAGAATATGATCAAATTTTTGGTCTTAAAAATGCTTTATATATATTAAAAAGCATCTAAAATTCCAGAAATCTGTTAATAAAAATAGCAATCAAAGATGGTGCTCTCTGAATGGTAAAGGGTGAATTTAATTGTATTTTTTACTTATCTGTCGTTTTCATATTTTCTTTAATGAACATGTATTACTTCACAAACCAGAAAAACATAAAAGTGTTCTTTTAATAACTAAGGAAAGAGGTTATATGGGTAAAAGTCAGTGTTTCCCCATTGCTCACAGTATAAACATCAGATTCCCTTACATGACCCCCGCCCCCTCCCCCTACAGCTCTGGTCTTGTCTATCAGTATGTTCCCACCAACATCTTTAGCATTAACCATACAGGCCTCCAGGTCTTTTGCCATTTGCCTTTTATCACAAAGCCTTCATACAGTAGACTGTATTATCTTTGCAATTATTCATCCCCACCCCTTCCATGTAAGAGGATTATGTCCCAGCCACTGACATATACCTTGCCATGTCCCCAGTGTTGAGAACCATACATCCCTGTCCCATTAACTTTGGACTTTGGCCTTGGTCTCTACTATTCAGGCTTCAGTGGCCCCTTCTTTTGGATTTGGAGACTGTTAAAGAGTTCACTGTCATTAAAAGGAATGTAAGCAGTCACAACAAGGCTATATTGGAGCAGAAGCTTTCCGAGTCATGGCAAGCTTCCACCAATGTTCTTGACCTTTCTTTCTGCTACCAGAATGGCATGTCTCACATAGGGACTCAGTTTGAGCCTCTGAATGAGAAGCAGAGTCATAGCCCAAGCAGAGCTGTGGTCAACCTACAGCCTACCTGTGACATAAGTGATTAATGAACCTTCATGGTGTAAGTGACCGAGGTTCAGAGGTCATTTGTTACTGCAGCAAAACTGACTAATACACATGGCACATGCTATTTCTTTATCTGGAATATTCTGACAGGCCACCCTTACTCCACAGATTTAACTCCATCTCTTCATTCACATCCCAGCTCTGCTCTAACCCTTTGACCAGGTCAAGTTCCTCTTCACACACTTTCTCAGCACAGGTACTACTTCTTCTTAACAGGCATCACAATCATAACTTCACAGTTTTTGTGTGATTTTTTAAAATCACTCCCTGGTATGCCAATGGACTGTAGACTCCTTCAGAGCAGGGATAGTTGCTGTCCATTCATCTGTATCCCCCATACCTGGAAGAGCTGTTGGCACATTGTAATCCTAGTAAAAAAAAAAAAAAAAAAAAAAAAAAAAAGTTAAATGAATGCATGAAGAAAAGCATGGATAAACTAATAAATATCCTTGAACACAGAGCTGAGAAACATAAATCAAATGGAGCAAATATTTGGAAGACATTATTGGTCTTCAGGTGAGAAAACATGAGTCTTTTATAGTGCAAATAAATACACGGTAACCATGTTCAGGATCTCCTGAGTAAAAATATTTAAGCACTATCACTGTTCAAAGCACTTTATACACATTAGTGCCAGTATCCTATCAGCCTGTATCAGCCCTGTGATGTGAGTACTATTATTATCCCAGAGGGAAGGTCGACCCTTTGCCCAAAACCACAAGCTGTGAGCTGGTGGAGACAGGGCTTGAATCCAAATAGTCTGTGTGTTTATAACCTCTGGACTGTGCTGCATTCATGTGATCTGAAAGCTATGAATACTGGGAAAGTTGTGGAACTGCACTGGCAAGGCAAGAAAAATTTTATGTTTAATTTCCCTATCTTATCACTTGGGATCACCTGAGTTCCTACTAGGGTGGTGGCTGGCAGAAAGAGAGCATTTCCCCTTGGGCAAACCAAGCACACATTTTCCCACATCACTTTCATTATTTGATTCCTATTCAGTGCCCTCTGCCCAGTTCATTTGTAGAATTGAAAGGGCGAGTCGTCGCGGGGCCTACGTGGGCCGGCCGCTGGGCCCCATGAGGCACAGCCTGACCACGCTGCTGGCGGCCTCAGGCACCGACTCCCCAGCCCACGGCGAGAGCCTGGCACAGGCCGCCACCCGCCCGCCGCCCCTTGACCGGACACGCGCAGTGGTGGCGGGGCGGGGCGCGTACCCTCGCCCGAGGAGATGGAGGAGGAGGCGATCGCCGTTGCCCCCGGGGACGAGAAGGAGGATGTGGACTTCCTGTCTGGGCTGGAACTGGTCAATCTGCTGGACCCCCGGCAACCGGACTGGCCCCTGGAGCCCGGGCTCAGCTCGCCCTGGGAGGGGCGAGGACTGCGCCCTCCATCTTGCCCTGGGTCCTCCATTTTTGGGCAGAGCCATGTGCTTGGCCGGGGCTTCTCCCCGGAGGCCCAGGCCTCTGTTGGCCACGCCCAGGATTTCTCTGGACTAACCAATGATAATCAAGGGTAGTGCACGCCATCAATATGACTACATCCTGTGTAATGAGACACCAACTCGCGCCTGGCCAATCGGCAGGGCCCACAGTCCCCTCTCCTGCCCTTACTCCACCCTCCTATAAAACCCCCGTCCCGTCAGGCTTCGGTCTCTCTCTGCCACTGGGCTCACGTTGCATTGGTGAGTGTGGTCGGGGAGCCGAACTAGTTCGAAATGAAGGACTCTTTGCTTTTGCATTGGACTCACTGGCTCCCTGGTGGGCTTTTTGGGAACCTTGAAATCTGGGCACAACAGAATAATGTCAATAACAATGTCATCATCAACACCTTTGGGTCTTCTTCACCCCTTTGCTGTGCCTATCACAAGTACCTGCACATATTAGGTGCTTAGTAAATGTGTTTTGAATCAAATGGGTCCTATAGTTCTTGCCTATGATTAAGTCATTGACTTGGGCAATGATGAGATCTAGTTGACTTTATAATAATTCTATTTGAGGGAGCAGGCTGAGAATCTCATTCTAAACTAAATTGGACTCAAGAAATAAGGAACCTGAACACAGGTTGCCTTAGCCATGGAGCAAGGAGAGGAACTGATTGCGGGACCTTTGCTCTTGGCTTCTTCTCTGGCCACAGTGGTACTAAGACAGAGAGAAAGCCCTGGAAGGGGCTGGCGTGGGGAGAATTCACTTTGAGACAGAGGGTGTAGAAGTGGCAACAGTGTGAGGTCTGGGTCTCCGGTGGGAGAAAGGTGGGACTCTAGGACTCACTGTCTTCCCTGGTGTGATAAGAAAGAGTTCAGTGACATCATTTCAAGGGCCCCTTAGAGCTGGACTATCTCTGAGGCTAACACTCTGCCCTCTTTCAAAGTTTCTTTGGGAGTTAAAGGAAAGAGGAAGATATTGGAGTCAGCTGAGAGCAGGTTAGAAGAGCCAGTAGAAAACAATGGAGAAGAGCTGGTCTTCAGCTGAGTTTTAAAGGCACCAATGTCAGGCTGAGAATAGAGGGGACAGACCTCGTCTAGGGCCGGAGTCCTTGAACCACAGGTGCCAGGCCACCCACATCAAATCACCTGGGAAATTTTTAAAATGCTCATTCCTGAGCCTTTCTGGAATCTGGGAGTTTCATATAGAAATCTACATTTTTAATACCCCAGATAATTCCTTTGAATCCTAAAATCTGGAAATGTCTGACCGGAAGAGATAATGCTTACTTGCTAGGGTAGGTAAATAACATCCCAAATGCTTTTGTTTGGGACCTATGCCATTGTCTTATTTCAAGGATAATTTAACTCCTTATCTTTAAGACCACCTGTGTGTTCAGTGGAAGAGCCATCACCTGGGATGACTAAGTGCCCTTTAATAACAGACATGCCTGCCTGACCCAGCTTTCCTCGCTGATCTCCCAACCCCTCCCAGAGGAAGAAGCAGGCTCTCCTTTCAGCCTCTCTCACCTCCCACTGGGAATAAAGGTAGCTCCTCATCTGCTGTAAGAAAAGCCAGGACCCTAAGGGAAGGGTGCAGTATAGTCAGGTCTGGCCTGGACTGAGGTCACCCCGTGAAGCAGCTCAGCTGAATCCCCATCTCCTGACACTTGGCCTTCAAAATCCTACAGTTTTCAGTTAATCACCAGAAAATGGAAACTCCATGTGCCCACAGCTGGGCCAAGTTCCCAAGTTCTGGCTCTAATTAACACAGCAGCATAAACTGGGGTGGAGTGGGGGGCAGACCAACCACTCACCAGTTAACAGCACAGCAGCCTCTCTGGGGTTAGCTCAGGCTCCAGAGCTGGTTAGGCCAGCCCTGCCAGGCAGCCTCAGGAGGAAGAGGAGGAGGAGGAGGAGGGTGGAGATGCAGAGCTTGGAGGAGGAGCCCGAAAGCCTTGGGCAGGGCGGGGCTAAGCAGGCCGGGAGAGGAGGAAATGGGGTGGAGGAATTGTGTGCAGGTCTGTGACATTGAAGGCTGGGCTTCTGAAAGGGCTTGGGGCTGCCTTCTCAGGTCAGAGATGAGAAGGAAGCTCTCACTGGCTGTCCCTCTCCTTTGATGGGATAACTGGAGGCTGTGGCAACCCAGCCTCCCTCCCTAGTGGCCCCACCAGAATAAAACCGCCCAAGGAGTGTTGACTACCCCGGAGAGCTTCGGAGCCTGCACCAAAGAGGAGGAGGTAAGCACCCTGCTTGATGCTGTGATGGGAGGGTGGTCTTTTCCCCTGAGCTCTCCTTCCTGCTTGCTGGCCTGGAGCAGGGATGCTACTCAAAGGGAGCCTCTGAGGTACCCTGGGTCCTGGGGCTGCAGCTGGGTCCACCACCAGCCACAGGCTTCCGGGAACCTCATTCCTCTATTTGGGGAGCTCTCTGCTCATGATGGAGGGCCCTGTGCGTGCAGTTGACTGGGTTACAATGGTAGCTGTGGATGGTGATGGTGATCACTCTAGTCTACATGGTCAAGGCTTCTTCCATGCACTGATGAGCAGGCAGCCTCAGCCTTTGCTGCCTTAGCTTGGAATGAGTTACCTGTATGGAGGGCCCATAATATGTGAGCATTGGTCATTACCTGTACTATGTCAGGGCCTCTTTCCAAAAACTTACAAAACCATTATGCAGGACTTTGAAAGAAGTACGTGTGTGTGAGGAAGAGAGAGAGTGAGACGGAGTTGGGTTTTTGATGATGGTGACTCATGAAAATAGTATTAAAAGCTTATGATTTGCAAAACATGAGGTTGAAATACTATACATCTTGTTGCAAACCCGTGAGGCAAGTGTCAGTATTACGTACAATTACAGATGAGGATGCTGAGGCTTGGGGAAGTTAGCTGAGCCACTGTTCCCATTGCGCGTTGGGGCACTAATTTAGACGTGGGTGTCTACTTCTCAGGCCTCGGTAGCCCCTTCGTATGGATTTAGAGACTCACTGTTAAAGGGTCACTGTCAGCAGTACGTAACCCACATGGTCTGTGCATTAAGAATCAGAGACTATCAGCTGAGCAATGGAGTTAGTCTTTCAAACACTGGAGCCAGCAATGGAGAGGAAAGGGAATGTGTTTGAGAGCTGGATACTGGATCAGTGCACTATGGCCGATTAGAATTAAATCCAACCCCAAAATGGTTTATCAGCCCTCCCCTGTCTCTAGCCCTCACCCAGCTTCCAAGCTGGCCTATACCAGGCCCCTCAGTTCATGCTGAGCCAGGACCATGAGCTATCTCTGTTCCTCCCCTCTGCTTGGGACACATTCCCAGGGCTTTTCCTGTCTTCAACCAAGTCGCAGCTCAAATGTTGCCTGTTCAAGAGGGCTTCCCAGACCACAGAATCTAAAATGGACCCCTCAAAACCACTACCAGCCCCATTAACTTCCCTTGCAGTGTTGGTTAATTTCGTAAAGCTGGCAACAATCTGAAGTTCTGGATTCTTGATTGTAACGTAGGTTGGGGACCTTCCATGTCTTCTGCCTGCTGGACACTGCTGGGCCTCCAGGGTTTTGCAGATTTCCCAATAATAACAGGGGCTCAGTTAATAGTTGTCAAGGGAAAGAAAAATAAAGGGATCAGGAGAAATCATGACCACCTGTTTGTCTCCTGCTCATCCAGCACCTCCACTCAATCTCCCTTGGGAAGGCAAACATCTTGTTCTAGAAAGTAAAGAGCTACCTGAGTTTTCAGGTATTCGATGGGGGGGATGATTTCATTTTGGGGGTAACATAGGGAACAAGGCTAAATGGCATCAAATGGATTTAGTTTCCTAGTAAATAGCAGGGTATGTATGATAAGGCTGCCTCTGCTGCCTGCGACTCACCCCAGCATGTTCTTCTGGACACCAAACCTGGTCTTGATCTTAGCACGTAGGGTACTCGCCATGCCTGGGGTACTCGCCATGCCAATACGGCCTCAGAAAGCTCAGAGTGCACCCTTCTAGCCCTGCTTTATCAAGCCGCTCATTCATATTCTCACCAGGCTATGCTATTTTGGGTGTCATCCATTTATAGGATAAGAAGGGCACCATATTTGCAATCAGGGGATCCAATGTGCTTCTATGGGCTCTACCACTCTGCCACTGTGGGCAAGTCCCTTTGAGCCTTATCTCACATTTATCCTCAATCAAATAGAAGGCTAGCAGCTGACCTTTATGCCTGTGAGACTAGGAGGTGCACCTGTGATAGCAGTCCTCACGGAGCATAGGCGTATGTCATTCTATTGTGCTTAGCTTTATTGTGCTTTACAGATGTTGCATTTTTTACAAATTGAAGGCAACACCCTCCACCAGCAAAAAGATTAGGACTCGCTTGATTATGGTACTCGTTTTATTGTGGGTGTCTAGAATCAAACCCACATCATGCCTGTATTCTTTGTGACAGTGATGTCAACACCAGAGCCATTATCTCTGGCTCACAAGCAGCCAGCCCTGCAAGCAATGGGTGGCAGAGGATACAATTGCAGAAAATTTTGGAGGGAATCCACAATTCCAAAGAAATCTATCAGAGGAAGAGACTTCTCTGCAGGAATCCTTTTCTCCGGCAGCTACCTTCCTCAAGAATCGACTTAGGCGCTGTAATTAACACCCAGTATTCGCTTTGCAGCGAGGAGCAGGAGCAGTAGAACCCAGCCTGGCGATGCTTCTTCCTTGGCAAGCATGCAGCATTTGGCAGTATTTTACAAGCTGGTGGTTTTATGAGTCCCTTCCTGCACTTATGTGCTCTTCATTGTAATGTGTGTGGAGCCTTCCTGGCATCAGCCCTGGCCCTATTTGATTTAAGAGACATCTGATTTTTATTTCTAATCCTCAGGTTGTTCTGTGATTTTTTTTTTTTTTAAAGACACTCCTTATCTGTTCTATTCCCTCATGCTATTCTAGATTTTTTATTGCCTTTTATCAAAAACATATTTTGAATCAGGAGCCAAGCGACAGAGTCCTGGTGGTTTTCTGGGAAGGAAGAGGCTCACAAGCAAAGTGGTATTATGGAAAGAGAATCGCATTAAGTGCCTGAAGACATGGGCTTGAGTTCTGGCCATGCTTGTCACTAACCATCTTCCGATTCCTTGGGCCATGCTGGGAATAATAACAATATTGACAGTGGGCTTTTATTGAGAACTTACTAAGTGCTAAGAGGATTCCTTGGATAATCTCATTTAAATGTTCGTGCTGACTGTCTCTGTTTTTGGAAATAAGCCAATGAGCCTTAGAAGATAGGAGGCCCTCAGGTAGTGAGTGATAGAACCCAGTTTTGATGCATGCTGATGCTGATGGATTTATTTCTTTTCTCCAAGTGGCCTTTGAAGAAAATGACAAATATTTTCATAAAGCAAAATTGTGCATCTTGCCAAAAGGGAATATGAAAACCATCAGACCTATTCCAGAACATACACTGGATACTTGCCGGAACCCAAACTGTTTTAAATTCTTAAAATCTGTAGGTAGGAGACCTTGCAGGTACTATAGGCTGTGCCAGGGACTAATGATACAATGATGGCAGTCAACATTTATTAACTAAGTCTTCATACTCAGCACTGATAGGAGCATTTTCCTCATATTATCGCATGTGCAAGAGGCAGTTCATCATGGTGTAGAGCAGTGATGGCGAACCTTTTGAGATTGGCGTGTCAGCATTTTGAAACACCCTAACTTAACTCTGGTGCCGTGTCACATGCCGGGAGCCGGTCCATGCTTGCTGTTTCAAGGGGGTTGGACCCTGGCAGTCACATATAGAAATTTTTTGATATTTGCAACCATAGTAAAACAAAGACTTATATTTTTGATATTTATTTTATATATTTAAATGCCATTTAACAAAGAAAAATCAACCAAAAAAAATGAGTTCGCGTGTCACCTCTGACACGTGTGTCATAGGTTCGCCATAACTGGTGTAGAGTGCCTGGCTCTGTCAGCTGCTAGCTGTGTGACCCTGGACACGTTTCTCATCCACACTATTGAATATTCCCCATCTGTACATGAGAATATTCCCAAGCTTTCCCCCCAGTGAGCATGGTATACGTGAATACACATAAAGGGCTGAAACAGTGCTCGCTGTGTCATGTTCTCTCAAATGTTTGCTGCCCCTGCTTCAGTTCCCTCCGCGCTTCTATGAGCAAGGTCCTCTCACTGCTCTTACTGCCAGCTGTCCAATCGATGTAGAAACTGAGGGAGGGTCAGATCGCATGGCTGGATTCACGATTTGATGCTTCAACTGTGCTCTCCAGAGCCTTCTCTCTTCTGTGTCATATTTCCCCAATAAACTCTCAAGGAAACACACATTCCTCTGGGAACTCACAGTGGGATGGGAGCTGATACTCCAAAACCCAAGCTACTTTCTCTCCGTGCGTGTTCCTAAGCTGATACCTTTAGGCTGGTGAGTGAAGGGCCTTGTTGAAAATGACTAACATCTCTGGGATAGCGCCCAACCAGCCAGAACTTTCTCCTCTCTTCAGGATTCTTTTGTGGGCAGGCAACCGCACTGCCCTTGAGGTGTGAAGTTTGCTGATTAAAAGCAATCAATGGTGCTGCTGTTCCCCCAGACAGAGAGCTGAGCTGGCTGGTCCAGGGCGTCTTCCAGCTCTGCAGTAACATTGTCCTGTGCTGGCTTCCATCTGCTGATAGTCTCTTAAATTAGCGTCAGTGTTGGGATAAAGAACCAGAAAAAAATTGTGCAGAGGTCTGTCCTGGGCTGGGCAAAGACAGATGCCAGCATTTGCAGTCTCTAGGCTGTGATACCCAGTTGGGTATTGGAGTTATTTTCTGGGTCCATTCCCCTTTGGATGGGGACTTGCTTCTGCCAAGAATCCAGCCCACAACGTAAGACCAGCATGACCCCTGAAAAGCAGTCATCCTGCTGCTGCCTGCTCTGAGGGGGCGTGGCTCTGATATGCCTTCCAAATAATGACAGTAATTAATAATTAACAGCTTCCTTTTATTGAGTACTTACTACGTGTGAGCTTATTTAATGAGCTCATGTAATCCTAACATAACAACCCTCTCAAGTAGGCTCCAGCAGTGTCCTTCCTATTTTAGGGAAGAGGAAGGTGGCATTTGGGAGGCTACACACTTGGCCAGGGTCCTCTGCTGAAAGAGGCACCACCATGACCCAGTCCTCACCTCTGTGCCCGACTGCCCCAAACTCCTCCTGCCTGAACCACCCTCTCTGAGATGGTTTGATAACATGTTACTGATTAGCTGTGGAAAAACCCGTCCAGCTGGGCCAGCCCACGAGGGATGTGGGCAAACCTGCCTTGCCCGGTTTCCCTGGTCCTTCCCACTATGGGTACTGAGCCTGTTTGTTTTTCTTTTGCCGCATCTTATCCAGATGCAGCTGAGCTCCATAACTACTCAGCTTGGCTTCCCCTACCACCACCACCACCCCACCCCCAAACCCTTTAATTTAGGAAAGTCACAGAAGGAAAGCATGAGGGTGAAGTTGTCTCTCTCCAAGTCACCCTCAGTCCAGTCCTTACCCTTTTCAAAAGTAACCCTTTTGTGTTTGCCAATTTTTCTTCCCTTCTTTGTTTTCTTTTAGCCTGGTTTAAGAGCAAGCCGATAAAGCACATTTTCAATGTTGTGAGATAGTTCAGTCATTGGCATCTTAGCCTGAGGACTGGCCTGTGAATTCTGTCATTTACAAAAGCAGACAAAATCTTGGTCGGCCTGTGACTGTGTATCCAGAAAGTGCTGTCCCTCACAAGAAGGGACTTGTGTAGCCGGGCTGTTCCCAGCAAGGGATGCAGAAAGGACTTGGAAAAATCTAGTTGGGTCTTGAATATCACACCCCTTAATGCCTATGTGATATTGCACAAATTGTTTATTCTCCACGGTAGCATGACACTGCTTTCATTTTGTTCAGCTCTGCAAACATTCATCGATAATACTTCTACATTGACCCCTGTATGCATAGCATTTCACTCAATTCTCCCACCAACCTAATGACATAAGTACTGGGATCATCACGTTGCAGATTAGGCGACTAAGGCTGGTAAGGTTAAGCACCTGTTAAGTAAGTTATGGAAGTGGGATTTGAACCCAGTGCTTTCAGTGGCAGCAATTCCTTCCCCGGACCAGCTTAATGCACAGGCTGATGGTTGATATGAAATTCTTCCTTTTCCACCACAATATCACCAGTCTTTCTCTTGTGCACAGCAAAGGCAGCTGGGCTCAGCAAATGGACAGGTGGAGTGTCCCCTGCTCCCATCCTTCATGGTAGCAACTTCATATCTTGTGGCTCAGCCAGGGACAGCCTTCACTGATCCCTACAGGACATCATTATTTCAGTAGCAATTAGATTTGTTTGGAAAGGAAACTTCTTTAAGTGGGAAATTAGTATTTCTTATCACAAACGGAGTAACTGAAATTAAGTACAAGGAGTAAACGCTAGCAGATACCACTGCTGTCTGCTGAAACCTGGGGCCCTGAGGCCAGAGTCTTGCTTTGTTGAAAAGGAGACTCGACATTAACTGGCTCCATTTCCTGTGTATGCACTTTCCATCTGGGACTTTCTGAAGCTGGTGGCAGTGATGGTTGTGCAATGTGAGTGTGCCTACTGATGCCACTGAGCTCTGCACTTAAAAAATGGTTTAACATAGTGAATGTTATATATACTTTGCCACAATTTAAAAATCGGGCAAACCTACATGCAGTATGAAACTCTCCCCAAGATATATTACGTGAAAAAAGCAAAGTGCTAAATGGTGCAATTAGAATGCTGTCATTTGCAGGTTTTTAAGGATATATACACGCATATGTCTATGCTTGTATATGAATGGATCCCTCTGAGGGGATGACAGTATTTGAATCTGTAGGAAAAGAGCTTCTGGCATTTGGGATAGAGAGTGAAGGAGGGAGGGTCATGTTGGCTATTTGATTTGTATTTCATGTGTAGGTATGACTCATTCTAATGGATAATCAATTTTTCAAGCCTAAAACCAAAGAGTAGTGAGCATCAAATGGAAACTGTCTCCCTCAAGCAGTGGTTCTCAGCCTTGGCTGCTCCCTCAACTGGAGCTGCTAAGAGTAAGGTCCCCCAACCAGCAACGAGCATCACCTGGTTAAAAACACATGGTCCCAAGCCCCACCCAGACCCACGAAATTGGAATCTGCACTTGACCAAAATCCCCCAAGTCATTTATAGGACATGAAAGTGTGAGAAGCACTGCCCAGGGCTGATTCAATGGGGGCGGGGCGGGGCGGGGGGGGGGGCGGTGTCTGAGGTGGGCTTGAGCCTGGGGATTTGTTAAAGCTCCTGGGATGATTCCCTGGGGCAGTTGAGTCTGAGACCCACTGACAGCATAATTGGGAAAATTGAAAGGGTTGAAATAGGGCCAATATTACTATGCGATTCTGTTATAATCAATGTGGGCTCCGTGTGCCTCTTAAAAGTCATTGCATGTTCCACGCGTGGGAGCAGTGGCCAGGATGGCTAGCTCAGATCTCACGAACGTTACAGAAACATACAATAGTGAGACGTGCCTGAGTTTGATAGGACAGATGTTCCTCTCTACTAGCTTTGACCATATTTCCCTCTAAAATAAAATAGATGATATAATTCTACGGCAAAACACATACCGATTCAGGGCTCTTTTGATCCAGAGATGTAGCAAATCATCAGGACATCATAAAATCAGATTTTGGAGTGAGAGAGATACAGATTTGAATTCACCTCTCTGAGCCCCGTGTCAAATGAGGTTAGTGCCGACCCCATAGAATCATCATTTGAAATGAGATGGTGTAGGTGATGCTCGATCCCAGAAGTGCTTCAGCACTGTTAGATGATAATTTTGCTGTTCATGTGCACACACCCCACATATTGTCCTGGGCCCCACTCACCGTCACTGCTACTTTCACATTTGCTTATTCTGCCTGAGCATGTCATGCACAGATGACATTTGTCACATTGCAGTTGAAGTCATGGAACTTGAGTCCCACCTCCCCCATCTCCTGACAAACAGAAGCAAATATCTACTGTCTCTTACCAGATTACCTGACACATTTCTCAAATAGCTCCGAGACCTCATTACATGGCTGAGTGGCTTTCTATCAGCTCGTTTCCAGCTCTGATGTTAATATAATTGTTGCCGAGACATTGAAGTTGGCCTCAGACACAGTCGGGAAGGAGTCATTGCTTGCCCCTGCCGCCCCCATGGTTCCCAGTGCAGAGAGAGTGAGAGGAAGCTGCTAGGATTTCTGCGTGGATAGATGATGCTACATACAGAGTACATTTCATGGTTCCCTTCCATTGCCGTGACTGTTACTGCTTGCAGAGGGACAGGGTGTCCAAGTCAGAGAACAGACACTCTCCTCTCACAGCACCAGAATCATCTCTCCAAATGCAAATCCGAGCATGTTTAAAACCTGCTTATAACTCTCAAGAGCTTCTTACTACTTAGAATGAAGACCAACATTCTTTGTTTTAATTCTTTATTAGTTAAAGTATTATAAACATGTCCTTATCCCCCCCTTGACCCCCCCCCCAGAGGGAAAGTAGGGGAGGGAGGGGGTAAGGGGAAGAGATCAACCAAAGGACTTGTATGCATGCATATAAGCCAAACCAATGGACATGGACAACATGGGGATGAGATGACCAACATTCTTAATGGGGTCTACAAAGTTGGCCTTCTAGCCCCTCCTCCCAGGCACCTTTGCACCTCCCTTTGTCTGACTGATGGGTTGTCTTCCTCACTTGATGGGGTCCTTGCTGCGTGTGAACTCTAATTCCCAGGCCATGGGCCAGGTCTGATTCTGTGCAATATCATAGCCCCAGAGTCTGGTTTGTAGCCGATGCCCAATAAATGTTCATGGAAAAAATATATGCATGCAAGGATGTCACACAAGGACTTCCTGCCTAATCTGCCACCACCCCACCCCTTCCCCACCCCCACCCCCCCGCTTTACAATGTGCCTCCCAGTATCACCAAAATGCTGGTAGTTACCTGTAAAGGTACCATGCTATTTTCCACACGTCAGCTTTTGCTTAAGTCTACCCTCTGCCTAATCATCTTAGTCCTCACTTTCTATGCCTAGGAAATCTTACTCTTAAGCAAGGGTTATCTCCTCCAATAAACTTCCCTGGCTCTCCAACCTTCTAAGCTACTCTGGCTGTGTCCACATATGCTCCATATAGGACCTCTCATTTCACTTAGCTCTGTTCCATGTTTGCATCGGCTTCTCCAACACTCTGAGAAAGAGAAGTGAGAACAAGTGCACTCACTGTGTGTGGGATGGTAGGTGATGAGTAGATAGGATTGTGGTGTGAGTGCATGTGAATGGGTCACTGACACTTCATGGCAAATAAAGAAGGGTGCCCTGTAGCCTCAGTGCTTTGCACTTGCTGTTCCCACCTCTTCTCCTAGTCATTTTACCTGTTCTGCCGTCCAGTTTTATCACGGCCACACGGAAGTTTTCCTTACCACAATGCCTAGGCTCAAACTCCCAGCTGTATGTTTTCACTCCTTGTCTTTTTTTTTTATAAAGCTTCTTACCAATTCTACTTCTAAACTGTGTTTTTATTTTATTTCAGTTTGCTTTTCCCTTTATACTGGCTGCTGCATGAGGCCTTGCTTTATATCCATTTCCCCCCAGCACCTAGCATAGTGCCTGGCACCCTGTAGATGCTCCCTGAAATGAATGGTGGATCATCTGCAGCCCTTGTGAAAACCCTGAGTGTAGAGAGAGTGTAGGCAGAGGAGAATGCCCAGCTTCCCCCTCACTCTGGTCCCGGGAGGGTGTTCCTCAATGACTATGCATAGTAACTACGCCCAGTCACTCAGTAGCCAGGGGACCTGCCAGGAAGCACTGTGGCTGCCGATCCCCACCCTGCCCCGCAGGGCTCCCCTCCCTGCTTAAATCATGCCACAGCTCTCCTGAGCCCTTGCTCCTTGGAACACTCAGCCAGGTCCAGCTGCCAACTGCTGAGGCAGCAGAGGGGCGTGATGGCAAACCCAGAGGGAAGGCAGTTGGCAGGGAGGACAGCAAAGTTGTGTCTTATAAGTAGGTCTGACAGCCCCAGACACATTCTGTCCAGAGACTGAGCCTCACCAGATTAGGGGGGCTGGCAGGGGAGAGGCTGTGACCTTCCTTCCTCCCACCCGTGGCTACCCCACTCAAGCAGACAGATGGTGTGATTTGACTTGAGGAGTATGAGTATGTTCTAGATGACACCCCCCCCCCCATTACATCACTTCTAGCTGAACATTTTCTTGACATCACCAAACCACCCCAAAGCTCTTCTTCCATTTGTCCTGCCCTAGAAATCCTTCCGGTGGCTGTCCCCAGCCAGCTAGAAGGTTAGACGCATTCAAACATCCAGGCAGCCCAGGGAGAGGCTTAGAAGATAGCTATGTAAGTGTGGTAACAGCCCCATGGCCACGAGCAGTGGCCTGGTTACAACAAGGAGATGGAGATGAGGCAGAAAGTGCACTGGGCCCAGGATCCTGGGACCCACACCCAGCCACCTGCCCTTCGTGCCTCATTTCACCACCGTAAAGCAATGCGCAGGGCAGTGGGAACGATTTCCACCCTGTGTTCTGTGGAGCTGCAGGGTTTGGAAGAGATGGTTTGGAGCCACCGTGGAGAGCAGAGGGGCCAGACTTTGAGGCACTCATCCCACACACTAACCTCTACATCTCACACACATGCATATTCATACACTCCATGTAACCATGGCATGCACTCTGTTCTTTTCTCAGAGACGCTGCCATCTGTTTGATGTGACAGCATGCTGTACAGGACACGTGGCACTGTAGGTGATAAGGAAGTAGGGTCCAGTAGAGTATGCAAAGGTTTGGAAGCCACTGAACCAGATGACCTCTGAACTGTACCAGCCCCTGGAACCTTCGGCTGTCACTGGGATGGATGCACAGTCCTGTTTCAGATGTCTATTAGAAAGTAATGAGAGCGTTAAAGACAATGGGTGCTAGAGCCAGACTGCTTGGGTTCAAATCTGGCTTCTACCAATTACTGTGTGTCCTTGGGAAAGTTACTTAACCTCTCTGTGCTTTCATGTCCTCATCTCTAAAATGGATCTAAAGCAGTAGAGTTGTTGTGAGGATTAAATAGGTTAATAGGTAAAATGCTTAGAATCATGCTAACATATAGTAAATATAAGTATGGGCAATGATGATTTTATTGCTTAGCGTCTTTAGTGGCTCTTAACGTTTGGGGGGGGGGGGGGGTCGTGAATCCCTCTGTAAATTTGTTACAGCTGAGAACCCTTACCTTGGAAAAACCAGATACCAAAATATCTTGTGAATTCAGTTTAGTGAGCAGCGGGTGTGTGTCTTCATTGGAAAACTGAGGCCCCCAGCAGGAAGGCTTTGCCAGGATCATGCAGTACAATAGCAGTGGAGCAGGGACCAGAGCCCAGCTTCCCCAGTTTGCAGCCTAGTATTCTTTTCTTGCAAATGCAGATGTCTGAGGCAGCCACAAAGATTTGGATTCCAGTGCTGCTCTCCCCGCTGTGAGCTGTGTGACTTTTGCACGTTTCTGAATATCTGTGAGCCTCAGTTTGCTTGTTGGTAGAGACATACTGTACCTGAGGGGTGTTATTCCAGCCCCACTTCAGTGAGAGCACAAAATAGGTGAGCTACTACATCCTAACCCCCGTTCCTATGGTAACAGAAGGATGCTCTGGGAAGTGAAGACTCGCCTCCACACAGATGGCAAGCTAAGGGAATGGGGAGGATCTCCTCTGCAAAATGCGGTGGTAATGGAAAGTAAGTTGGCGCACTTCAGGGATGGCCCTGTGCCAAAGCGGGAAGGCTAACGCCTCATTCTGTCTTTTTATGTTGGCCCCTTGGCTAGAGATCCAGGAAGATGGTTCTCTCAAGAGGTGACCTCCAAACCAGGGTCCCTCCTCACTTCACAGGCCATCTCATCCTACTTCAAAAACTTGTAAAAGTGTGAATCGTTCAAGGAGGGAGCTACTTGTGAGACTGGCAGGGGTACCCAAGCATTTATATTCTGAATTCAGGACCCTTCCTTTGTTATCGCATGTACCTTGGTCTTTACGGAATGTTGCCCTGGGGCCCTGAAGCTGGTTGCAGGCTTGTGCTGGGGCACCAGCCTCCCCAGAACCCTGTCCCAGTCTTTACAGACACCTCTGCCTGTAGTGGCCGGGATCCTGGCCATTATGCTGCTTCTCAGGAGAGAGGCAGCTGTGCCCAAGGTCTCAACCCTGAAAGGAAGTGTTCCCATGGTCCTTTCCAGGGGAGCATTTTATAAAAATCATAGCAAGTCCTCCTCCTTCATCCCATGTTGGTAACATCTTTCCCTGAACAGCTGTATGATTAGTGCCTGGACTGTATATCATTGTGGCTCCATAGAGCCTTGCATTTTCCTGTAGTTTATGTTTTCATTCCCCAGACTGGCTTGTAAAAGGCCTAGAGAGGAGGGGAGCGTTTTACCACCTCTTTGCCAGTGGGTCTAGCCCGGTTCTGAACATACAAGAAAGCATAGTTGAACAATTTGGTGGGTTTTTTAAAATATTTATTGTTGAAAGTATTTCATATGTTCCCTTCTTTCCCCCCATTAAACTTCTAGCCTACCTCTGCCACCTGCCCCAGGAACTTTGCCACACAATTGCCTGTGTGCATGGGTTAGGCATATATGCATGCAAGTTCTTAGGTTGATCTCTTCCCGCCCACCCACCCCAGCCTTCCTTCTGAGATTCAGCAGTCTGTTCCATGCGTCTGTGTCTCTGGATCTATTTTGTTCATCGGTTTCTTTTGTTCATTAGATTCCACATATGAGTGAGATCATGTGATACTTGTCTTTCTCTGACTGGCTTATTTAGCTTAGCATAATACTTTCCAGGTCCCTCCATGTTGTCTCAAAGGATAAGAGATCCTTCTTTTAACCTAACCAAGCAAAACACAAAGGGCTGCTTGCTTTTCTTTCAGAAATAAATGCATGCATATGTAAATAAAGACACACATATACATGCATGTATATGTAAGTGGCACATAACTGGCTTTTTTTTGGGGGGGGGAGTATTTTGGTGACTCAACACAACCTATCAAATAATAAATAACCAGGCAATTAACAGGTTCTGATAAATAATGGCTAATTAAATTTTATGGCAAATAGAGCAAAGCCAATCTACATTTATATTAGAAAGCACATCTCTTGAATTGCTGCAAATCTCTCAAATAAGGTATACATTTATTTAAGCACCTTCCAAAGGGGCCTGGTTTCATAGATTGCAATTTACTAAGAGATTGGACTGGGGATTTCCACGGCAAATAATTCCATTTACCTTACACCCAGGCCCCGTAACACGGCATGCCATGAATAACTCATTACGATCAGTGCAAGGTGTCAGCCACATAATAGGTGCAAGAGCATAAAGAATATATAAAAGGGGATGAATATACAGGTTCTTCACATTCCCTCAGGTTTATACCAGCACTCTCTTCTCCGGGGCCTTTAGCGAGGGAGAAGTAAAAGGAGTGAGTTGCACATAAGAGAAATTAGGATAAGAGATGTGTGCACTGAGGTGAGGGAGGCAATAGATGGACTGGGATGATGAGCTCAGAGACCAGCTTGCGAATACTGAAACAGGATGTGCAGCTCTCATTCTTCTGAAGCTAAGCTTGGGAGGCTGCGTTCCCATGGCAGGCGCCTCTGGTGCCTACTCGTCCTCCGTGGTCCAACCAAGTGCTGAGGTGGGGAAGAAATAAAAGGAGCCAGGGGGATCCCTCCAGTATCCACTGTCTCCATCAGTCACAGAAGGGCACCAGGAGCAGCTGGTTCCTCTGTGTTGTAGAGGGTGGTTAAGAGTCCTTCTGCAGGGTGCAAACAGCACGGAGCTGGGGCTGGAACTTGAACTTGGATCTCCTCATTCTCATTCTCCTGCCAGTTCCTTGGAAAGAGGAGGAAGAGATCTCCTATCTGTGTATCCTCTAGAGACCCCGGAGAAGGGGTTCTTTGTTGTCTTGTTTAATGGAGTGAAGCGTTTCAATCACATAAAGAATTTTGTGCCAAAACCGGTTTGGCTCAGTGGATAGAGCGTCGGCCTGCGGACTGAAGGGTCCCAGGTTCGATTCCTGTCAAGGGCATGTACCTGGGTTGTGGGCACATCCCCAGTGGGAGATGTGCAGGAGGCGGCTGATCGATGTTTCTCTCTCATTGATGTTTCTAACTCTCTATCTCTCTCCCTTCCTCTCTGTAAAAAATCATCAATAAAATATATATTTTTTTAAAAGAATTTTTTCATAATGTGCAGATTGGCTGTTGTATACGGGACATTGTTTCCAGGATAGTGAATTCTTGAGGAGACTAAACTTGGCAGAGTATTTTGAAAACGAGAGAGACCTATACACGCACTGGTGGTTGTCACTGTATTATTACAATGCATCGGCGACTTGGTATTTACTGAGCATATGCTGTGTAGCAGACTTTGTTCTCAGGATAGGGACTGGAGCGTGGAAGAAGAAAAAATAATGACAAAGTCCCTCCTCTCCTAGAGCTTTCCTTATTGGAAAGAGATTGGGAACATACACACAGAGAAGGGAGATTTTAGAAAGTGATGAATCCTGTGAGTAAAACAAGGGAATGGAGGATGGCACTAGCTCAAAGAGTCAGGAGAAGCCTGTCTGGGCTGAAACCCAAATGTCAAAAAGGAACCAGTCTCATCTTGAAGGGAAGAGGCTGAGAAAGCATTTCAGACGGAGAGAAGGGCAAACCACAAAGGCCATGGTACAGGTTTGTCAAGGGTCAGAGGAGAAAGAGTGGCCAGAGCACAGTGGGCAGGGCAAAGGAGGGGCCGAGAGAGAAATGGCCAAGGCCACTCATACCGGGCCTCCTCGGCTCTAAGGAGTTTGGATTTTAATTGACCCAGTCCCTGCTTTTCACAGACGCAGGAACCGAAGCCCAAAGGTGAAGTGACTTGTTCCAGGTCACTGAAATACTCTGTGGTTTTGGACATGCGATCTCTTCACTTCCTGACCGCTGTTCTGCTTAAGGGGGCATACGGCAGCGTTGACTGGTCAGCTAAGGCCTCCGAGATGGAACCCGACACGCCCCCGCACTCCTCTGTGATTTTTTTTCTAGTTTTTCTGATAACATTCTTTTCCTCCTAATTAGAGATGAGTATGTGTGCATAGCTTAGCTGTCTTATGAACAAAAGCAAAAAATAGAAGTGATTGTGAACCATGTAAGTTAACATTAGTCACTAAAATATTGAAATAGTCAAGATGGAAACAATGACCTGATGGGTCGCCCTGCAGTGGGCTCTGGTATCACAGCTGACATGGAATCATTCTTCAGTGTCATTATTTTTCTTCATCTATTATATCAAGATAATAGAACTCAGAGGGTTGTTACCGTATTCCACTGGACAGTGTACACAAAAAAGTACTTTGCATACAAAACTAGACAAAGTGCCCATCTAGGTATCTGGTATCATAATGTCCTGTTCCTTCCCACACGTGAGAATCGAGGGCAATTTGTGCCCCAGATCAGTCTGCCTCTTTTTGCTCTATACATCACATGCTGTTTACTGAGCACCCACTGAACGCCTTGAACTGTGTGTGCCATGTATGCCCAACTAGTTAATATTTCAGGAGTGACCCTCATTGTACCAAGCATTGTGAAGTTTACAGGAGGTTTAGTGAGACGTAGTTTTGCCTTAAAGAGCATAAGGGATACTCACAGGGATAATTTTCAAGTAGGATATTCTTAGGATTTTATATTTTCTAGATGCCAGAATGTATGTCGTTGGGAGGAAGAGAGAGAGGAGAGAAGGATGAAACTGGAGCAACCAGAAGGCTTTGTGGGAAAAGCTGAGGGGAGAGTAGAGGCCTGAACTGGGTAGGATTGGGGTAAACCTAGAAGAGATGGGGTGGTGGCCCTCCAGGCCAGGGGACTAAGAGCAATGTAGGCATGGGCTGGACATAGGGCAGGTGAGAAGGGGAGAGGATGGTGAGGAGGTAGTGACCTCTGACCCTACCTGGATTAGATGACTTGTGAGGAAAGGGGCATTGTGAGGAGCTGGTGCAGGAAATTTGGGTACCAATGCTGCTTTGTCCCCGTGATGTGAATGTGGCCTTGGTGCTTCCAAGCTGAAGAGCCCAGAAACACTGATACTTTTAAATGTCTCATAGTTCCTGTTGAAGGTTCATAAAAAGCCCCAGAGATAAAAAGGCAGGGATGTGGCAGAATCCTCTCTTGCCACACTATCTGTACAGAGGAGTCCCTAGCAGCTACCTGTCCTGTTTGGGAACTAGGATTTCAAAAAGAATATATACTGCATCTTATTCCACTCACCTCTCCCAACAATTTGTTTTCTGAGTTCTTTGACAAGTAAATTGACTCTTTAGAAAGCTGAGAAAGGCTTCCTGACAGTTCTGGTTACAGTGACTCTATGCTGGTCCCCCAAGCCCCCTCAGACTCCCCCATCAGAGTTTAGTGCCATTGCCTGTCTGTGTCTGACCCCCACAAGACCACAGGCCATTTGAGGTGAGCAGGTCCCATATTTGTTTTTATGTCCACCATTCATATGCCTTGCATAGTACCAGGCACTTAGTAGAGATTTGATTCATATTTAATATATTAAACTGAGACCAGCTTTCCTCAAGCTGAGGGTAGTGGGTGGGCTAGAAAGAAGTTGGGATCAGAACTTAGAGCCCATTGGGCCTGACAAAAGGTTGGATCTGATGAGAGTTCAGGAGAGGATTGGCCAGAAGAGGAAGGAAGTAAATAGTAAGCATCAACATGCACTGCCTGCCCCCTTCTCAGCAGAGCCTTTCATGGGGATGAATGGAATAAAATTAGCAAAATCATTAGCAGGGTGATAACCAGAGTCCCCTCATGCTGGGAGCTGGGAGGTAACCAGAGGTGTTCTCTGCTCTGGGCTGCCAAGCCTTCCAGATAGATCACTGTTGCTTTCCTGTGGAGACAGAGTAAAGGATGCTCAAACCGGGCAGGCCCCAGGGTCCCCTCTGTCATGAGATCTCTGGGGGGAAATGGGGGAAGGGTGAGGGAGAGAAAAAGTACAAAGCTGACTCCAGTCGTCTCTTCTTTGGAGGCAAGTGAGCCTCACTTAGGAGCACTGAGATTTGGAGCCTGAGTCTGGGCTTTGAAATTAGATATTCCAAGGTTTGAATCCAACATCTTCCATTTACTATTTCAGTCGCCAATAGCAAGGGAACATTCAGTAAAGGGTAGAGGTAGTTATCACCTCCTATGGCAATCCTCATACTGCAGATCAAGAAAACAGAAGGGCATATCTTCCAGAGAGGCCCAGGCAAGGACCAGAGAGCTAGAAAAGGGTCATTTTTTAGTAGGTATCCTTTTTATCTCCTCTCTTAGTTCTGTATTGTTTTGTTAAAAGATAAAACCTCGAGAAGTGAACCAGAAATGATTTCAATTCACTCTGTCAACGCTTTGGGCAGGATAATTAACTGTAAGCGCACAACAAATAAACCATGAATTTTCAGTGGCTTCATGGGTAATAACTTACTTCTCTCTCATATCACAGCCCAGTGTGGGCTGGGAGACCATTCTTCGACCCATAGCCAGGCCATCCTCCAAGGTCTTCAAGGTCACTGAGGCAGGTGGCAAGGAATAGAGGAGATTCGCCAGCTCTTACCTGCCTCAGCCTCCTAGTGGCACGTGTCACACTGCCACTCACAGGCCATTGGCCAGCACTAGTTACAAGGGTCCAACCTGAATGGATTGTTATAAGCACTTGGTATAATACCCAGTCGAGAGTTACTGTTCGATAACTGTTAGTTGTTATTTTTCTTCTAGCCTGTTGGAATTTCATCCATTTACCAACTTTTTTTTTTTTGATGGTTTTTTTTTTTATTAAATCTTTATTGTTCAGATTATTACATTTGTTCCTCTTTTTTCCCCCCATAACTCCCCTCCTCCCAGTTCCTGCCCCACCCTCCGCCCTCACTCCCCACCCACTGTCCTCATCCATAGTTGCACGATTTTTGTCCAGTCTCTTCCCACATCTCCCACACCTCTTTCCCCCCCAAGAATAGTCAGTCCATTCCCTTTCTATGTCCCTGATTCTATTATAATCACCAGTTCATTCTGTTCATCAGATTATTTATTCACTTGATTCTTAGATTCACTTGTTGATAGATGCATATTTGTTGTTCATAATTTGTATCTTTACCTTTTTCTTCCTCTTCCTCTTCTTAAAGGATACCTTTCAGCATTTCATATAATCCTGGTTTGGTGGTGATGAACTCCTTTAGCTTTTCCTTATCTGTGAAGCTCTTTATCTGACCTTCAATTCTGAATGATAGCTTTGCTGGATAAAGTAATCTTGGTTGTAGGTTCTTGGTATTCATCACTTTGAATATTTCTTGCCACTCCCTTCTGGCCTGCAAAGTTTCTGTTGAGAAATCCGCTGACAGTCGTATGGGTATTCCCTTGTAGGTAACTGAGTTTCTTTCTCTTGCTGCTTTTAAGATTCTCTCTTTGTCTTTTGCTCTTGGCATTTTAATTATGATGTGTCTTGGTGTGGTCCTCTTTGGATTCCTTTTGTTTGGGGTTCTCCGCGCTTCCTGGACCTGTAAGTCCATTTCTTTCACCAGGTGGGGGAAGTTTTCTGTCATTATTTCTTCAAATAGGTTTTCAATATCTTTCTCTCTCTCATCTTCTGGCACCCCTATAATTCTGATGTTGGTACGCTTGAAGCTGTCCCAGAGGCTCCTTACACTATCCTCGCATTTTTGGATTCTTTTTTCATTCCGACCCTCCGGTTGGGTGTTTTTTGCTTCCTCGCATTTCAAATCATTGACTTGATTCTTGCGCTCCTCTGGTCTGCTGTCAGGAGTCTGTATAATATTCGTTATTTCAGTCCGTGTATGCTTAATTTCTAGTTGGTTCCCCATCATAACATCAAGGGTCTCATTAGTTTTCTTGTAGATCTCATTAAGTTTATCGGCGGCTTCTAAACAGTTCTTGAGAGACCTTAAAAGTGTGGTTCTGAACTCTATATCTTCCATTGACAATTTTGTCCTGTTTCTTTGTCTCCGCATTTTGTTATGCTTTCTTGGTGCACCCCCTAGTGGTCTTTGTGCGCAGTCTTGTAGTTAAGCCTTGATTGTTGTAGCTAATACCAGGGAGGGTTTGACCTCCAGGCCAAGTGGCTGTGAGAATCAGCTGTGTCTGCAGTGAGAGAACTTCTGTCCTCTAGGGAGGTGCTAATCTAGCCTTTGCCTGAGGCTATCCAGCAAATGCCTCTGTGCAGGGCTTGGGCGGGGCGGGTCGCACAGGATCCACAGGGTGGGCCGGAGAGAGCAGTTATGGCGGCTCTCAGTCCTGTCCCCAGGGGCTCTGCCTCTCTGAGTCCCAACAACCGCTGCAAACCTCGGAGAGAAAGCTGCACTCGCTCTGACCGAAGCCAGACAGTCCCGCTTCTCCCGTTTGAGTCTGGGTCCCTAAAGACTCGCCCGTATCTGGAGCTCAGAGTCTGCGACTCCCTCCCGATTGAAAACGCCAACCGCGCCCTCCGCCGCCAGCCCGCTCCGCGCACTCCGCACCTCAGAATTTGACTTCAGCACTGTGCCTCCTCTGAGTGTCCGTATGCGTTTCTCTTTCCTCCTAGTTGTAGGACTTCCACTCAGCCAGCGGTCCTGTGGTTCTGGGTGATGTCCGTTCAGTCTTTTAGTTTCACTTTTGAAGTAGTTGTTCAAGGCAGCAAACTCCGGCGTTAACCTATGCCGCCATCTTGGTTCTCCCATTTACCAACTTTTTGTATAGCCTTGGGAATCTCTCCCTCTCTCTAGGCCCCAGTTGTCCCATTTGTGAATAGAAGAAAGTTGTCTCAGTACCCCCCAAGGCCCCCTCTAGGTGGCATTCCACGCCTCTCACACTGCACAGTCAGACGCCACATGAAGCAACGCTGTCTTGCATGGGCACCTAAAGAAAGCATAAGGTCTCCGTGAAAATAAACACGTGGTTAATGTTGGCAACAGAAGTGCCAGCAGCCCCCAGCTTCTTAAGATGATAATAGCTATCATTTGCAGAGTGCTTGCTACGTGCCAACCACTCCTAAGAACATTATAGACACATTATTGTGGGCAATTCAAGAATCAACTCATCCCTTTCCTTCTCTCTTGCTGATGTTGGCAAAATATATATGGCAATTTGGGCTGGCAGGCTTGATGAGGTGTCACATTAGCTAAAATATATATCACAGCTAATGTGACTGATACACAAACACACCCATATATATACATATATATATATATATACAAATACATATGTATACATGTATATACAGGATGGAGCAAATGTAGGTTTACAATTGTTCACATGGAAAAATAATACAATAATTAATAAGTAGTAATGCAAGATTTTGCATAATTACAACTGTAAGCCTATATTTGCCCTACCCAGTATATACATGTGTGTATGTGTGTGTGTATGATTGTGTGTGTGTGTGGGTGTGAGGGAGGGAGAGAAAGAGAGTGAGTGAGAGACAGGGAGTGAGGGAGAGAGAGAGAGAGAGAGAGGATAATGTAATTACCTTTCAGGGCTGTCTGCCCATCTTTCATGTCTAGATGGTGAGGACCCAGGAGAGGAAAACCTAATGTCTATTGGATAACAACTAAGTTCCAGGCATCTCACATAGGCTGCCTCATCTACTCCTCACAGTGACCCTGTGTGTAGGTACTACTCGTATATTTATTTGTAGATAAATACATAAGATGCAAAGAGATTAAGTAGCATGCTCAGCTAGGAGGCTAGACCCCTACCTGGCAACTCCAGAGCCTTTATACTATTAAGTTTCTAAACTTAAGCTCCTTTAAAAAAAAAAAACAAGTAACCATGTCTAGCGTCCTGAATAGTAATAAGAGAACTGGGATCTTTCCTGGTCCTGGAAAGAAGTGCAAGAGTGCTGTCTGAGGCCCTCAGTCTTCATGCCTTTGGTGACAAAAGCAACCAGGTGATTCCACCCCATGGATATTCTGACTTCCACATGTCACCCCGCAGACACTAACTGCATCACTAGTTGGGGATGACCTTCTGGTCTAAAGACACAGCCCCCCACGCCTGCTACAGACCTCACTGACTTAGGATGCCCATAGAGCTGAGGCTTACAGCGACTCTGCACACCTGCACTCCTTTCTGCACAAGGAACACAGAGAGGGAAGACAGGGCCATACTCTGCTCCTATTTTGCTATTGTTGGAAGGGTGATCCCTGCAGGGAGCAACCAGGCTGTAACTTTGTCAGGCATGTGACAGTGACTCCTTAAATGATGACTGGCAGCATTCTGCAGTGAGCCGACTGGGAGAACAATAGGGATGTTAAAATTTCATCAAGACATCTGTAATATTTCATGTGCAGTGGGCCGGCCGTCAGATGGTTAGGTAGTTAGTCTTTTGTGCAACAGGAAAGAGCAGATTCATGGTAATGCAAGTCTTCCATTTACCGGGAGGGAGCTCTGTGGTTCTGGTCCATTGAGGGCTCTGTGGTGCCCACTTGCCATGGAGACAAAAAAAAAAAAAATGTGTTTGAGCCTGTGAGAGCTTGTGCACCAGGGCCCGCTGGAGAGGTCTTTCTGTGTTTCCTGAGTGGTGAGCTGGGGACCACACGTGGGATCCCTTCAAAGCCCTGTGCCTGCCACCACCTCGGTCTCACTACAGTTAGAAAAGGACTGGCTTTGCTGGACCCAGTCTAGTGACTTAGAAACTTCGAGTCAGCAGACCAGGTTCAGGTCTTGGGTCTGACACAATGAATCTACATAACCCTGAGCCAGGTGGTGAGCCTCCGCCTTCCTATCTGTAAGATATGGATGTAATGTTTAGACTAGAAGGTCTCTGAGACTCCTTCCTTTTTAGAATGTCACATGGCAGATAAAGAACTCTCGGCCATTTTCTGCTGCTATTAATATAGTTAACTCATATTATTAGTTTGGGGGGCAAGGCCGTTGATCTAATAGGTTCTCGGCTCCAAGAAGGCAGACTTGTTTTGTTTTGAGATTCTGTCTCCTGTGTCCAAGGGGACACAAAGTGGGTGCTTAATGAATGTCAGGTGGAAAGTAGTTGGGTGGGTGCAGTTTCTCTTCTGAATTAAACATTGCCTCCCATGGACACCCATAGCCTGTACTGACATGCACCCATCAGATGTCGGCTCACCCTTCTGTGTATACTCCCGCACGTGAAGTGTGTCTGTGCTAATTGCTGGTGACAAACTCCCTGGAGCTTACGCAGTGGATCCCTTTAGTCATCTGGCTCTGTGTCCTAGTTTAGTCTGTCACTTATCAGTTACCATGTCTTTGCAGTTACAGTGTCCTTTCCCATCTCTCAGAATATTCCAAAATATTAATCCATCAGTCATCTAATTATCTACTCTATGCTAGGACCCTCTGACAGGTTCTACAGGAAAAAAATAAATTAGGAAAAACTGGCCATCAAGGAGTCTGGCCATCTGGGAAAAGCAAAGATGCATCCGTTTTTCTCTGTCATCCTCAGTTCTTACCCTGTTATTATTTTTTCTTCTCCACTATGAGCTCCATTCCTTTCCCCCACAGCAGACTTCAAAGCCATGTTCCACGCTGCCATTCTTTATCTCTTCAAATGCCCAGGGTGTCTCATTTTCAGGGAACTTTGACCCCACAGGTTCTCACCCACACATGTGCCACAATTTCTCACGTTGCTGAGAGTTCAAGAGCAAGGGCACCATTAGAGACCCTGGTGTCAAGAGTGGTGAGTTCATTTCTCTGAGGTCACGTAGCACATCGATCACAAGGCCAGCCTAGGAAATAGAATGCCAAGCCCACCCAGTCCATGCTCTTGATTCTCCTGACCATAAGGACGTTTTCTGGACATCTTATCCTATCTCTGAGCTATTACCGAAGCAACAAGACTTCTCTTTTATCTTATAAAAATGGTCTTTTTTTTAAATATAATTTCACCATACACTTAAAAGAGGGGAACATTTTTCTGTAAAGCTAACATTTGATTATGAATTTTCATTATAGAAACAGTGATATGCTTAATGTTTAGTTACTTCTCACATTAAACCCTGTTGTACATGAGCTCATACCTTTGCTCTTTCCAGAATGAGTGGAAGCAGGTGCATTTTGGAGCTTGCCCAACACAGATGGGCTTTGAGCTCAATTCTGTTACTCTCCAGCCATGTTACCTGAGGCAAGTTCACTGAACATTTTCACCAGCAGAATGTAGGTTCTTTATTTAAAGGACTATGGCCTGTGGTTGTTGGGGAGATTGAGTGAGGTGGAGACTATAAACGTAATGCTTTGCAGATAACTTGAAGCTCCCTAACCTACTGTCTGAATCAAGTTCAACAATTTATTGGTCTCCTGAATGTGCAAGGCCTGTTGATAGATGCAGAAAAGGACTGAGCCAGCTGACTCATTTCCAAAACCAATATTTAATATGTGGCTTCCTACCCAATCCGCAGACTTCCAAGTCTCAGCTCAGATATCATCTCTATAGAGAGGCCTTCCCTTCTGCCATATCTAAAACCAGCCCCTAATGACTCATTGTAGTGTCACCTTGTGTATTTCCTTCCTGGTGTAACAGGGTTTTGTTGAGTGCCTTCTGGGAGTCGGAGTTCATGGTTTCTTTTTCCATTTCTCACTAAAAACTGTGTTGCAGCCCCAGTCCTAAGCCACTTCTGACAAAGCAACTGACTCTCAATATTTCTTCATGTAATACAAACGCTTCCATATCAACTCTATCGCTTTGACTTCCTTGTGGAACTGGAAATGAGGCTCGTTGGGGATGATATTTGGCACCACCGCTGAAGAGAAATGCTGGCTTCACACAGCCAACAAAGGGAGGTTCTGTGTGGGTGGCTGTGTGCAGGGGAGGGCTGGACAGCCCAGGCTCCATGCCTCCCAAAGCTCACCATTTAGAAAGGGGGACTGACTATATCCAGATAAGTACATAATTACTTATGAAGGAAGACAGAAAGCATGCAGTGACAAAACTTGTGTTTTGGTTTTCCTTGTTAATATAAAGCATAAAGCATGGCCTTGGATGGAAGCAGATAACTAAGTTGATAGCAGGTTCTTTCTTAGCCGACAGCTTGGGGAAGCCTGGGGGATAAGGTTCTAGGCTGGAAAGAAATTGGGGCCTCGGGGAAACAGCGGGCCGGGCCGGGGTGGCTGGATCAGGAGAGACATGGAGAGAGGCCTGAGGACACAGCTGGAGGGGTGGGCAGGGGCCAGATCACAGAGTCCTTAAAGGACTTGGACAGATTTGGGGTTTTACTCTGAATGCAATGAGAAGCCATAGGGAAGCCTCAACCACAGAAGTGACACAATTTGATTCGTTAAAGATTACTGTGTCTCACTAATGGACACCTAAATTTTTAAAAGGTTAACTTTCTGATTAAGACAAATTATTATGAATAGCTATAAAATAATTATTACAATAAAATTCTCTCTATATTATTTGTTATTAGAGAAAAATAACAAATGACAATTTTATACTGAAGCGTGTTATCAGGCACAAGTCCGGGCACTTGCCTCTACAAAACAAGTGTTATCCCTATTTTAAAGACTCAGAGGTTCGATAATTTCCCCAGGTTTACAAAACTGTGAGACTAGCTTCCTAAGGAAACCAATAGGACCAATGGACACGTCTCTTTCTAGCAAAACTCATCTGCAACTTTTGGCCCTCGGGGCATGTTTAGACCTGTGTCCCAGCTCTAAGCTAATGGCCTTTGCAAAGGAAATCGGTCACCCAAGGAAAGGAGGAGCAGATGGAGGAGTCACTGGGTGAAGAACACGTGTTGGGGGGACTCCCGGGCCAGGGACAGCGAGCCCACGAGGGTCACCCAGAGTGTGGTGGGCTCCTCTCCACTTGGCAAAGGAACTTGAGGGACAAGTCAGGGACCCAGACAGTCTCAGCAAAATGAAACATTTGGAAAAGAGGAACAGACTCAGCACCGCACAAACACGGGCATCTGTTCTTCACACAAAAGTCCTCAAAAACTTACAGAAACTTATAAAAATATGGTCATAACTTTCACCAGCATGCAGACCCTGGGCTGGTTTTTAGAATGGCTCATAAAATGAGGAAATTTGAAACACACTGCCTGGCCTTGAGGGAATTCTGTTGGCTACTTAATGAAGTTTCTTAGAAGCAGAACTCCTGGGTCTTCCAAGCAGAGTGACCAAGTCGGGCAGTGGTGTCGCCCTCTCTCTTGGCCTCTGCTGCGTTTGTGTTTTTTCTAACAGGTTCCTTTGTCAGAAGACTGATTTTCTCGTCTCTGAGCTCATTAATTTCTCAGCATTAATACATTCCCTGTGTCCTCTAATGAGGTGCCACCTCTCACATACTTATGGTAGTGAATGCCCACAGGCCACGGGTGCCCCTTCATGCACAAGCCAGTCCACACCTGTGATCTGCGCTGAGTGATGCATGGACAGTTGGGGAGCTACTTGTCAAGTGTGAGTCACCTAGAGCCTTTTATTCAATGCATCAAACAAATATTTGAGCTATTACTGCATTCCAGGTACTATTGTAGATGCCAGAGATTTTTGCAGAGAACAGAAGGCAAATATCTCTGCCTCCCAGCATGAGTAAACCATATCATAGGTTAGCAGTTCGTAAGTGCTGAGGGGGAAGAAGCAAAGAGTGGGGGAATAGAGGCTAGGAATGCTAGTGGCAACAGGGTACCGAGTGTTTGTAAATAGGGTGTTGAGAAGTTGACCCTTAACAGGGACTGTTTGAGGATATCTGGCCATGCAGATGTCTGGGGGAAGAGCAATACAGACCTTGGGGAGAGTGAGTAGAAGACCCTAGGAAGGGTGCATGACTGATATGTCCAAAAACTAGTAACAAGAGTGAGGAGGTCATGGTGAGGTTGAGATCTAAGAAGTAATGGGGCAGATAGCATGAGATCTTGGGGACCTGGGTGAGGGCTTGGGCTCTGACTCAGTACAATGGGGGCCAATGCTGAGTTCTGAGCAGAGGAGCAATGGGATCTCACTTGTGTTTTATTCATTACTTGTTTGTTTCTATTCACCTGATAGTTTTAATATTCCTGAATCAATGACATTAGAGCTTGCACAGCTTTCTCTAATTTTGTCACTCATCTACCCTCGCTGGCTGACATTCCTTTGTGAAGTGGAGCTTTCTCTCATCAACTCTGGGTATTTGATTGTCCAGGAATACATTTCCTGCTGGAAGGTAAAATAAATGCTTAGGTCATTGGCTTAAATGGCAAACTTTCAAGGATAGCTTTTTAAAAAATAAAATAAAATAAATAAATAGCCACCTAAAATGGAGACCTATGTGACTCATGCTTTAGAAGGACTCTCCCTTTTACATTATTTCTTTTTACCGGGGATGACATTTCAGCTGGGAGCCACTCCTTGCGTGAGCTGTTATCTTCTGGAGTTCCCTTGTGGGTGGTGCACCCATGACACCTGGAAGGAAAAGGAAGACCCCGGAGGAGAGGATGTTGATAGCACTTCCCTAGATTTGTTGGTCAGACGGGTGCATTGCTGTGTCCAGATCCTAAAGGGCAGCTTAGTGGGTGCCATGCTTCTTCTTGACAACCTTCATTCTTTAGTTGCGCTCAAATAGCTTCACCCGGTTTTACAGACGCTCCGAAATCTGTGCCAAGGTGATCTTTTAACTCCTTGATTCTTTTCCTATCTCCCTACACACACACACACACACACCTCTCTACATTCTAGACATTACTGTAACCCCTCTAAACTACCCAGTACCCCAAAAGCCAAAAGACACTCTTTTCTGTTCCACCTCCCAATTTTGTCTATGGTATACTTGCCCCTGATTTTATCGCTGGTACAATTTTCTCTTGGGACATCCTTCTCCAGTTTTCTATTCCTGTTGAACTTCATCCTTCAAAGCCTCCATCAAATGCGCCTTCCCTCATCCCCCCCCTTCGCAACCCCAAAGCTGAAATCTGTTTCCTCTTCTGCTCACCCACATCCCCTGGCTTCCCCCCTCTCGCTTGTTTCTCATGCTCTCAGTCAAATGAAAGTTACTAGTGTTCATGGTTATCTCAGCCGCCGGTTTACAAATGTCTTCAGAAGTGAGGCTGTTGCTCTAAAGCTTTCCATTTTTCCCAGTGGCTACAAGTAGTGTCTGGTTCATAGTAAGTGCTCACACATTCCTGGAAAGAATTTACACAGCAGCTGTAGCAATATTCAAAAGTCTGCTTTCCTTCATGCATTTAGCCAGCACCTATGGAGCATCTGTTGTGTCTCAACCAGGGCCGTGGACAGTACAAAAGTGAACCAGAAAGTAGATCCTGCCTTCTGGGAGACTCCAACTTAGAAGGAGAGAGAGAGGGCACGTACGTACTAGTACATTGCTAATGGCAAAATGAGAAGTGCAAACAGCTAGAGTCAAGAACAATGGTCAGATTCACTCTGGTGTTTCTCTTTGCCCCTGATACTTTCTCCGGCGGTCTCTGACTCATCCCACCAACAAGGATGAAAACAACTTTCACTAGGCCGACAGGGACTTTCTCTTGTCCCCACTAGAGCTTTCAGTGTCATCCCGATGTCCTTCCTGCGCAGAGAACAAAGACAGGTCATGTTTTTGCTCACTCGTTAATGCAGGCTGGGTTGCCACTCCAATGGGATTTTATAATTTTCTACCAGCAACCAAGACTTTTCTTTTCATGATTCCTATAAAACAGGAATCAATGCAGTTAGTCCGGAGGTTTAGCCAAGGTGACCACACACTCTGGCTTCCTCCGACTTGCCTGAACGTTTTCTGGGTCCATTGTCTGTGTGGGTTTGTCAGCCAGCCCTGCACACACATCTGGGAGAAGAAAGACACTCACTAAAGAACTGCCTTTTCTCTAATTTCCTGCTGGTTCTGACTTGCCGTTTCCCATCTGGGCCGTGCAGGGTGCTACCTTCCTTGTTAGAATCACAGTGTGCTCCTTGCACCCTCTCTCCTTACTAGAAGAGGCGAGCTGAGAACAGTTGGAGCTTTGCAATTCTCAGTTCGTTTCTTTTCTGCTTACTTAGTCATTCACTTATGTATTCATTTATTCAACAAATTCTGATTAAGCCCCTCCCTTTTTGTGTACTCTGCCTATTCCCAAAAGGATCAGAGGTGGCCTAGGGGATCAAACATAATGCAAATCAGGGTAGCCAGGATTAAAAACAGAAAAGGAGCAGGAGGCCTTGCCACCACCTCCAAAGGTGCTTGGAGTTTGGCCATAGCTCTATTTCAGCAAAAGAGAGATTTGTCAGATTTCTGGGTTGTTGCTTTCTATCCAACCAAAACATGCAAATTTGTGTGCAGCGTATAATTTTTTCCCCCTAAGTGAATAGGTTTATTGAGCATTTAGTGAACATTTAGTGGAGTGCTTTGTTCTTATATGCAAATACCTTCATAATAAATGAAAGAATTAATTCACTGGTTCCCAAATTTTAGTCATTTGCCTTCTACTTTTCAAATTTTCACTTAACTACATGACTGTTATTTATTTTATAGTTATTTAAATTAGCTTTTAAGTTTATTCTTTAAAAACTTGTGCTTTTCATCAATGGAATATTTATATCGATTGTCATAACTAGAAAGTAATGATAAAATAAATGTAATAAAAACTAGCATCCCTTTCCAAGTAAACAATGGTATATATCAGTGATGGTGAACCTTTTGAGCTCGGCGTGTCAGCATTTTGAAAAACCCTAACTTAACTCTGGTGCCGTGTCACATATAGAAATTTTTTGATATTTGCAACCATAGTAAAACAAAGACTTATATTTTTGATATTTATTTTATATATTTAAATGCCATTTAACAAAGAAAAATCAACCAAAAAATGAGTTCGCGTGTCACCTCTGACACGCGTGTCATAGGTTCGCCATCACTGGTATATATCTACCTAAAACCCTAAGCTGTACTATCTTCATTTGTGTTACAAGGGAGGTTTGAAGGTGTTTAGGACTAAAATTGCACTAACACCTATTCTGCTGAATAATTTCTGCACAGATGCACATGAAAAACTTCTCATTCTTTGGAAAGGGGATTCACATCTATTCCATTCAAACACAAACACATATGCATCATAGACTCTGCGACTAAAAATTCCACTTTAAACTAGTAGCGATAGCATAACTCTGAATGTTCCCCACTCTTTGTCATTGACCTCCTGAACCAAGTCAGGAGTATTATATATGGAGATTGGCCTGTGTTTTGGATTTGTGTACAGGTTATTAAAATTATACAATTTTAGAAACACCTGAGATTCATCCTATTGACCTCCTGTGTGGCTAGCTGCTCAGGAAAAAATCTCAGTTCTGTGTGTTTTTTAAAATAAAGGAGCCTCACACTAAAGCCAAGAGCTTGTTTCTATTTAAAATAGATGTGGCTCATTGGTTGAGCACCAACCTATAAACCAGGAGGTCACAGTTCGATTCCTGGTCAAGGCACATGCCTGGGTTGCAGGCTCGATCCCCAGTATGGGGCATGCAGGAGGCAGCCAATCAATGATTCTCTCTCATCGTTGATGTTTCTATCTCTCTCACTCTCTCTCTGTCTTTTTCTCTGAAATTTCAGTTCTGTAGATGCTTTTATATTCAGTTTTATATGACTCTTATAAGATCCTCGACATACGCAGAGATATTTATGCAACCTATACAGTTTGTTTGTTGTTTGTTTGTTTGTTTGCTTGTTTGTTTTTGGTCCTAGATTGGTGCCTCCTTCATGATTACTGTTCTGGAAACCTCTATTTAATTTGCCATGTCAGCAGAGAGATCTTAGAAGCCTAACAACTATATCAGGGGCCTTGACATTCTTTAAAAGTTACAATTCTTGATTTCTAAAATTCTTCCCTAAATCTAATCAATGAAATACTTTCAATATGCCTATACACATTTATAGTTTCCCTTTTGTCAGGGAAACTTAAGGACAGACCTTTTGATCCTGTTTAGGATAAACCACTAATGTCAAAGCTATAGTGTGTGTGATGATCCAGTGAGAAAAGCACTGGGTAGGATGTCTCTTCCCCTGCCACTTCTTTGTGCTTGGACTGTTAGGCGGCCTTTTAACTTATTGCTCTGGCTCCATTATAATGACTCATTCTAACTAACATCAAATGCATTTTGCCAACTAATACCTGACCCCAAATCACCATCCCAATTCAAGACCTCTGATTGACTACTTGTTGCCTAGAGGAGTAATAATGATAGTAACATTAGTAATTATGGGAACCAGAACTTTTTCGATTTACTCTAAGCTAGCTAGACACTATGAAATATACTTTACATACATTTTATCATTTAATTTTTATAATAACTCTCCAAAATCTTATGGTTGTGGGAACTGAGGCTCAATAGAGGTTAGGTAATCTACCCAAGATTACATAGCTAGTACTTGATGGAACCAGAATTCAAACTCAGATCTGTCTGATGAAGTTCATACTCATAGCCATGATACTATTCTGACTCTTCTTCCTAGGGAAACCAGGTTCCTTGGCTCATTTTTTCATAAAAATGGAAACCCTTCATTTGTCTCATAAATGTCTTAATACTCTGTAACGCATATCCTCTTCTCCAGCTGTTTTCTTTTTATTGTCTTTAAAAGTCATATTCCATCTTTTAATTCTTTAGTGTGTGTGTTTTTTATTCCTCCCAACTTTTCCACCTGTGTTCTTCCTTTTTGCCTTTAGGTATTGTCCCCATCTTCTGCGACCTCAGTCAGTCATTCAATAAACAGGTTATTATTAAGCACCTACTGATTGGTCATTATCTCTGTCTGTCATGAACTCACTGACTCCTGGGGGCATCAAATATGGAGGGGGATCTATTCCATAATAAAAATAGCTGGAAAACTGCCTAGTGCTCAAAAGTATTGGGAAAGGATTAAAGTCTAATCTCTTTATTAAATCGTGTCTAATAATTTCAGTGGTAAATAATCTTATTTCTTCCAGGTAAAGTACAATAAATTCCTTGAGCATAAAACAAACCCCTGCATTTCTTTTGTATAACTTTCATTTTGCTTGTTTAGTGAAGATTCACAGAGACCCTTGATTTCTCATGGCTAAAATTCAGACAAATAGCACTGACTTATCAAAGTCATCATAAGAAGATTTTTCTCTACAACCTCTTCCATTATCTTTCAGTTTGTTTGAAGAATTTTATAATCCTGTTTTGGCTTCTTTTGTTAACTTTTTTTGAAGTGGGAAAATTTCATGAGTACTTATTTATTTAAGTATAGTTGGTATATAAAACTGTCAGTTATATTAGTCCCAGGTGTACAATATTGCCATTTGACATTTTTATACCTTGTAATGTGATCACCCCACTAATCTTAATATTTTTTGATGGGAATAATTGTGGTAATTTGTTAAAGTTGTTGGAGAATTAAATGAGTTGAATTATTTACTAGTAGATAATAACATGCCTGTTATTATTTACACTTACTAAGCAGCTCTGGAAATGGGCCTGTGCTTTGAGGACTCCATAATCATTGGTCAGCATGACAGCCTGAGAGAGACTCCAGACTCTTGTCCCAGAATGATGTGTGCCTCCCTTTTGACTGGGGAAGTGGCGAGGGAAAGAGCACTGGCCTCAGGAGTGGGGTCATGGGGTCTGTGGTCCCATCTCTGCCACCAACTTCCTGTGTGGCCTTGAGATATGAACTTCTCTAGGTGTCTGTGGCCTCACCCACAGCACAAAGAAGCGGCACTAAATGACCTCTAATTACCTTCGGAGGCCAACTTTCCGTGATTAACCAAGTCTGAGTCTGGTCACACTTGTGCCAAGAAGCCACAGGATACTGAGAAAAGGGAGGAAAGGAGCAAGGACTTGCAACATGCCCCTCTCTAGCAGATGGGGAAATGTGAAATGCCAAGTGCCTTTTTAAAACCTCCAGACTATCGAAAGCGTTAGGAAAATTTCATGTTCTTAAAAACCGCTAGCTTGTGTCTTTCAGCTCTTCAGATGTTTAGATGTTGTGGGTGATTTATCTTTTCTAAAATGTTTTCTGTATCCCTGTTTCTTCTGAGTAGTCTGATAGGATCCTATAGTACTCATAAATTCACAGTTACCCTAGCAACCAACCGAGATCATCGAGAAGGATTATCATGAAATTATATTAATTTCTTCCCACCTTTTATTCCCAAGCTTGGGAATATACCCCTCTTGCTTCCCTCAGAAAATAGGCTTGCTGCTTGTTCTACCTTCTCTTATATTTATGGACCCACCAATAACTACCCATCAATAGGGCAACTGACTCATAACATTTACCCCAACTACAAGAGTTAGAGGAAACTCAGAATAAAAGATTATACATGAAAATTTCCGGACAAAAGGCAAGATGGCGGCATAGGTTAATGCCGGAGATTGCTGCCTCGAACAACCACTTCAAAAAACAACTAAAAGACAGAACGGACATCATCCAGAACCACAGGTAGGCTGGCTGAGTGGAAATTCTACAACTAGGAGGAAAGAGAATATCATACCCAGACTCAGAGGAGGCGCAGTGCTGAAGTGAAATACTAAGATGCGGAGTGCACGCTGAGCAGGCTGAAGGCGGAGGGCGCGGTTGTTGTTTTCAATCAGAAGGGAGTTTCAGACTCTGAGCTCCAGATCCAGGCGAGTCTCTAGAGACCCAGACTCAAACGGGAGAAGCAGGACTGTTTGGCTTCGGTCGGAACTTGAAGGCAGCTTTCTCTCCGAGGTTTGCAGCGATTGCTTGGACTCTGTGAGGCAGAGCCCCTAGGGACGGAACTGAGAGCAGCCATAACTGCTCGCTCCGGCCCGCCCTGTAGATCCCTGGGGACCCGCCCCGCCCAAGCCCTGTGCAGAGCCATTTGCCGGATAGCCTCAGGCAAACGCTAGATTAGCACCGCCCTAGAGATCCAGCACAGAAGCTCTCCCACTGCAGACACTGTGGACTCCCATAGCCAGTTAGCCTGGAGGTCAAATCATCCCCGGTATTGCTGACAACAATCAAGGCTTAACTACAACAAGACTGCGCACAAAGACCACTAGGGGGTGCACCAAGAAAGCATAAAAAATGTGGAGACAAAGAAACAGGACAAAACTGTCAATGGAGGATATTGAGTTCAGAACCACACTTTTAAGGTCTCTTAAGAACTGTCTAGAAGCCGCTGATAAATGTAGTGAGATCCTCAAGAAATCTAATGAGACCCTCGATGTTATGATAAAGAACCAACTAGAAATTAAGCATACACAGACTGAAATAACGAATACTATACAGACTCCCAACAGCAGACCACAGGAGCGCAAGAATCAAGGCAAAGATTTGAAATGCGAAGAAGCAAAAAACACCCAACCAGAAAAGCAAAATGAAAAAAGAATCCGAAAATACGAAGATAGTGTAAGGAGCCTCTGGGACAGCTTCAAGCGTACCAACATCAGAATTATAGGGGTGCCAGAAGATGAGAGAGAGCAAGATATTGAAAACCTATTTGAAGAAATAATGACAGAAAACTTCCCCTACCTGGTCAAAGAAATAGACTTACAGGTCCAGGAAGCACAGAGAACCCCAAACAAAAGGAATCCAAAGAGGACCACACCAAGACACATCATAATTAAAATGCCAAGAGCAAAAGATAAAGAGAGAATCTTAAAAGCAGCAAGAGAAAGAAACTCAGTTACCCACAAGGGAATACCCATACGACTGTCAGCTGATTTCTCAACAGAAACTTTGCAGGCCAGAAGGGAGTGGCAAGAAATATTCAAAGTGATGAATACCAAGAACCTACAACCAAGATTACTTTATCCAGCAAAGCTATCATTCAGAACTGAAGGTCAGATAAAGAGCTTCACAGATAAGGAAAAGCTAAAGGAGTTCATCACCACCAAACCAGTATTATATGAAATGCTGAAAGGTATCCTTTAAGAAGAAGAAGAAGAAGAAAAAGGTAAAGATACAAATTATGAACAACAAACATGCATCTATCAACAAGTGAATCTAAGAATCAAGTGAATAAATAATCTGGTGATCATAATAGAATCAGGGACATAGAAAGGGAATGGACTGACTATTCTTGGGGGGGAAAGGGGTGTGGGAGATGCGGGAAGAGACTGGACAAAAATCGTGCACCTATGGATGAGGACAGTGGGTGGGGAGTGAGGGCGGAGGGTGGGGCGGGAACTGGGAGGAGGGGAGTTGTGGGGGGGAAAAAGAGGAACAAATGTAATAATCTGAACAATAAAGATTTAATTAAAATAAATAAATAAATAAATAAATAAAATAAAATAAAAAATTTGAGGACCTCTGGTACAGAGAGGAAGAAAAAAAAAATTTCCTTTTAGGGCAGGAATCAAAGCTCTCATTAAGCCCATTAATAATCATGATTTTCTGTATGTTTGAAGCATTCACATAATCCATAAGTATAATACGTTGTTCCTACTTATTTTGTTTAATCAAAAAGTAATCAATAAAAACTATGACTACTGTGAAGTGGGACTTTTGAAGCTTTGAGGCAAATTCATCACCAGAGTGCATGCAAAAGTCCCTGCAGAGGGCGTTTTCTTAAGTGCCCTTGAAACCCAGCAACTGACTTCTATTCCAGGCCCCCCAGGAGAGCTACAAGGTTATAATTGTGTCACACTTAATTACATGCATTGCCAAAGGTGGATGGGCAAAGTCATTTTTGTACCATTTGTAGAGAACAAAATTGCTTCTGAATTTTGATATCGCCGGCTCATTGAATTACAGAAAGTAGAAATGGATGCACGAACCATGTCTAACAGTGATGGTGCTGTGTAAACACGCAGCCGAGCCGAGAACAAGTGCCTTCGCTGTCTGGGCCTGGGGCCCACCCTCACAGACATGCTATTCTTCTCTTTCTCTGGCGGTCCAAGGGCGGCGGCTTACTTTCCCCTTTTCCTTTACTGGTCACAGTTGTTTCTTTCCGGGCCATCTTTTTCTCTGAATTTCCAAGCGAGTGTTAGCTTAAGGCCTGGCCTCAACACCATCAGCTATAATCAGAGAAATGAAAAACGCCATAGGAAGAGAAGTGATATTTTAGCTGAGATGTACAAGAGACACGATGCCGCATTCAAGCCTTGTTTTCCGTAGCTTCTCTTGGAGCCGGCTCAGAAGGGATGCCGGCTTTGCTGGGGTGAGTAAAGCAACCTGGCCCCTCCTATACCGTAGGGTAGCTACCGCCGATTCTAAGGTTTAAATCAGGCCCAGGGCAGAACTACTTTTGTTTATGCCACATTTGGAATTTCATGTGGCTTGCTGGGTGTGAGATCCACATCCCTTTTGTAACAGAATGTTGTCATTTTCTTCAGTTGATTTCGTTAGGATAAGCAGATAGCAAATGCTACTTCCTTATACAAGGGAGCTTGCAACCCTCTATGTACCTGAATACCTTTTATAACAAATAATCTACCCTGCATCATCCAGTGTGGCCCGAGGGAGCAGATGGAGTTAGTGTCGTGTTCTCAAAACAGAAAGAAACTACAGCTTTGGGGAGGAGAGTGAGATCATTGTGTGGCTTCCCAATTTCATCTTGATTAACTGAAGCTGGCACACGGCAGTAGTTTTCAGCGGTAGGTGGGAACTTTGGTCTTCTTTTGAGCTCAAAAGAGAAAACTGATGCTTAGAGGAAAATGTATTTACTCTCTGAATATTAAGTACTCGCTCCAGGAAAAGCCCCATGCATACAGGGAGGTCCGTGATGAGCACCTCTGGACAGTCCTCCTATGGCACACTGTTCAGGTTGGGGTCAAATGTCTCCAACCACAAGGTGAAAAGTCAGGTTTTGTAAATCCCTGCGCAGGTTGTTGTTTAGCCTGCAAATGTTCACATCCATGGTAGAACTCATTTGTGCTCTGAATGTGCTAGATAATTCTGGTCCCGGCAGCAGAGCGGAATTCAAACTTCTGGGGAGGAACTTGACCTCCAAGAGTCCATCAAGCAGCCTGCTCCTTTCTTCTTCAACAGCCCTTTCTCTGTTTCCAGATCTTGCAAACGCACAGTCGAGTGGGCTAGGAGTGTTATTCCATTAACAGATGCACTCCTACATGAGGCCATTAATCAGGCAAATCACAGATGTTGTTTTCTTTCAAGATGTTCCTATAATGACTCCTAATAACACCTACTGAATTTGTCATTTTATTGCCACTGATGACTTTTAAAAATTACATCAGATGACTTATTTCTTAAAGTCCATCTGTATGGATTTCAGTTGTATTTGTACCTTGGAGGGTTGGGATTTGTCCTCCAGTTGTCAGCACGTAGTTCTTAAAGGATGTAGCAGGGTAACCTCACACATGGGTAGATTCAAAGGCTCTGGAGACACTGGAGGTTGAAACTCACATGCCGAGTTTGCAAGCAAACAATAGTCTCCTTATGCTAAAAGATGGGTGTGCTCGTTCTGAGGCATATGGTGCTCATAAATCAGTTGAAGGAATGTGCGTTCTCAAAGGCAGAGCCAGGCAGGGACTTAGTGCGTCTGTCGGGTTTGCAGAGGGTGAGGCTGGGACCCAGAGAAATGAAGTCGGAGTTACTGAGACAAAGCAATGACCAGAATCCAAGGCTCATAGCTGCTGCTGGTGTTGGTTTCTCTAGCACACTTCTGAAAGTCCTTGCCATACCAGAAGGGACTGGCTCAAGCGCAAACTAAAACAGGCTGCTTTCTGAGACTGGTTCTACCCACTTACTCTCCTAAAAGCAAAACTTTGGCCAGACCTGGTTTAAACCTAGGAAGCTCTATCTTCATGGCTGATTAAATATCACCGATTTGTCCTTTATTCAGTGACATTGTTTTAAAATTTTCTTCTAAACAACTCAAGCATCTGGAGCCCTTTTTCCTTCTTATCTTTTAGTTCTCTATGAAATACATGCTTATTGAGAGATGAGTAAGCGGGTAGTAAGTAATAACGGTGGTGTGGCTGCAGTCCTCAGAAAACAGTACGCACTTGCTGCATTCTTATTTCTGAAGCTTTACTTGGAAGCGACATAGCCATGTGGCCTTCCGAATACCATTTTTGCCTGAGGTTCAGAGTTCTTGTTTGTAAAGCAAAGAAGACTTAATGATCTCAAAGGGGCCGTCTAGCTCTTCTTAACTAATATGTATTTATAAACACATATGTTATGTGTATAACATACATATACTGCATATGTAATAAATTCTGTATTTCGTAGACATAAACCTTGAGTGCCTGGGAATAATATTGAAAGTGGCCCTAGTTGTTCTGGCCCAGTGGATATAGCATTGGCCTGCAGACTGAAGGGTCCTGGGTTCGATTCCGGCCAAGGGCACATACCTGGGGTTGTGGGCTCGATAGGGGGAGTGCAGGAGGCAACCAATCAATGATTCTCTCTCATCATTGATGTTTCTATCTCTCTTTCCCTCTCCCTTCTTCTCTGAAATATATATATAATAGATATTTTTTAAAAGTGGATAGGTTGTGTTGGAAAAAAATCGGGTTACAAGGAATGTGTGAGCTGATGTACATGTCAGAGCTCAAAGGTAGTTCCATTGTGTTTTATTATCATCTGTCAAACTCGAAGCAAGACAGAGCCTAGAAAACAGATTGTCATGGAGGTGTATGATGACAGTGGTTTCCATGAACTGGTGTAAATATATTCAGAGAGACTTGTTCCCACTTAATAACCACATTTTTCCCTCTGCATTGCTGATGCATTCACTCATAGCATTTGAAAGGCAGTTTGTCCTTTGCTGTCAACTGAACTTGATAGAATAATAGAAGATCCTGAAAAATTCAATCAGATCTTGTTGCTTCTTGAGGGAATTTCTTGACTACTTACTCTATTTAAGGAGTAAAAGAGAAGACATTTTTTGGTCTTGTACAAAACACTGAACAAGTTTAATAGCTCACGTTCTAGCTATTTTCCCTTCTCAGCATCCCAGGGTGGTGCTGCTGGAACTTGGGGGCCCTTTAGGAGGGAAAAGCAATACCTAAGGGGTTGCTACAAGATTGCACTGTTATGAAATCAGAGGTGATAGCTATCAACTTATTTATTGCTCATAGCATTCTTAACAATCAGGAGACTTAAATTTAAGAAATGGTGAAATCAGTTTCTCTTAATCAACATATAAAATAGCTTGCACTGTCTCTTACATAACCTGGCCATCAAAGTATCCCAGAAACCAGATCCTCCCTGATATTGGCAATTCTGATGAAACACCCCAGTGGGTGTTTAATGTAGTTGTCACTTAGTTGCAAATGACTATATAAGGCATAGGGAATGTGCTTGGAGCTAGACCGGCCGTGGGCAAACTACGGCCCGCAGGCCTGGATCCGGCTGTTTGAAATGAATAAAACTAAAAAAAAAAAAAGACCGTACCCTTTTATGTAATGATGTTTACTTTGAGTTTATATTAGTTCACACAAACACTCCATCCATGCTTTTGTTCCGGCCCGCCCGTCCAGTTTAAGAACCCATTGTGGGCCTCGAGTCAAAAAGTTTGCCCACCCCTGAGCTAGACAGACAAGGGTTCAAGTTACTGACTTAACTATCTCTTTAAGTTCCAGCCTCTTTATCTATAAACTGAGGATAAAATATTCCTACTTCACAAGAGTGATCTGAGGATTAATTTAATTAAGGAGGTAATGCTGGAAATAACCAGAAGAGCTCATATTCACTGAGCACTTACTATCTGCCAGGTGCATGCCAATGGCAAGGACCATTTGAGCCCCAATAAATCTCTGAGGTAGGTACTACCATTAGCACCAGGTTATGGATGTGGGAACAGACCCCAGAAAGGACTTAATTAACTTTGCGAGACATCATGTAGTCTGGCTCCAGGTGCCTCTTCTTTTAAGGCTTTAAAACACTTGACATTGTTCTCAGCGTTTGAGTTGAACCATGTGAAATTACCTATATAAATAGCAAGTTCATGTGGTTCAGCCTAGTAAGTATTGAATATGGATTAGCAGTAGCTATAACTGCAATGGCTAATAATAGTATCAATAATAACATTGATTTTATCTTTGAATCTCCTTAATATAAGTAATGCAGGTGGCATTATAGTGTAAAGTTCATTAGCTTGGCAATCAGGAATTAGGTGAATTCTAGGTCTCAGTTTCCTCATTTAAAAGAATGGGGTCGGAAAAATAAATTAAATAATAGGATTGGCCTTTTTTTTTTAGCTCTAATAGTCAATAGCAGAGCTTTAAAAATTACCTATGAAAATAGCTATTTTTTTGTCCAATCATCTTGGACCAATACCTAGTTCTATTATCAATGAATAAGCACATTATCATCCACCACATGCTTGGATATTGCGGTAGGGTCAAATCAATGTACCCATTTCTCAGTACACATTCTCAACTTCTGTATGTAACAGTTGTAAACTCGTAATAGTGTCCCTGAACTGACACTGGTCCATGGACTATACATTGAGTAACCTTGGAATTCTATGATAAATATAAGTAAACTCTTAAAGAAAAGGCAGTGTGTGTGTGTCTGCACACATGCACGTGTGCACATGTGCGCTCGCGTATACACGCACATATCTTCACCCCTTTAAAAATCTATTATTTGGAGATCAGAAATGAATATAATGAAAAACGTAGGGAATTTTATAAAGAAAGGCCACAGATGTGTGATAGTGATAATATTACTTGGGGCATTTGAAATAAGATCTGAAAAGCAATATGTGTACCAAAGTCTGTTAGTACATCTATTTTTTAAAAATGTTTTAATTTAAACAATAACCACCTTGCGTGTTGTCATGTTTGAAACAGTAGGGAAATGGAGGTAAATGAAACATGGCCCTATCCTACAGAAGCCCACGATCTAGCCAAAGGTGCCAGCGTACAACACATAGTTGTAAAATAGTAGATAATTCTCTGAAGAAAAATCAAGGAAGAAGTATTTAATTTGGCTTGGGTGTCAGCAGGGACTGCACCTGTAAGGTGTATTTTTTTAATATTTTATTGTTTAGAATGCTTTTTTTTTATTTAAAAATATTCTGATTAGTGAATAACTTACATACAATAGACTAATCTTCAGCACACAACATGATGAATTATAACAAAGTGAACATGCCCACATGGTCAGTTGGTCAAGAAATCACCACTTGATAGAGAAATAGAACAATCTGTATATGATCAGTGTTAGACACTCCTTGTTTTTTTCAAAGGAATCATGAGTGAAGCCACATGGCCCCTAAATTGGAATGTTTTAAATAATGAATTCAATTGCTTTAATAGATATAGGGCAATTTAGATTTTTTCTTCTTATATCAATTGATAGGTTTTATTTTTATAGGAACATGTCCATACCATCTAAATTTTTAATTTTATTGATCTAATGTCACTCATAATATTTTCCAATGGTATTTTTTGTCGGTTGAAGCTTTAATGATACTTTTTTCATTCCCTTCATAGTACTGGCTATTTGTGCCTTCTCTTTCTTTTTTAGATTAGCCTTCCCAAGGGTATAACAGTTTTATTAGGTTTTTCTGAGTGGCAACTTTGGGATCTTAAAAATTCTAGCTACAGTACATTATTCTTAAAATTTCACTAACGTTCTTCCATTTGCATTCTTTGGGTTTCATTTGCTTTTTTCCCCCACCTTATCTCTTTGAGAAAGATACTTAGCTAATTGATTTTTAGTCTTTGTTCTTTTCTGATAGATGCACTCAAGGCCATGATTTCTCTCTAAGCATGGCGTTAGCTATATTCCAGAAACTTTGATATGCTATATTCATTACAATTCAGTTCAAAATATTTTCATTTGGTTCAAAATATTTTCTAAACTTCCATTATGATTTCTTCTTCGGCCCATAGGTCATTAGTGGTGTGTTGCTTAGTTTTCAGATTGGGAGAAATGTTTTCTAGTTACCTTTCAGTTATTTATTTCTAGCTTATATCCACTGTGGTTTGAGAACATAATATGATTTCAGTTATTTTGAAATTTGCTGAGACTTGCTTTCTGGCCAGCATAGAGTCTGTTTTTATAAAATGTTCCATATGCACTTGAAATCCTTTACAACATCCTATGCTTAGATATTTGACTAGTTTCCTAAAACTGATACTGTAATAAATAGCCTGTGCATATTTATTTTTGTGCTGCTGGGGTGTACCTTCACGATAAAACCCTAGAAGTGGGATTTCTGGGCTGAAGATAGATGTAAATATGTGTTTTATTATGTTTTGCCAAATTGCCCTCTAAGGATTTTGCATTCCTACCATTTTGTATGCCTATCAGCCAGTAATGCAAAGGCTGTCTGTTTTTCTATTGCCATGGGAACAAAGTGCATTGTCAAGCTTTTGGATTTTTGCCAATCTGATGAGTGAGGTGTAGAATCTCAGTGAGTTTTATCTTAATATGAGTGAAGTTGAATATATATACTCATATGTTCAAGGCTCATGTTTATATATCTTCTCCACTTCCTGTCTTTTATCCATTTTTCTGTAGGATTTGTTTGTATTCTTTTTTTCTCCAAGTGTTAAAAGTTTTCTCTATGTGTATTAAGAATGTTGGCCCTTATCCTGTAATATAAACTGCAAACACTTTCTCTTTGTCATTTGCATTTTTACTTTGCTTTTGATGATTTTGTAATGTATAGTCAATTTGTCAATCCTTTATCACATCTGGAATTTTTAGTCACAGTTAAAAACATTTCCCTAAATCCAGATTATAGATGAATGCACCATTATTTTCTTCTAATACTCCTAAAATTTTATTTTTCAAATTTGTATTTCTGATCCATTTAGAGTGTCTTTTGTATATGACATGGAGAATTGATCTGGGTTTTTTACTCATTTATTAAAAAAAAAAAAAAAAATGGTTAGTCCCAACATCTTTTATTAAGAAGATCACTTTTCCCAAGTGATTTGAGATACCACTTTTAAACTATACTGTACTTGTATAGATTTCTACTCTATTTGGTCATTCTATCTCATAAGCCAGTACTATACTGTTTTAATTATAGAGGCTTTATAGTATTAATATCCAGAGAACTAGACCCTGCTCTCCACCTATAGCTCTTCCTACTCACTCTTTTCCTATCTTCCCTTGTGTATTTACTTTTTCTTTTATTTATTAGACTATAGGCCTGGTGCACGAATTTGTGCATGGGTGGGGTTCCTCGGCCTGGCTGGCGATCGGGGCCAATCGGGCTGTCTCCCACCCATGGGAGGTTGGCCAGCTGACCCGCTCTGATCAGGGCAAGCCGGCTGAGAGGCGGGACCTGGGGAGATTAGCTGACCACGGGAGGTTGGCTGTGGGAGCAGCTCCTGCATTGAGCAGCTTCCCCCTGGTGGTTAGTGCACAGCATAGCAACCAGTCGACCGGTTGTTTGGTCACTTAGGCTTTTATATATATAAATAGTGTGAGGCATCATTGACAAAAAAATTATAAGATATTTAAAGTATAATGATGATGACATAATGACTTGAAAAACATATGTATTTATTTTTATATGAACTTTAGTCTCAATATATAAATAGCTTGATAATAAAGCTTGTAATATTTTCATTGGGTAATATTAATTTATATTAACATGCTGAAAAATTAGTTGTTGATTATGTTGAGGCATCCTCAACAAGAAAAAGGATTATCTTTCAACTTGTTCAAATCTACTTTTGTGTCTTTCAAGAGTGTTTATACTTTTCTTCATATAGATTTTTATCATTTCTTATGATGTTTGTTCCTAAATATTTTCCCTTTTTCATTGTTATTATAAGATTTTTCTCATTCATTATATCTTCTAACTGGCTATTATTTGCATATATAAATGCTACTAAGTTTTGTTATAGTTTCATTGCAAAATATGGTTTCTAACATTATAAAATGTCTTGGACTCATTTTATGGTTTTGGCTTGAATTCTACTTTGATTTGAGGATTTTAATTCCTGCTTTCTCATTGTTTTCATCTGCCTGGAAAATCTGTGCATTCCTTTACTTTTAGCCTTTTTGAATTACTGCATTTCAGATATATTTCCTATATACAACATAGGGTTTGGATTTTCATTAATGGATCTATTTGAGAATAATTTTAATAGATGAGTTAAGCTCATTCATATGTATTGATATAACTTAGGTTTGGTAAAGTCTGTACTATTGTAATTTCTGTGAGCATAATATTTACTCTGTTTCTTTCTCTGTTTGATGTATCTTCTTTTCTGATCCCACCCCCTTTGGCTATTTATAAAATTTTATATTTTTGCCATAGTGTTTAGTTTTGTATCAACAGTATTCTTGATTCCCTTTTGTCTCACTCAAACTTTCATCAACTCAAAGCTTTCAATGGTTCCCCTATCTAAAAATAAAATCCAATATCCAAGGTTTTCCCCAATCTGTTTTCTATTACTTCTCTTGAATTTTTTCTTATGACTCTCTCTTAACTTTAGCAATATGACTTTCTTGGTCTTCCTTAAACATTTTCCTGTCTCAAGACCTTTGCAGTTAGGTTTTCTCTATCTGAATATCTTTCTGCCAAATTTTTACACTATTCACTCCTTTACTTCATTCCTGTCTGCGCTCAAATTTCAGCCCATCTTTCAAAGAGCTCTTGACCCTCATGTTTAAAAGAACACCATTACTTCAATCCTAACCCCATACCCTATCAAGCATGCCAAACTCGCTGCCAGGGGGCGGGTTGCATGCCTCGAGGCAAGCGGACATGCTTGCAAGTTTCCTTCAAAGTATGTGCTACCACTTGCCATTATTAATATAAGTCACAGGTGGACCTGTTTTCTTATGTTCCCTGGACTATTTTAGTAGGAATTCAAAGTAAGGGTCCATTCTGAACCCATGAGTAAAACTGGACAATGTGAAAACTCCTAGAATGGAAGTCTAGCACCAGCTGTCCAATGCAGTTTTCCAACTTCACGCTACATAAAGCAGAGACGAGAGCCATCATGAACTGATGAGGTATAGCATAGTAACCTGGGGCTTCCAGATCTGTGCCAGATGAGAAGCCAATTGGAATAGGCTTCTAAGTATCGGCATAATCTCGTAATTCTGGCAAAAGTTTTGAGTGAGAGATATCCTAATCCCAAATGGTGCCTGCAGTCTGTAGCTACATTGTAGAATCCTGAGGTAGATAAACTTGGTTCTGATAATGTTGCTAAAACTTCTATGAGGTAATAAATATCTTTATAAACAATAATGGTTATTGCATCCTTTTATGAGCTAATTAATGGAATATCTCCAGGGGATGGAGAATGGATTGAGGAAAGAATTCTAACAAGGTTCTCCAGGGCTAAGGCATAAACCAGATGGTACTGTATTTTAAAAATGGGAGAAAACAAATTATAGCTCTTTACATTTCTGCTCTGAAGGTAATGCCTGTATTTTATATAGGATGGCTTCTTTGTTAAGAACTATTAACTTGAGTGGGGAGAACTACCACCAAATGATATTTTAATGGCCAGCATAAAAAATGTGTTACTTTTGCTGTGATTTCACTGGAAAACAACAACCCATATCTTGGTTTTTTTGCAAAGAGAAACTTTGATCCTATTTTAGAAGCTCTATTGGGTCTTTCTCATGAAATAAAATAGTGGCATTTCAGGAAGAGAAACACTAATATGGACTTATCTTTCAGAAATGATTCAACTCCACAAGTGTTTAACAAGCTCTTGCTCTGTTCATGGCACTGTACTAGGTACCAAGGGGATCTAAAGAGGAATAAGATATATCCATTGAGTGCATTTATGATTTTGTGAAAAATATTTCAGCAGCAAAAGCTTCTGTAGTATATGATAAGAGATAGAAACAATATGTAAATGAGCCACCTCACCCACATTTATAGCAACTGATTTTTTTATTCCTGCTTCAAATGGACCTTTCTAGTTTAAAAAAACAAAAAAAGAAACTCCATAAAACTCTTTCTTAGACCAGCCAAACTACTTGCAGTGTTAGACGAATGCAATCAGTCGTGAGGAGAAAACATGACAGACTGACTGATGAGGTGGAAAGGCTTTTGATTGTCTGGGTATGTGATAAGACAGTGAATCCATAGCTTTAGAAGCCAAGTGATAAATTTTCCAAAGGATTGTTGTGCTGAAAAACTCACAAAGAAAGAAAAGTGAGACATTAAAGAAAGATATTTTTAGTTAGAGCAAGAGACTATTTGATCACTCCAGGAAGAGAATCTATTGCATAACCTCCTAGTTCAGGGGAAAACTGAAAGGAATAATGGCACTGTGGAATACAAAAAGGAGGAGGAAATGAGGAACAGAAATGGGGTCTGAAGGAAGGATCCTTGGAGGAGGTGGCATTTAATCTCAGGCTTGAAGGATGCAGATGGGACAAATCCATGGGAAAGAATGATTGAGTCAGATGAACCAGAGTGAGCAAACATGAAACCCTGAATTTGCTAGAAATCTTGTGAGGGAAAATAATTTCTCTGCTGGGTTGGTAAGAGTCGAAGAAGCAAGGATAGTTTGCAACTAGTTCACAGACGGTGTTCATTTGAACTTTGTTCAATAAACAATAAAGAAAATGTTGGGTGTGAAGAAGAACACAATGCGATCAGGGTTTTAGAACGGTAACTGGAGGAACAAAGGATAAGTACATGTGACAGTCCAGACCGGAGAGAACCCTATCTCATTTTGTCCTCTACAAATAACTAGCATATTATCGAGCATATGGAAGGCATTCCACAAATATTTTATTCACTCAGTGCTTGAATCTGGCATGTCTACCACATATAAGCATCTGTGGAGGCTAGAGAAATGTTCCATTGTTCCCAAGAAATTTAAATTTTTTTTTGGTTATTCATGAATTTACAAGGTTTTGGGGGGTCATCCAAGGTTCAGTTGCCCAACTATTTTGAAATGGTCTGCATTCCACTCTCAAGGGTATTTTAATAGTTAGGACCAAGCTCTTATAAATTGCATGAAATAATCAAACTTGGCTCTCTTATTGCATCTCCACATTGATTTTACTGGTTTATTTCCACAGAAATTGAAATGTTATCTAAGAGACTAAAATGAAAAATAGACCTGTCTATAGGGGAGCAATCAGAGCCGCCTTCTTTTTGTATATTTCCAGTGCATGGAGAAAAATCCCTAACTAGAAGCCAAGCACCCTTTGCTTTTTAAACATTATTCTAACATGTGAAGTGTAGGCAACAGCTGCTTGACAGATAGGGATTTGGAATCAAGGAAGAGGAAAAGACATTTTGGTCAAAAATGGCATCGTGATATTTATGTTCACAATGCCGTGTATGCCCCAAGCTTGCCTTCATCCTTAACCCCCAAGGAGGGAAATAAACTGGATTCAAGCCGGTGGGTCAGGATCCAAACGTAGAACATAAGCTTGTTCCCGATGCAGGTAGGAGGTCCCAGAGAACAGCATGTTCTGTAACACCTTGGGCAGCAGGGAGAGATGACCATATGCTCCTCTTGCCATTTCTACTTGTCATTTTCCACTCCCCTTCCCCCTGCAGGTGACTGATAAGCAAAAGCTTAACTTTCCTTTAAAAAAAAAATCCACAAGCTATACCCTTCTTAGCTTGTTCTTCATCAGGCACAGTGTGTTTCTGATCTGAGCCAGTGTTTGGAATTTGAGGTGACAACTCGACCCAATAGTTTTACTTCCCTCTCTCTTAATCTCAAATTAATTTTTTTGCCAGACCTTAATCCAAGGTATAAGGAACAGGGCTGCCATAGAATGAAAAGAGTCTTGCTGAGGAATGATCTTTCCTTCAGTTCTACAACATCTCTTTTGGATATTCTCCCACTGAGCATGTGTTCACAGGGACTTCTCATCTCATATTAACCTTTTGAACACTTGAATAGTATGCCATCATATTGGCTGAGCCATCATTTATCCAAGGAATTTCTTATTGATGGACATTTCATCATTAAGTGTTTTAATATTAAATAAAATATCTATTAACAATCTTTATAATGATATTTAGAGTTTTATGGGTATTCTAGGGTTGAATTCCTAAAAGTAAAGTACTTAGTTAGAAGGTATTTACTTCTTTTAAAAGATGACATTAAATACAATGCAATCTTTTCATATCACTCTGTAACATCCTTATGACTGTTACCACTATATTACTTGGATGCCCTGATTACTTGTTGACAAGTGTTTGTGTACTCGACTCCTTGCATCCAAAGTAGGTTCTATAGAACACTAGTGGCATGAATATTTCATAAAAAGGGGTTCTGTTGTCAAGTTAGATCAGGAAACCCTATATATCATACCCACACACCCTCCCCCCCCCCTTAAAGATTTGGAATGTACTTCAATATATTAAAGAGTTTGTGAAGCCATACATAAGAGTAATCTATTTAACTTATCCAGTGTTTTCCATACCTATTAATCAAGGAACTCATCCATTGCCTAATTATATAGTGACATCCTATGGACAGAACACATTTTGGGAAATGTTGTTTTAAATAATTGTGTTCCTTTAACAATAAATCCAATTGTTCCTGTTTCTTCTATCTCTTCCCTCATGATCGGGCTTTCAGCACTCTTCACAATGAGTTGCCCTTTTCTCTTGATCTCTGAATCTCCTTGTCCAGAAGGGCTATTTTCCCTTGGAGATGGAGAAGCTATGTGCCTGTTAGAATTCTCTATAAACCGGAAAGAAGCAGACTTTCAGAGAGAGCCCGATGAGCTCCCCCATGAGTCAATAGTGAAAACTTCAAATGCCCAAACTCTATTGCACTTATTTGGTCTTCCTATAACTCTTCTGTTTTTCTTTCAGGATTCTCACCTGTGTTTTCCCCTTAGTGAAGTGTGATGTCCTTGTCTGTCTTCTGAAGTCCTAATTTAGGAAAGTCTCTTATTTACTTAAGGCTTAGGCAGGAGGAGTGTATCCTATCAGAGAGAAAAAGGAGAAATTTTCAGTAATCTTATTTATTCTGAGGTATCAGAAGAGAGCTGTGTAGCTAAACAAGAGAGACCATATGCTAGATAGAATCACAATTAATTGTGAACTTACTGTATGTCTGCCATGATGCTAAGTTTACTTGAACCATCTTATTTACTTAACTCAATAGCAGACTAGTAAAATAACTACCATTGCCCTAACGGGTTTGGCTCAGTGGATAGAGCATCAGCTCACCGACTGAAGGGTCCCAGGTTCAATTCTTGTCAAGGGCATGTACTTTGGTTGCAGGCTAATCCCCAGTAGAGGGTGTGCAGGAGGCAACTAATCAATGTTTCTCTTTCATCGATATTTCTAACTCTCTATCCCTCTCCTTTCTTTCTCTATAAAATCAATAAAATATATTTTTTAAAGTAACTATCATTATCTTCATGAAACAGATAAACAAACTTGGTCCCAATAAAATTTTTTAAATAATTCATTTAAAGTCACAAAGAAAATAATAATAAGTGGCAGGGCCAAGTCTGCTGGATTTCAAAGTCTGTCTTTAACTACTGCACTATTCTGTCCACTGTGAGTGTGTGTGTGTGTGTGTGTGTGTGTGTGTGTGTGTGTGTGTTTGCTTGTGTGTGTGTAGTCGGAGACACAGAGACAGAAAATGAAACTAACCAAAGCTGTTGTTCTGATTTGTCGGAATGACTAGAATGAGAGTCAGAGATTGAAGGCCAAGCCAAGCTGGGGTAAATTTCCACTTGTCATTTATCTATCAGAATCCCATTCTATGTGCTGTCCTCATTTCTCCTCTGCAGCTTCCACGGACATCAGTTGGAGAATATGCATTAGAATTCTGCATTGCAGATAAAGGGACTAGAGGGCATCTCTAAGCTAAGGGGGGAAAAACAGTCCAGAGAGGGTGTCATACATATAGGAATCTGGCTCAATTCCAAACGAATCTGCATTGCATGCAGTCAACACTGTTTTCTCTGTGGATAACCAATCAATACATGTACAAAAGAAGGCTGAGTTTAATCTGCAGCTAGAAGCACTGTGGAGAAAACAAAGCACAGGTTTTCAAAGCTTGAAAAACCTTAGGCCTATTTGATCTAGTGTCATGATTATAATTTGTCACATGAAGAAAACATATTTATTCAGTAAACATGTATTAGAGCATTTGACTTCCCAGTGCCACGCTGATGGTCACAATGCCTACACAAACACAGTAATTGGAAAAAAAAATTAAGGAGTGAATTGCTTGAGTGCATCTGGGAAGATTATATGACATAGAAGATTTAGAAGATTTTAAAATGTATAAAAATGTGTGCTACTAACTTCTGACATACAAATAAATGTTGGCAGGAAATCATTTCAGTGGAATTGGTGAAATGAATTTTATATTCAAAATCTCATATTCATTCAACAAATATTTGCTGAGGAACTCTTACAGACTAGATATGCGCTAGGTCCTGGGAATGAGGGGGGCACGTGGTACAATTTTTGACCTCAAACTTCTTGCAGCTAAGTGGGAAAGAGAAACACAACTTATTAAGGTGTTTAATAATGGCATAAACAAAAAAGTGAAGAAAAATCTTAAAGAATTAATGACCAGACATGAAAATGCATTAAAACTAGTTGATGGTACATTTAGCTTCCTGAAACATTAAAAAGATTTGGGGAATCATAGGCTGATGCCCTATTTTCCCAAAGAGAAAGCCAGTCCCAGAGAGAGAAGCTGGCCTGCCCAAAGCTAGCAATTGGCAGAGTGGGACTAGCAAAATCCTTGACATAGGCTAGTGCCCTCTCTCATACAGTTGAGAAGACACGTAACCTTTTCTGGCCCACTTCTCACCTGCCACGCAGCTGTACCTACTGCTGTTCTCCTGAGCTTCGTGGTTAGAATAAATGTTTGTGAGCATGCCCAAGCACTTGCCAGAAACCACAGCAAAATGCCAACAGTTTGAAATAAACATTTCATTACACGGCGTGACAGGGGCTACTTTTCAATGGACTATCTTACATTAGAACCAAGTGGGAAAGGCTGGCGTTTGCTGGGAAAAGCCCCTTCTTGGTGTAACAGGAATGGAATTAAACAGCGACCGTATTTCTGCAATCTCACTGCTGGGAGGTGTGTGGAAGCACCTCTTGTCTCTCTTGTTTGTGTTGGACGTGTCGCTAGGCCATGAAAAGCGGCTTTTTCAGGAATTAGCTTAATGCCCTTTATTATTCATTAAATAATGAAAACTGGAAAACCGGTATGCAGCTGAGATTCTGCCTAAATCCCCCTTTCGCTTTTTTTCCATTAGACTGCGTGATATAAAGGCAAGGAAGCTTTGTAGAAACTGGATGGGAATCTTAAGCAGGTCCAGCCCCAAAATGCTGCTCCTTGGAGTTTGTCTGAGAAAGGTTACTCAGATGAAAAAAAAAAAGATTCATTGTATTAAAGACACTTTTAATACAACTGGTTATAACAGTCAAAATTATGCAGACGCTGTGCCTTTCAAATAGTGGAGACAAGTTAGATATATTAGATCATTTGGGAAACTTTAAAAGCCATTAGAAATACTAATTAAGTTGCCTGTATAAAACCTGAAACTTCAGAGAACTGCAACTTCGGGGGAGGGGGACAGATGTGTTACCTAGACAGGAAGCAAGAAGAGAATTGTTATTGATGGAAAACATAATCATGTACATGGAAAATCCTCAAAGAAGCTACTAGAACTATAAGTAAACTTAGGAAGGTCACAAGGTAAATATATGAAAATCTTCCTTCACAAATGATTATTTGTTTACCTTGATATAGTCAGTTCCCCTTTCTAAACTGAAAAAAAAAGATTCAATATAAAATTTAAAATATTGTTTACAAGCATTTTAAAAAACCGTTAAACCAAATATGTTACCAAAACTCTTTGCTGAGATAAATTTTTTTAAAATATAGACATGTTAAATTCATGAATTGGAAAACTGTAGTTAAGATGTCAGTTCTATTAAAATGTGTCTATGGATTTCACACATTCTCAATGAAAATCCAAGCAGACTTTATTATAGAAATTAAAAAGATGATTCTACAATTTATATGGACATGAAAAGAGCTAATATTGCCCAAGAAACTATTAAAATGAAGAATAAAGTTGGAGAACTTGTACTATCTCACTTGAAGAATCACTATAAAGTTGTTGTAGTCGGGATAATGTAGTATTGACAAACTTATGGACACAGATCAATAGAACAGAGACACCAGAAATAGACACACACACATACGCACACACACATGCATGCACACACACATTTGTGATCAATTGTTTTTTGACAAAGCAGCCAGGGCAATTAAACAATGCATGTAGTAAATGCTATATAATTATTACTGTCATTATTATAGTTTTATCATCATCATTATAGGCCATATTGTATTACAGGATTTCACTTAATCCTTATAAAATAGACACTTGTATGGTTTCCATTTTACAGATGAAGAAACTGAGGCCTAGAAAGACCAAGCAACTAGTCAAAGTCACTTAACTACTAAAATGCAGAGCCAGGATTAAACCGAGGGTGACAGACTTTAAGTTCATACTTTCAACCACCCTCCTACAACGATAGGATTATAATAATGTCTATGAAGTGCCAACCAAGATTTTTGACACTCTATATATGACATCTATGATCATTTATTGATGAAACTGGCATGTTCATTATTACCAATGGCACACAACTTCCTTCTTAAATGAGATAATGAATGTATAAGATCTGTTACCAGTTGTTAGGGTTCCAGTGCAAAAGGCCTTATTACAGCTGGCAAAGAGTGAGGTCCAAATTCCTAATCAGAAAACTTTGCATCTCAAATGGATGAGAATTATGGGGGAAACTATCCGTTGTAAGAGAAGAAGGAAAATAATTTTCTCACAGACTTTTAGAAGCTGAGAACTCCAGATTTTATCAGGCTGCCTAAACCTGTACACTCCAGAACTTTCTGTCATCTGCCCTATTTCCCCATTTGGCCATTCTTCCCCCCAAGTTATGTGTTTTTTGCATAAGCAGCAGACAGCTAGCGCTCATGAATGGCTTAATTCGGGCTGTAATTGGGCACCTGGATCCAGTCATCCATTGATTTTTTTTTTTAGGCTCATACGGAAAGTTGTGTTCAGAATTAGAAGAACTCTTCGTTCCACAAATAAGCATTTTTTTACAGCAATGTCAGCAAAGCACACATCAGCATTAATTAACAGTGACTTTGGAATGTGTAATGTTTTCCACTAGATCTGAAGGGGGCTAGAGGGAGGAGGACAAAGGACAGCACATGTGTCTGGGGGGAAAAGGAGCTACATTCAGATGCAGAAGGAATCTCCTGTTGGCCTAAGAAGATCAGAGAAATGGTTAGAAACTCTAGTGCAGTGGTTCTCAACCCCCTTTGGGGGTCTCACGACCCTTTCACAGGGGTCGCCTAAGACCATCCTGCATATCAGATATTTACATTACGATTCATAACAGTAACAGCATTACAGTTATGAAGTAGCAACGAAAATAATTTTATGGTTGGGGGTCACAACATGAGGAACTGTATTTAAAGGGCCAGAAGGTTGAGAACCACTGCTCTAACGGTTAACATGGAGTCTGTTAACCCAGGCGGTGGGTCTTCCAAGAGCCACGCTGTGCCTGGTCAATGGGCCGTTACCTTGTTGAAGACGCTGTGAGCAGCACAGGCAGCTTAGCCTGAAGGCCAGACGTGGGAAAGTGTTCTGAGCATGAGGACTTCTTTCATTCATTCGACGTACCTTTTTAAAAAACAAACCTTAAAAAAAAAATTCATTCTTGCCCCTGCCTACCAACACCCTTTTATGGATCCCCATTTCACTAGTAATGAAACACTGTCTTTTCCTTGCCGCCGTGTCACTGCCCTGGGGTACCGTAACAAATGACCATGTTTGTTATCTTTAAACACCAGAAACTTATCCTCTCACAGTTCTGGAGGCTGGCCATCCTAATGGAGGTGTCGTGAGGACCGTTGTCTCTCTGATGACTCTCTGGGATGCCTTCTCGCTCCCTCCCTTGCTCCTGGTGACAATCCTTGGCATTCCTTATCTTGTAGACCAGCAGTTCTCAACCTGTGGGTCACGACCCCTTTGGGGGTCAAACAACCCTTTCACAGGAGTCGCCTAAGACCATCGGAAAACACATATATAATTACATATTGTTTTTGTGATTAATCACTATGCTTTAATTATGTTCAATTTGTAACAATGAAATTGGGGGTCACCACAACATGAGGAACTGTATTAAAGGGTCGTGGCATTAGGAAGTTGAGAACCGTTGTTGTAGACAGATCACTCCAGTTCCTGACTCTGTCTTCCCATGGCCTCCTCCCCTGTATGTGACTCTGCGTGTCCCCGTTTTCCTTTCTAGTAAGGACACCAGTCATTGGATCAGAGCTCATGCTCCTCCTGTAGGACCTCAGTTCAACTAGTTACATCAACAAAGACCCTGTTTCCAAGCAAGGTCACATTCTGAGGTCCCTGGTGGACTTGAATTTTAGGGCGACACTAGTCAACCCAATGTACCCCATGTGCTCCCACTGAGCTCTAGCCATAGTGGTCTCACCTCACCTCTGAGGGTGTCTGAGTCTCTCCCACCTTAGCCCTGTGCACTTGCAAGTCCTCTCTGCCTAGAAGACTCCCTGGCTGCCATCTCTAGGGCTGGCAGGCTACTTTTTGCCTCTTAAGATTCAGTTTAAATGTCACCACCTCAAAGAAACCTCCCTTCGCCCACCTATCTGAGCTCCTTGATCCCATTACCTTCTCTCAGTCTCCACACTTGTCTCCGTTCTAGTATGCAGCCTGTGCCAGCCCTGTGTGTGTTGTGTGTGTTTTCCTAGCTTTCTCCCTAACATGTGAGTTGCACAATGAATTCGTTCCCTCCTAGTTTGTTCACCCAGCACCAATGAAGTCTCTGACACCTATCATGTGCTAAATGAATAGTTGTTCATTGAAGAAACCACTGGAGTATCTGTGCTACGCGTGGAGTATGTGAAATGTAATCCCTGCCTCCGAACAATTTCAGCTGGGGGTGAGGTCAGAGGCCGACACAAAGAATTCTGAGATTTGATAAGTGTTAAGTCCAAGCAGAGAGAGACTGAAAAAGTGCTGAGGGCGCAACTCAGAGCAAACAGTTTAGCGAAGCTGGCAGTCTCAGGGGAGTGGAGGGACACAGGTGGAGATAGACTTGGAAGGTTGCCTTCAGAGCAAAAAGGGAGCTGGTATTGATGCAAAAAAGTGAGAGTAATTCAGGGTTCATCCACCGTGGGTAACCTCCAGGGCTTTGGGCGCATCTGGGGACCGGACATGGTGGAGCCATGGGGAGTGGGTGTCTGAGCCCAGCTGCAGGGCAGTCAGGGGGAAGATGCAGGAAGGAGGCCTTTCCCACTGCAGGTCCCTGGGGCTCTGGTGCCTGGGCTCCTAGAGGCCTGGAAGCCATATGTGTTGAATGAGTTCTGACACATCAGAGACTCAGGGGAAGCTCCCCAGGCCACCCTCAGTGCCCCTGGCAGCTGACGCAGGTCTGCGTGGCATTTTGTTTAGGTTTCTGCCTCCCTCCTTCCCCTCCAGTCCCCAGCCTAAGAAAACCACGAAGACTGCTATTTTGACATTTGAAAACAGCTTGAATAAGATAAACAGTGTCGTGAGAGATTCTACTGCTGATGATGCTGCTTTGGTGGAGAAATTAGAAAAGGTCTCTGTAAAATTTAGGTGAGATTTGCTTTCTAAACATGACACCCTAAGGGGCCAGCAGGATTGGCATGTTCTTGGAACAGTCAGAAGGCGATTGTGGCCGGAAGTTAGACCTGGATGAAGAAGGCAAGTGGTATGAGATTGCAGAGGTAGGCAATCCAGGGAAAAAAGTAGTCCAGGAAAAAAGTACAAATAAATACAATGAATTAAAGAGATGGGTGTGCATGTGTGTGTGTGTATATGGGGATCAAATATGCATTTTTCAAGATTTGTCTGGAGAGCAGATTATTACAGTACAAGGATGAAGGAAGAATCTGTTAGGAGTTTGAAGCCTCGTGTAGGCAGCAGATGGTACAGATTTGGACTTGGGTAGTAACTATGCATATAAAAATGAGAGGAGGGGTCTGAGATATCATTTGAAGGTGGATCCTATAAGACTTGGCTAATATATTAAATGTTGAACATGAGGATTAAAAAAATAGATCAGGAGCAAAGGGTGAATGGAGGTGCCATTTAAGAGAAGGTATAGAACAAGGAAATAACAAAACGCTAGGGAGGGCAAGTGAGACCAGATTCTGAAGAGTTATTGTAGAGTCATGTTAAGTTGGAGAAGCCTATGAAGCATCCAAATGGAGATGTCAAGTCAGACATTGGATACATGAGTCTAGACTAGAGCCCCGGGCATGGTCTGAGCCGGGGATATAATTTAAGAACCAACAGCCTACAGACGGTATTAAAGCAACGGGATTGCATAAGGCCGCCCAGGGAGAGAAGGATCAGGTATTCTGCAGAAAATGGATGGAAATCTCACTCTGCCCTGATTTAAGTCTGTGTTCTGATCAATTTTGTATTCTATGCTTTTCTAGCTTATAGATAAATTTCCTCTGCTGCTCTGAGCCCTCTGGACCTTCAAAGTTCACATGAATAAAACATAACAATACCCACAAATGACTTTACGGAGAGAAATCAGAAAATGTGTTTAAGGACGGTCAATGTGTAAAGTGCTTGGGCCTGACTTGTAGTGCAGTCTTTCACAAGAATGGTGTTTAACTCTGCACTTGGCGTTCTCATGGGTGTTCCCATCACTTCCTCTCCTCCAAAATATGGCTGGGGCTCACGAAGATGGGATTTGTACATGATGGTATACTCACCTGAAATACACTTCTATCATGTTTAGTGTTTAACTGCCTCCTGCTTGCTCAGATCCTTAGGAACAGGGATATTGTCACTGTTTTCTCCATGCTGAAGATGGTTCCTAGAGCATATTAGCTCCTCAAAAACTGCCCATTGTATTCACAGAATGAATTAAAAGAATAACTAAATATCACTGTTATGCCACACTATTGCTGAGGACTGAAGAGCTAGGGGCTAGGAATACTAATACTTATGCTACATAACTTATCAGGCTTCCCTGATGATTAAATGCTATTAGATTGTGAAAGGTCTTTGAAAAGTATTGAACAACATACAAACACAAGGCATTTGTTGTTAATATAGTCAGCTAGAAAATGAATGCTCAGCAGAATTATCAAAATAGGCTCTTAAAGGGGAATGGCAAAAAAAAACACACAGCAGTTTGTAAAAGTTTCAAATGGCAAGAAATACTTAGACAGCAAAAGACAATTTTCTAAAATGATGGGTTTGAAAATAATGAATCAGGAATGAATTTCAGTGCAAAACATTATTTAGAAAGTCTGGACATACTTCTGATTAAAGATAGTTTCAATGACTCCAGCAGAAATAATAAAATGCCAGGAGAGTCTATTCACTCTCCTAGGTAACCAGGATGAGAGCCTGAGCTCACACCTCCTCCCATGAAGTGCTTCTGGCTGCTTTGAAGGCACAGCATATGTATGTTCAGTTGTATATTTGGTGCTGTACTGTTTTCCAGTCAACAGGAAGGGGGTAGGAGGAAGAGTCCTGGCAAGAAGATTTATTTTTATGAAGCTAACCCAGAATTTGCATATATTACTCCCATTTATATTCCATTGGCCCTAATTTAGTCACATAGTCCCACATAACCCCAAGGGAGACCGGCACTGAAATATCTAGTTGAAAAACCATGTGCACAGGTAACACTTAGGGCTGGGGTGTGGGGTGGTTGATTATAATAGGAAAAAAGGACTTGGGGTCCTGGGGACAAACTAGCAGTGTCTGTTCTGTGGTGCATGTGTTGAGTTCATGCCATGTTTGCAGCTTTCACCTGTGAGTAAGACAGTGGCCCGCATCCTAGAAGGCAAGAGACACGCTCACAGCAATAACTCGCCACCAGGTGGAGTGTGACAAAGAGTAAATACAAAGCCAGTGTTATAAACGTTTAAGGAAGGGGAGATTACTTCCCTCTGAGTGGAATTTAGGAAAATTCTTGGAGGCGATAAGATTTGAAGTGGGCCCTTAAGATTGGGTAGGACCAGTGCAAACTGGGAATCAGAGATAAGAACAAGGACTGGGAAGCAGCAGATGGTTGAGGGGCCAAATTGAAGGCCCAATATTATAAATGCTGGCAGTTTTCTCAGGTAGATGTGGGCTGGGGACCAGGGTTAAGATTGGCGTTTGCCTCTTTCTTCAAAGCCAGAACCTGTAAAAGCCTGACCAACTTAGAAAAAGGGCTTAGGACAGTGGAGTGGGTTGCAAAGAGCGTGTTCTTTACAGAATCTTTCAGGTTAGAGTTGAAGGTAAGATTGGAGAATGAGTGCTTCATACCCAAGGCACAGTAATTCCAGAGGGAAAAGAAAAGAGGAAACAAATACCCCTTGAAGGAAATGATAAGCTGATGTACCACCCAAATTATCGGGTGAAGCTGGGGAAAGGTCACCTGAGTGGTGGTGTTCTCCTTCAGGACCCAGTATGGCTTGACCATTGCACTTTGTTTCTTGTGCCCTTTGGTGGAGGGAAGTATGGGGTCATTGAAACATAAACTCCAAGAGCCAAGGACCTTGTCTGCCCTGTTTTCTTTAGCCCCAGCTCTCAGAGTACTGCTTTGCACAGAATATCAACAAATATGTATGTCAATGAATGAATGAATGAATGAATGAATGAGTGAGTGAGTGGTAGGCACCCAAGTCCTTCTTCAGTTGTTTTCCCACTGGGACAGTATGGCCCATGGTTAAAAGCTTATTCTCTGAAGCCACACACAAGTCCTTTCTATAACATGTAATCAATAATTACTACTTGGTGTTGTGAGGTTTTATTTGTATCCTATATAATAAAAGGCTAATATGCAAATATACCAAATGGCAGAACAACCAGTTGTTATGACATGCACTGACCACCAGGGGGCACACGTGGAACATGGCGGGCATTGGCAGCAGTCAGCAGAGCGCAGAACATGGTGGGCATCAGCCGCGGCGGGATGGTGGAGCAGGTGAGCAGGGCACCAGACCAAGGCAGGGCGCTGGTCGCTGTCATCGGGACGAGCCTCTGTCTGGTGGTTACTGAAAATTCTTCGCTCCCGTGAGCTGCAGTCCCACCCAGCGCTCGCACTCACAGCCGGTGCTGGAGCCACCGCTCACACCCACTGCGGGGGCCGGCTCCAATCGCTCTGCACCATCAGTGGGTAAGAGTGGGACCAGCGCCGTCAGCGTGTGGGAGCAGTGGCGGTGGGAGCGGGGCTGCCAGCAGGCAGGGGCCTGGGAGCCACTGTAGGAGAAGCCAGACAGGGGTGCAGAGGATGGGCTGAGACCCATCCCTATGCCTACTGCAGCCTCACAGCCCACAGTTCCTTTCAAGGTGCACGAATTCCTGCACTGGGCCCCTAGTAGTAGATAAAAAGTGCTTAGCAAAGTTCTAAGTAGTCAATGAGTGTATGCTCTTAATGTTAGTCTAGACCAGCGGTTCTCAACCTGTGGGTCGCGACCCCTTTGGGGGGTCAAATGACCCCTTCATAGGGGTTGCCTAAGACCATCGGAAAACACATATATAATTACATATTGTTTTTGTGATTAATCACTATGCTTTAATTATGTTCAATTTGTAACAATGAAATTGGGGTCACCACAACATGAGTAACTGTATTAAGGGGTCGCGGCATTAGGAAGGTTGAGAACCACTGGTCTAGACTCAGACCCTCTGCTCATGCGAAAGTGGTCTCAAGTCAAACTTAATTCCAGTCTATGTGCCTTTGCTTGCATCAGCTATCTTGTCCTGACAACATTTTATGCACATTTATGGGTGTGTTCACACACTCATACACATACAAATATTATCAGAGCCAAAACAAATTTAAATGCTATTTCCCCATGAAGCCAGATATTATGGCCCTAATCGAGAATTTATCTTTATAATTGTTGGATGATGATTTACTCTCTTTTTTCCCCATTTATCACGTGTAAATACCTAGCACAGTGTCTGGCATGTAATATAGAAACCTAACATATTTTGGATGGATGGATGGATGGATGGATGGATGGATGGATGGATGGATAGAAAATTAATTTATATTCTCTGGCAGTTCCACATGAATTTGTTTACCTTTATATCCTCCCTGGTCAGCCCATCACCTTACCCACAGTAAGGACTCACTGAGTGTTGTTTGGATAGGGTTAAAGGGGAAGAAAAAATCAGTAAAAGGGAAAATCAAGACCAATGCCCAACTGGACCCATTCTCCTTTCTATTGAAAGGAGTTATTGAGAAGAGAAGCAAGGAGGTGACAGCCAGTCTCTGGACTCTCTCCTAGGGCCTTTTTAGCACACGAAAGTTAATTATGGAACCAGATTAACAGTTTCTTTTTTGACACAGTGGAAGTAAAACCAGCAGGATGCAATTTAGCTCTTCCCCCACTTTCCAAATAGCAGCAAATTTTCATACAAAACAAAGAGACACTTGAATTGCAAATTACTTAGAAAATCAGCTAGCAACCCTAATGGAAGATTATTTCTGCTACTTTCAAAACCTGGCTGTTGCCCTTGCAGATTTAACCATGAAATGGGACATTCACAAAGGCTTGGGTGGCTTGCTTTTTCAACTGTGGGCCAGCTGGTGAGGAGGGGTGGCGACTCATTAAGCTTTACCAGAATGCTACAGCATGTCTTTTTGCTCAGAACATTTTCTCTTCTCCAAATCGTCTCTGACTCTCAGATCACCTGTCTCCACTCCCAGAATTGGGGCTGATGGGTGCCTAGAGGTCATCTCTTTCATGCGTAACAAGAGAAAATGCTTAGGAGGGCAGGCAAGGATTAAATGAATAAAGCAAGTGGTCAGGGTACCTGTCTGCATCCCCTAGGAAGTGGGTGAGGACTGGGGTGAATTCACAAGCCCCATCGAACCATCGTTGTCATGTGGGGATGCTGGACCATTGCCTGTTGTTGTTAGGTAGTTTTGACAAGTCTTCAATCTGAATTCTTACCTAAAATATTCTTTTTGCTGTTGGCATAAAATTGATACAATTTTTAAAGTACCATCTATTGGCTAGGTATGGATTGTGGCCAGCAGTTGAGCCAATAGCTCAACTTCCTCTCTTTTTTTATTATTTATTTTTTTATTTTTTTATTATTGGGTTGTGGTTTTTTTTGTGTTTTTTTTATTGCTTAAAGTATTAAAAGGGTATTACATATGTGTCCTCTTTTTTTCCCCACCCTTGACAATCCCCTGGCCTCCCCTACCCCCCAGTGTCTTATGTCCATTGGTTATGCTTATACGCATGCATACAAGTCCTTCGGTTGATCTCTTACCCCGCTCCCTCCTGCCCCCCAACCCTCCCCGGCCTTCCTGCTGCAGTTTGACAATCTGTTTGAGGCAGCTCTGCCTCTGTATCTATTATTGTTCAAAAGTTTATAATGGTCTCTATTTCAACTTCCTCTCTTGATAGATAAGGAAACTGAGGCAGGGTGAAGGAAATCTTTTATAAAAGGTCCCAAAGTCACACTCTTCTGACTTCTCATCCAGTGGCTAGCTGGCTATACCACACAGCTTCTCTCAAGTCCCCATCCCCTGCAGGACACAGGGTAGCTTTATTTTCACAAGCGCATTTATAAAACCTTTTTTTCTGATTCAAATAAATAATTCCTGGTTTTATAGAGAATCTAGAAGACAGAGCAAGAATCCTATAGAATAAAACGCTAATATGCAAATTGGCTGAACAGCAGAACTACCGGTCGCTATGACGCGCACTGACCACCAGGGGGCAGATGCTCAATGCAGGAGCTGCCCTGTGGTGGTCAGTGCGCTCCCACAGGGGGACCTCCACTCATCCAGAAGCTGGGCTCATGGCTGGCTAGCACAGTGGCGGTGGCGGGAGCCTCTCCCGCCTCCACTGCCAGCAGGCGGTAAGGAGCAAGGCGTCCCAGACTGCGAGAGGGATGTCTGACTGCTGGCTTAGGCCCAAGAGGAGCAGGCCTAAGCCAGCAGGCGGACATCTCCTGAAGAGTCCTGGACTGCAAGAGGGCACAGGCTGGGCTGAGGGACTCCTCCCCCAGTGCAGGAAATTTCATGCACCAGGCCTCTAGTCCTATATAATAAAAGCCTAATATGCAAATTGTCCCCTTGACCAGAGTTCGACCAGGGGATAGGGCCAGCCGGCCAGCCGGCCAACCACCCACAGCTCCTCCCCCCCAGCTGGCCCTGCCCCAGCCGGCAGCAGCGGCAGCTGGGGGAAGGGGAAGGGAGGCCCCAACCAGCAGCTGGCAGCTGCTAGGGACCCTACCCGTGCATGAATTCATGCACTGGGCCTCTAGTAAGAAAACATAAAATAAAATTGCACAGTGGTGCCACTTGATTTTATTTGGGGAGATATGGGAAGCTGGGGTGGGAAGCTAGGGTGGGAACCTGGCTGGAGACAGGATGCTTCCAGACACAGCCACTGGAGGGCGAGGTGGCATCTCACTTGGGTTAGCCCCAGGTAAGTTTGGGAAAGGTAGGATGGGGTTGGAGATGTGCACAGCCAGCCAGGCAGGTGGCAGAAATCAAGGAGGCCAGATAGGGATTGCAGTGAAGGAAGCAAACATGTCTAAAAGACTCAGATGCCATTCAGCTTCAGCCTGTGTCATCCTGTGGGAAGGCACACAGCGCTTGCAATCTAAGCTTTTCTGTAACATTTTCCAGTGTAACTCAATTAAAAAAAAATGTGAGTCAAAGAAAACACACAGAGGAGCAGGATTTGGGTTGCGGGCTTCCTCTCTGTGACCTCTGCTTAGTGACTCGCTGCAGGCGGACCAGGCACTGGCCAGGGCAGACGGCTGGGTGGAGAGGTGTTTCTGATTAGTTCAGTCACAGACCAGCAGACAGGCTGGCACAAAGACATCAGGGTCAGGAAGATAGACTGAGGCAGGAGAGGTCAACCGTGGACCTAGAACTACAGTCCCATGGGGAGAGGGCTGCAACCAGATCCCACCTGCAGCCTGGACAGGTTCTTGGGGGAGAACATCTGTGCAAATATAAAGCACCTACTGTGCAGCCTTATATAGTATGTGTGTGGGGGGTGCATGAATGTGTGAGTGCACACACATGTTACCACCTTTACTTTGCTAAAATAATACAGATCATCTATCACCTCCCTTGATAGCCCTATGGGAGACTTCTCCATTTTCTCCAGTGCAGAAATGTTCAGGTCTGTAAGATAAAAATGCATGTCAGTTGTTTCCACTTTACTGCAATGAATCACGGAATGAGTAGTTTGGAGACTGCAAGGAAGGAGATCTTGACCTCCTGTCCTTGCCTTTCTCTGAGTCTCCATTTCATACTTTGTAAAGTGAGAACAATGGCACCTGCCCTACCTCCCTGTAGTAGTGAGGAATTTTGTTTGGAAGTGACAGAAAACCCAACTGGCTAAAGCAAAAAGAGTATTGGTTCACACAACTGGAAAGTTCAAGCCTTTCCATTATACTAGTAACTGGAGCCAGGTGCCCAGATAACAGTAGGGTTTGGTGCCTCTCACTCAAAATTGCGGTCATGATTTCCCATGTTGGCTGCCAGCCACTCCAGGTGTGCATCCTTACCCTCCTAGGTGCAGTAGAAAGAAATCTTCTCATCCCTTACCTTTTCAACACAAGTTTCAGGACTGACTTTTGTTGGCCCCAATCCGGTCCTATGCCTGTTCTTGAACCAGGTGAAGTGGCAAAGGAGATAAAATGCACCTAGTAGCTGAGTCAGTGTGCGTTCCGTAGAGCAATCAGGCATTTAGCTAGAGTCTATCTATGGGAACATGATGTGCATTGTGGAGGGCAGTGGTTCGAGTAAGAGACCTGATTCCCTGGTAGGAATAAATCGTTCCAGTTGAGACAACTTCCTGGAAAAATGTTCAGCCTGATCTGTAGAGTTTGTTGAAAGCTGGAGCCATCCAGCTGGAGAGGAAAGGGCAAAATGCTTGATTACGGCCTGATACCAAAATGAGATGGTGCATTTTGTATCTATTTTCTCTCTCATGTCTTGCAGGCTTGCTTCAACAAGAGGATTGGAACTAGTGACACTTGTTCTGATGAGAGCAACTATATAAATATAATTAGTAATATAAGTCTAGGAAGACTTCCCTCTATGCATTTACAAATCTGAATCTTCTGTATCAGTCATCATTAAGGCTAACAATAAAATAAAATGGAGGTGTATAAAAACAGTCCACTTTAGCCAGGTAGCATATATTTGTGCTGTAGCTGGGACCTTCAAGGCCCACATCAGGGATTGGTGTGGCTATTTTAAGCAGATAAAAGAGAGATTTGGGGCAAGAAAGTCTTTCTGTGCCTCTTCAATCACTTCCTATAAATATTCAAATATAAACTCACAGGTGACTCTTAAAACCAAATGGAGACATCTGGGGAAATGTGATCTTCCTTTGGCTGCACAAAGCAACTGCCAATACCTGAGTGATGGTAGTCAGCACACAATGAATAAGAAATCTGAGAGTCATTTTAATACAATGAACTCCTATTGGTAATTTTCAGGCATCAACCCAATGCTTTAACTAAAAAAAAAAAAAACGAAAAAAAAACAACCTGGGTTTTATCTTTTCTATTCTTGCTGATTTCTTTTCAGACAGGTGGAAGGTTTTATTAAGCACTCAGTATTATCTATAAAGCTGTGCACGTCTTTGTGAAGATCCCAGACAAATTAAAAAGTCAAATTAGCAATGCATATTTAATACTGCTTTGTAGTTTGTTTTTTAAAAAGCTGGCAGCAATGTTTACTCTTTGAGGGGAGTTTATAATTATGCAAATCGGAGGCACAGTCTGCATATGGTTTATGATAATGCCTTGGGTGTTACATCCAGAGTCTAAAGTATTTCTGAACATTTCTTCAGTTTTATCTATGACTTGGAGGGAGGTTAGCCAAGGCTAGGGGCCTGCTTTTTCTTCAGTGATTTAATATATGATGCCTTGGAACTTAGGTGTCTGTACGAGCTTTTAACTTGGAAAAAGCACCACTGAGATTTGCATAGCATCACCTCATAGCAGATACTGCTGGTTGCCTTTGCCATAACCACTCATCCTTCCTTTCTAGTGGGCTAATCAAAGTGAAGTCTGGAGGCCAATAGCATTCTAATCACCTGGTCGTTCCTTAGGAATGCAGACCCCCAGACCTACTGAGTCATAATATATATATTTCAAGACCCTTGGGTATTTGGCATACACATTATAGATCTAAAGGACAATCCCTTGGAGTCATTCTCACTATTTTCTTATTTCCAAAATATCTCATTGCTTGAACCAACAAAATGAAGCTCATGTGAAACAAATAATAACTAAACACGCATTACTTCAGTAGCTTACACCAAGCATGTCAAACTCACGGCCTGTGGCCCATGAGTTTGACATACTTGATTTACATTATTATCATGTTGAGAAAAGAAAAAAAAAATCTTTCATGCCAATTTGAAGGACATTTTCTCCATTTAAAATCAACTGTTTACTCCTTAGAGCATTTTATCATTTCCAAATCAACTTTCCCTCTATTCTCTCATTTGTTCAAAATGGCAGCCCTATAATGAAACCAAACCATGGTAAAAATGAGGGTTAGGATAAGGTGACCTTTGGTGCTCCCAGCCCCTCCTTCTGGGCTAATCTTCTCTATTTCCTTAAGGTTTCCAGTACTCTTAGACTCTCTCTCATCTCAAGCAAAATATACTCTTGGTAAAATATAGAATGCCAGCTGTTTCTATTTTATATACTTTTACAAATTTGTTCTAGTAATTTGTAGTCATAACCTCTCATAATGAAAGAACATCATGGTTTATCATTAAAGGAATATTACACATGAGAAAGAGTGAAGCCATAAGAAGTATTGACTATATCAGAATTAGCAAATAAGTTTCATCTGTGCATTCGATAGCATCCTGGAGTTCTGTGTTAGTAAGGATTCTGAGCCTGCATTTGGTTCACCAGGAAAGTATATTTCGTTATTTATCAGTGGTGTCTGATAATAACCTTGAATAAAGGTGGAGATGCAGCCATAAAATGGTTTATATCAACATTCACTAAATCTTTGCATGGTAGGCAATGTCAAGTCAGTTGCATGCTGGCTTGGTTATCTTTTGCTGAATGGCAAATTACCCCCCAAAATTTAGTGGTTTGAAGAATAATATTTATTATCTCACAGCTTCTGTGAATCAGAAACCTTTGAACAGCTTTCCTGGTTCTCTGTCTCAGAGTTTCCCACCAGGACACAATCGAGGTACCAGCCATACCTGCAGTCTTACTCAAAGGCTGGACTGGGGAAGGTTCCACTTCCAAGCTCACTCATGTGGTTATTGGTAGTAGCATTGAGTTTCTCGAAGGTTGTAGCTCTGAGGGTCTCAGTGCCTTACTGGCCATCGTCCAGAAACTGCCCTCAGTTACTTGCCAGATTGCCCTCTTAAGAGGGCCGGTCTGCAAAAAGAATGAGAGAGGATGTTAGCAAGAGGGAAGTCACAGTCTTTTATAACCTAGTTACAGAAGTGTAATCCCATCGCCTTTGCCTATTGCATTCATTGGATGCAGCTCACTATGTCCACTCAAGGGGAAGAGATTACACAAGAGTGTAATAAGTACTAGTAGGTGGGAATCATTGGGAGCCACCTTACAAGCAACTCACCGTACATGTCTTATCCCATCTGATCTTGATCATGACCTCTTAAGGTCCAGGCTATTTATTGTCTCATTTTCACAAGTGAGAAGGCAGCATAAAGAGGCAGTCATTATTCAAGATGACATAGCTAATACAGGGCAGCTGGGATTTTGAGCCACATCCATCTGCCTTTAAGGCTGATATTATTGTCACTTGCCTTTTGCCATCTCTGGAATTATTCTATTGAATGGTCTTCAAAATGTTTTGATCATGAACTTCTATTAGCAAAATCTTTCAGAATACACCTTTTCTATATGCAGAAGCATTTATAAAGTGCTTCTTAATCCGTAATTAAATTGAGGAAAGCTTACTTTTCATTTCTAAAAATTATTTATAAATTACTTTATTCACACCATAATGGATTGCTTTGCCCTCCCCTGGGATAACTCCCACGTGGGAGACTACCGATCTAGCACCCTTCTAGCTGTGACATTCTATGATCCATGAGTCCCTGATGGACAGTCAGGTGGGCTGATTGAAGATACAGTTGGAAACTTCTGCTGCCTAACCACTTAAAACAGGAGAAACTGTCAGCCTTGTCCTCATCCCATGATGGATGTTAGGAGAAATAATGAGTGAGTAGGAGTTAGGACAACTCCTTCCTCTCACTTGGTTTCATCAAGTCCCTAAAGGCAGAATTGGAGCAGTCTTCTTCCAGCCTCAGAGCCATGGGGCTTCATTATGGGAGAAAAGAAAAATGTCTTTCCAGCTACCTCCTGATTAGGCTTAAGGTATGGAGAAAAGTTCAGATGCAATTTCCAAGTGGGGCGCTATACTTCATGAAGAACTATTATCATCTAAAGATTTTGCATGCGTTTATTTTTAAGTAGGTAATTCGTGCATGTGATTAAAAAAAAAATGTTTACTGCATTGTGGATATTTAGTGACAATTAAGCTTTCTGCAGAGACTATGTCTGAACTCTCTGCCCTCCTCCCCTAAAATAACTACTTTGTTTGTGTGTATCCTTCCACTTAGTCGGTATCCATCCAAATACACATGTGGATGCCCCTCCCCCCATATTTTGGTAACCCAAATGGTATACACATTGTTCTACACCTTGGTCTTTTTTCACTTAATATTTCTTGGAGATGGTATTATACTGAACACACAGCACTTTCTTGTTCATTTGAATGACCCTATAGTATCCTGTAGCATGATTGCACCAAAACTTATGTAACCAGTCCTGTATAGATGGGTATTAGGTTGATTACATCTTTTGCTCTTATAAACTACTGCAATATCTATATCCTTTAGAGAATTGTATTGGAAAGCATTTGGCTTTCAGTGTTGGTGTCTGACCACTTAAGAACCACGTAGTCATTGTTCAGGCCAGGAAGGGGAGTGACACTGAATAGCAGGGTCTTGTAACAGCCTTCTGCGCTCCTCCTGTGTAATTCTCTGACAGTGCTCCCCTTGCTCCAATACCTGGTACCTCAGCTGAGCAAGCCCCATGGTGCTAAGAGATGAATAGTGTGTGACTTTCCTGGGAGACTAGAGAAACCAAGGCTTCATCTCCCATCTCTGGATTCTCCAGTGCAGTCCTGGGAAACGAGTGTGGGAACTCTGTCAGGGGCTAGCTAACAGGATTTATGCAGGGGGGGTACCGGGGGCCTTGAACGGAGGCAGCATGGTTGGTGGGAGAGTGCCAGCTTTCAGGTCAGTGTCCTTGAACTGTGCTGGTAGTTCTCCAAACCAAGAAACTGCCCCCGGAAAATGGGGGACTGGATGCTGGCCAGGCATAAACCGTAAGTGCCCGTTCTCGGGAATGTTCAAGGAGTCCCTTTGTCACCATTGCTTTTATAGCTCCGCCTGACCCTGCTGCTCTGGCCCTCTTTCCTCAGCAAGACTAGATGCCTTCTGAGATGCCCTCCAGCTCCAGCTTTCCCCAAGTTTGTGATTTGCCATCATGTAAGGGAGAGGGGCGGTGCCAGGCTCAGGCATCTGCCTTTTTTTGTTTGGTCCCCATGTTGCCTGATCACTCAGAACTCGCCAGATGTGGAAACCCGCCTCTTCCTCTTGCCTTCCTGACCAGCTGCAAATGGGAACTATTCACAGTTGCTCAGCTGAAATGCCTTCCGAACGCATGTGTTTGCTTTGCTTTTCAAATCAGTATTCTGGCCGACAGGCACGTTCACTGAAATCGCAGCCCCGGAATTCTGACTGGGCAGGATTTTTTACATGTGGACAAATTGTTATAAGCATACAGGTGACAGGGCTGACTATATCGTTCCCTTCTGCCAGGTGTCATGGGGAGTGAAGGGGGTCAGCTAACCCTTAATAACAACCCCAGCAGCAGAAGCTACATTTGAGCTCCTATTTCATCCCGGAGTCTATATGAGACAATGGACATTGTGCTGAAGAATACGGGACCTGACATCAGTCTAACTGGTTGGGAACCCCATCTCCATCTCTCAGAAGCACCAAAGCACGTCCTTGACCTCTCTGAACATTAATTACATGATCTACAAAAAACGGTGTTATAAACCATAACCACACCAACCTCAAAAGGGCTTTGTGAAGTTCAACCAGGCAGCCCACAGAGAACACGTAGCCCAGTGCCTGGCACCTAGTAGGCTCGCAGTACCAGTTAGCTGTTCTGGCACTGTCTCTGCAAGATTGTTTCTTCCAGTTTCATAAATGTGCAGACTCAGAAGCACAGAAGGTCAATCATTGCCCAAGACCACAAGTAGCAGAACTAGGCTTCAAACTGGGATTTAAACTTAGGTCTGTCTGTCTCACTAATTCTTCAGCGATTTATTAGGACATAAAGCCACAGCCCAGTTCTAAGTACTGGGAATAGAGCTGCAAGTGAGGAAGACAGTCTTGGTCCTCATGAAGCTGACGGTCTAAGGCAGCGGTTCTCAACCTGTGGGTCGCGACCCCTTTGACGGTCGAATGACCTTGTCACAGGGGTCGCCTAAGACCATCCTGCATATCAGATATTTACATTACAATTCATAATAGTAGCAACATTACAGTTATGAAGTAGCAATGAAAATAATTTATGGTTGGGTCACAACATGAGGAACTGTATTTAAAGGGCCAGAAGGTTGAGAACCACTGGTCTAAGGAGATGGATGGAGCTCCCTGACATACCTCTCGTCCACTGCCTTTGCAAAGCTGGCCCGGGCACCTTGTTAAAATCCCCCCTGGATACTCTTGACAGTAATTGCAATAGCTAATATTTATTGGGTGCTATTGGGTGCTCACTTATCTCTACTGTAGCTCTGTGAGGTAGCTTCTATTGTCATTTTACAGATTAGAAATCTGAGGCTTGCAGAAGGCAGAATGACTTGTCAAGGTCATGTGGCTAGCAAATGGTGGAGCAGGGATTTGAGCTCAGCACAGTCCAAGAAGTCAGGTGGCTTGTGGACTAGGATCAGAGCTAAAACAAAAAGCTATGTCACTGCTACAGCCCCCATGTAATGATATATAAGGACTGTCCCATTCTTTGTGCCCTGAGTCCCTGTAGTTACCTCCAAGGGTTGAAAAAAAAATACTAGAAGAGACATGTAGCCATGAAAACAGAGAAATCAGGTGGCAGGATTTAAATGACCTGTGCTCCCCTGAGCTCTACTTAGTTGCATTTTGAGGACCCCAGCACCCAGGGACAGGCACCGTTAGGTCAGCCAGCGGCAGATCCTGGCCCCCTGCAGCTTGTGGAAATGGAGTTTGGCTTGTCTGGGTGCAGACAGGCATGGCTGAGAAGGGATGGGCAGAGGCAGAGCCTGGAGTCTGGCTGATAGACGCAGCCACAGCCTGGTGACTTCTGCAGAATGGTAGATCGCAAAGAGGACTGTGTTCAGAGGAGCTGAACAAACGCAGTTCTGCCTCCCCGATTCTGAGGATTCATCTGCTTGTCTTCAGGCGCCTGGGGGATCCAGGGAGCCGATGATGCTGGCAATGAGTGAAGTGCGGCCAGCATAATTTCCTCCCCGTTTGCTGGCTTTCTTCATGGCTCACCGTTACCAGCCCTCGAAGGCAAGGGTCTGCCCAACTCTAAGGCACCATGAGATTGTTGAGGAGTAAAAAACAAGGCAGAGAAGAGGGACTTCCTGCAGAAAACCAAGAGGCCTTGCCCTTCATAAACAAAGCCAAGCTTGGCTGAAGCCTGAGTTTGGGTCTGTGTTCCTTATAGAAGAGAACACACCACCAAAACCGAGGCCAGGTCTGTCTTCTTGTTTGCAATCTGTAATTAAGGATTGTAAAGCAACAGGATCTTCCAGGATGGACTCCCCAGCTTCCCCCTCAAGGTGAGCAATCACCATTGGAAAACAGAGAGTACAGCCCGGGACTGCTGAGAAGGCGAGCATAGTTGAGAGAACCAGACAGATAGGATGTCATCTCTATTTGAGGTCCATGTAGTCCTGGTCTACGATGTGTTAGTGACTCTTTAGAGCCCTCAACAGATTTCTGCCTACGGATTTCCTCTGTGGTCCAGGGAAATTGGGGGATCTGTCTGGGTGTTAAAGCATCACTGACTTGCCTTAGGGAAGGCTGGGTTTTTAGGACACAAAGCCACAGCCCAGGCATCCACACAAGGCTCCATCTGGAGGATGGACATTGTGCCCAGGAGGAAAGGATCACATCAGAAGAGCAAACCTGGCCCACAGTGCGTAGGGGATGGCACTAGCTATAGATGTAACCTGGGGATAGTACGAAGGAGCCCTACCATGCCCTGAGAGCTGACTCTGAGCCAAGATATGTGTGGAGTATTGAAATAATTTCTTGCAGCAGCCCTAGGAGGAGAATGCTCTTGTTAATCCTTTATTCTTATTTATCATTGAGGTGTTTATCATCATTGTAAGGATGAGGAACTGTATGCTTGGGGCGAGAGCTCAGGTCTGAGATGAGCAGAAAGGCATAACAAAAAGAAAAATGAAAGATTCCTACATTTACTAAAGGGAGCAAAAGTTATTGTTAACCAACACCATAATTGTTAATCATGACTTTTTTTCAATAACAATATTTGTTGCCCTCAATATTTCTCTATGGTCCATTTTCCCCTCCGTTGTAAAGTAGATTCATAATGTGCCCACATCCTAAGGTTGTAAAGATTAAATGATTTAATGCATGAAAAGCACTTAGCACCATGAACAACTCGAAATTGTTCAGTGAATGTCGGATATTCTTATCATTACTATTATACTGTGATTTGGTTTTTAGAAGCAGTAAAATTTATTCCAGTCTAAGGGTGGGAAATACAGTGAACAATTCAGGTGAGTGCACTTATATGTGCTGATAATACGTTTTTTATAATATGACTTCCACTTAGGGCTTTCAATACTGTATTCGCTTTTTATTGCTGTGTAACAAGTTACCAGAAACTTAGCTTAAAGCAGTGCCTATTCATTATGTTACATTTTCTGTAGGTCCAGGCAAGGCATGGGTGGGTCCTCTCCTCAGGGATTTATCAGTCAAGGTATTAACTGGCTGAGTTCCCTTCCAGAGCCATTCAAGGTGTTGGCCAAATTCAGTTCCTTGCATTTGTAGCTCTGTAGTCCCATTTCCTTGCCAGTTGTCCTTAGAGGTCACCTGCATTCCTTGTCATGTGGCCCCCTCCATCCATCCATCTTCAAAGCCAGCAAAGAGAAATCTCTCATCCAATCCCTCTCACACTTGCCAGGAGGAACACAGTCCCTTTGAGGGGCTCACCTGATGAGTCAGACTTACCCAGGACCTGAATTACATCTGCCAAACCCCTTCCCAGCAACACCTAGAATAGTATTTGAATGAGAGAAGGCTTGTGTACTTGCGGACTCTGTTAGAGTTCTTCCTACCACAGATCCACATTCTCAACCACTCTAGCTTGGGTCAAAATCAGATGAGACAGTGAAAAAATGGGAGTGATTCCTTTTTGTGTACAGCTTGTAACAACTCTTTAAAGGCTGTTCTCGTTGTTTTATAACCATACCCCACACGTGGGACACCCAAGACCCTTGGCCAGCACTTAGCAGAAACAAGGGTTCAAGATGCTACTGGTGATGTATTATTAGCCCCTCTAGGAATCCCAATTACAACTCAATACTGGCTGTCACTTAACCTTTTAATGCCTATTTTATCACCTACAAAAGAAATAGATGAACATTGACATAAATGTTTAAGAATATGTTTTACATGAATGATAATGCTGACAGCCAGCTGTCATTTCTTGCAAGCTTACCAAATTCAAGCACCGCACGTATGCCTAGGGGCCTTGTCCTATAATGGAAGGTGTGTGGCTCCAGAACTGAGCCAGAGTCATGGTTCAGTCCTAGCTCTATCTCCTTGGGTGAACTTTCTAACAACTCCGTAACTTTAGAGAGTGGTGACTAAATGCACAGACAGAAGGTAATAATAAAGGATAGATAATGGTCCCCAATGTAAGTGTGGATGCAGTATGTGGTATTCACCCAATATGTGGTGATTATGTAAATACCGACCCGACAGTTTTTCCTAAAACTGTAATCATTTTAATACCACCTTAATGATTTTTGCCCTAAATGCATACCATCTGTTCATACTACCTGCATGCTATATATTCTTTTAAATCTATGTTTTTCTTATCTGTGAAATCATAGTTTTTATATACTTGTTTTGTTTTTCTAAATTCATGCTAAAATAAATGCATAACTATTGAAATGTACCACACTAGAGATTTAAATTGTGCATGTTGCACAGCTGGCGTGGCTCAGTGGTTGAGCGTCAACCTATGAACCAGAAGGTCATGCTTCAATTCCCATTCAGGGCACATGCCCAGGTTATGGGCTCAATCCCCAATAGGGGGTGTGCAGGAAGCAGCCAATCAATGATTCTCTCTCATTGATGTTTCTATTTCTCTCTCCCTCTCCCTTCCTCCCTGAAATCAATAAAAATATTTTTTAAAGGAAAAAAATTGCTCATGCTGAGAAGCACTGTAGTGAGGACATGAAAAGCCCCCTTCTAAATGGAAGACAGTGCTCCTTGAGGTCTCAGAGGAAATGAATTGAGGGCTACACAGACTTTAAACAACTTCATTTTGTTTCTTTGAAAGAGTGCCTTTGAATTGGATTCATTTCATGTTTAAAGTAAGCCCAGGAAATAGGGGGTCAGGGGCGAACATATTCAGTTAAAACAAAAATGAAAATATGCCAGGGCCAGAACTTACACTCAAATCTTTTTCATTCTAAGGCCCACTTTTTAAAAAAAAATCACAAGAAATGGGGCAATGGGAAGGAGTTAGCTGAGGAAGTGTGTGTCGGGGTGTGGCAGGGGCAGGGGGAATAGAGAAGGAAAGATAGAAATGCAGAGGAAGAGAGGCTGGCAAATGGGGGCGGGGAGGAGAGAGAGAGAGCATTAGGAAAGAAGTTGGGGTGGGGATGATTTGGCAAAACCTTTCTTGTTACCCATTCTCGGTAACAAAGTGCAGTTCCCTCCTATCACTTCTATTTGTAAGTTATTTAGGTGGTTGGCAGCTCTTCTGCCTTTAGAACCCCTCTCAAAATCCACATGGCATGGCTGCACACAGGGCAGAGTTATAAACTATCCAACATGCTCATGATCAGGCCAGTATGACTCCAGGATCTGAAAATCAAACTGAGATTCTTAACTCTGAGTCCCTGTTTGGTCGAAAGAGCAGCCACACTAATTGCATTGTGGTAACCAACAGAAACTGATGTCCAACAGGAGAATGTCGAACGGGAAAATGGGATGATTGCAGTGTTTCCTTCTGACTTTCCACTCGTTGCTAAGTGGTTCTCAGGAGATGGATTTTCTCATAGCCATTTGCTTCTACAACTAGAATTCAATTCTCTGCCTTGCCACTGCCTGTCCCAACAAGTACCTGGGGAAGAGCACTTTCATTCTAGATTTGAATCAGGCCCTGACATCTGGTATGAACTGTGGGTGCTTATTTGCACACCTTCAGGCTATTGGCTGAAAAGGAGCCCAGCCTATCTGGAGATTAGTAGTGCAGATGGAGACTGTAGTCATTTAATTTAATGGAACCATTGTGTGGGCCTTGTCAAATGTGCTGTGATTGTGAAATGCGGGCCCCACCTCAATTTCAGGTTCTCTGCACTGTTCCTCGTATAAGGAGTATTTCACCTCCTCTGTCAATCTCCATAACGAATACAGTCAATGAGAAGGGCAGCCTTGGAAACCTTTCCAGGGACAAGGAAAAGGGGGAGGGGAGTGTCTCTGGGAAGGATTTGAATTTATCAAGACAATGAAATTTGCCAAGGTTTTAAATGATAATCTTCCCTCGTCTGTTAAACAAATGTGCCATGTACCACTCCAACCGCATCTAATGAGCCTCCATCTTCAGTGTGCATCAGGAAGGGAACAGCTGGCACCCAAAGGGAGCCAGTGTGGCAGGAGATGGTCAGAGTGGCCTCCTGAGCACTTGTGTTTCCATGACATTGAGATGACCCCTTACTTTCCCATGCCTGGAGCACCAACTCAAGACTGAGGCTCCTGTTTCATGGAACCTTACCTGTAACACTGGTTTTAGTTCCCACTGTGTCCCCAGTACCTCTCCCAGTGTCCAACACAGCTTCCGTGCTCAATATGCATTTGTGGGAAGACAGGATGATTAATAAGCCCACTGAGGTAGTATTTCCACTAAGTCCCATTAGTTTCTGGAATGCATCCCTCTGGATGTTCTCAAAGCTCTGGGCCCACCTTGGGTAACTTGCTGGAAAAATTCCACCTGTCTGTGTATTCACTGGCTATGAAACTGGCTGCTCTTACATTGTTTCCTAATCATCTCTTGCAGGCCCTTGGCATCCCAGCTAGCTTACATTTTAGTTGAGGAGAGGGGCATTTGCAGCACAGTGGCAAATGATACAACAGAATAACGCTCCATGGAGCAGTGCTGGTTACATGCTGAGGAGTTCAGAGGGGAGGGACTTCCTGTGGCCCAGGAAAATGAGAAAGACCTCGCTTTAGGTCTTGAGTGTGGGTAGTCAGAGAAATTGTGGAAAGTCTTCCAGTTAAAGAGGATGTAGAAAGCAGCTAACAACGGGGACACATCGGCTTTACATTCCCTGCTTCACTGTTAACAAGCCAATCCTGGAGAGGAGCCCAAGCAACCGGAGGGAGGGTGGGGGGGGCAGGCATTACTACAGTCACACCCGAAGCAGAGTTAAGAAAACAATTCACCTTTGGTGAAGATGGAGGTGAAGAAGGAAATGTTCGCATGAAATTGGTGAGGAGAGATGATAGGAGGGAGCTTAGGAGAGAGCAGACAGATGGGTATTCCTTTGGGAACAGACGCATTGGCTGTTCTTGCACAGCCTATTGCTAGAGGTGTCTACAAAACATACGCTCTGATGTTTGGAAAGACTAGATTTAGAAAGACCTGAGACGTTCACCCAGGCCTTCCTGCGTTCAGTAAAACACATGGTGAAACAAGGATCTTTTTTTTAAAAAGCTGCTGTTTTCTTTTTAATATTCAATGAAAGATAATTACCCATGCATCTTTAACGGGAGACAAATCTATTCTCTTATTATTAAGGTTAGAGCCTTGGAATAAGTTACCAGGCTTACTTGTGTAGCCATTCCCCTCTTAAGAATTTACCCAAGGAGAAAGAGAAATAATATGTTGATACAAAGAATTATAGACAGATGTTCAAAGCAGTTTTATATGTAATAGCCAAACACTAGAAACAGCCCCAATGTCCACCAACAGGTAAATACATAAATTGCATATATCTATACAACAAAATATTTATGCTAAGTAAAAGAAGCCAAAAACACACCCACACACACCAAAAAAGTACATATTCCGTATGATTTTGTTTATAAATTTTTCTAAAAAATGTACATAATCTATAGGTCAGAAAGCACATCAGTGGTTGCGTGGAGGACAGGGGTGGCAAAGGATGGGGACCTATAAAGGGACAAAGGAAACTTTTGGGATGATGGATACATTAATTCTCTTTATTGCAATAATGATTTCATGACTATACTTGTGTCAAACTCATCAAGCTTTAATGACACTTTAAATATGAGTTGTTTATCGTACATCAAATATACCTCAATAAAAATGTAGAAAAAATGAAATAAGGTCAGATAAGGTGGGTCTGTGGGTCCTTTAGCTCCCATTCCCCAATGGGTGGCACGTGTTGCTATCTCTGTGGTGCTAACTACAGTGGTCACACAACTGTCTGTGTCCTTTAGTGCCAGCCCCGTGAGATCTGCTGACCTCTGTCATCTCTAGGAAGGTTCTACTGGGGCAGCCAGCACACACACAAAAAACTAAAAAGACTGCAATTGCTTAGAGATTGCACACAGGTGACATCGGTGGCCTCCTTTTGGGCAGTCTTCATCAATAAGTAGGGAGCAAGTTATACTTTGAAGCTCGGAGGCCATGTAAGTCCCCATCTGCTAAAACAGTGTCTGGACACTTCTTCCACAGACCCTAGCAATACATCATCCTTGCGTTTCATTTCACATCTTTATTTGGACCACTGATTATATGTCTTTGAAACTTTATTGGTTTTTACTTCAATTTTTCAATGTCTCTTTCCTGACCAAGAAACAAAATCAGATTTATTTCCCAGCAACCTTCTTCTTGGGGATGGGTAAACCATGTTCATGAATTAGGAATTTGCATGGGTGGTGTTTGAGGATGCTTTTAACAATTTTTATCATCTAACCATCTCTATTCTGTATATATTAAACAGAAAGTGGCTATAATTTATATTATAATGAAAAGCTGCCTGCTATTATAGAAATTACCACAAACTTTGGACTCAAACCTGGACTCTAAGACTATTTGTATAATTTCCTAGCTACATGATGTTGGCCAAATTTCTTAACTTCTGTGAACCTCAGTTCTCTTCTATAAAGTGGGATATTGTTGTAAGGGTTTAATAAGATATTTTCTTTGGAGAAGTTTAAATAATAAGAAGAAACCATAGTGTAGTCATTCAGATCATGGGATCTCAAACCAGACCACCTTTAGTTAATCTTGACCTTGCTACTTACTTAATAACACATTGTGTCAGTTTCCTCATCTGTCAAAATGGGGATGACAAAAACACCTACTTCATAATGCTGGTATGTGGGTTAAATTAGTTAATACATATAAAACATTTACAACAGTACCCGGCACAAGATGAGGACTCATTACATGTTAGCTGCCATCAGCATGATTATCACAGTCATTTGTTATGACATGTGCCACATAATAGGTGTCGGATAAATGGCAGGCATTGTTCATTTAAGACCCGCTGTCCATCTTGGTTTTCAAAACAACTCTGTCCCCTATAGCCATCCCTGAAGTACTTCCAGGAAAACCCAAACATTCTTGAGATTACAGTAAGAAGGACACTTTTCCCTCTCGTGTGTGTGTGTGTGTGTGTGTGTGTGTGTGTGTGTGTGTGTGTGTGTTTTGTTCGGCAAAGCAAATAGAATAATAACTAATGTGAGATTTTAATTATCATGCATGTCAGTGCTGCTGCTTTGCAAATCAAATGTAATTAATTCTGAGTACTTGCTACTTCTTCAATCCTTCTACCAGCTCAGGAGCAAGCATGCTAGACATATGTAATCTATAATAATAAAAGCATAATATGCTAATTAGACCAGATGTCCTTCCAGATGACCTTCTGAACAAAGCTAGGGCTGCAAGGGAAGCCCGGGTCCCAGGTGCCTGCCAGCAGCTGGAGGGAAGCCCGGGTCCCGAATCCCATGGCTGGAGGGAAGCTGATGCCGGCAGCCGGGGAAAGGAAGGCCTACTCTTGCACAAATTTCATGCATTGGGCCTCTAGTATGTAATAAATAGAAATATGTAAACAGCCAAGGTGAGTCTAGAAAGAACATTGTAAACAAGCAGGATGCTATCTACGCAGGAGCAATTACAAGGCTGAGAATTTAGACTTATCATACTGAGTTCCACCCAAAGTATATATCCTAGAAGGGGGCAGGATATTTCCTCACTGCAGTATTAGTTACCATTGGGCTTATCCACCAGAAAATGGTGCAAATGTTTTGAATTGATGATTTTGTCTTAGCCCCCAGGAGCACTCCTTAATGTAATGGGTTCAGTCATTTATTGGACCATTATGTGAAACAGTACTCTCTTTTATTTATCTAAATGCATGTTTTTTACCCTAGTTATGTTTGCTCACACTGCATCTTGCATGTACATGTAATTCATAAAGCAAAAAAGGAGAGGAGCCAAGGGGTATAGGTTGAGAAATGAAGCCAGTGCGCCCCCCACCCCCCGCCGCCCCGCCACCAATTGCCATATGCATTCCTATCTTCTACAACTGCCCCCAAAGGACTTCAAAAAAAAAATACAAAATGTTCTTCAGATCACACTTTCAAAACCTCTGCTCTAACATACTTTTCTTCACTCAGTTTTCGAAAGAAGCTTCCTCATCTTCATATTTGTATATTTCACAGAAAGTCCATAATCCCTCTGACTTCATTGGTTGTGCTTTTATCCATTTCAACCACATTGCCTTTAAGCTGCCTACTTTCCAAGGTGAAAAATCCTAAATTTTTCTATAAATCAAAAAATTACTCTTCCTATCCTACCGTCCATTTTCTAATCATTGCAATGATTAAGAAAAAGAAAATAGACTGAAATTTTCCAAAAAAAAAAATTTTACTCTGGAAAAAACACAAGTGAAACTTTGGAATGCTTAAAGTCCATAAATCATCTTGGGGCTGGAAAGGAAGAAGATGGGTTCTTTCAGCAAATTCTTCACTAATGGACCTCGGGGGTTCTTTCTTATAGCTTGACATTACAGATCCACACAGAGTATGAGAACTTATTACTAAAGCAAACAGAGATAAAAAATTGAAACCACTTTTTAAGAGACCAACAAAGATGATACATAAAACTATCGGTGTTTGTTACTCAGCAGCCTTGTGAGGGCAAATGTATGACATGCATGCCCCTATTCCCATTTCCAATGCCCTCTAGAACCCACAAGGCGTAGATCACTAAAAGATCATGGCGTAGGTGCAACCTCTGAGTCCTTCACAACACAGAGTTCTAGGCAGCCACTACCAGTTAGTTAACCAGCATTGGCGTGTGATTTGAAGCCCTTCGGCCAATACTAATCTGGTCCAATCACCAGATCTTACATATGGGAAATAGCAGACCAGAGGGTGGACAATTTGCTCAATGTCACACAGCTAATGAATGGCAGATAGCCATGGCCTTCCACCAAACAATTCTTGGTCCATTGCACTGCACATGCTAGAACACATATTGGACCCTATCTGAGAATTCCTGTGTTCTTATTTCTCACATCAATATATACGGAGCTAGAAGCATTTCATGGCCTTCTTTTAGTCTTAAAGTTGTTTTACCATGTTCGTTCCTCTGTAGCCTTTCACAATTGATGTGACTTATGCTACATGTGGGAGATAGCATCTTATAAAGATGAAGGGCACAGACTTTACCTGACCACAGGTTTTACCTGATAGTCCTGCTTAGCCACATACTAGCTGCGTGGTCTCCAGAATGCAGCCTAACCTCTTTGAATCTCGGTTTCCTCACGCACAGAATAAATACCCCTTCAGAGGGATTCTATGAGACTACATCAGATCCTGTATGTAAAAGTGCCTAGCACATGGCCCCGAACTTCCTTCTTTCCTTTTCTCTTCTCCTTTAATGTGGCTCCCAAAGTTATTACCTTCTTGACCTTGGGCAAGAAACTTAGCCTTTCTGAACCTCTTTCTTTACTTAAAAAATCAGGATCATGTTAGTACTGATCATACTGGGTTGCTATTAGGAGAAAATGGAATTACAGCAGCAGTAGTAGAAAACTCAACTTACAACATTGGTATGGGCTCTGGACCCAGAATCTTCTAGAAGACTAACCAGATTGCTTGGACTTAAGTGTCCAGTCCCAGAGGCTTTTTTCATGAATATTTGTTATTGCTATGGAGGTAGAGTGCAAAGGAGATGGACACTGTCAGAAGCCCAGCTCACTCTTGAGAGGGAGTCTTTGCTTGGTGAGCAGGACAGTCATTGGATGGCAAGTGTGCAAACCTGGATTCTCACTGAGCCTGTCCTGAGCTTGCTCTGTGACCTCTGGGAGGTCATTTAACCTCTCTGGACTTCAGGGTAATCCACCATGCCTACCTCACAGCATGGGTGATCCAGATGAGAAATGACCCAGGGAAATCTAAAGACTCTACAAATGGAAGGAATTGTATTTTTGTCTTTTCCCTGGACCAAAAAAAAAAAAAAAAAAATGGGTGAGATCTGCCCCCTGGAGTTAGAATCAGCTCTAGTTTATCTTTATTCTCTTGCATGCACAAATGTCTTTTTATCTGAAGATTTTTATTTTACTTGATTGGAACGGTGGCTGCCCTACTTAGAGTCAAAAATGTCTATGAGCAGCATCTTTAACCCCCATGTACAGCCAGGGAGAGGATGCAGACTGATCTTGGCCCCAGAGAACCTGCTTCTGAGCTTTGCGTGAAGACTTCATGTTCAGAGTCCCTGAGCTATTCCATCTAATAGTCTAGTTCAGCCAAAATGTAAAACACATCTTCCATTTTACCTGCCCGTCCCATCACAAGCAGACACACATGCACATGTATACACACATTCACACTCACATATTCACACACACTCACACTCACACTCACACTCCTTTCTCCAGACCCCTTGTGTCAAACATTTCAGAACTCCTCCTGCGAAGGTGTTGAGACTCCACAATGATAACCAGAGGGAAGGCACCAGTGACAGCATTAGTTCTGATGGACCATTTTGACCAGCAGCAAAGAGTTTCCAGAATGATCCAAAAGTACTAGGTAATTGAGAATGAGTCCTTTGGGCTATTAGGTATCTAGCAGACAGTAAGATAAATCCTCATCTCTTGCTTAGTTATAGAAAACAGACATATAGCTTCCCCCTACAAACACAGTGAAAGGACGAGAATGTGACAGGTTGCCATGGCAACTTGGATGCACTACATTCAGGGTTCATCCTGTCACTATGGAAGACTGGAGGAGAAAAAGAAAACAACATTAAGTTTCTCTCTGTTTTGCAGGGTTGTTTGTTTTTTTTGTCAAATATTTTGTAGTGACATTTCATGGCATGAACCTGAAACCACTTTTTATGAACAGAAAGGAGAGGAGAACGAGATGGGGAGAGGATAGAAGAAGCGTGAAGATCCTGGGGACATGTTTGTGAGGAATGAACTGTGGCTGGTGTGGCTTGTACCAATGAAACTGAGCGGGAAGGAAAAGAAAGCAATAAATATTTATTGAGGACCCACCACATGCCTGATGCTGTGCCTAATAATGAACCGTCTGCAAGCTCTCGGAGCTCTCTGTCTGGAAAAGAAAAACAACTAAACAAGTGATTGCATGTTCTTCCAGGGCATAAGTGCAGGGGGTGATGGGCACAGGAGGCAGATGGTGCTGACACAGGTTTGGGGTACAGTAGATTTCCCACAGGAAATGTCTGTCCACATTGGAAGACTGATGAGGGGAGAGCAGGTGAAAAGGTCCTGGGAAATCCTGGTTAAACGTGTGAAATTTCCCGAGGCCTTGAGGAGAGAGAAACTAGGGACCTGGGGACTGCAGGAAGTTCATTATGTAAAGTTACGAGTGTGAGGGATGCATTGGACAAGACTAGTGGCAGTGGACAGACATGGGTGGAGTCTAGAAATTCTAAGAATTAGAACCAACAAAAGTATTGGGGATGAAAGATAAAGAAGTAAAAAATGCAGCCCAGGTTGCTGGGCAACTGAGTTACTGACAGAGCCATCTGCTGCATGGGGGTCAGTGATGAAGGAGAGGGTTTGGCGTTATTTTGTCTAGTTACAAAGAAGCCAGATTGGTTATGTTGTGTTAAGCCTTTAGCATGTCACCTGTCGAGCTTTTGTGTGAGACTGTGGGTGGGTGTGCTCTGAGTTTAAAGCAGACCTCCTGGAACACCATGAGAAGGTGACATGTTTAGCTTAGAACATGACAGGAGGGATCTCGTGTTGACCCCACTACCAGGTGCATAAGAGCAACCTCAGAATATCTTCCTACTCTCCATCTTCAATGACAGCCTGCATCTCTTTGCTTCCTTCATTACTGCTACCAGCATATGAGCGACAGGAGGGCATCCTTAGCCTTGGAGGGAGGAGGAGATTTAATTCCCCTGTTGCTATTGGCAGATATCCAGAAACTTGGCTCTCGTGGAGTCAGACTACCTCGATTCAGTGCTGACATTTACTAGACGTGTGGTCCTGGACAAGTCATTGAACTCATGTGTCTGTTTCCTCATCTGTGAAACAGAGATTATCCTTCCCCAATGTTCTCACAATGATTAGGGATCATTTATGTAAGGGACCCAGCACAGAGCAGGCACTGAATAAGCAGTAGCTATATTCTTTCATTTATAATAATTTTTAATAATCTATATATATAAAAGCCAAGCAACCAGAACGACCAGAATGACTGGAATGACCAGTCGCTATGACGCACACTGAGGCTGGCCAACCGGCCCGATGGGGGTGGGACCAGCCAGCCAATCTCCCGCAGCCTCTTCTTCCCAGACGACTGGCCCCCACCCATGCATGAATTCGTGCACTGGGCCTCTAGTAACAAAATAAGAGTATATGCTTCCCCAGACCCTTAGCCCACCCTCTCTCAGACTTGCTGTGATTTACTATGGCTGTATAAGGATTTCTTCATCCTGAGAAAAGCATCTGAATTCAGTGGTTATGAAAAGAGTTGGCATGAGAAAGGATTGGGAAAAATCATGTCTCCAGCTCCTGCTTGAAAATCTCGGCCAGCATCACTCTAGCTGGTATCTAAAAGTCTCTCCAACATCTCAGAGCACCTCTGAAGAGCCAGATCCCGGGGGGGGTTGGAGTGGGCGGGGGTGTGTGTGGCAGGAGTGAGCAGAGTGGACAGGCGATGGGGAGAGATGTCCAACTGGGCCTGTGCTCCCGCCACTGCTCCTTACTCAGTGGCTGTGGAAAGGGTGGATGAAGGGTATTTGGTTTTAATTGGGAAATGCTATCCATTGTCCTAGGCTCATTTAAAAATCCATTAGTATCAGGAAGTGAGCAGATTAAGCAATGAGGAAGGGGAAAGCTGTCAGCAGCCTGCTTTGCAGGGAGCAGGCGGCCTGTCCAAGCTTCACCGGTGAGGGCTGTGCTGAATGCTAAGAAGCTACTGGAGATGCTGGGGAGAGAGGAGGTGTCTGGGCCAAGTCACACAGTCCTGGGCAAGCTTGTTCTCACAGCCCCAAAGGTGGTACTCCAGTGGACATGTCTCAGGTTCCTGAAGCTGTTTCTAGCAGCCTGGCAGCAATGCCACCCAGCTGTGAGCCCTATGAATGCCTGCAAACAGTCACTCCCCTTTGTCGCTTCCCTATTTGCCCAAATCCAAACCAGACTCAACGACCTTTTCATCCTGGAATGCCAACCCCTTGCACTGGCTGATACCTCACACAGACTCCCATGAAGGATGGGGGGAATGGTTTGTGCCTGGAGGACTGCAGAAACTTCTTTGAAGGTGAAGGGCAAAGAGGGGGCAGGAAGGCCCCTCCTTGGCACTGCATTATTTGACCTAAGATTGCATCACTGAGCTTTTTTCCCCCCTGTCATATGACAATTTTGATTCAGGCTTCTGAATAAGAGAAATCTGGTTTTAATATTGGGTGACATTTAGTCTTAAAAGCGCTTGATGTGAAAATGAAGCTTCCCAATGGCTTTTCATATTTATTTTTAGCAAAAAAAAAAAAAAAAAAAACCTTTTTCAGAAAAGTAAAATGCAACCTACAGAGAATGTCAGCGTCTGAAATGAAATCAGCTGGTGTCTATTACGTGCTACTAAGGCACACTGATAATGAGGGTGGTAGTAATAGCCACAGCTAATCCTTGCTGAGTACTTGCCTGCATGTGGGCCACTATTCACCCTAAGACCTACCCGAGGAGGGAACTAAGGCTCAGAGATGTTAGGTCATTTGCTCAAGGTCACAGAGCTCAGTGTGAGAGCCGGTCGGGCTGCCTCAGGCTGCCCATGACCTTTCCCACCCTACTGCTCTGCTGTTTATCCCAGTTCACTACTCGCAGAAGAACAAGCTGACTGCGAATGAAAGCCAACAATAGAGACAGGCCTCTGTGGCTTCTGACTTGGGGTCAGATTGAAACCATGGTTTGAGCTTATAGCCACGGGGACTTCATACACGATGACAGCTGCACAGGCCTGTCAGTCTTAGGTCGTCTGTCCTTGAGCTGTTTCATAGGGCCTTTCAAAGAGATATTCACATCTGCTTCAGAGAGGACAGTGTAAGTCAGAATATCCCAAATGTGAGTCTCCAAAGTTGGTAAAAATCTGTCTAGCCTTTAGAGTGGATAGGAACAAACAGGCACCAAATTCACTGTATTTGTATAGATTTTTAAAAAAACACTGGCCTGATCCAAGGGAGAAGGGGACCAGCCGAAGTCTGGGGGACACCTTCAGGGAACCTCAGGTTCTGGTCACCTGGTCGGGAAGCCCTGGTTCTAGCCCGGAAGAAACAGGCTTGTCTGCTGTCCAGGAAAAGCAGAGAACAGTGTCCTGGGCCGGGGAGGAAAACCAGCATTGGAAGTAGACTCAGCTTATGGGAGGGCGCGGTGGGGAGACACAGCCATGCCCGGCTCTGACCCGCGGGCCCACGAGCTTTGCGGCCCCTCTGAGACCTTGGTCAGGGCTGCCCTCAGCTTTGCAGAGGCACTGCTGGCATCTGGCTTGTCTGGGACCAAACACGTTGCTTAAGTGGCATGAGTCTGGGCTGATGGTACAACTAACAAGTTAAGCCTCTCTTGAGCTTTCTTTGCTCTACACTCTACTGGTAAAATATGACTTTGAAATAACACATGAAACTTAAACACCAAGCTTCTGCAGAGTGGAACCATGGCAGGCTTCTAGCTTCGGCATGACTGGCATCGAGCTAGATGGCACTTTCTCCTGGGAGCTGTCCTGGGCATTGGAGGACCGAGAGGGGCATTCCTGGCCGCTACCCACTACGCGCCAGGAGCATGACCCTCCTCTCCCCTGGTCTGTGACAATCCAAAATCTCTCCAGACATGGCCAAACGTCCCCTGGAGGGCAAAATAAATTCCGGTGAGAACACTGAGATGATTTCAGAGGTTCCGTTTAGCTAGGGTCCTATGAGCCCTGCGATATATATATATATATTTTTGTTAACCGTCACCTAAGGATATTTTTCCATTGATTTTTAGAGAGACTCAGCTTATGGGAGGGCGTGGTGGGGAGACACAGCCATGCCCGGTGGAAGAGAGAGGGAAAGACAGAGAGAAACATCGATGTCAGAGAAACACATCTATTGGTTGCTTCCTGCACGAGCCCTGACCAGGGCCTGGGCCGGGGAGGAGGAACCTGCAACCAAGGTACATGCCCTTGACAGGAATCAAACCCAGGACCCTTCGGTCCGCAGGCTGATGCTCTATCCATGGATTGATGCCAAACCAGCTAGGGCTTTAAATCCATTTTAAATAAAAAGTTTAACTCAATATATTTTTCCTACTGCTAGACTTGTCCATCGTCCAGCTGCCCTGATTCATAGGTTAGGGCCCAGATCACAGTGGTTTGCCATCTGCATAATTGCTCCTGGCTACTTCTCCTCATGTCAGTTACTTAGAAAGTTTACTCCTGCGAGGCACAGGCTCCTTGCCCGTGAGCCTGTCGAACAGGTTCTTCTCAGGCTTGAGCCTGTGGAAGAGGCATTGCTGCTGCACCCGTGAGTGGGATCCTGAGAGGGACCAGCCAGCTTTCAGATCTAAGGACACAATAGTGAACGTTGCAGGAAAATGTGGATCTGCCACACAGCACTGGTGCACGCACACGCCCGGAGATGAGCTATATATAAAGTGACGATGAGAACTTTCCTCTTTGTCCCCAGCTAATTATTTTTGCCAGACCCAGATGTTGAGCCTCGTACAGCAATTCTCAAAGCGTGGTTCGTGGACCCCTGGGGATCTCTGAGACCCATCCAGGGTGTCTGCAAGGTGAACACTACATTATTGTAGCACTCATTGTTATCTGTCGTCACTGATGGTGAGTAAAACTATAGCATGAATCAAGGCAGGAGTACCAATGATTTTTTTCTTTTAATGATTTTTTAAAATATATTTTTATTAATTTCAGAGAGGAAGAAAGAGGGAGAGAGAGATAGAAACATCAGTGATGAGAGAGAATCATTGATCGGCTGCCTGCCACACACTGCACACCCCACACTGGGGATTGAGCCCACAACCCAGGCATGTGCCCTGACCTGGAATCAAACCATGACCTCCTGGTTCATAGGTCGACGCTCAACCACTGAGCCAAACCGGCCAAGCCATGGTCTTTTTATCTTTACCACCATGACTTGTGGTTAAAAAAAAACAAAAAGAAAGCCAATTTCATTTAAAAGTATCCTTGATGAAACAGTAAAAATTATTAATTTAATTTTTAAAAATTTACTCCTGAAACTCTTAGCTTCAGTTTCATTATCTACACAACGGGGATAGCAGTGCAGCCCCACAGGGTGGCTGTGAGGGTTTAATCAAATACAATGCGTAAAGTGTTTGGCAAAATGCTGTGCATACAGTAAGCCTTTGCGTACACGCTATGACCAGTATCATCACCACTATAATTACTTTTCATTTTCACTCATTCCCTCTCCTCCTATTTCAGTTGGAAGGATCTGGGCGTAATGAGTTCAGGCAGCCAGAGGATTGCTTTAGGGAGCTTTGTAGAAATAAACATTTTTTAGAAAAGCAATTAAAACTTATTTCATCAGACCTTTCCATCTCTATGAGATTACCAGTGAAGACATCCATAGGATGTCTGTCATGAACTCAGGAGCAGAAATTGGGAAGTCACCAAAGACCCCGCAAAGTCCCCCAAATCTCTCTTCCTTTCTTTCTCTTCTTGGGCTCCTGCAAGGCCTCCTCTGCTCCTTCCATCTTTCCAACTGTGGCTACTGTCACCATTTGAAGTGGCTGCACTTGAGTTCAGAATGACAGGAGCAAAAAGATCTTGTTTCCTTGGTGATACGTACATTTGCTCAGCTTGCAAGAAAGAGGTGAATCTCAGGAGCAGCCCAAGTAGCCGCTGCCTCTTTCTCACGGCCCAGCGTGAAGTCCTCCTCGCTGCCTGTGGGCCGAGCATGAAAAACAGCCCTTTGGGATGTAAGGGTTCAAAAGATTTATTGGCCTTTTTTAAAAATCAACAAAGACTTGAGTGTTTACCCTGGAGTCCTCGTTCTGCTGTGTAGGTGACCAGCAATGAGGGGTCTTTTTATATATATAATTAGTTTGCTGTATAAATAGCATTGTGCTCACACCCTCAGTCAGAAAATGCACAGGCCTGGGTTTGAACCCCAGCTCCGCCACCTACTGGCTGAAGAAAAGACTGTCCTCTCACACATTTCAAGGCACTCTCCTACCCATGATCCAGATGCTCCCCATGCTAACTAGCCCTTGGGAGACCAGGAGTAGATGCCATTAACCCCATTAAACCAAGAGTCCCAGAGGTGGTCAGCAGCTCAAGATTCCCTATCAGTTTGCTGTGAATCAGAGAATAACTCTGGCAAGGTCTTTGACCTGTTTGAGCTTCAGTGTTCATGTCTGTATTTCTTCTGCACAGAGTTGCTCTAATGATTCAGTTCGTAAACAGTGTTTGTGACACACATAGCCCAAAGCCTGGCATCTAATAAGTGCTCAATAAATAGCACTGGAAATAATGGTTATTTCGATGACGATAATGGTGGTCAGTGCAGAGCAATACATATGGAAAGACCCCTGCATGACCAATTAGGGGACCTAACCTATCTGAGTCCCTAGATCTGTCCCTAATTGTTAAGTTGAGCTACTCTCATCTCAACTGCTGCAGCACAGTTTTCCATCGGGCTCAGATGAAAATATTACCTGTCTCTAATTGCATAAAAAGATGGTGAAAGGCCCCACCCAGCTAAAGAGAAGAAGGTATCCTTGAAAAATGTAAAGTGTGAGATATATTTGACTGGTAACCATTTTCTCACCCTTTGCATGCTGCCCTGGTGATTTTGTTGCAGGGAAAGGCTGGTTACCCCACAGGCTCTCCCAGCACATTTCTAGACAGGACGAGACTGCTAGAGACCATTGCTGGAGGCAGCTCAAGGCAGAATCAGGGTTGGAATCCAAGCCTCTGACCCCTCATTTCTTTCTCACTCATGGGAAAGGGGCCTCCTCTCTGTTCTCTGGGACCTCTTAGGGAAGCTGGGTAATTTGACTCATGGTATTAGCAAAATGAGAGGCATCAGATGGTTCTGTGTAGCCATTGCTAAATTTCCAGAAGCATTTCTTCAGAGCTGTTTGTCCCTCCTTCCTTGTCTAGTCCTTCCAGGTAAAAGAGTGTGCAGCTGCTGACAGCCGGTGACGTGGCTACCTCTCCCCTCTTCTCCCCACCCCCGGCAGTTCATAAAGCACGACTGCTTCCCGGAGAGCTGTTTGCACAAGTTGCACAACCGTTGGAGAGGGCTCAATCCACTCACGGAGGCAGCAGACATTGCCTGCAGAATAAGCACACAACCTCTTCAAGATCATTACTCTAGATTGAATAGCTCCCCGATGGAGGCTGGGGCCAGGGAAGTGAGGATTAGGGAGGCCGATTCCATTCCTGGAATTTATAAAGTTCCCTTGAAATGGGAGCCACCTTGGTTAGAGGGCTACACAGGGATGGTGATCTCCCAAAGCAGACCGGCGACTTGGGAGGAGGTCGCACACCGATCGGGAGGCTTCCACCTCTGCTTCTTGCAGAACTCAGCCGGAAACACACAACCTGCACAGGAATTCCTGGTAGTCAGGGCCTCCTGTACTTTGCAGTCACCAAAATTGTTATGTAAACCGAGGACAGATAGTGCTAATTCAGCATTTTTTCCGGGGAGGCCACAGGCCATTGCTGGACGGATTACAGAAGGGAAGAAACGTCCGTCTAGAACTGGAATTGTTTAGTATTAGAAAGAACGAAAACAGAGGTAACCCCAGCAGCCCTTCAGATACTTGACTCAGATGCTCTGGGAAAGGATGGCAGGTTTTATTTTACTGTCCTGTGAATGGACGCCATGGGGAGATAACCCCCCACATCTGGAAAACTGACAATGGAAAGAGGTGCCTTGTAAGATAACAAGTTGTATTCAGGCCCAGAATGGTTTTCACACTTTCAGGCATAGCCTGAGGGTTCTCCTAACGTTCCGTACAGTCACAGCACATGCAGGATTAGCTTTGGAAGTTGGCCTGCAGATAAAAGTCACCTTTGGTCCAAGTTAACTTTTGATATGTGTGCGAGTGTGTGGCACATACAGTTGAGTGTGCCAATTGAAGATGAGATATGCTGGTTTATGAATCTCACAGGATGAGGTTGGGGTGACATCTGGGCCTTCCCATTTTTGCTACAATTTCAAAGGCTCTTCTGATATCTGTCTTACATGTTAGAGGTGTGTTTTTTTCCTCCAGTTTCATTAGGGTATAATTTGAATATACTAACCATTTTTAGATGTATAGTCTGAGTTTTGACAATCGTATATAGTTCTAGAACCATTACCAGAGTCCAGATCTAGAACATTTCTATCACCACCAAAAGTTCCGTCGTACCCAGACCCCTTTGAAGTCAGCCCCTTCCCCTTGAACTTGCTCTTGGCCACTGGAAACTACTGATCTGATTTCTCTCACCACACTATTCCCTATTTTGGAATTGCCTATAAGTGAAATCATATAGTATATATGAGTCTTACGTGTTTGACTTCTTTTACACAGCGTAGTGCTTCTGAAACGCAATCACATCGTTGAGTTTATCAGGAGTTCTTTCCTTTTTATGGCTAACAGTCCATAATGTAAATCTATGACAGCTATTTTACTAGTATGAAGAATGCTACTGTAAATACGTGCATTTGGGTTCTTCGTGTGACCATATGTTTTCTTTTCTCTTGGGTAAATAACAGAGGTGGGATTGTTGGGTTGTAGGGTATTTATTTAACTTTATAAGAAACTGACAAACTGGTTTTCAAGCCAGCTGTTGTATTTCGCAATGGCATTGGCATTCTATGAAAGTCCCAGTTTTTCCAAATCCTTCCCAATACTTGACATTGTCACTCGTTTTACTCTGAGTTAACTTAATGTGTATGCGTAACTGATTTTTTACTAAAACCACCATGATTTCTCAAGCGGTAATATTACTTCAGTGACCTCCAAACCAGTCATCCTACTTCCACTCTTTGCTCCAGCTACACTGGTCTCCTGTTCTTCTCAAAAATGACAAGCATGCTTCTGCCTCTAGGCCAGTGATAGCGAACCTTTTGAGCTCGGCGTGTCAGCATTTTGAAAAACCCTAACTTAACTCTGGTGCCGTGTCACATATAGAAATTTTTTGATATTTGCAACCATAGTAAAACAAACACTTATATTTTTTATATTTATTTTATATATTTAAATGCCATTTAACAAAGAAAAATCAACCAAAAAAAATGAGTTCGCGTGTCACCTCTGACACACGTGTCATAGGTTCGCCATCACTGCTCTAGGCTTTCCACTGGCTCTTTTCTTTTTCCGGGATTCTCCCCAAGATATCCTCGTGGCTTTGCTCCCTTCCTTCCAATCCCTGTCCAGATACCAGCTTGTCTGAGAGGCCTTTCTGACCTCGCTGCATAAATAGCAACCACACCCCATTACCTAGTTCCCTTACCTGCTTGATTTTTTCTTCACACCACTTATCATCACTGAATTATATATGCTTATTAAACACACACATGCACACTTGGAGACAGGGGTTTCATTTTCTTTTGTATTTTTTGTCTTCACTACTGTCTCCCCAATGCCTAAAACAATACCTGACATATAACAAGCACTCAGTAATCATTTGTTATTGGGCGAATGGGCAGATGGGCAGATACATGGGTAATACTAACGGAGGTCTAATCACAGTGCCTGGAGTATAGTTAGCATTTAATAAATCATAGGCTTCATTATCAGCACTTGATAAATATGTGTTGAATGAATGAATGAATTTGTTCAAAAGTAGCAACAAGAACATTATATTGAGCCAGGTTCACCATCTGCCTCTTGATCTTACATCTCTCCTAATACCACTTTACCAGATTCATCCCAATGCTAGGTGCCCAGAAAGTCATTGCTTCATTCTTGTGAAAGACCCTCTTCATGTTACCTTACCCCCAAGTCAAACACGTGCAAAGGTGTGAGGAGTAGCCACCTGCTTGCTTGTCGGAGAACATCCCTGTGCAGTCAAACTTACAGAGGACCAGCCCACATAGGCCTGGCTGGTCTTTATGACAGAAGGCCGGGCCAGACCACATAGGAGTTGAGGCTTTTAATGTATTTAATATAATGCTGATGTATAATAGGTACCCAATTAATTAAATTGACTTCTATCTTTCATCTTTTCTTCATCCTCCCCTCCCCCCTCTCAACCTCCCCCCCCCCCCCCTTACTTGTTCTGTTTCCTTTTCCAATCTTCCATCTCCACACAGGATGGGAGGATGGCACTTCAGTGTGCTGTGACTAAGGAAATCCCAAACTCTAGGGAGCCACATTCTAGCAGCAGCCTTAGGATACCCCAGTCCTAGAGACATTCCCTGACGGTGTCAGATGAACAAAGCCAGCTGTCCGGGGCTGAATGAACAAGAGCTAACACGTTGTAATGATTTAACTCCACTCCAGATCTGGTGTAAATTGAAGTTGAAAACGTGTTTCCAAATATACCCCGGCTGCGACAGGCGTCTGAGCCTGTTTCGCCTTTGGTTATACAGTCGTCTTGCCTGGGCTTTCCTTCTGGGCTCTCCGGGACGTCTGGGCTCACATGCTAGGAAACTTTCCTAAGAAAAGCCCTGCACTCCTCCCTAGCGTTAACAATCAGTGCACCCACCGCACAGAGTAAGAGTCTAAAGCACCCACGAGTAATATTGACCACGTCCTGAGGCCGAGACCCAGAGCTCACGCCATCTGAGTTAGACTCGTTCAGCGCTCCTGACACTGCCTGGCATTGTTCTGTGGTTTGGGGGAAAGCAAACCCTCCTCAGACCCATATTCTGTGGTTGAGATCAGTCTTCTGCATACACTTCCCCTCAAAATACCTCTCCTACTGAGCTCCAAAAATGAAGGAGAGGAAAAACATCCTGGTGTAGGGCCTGTTTTTTCAGTCTGGTAAAGATCTGACTCGACCCTGGCTGGTTTGCTCAGTGGATAGAGCGTCAGCCTGTGGACTCAAGGGTCCCAGGTTCGATTCCGGTCAAGGACACATGCTCAGGTTGTGGGGGCCATGCAGGAGGCAGCTGATCAATGATTCTCTCTCATCATTGATGTTTCTATCTCTCCCTCTCTCTTCTCTCTGAAATCAATAAAATATAATTTTTTTTATATTTATGAGCTGACTCATAGATTAGGCCATTTCCTTCCCAGCACCTCTTCCCACCGACGTGGCAACTGGGAGGATCTGTGATGAGGAGCTGGTGCATTCTCTGAGAATTCCTTGATAAGCCTGTGACACAGTCCAAGGCAGTCGGAGCTGGTGCACTGCCCTTACCTTACCTGCAAGGCCTAGAGAGAGAAGTCGCTTCTCCAAGATCACAGGCATTCTTAGTGAGCTGAGCAGGTAACTGGTTAATCTCAGGAATTAGTGAACTGAAGGGAACTAAGGCATACTTTCAGGCTTTATTTTATTTTATCTTTTGCATATGTTCAGGCTATTGGCTTGGGCTTTATGCCTGCCCTCTCTTACTTAGCTTCAAAAGATACTTCCCCTGTGAGCATTCCTTCATTTCTTTATCGTATGTGTAGTCATTTCTCTTCATCTTCCTCTTTCATCAGGCTTCAATCTTAATGTCTTTTCATTATCATGTCAGAAAAACAGGCCCTCTTCCTTAATTCATTGATTAAATAGTTATTTATTAAGTGCCTCCTACACACAAGGAACTATTGTAAGCAATCTAAAAAATAGGATGGATGAAACAGACAAAAATCCCTACCCTCCTGTAGTTTATATTGTAGTAGTGGAAAGCAAGCAATAAACAACAACAACAAAAATAGTAAAAAATAGTGTATATATATCAGATGTGATAAACACTTTGGGAAAAAATATAAGGAAGAATGATAAAGAATGTTGGATAGTAGGGTGGTCAGGGATATTCCCAATAAAAAATGACATTCAAGCCAGATCAAGGGAGCCTGGTGGGGATCAAGACAGAGGTAACTGCAGGTCCTTGGGATTTGAGGTGGCACCTGCCTGTTGTGCCCTTGGAACAAGTAGGAGGGCAGTGTGGCTTCAGTAGAGCAAGCAGGAGGGGAGTGAGCTTCGACAGGTAGTCAGAGAAGAGAGTGACTAAGGAATCCCAACATAAAGGACTTCTCCTCTGAGCATGTAGGAAGCCATTGGGGCATGTTGAGCAGAGCTGTGAAATGACATATTTTTAAGCTATGGTTACTCTTTTAAGAATAGACTGTAAGGAGAAAGAGTGAGCATGTGGAGTTTATTGCAACAAGTCAGTTGAGAGATAGATGATGGTGGCTCGGACCAGGATGTATCAGTGGAGGAGGGGAGCAGTGGTCAAACTCTGTATACGTATACTGAGGTAAAGAAGGTGACATTTCCTGATTAATTGTATATGATTAGATACTAGAGGCCTGGTGCACAAAATTCATGCACAGGTAGGGTCCCTAGGCCTGGCCAGTGATCAGGGCCCATCTGTGGGGCTACCGCCTGGGGCCTGAGGGTTGGGGGTAGCTTCTGCATTGAGTGTCTGCCCCATGGTGGTCAGTGTGTGTCATAGCGACCAGTCATTTCACTGGTTGTTCCTCCATTTGGTCAATTTGCATATTAGGCTTTTATTATATAGGATAGGGTCCAACAGAGAGGCAGAGGGACAAAGAGAAGTAAAAATGACACGACAATTTTTGACCAACAATAGAAGGATGGAGTTGCAATCAAGGATGAGAACAAATCTTGATTATCTTCTCTCTGCCTCAGTTTTCTCATCAAAATGATAAGGTTGTGAAAGTTAAACAAGTTGTTACAAGCCAATGCTTAGACTTATGCCTGGTGCATAAAAAGCAAGTGTTAGCTACTATTCTCATGAGTATGGTCCTCTCCGTGCTTAATTCCTTCAGAGAACTGAGCACCATCAGATAGGATCTTGTTTGTTTTTCATTGTCCTCTCTCTCCTCCACAAAATAAAACTTCATGCAGTCAAGAATCTCATCTGCACATTCATGCTGTGTCATCAGCTTCTACAATGGTGTTTCAACCTTAATATATATTTGATGAATACTTATGAGGAGAAGCATGAAGGGATATAACACTTAGTCTGAATTTCCCATGACATCTCTGCTTGGTATATGTACTGTCCATCTCATACACTCATTCTTGCTCACTTGCAGCTTAGAAAATTGGCTCACTAACATTAAGGAGGGATTTACCAGGAGGTCCACACATAGGTTAGACAGTTCACTCAGAAAGGTCTCTCTGTGCAGTGCCTCAATGGAAGGGAAAGTTCTGCCTAAATGCAGCCATTAGCAGGCAATCTGAGATTCAGGCAACATAGCCTATGACTGAAATCAATGCACCGGCTTGTTCTTTAATTAGCAGAGCCTCTGCCCTACCTCCATCCCCTGGTTGCACTGGCAGGATGCCTCTCATCTCTGGGCTGGCTTTCCATCCCACGATGGTGTATCTTGCTGTGCATGGCTGGAGAAAGGCAGGCAAAGGGCAAGGAGCCAATTAGATTGAAATGGAATCTGGTCTTTGGAGGCCTCTTGTCAAGGTGAGGAGTATTGGATGTTCCCAAAGATGACAGATGCTTCTTTATTTGGCCTGATCTCAGGGGTGAGAGGTCATTTGTAAATAAGATTTGCTCTATTTGGTATGGCAAGTCCTGTTCTACATGCCTTAGGTTTTTTTAGTCCCCGAGTCTTTTTCTCTGTGTTTTGACATGTTTGCCCGCAGAAGAAAGGTTCTTTCATCTGAAATGAATATTTCAAGTCCTTGGGAGCAGCTGAAGTAGCAACCAACAGTTAGGTTCAGTGAGTACACCAGCCATCAGCTCACAGGGAGCTAAAACGACCAATGGGAAGAGAAAAGGGGGAATAACTGATGGGATGGATGGATGGATGCATGCATGCATGCATGAGTAAATGCATGAATGAATGAGTGAATAGATGAATGAATGAATGCACCAATGAATTAATAAATGGATGAATAAGTAGATGCATAATAAATAAGTAGATGCATGGATGAATGAGTAAATGAGTGAAGCCTCAGAAATTATTTCCTCTGATTTGAGCTATGAGGAGAGAAAGTAAACTAAATTATAATATTTAGTCTTTATGTTGTTGGCCTGTGTAAATTTAGTGTTTATGTGGGTTATATTCCATGAAATGTAATCTTCAAATAAATAATAACCCATTCTGAGTATAAACACAAATTTTAATCCAAATCAGGGATTTTTTAACACATGTCCATAAGTATCCATGAATTGCTTGAAATGTATTTAGTCAAAGAAAGCACTTCCTATGGGGCAGTCATTGTAATGTTTTAGAACTATTATCTCATGAAACCCCCATAGCCCCAGGAAGTAAGCATTACTGTCCTCACGCAAATAAGAGCACCGAGAGACTAAGCGGATAATTAGGACTCACAGCTAATAAGTGGCGGAGCCAGGGTTTCGGCTCAGGAAGTTTGGATCTAATTGCATGTACAGTGTCATGATAGGTCAAGGCGAGGGCCTGGATGTGGAGCTGCCTTTTGGTTGTGTTTTATTAAGGAGGGTATGCTGAGAGGAATCAGTGCATCTCATAGAATCCAAGCAGAGCAGCCGCCCACAAAAGGGAGCAGAACCGGAGCACGCCAGGTCATCAGGAGCCTTCACGGCGTCTCTCTGGTGTCTTAGCGCTTCTCTGCAGTATCTCTGCACTATCTCTGCAAAACCGACCTGCGAACCCACCCATCAGCCTGAACGTGGCCCATCACAGCTGACCAACATACAGCCCCAGCTCCGTCTCACTCTCACATTAACCTCTCATCAGTGACTCTAAAGATAATAACAACTGGCCTAAATGGACAGTTAAAAAGTTTAATTTCCAGATGTGTCGTCGGACATTCGGAGTTGTACTGCAGCAGCCTATTCACAACCCCACCCCATTCCCTGCTCCTTCCTTCATGGTGTTGAAACGCGGGGTTTGGGGTGCAGACTTTTCTTCCCATGAGTGCTTGTCCTCATGAAGTTTGAAGAATAAACTCACAGACAAGAAGTCTCCTTTAATAAAAAATGTAGACGTTTATTGGAAGCAGATACAAACTCCATCTGGGCAGGGGTTTCCCCAAAGGGGACCCCATGCAGAAGGGCCCTGCCCCCAATGGGAAAAGCCTGCTCTCTCTCTTTAACAGGAAAATCAAAAAATCCCCGCCTCGTGTCCCTTTGTCTCCAGCTTATATATGCTGCAGTTCTTTGTCTAAATCTGACCTTTTCTTATTGGTCCCTTTCCTGAATTTGGGACCCCTATGTTTTCTTCATTGGTCATCTGCTACATAGAATTAGTTTTCAAAGCTGTTTCTCTCCCCCTTATCTTTCTGGTTGGCGTTGGCTTAGATCTCCCAACTGCTCAGACCAGAGATAACTCTGTCCTGGGTTTATAGCTGTTCTAATTGCTCAGGCCAGAAATACCCCAGTCTGTCTTTCTTTGGTTTATGGCTGTTTTCATTGCTCAGACTAAAAATGTTTTCATCTCCTGGATCCCCTCTTCCCATGGCATTTCTCTATCCTCTGCACAAGTAAGATAAGCACCCTGGCGTTTGCAAGTCTCCATCTATGTATTCCTCACCCATGGACCCTCCTCACTCCCTAAACCTTCCTAATTAAGCTAGCTAGCTAACCCTATCAGTGTGAGACCCAGGCAGCAAACCCTTTTTATAAACTTTGCTTTTCCCCTTTGATAGAATGAATATGGTCAAGCAGGTCAGCCTCACCCCAATGACCTCTGAATCCTCACAGCTCAGGAGGCGTGAGCATTCCATCAGGACAGAGCAGCACTGTCCACGAATTCCTAGGCGTCCTGCTTCCAAGAAAGCATGAGTGTACAATGTCTCCAGCCTAGGAAGGCCTGCCTGCAACTTCTCACCTTCATACTCTTTCAGTCATAACATTCGCACCCATACTGACACACATTCCCTCACACACTCCTCGGCACCCATGACCGGTACTAACACTGGCCTACTTACTGCAACCAGTGTCGCCCAGTTGTCAGCTGCGTGAGCTGACACCACCCACATATCAAAAGGCAGTGTGCCCAGTCAAGAGGTAGAATGACTTCTGACCATGTGGCTTCCTGAGCAAACATGCAAATCATATGCTTATCCATCAGAGCTACAATTTTGACCGAAGGAACATGTCTCTTGGAAAAGCTAACCGACATGGTGACACGTTAAGGTAGGAGTTTTCAGCCTGAGTAAAGGCTATAAACTCAGAGGGAACCACCCATGCAGAAAAGCAGCAAGGAACTGGGCTGAAACTGTTGGGGTTCAAGGCTGGTAATTGCAGAGTATTTTACATCACAAAACAAGAACCAGGGTTTCATAGCCAAAGTCAGCTTACAGCGGTTTTCAGACACCTCAGCTCCTAAGGAAAGTTTTTAAGTGAGTTAACTTTAATTTTAATTTAGTTTAAAGATCCCTGGAGCAAAGAAAAGGGCTTAAGACTCTTGTTAGAAAGAGATTTGCCAGGAAAGAAAGCCAACATTTTCATTTCAAACTTCATTGCACTCAGATTTTTTTAAAGCCTCTTTAAAAAGAGAGAAAGAAGAAAAGAACAGTATAAAAATTATAATGTAGCCTTCCCATTCAGTATTTGTGTTTGCAAAAGCACGTATTTGCGGGGTTCTTTTTCCCTTCATATGTTTTCGTGAATAGTGTTAGTACATTTTTATGTACATAAGGTTTCCACGGGGTAATACCTATTCATAACATCACTCCTGTGGGAAATAAGGGCTTACATTAAGTCAAGTAAATGTGCCAGCCAAAAACAATTAGGTTAGTAGTTGCAGCTCAAGTACATTCAGAGTAGCCATCAGCTCGCCAGTGCCTTGGGAGGAGTTACAGGACATTGCAGAACTTTTCTCAAGGAAACGGGCAACTTCTTTAGTGCCCTTTGTTGCTGCTGCAAAAGGAAAAAAATTCCAACCTCGCCATTAACTTGGGAGCCTGAGAGACTTGCACTTAACTCCTAACTGGTCCATTTAGGATCCGTTTGGTCCTCGGGCGGTCACTGAACCTCCCGGGGCTGGGTCTCTTCATTGTGAAATGGTAACGATAAAATCTAAGTTTTAAAGAGCATCCACTCCACAGTGCCTGGCACACAGGACAGACCAGATAAGTGGTAGCCATAGTTATTTTGTTTTTGACAATGACGACAAAGATGTTTCTATTAGAGGTTTGGGATCGTTTTCAAACAAGCTGGCTCTGTATATATGGCTCTCTGGAGGGCCTCCTACAATTCCAGGCCCTGGTTGTAAACCCCTGTTTTTCGTTTGATAATTCATCTGACTTCAACCAACAGCTGTTCAGCAAGGGTTGCTTCTGGCATGCTCCTCCCTCTCTGAAAGTAATAGGTTTACACAATAAAAGGATTACACAATCCCCCTTTGCCTTCTGTTCTGCTTTGGGAAAGAAGTCATTTATTTGGAGGAAGGTAGGAGGATAGATTAAGAAGCTGCCTCCCTGTGGCTGGTGTTGGCCCCTGCAGCCCATTCTCATGACTCGGGCCAGAAGGACTCTGATCAATCATGTCACTTCCCTGCCTAAAACTCTGCGGGAAGCAGTCTTCCCACGCCAGCTGGCCCTTGTCTGTCTCTCCAGCCTCACCCTTCACCACCCTTTGCCCCTCACTTCGATGTACTCCACTGGACACACCTGTGAACTTTCTTTTTCTAGAATCAGTTCTTCTACCTGGAACAACCTTCCACAACCACCCTACCTAGCTAACTGGTATGGGTTTCTTTAGGAGACTGTGTAAATAAATACTCCTTTCCCAGGAAGTCTTCCTTACTCTGCCACCTTGTGTGTTGGGGGGGAAGGAGTCTGTGTATGCACATGTATGCATACCTATACCAGTAAATATATACATTATTTTCTTAACCATTGGGATGTCTTCTTTACCCATATCTACTTTAGAATAGATTTCCTAGGAACAAGAACATTTTCTTATGTAACCACCATAGAATTATTAAAATCAGGAAATTCAATATTATTAAAATACTATTCCCTAATTTGCATTGATATTCAAATCTTGCCCATTGCCCAATATGTCATTATACCTATTTTTTTTTTAATTTCCCACAAGTTCAGGATCCTATCCAGCATCATACATTACATTTAGTTGTCAACTCTTTTTAGTCTTTTTAAATCAGACACAGTCCCTCTGCCCTTCTTTGACCTTAGACATTTGAAAAATGTAAGCTAGTTGTTTTGTAGAATAGCCCCCAATTTGAGTTTTTTCAGTGTTTCCTTGTGCCTACCACAGACGTGATGCCATGCCCTTCTAAGTGCATCATATCAAGAGGCCCAAGATGTCATGTTATCCCATTATCAATGATATTTGCTTTGATCTTTTGGGGAAGGTGGTACCTGTCAGGTTTCTTTACTACAAAGTGATTCTTTTTTAACATTGTAAGTAATTATTTGGGGGGGGGGGGGTAGCTGGGGGGTAGATACTTTGAAATGATGGAAATGTCTAGCTGTTCATCAGAGTCTCATCCATTGATCTGGCATTCATTTTATATCTGCTTAATTTTTAAGGAAGCTTATTTTACATTGTTAATAAAGAATAGGATTTTGATAAATGGGCTCTTTAAACCACCCCACGTAAAATACCTGCATCTCCCATATCAACCTAATCTCTTCATTTATGAAGATCTTATCACCTAAAGTTGTGAGAAGACTCATATGCATGGCACTAGCCAAGGCAGTACTTCTCATTTGCATTTTCCACTCTATTCTTGAATTATCTTTTCATTTCCTTTTCCTTTGCAATAAAAAAAGAATTCATAAAAAGAGGCATATTTTTTATAATGAGAAAGAAGATATACATTATTATTTCTGGCTTGTCACATGTCATAATACAGCTTCTGGTCACATTATGATGGGCATCAGTAATTGCATTTATTTTTTCATGCTTGCTACAAGGACTCACTTAGGACTCTGAAGAGCTTCTTGTAGCCGTGGGGTTTGTGGATTGAAAATCATTTGGATTGATTAAAGTCATGAGGAGAATTATGATAAGGGTCAGATCACATGGGCACCAGGAAGGGAAAATATTACCATTTAAACGAGAAATGGGATTTTTTTTCTCCTTAAGTGAATCATATTTACAGTGACAGGTGGGGTAGCTCCTTATAAGATTAGTAATACCTGATATTCACTCATCCATTTATTCAAAAGAAAATTATCCTGTGCGAAGCACCATTATATACAACTTTTAACTTTACCAAGGATATCTTTGCATAACATCCTTCTGGGTCTTTAAGCAAGATTTGGCTAAAAGGAACCTTGAAGAATTGCCCATAAGTTTCACTGAACGACCTCAGAAATAGAAATATCCCAGATCAAGCAATATTTGTCCACTGTCTAGGGAGATTGGCTGCTTGACAAGCACTCAGTTTCTGAAACCACCAAGTGGAGTGGAGAGGAAGGAAGGGATCTCCCGCCCCCCAACCCCGGTCAACAAGATCTGAAAAAGCCAACTGGCGTTCCTGGGACACCACATAGCACATCCTAGAATGTCCTGAAAAAGAATCTCTCTCTTCTGGCCCACCTGTCACTGTCCTTTGAGGTTCTGGCCACAACTGGGGTTCTTCGAAATATTATCAGTGTCAGAAAAATTTAGAGCTGGAGAAAACCTAAAAAATAGACACCTTTCCCTTCAAGACATGTCTGAATGTACTTTTATGTACTATTCAATTTGTTCCTCACTAAAAGCTTGTGAGAAAAGTCGAGTAAGAATAGTTTTCCTCATATTATGGTGAGGAAACTGAAGACCAGCCAGGTGAAGGTACAGTTCAGGGTTAGCAATGAACCAGACCTAGAGTTCTGACCTCTGGGGTCATAGCCCACCAGGCCATACTTTTACTGATAGCTGCAACTCGGTCATCAGAATCTCTTCCCCTTAAATGCTTTCGTGGCACTTATCACAGTGTTAGTTGTGTATTATTTACATGACTAGAGGCCTGGTGCATGGATTCGTGCACTGGTGGAGTCCCTTGGCCTGGCCTGTGCACTGTCACAATATAGGACCACTTGGGGATGTCAGAGAGCCAGTTTTGGCCCAATCCCCACAGGCCTGACCCAGACAGGAGGGAGCTCAATCCTGTATGTTGAGCATCTGCCCCCTGATGGTAAGTGCACATCATAGCAACCGGTTGACCAGTTGAATGGTTGAATGGTCGCTTAGGCTTTTATATAGAGAGATTATTTGCTCAATGTCTCTCAGCCTAGAACAAAAATGGATTATGGGGATTGAATCTAGTTTCCTCACATTGTATCCCAGTACCTTCCTTGTTGGATGGGAGGTCAGAGGGTGGATTTGAGCTGATATACCACATATTTCTTCTGACCATGGAGACCTCATGTGTCTGTTTTCAGCACGTAGCTTGCTGCCAGAAATGGCCCTGTCAGTGGACTCATCTTGGCACCGGTGGCAGTGGCGTATCCGAGATGGCCTCCTCCAGTCCCCATCAGAAGCCACACCACTGCTGTCCCCAGAGAAGGAGAGTCAGAGCTACAACCTGGCTCGGCAACGGGTTGTGTTCCCCAACAACAACATATTCCACCAAGATTGGGCAGAGGTCTCCAAGAGATACTCGGGCAACAGAATCTGCACAACCAAGTACACTCTCCTCACCTTCCTGCCCCGGAATCTCGTGGAGCAGTTTCACAGGTACACTTGGCCAATACTCACTTGAAGCGCATATCTGCCACTCAGAGAACCTCAGAGGTGTGCACTATGGGCCACCTTTCCTTTAAAATCTAAATGCATGTACATTGGAAGTCTTGTCATTCATTCATTCAGTAAATATTTACACAGATTCTGCTCAGATATTAGAGATTCTATACAGATTCTACTCTGTTGAGTTCTAGAAATATAGAAGGAACAAAAAGAGACTGTCCTGAGTATATTGTCCAGTGAAAGAGACATTAATTTTACTAATTATGTAAATCGGTGTAAAATTATAACTCATATATTCCCCAAGGAGAGACCTATGGTGCTGTTGGAGGAAGAGGGAAAGCTGGCCTCATTAAAAAAAATCCAGGAAGACTTCCAGGAGGAACTGATCATTGAAGTATAACCTGAAAGAAGAGAATGTGTTAAGTAGGTGAAAAAAGGCAGAGAGGAGTCAGAGAAGGGAGCCAGAAGACTGTTCCTGCAGATGGATCTTCATGTACAAAGGCACTGTGGCAAGGGGGAGCAAGATGCACTTGGAGAACTTAAAAATGCAACCCACTGTTTAGAGATAACATATGCAAAATCATCTTTTCATTTTGTAAAGCAAAATGTGCACTTCGATATCATCCTAACCTTTGTAATTATTATTATAAGCTACCATTTATTGAGCAACTGCCATGCTCCAAAACCCTCTATTGTGTACATAAATATTAGCTCATGTAATATCTATAAGAGCCCTTTACAATAGGCAGTACTATCCCTATTTTACACAAGACGAAGCAGGCTCGGGAGGTCACACAACTAGTAAACAATAGGAACCCAGTTTGAATCTAGATAGATCTGGCTTCACAGCCCTTACCATAATGTTCGAGGTGACACTGAGAAAGAATGTCATTTTAGTTGGTTAAAGGCCAATAGTAGAAATAGTGTGGAAAGTATATTTTTCTCCTCCGTGATATTCACTCACACCTTGCTTGCCCCTTCCAGGTGGGCCAACCTCTATTTCCTGTTCCTGGTGATTCTGAACTGGATGCCCACCATGGAAGTTTTCCACAGGGAAATCACCATGTTACCATTGGCCACTGTGCTGTTCATCATCATGGTCAAGGACGGCATGGAGGACTTCAAGCGGTACTGCTTCGATAGAGAGATAAACTTCTCCCACATCCAGATATATGAGAGGTAAGAGGAATCATTCTCCTGCCGTCTCTCTTGTAAATAGGTCATGCAGACTCATCCACACTTTCAAAAGGTGGGTCTCTCTTCTCATACATTTTCTTACATTCACTTAATTCAGTGATTCTCAACCAGGGCACGTTTGCCCTGCAGGGGACATTTGACAATGTCTGGAGACATTTGTGGTTGTCATTTTGGGAAAGGAAGTTGCTACCGGTATCTAACTAGTTGGTCTTACTATAAAGGATCATATTAAACATCTTACAATATATGAGACAGCCCCCACAGCAAACAATTATCCAACCTCAAGTGTCAAAAGTGCTGAGACTTAGAAACCTTCATTTCACTTGTATAAACTCTCACCTACTTAAACATAGCGATGTTATATTATTAGAAATAGGGCTAAGAGCTCAAAAATCAAACTCTCGTATTGACTGGATCATCTCAGGAGACCAAATTGAGGAGCAGATCTTAGAGAGTGACAGGCAATGTCTCCCAAACAAGAAAATGAATACCAGTTTTCCAGCATTTAAGCCTCTTGGTTAAAAATCCTTGCCTTTAGAACTTAACTAGATAGGTTTTAGGACCCAGAGTAGACACACCTGTTCTTGGCTGCCCGGACTGGAGGACTGGAAACGAAAGATACCTGTGGGTGACGTCTACATTCCAACAGGTGGAGTCTCAACAAGTAGGAGGAAGTGGCCTGGCAGGTGGACACCTGCTCTTAGCAAGCTCTTTCCTTGTCAGATTTCTCCCCGGGTGTTTGTGGACCAGCTTTTTATTTTTAATATGCCTTGTAAAAGAAGAGAGAAATTTTCAGCAGAGAAGGGAGGTAAACAATGTCAGGGACGTGACTGGCTGGTTGCTGAACAATGAAACTGACCAGGGGAAAACCTCCTTCCTGTGGAACTCACATGAGAATCAAAGAGACGGGATTAAGCAGAGATGAAAAAGGAAGGGAAGGGACGGCGGAAGAGGAAAGAAGACAAGAAACGAGTGGTGGTCTCCAACCTGCCCTTCGAAGGATGTGCCCACAAAGAGAACCCCAACAGACATTACCTTGGGAATCAAATTAAGACCAGCAAGTACACTGTGCTGTCCTTCGTACCCAAGAACGTCTTTGAGCAGCTACACCGGTTTGCCAATATCTATTTCGTGGGCATTGCTGTTCTGAATTTTGTCCCCGTGGTCAATGCTTTCCAGCCTGAGGTGAACCTGATACCCATCTGTATCATCCTGGGGGTCACTGCCATCAAGGATGCTTGGGAAGACTTCCGGAGGTACAAATCCGACAAAGTGATCAACAACCGAGAATGCCTCGTCTACAGCAGGTAAAGCAAAAATCCTTCAGGGAAGTCTCGTGGGCCCAGGTCTGTTCTGTCTGTGGCTGCTGCCCCTCTGGGCTACTGTTTAGAGAAGGGATGGAGTAGGGAGATAACATTATTTTATCTCGGTGAAGCTGTTCAGTTCTTCACAGTGAAGATAATAGTCTAAAACAAACAAAACAAAAAACAGGAAACAAAAATTAAAATAGAGGCTTGACTCAATTGTTCAGTTGTTTATTAAAATTTGGCCTTTATTATGTGACATTTTCTTTGCTGTATCAAATGTGTTCAGTATCTAAGAATTTTGCATCAGCTCTTGTGTATTCTTAGTCCTGAGTGGCCATGAGCACATTAGAGTTCAGAGCCCCTCCAGGGCAAGAGGCATGTCTATTGGGGGAGCTGTAGAGTGTTGTTTTAGGAGAAGCAGCATCGGAGACACAATGCCTGGGTTGAACACTGTCTCTACCACTAGGGAACTACGTGACCTTGGGCACCTAACCTAATCTCTCAGAGCCTCATTTCTGCATTCATAAAATCAGAACACTTCCAGGGTGGTCCCCATAATTGCACAAGATAATCCTTAGAAAGTTCTTAGCGCTATGCCCGACCTATAATAAATGCTCAACATGTAAGCTGTGACTGCTTTATTTTTAGAATGTAATACTCATATTAACTCCATCATTAGGCCTGTCCTTAAGCTTTCTCTCTGATGTTGTCCCAACCAAAGCAAAAACTGCACACCACCTGTCTTGCCACATTGTTCTCTTATGCATGTCATTGTTTTATAGAGTTTCTATCGAGCAATTGACCAAACTCGGTTGTTTGGAAAAGGACACAGTCTTGGTCAGTAAGGGAAGAAAATAGTTATTGTGTGTCTCAACTTTGTAACGTAGCCTGGAAGAAGCAAGGCAGCCGAGCCTGGGCTTGCAGAGACTGCCGGACCGAGTGCATGCTGGGCTAGCAAGTAGACGCCTTAGCTGATTGACTCACCGGCAGGTGAGGACTTGACTTGTTGGCAAATTAGGAACATGTCTCATTCAAGGAGCACTATCTGTCTGACGTTTTCCCTCTGGCTTTATCAACCTGAATTCAGTAGAAGTTCCACAGTCGCTCTGACCATTCTTGCTGCAAGGTGTGCACTGCAGCCGTACGTCTAAGTGTAAGGTCTGCTTCCTGCTAAGGGGGGGGTCCTCTTCCTCAACTTGGAGCTGCTGATGAGAGCGTTTCTGAGCCCAGCTTCACCTGGAAAGTTGTCGCCAGGGAAACTTCTAAGGAGACATGTAACATAGGGGACTCATTCGTCCCCAGGACACCCCCAAGAGAAGCTCCACTTTCTCCCGCAGCTTCAGATGAGCTTCCAGCCCCACCTACGTCTAAAAAAATTAATCTCAAGGCTTTTGGTTTGGGTTAGTTGTTGTTTTCTCAGCTAGACCCAGTTGTCCTGAATGTTGTTGGCACAACCTAGGGTTGAGATTAGTCATTCCTCACCTGTGAATAGGAATTGTAAAGAGAAGGACAGATGACTGTTGGGGTCCGATGCCTTTCTGTGAAGAGACTGGCTTTGAAGAAAGCACAGGTTTCACCTGTCACCAATCCACCCCATCACTTTGTTTTCCACCTTTCCCCTTTGTTGTTGTTTTCAGAGAAGATAGGGAGCCAGGAAGCTGACTTCTTGGGGAGGGATGCCTGTGGACCTCAATTAGGCTGGTCCTGTTCTCCCTGCTCTGCCAGAAATCCTCTGTCCTAGGCATCCTAGAATAATGGGGCTATTCTTCGGGATAGCGTCAGTGTTGATCAGACCACAGACTGGCCTGTGCTGGGTGCTGGCCTGATGGAGACCAGGCTGCTATAGTTCTGTTCTCAAAACAACTTCCAGGGAATAGCAGAGAATAATTCCAGCAACAAGAGGCATTAGTCCGCAGGCTCACTGACAGGAAGGGACATTGTGACAGTATTTCCCAAGGTATATTTAGTTGATAATAGGGACAAAAACATGGTTTCTGAAAAAAAAATTCATGCCCCCTTCCCAAAAATAATACATGCTGGCCCTCTTAACCCCCTGGCCCATGAAGCACTAAAAAAAGATGCACAGTAAAGAAACTTGTTCATCATCGACTCACTCAGTTGTTCAGAAAAGGACATGGTCTTGGTCAGTAAAGGAAGAAAAGAGAGTTATTGTGTGTCTCAACTTTGTAATGTAGTTGTTGCAAAATTACTGAACCTTGGAAATATTTTTTAATATTTATTACTTTTTCCAGGATAGCAAAATAATTGACTATTGGGCCAGGAAGGTAATTGAATGAAATAGACTGGGTATAAGGAGGAAAGCAATCTTTTTTGTGTAGTTATAAATGACCACTGACACTTAGCATTAGTGTTAGGGTACAATTGAGAGTGGCAGGGACTGTGGCAAAAGGAGGTGCCCATGCGTTCATCTCAGGAGGCAAAGATGGCCACTCGGCTCTAGCTGGTTCCTATGTGGAAATACAGGGTGAAGCAAAAGTAGGTTTACAGTTGGGAGCATACAGAACAAAGAGTTTATTCTTGTATTATTATTTCTTAATTTATTGTGTTATTTTCCATATGGACAATTATAAGCCTACTTTTGCCCCACCCTGTATAGGCCTGGTGTTGCAGGATTGCCTGAGTTTTATTGGGGAAGCTAGAATTAATATTTTTATTTGAAATAACCTGATTTTTACCTTGTAACTGATTGATTTTTTTTCAAATACTTCAGACCTATTTTATTTGACATAAAGTTTTTATGTTGCCTATGAGCCCCTTAACTTGCAACTTTTGCATTATAATATACTATGAATCTGAAGTCTCTGCAAAAGAATAATTAGTTTCTTCTTTTAAGATTTATCTTCAATGAACCTCTTTGGGTAGAGCGGGGGTGTGATCTTCAAGGGAGAATGCAGGCCTAGGAGCCAGGAAGCCTATACTCTAGGTCCAGATCTGTGACTACCTACCAATACTGTCAACTCTTGAACAGTGTGATCTTGAACAGCACAGAAATCCATGTAGAAGTTACCCACACAGTTCAAACTTGAGTTGTTGAAGAGCCAGTGGTAATAACTTAGAAAAGTCATTTAAATCTCTAGGTCTTAGTTCATACTTTTGTAAAATTTAGGAGTCACACTAGGTCTTGTGTTGTGAGATGCACTGTGAAAGAATGAAATGCACAGCCAAAGAAATTTGGGAGATAGTACAAAAATGCTTATTAACATAACTAGAGTCCCAGTGCACGAAATTCGTGCACTCGGTGGAGGGGTTTTGGGGAGGCCCTCAGCCCAGCTCATGCCCTCTCACAGTCTGGGAGCCCTCAGGGGATGTCCAACTGATGCGGGGAGTGGGCCTAAGCCTGCAGTTAGACATCCTTAGTGCTGCCGCGGAGGTGGGAGAGGCTCCCGCCACCACCACTGTGCTCACCAGCTGTGAGCCCAGCTTCTGACTGAGCAGCACTCCCCCTGTGTAAGCACACTGACAACCAGGGAGCAGCTCCTGCATTGAGCGTCTGCCCCCTGGTGGTGTGCATCATAGTGACTGGTCATTCTGCTATTCGGTCAATTTGCATATTAGCCTTTTATTATATAGGATAAAGTTTCTAGTGGACTCTCCTTAAGTAACCTAACCAACTTTGTTTGACTCAGTTGTGTCAGTTGAAATGTTTTCTGCTGCAAGCAGCAGAAAGCTCAGCTCAAACAAGTTAAAATGACAAAGAGACTTGGTTTAAGTCACTACAAACATTCTGAGATGGGCAGGTGATCAGAAACAGTTCAATCTGCGTTCTATATCCTGCATTTAGCTGTCATTTTCATTGAGTCCCCCTGTATCATCATTATTCTTAGGCAAACTCCCCTCATGGCAATAAGATGGCTGCAGCAGCTCCAGCCTTCACATCTACATAGGATAATTCACAAAGGGAGAAAGAAGGGCAGTCTGAAAACATTCTTGGAAGATTGAGTCCCTCCTCACACGTCAGTGACCACAGTGGGTCACATGCCCATCCCTAAACCAATTCCTGTGAGCAGGAGGTGGGATTATGCTAATTAGGTTATATCTGAGCCACAGAGTCCAACATGCAGTCTGCTTCCCTGAAAACACCTGAGCTACCCAGAGAAGATGGAATACCAAAATGGGGGTGGGGGGAAATGAGATAGTACCTGAGAAGGGGGAACAGATGTTAGAGAGGCCACCTTCATGTCCTTAAAATTGCTCTCATCACCTTAAAATTCTTTTGAGCCTAGACTCTTTATAAATTGCTTTCCACATATTAACAGACTGGAACATACATTTTGGGACAATGTGGACTGCATATCCCTAAAGTTCTTCCAACTCTTAAGTAGTTTCATTCTATGAAAGACCCCAGAATAGGAAATGCCAGATAGTGTTAGTTATTATGTTAACTGACGGATGCTCAAAGGCACTTCCTTTTCTCAAGTAGATGCAGGATGTCAGGCAAAGAATGCAAGATCAGAGAGGATAATTTCTTTTTTCTGAGAAGCATCAGAAAAGCTTATATATCAAGGACTAGCTCTATCCCTTTTGTCTCAGATTCACACATTTGAGAAACTGATGTCCTTTTGCGGGGAGTTATTTTCATTTTTGTGCAATTGAATTCTAGGGCCCTTCGACTTTTGCTCAACCTAACCCCATGCATCATCCAGCCTAGACATGTTTCGGCTGTGAGGGAATCTTCTCGCAAACGCCAGCAGCCTTGTTAACAAACTCACAGTCCTGTTAGAGCATTTTCTTTTAATATAGCCACTGTGCTTGTGGTCGAAAGGTGACCCATTAATCAGATTCGTGGAATGACTTAAAGGAGAGATGAGCTTTGGAATTGGATTAGCTTTGTTTCTCCCAGAGCTCAGTTTAATGAATCTAGAAACCGTACCCAACAAGAGATTTTTTTCATCCAGTTTAGTAAATTTTTTATTTGTATTTAGAACACATGCAGTAAGGAGGCAGGAGTGGGAACCAAGAGAATACAGGCCAGTTTTTGTATTTTGTGTATTATAATGTAGCAAAAGTGCTTAGGGGGCCAGGTGCTCCATTTATTCCTCTGTTTAGCAAATATTAATTCAGGACTGAGTGTGTATGCACCACCGTGGGCCCTGGGTGCCCTCGAGGGGCTCTCAGTGGTCCGGGGGTCAGGAGGTACCATGTGCATTGGTAGCTTGTGTATAAAGGGGCACAGTCACGCAGGGGATATGGTGACTCATCTTCATGTGACAAACATCCAGGCCGAGGGAAGCCTTCCCTGAAGAGGTGACATTTCAGGAGGAATTGAAGGATGAGCAGCATTTAGCCAGGCAGAGGGAACACCTTTCGGGTCACAGTCTGTTCACATGTCAACTAAAGGCTGTGTGTGTGGCCTAGGCTGCTATCAAAAGGACCAGAATCGAGAAATGTCAGAAACCCAGGAGAGGAATGACTCAGATGAAAATTTCTTAAATTCTGACACTTTACCAAGAGGTGGAGATTGTCTTTTCTATAAGCGCAGTGGCTGCTGTTACATAGAAATAATTGCAGGTGCTGCAGGAGTGCAGGCCTGATTTCCTGTCAGTGCCCCCATTGGAAAGCCTGAGCATGAGGAAGGAGAGGTCCTGCCCCTGGGTCTGTCACTAATTAACCGCATGACCTGGATGAGGCTGCTTAAGCAGTTGGGGCCCCATTGGTCTCGTCTTTAAATGGTGATCATAATCTCTCTACGGTACATTTGTGAAAAGGTGTACAGGTGACATGCGAGAGGGCTTGAAAGTCACGCAGAAACAAAGTACACAATGCAAAGTGTAAAGCAGTCTCTTAAATGTCTAAACGATGACATTTAACATGTGACATCTTACTGGATGGTTGGCATCAAGGACTTTGGCATCAGACCTGGGAGTGTCATCTCAGAACTAGATGTGTGGATATATGTAATTGCTAGATCACTTGAGCCTCCATTTCAATATCTGTAAAATAGGAACAATACTAGCACCTATCTATGGATTGAATGAGATAATCCTTATAAACCATTTAACTCAGTGCCTGCACCCTAAGTAGTAGCACTAAGTAATTTTTTTTTTATTCCAGGCACTTCAACTCTAATTTTATCAATGACAGGCCCAGCCTGAGCCTTCATTTTTCTTGCTACATCCCCCCCCCCACACACACACACGAGAGAGGAATTGCTTATTTTATTAGTAAAAATCAAATACATTCACAAAGCCACATGTCTCAGTGGGCAGGGTTACAGTGTTTTAACAGCAAAATCCTGTGCTCTGTTCTCTCATTTCTCATCTATTCTAGGAGCAGAATTTGAAATCTGAATGCAGGAAACCCCTCTGTGGCCTGTCTTCCCCACTTGCCCCTGCCCCTTCCACACCACACCACACCTGAGTATACTCATACCAAGATTGCGATTCAGGCGAGGGATGTAGTTGCTCTCATTTAGCCCAGAGCCGAAGCCACTTCATTTAAGCCAACATCTAACATAGAATATGTATTAGGATATCCTTCTTGAGCAGCTATTAATAAAGCAGCTGTTTGGACGCATGCTGCTATTATTTCTTCCAAATAGCAGCTCTCTGGGGAACCCAAAGAAATGAGATGATGGACAGGGCAGAATTTAGGTTTTTCCAGGGCTACTCTAACATCTAAATACAATCATAAATCCATTTTCCCCCCTAAAATTACATCTTGGGTCGCTGCAGGTATTAAATGAGATAATGCATGTAAAATGCTTAGCACAGTACCTGGCATTCAGTAGCACTCAGAAAATGTTAGCTAAAATATTGCTAAGGAGGATATAACCTTGATAGCCAGCAGTCATCATGAGCTTGACGCTAGGGGAGTAAGAAAGAAAGACCATTGGCTGGGACTTGGAACCAGAGGAGAAAATACAAACTCTTTGCCATAGAACCGGACTGCAAGCTGTAATAACATAGCAAAATGGGCCTGGGGAAAGAATCTAAAAAATGCAGACAACAAAGGAACATCAGTCATTTGAAGCATGACTGTGAAAAGCACCATTGGCTGGAGTTTGTGGACCAGCAGACCAGTGCATCCATCCCACAGGTCAGCTGCAAACTAAGCTCCTCTTGGGAGGCATTAATTTTGCAAGTGCCTGCCCTCCTCCCACTGCTGGGCCCTGTGCTCACAGAAGACCATAAACTATTTGGGCCAATTCAGCTTGTCATTTCAGGATAGGGTGCATGAGGTCTTCCCTGAAACTCAATGGGTGGAAGAGTCATAAAGCAAGAACTCAAGCATCACCAAAGCTCTGCACTGTGTCAGCATGATGAGTATTTCAGCGAATGAGGATTTATGGCCTCTGTTTGCCACTAAGGAGCTCACAATATGGAAAGGTGAGGCTTCTGTCCTCAAGCCAGCCTCCTTGATGCCTATGACACCACCTTCTGAGGCCTCATCTGCTTTGCACCTCCCTCCCAAACAGAACCAGGAGACCACGACAAGCCATGAAGCTCTTACAGCTATCACTCATACGTCCTGATAGACACAGCTATAAAGATAACCTTGACCTTACCAGATAACCTTTTGGGGCCTAAGTTTCTCATCTATGAAATACAGATATAATGGTAATAACAAAATTTGTTTCATTATTAGATAACTAAGTGGTAATATAGGTTAAGTGCTGGGTTCATTACAGGCACTCAATAGATATAAGCTTGTTATATTTATTACATTAGATTTATATAAGATATACATTATATATAATATTACTTATATCATGGTATATTCTATTATAATATATTATCATTGTTGGAAGCCTCTATTGGTGAGGCCATAACAAGAATAGATAGACTAGATGTTAAAATGGCTAAAGGTCATCCCAGCTCTCAGCAAGCTTCTTATACGGTTGAAAATAGAAAGCACATGAAGCAATTAGGAGCAGCTGACTATATTTATGTGGGGTTGCTTCTTGGCTCTCTCATCTGTGCCATTGATCTATTTATTTGTCTGTTCTTTTGTCAGTACCACACTGTCTTGATTGCTATAGCTTTATAGTAAGTCTTGAAGTCAGTCCTCCAGCTTTGTTCTTCTCCTTCACTAGTGTGTTGACTATCCTGGGTCCTTTGCTTCTCCATAGAAACTTTAGAATCAGTGTGTCAGGGTCCACAAAAGGACTTGCTAGGCATCCCTGGTTTTAAGGGTCCCCTTTTCTGGGAGTTTGTCTCAGTAGCCAGCATCTTAAGCCTTCAATCTGCTGAGTTTGGGTCCTTCTTTTCTGGGCTTAGAGAAAAGATTTGGATTTTTAGAGTCCCTTGTGTTTGTACATTGTGTGCTTGGGCCCAAGCCATAGAATGTAACCAAGGGCATAAAATGGCTGTCCCTACAGCATGAAGAACACCCTGGGGCTGGCTTCATAGTGCTTAGCCTTTGCCAGAACACTAACAGCCATTTGTCCTCCTTATCATCGTAACAGAAGCTTGTATTTATTGAGCACTAAGTGCAAAACCCTGAGCTCAGCACTTTACCTGTCACATCACCCATCCTTCTGAGGCAAGTGCATATATTACTTTCTATTGAGGGGGGGAAAAAAAAAAAAAAAACAAAAAACCAGAACAAAACAGAGGCACCGAGTGGTTAAGTAACTTGCCCAAGACCACACAGGGAGTAGGCGGTGAAGCTGGGATTCAAGCCCGCTCTTAATCCCTGCCCTGCACTCATTCTCCCCGACATTTCCTTTTACCCTGGGCAGCAGCACTGGCCATTCTGGGCTTGACTGTCAAGCTTCCTGGACGATAGCCCAGGCCAGTGCATCATCCTCTGTTAAATTAAAAGTACCACAGACAACTAATCCTCCTGATAAATTCCCTAAACTCCAGTTCCTTGAAACCCTTTTTTCTAAAACCCACATATTTGAGAAATGAAACCTTAAGCATCCTCTTCTCCCCCATCCCTCCCCACCCTTGTATCTGCTTCCCCATGACATCTGGTTGGTTACAAATCTCTCTTGCTGTTTATTTACCTCTTAATAAGCCCTATCTCCTCTCGGAAAGCCATTTAACATGACGCCACTTAATTTCTCCTGGAGGCAGAATCTGCCAGATGGAGTCTTTGTCCCAAGCCACATTGTTGATTTGTCTCATTTTTAAACATCAGTGAACATTCCATGAAATTAAAATAGCAATCAGTTCCCAGGTGTGGACTCACTGAGTGGAGGGGGTGGGGGGTGGACCTGTCCACCTGGGTCAGCTGTTCCAAATGGGCTGGATTAACCAGGGGATGACTTTCTCAGGTGGCTGCCAGCCTGCAGCTGGCCGCATCTGGCTGTCACTCAATGCAGGAGCACGCTTTTCCGCCTCAGCTGGACTCAGCCAGTCATCACCTCCTCTGGCTGGAGCCCCACGGGCTGTGCATCCTTGCCTTTTCCATGTTCATGCTCCTGACAGTTGAAGAGACAGAATGGACCCAGAGGCTCAGGAGAACAACACAGAGTGGCCCAGTGCAAGAAGGCAGTGTCCTTGATGTCTCCCTTTTTTATCCCTAAAAATCCTCTGATTTCATAACATAATATATTTGAGTTAATATAATTCTTTAAATTATGTGGCAGCTAAATTACTAAGCCATATCCCCCACCAAAAAAATTCTTTTTTAAGAACTAACACCCCAAAATCATGTTGATTTCATACCTTCGTGACTCCTAGACATGCACGATGGGCTGTGTGCCTGGAGGTATACGTGCCTCTGTTGGAGAAGCACATCTGGGAGATGAGCAACCTGGCTTGGGGAGGGAAGCCTACAATGAGCATGTTTCTTCACCACCACATGCCATCGTAAAGGAGAGAGGCCTATGTCTAAAGAAAGGACAGAGGCAATTGTCACCAGTGTCACAGTGACCTCCCTGGGATCCAAAGAATAATGGAAAGAAGACAGAGATTGGTCTGACTTACAACTTCTTGGGCGGCTCCATGGACATGCGGTACCTGTCATCATGGTGGCTATTGACAAAAGAACACTACAGCCCAACTCGCAGAAGAGACTCTTCATAAAAAAAAAAAAAAAAAAAAAAAAAAAAATGTATACCATAAGCTCATCTCCATAACCTTCCATCTTCCATCACCTTAGTGACCCACATCCCATAATAAGCAATCAGTCCTTTATAAGAAAGGAGAAGAGTAAGATCCAGTGTTAATCGGTAGAGTTGTGTTGGACTTGCCTTTGATAAGCCTATGTATGCAGCACTCCCAACTAGCATTTGCAAACCTGCATCAGCGTGCTCTGAAAGCGCTGGCAATCAGGAGATTGCTCAGAGTCAAAGTGTTCTCCTTAAATCCTACTTCAAATGCCAGGTGGAATGCTGAGATTATAGCAATCAACAGATACCCCAACATCCCCAAAGCCTTTATCCCATAGGACACAGATGGTGAAGAGAGGAAGTGAGGAAGGAGGTAGAAAGTCAAATGGTAAGTCTTTGTTTCTTGGAGAAATTTTGCTGTTAATATTTAAGACTCCTTTCTTAAGGCATGCTCTCAAAAAGGGGGAAAAATGCAATAGAGAAAGCCATCACTCCATTACCCTATGAACCCATTCCAGTTCCTTTAAGCAGCCTTATATTTGGACATTTAACAGGTGCTCCTAGGGCTGATCTGAAGAGAGACCAATATTTCCCTGGATCCTTCCCCAAATGGATTATTTGACAGCAACACCAGCACTCTCAATGGGGGCGTATCCACCCTAAATACATCAATAAACAGATGCATGTATTTCTGAAATGACATTGAGAAACAAATCTGGGGTGACTGTCTGTTCTTCGTGCAGGAGGGAAACATGATGTGGGGAAGAGAGGAAGTATAAAAGAAGCTGATGGACTGAAAGTGCTTAAAACCCTGTGACATGCTTTTCCCTAAAAAGAATTTTTAGTAAAATGCTATGGGAGCATTGCCCCCACTCCTCAGAAGTGGTCTCAAAATCCATGGGTGGACTTAAGCACCAAGCTCTCTGGGAACATGGGTACTTCCCCAGAATTCTGAGGGGCTTAAAAGTTGTAAGGCTGCTTGCTCTCCAGTTCCGAGGACCCCAATTGTTCCCCAGACTCTAATGAGAGCTCCCCTTGGACTTCCGAAGGGAAGCACATTCACGTCAGGGGACTGAGAGAGTCTCTGGGCGGGTCTTTTATAACAAGGAAAATGGGGTCCTAGGAAGGTTTGCCTGGGGTTCTCCAGAGGGCCCCCAGAAAAGGGAGGCGGACATCAAACTCCTTATCCTCCTCGGGATGTTTGTGAAGTAAAAGGGAAATTCCAGTCATGCCTCTTTCTCTGAAAGAGTGGACTTGTCCTGCCCAGGGCAGCCCGGATTCCTGTAGAAACAGGAGCAATAACATGCCCCAGGGGCTCGGTGTCAGGAGAGAAAAACACCAAAGGAGAACCTGCCTCTCCGGGCCAGCTGGGCTCCGTTAAAAAGGCCTTGTGGGTTAGTGGTTTGTTTCCAACTCCCACATTTAAAGAGGGACTTTCTAAATGCAGCCTGAAACCGAAGAGCCCAAACCTGCAGGACAGATCTTGAAAGAAAAATTGAGGGCCCTTGGGAAGTTAAATTCAACTTGACATGTCCAGAAGACTTCATGGGACGCATATGAACACCTTAAGTTATTTTTAAAATGGTATATGAGAGCTCCTTGAAGTGGAGTGCATTGCCTTGGGTAATAGCAAGTCCTTTTGCTGGCGGTGGACCAGCTGAGGCTGCCCTTCCTCTGAGAGGAGAGGGGGCATGTGTTTGAGGAGGGGGCTGTCCAAGCAGTACAAACTCTGGGATTTGGTGTCAAGTTGGACCCAGGCTCAGGTTCCAGCTCCATCTTGGTAAGACCTGGGGAAATTTTTCTTGGACTCTCAATTTCCTCATTTGTGCAATGGATACAGTAGTGTCTACTCCATTGGATTATTATGCAGGTAAGTGAAGCATTAATTAACACCAGTACTTGGCACAGTAGAAATGCTAAATTTGCTATTATTGCTGCCACTGCTATTATCTGAGCTTGATAAATTGGATGGGAAAAGGAAGTATATAATATCCTTAGATTTCTGTAGTCCTCTGATTTTATTACCACATGGGTTCTATCCAATCAAAGTTCCTGGTGCCATCTTCCTAATTCCCTAATGACCCAGAGTTCTCTATTTCAGAACCACTCAGATCTTCCCATACACAGGCCTATATCCTCACCTTTCCTATGGCCACTCTCTTCCTGTAATCAAAAACGGTCTTTCCTACACCCCAGTTCCTTGCAACCCGGTGATAACTGGGTTATACGGTGATTGCTGGCTATTCTGGGGAAAAGATGTATATTCAAAGTATATGCTAATATGACTGCGTTACCTTCTCCTTTCCTTGGCAGAAGCAAAAGCTGAGCACAGTCCCCAGTCAACAGACAACAGTCAATGAAAACTCTAGATGATTATAAGGATGGATCTCGTACTGGTGGGATTTGAGAGATCATGCTTAGCTTTTCTAGAGAGATTCTGGTGGTAGTCATTAGGGGCAAGGTCAAATACAGAGCAGTCATGTGACAGGCTGCCTGGGAGATATTTCAGTGCAAGTAGAACCTTCCTCCATTCACTCATCAAGTTTCTGGAGAAGCTCAGGACTCAGGCTGACCCCTGTGTTTCTCCCACCCAAGAAAGGAGCAGAGCTACGTGCAGAAGCGCTGGAGGGATGTGCGTGTGGGAGACTTCATCCAGATGCGATGCAATGAGATCATCCCGGCCGACATTCTCCTCCTCTTTTCCTCGGACCCCAGTGGGATCTGCCACCTGGAAACTGCCAACTTGGACGGAGAGACAAACCTCAAGCAAAGGCGTGTGGTGAAGGGCTTCTCTCAGCAGGTAGGGATCTTCCTAACATCTTCTTTGCAGGCAAAGGCAACTCTGCTGGAAAGTTGAACGTAATCGGGTGGGTAGAGGGGAAGGTAGTGACTGCCTCCTTTTCCCTCTGAAGTGGGTATTCTCCCCTTATCACAGATGAGGAAACTGAGGCCTAGGAATGTTAAATAACTTGCTGAAGGCCTCAGAATTCCTAAATGGGACCCACCCTGTTCATCTGATGACACTATGCTCTCTGCTCTAAACCCAGGAATCTAATATTTGTTCAGTTACCCTGGGACCAACCTGCTTTGCTGTGTTTATCTAATCCCTGCTCATCCTGCCCAGATCAGCTCCAGCAACCTCTCCCTCCATGAATCTTCTCTCACACCCCTTTGACCCCAACATGAACTGCAGTGAGGCATTGCTAACTGTTTCCATTTGTGTGTATTTTACCTTCTCGGCAGTCCTGAAACCTCTCTGAGGACAGGGAGCAATCATTGACACTTTTGTTTAATCCCCACACTTACATATATGGTACTTCGGACATCATGGCGAAGTTTTATTGTTTGATGGTTAAATGCCCAGAGCTCATCTGTAAGCCCAACCTCACGGTTTATTAGCTGTCTCACCTTAGGCAAGTTACTGCTCTCACACCTTCATTCCCTCATCTGGAAAATGGGTAGAAAAGTAGTACCCTCTCCACAGGATAATTCTAAAGACTAAATGATATGTACATGAATTATTTAACATGAAGGTAAAGGCACGTAGTTAGAGGCCAGTAAATAGTTGGCAATAAATGTCAATGGTGTTCATAGGCAATAAATGTTGTGATTGATTGAAACTGAGTGTGATATTCTAATTTTCAACTAAAATTCCCCTTGAAAGAGTTGATTTCCAATCTGGTACCTTTCTCTGCCCATGGAAAAGAATAAAATTATGTCTCTTTCCCTCACTCTGCCAGTCTGTGGCTGGGGAGAAAGTGGATGAGGCAGGAGATTTAGGATAAAGAGGGCAGGGGCTTCCCTCCTCAGAGATGCCCACGCATTCAGTTATCTCTAGTGAAACTTCTCGAGAAGAGACCACCCATCATCGCTCACTCTGCCTCTCAAAGTACTGAATGAACAGTTTTCATCAAAGCCCTTTCCTATGATTAATCCCACCCTCAGAAGTCTGTTCTCTCGTCCTGGCAATGGGAATGATAACTGTCCCATAGTTTGGCCATGAGATTCCTATGAAATAAAAAAAAAAAAAGTAAAGAAGAAAATACAGGGTTTGGTTCAAAGTAGACCCACAGTAAGTGGTCTATCGCTGCTACCTTGGCTGCAGTCACTACACTTGGAATGAATCCACCATGACAATTACATACACGCACGCGTGCACATGCACACACACACACACACACGTGTGAATATGTGAGTGTGTAAAACTGCCACCTCACTCGAGCTACATGCAAAGCATTTAAGAATTTCTATTCTATTTCTTTTTGTTTAAGTCCTGGGAACAGTGAAACTTGTATTTGCTTACAAACCTCCCTGTCGGCCTCCTCACCCCAACACCCTCATCACAATTCGGAGTCCTTTTCACTCTCGGGAGTTATGCCGGTGTTGTTGAGTTTCACCAGGCAGTTTTGTTTTTCTCTCTGTCTTGGCAGCAGCTCCCAAGCTGTTTCTTGTATGTTAATTAGTCAGGAAGTGTGGGATTTGACTAGAGTGAAGAGCCAGATGAAAGGGTCATTCACACTCCAGTGCCATAGACCAGCCAATTTAATAACATCTCTCAAACTCTAACCCTGAATCCTCACAGGGTACTGGGCGTAATGACTTACAAAAAAGGTAAATTCATTTGTGAAGGGAGGAAGGTTTACTTGAGCTTGAAGTTTTTTAGCATTCCCTCTTCTGTTTTAATTATTGATTCTCTCTCCCTGACTTCGCTCAAGTGTATCTTTTTCCCTTTATGGGTAATAAGAGTAGTAATAATAATAATATGCTTTTATTAAGCCCTTACTAAGGGCTTTGCATGATTACCTCATTTATCCTGGCCATAAAACAGTGAGATGGGTGCTATTATTGTCCCCATTACATACATGAGACCGAGGCATAGAAGGTTAAGTAAGTTGCCCAAGGTCACTGAGCTGGGAAGTATCGGAACCAGATTTCAAAGCCAGGTTTGTCCATTGTCTCAGCTCTTGAGGTTTTCAGTAGCTCATCTCCCCCTTTATTACCCTGAGGTTACCCAGAGATGCTTACTTGAAAGTACCCATTTATCATTCTATATAGTATATAAAAGCCTAAGCAACCGTTACAATCAGTCGACTGAACGACTGGTCGACCAGTCGCTATGATGACACACTGACTACCAGGGGCAGACACTCAAGACAGGAGCTGCCCCTGGTGGTCAGTGCACTCCCACAGCCAACATCCCACGGTCCCTCCCCCCGGCCACTGGTCCCAATCGGCCCTGATTGCCGGCCAGGCCAAGGGACCCCACCCGTGTGCAAATTCATTCACTGGGCCTCTAGTTTTCAATAATCTTTCCACATATAAGTAGTGGGAATAAAACTAGGCTTAGCTGCCTGGGGAAGAGGAACTGGCTGCTCTTTGTTTCCTTGATTTTCCCTTATGTCTTTAATATAAAAAGATTTCTGAAATGGGTAGAATTCTCTTCTGTTTAACTCTGTATTATATAGTTTTTCTCAAATATATTGAACAAAGACATTGATGAGAGTTGCAATGAACATACATGTTGCAAAGTCAGATAAATTCAGAAGGAGAAGTTTGCAAATATTGTGCACTGAAGGACTTCTCAGATACTTCAAAAAACCCCAGGGAACTGCTGGGGCAGCTACTAGTGTGTAATCTTTTTAAACATTTAACCACAGAAACCTTTTATTCCAAGGATCATATTCCAGGACTACTGCAAAAGAGGTGAGACTACAATTTAAGGATTTTCCCCCAGTTACATTACAGGGATTTGTGTGTTTTTTAATGTACATGCGCCAGGTCTGGACATGCATATTTTTAAAATGTTTCCCCAAATTATCTTTATATGAACCTGTCACCACCTTTTTTTAATATATTTTTATTAATTTCAGAGAGGACCGGAAAGGGGGAGAGAGAGGAGAGAGAGAGAGAGAGAGAGAGAGAGAGAGAGAGAGAGAGAGAGAGAGAAGAAACATCTATCTATCTCTGTATATATAAAAGCCTAAGTGACTGTTAAAACTGGACTACGGGCTGGTAGCTATGACGTGCTCTGACCACCAGGACGCAGACACTCAACGCTGGAGCTGCCCCCTGGTGGTCAGTGCGCTCCCACAGCCAACCTCCCACAGCCAGTCAACCTCCCATGGTCCCCCCCCCCCCCCGCCCCCCTGACTGGACGAGATGGGCCCAATCGCCAGCCAGGCAGAGGGACCCCACCTGTGCATGAATTCCTGCACCTGGCCTCTAGTCAATAATAAGAAAATCATTGATTTGCTGCCTCCTGCACACCCCCTACTGGGGATTGAGCCTATAACCTGAGCATGTGTCCTGCCCATTTCGTGACCTCCTGGTTCATAGGTCAATACTCAACCACTGAACCATGCCAGCAGGGCTATCTTCTTGAGAAGCTATACAACCAAGGGAAGATGTACCTCAAGTACTTAAAAAAAAGACCCTAACAGCAATGAGAACAAAGCTGCCATCTTGAGCTTCTCACCTATACTGGTGTTTTTCCATGCATTGTCTCTTTTAGTCCTTGCAACCTCCGTGTGAGGTGGACATTACTATTCCCATTTTACAGATGAAAATGCTGAGGTACAGAAAGGGCAAATTTGATCAGTTGTCTCAGAGAAAATTTTGAACACCTACATATAGTTTTTTTTTTTGGAAATTTAATATCTTAAATAATAAGTATTAATCATTTTTGTTAGCATGTTTTCCCTCTCAATCCCTAATGTCTATGAGACCTTCACCTTGCCAAAAGGGTTTTTACTAGCCACTGAGACTTCTGGAAACCTCCCACCCTACACATGTACCCACACCCATTTTCACCATCTTATAGATGATGAGAGATTACTATATTCTGCTAATCTGAAGTCAATAAAACGAACTTTTTTTCAGCCCCCTAAGACCAGTATTTCTCAAGGTGGAATCTGCCAAACCCTTAGCTTAAGAGATAATTCTTGAGAAGCAAGATTCATGGTCAAATCTGATTGGGAAGCCTGTGTCCTATGGAGTCCTCTTGGGCATTCCAATATACATTAACATACTAAGGTCTCTGAGAAGAATTGGAGTCCAGAGGCTGGTTCAAATCCCTAACTCTGAGCTTTCCAAACTTATTTAACCGCTGAACCATTTTCAGCACAATAATTTTTAACATTCCTGTGCAAATTTGAGGGAAAATGTTAAGCTGGGCTGTGGAACACCCATGATCACAACAGGTGAGAAGTGAAATTCAAATGAAATTCTAAAATATGAAAGAGCTTTTCAAAAGAGTCTTCCTTCTATGACATAGCAAGTCATTCTCAAGGTCGCCAAAGAGTTGGTTTCAAAATCCTCTTTTCAGAATGTAACTCAACCTAGCCAAATTTTTTCTCAGTTGGAACTTTTATTGTGGTGAACCATCTTTGAATTCACAAAATTATTGACTTTTCATGAAATATTTATTCCCAAATCCCATTGCTGGGAAAAAGGCCAAAAGGGAGGGAATCTAAAATTAGGATTATGTTAAGAGAACATCATTAGAGAATTAAATGTACAGTTTTCTCTTTGGTGACATTCTGATACCTAATTCTTCTTAAAAGGATTTCCAAGATGGACACTAGGCATTTAACATCTGGAAATGAGTGTGTGCCATTCATTTTGGGAAATTGGGCAGTTATCAAACCAAAGAATCAGAAATGAATTCTTCCAATTAGTATTTCACATCAAACACATTCCTGAGTAAATTGAAGGTGTAATTGGCTTTATTAAGGGATTCACAAATCAGGCAGAATCCCATCTAGTAACTAAAATGGCACTCTGAGGAGGTGTAAAATGTGGAAAGTTTTTATAGGAAGAAGGGTTGGCAAGAGAGCTATTAACAAAAGAAAAAAAAGATTAATTTTAGACTAGGACATCTTTTGGAGGGAAAGGAGTGGTGAGGGTTTTTATTGTCCTGATTGCCTCTTCCTTTAGTTGGGGGGGGGGGGATTAATGGAGAGACCCCAACATAATAGATTACCTCATTGATGTTGACCAGAAAATTTTAGACTGGTTGATTAAGGTTGCATTAGTGGGAACGGTTGAAACAGCAATTAGGTCAGGTATTAAATCTAGGTTTGGTATCATGGGCTTTAGCAGGAGTGATGCCATTTTGGACCAATTGGTACCTGTCATTCAAATCACCAGATCCTAATTTTTATGGAAGCGTGTGTCAGATTATTTCCTGGTGCCAACCAAGAATTTGTGACACCAAGTGAGACGTGAACTAGCCTCTCCAACATACTTGAGAGTTTGTGATAAATGTAGAATCTCATGCCCTACCCCCAAATAGAACCAGAGTCTGCATTTTAACAAGATTCCCATGTGATTTATGTGCACATTAAAGTTTGGAAGCACTGGCCTCGGCTTCATTGATTATTGCACTAATTGTGCTTACCTGTGTATTGCCCAGTTTAAAGAGTCTTACTTGGCTCTCCCTTTTAATTAGCTTGCATTCCACCGATGGTTAGTGTTTTTAACCCATTTGCTCAATTGGGAACAGCCATTGTAGCTTGGACCCTCTGCATTGCAAGAGTGTGCTGACTAACATACAGGAGTGGGCCAACGTAGGTTTACAGTTTTGTGTACGTGAAACACTAACTTTACTCTTCTATTATTAATTAATGATCATATTACTTTCCATACAAACAACCGTAAACCTGCTCTTGCCCACCCTGTATTTAGGCAGAGGAGCACTTTTCTAACAGACTTGAGATAGGGTAGGGAGTCATTTATGGCCATCCCAGTTCAGTGATGCTGCACCTTAAGTAAAGCAAAAGGTAGCAGCCTGTCACCTCAACCTCGCCTGCCTTAAGAACCAGGGGAAAATCCTCTTTCCTGCCCCTAACAGGCTGTTCCATATTTCTGTTAAGAATAATACTGTCTTTTTACCTGTTGATAACTGCTTAAATGTTGAGCTGAGATCATGTGGTTTAGGGTTCTTTTAATATAGGATCTACATAATAATATATCATAATAAGTAGTATCACTAAATAACTTGATTGAGCACAAAAAATAGGCATAGATAGACAGTTCTTCTAAGTGTAGTATACCTGTCATCTCTTTCCACTCCTCAGAGATAATTCTATGAGATAAGCACTTTGGTTATTCTCATTTCACAATTGGCTGAGCTCAGATTTAAACTTGGGCAGAGTTCCTTTTTTCTTTCTTTCTTTCTTTTTTTCTTTTTATTATGGAAATGTTCAAGTATATACAAAAGCAGAGAGAATAATATGATAATTTTTAGGTACCCACCTAATTTCAATAATCAACTCATGATCAATCCTGTTTTATCTTTATTCCCTCCCTGTTCTCTCTGCAAACTGTTTGGAAGGAAATCTTCCATATCACATAATTTCACCCATAAATATTTCAATATCTGTCTCTTAAAAATATGATGTTTTAAATGTACCATTATATCATTGTCATACCTAAAATATTAAAGGTAATTCCTTGATATCAACTTTCAGGTCAGTGTTGGATATTTTTAATTTGTCTGAATCAGTATTCAAATATTGAGATTAGATTATTAAACCTCTTGCTCTATAGATTGCCTATTCTGCTTTTTTTTTCTTGCATACTTCGTTTTTGTTTCTGAGTAAACCAGGTTATTTGTCCTGTAAAATCTCCGATAGTCTTGATTTTGCTGATTGCACTGTCTCCCTGTAGTGACATTTAACATGCTTCCCCGTGCGACGTATTTCTAACATTGGTAGTTAGATCTCCTGCCTAAATCGGATTCTGGTTAGATTTGTGTCTGTGCATGTTTATGTCAATGTTAGATAAGCTGACTCCCTAGCATCCTCCAGAGGTGACTGATGAGGTTTTTTCCTTTTTATTATCCGTATGAACTTGTGGATTTAATCATATTGGTTGATGTCAAATCAGTGCAGTTATTACCTTTGTTGATTGTCTCACTCAGTGGGAACGTCTTCAAATTGACTCCTGACTTCTTTTGCCATGACCTCAGTACTCTTATGTTGACACCTAAAACTAATATAATTTTAAGTCAATTTAAAAAGAAAGATTTCAAGCCCAGCTGCTATGGCTCAGTGGTTGAGTGTTGACCTATGAACCAGGAGATCATGGTTCAATACCCGGTTAAGGCACGTGCCCGGGTTGTGAGCTCCATTCCCAGTGTGGGGAGTGCAGGAGGCAGCTGATCAGTGGCTCTCTCTCATCATTGATGTTTCTATCTCTCCCTCTCCCTCCCTCTCTGAAATCAATAAAAATATATTTTTAAAAATATTAATAAAATAAATAATTTTTTAAAGAAAAGATTTCAAGATTACATTTAGTCAACATTTGTCCACTTGAGAAAAGGGCACATGGACTATAAGGCAGAGCCCTCCAGATCAATCTGTGTGCTTTTGTAGGAGGGACCCAGAGTCATTGAATATGCAGACCATTTCCTCACCCAGATCAGAGGGGACAGTAGCTGCCAGTCAGCCTATGGTGGCTGATCTTGGAAAGGACTTCTATCCCACCCGGGAGTAAGAAGGTTATCAAGTGCTGGTAACTGTCATTAGTTTTCAAAGAGGATTCCCAGAAATCAGCGGGTTAATTTGTATGCCAGGAAGGAAACCTCTGTCACCTGGCTCAGCAGCTGAGGCATGAAGAACATTTGCTTCTACAATTTATCCAAACGAGTATGCAAAAAAAAAAAACAAAAAAAAACACAAAACTTTAAATAGCATTCTTGCAAGATTGCAGTGTACCTCCTTCTAATAGCTGCCAGGGTTGGTGAAGATTGTGTACCCTGTAACCCTGGTCCCTGCAGAGTCCACAGGCATGCACTACAAATGAGTTACCACTGCTGCTTTGCCACCCTAACAACCCCTGTGTGGTGTGGGGGGGGTGGGGTGGTAGGGGTGGTTCTAACCTGAGGGTTGTATGGGTAACAGACTCTCAGAGCTAGGGCTCCATTTTTCTTTAAATTTAAATCCCTGTGTCTATCAAAAATTTTTTGAAATCTTAACCCACCCCCTCTAAGCTCTCCTTCCTGAAAGTAGTTGTCCTTTCAGAGTCCTTTATTTAGGAAAAGAATAACAAAGAGTTACTATGAATTTGATGACTTCTTAAAATGGATTTGTAATTTATTGATTTCAGGAATTCCTATAGAAATTAGAAAACCATGTATAAGTGAGACTTATTTTTACTCTGTCTACAGATGACATTTGGGTGTATATGGAAATCTGTGGACCAGTTGCCATACTTAATCTACCGATAGGCTTATAGAAACAGCTTGGTACTTGCCACTTAAAAGTATAAGACAAATTTAAAGTGAGTGGCATAGATATTTAAGAATTGTCTAGGTTCAAAGGAAGGAGAGAGTGCAATGGTATGTGGTGAACAGAGGGTCCTTAAGAGGTGTCACTCTTGAGCTTGGCTATGAAAGTTTAAGTGAATTATCAATATGGAAAACTTGCAAAGAAATCATGAAATGGGCCAAGAGGGTTTGCTCTGTTGGCAAACAGCATTAATTAGTTAAATCAAGCAAAGAACAGTGCATATTTTAGAACCAGACAAACCTCTGTGCTCATGAGCTGTGAGACCTTGGGCAAATTACTTGAGAGTAATCAACGTTTCGTTTTATCTTCAATAAAACAGAATAACCTGTCCTGAACATGTCACGGGAGAGTTGTGAAGATCAAATAAGGTCAAATAAATAAGAGGCAGCATTTTCTGAACTGTAACGTTACCAAATTAATAAACATCATTATCCTTTAAAGGCCCAGATATGCCCATGCAAATGAGTAGGCCGCTGTGTTGGTTAGGATTCTCGGTCTGCAAGCAACAGAAATGATCTAACTAAGCAAAACAGAATTATTGCAAAAAAAAATGTGGTGGGGGATGGGATGGACGGGAAGAAGCACACAATATAGCTCACAGAATCAAAGGAAAGCTGAAGACTCTGGCTCAGAAACAAGAACCAGGAAACAGTGCAGTGGGATAGATGGGTAGCAGCAATTACTTAATGGTCTCATTTGGTTTTTCCTCCTTGCGTCATTCCACTCAAGTCAAAGTCCCACAGTGGGAGAGTCTAGGGGACAGGGCATCTTGACTTAATTCCCATTGAAATTGTGAAACCATGGAGGTGAGATAGTTTCCCATAAGGAAGTTAAATGGTTCTTCATGAAAGAGGAGTAGAGTGAACAGTGATCACCAGAAAACTACAAAGTATTTCAAAAGAGCGTTCATGCCTTTATGCAATTATATGTATAGAACAACTTGAAATTCAACTGTGAAGAATAGTGGAAACTCAGCCTAGAAAAGTAACAGTTAAGACTTGTGCAAGTGAAATGGCCTGTTCCAGTTACTGGAATATATTTCAGGCTGTTTGCTTCCCTGTGGCCTTCCCAGTGGGGCTGGGAGGAGGCAGCTGGCTGTTTCTGGGCCATAGGTCAGTGAGGAGTACGTTCGCCTGGAGAGTCATTACACACTGACCCTTGGCCTTGGCTGATTTTCCTCTACTTTCATAGATACCAATATTGATACATAAGTTGAACTGGGAACTTTGAGTGGTGTTACAGCTGCAATAACTGATTTGTGTCAATCACCTCTTCTCTCTGATTCTGCCTCACTCTGGTTCAGATAGCATTCAATAAAGCTTGCATGCATGAATGAATGAGTGAGACTAGTTAGATCCTTTTCAGGGAATTAAAGGAAATAGCATGTATAAAATACATAGTTGGTTCTTGACACAAAATAAGCATCCAATAGATGCTAGAGCAGGGGTGGGCAAACTTTTTGACTCGAGGGCCACAATGGGTTCTTAAACTGGACCGGAGGGCTGGAACAAAAGCATGGATGGAGTGTTTGTGTGAACGAATATAAATTCAAAGTAACATCATTACATAAAAGGGTACGGTCTCTTTTTTTTTTTAGTTTTATTCATTTCAAATGGGCCGGATCCGGCCCGCGGGCCGTAGTTTGCCCACAGCTGTGCTAGAGCAATAGTTATCACACTAACAGGAGGAAGAGGAATAAATATGATGATGATGATGATGATGATGATGATGATGATGATGATGATAGTGAGTATGATCACAGTTGGCTTTGGATTCCAATCATATCCATTGCAATCCTGGCTCTGCCACTTACAAACTGTAAAGCAATGGCTTTAGTTCAGTCTCCATTTGCACATCTGTCAAAACCTCTTACGGCTACTGTGAGGACTTAGTGGCAGGTTCCTGGAACATACTACGTGCTCAGGGTAGGTAGGCTTGGCCCGGAGAATGCAGAGACATGCACTTTTCTTTCTGGCAGGAGTTTGTCTTTTCCTGGCCATTTTTCTGTTAGGGAGACTTCCACCAGGGTCAGTGCCTTCGGTAGAAGGCTGGGTGAGAAGAGAAGTTGCTTAGGTGAGCTTCATCCACAAGCTAAGAGAAGCTGTGAGGCAGGGAATCAGAAGGGAATCCAAACTCCTGATTCAATTAAGGGCCTGGCAGGTTTGGAAGGCGTGGCAATGCCCTCCTGTCCTTGGTCTCTCCTCACAGCTCCCAAGAGTAAGTTTCGGCAAATGCTTCAAAGGAAGCCGGGCCTGAGGAGTTGTCTTTGGATGCAGCAGGGCCCACACACTCCTCTCCACAGCCCATCTTGGGGAGGGAAGGAAGGTGGCCCAGGGGACAGGTGGTTAGAAAAGGTAAGGTCACTTCTCCAAGAGGAGAGGGAGTCAGACAGAGGACCCAAGGCCAAGGCCCAGAAGCAAAGCAAAGCAAGGGGCACTTTAAGAGGAAGGTCACTGGGACAAGAAAGGGAAACTTGGCCATTACCAGGGATCCACCAGCTGCCATTAAACAGACATCGGGGACTCGCTGCAGCAATATCTTTAGCTCTCAGACTCCGAGGCCACTCCTCCCTGAACTGTGTTTGGACTCAGAAAGCCAGCGGCGAGCCGAGTGGATGGATCAGAGTGAAGCACACAGCTTAATCAGGGCACGAAAGCAGCTGACAAATTACAGCATGATTTGTCATCATCTCAGAACTCGGCAAGTGTTTGTCCCTGAAAGAATCGATACCTGGAGGGAAAAGGGCCATATTTTTAGAAACTCCTGGATGGGTAATTTATTTCAAGTGACTGGAGAATTTATTTATGCTGGTGCCTCCACAGATCCAATGGACAGTATATTTACACGAAGCCAGAAAATGCTATCATTTCTTCTAATCAATTTGCCCCTTTGAACAGCTAGCTGTACTTTGGAGCTTTCAGCCGTAAATTCACTCCCTTTTCTCTGCTGTCAATCCAAATTTTATTTGCATCTAGGTTTTCCTCTTTCATGAGGATTTAACTTTTTCTCCTAATACGTGGCAACTATCACATTGCGACAAAGCAGGGATTATCTTATTTGCAACAATTAGCGCCCCAACGATCTATGAAAAGTAGATCCCTCTTAATAATCTTGTGACATCCTCTCTCTCACAGGAGGCCCAGTTCAAACCAGAACACTTCCACAACACCATCGTGTGTGAGAAACCCAACAACCGCCTCAACAAATTTAAGGGTTACATGTAAGTATCTCATGCCCATGTGCTGCTAGTAAATATCTCCTCTTCAGCGAGAAACATTTTTTCCTTAAAATGGCCAAGCAAATAAGCATTCGGGTCCTGAGGAAATTTCTTTCTTTTTTATCACAAAGAACAGCTAGAGAAACCTAAGTGAAACCCGCAGGAGGTTTGGTGTCTGTGGCCTGGGTTCCCGAGTCCTAAGATGCCCCGTGTCCCAGGTGTGTGGCTTTGGGAAACTCTGTCATCCTCTCTGAGCTTCACCTTTTTCACAAGGAAGGATGACCACCCTGCTTCCTTCCCAGAGCCTTGAAAAGTCAAATAAAATAACATCAGACAATGCAGTTTGTAAACAGAGTAAGGAATAATTCGTATTAAAAGATATTTTGAGTTACAATAGAGCACTCTGGAGCCAGGCTTCCTGGGTTGGAATCCTGCTCTGCCCCTTACTATCTCTCTGAACTTGCCTCAGTTTCCCTATCTATAAAGTGGGTACAATTACATGACTCTATCTTACAAGGCTGTCATGATGACTGAGTTAATACATTTTAAAAAAACCACATATACCAGCCCTGGAAAAGGAAGTATTGAAGACCTAGGAGGAGAAAAAGCCCTAAAGGTTCTGATTATTATTTTTCTTCACCCCAATGTTGTGGGGAAGTTATGTTTAAACTTCTGAAAACTCCCAAAGGAAAGGCATCAGGTGAAAGAAGGGCCAGACACGGGGTAAAATCTGGTGTTAGTAGGACTCAGAATTTTCTAGTGTGCAACAAAAAAGTGCAATTTCCCTGAGCCTGGAGCGAGAGAAAAAACTCGATCTTGCTCTAAGAAGTCGCCTCCCCTACATCGCACCAAGGCCCCTGACCACCTCCCTTGAGGTCTGTTTATTTTATGAGACGCAGCCAGAGGAGGATGGTACAGGAGCGAGGCCAGCGAGAGAAGGAGCTGGAGGAGAGGAGCCCACCAGCTGCCCTTCCTGACCCGGCTCACATCCAAGAGACAGGACTGCCTGGTGTCAGCTGTGGACTCGGACGGTCAGCTTGTGCAGTTCCGTCCCTGCAGCCAGGTGACAGCAAGCACGAGACCACAGCCTGGAGGGAACACATGCGTCCCTGTAGGTCCAGAAGCCAGATCCCTTTCAGATGGGGGATGAGGATTTCCTTCGGGTGGGTCATTCCCTCTCAGGGTCCAGCTTCCCAGGACAATCAGGAGTTGCACTTGAACATGGAGACTAGATTCCGAGTTAATATCCCTCTTCTGAAAAAGAAGGAGGATAGGGATTGTGTTCACTTACTGCTTCTAGTTCTGGGATGCCATGGAGATACCATTGTGCCCAGTGACGGCATAGAGAAGCCATCAAACTACTCCCTGTCTTTCCTCATCCCCAGGGAGCATCCTGACCAGACCAGGACCGGCTTTGGCAGTGAGAGTCTTTTGCTCCGAGGCTGCACCATCAGAAACACCGAGGTGGCTGTTGGCATTGTCATCTATGCAGGTCATTGTCCCTGGACAGTTTCTTTGGTCCCCCTCTACGTTCCCTCCTCTATCCCCTCCTCCAAATCCATCTCCACCAGGGGAAACTCACATCAGTTCTAAGGGGTAGAGTCACGTAACTTCCCATTTCTCAGCTAAGCAAACTGAGGCTGGAATCACAGCTGCTCACTCGGTCCACAGGAGACATAATAGATTTCAAGTTACTGTCACTCAACTGAACAGACAGGGAGGGAGATTCCTGCTCCTTTACCTCCAATGGTTTTGTGACACTAACTGTACAGGCAAGATGAAGTGTATCTTACTGAGCCTGAGGAATAACCTCACCAAACTTAATAACTTCACCTTTTGTGCCTCGGCTTCCTCATCTATCCACTGGGGAAAACATTTGTATCTGCCTTTGTCCTTGTGAGGGTCAAATGACCCAACACATGAAAAGCACTGCATCTAGCACGTAAAAATGTGATGGTTTTTCATTGTGTTTTGCAGTTATTATTATTTATCTTTATTCATGTTATGGCTGCAGTTATGATGATGTATCTGACCTTGCCATGGCCATTTTGCTTCCCAATTAAAAAGATAGCAACACATCTTACAATGAAATCTAAAGTCTTACGACTACTGTATCCCTGGAACCTAGAACCTGGTGCTCCATGGGTTCTCGATAAATATCGGTTGTAACATTGACAACTGCAGACTTCTTGCTCTGTAGGGGAAACACGGTCTCCCCGAGGTGTCTACTCTCACAGGAGGACTCCAGAATACATGTCTCTGGGTCTTGTATTCACTAGGATACCTTGTAGCATTTTGTTTGCTTGTTTTGTTTGATTTGTTTTGGTCTGAGTAGAAACCCACTTTTGATGGACATAGAAGAGCATTCTAAACATCAATCTACTCTAAGATTCACTTTTTGGGACTATCAAAAAAAAACCCCACAAAAACAGGTTTTAAAACAAATAATGACACAATCTAGCTAGCTTTCCCTAATTTGGGGGAAAGGAGGTTGTGTTTGTCAGTTTAGATGACTGTTTTTAAGGGTTTTTGGTAATGAGTTCAGTGCCATCTGGTAGACGCACTAAAGGTGGGCTGTGTAGCAATCCCTGCCCCAGCAAGAAAACCCTCATGCACTTAGAGTTTGCTTTTCTGAGTGACCAGAAACAAAGAAAAAACTCTATGTGAATGATGGGAATGCTGTATGAGGGGACAGGTTTAGAGAGAGCTCCCTGTGGCTCTGGGGGGTCAGGCTGCCTGGGTTCAAATCCACTCACCAGCTGCACATTCCAGTGCTAGCTGGCTAGGCTTTCAACACGGGTGCACTAAGAATTCTATCTTGTAGGGGCATGAGGTTCAAATGAAATTACCTGTGAAATGGGCTAGCACAATGCCCAACACATATTAGGTTCTCAAAAAAATGTGAGCAAAAAGAGTACTAATTATTTTCAGTGTTATCATCTAGAGCACGGGTGCTCAATCTTGGCACGATTGACTTACAGGTCCGGGCTGTTGGTGGTGGGAGCTGCCTTATAGGATGTTGAGCAGCATCCCTGGCCTCTACCCACTATCAGCGGTTCTCAACCTGTAGGCCGCGACCCCTTTGGCAGTCGAACGACCCTTTCACAGGGGTTGCCTAAGACCATCCTGCATATCAGATATTTACATTATAATTCATAATAGTAGCAACATTACAGTTATGAAGTAGTAACGAAAATAATTTTATGGTTGGGTCACAACATGAGGAACTGTATTTAAAGGGCCAGAAGGTTGAGAACCACTGTACTAGATGCTCTTAGCACCACCTTCTCAAGCCATTGCCAAATGTCACCTGGGGAGTAAAATCCCCGTGGTTGAGAACGACTGGTCTAGAGTCTCTCCCTGGACAATATGGACAGACAAAACAGGAGTATCCTCAGTATCTAAGGCCCCAAAAAGCCAAACTGAGCTTTGTAGAGGAAGAGATCGAGTGTGGAGGTGTGTACCCCTACTGTGTACAAGGAACACGTGGAGGTACTTTGTGTATATTAATCCACTCCCCCGCCCCAAATACATACACAACCATTATCTCCCATTTTGCAGACAAGGAATTGAGGTGCAAAGGGAATCATTCACTCAAGGCCACTTGTCTCCTGGTATTAATTGTATGTAACCCAAGGTCAAGCATCGTCAGGGTCTAGCTCTGACTCTAGAGCCCAGGTTCTAACTGCTACACCATGCAGCCTTCCCCCCTTGAGTCCAGCTCTTGCCAAAAGAACAGAGGGATCTCAATGGTGAGGAGCAGGTGTTTGAAGAGAGTAGTCCTGGGATCCCTTGTATGGGGTGACCCTAAGGAAGTCAGGAAGGCAGTGTCGTCAGCACAGTCAGGCTGTACTCGCTGTGCCATACAAACGCCCTCACAACTGAAGTGACTTGAGTCTAATTTAATAAGCCTAGAGTTTGCTGGTCCTGCTGTTTTGTTGCCACTTTAAATCCACAGGGCAACTACCTAAACAGCATTAAACCCATTCGCCGCTGGAGCTGATGTATTCGTTTTCTTTAATTTTGCACAGAAAACATGTGATTGGTGTTTTTTAATTTGACCACTAAGGAGTACAGCATGGTAGTTAAAAGTTAGCAGCCCTAGAGGACAGGCTCTGCCCAAAGACAGAGTCTCAGCTTGACTCAGCAGCTGGCTGTGTGGCTTGGGTACCACCCGGGGCTGCTTGGAAGGAGAAATAGGCTGGGAATTAGAATCCAGGGTTCTCAGTGTGGCTCTGGCGGTCATTTATTCTTTCTTTATGGGCAGGTCCCTTCTACTTTTCTCCAACTAGAAAAAGGGGTGGTTAGGTGAGATTAGTAGTTTTCAAATTTTGCTGTCCTTTCTTTGAACAACACATTATGCATACAGAATTCCGAGACAGGAGTGGAGCTGTACAGATTTAATGTTGGGGTAGAGACCTTTGGCCCTGACCACTCTTACCCAAGCAACACCAACATATTTGTCACCAAGAGACAAATACGAAAATTACTGGCCCCAAGCAGTGTCCTGCCCCAGGGCCTTGGCACCTACTATTCCCCCAGCCTAAAACCTTCTTCTCCCAACTCTTCTCTCCCTTCAAGTCTTCCTTAAATGTCACCTCTTCTGAGAAGCCTTCCCTGACTATGCTTTCCAAAACCATCTCTTATTATTAGCCTTTTGTTTATTGTTTATTTCATGGGACGTATTACTGACTGCAGTTATCTCATGTATTTGTTTCCTTGTATATTTTCACCAACATGTGAGTCATCTGTCTTAGCAGTGTATTATACCACCACTAGCCCATAACAGTGCCTTTGTGCAAATTAGAAAAAGCCCTCAAAACAGTTTACTGTCATTTGCCAGAAATGTGTCATAATAAACTTACAAACCTATGACAACTACAAAATGAGGGATACCTCTAGGTCTGTGCAGGGCACAACCTGAGCATGGTAGCTCTGTCCATGCCCACCAGTGGCTGGCATGTCGGGGATGCTCAATAAGTACCTGCTGACCAATTGTGAGAGGCCTCTCCAGCAGTTCTCAGCAGCCTCCCTGAGGCAGGACAGAGGCAGGTGAGGGCAGGAGGCCCCTCTGTTACTGGGCTCCTGTGAGCAGAGCCAAGGCTATGGTCCAGACCAGAGGCAAACGGGGGGCAAGAGACTGATAATCTCATTTTCGCTTGCAGGCCACGAGACAAAAGCCATGCTGAACAACAGCGGCCCGCGGTACAAACGCAGCAAGATAGAGCGCCGCATGAACACGGACATCTTCTTCTGCATCGGGCTCCTCTTCCTCATGTGCCTCATCGGAGCTGTCGGTATGGAATGTTCTGGAAAGAACAATGCACAGTGCCACAGTAATCTTCTTTTTCTTTGGACAAGTTGCTTCAACTCTCTGAGCCTCGGTTTCCTCATCTGTAAAATAGAGTTCATAAAAAATAAAGCCTCCCCTATATGAACACAGGATACCAATGTGAAATCTCTTGAAAGTATTAATTACACAAAATATTAGAAATATCATCTATCATTTATTTGTTCAAGAAATACTGTTAGGAGTCAGATACTCTCTTAGCGTGAAGGATAACAAGGCGAGCCCGTCCCAGCTCCTGGTCCAGCAGGAAGGAGCCAGCACGTGGACAGGATTCCTGACTGTCTGTCCTCTCAGGAAGGGCTGCACACAGAAAATTAACGTCAACTTACTAGTTTAACAGGAGTGGGGAACTGGCCCTTAGGCCATATAGGGCCTAAGAAATCATTTGGTCTGGTCCTGCCAATGCATTGGGGGTGAGTTCATTAAATGTTTGACTAAATTGAGCAGGCTAATGTTTAAGTTGCAGGAACCGCTGGCTGCCTTTGCTTCAGGACAGGTTTGTTTAAGAAATGTCAGTACTGGAAAGGACATTTGAGATCATCTCACTATGTCCCCAGAGAAAGGAAGTTAATGGTTAAAAGGTCACACAGGGAGATAAGGTGCAGAAAAGCCAGAATCAGCTTGGCAGATTGCCCAAATGATACATAAATTGGGAGTTATGGGAGGGGCAGAATCCTGTTCTTTTTGAGAATAATGACTCACACACAGCGATGGGCCCCTGCAGGAGGCGAAAGCTCTCAACGAACTCCCTTCCGGGTTCTTTATCACACATTTACTTGGACTGTGTGAAGGTGGTGGCTCTTTTTTCTTAGCCCAGAATGCATGGGGGGAGTATAGAGGATAGGTAAAGGTTGTCAGGACTCCCAAGCCATGCACTTCCAATCACACAACTGGAAAGAACATGTGTCCCTTTCTCTATTTCCAACCCCTATATCACAGAATTTCATCAAAATGTAAGCAATCCCCATGATACTCTCCTCTGGCAGGTCAGACTTAATGCCTACCAAGAGACTGACACATAGGCTGTATGAAGGACTACTTCAGAGCTAAATGAGTGCATGGGCGCGCAAACACACACACACACACAGCTATATTATATAGAACTAGAGGCTCAGCACATGAAATTCATGTGCGGGTACAGTCTCTAGGCCTGGCCTGCAATCAGGGCCATCTTCCTCAGCTGCCCACAGCCAGCCCATCCTCCACCGCCACCCACCCCCGGTTCCCCGTTCGCCATCCCGTGATCGGAGCCTGACGGCTGTGGGGAGGAACCGAGAGGTTGGCCGTTCTGCCCACTTGCCAGTCCCATCCCCCACTGTCACCAACCCCCAGATCCCCGTTCTCCATCGACGATCAGAGCCTGATGGCCAGGAGAAGGGACCGAGAGGTGGCCAGTGTGCCTCATAGTGAGTGGTCGAGCAGTCATTCTGGTCATTCCACCATTAGGGTCAATTTGCATATTATCTTTTTATTATATAGGATAAGGGTGGACTCCTCCAAAGCAAACTCATGTCCAGGAATAGGTCAAGGGCTGATGTAATTGACCAACCTTGGAATTAAGTGAAGCTTCTGTCTCATCCTGGCTTTGCCTCCTCTCAGGTCACAGCCTCTGGAACGGGACGTTTAGGGAACATCCTCCCTTCGATGTGCCGGATGCCAAGGGCAGCTTCCCTCCCCTTGCCCTTGGGGGCTTCTACATGTTCCTCACAATGATCATCCTGCTCCAGGTAGGAGCTCCTCTCCCACTAATGGCTAGGAAGGCCTGTGGCCAATACCATACAACTCTGTGAAGGAAAATTCAGTGCTGGTCCCAAGAAGGAACTGACTGGACTGAGATGGGGAAATGTTCATGGCTTTCTTGTGGGGGCCTTTGAAAGTATTCCCATTCGGGGTCATGTCAGGACCAGCCCTGCTTTGTGAGGGGACCCTCCTCCCAGATAATTGTGGAGAAGAATATTTATTATGCTTTTCTATATAAGAATAAGATTACAGCAGTGACCCATGTGTGCCTGGCCCTTTGCCAAATACTGAACAGGTGAAACCTAATAACTGGGGTATAAAATAAAGTAAACTAGCACAGAGAACTGTCAAACCCTCAATACTGAAAGGAAGAAACCACAGATTAGTGTTTTAGTATTTTATCACTTGAGATTTAAAAACACAAGGTGGCGGGGAGTAGGCTATTGACCCTATAAGGAGAAAGAAACAAAAACACAGAGAACCTACACGAGAGAAGGAGGAAAAAATGTGCAGGCTCTATAAGAAACTAATCTATGAAAAGATGACTCAGCTTCATCTACACTCAATTCCTTGTACTACTTGAAGGTGTTTCATTGTCCTTTTACTGGTGAACTCTTTTGAATCATTCATTTGTTCATTTGTTTAGCAGAGTAATCCATTTTTACGTGTGAATCAGGTCATACCCCCTGCTTTGCACAGACCTGCCAGTGATTTCATATCCTCTCAAAGTGAAGTCCAAAGTCCTTGCTGCCACCAACAAGCCCTCAATGATCTGGATCCTGACACCCTCCCTGTCCTGTTCACTCACATACTTACTCTCACCCTGCCCACTCCCACTGCCCAGCAGCTGCCGGAATGCTCCTCCTCCTACAGATATCCTCAGGACACACCCCATCTTCAGGTGTCTGCTCAAAGGTCATGGTTGATAAGAGTCCTTCCCAACCATCACCCTCTACCTTCTTTACTTTTTCTTTATGAGACTTACCACTACCCGGTGTATAATTATTTGTTTGTTGGAATTTGAGGTCTTCAAGGCCAGGAATTCTGTTCTGCTCACTGCCATGTCCAGAACCTAGAATAATATGTGACTCACACAAAGCGCTCAATAGATATTAGATATTGAATCAGTGGCCAGTAATCAACAATGGGTCTGAACACCTGTAAAAGTGGGAGGCCACCCTCCATGGCACCGAGATCCGGGGGGATTCGGGGGACTCCAGACAGAGGAACAACTGTTCCTCACCCACTTCCCGCTCTGCATTGAACAACCAATGGTGAGTGCCTGCCTCATTCCGACACCCCTGCCTGAAGAAGGCATATCCCCTAAGAATGTCAAGGGAGGCATGAGGCACTAACCTTTGATTTCCCAGAGAAAGCCCATCACGCGAGCGGACATCAGCTTTCCATTCAAGGCCTTTGCCTCCCATCAGAGAGGGTCCTGAGAGAGGGTCCTGACACAGGGAACCGGCCTGGCTTCTGACTCCGTGGGACTCGGTCTCTTGCAGGTGCTGATCCCCATCTCCCTGTACGTGTCCATTGAGCTGGTGAAGCTCGGGCAAGTCTTCTTCCTGCACAACGACCTCGACCTGTATGATGAGGAGACCGATCTGTCCATCCAGTGTCGAGCCCTCAACATCACGGAGGACCTGGGCCAGATCCAGTACATCTTCTCCGACAAGACGGGGACACTGACCGAGAACAAGATGGTGTTTCGGCGCTGCACCATCGTGGGCAGCGAGTACTCACACCAAGAAAACGGTACGAGGCCCCCCGGGAGTCCCCATCTTTCTTCCTGAAAGAATCACCTGCTCTCCTAGAGGCTGGTGATTAAAGACGTCATGCTGGCTCCCCACAGAGGCTATGTGGTTTGTGGAAAGTAGCTTCCTGTGTCCCTGGGGCTTCCTGGTCACAGAGCAGTGCTGTTTTCATCACCTGGGAACCTTCATGTGTTCACAAGGCTGTCAGTGATCTGTGTGTTGCCCTCCAGTCCGCTTTGTCCTGTGCCATTTACACACAGCATTTTTACCTGTCAGGAGTGGCCTGGGGACATGTCCCAATGATGTGCCCAGGGTCACCTTACCAGAGAGGACAGGCCAGGTCTAGGCGCATGGTCAGATTTGATACACCCGGGAAATGCCTTCCATGCTCCGTGATCTCTTGAAAGCTTCAGCTTAGCAGCTATGGCTATTAAGTGCCCAGACTGTCATCCTGTATGGACTAAAGATGGCCTGTAAAGCTGACCTGATCCCCTCAGCTCCATCCCCTCCCCACCCCCACCCCCAACACACACACACTTTTTAACTAAGAGAAGAAACTCTCAAAAGAGCAGCATTCATTCTTTTAAATGGGAGGGATGGAGAAAGAGAAAGAAAGTGATATAGGGAACCCAATTCCCTTTACCATGATGGTAACTATTTATGTGGGAACTTCTGATCCTTTTTAAAAATATATTTTTTATTGATTTCAGAAAGGAAGGGAGAGGAAGAGAGAGATAGAAACACTGGGGATGGAGCCCACAATGCCAGGGAATATGCCCTGACCAGGAATTGAACCATGACCGCCCAGTTCATAGGTCAATACTCAACTAAGCCACACCGGCTGTGTCCTTCTGATCCTTTTTAATAATAAAAACAGCTATCATCATCAGTACTTAGAGTATTCTAAGTCTCCCAAACAACCCATAGAGTTCGGTACTTTTTTAACCCCCTATCTGAGGAAATAGAGACACAAGGTTTAGCCAAAGCTCAGAGCCACACAATGAGGAGGTAGTAGAGCCAGGATCTGCACCTTGTGTCACTTGGTTGCATCCCTTTCTCCAGTCAGAGTAGCCAGCTCCCTGCTTGCCAGAGCAGCAGTGTTCTTCCTCGGTGTTCTTCACCACCACTCCGAGTCTGGGATTTCCCCAGCCATAGTCCAGCCCAGGTATGACAGGGGCAATAACAGGACTCCTTTCCCGCAGCCAAGCGACTGGAGGTCCCAAAGGAGCTGGACTCAGACAGTGAAGAGTGGACCCAATACCAGTGCCTGTCCTTCCCGGCCAGATGGGCCCAGGGCCCAGCAGCAGTGAGAAGCCCAGGAGGCATCCAGCCTCTGAGGAGATGCCAGAGTGCCCGGGTACCCATCCAGGGCCACTCCCGACAGAGGTCCGAGGGGCGCTGGGAAAACACACAGTCTTCTGTGGCCTTCAGCAGCTCCATCGTAAGTCCCTGCCTTTTCCTCTTTGAATTGCAAGTGGTCTCTACTGGGGAGAGATGGAAGGGGGCTCTGGGGTGTGAGGGACAAAAGACAATAAAAACCCTGAAGGGCTCTCCAAATGCCAGCCCTTGGTCTTGTATGCAATCTTCATACGCGTTTTATTGGGCATGCACACTTCTTGTTCATTTCCGATGTTTAGTATTTAGAAATTAGGAGATTTCACATAAACATAGATTTCTGGCTTCTGTTTTTTAAAAATGGAATTGGGAAAATCCTTCACACTAAGCTAGCATTTCCCTGTGGAAGAAATTGGCTTGAGTTAAAGAGTCGATGCCGTTTAGTCTGGGCATGTAATCTCTAGTTCATCACAGTCCTTGCCTCACTTGCATCACTGAGCCGAGGGCCAGCGGCATGTCCATTATGCTTGTTTTTCAAATAATACAGTTAAGAGGAAAGAGAAACATTTGCCATCCCCCGGTTTCTATAAAGTGGAAAAACAAAAGATAAGCCTACGGGCTTATGCATTTCAAGAAAAATGGGAGAATATCTTTTTTGTGATCATCAAAGAGAGTCTCCAATTGTTATGAAGCAAAAACATCAATGTCAAAATTACCCGGCACATTCACTCCCTTAGGTCAACTGCCTGGCCCCTGTGGTCCTACACCCCTGCAGCTTTCTGCATGTGGTCCCTTCACATTTGATCCACAGGGACACCCATCACTAACTGTCCAGGGAGCAGGTGAAGAAATTGAGTTTCTTCTACAAGATCTCCAATATTCCCTGGTAGTGAAAGCCAGAACCGGGCCTCTAGCTCCTGCCTGTCTGCTTTCCTCTGCACCTTGCTCTTTCTCTAAGAGACACGTGGTCTAGAATCTTCTGTTCTCACAGAAAGGCCACAGGGAGCCCCAGCTTGTCTTGAACAAGTCACAAACTTAAAGAGGAACCTGAAGTTCTAGTATTCCATGATTAGAAAATATGATTTCAAAATGATCCTTTCGGTGAATTTCCTTCCAAGCTTTTATTTCCCCCATTAATACACATGCATAACTCCATCTATTTAACATTTTTGCAATCATAGTACATATAATTATAGGTTCTAGGTTTTTTGGATCTGACAAGATGTCAGAAGCATTGTCCATATTGCTGCCTCATATTCCTAACCCAGGACTGCGCTTTCTGACTGCAACAAGGGAAAAAAACGCTGCAAGTCTGTGTGTTCTGGGTTGTTACTTCTGTAACTCTGAGTACAACATTGAGTTAACTCTGCCCTGGCCAGGTAGCTCAGTTGGTTAGAGCGTCATCCTGCTACACCAAGGTTGTAGGTTTGATTTTCGGTCAGGGCACATACAAGAAGCAACCAATGAATGCATTAATAAGTGGAACAACAAATCAATGTTTCTCTCTCTCCCCCTCTCTCTCTCTCTAAAATCAATAAAGTTGAGTTAACTCTATTTTGTTATTATGCACAGACATGCAACATTAACAAGGATCAAATGATAACAATGTGTTAAGACATCTGATGTTCATAAACTCCCAAGACAAATGATCCGTAGACGCCTTTAGGAAGCCTTTTGATTTGGTGTGGTTTTTTTCCTGTGTTTTTTTTTCCCCCAAATGAGATAACAACAGGACCTCCATATTGTCAAGTCTTTCCCTTATTTAATTCTGTCCCCTCTGAATGGAATGCCTTTCCCCCAGCTCTTTACCTAAATATTTGAACCATGAATTAGTGAATTCTCATTAGGCATGGGTTGTAGATCTTGCATTTGTGTGTCTTTGGCACTTTCCAGTTCTAGACACCACAGGTGGCCCATGTGCCTGAGAATGTCTCCGCCAGGACCAGTGGGGAGAGAAAGGAGCCTTTCCTTGGTAGCTCTCAGTTGGGGCTCACAGATTCACTGCCCCCTGTTCAACCTGACAAATCTCAGTCACCCAGAAAAACTGCAGCCCTGAGCCAACCCAGTCTAACTTCTATTCGGGGCCCTTCGCTGCTTGCTGGTCAGTGAAAGGGACACATTAACCTCTGAGCTATATCCATATCCTGGATGTCACCTCCCGCCCTGACTGGCACTTCTAAAGGCAGTTCTAAGTTCATTCCAGAGCAATAAGGAAATTGACACATAGATCAACAGCAAATCCTTGTTGTCTAGGCAGATGCAGATGGTGACGCGTTCTCTTTACGAACTGCCACGTGTCATTCTGTTTGCTTGAAGATCTGGGGTTAGTGGGACAATAGCATCCCCAGGAAGGAAAGGCACTGGGCTAAGGGTCAGGAAACGTAGGTTCTCATTTCAGCTGTGCTACTGGCTTGCTGGGTAACCATAGCAACATGTCAGACCCCTTTCTATCCCTTTTATTACCTGAAAATACTTTACTTACAACTCTCACCAGCTGTTCTAAAACTCAAATAACATAATGTTGGTGCTGACCTGCAAGATCCCTTCCAGCTACGAGTCAGGCACATTTGGGGTCATCTCGGCTCTACCATTATTAGCTCTGTGGCTTCAGTCAACTTGCCCAGCTTGAAGCCTCCACATTCCCATCATTGTTCTGCCTCTTGAGCTTCTTTGGAAGATCTAATTATTCAAATCATGCATTCTAGATGGATGGGTAACTAATCGAAGTTTTAAGTCATCTTTCTGAAAGAAAGCTCTCTGTTTTGGACAAATGATCCCGTCTCTGGGGACATGGGCATCTTTGTAAAATGCAATGCTGAGCCCTCTCCTCTGAGATGCTAGCCTATTTGGTCTATGGTAGGGCCCGAGCACTCATATTTTTATTTCTGATGTTCTAGTGAGCAACCAAGATGAGGACCTCTGTAAGCATACCAGCCCCTCACTAGGAAATCATCTACCTTTATCTCAAATAGGCTCCTTCTCCAGCTTGGAAGTCATTGGCTGAGAGGGTGGTTTATGTTTCCTTAAAGGGCTCTAACTACCTGTAAAATATCTGTGGCTGGAGTGGCAGATCCTGGAATGAGTCCATGGACCATGTTGGGGGCAGCCCCAGAGGATCTCCTGGTTCCTGCCCCCACCCACTTCTTGGCAGGTTCCTGAACTTGCCTCTCTGCCACCTGCCCATCTGGCAGTCAGCTGGTCCTATCATCTCCTGGCACCGCCAGGTCTGTACTTCCCTTTGTAAACACCATCAGAACTTGCCTCTGAATCCCCCAAGGTGCCAAGTCGTGATGGAGCACCAGGCCACATTCTAAAGGAGCCCATTCTCAGTCTCCTTGGCTCTTGGCTCTAAACCAAAAACAAAATGAGTATCAACATTAACAACAAAAGCTGGCTTCTTTCTTTTACTACAAAGAACAAGGAAGCATGGGTCGTTTTTGCCTAATAGGCTACTATAAAAGCTGTGGTCTGAGGGTGGGGTAGCACACTTATGACAGGGTGAGGGCTGAGCCAGTGTTTAATAGACTGGCAGATAGAAAATGAAATGCCTTTTTTTTTCTTGGTCTGCAAGCAGCCAAGATTTGAGCAGAGAGTCTTTGTTTAAAAGTGCCACTTGCAAAAGTTTTCCAGAACCATCAGATCAAAGAATATCTTCCTGGTCATAAAATTTGCATTGGGGACTGTCCAGTCTCCAAACATATCACCACTCCCTTCTGTAGGCACAGCCCCTCCCGCCCCTCCAGAAAGAACACCCTGGCCCTCTGCCTTGTCCTTCGTCTTGGTTTTCCTTTCTTCCTTTGGAAGAGACTGATGCAGCACTCCAGTCTGTTCCTGTGGGTGGACAGCCCACATACCCACGCTGCCACACCCCCCCGACACACACACACACACACACACACACACACACACACACACACACACACACGATGGCTAGGTACTGATTTAATCAGCCAAGCACAGAAAAATCTTTTGAAAGTGATGTGGCCACACAGGCAGGGACAGATGAAGGCCATCTCAACTGTGCTTCCCTTGGCCCCCAGGGTCCCTATTAGAGACGCATGGCTGCAGTGATCCTATTCCTAAGAGGTGGAAAACTCCCTTCTTCCTAGCCGACTGAGGTCCGTCCCCCCACCTCCATCCCCACCTCCCCGCCCTTGCAGCATGTGTCGCATTTGGAAAAAGCTCACCATAACAATCCATGTGTTTTTCATGGTTACTGAAGTCCAGGTAAAATTTTGGTAGACAGAAGGAGACTTACAAACAAGGTAAGATCACAGGCATAGAATGGGTTCATCCAGGAGACAGCAAACACACCTCCTGGCTAAGCTAATAGTCTGTGTTGAGAAGTGGTGGGAACAGAGACTGCGAAAAAAATTTAGATGATAGAGTAAGTTGATTGTGCCAGCGATGAAGATCTCCTGAAGGTCTACTGAGCTCAAGAGTACCTGAGGGAAAAGGTGTTTAGAAAGATGCGGGGGAGATACATGTGAAGGGTTAGAAGGAAAAGAGGTGAGAGGCAGCAACATCAGCTTAGAGGTGATGCAGAAATCCAGGAGTGAGGCCACAGGATCTGAGCCTGTTGGTAGCATCGGGACTGAGGGACAAATGGTGGGGAGACAATGTAATGAAAGAATTGCCAGACCTTATAACTGATGGACATGTAAGGTGAGGGAGAGGGAGGAATCAAATAAGAATCGGTAGTGACTGGGCTTGCAGAGGGGGCGCTGTCTGGATTCAAGAGTACAGGGAAGACTGTTATCCTCTCCCCAGGCATGCAAAGAACCTGGTGTGTTTGGGGTTTGGGGGTAGGCTTCCTCCGAGTCCCTTTAGGAAAGACTCACCAAGTTCTTTCTCTCTCAGGAAAAAGATGTGACTCCAGATAAAAACCTACTGACCAAGGTACAAGATGCTGCCCTGTGGCTGGAGAGCTTGCCAGACTCCAGACCTGCCAAGGCTTCCCTCTCCACCACCTCCTCCATCGCTGACTTCTTCCTCGCCCTAACCATCTGCAACTCCGTCATGGTCTCCACAACCACTGAGCCCAGGCAGAGGGTAAGGATCGGTGACGGAGGGAGTGGCAGGGGAGGGGAGGAAGGGTAAGGGCAAGGGGTGACACCCTGAACAGAAAGACAAGACACTTGAGCCCTAGCCACAGTATCGCCATTTCATCCCTCTGAGACCTTGAACTCTTACCCTTTCTGGGCCTCAGTTTCCTCATTTTTAAATAAAATAGAAAAAGTTATATATGAACTCTAATGTAGCTTTCAAATTTTGTGTCTATCTGTCTGAAGGGTAGATATTAAGAGTTAATATCGCCCTAACCGGTTTGGCTCAGTGGATAGAGCATCAGCCTGCAGACTGAAGGGTCCCAGGTTCGATTCTGGTCAAGGGCATGTACCTCGGTTGCGGGGACATCCCCAGTAGGGGGGGTGTGTGCAGGAGGCAGCTGATCGATGTTTCTCTCTCATCGATGTTTCTAACTCTCTATCCCTCTCTCTTCCCCTCTGTAAAAAATCAATAAAATATATATTTTTTTAAAAAGAGTTAATATTTACTGAGCACTTGCTACATGCCAGGCTCCGTGCCAAACACTTCGGCTACGTTATCTTTTAATCCTCATTATCCAACAATCCTACGCTGTTTGGCTTTGCATTTAACAAGTGAAGAAACAGTGCTAGCCAGTTTGGCTCAGTGGGTCCCAGGTTCAATTCGGTCAAGGGCACAGGCCCGAGTTGCGGGCTCAATCCCCAGTAGGGGGCATGTAGGAGGCAGCCAATCAATGAGTTTCTCATCATTGATGTTTCTCTCTCTCTCTCTCCCCCTCTCTCTTCCTCTCTGAAATCAATAAAAATATATTTTTACAAAAGAAAGAATAAAAGAGATTCCACCAAAGTTAAAAAAAAAAAAAAGTGAACAGGCTCAGAGAGCTTGAGTAATTCAACAAAAGATGTATGGTTAATACATGACAGAACCATCTGTATGACTCCATAACAGCATATTACACTGGCCTCTGCTTTTATATGGGGTTTAGAAGAAATACCGCCATGTGTGATGTTCTGCCAATTGGGAGATAATGCAGCTGGATGGCCATTTATAGGAGATTAGACTCTGAATTATTTTTTAGTACTGAAATTAGCTGTGTCTTTAATTATCCACTGACTCTCACCCAGGCTCCCCTGTGAGTACCTGATGAGAATAATTGGGTGTTATAATTTGTGGCTATGAAATTAAGAAAAAGGTTCACCCAGGCACCAACTCAGAGCCCCCCTCCTTCTTATATCCCGATCCCAAACCACCCTGAGAAGTCACTTCAGCCACCTTAAAGTCACCAGGTTATCAGAAGTCTTCAGGGAGCTTTGAGAGAAGGTAGCGTTACCTGAGAACTCTGTTTTCAAGAGGAAGGAGCACCATTCTGGGGAGGACAGCATCCGCCTCTTAATCTTTAAGTAAACAGCGAGGCTTCAGCTGGCTGGCCGCTGGAGGTCCCAACCTCTGGAGTCACACAGAACCAGGCCTGAGGCCCAGCTGTACTCCCTGTACACTGGGTGGTGATGGCCAATTTATTTAACCTCTTTGTGCCTCAGTTTCCTCGTCCATAAGTTGGGATAATGATAGTATAAAGTTAGGGAAGATGAAATGAAATGACGCGTGCAAAGATAAAGGCTCCGGTAAGGGTGTGGGAATGTGAACTCTTACTATGGGTCTGGCTTTTGTCTCCTTTTCTTTCCTTTATCTCTGATTAGAATGGGATGGTCATTACCAATCCCAGGCATGTCAGGGCTAGAGGGAACATCTGGCCTGAGACTCTCATTTTTATAGGTGGGTAAATTGAGGCTCACCTAGAGGAGAAGACTTGCCCACGACCACAGAGGGCCCAAGTAATCCATTTCTTGCAAAATGACCTGCAGATTCTGCCACAGACCGCATGACTTTTTTTCCCCAATATTGAGAGTAATGTTCTCCTTCCCTCCTTCGATCCCAAGGTCACCATGCCACCCTCGACCAAGGCTCTGGGGACCTCCCTGGAGAAGATCCACCAGCTCTTCCAGAAGTTGAAGTTTTCCAGCCTCAGCCAATCATTCTCCTCCACCGCGCCCTCTGACACCGACCTGGGGGACAGTTTGGGGACCACCATGCCCACCACGGACTCAGAAGACAGAGACGACGCATCTGTGTGCAGTGGAGGCTACTCGACTGATACTGATGGCGGCTACAGGAGCAGCACATGGGACCAAGGTGAGGCCCTGGCGTCTGGGTCAGGCACTTCCTTGGAGGAGGTGCTGGAGGACCCGGCCCTCGGCCCGGCCAGCCCCGAGCTCTGCTACGAGGCCGAGAGCCCCGATGAGGCTGCCCTGGTGCACGCCGCCCATGCCTACAGCTTCACACTGGTGTCCCGGACGCCGGAGCAGGTGACTGTGCGCTTGCCTCAGGGCACCTGCCTCACCTTCGATGTCCTCTGCACCCTGGGCTTTGACTCTGTCAGGAAGAGGATGTCCGTCATTGTGAGGCACCCGCTGACGAGCGAGATCATCGTCTATACCAAGGGCGCCGACTCGGTTATCATGGACCTGCTGGAAGACCCGGCCTGTGGTGAGTCCCCCCTCACCAGGGCTCCAGGAAGAGAGGGCTCCGTGATTTAGGAGGCAGCTTGGGAGGAGAATGATGAGTTCAAGTTACAGCGCCACTCAGCCCAGCAGATCCCCAGGAACACGGGCCACAAGCTGCTCTCTTCACAGCGGTTCCTAACACTGGCTTCTTTCATTCCACGTGCCCTCGACCTGGAGAATGACAGAGCTTGGGAGCTAGACTTGGGGAGGTCTTGTAAGAGCAAGTCTCTTTAACTCCTTTATCCCCATTTCTAGTTTTCTAAACTCACTTAAACATGGATTATCCATACACTATATTTTAGCAGGACATCCATTAACATATCCTAGAAAATACTGTGGTCCTCATTCTTAGTTTTGGAGAGAGACCAACTGAACCCAGAGAGGGAAGTGACCTCAGAGAGGAGGCGAGGTAACCAGTGACACATCCTCGGCCCGGGTACCCTGAGGCCTTCCATGCCGCCAGACTTCCCTGCCAGGCTCCGTGCACTCTGGGAAGCCTCAGGTGGCCCTCTTCATCATCCTTTCCCCCAGCCTCTCCCAAATGGATTTCCATAAACTTGCACCAAGCCAGAAAAATGTTCCATGGTCCCTAGCTATCAGTGTCTAGCTTTGGAGCAGCATGAATCAGTGCACAGACGCTTCTTGATGGCTAACAAGGAGAAGATGGTTATGGGGCTGTGATTCTCTCAGGGTAGCTGGTTCCAGCCAAGCTTTAGAATTGCCAGGCAGCCCTGTGCCTCCTGCATTACCAGCTATGGATCAAAGCCAAGAGGTTCATGAGGATGGATGAGCGTTTAGAATGGGAAGGGAGCTGATTAGGTTTCTTTATCCCCAGACTCTGGCAGAGGAGTGAATTCCGTGTTTTGGAGTCAAGGGAGCCACAGTATTCTGTCCCTGGGCAACAGCCATCAACGCTGCCCTGGAGATGGTTTTTTATTTGTTCCTCACCTGAATGCAAAATGGATTAGAGATGTTTCCAATAAAAGACACATGAGCAATGTTACTATTAAGAATTGAGGACTAAAGCTTTGAAAAGGAAGGGGGAAACTAACCCTAGGTGTAACATATTTATGGTGTTTGAACGTTCAATTTGACCATGAGGTTTCTGTTAGCCTGAGCAAAAAAAAGGTCAATTCGAAGGTAACCAGATAGAAGGCAAAAGGGTTTAATCTTAGGAACTGATGTCTTTGAGAATAAAATACTTCAAATAGTGCTCAATAAGACAGTGCATAAAGACTGTGCTTCAGGCACTAAGAAAACAGTCACACCTTCTGAAAAAAGAGAAAGTAATCTTTGAAAGAATTTTTGCAGTATATGAAAACAGCCGTAGAATAGTATCACGGGGGAAATCAGAGCTCATTGTGCTTTCTTATACTTATCTTACTGTTAAACATTGTATTTTTAATTTTGCATTATATGAAGGGATGGATGAGGTGCCCGAAACCTGTTTACTACTTAGAGCCTCTGAAGATCTCAATGTAGCCCTGGTTTAAAAAAAAATGACTGAAGCTTTTTCCAAACCTAGCTTTATAAAGTGCTGCAAATGATTAGAGATATCTGGGACATCTTAGATAAAGTAAGTGGCAATAGCATCAATCCTGCCCCATACCCACAAACCCAGGATGAAAAATTCCTTTTATCTGGTAGATAAAAGTACTAGAATTCAAGAGAAAAAGATTAATTTTTTTCTAAAAGAAATGTATTATGTAGGACTTCATAAAGGGGACTTTGAGCAACACAATGAAGTCTTTTTCATTCTAAACACTATATTGGTAGGAAATGCAAATAATTTTTTTTTCTAAGACCATTTCTTGCAGTGTGGTGAAGAACTTAGCAATGAGATTCAAGTCCAAAGCTGTCTTGGAACCTAACTAGATATAAGGACTGAAGTAGATGACAGAGAAGGTGGTGGATAGGATGTCCAACACTTAGCAAACCGTTGGTCATCCAGGGCTAAAGTGGCTACAAGGAAAGCACCTGGGGTCATAATAAAGATCCACTGTCGTCCCTGATTCAGCAGAGCTTCAACTGGACCTGGGAATCTCTCTTTTTTGTTTACGTTCTCAGATAATTCTGATGCAGACAGGTGTTTGGTAAGAACACCTTGGACCACCTACCCTCGTAAGTAGTGCATTTCTCAGCCAAGCTTGTGATGATCAGCTGTAGAGAGCAGACAATGGAAGGACTCCCAGAGATCACCTTCCTGGGCACCCTGACAGCCAGGAGAGTCCCTCTGGTTCTGTGGAGGGCTGTGAGGGGATTTCTCCACTAAAGATTCCAGGATGTTAAGAATGGGGATCCCTGAGCATTTGTATATGACCTCATGCGGGACAATGACTCCTTCACAGTGACTGACACTGATGTGGAAAAGAAGCTGAGGAAAATCCGAGCCCGGACACAGAAGCATCTAGACTTGTACGCAAGAGATGGTCTTCGAACACTGTGCATCGCCAAGAAGGTGAGAACAGATTCCTCGTTAAGTACGTGCAGGGCCGCAACCCTGATTTTATCTTTTCTACTTCTTTTTAGAAGACCCTTAATGTGGGTTGCTTTAACATTTTCAAACTTAGCTATTTTGACTCACCACAAAGACCCAGGACTTTTGACAGTTTTGCTGGGGCAGAAATCTGAATGGCAAGGTTCCATATCAGTGTGGCTATTTGTATATGTAATTGGTTACCTCTCACTCATAAAATAATGTTTAATGTTATAATTTTGCCTTGAGCATATTCTTTTAAAATCTGCATTATTTGCCTAGATTGGGAATTTGGGAGATTTTATGTGATCACCTAAAAGTCTAGATTTCTGGTTTCTCCCAAAAATTTAGAGGAGCTGTCAAAGTGGGTCTCCATTCTCAAATGGAAGCAAATAGCTACAGCCACGTAGCAGCTGATCCCTGAGGAGAAATGTATTCTGCTGTGTTGTGGTTGGCCACAGTCCCCACTATTCCCTATTGTTTCCCTTGGCCCAGTTATAGTCATGTAGATTACCTACCTCACCTCCTGCAGGTCTTTAACTTGGCAGCCCCTGCAGGTGAGGCAGACAGAGAGTTAAGAGTCCCAGAGCACCTAAAATCAGGGAGGGAACTATGATGGACATATATTTCTAGATGGCTGGATTTATTTCTCCATAAATCCCCAGAGCTCATCTTGTTCATGGTCCTTAGGCAACCATAAAAATGTAAGAGTTTATGAGCACCCACTTTAAAGCCAGACCTACCTGGGTACAAGTCTCAATCTCGCCACTTATCTGTTGAGTGACATTGGGCAAATTTCTTCATCTCTCAGAGTTTTGGATTTTCTTATCTATGAAATGGTGTCAGCGCTCCTTACCTCATACAGTTGTCATGAAGATTAACATGTATACATGGGACAGCAACTAGTGCTTACTACTCTGTAGCTGTAATTATACTCTTCTATTTTCCGTTGAAATTATTTGTGCCTATTTTGTCTCCTCTAATAAAACTGTGAATTTCACAAGAGCAAAAGACCTACTCGTGTCCCCTTGGTTTTTCCTATGTGCCATTCACAGAGAGAAAATCTAGGAATATTCATTGCTGTATTCATGCAATTCCAGCACAGGGGTCTAAAGTACTATGGGACTCCAAGGGAGGAAGATATGTCCTCTAGTTGTATTCTTCCGGCTTTGGGGTACCACCTCCAATAACTGGTGGAGAATTCTACCAGGCTGTGCAAGATCTGGATGCTGCTTACCTGTCCAGCCTCATTGCTGGCTCTTCTCTTCCAGACTCTCCATCCTTCAGCCAACTGGTGTTTACAAGGAATAGATGAAACCAAGTTCATTGCTTTTTCACAGCCTTTGCACTTCCCCCTCCCCATGACTGAACCCTTCTCGTCACTGGCTCTCAACTTGTATGTCGCCTTGTCTAAGAGACCTGAAGATTCAAATGAAATAGCCTTTCTTCCCACAGCTATCCCTCTACCCAGTCTCTCGCTCTCTCTCTCTCTCTCTCACACACACACACACACACACACACACACACACACACACACACACATCTTCAGATCACGCTCTTTAATTTCTGCATAGAATTCCTTGAAATGACCTATTATTTTAAATTATTTACTTGGACAATGTCTCTCACCCTCCAGTAGCACATAAGCCCAGGCATGCAGGGATCTCATCTGTCTTGATCATTGCTATACCTTCAGTGCCCAGAGCAGGGCAAGAGCTCAACAGATGTTTGGTGATAATGGAACATGAGGATCAATCCTCCATTGATTTGTACACTCAAGAAAGCAATCATTGAGGAGAAGGCCCCATCTAATTGTGTAGAGAAGCTCAAACAGGCACATGGGAAAGAGAAGGGATCCACTGAGAGTTGTGAACGAGACTATTCCTATCCCGTAGGTCCTAAGTGAAGAGGACTTCCGGCGATGGGCCAGTTTCCGGCATGAGGCCGAGGCATCCCTCGACAACCGAGATGAACTTCTGATGGAGACCGCCCAGCATCTGGAGAATCGACTCACCTTACTGGGTAGCTAAAAATAAGCCCTCATTAAATGAAAAATAGGAATGCTGCAAGCTGGAAAGGGAGTTCTTGGCCCTGATTCTGACACTGCTACAAATGTGTCTCAATTAGGAGCCTTCCCCGGGGCGCCTTTCAAGAGATTTGGCACAGACTGTGCCAACATGCAACCCAGATTCCACATGCAGCCTCCCGAGGGTGCCCGGGAGCATTCCTGCACTCCCTGCTGCGTGAAGCCTAGGAGTCTGGTTGCTTCTCCCTCTATTTGTTCAAATGTTTGTTGAGCACCTACTGTGTATCAAGTAGCATGCGAGGCATTGGGGCTACAACAGGGAATAAGAGCCACAGGGGCCTGGGCTCCCAGAGTCTAGTGAGGAAACAGACTAAACAAGTAATTAAACAGTGTGATGAGGGCTGGGCTGGAAGACTTACCAGATGGGATGGAAACACAGAGTAAAAGGTGCTAACCTGGCCTGGGGCCAAGGGGGTGCAGGAATGCTGGAGTGAGTGGAGAAGAGGACTTGGTCAGGCCAAGGGGGAGAGTGTTCCAGCAATAGGAAGGGGCCGGCTGGTAACTCAGGTCTGCTATGGTAGCCCATGGAGTGTGGGGGAGAGAGGTCAGCAGGACCCAGATTAGGAAGGACCCTGCACATCACATGCTGAACGTTTGGAGAGGGGACGGGAGGGAAAGCAGGGACAGACCTGTGCTTTCTGCACAGAAGTGAGATTGGTATGCTGGGGGAAGAGGAGCAGCATGGAGGCCACAGTTAAAAGCCAGCGATGGATTCCTGGTGAACGAAAAGCATTGCTGAGAGAGCAGGGGAGGCTTCATTTATCCGGATTCATCTCACAGCTCGGGAGTCAGATCTAGGAAAGGCCATGCGGGCCCAGCATGCACACACTGGCCACAGGGCCGCTTTCTTCCACCTCAGAAGGCGATGCTGACCTGGGCACAAGGGCCAAGGCGTGGCTCTGCCGGACCTTGCTGTGTGCCCAGGGACACATCCCCACAGCCTCCGAGCCTCGCTTCTTCTCTGGATAAAACCCACACCCCAGGCTGCTCAGCCAGGTCAGGTGCAAGGGAACAGGAAGGCCCAGCGCTGCTGCAGGAAGCCTTTCTATATAAAAGCAGCAGCAAGATTTGGACAGGTGGGTGGCCAGCCGGGTCGGAATTCTGCTCCACCCCTCCTCCAGCCTTTCGCTTCTGTGTTTCGTTTCTGTGTTTTGTTTGCTGCTTCCCAAGGCCCCCTTGAAAGCTGGTCACGAGAACTCATTTCAACAGGCGCCAGAGGTCTCTAGGCCAGACAGCTCCACCCACCACACAAGGTCACCGGAGGGGTCATCCCACCAGGGCGCTGACCCTCCTCGCCCCTGATGTTCCTTGTTTCGGGAGCACTGGCCTCTGTTGGTGAGCAGAGCTACCCGGCTGGTTCCACAAGAGAGAACACACTTGCCAGGGCCCGTCGGCCCCCTTTGCTGGGAAAGGCCTTCATGCCTTCCTCTTTCATTTTCTCTTTCACACACACCAAAAAAAAAACACGTGTTTTTCCTCCTCTCGCCTTCACTCTGCCTCCCCACAACATCCATCAGCTTCAGAGGCCCACCTTCCAAGCGAACCCTGGGAGGGAAAGCTGAGGCCGGGCCATCACTCTTCCCAGGGTTGTTTACCTGGCTGTTTGGGCCTCAGATACAAAACAGGCACATTTCTTGACAGCGAGGCTGTTTTTCTTCCCTCGAGGCGGCTCGGGAAGGAGAGGCTGGGGCCAGGCAGAGAGCTCAGCTTGCCCCCAAGAACCCGCCCTGCTCTTGCAAAGCTGCCTGGCATGCTCGCTCGGCCCCAGAGGAGGGTGATCTCTTCCCTATGCATCCAGCGTAGCTGCTTTGCCAACCTATTGTCACTCGGAATCATTGAAAGAAATGAATGCCTTGCTCCTGCCCAGAGTGAAATGGGTCTGTGCTCTGAAATGCATCTCAATTTAAATGCCGGTTTATTTTTGCTTAATCACTGTTATTCAATATTTAGGTTGATGCAAAGCTGGAGATGATTCAAAATGTATGGAAGCTGCATGTTTAATTCTCTCCAAGAAAATGAGCAAAAACCTGGGTCTCTATTAATTCTGCTGGGAGCGGTTGCATAGCCAAGATTTCAGCCTCTTTGTTTCTCTCCACTCCCACTGCCACTATGCCGGCAGCTGTCTGCACTCCTGCTTGGCTTCTAACTGTTAGCCCCAAATTATTCATGCTGCTTGCTGCAAACTCCAATCCGTTCTCTAGAATGATGTTCTTATGACTCAAAACTAATCCTGCCACTGTCCAACCTAAGTCTGTTTAATAGCTTTCTCGGCTACCAAATAAATCCCAATCTTTTAATGCCCTGCTCAGCAAAGCCTATCTCCTGGCCTCGTTTCTCACCCCACTCTGCCTTCTTTTCTGTGTCTTCTCTTACTCTGGCCCCAGGGCCTTGACACATGCTGATCCTTCTGCTTGGAATTCATTTTCTCCTCCACCCCTTGGCTTTATCTTCCAGGCCTGAGCTTAAAGTACACTTTCTCAGCAAGGCCTTCTCTGACCTTCCAGATGAAGTTTAGGTCTCCTGGCATAGGTTTCATCCTGGGCTTCTCATATAGCTCAGTTACAAACCCTTATTCAACAGGGCCTGGAGCTTGGAGGGTAGGGGCCAGCTCTGTGTATTTCACTACTAAATCCTGGGTGCTTAGTACAGCCTAGAATGTGGAGGATACTTAATAATTACTGCCTGGCTCGATAGGCCTTCACGGAAACCAGGCAGCTGCTTTTCTGTGTGAATGTGATCTCCGTTGTCTCTAATCACTCCAGGAGCCACTGGGATCGAAGACCGGCTGCAGGAAGGAGTTCCAGACACAATCGCAGCTCTGCGGGAAGCTGGGATCCAGCTCTGGGTCTTGACTGGAGATAAGCAGGAGACAGCGGTCAACATCGCCTACTCCTGCAGACTGTTGGATCAGACCGACACTGTTTACTCCATTAACACTGAAAGCCAGGTGAGGCCACAGTAGGGCCCAATGTCTAAGTGCAGAGTAGCTTGGGCCAACAGAGGACGGGCTTATGGGTGGTACTGGGGTATTTGAGGAAGCCACTCTCCCAACATCTTGGAGCTCTGAGGGCCCTGACGTCAAGCAGCCCAGTGTCCTCTAACCTCATCCCCACATCTGGTGGGCCAGTGTATTTACAGTATGTCTAACAGCACATACGCAAAAGTCCTACCTCTCCTGAATTCTTCCCTTGGCCCAGCCTCCTCGTTCTAAGGTAAAGAAACTGACGATCACTGAGGCTGTCACCTGCCCAGGGTCACCTTGTGGTTCTGACAGAGTAAGTCTAGAATGCTGCTCTCCTGCAGGCCAGTGCGGACTGCATGACACCATGCTGTTTGCTCTCAGAGCCTCCGTGGTTGGTTGGTTATACCTTGGATGAACCCTCCATTGAAAAAAGCCTCAGTTAAATTGAAATTATTCTGAGTTTACAATTTCAGCTCCAATTTGTAAGTCACTTTGGTTTGCCACAGAATACATCCTGGAGGAGGGAATGACACACGAGATGAGTCCATTTTAATGGGTTAGGGGAGAGAGAGAAGCACAGTTCTAAAACTGTGATTTTTTTTTTTTCAACCCAACGAGGTTATGGGTGGCAGAGAGCAAGGTTTAGAGAAGGGCTGTGTACAGTCTGAAGAAGAATATTCAAAGTTGTAATGCGATTTTATATTTAAGTGTATTTTCACAACGCAAACTGCAGAAAGTGAACTTCCACTGTCTTGTTGGGAATATGGGAAGTGGGCGCTGACTTGTATGCTATCAGAAGGAGGCAGGGATGGCATTAGATGTGGGTGTTAACAAGGAAAGCACTGTGTTGCAGGGGTGGTGAGTGCAGGGGACCTGGAGACCTAGAGCATGCCACGGGGAGAAGGATGGAGCAGAGGGAGGGAGGTGGGAAAGAAAGACGACAGGAAAAAGGCAGGAGGAGGATGGAATCTCGGACTTTCATTGTTGCCTGAAGCTGATCAGGACCCAGAAGTTTGTGAGGTTCGAATTTGTCATTTATTTCATAAAGAATCCACATATGCACCTTTTTTAAAGGTAGTGTACAGCCCTGACCGATTTGGCTCAGTGGATAGAGTGTCAGCCTGCGGACTGAAGGGTCCCAGGTCCAATTCCAGTCAAAGGCATGTACCTTGGTTGCGGGCACATCCCCAGTAGCGGGTGGGCAGGAGGCAGCTGATCGATGTTTCTCTCTCATCGATGTTTCTAACTCTCTATCCCTCTCCCTTCCTCTCTGTAAAAAAAATCAATAAAATATATTTAACAAAAAAAAAAAGTAGTGTACACTATGAAAGTGCCTGAGGCTCTTGAGATGAGTTGGAAAACCCATTTACTTTCTTGTGAGGTGCACAGATGATGCTATGATTAGATGAAACCCCAAAGAATTGTCTAAATGAAAATAATCTCAGGGAAATATCTGGCATTAAGATGATGCTTAGGAGAGAAAGTAATTTGCAGCTTGCTTGAGTGCTTGATCCCTGTAATCGTGTCGATGTCACCCTTCTCTGCTGACAATGGAAATGTTGTTCGAAAAGATCATTTCACTCAAGGTGATTCTAAAAGGACTTGACAACATCTCAAACCTGTGAGCCAGCCTGTGTGTGTTGGGGGTTGAGGGGGCGGCTTCTGTTAAATGCAATGAATCCCTGCAGGAAGCAGATGTTTGCTGATTAATTAGTGAAAGGTCCAAAGGAGCAGTGGGCCACACTCCATGTTTTCAGTCACTATCAACTCTTTAAAGTTGTCTGGGACCTTCCATGATGGTGCCTGATTGTTAATTTCTACCCACACCCCTGGACGTGCTAAGCCTACGAGTCTTTCTCATCTTCTTGTCTGGGGAAAAGGAGTGGATGCCTGGATATGTCAAGAGAGACCCTGGGGAAATCCATTCTAAATCTCGGATTTATTTCAACCCCCGTTTAATGTAATTACATATTCAGTGGATATTTTCTCCAAGGGTTTTTATCTGCCTAATTCATTATAAATTGATTTAGAGCTACTGTTTCTTTGTTATGCATCTTAAAGCCATAAGCAAGTTAGGGGACCTGTCTAGACCTCAGGGTTTTCAGCCATAAGATGAGAGAATTAATAACCCATCACTGGAAGTGTTGATCTGTTAAGGGATCTTAGAAGGGACTATAGTATTAAATAGAAACTAATAATAGCAGCTATTATTGTTATTATTAACAACATATTTGAAAGCTTAATATTGTGCAGATACCATAACTCTGAACTTCATTTAGAAAAGATTTATTTCAGAGGCTATTTGGGATGATTAAATAAGATCATAGAAGGAAAATATTTATTAGCATAGGATTTGTTAACAAATTATATCAAAACTTAGCCACTAAAAGAGGAGAAACATTTATTATCGCACAGTTTCTGTGGGTTAGGAGTCCAGGAGTGGCCTAGCTGGGTACATACCTCTGGTTCAAGGTCTCTCTTGAGGTTTCAGTCAAGCTGTCAGTCAGGGTTGTGTGTTCAGCTAGATGCTCAATGGAATGGGTCATTTGGGGGTGGGGAGGAGAGTCCTTCTTCCAAGCTCATGGACCATAATTGTTAGCAGGCCTGGTTCTTGCTGTGTGGGCATCTCCAGAGAGTGCTCTACAGCCTGACTGCTGGCTTTCCCCAGGCAAGCCAAGCCATCCAGGGCACAGTGGGAAAGAATGCAGCATTGGTAGCCAGTCTTTCAAACTAACCTGGAAGTGGCATCCCATCACTTCTGTAGAATTCCCTTCATTAGAAAGGAGTCACTTAGTCCTAGCCCTCACGAGATTGCACAAGGGCATGAATCCTGGGAGGTGGAGATCACTGAGAACCAGCTAAGGGGCTGCCTACCACAGTATCTGACATACCAAATGTTAAATTAACAGTAACTATTGGGATTATTACATAGAAAATTCAAAATTTGGGGTTTTTACTTGGAAGCTTACGTATCCAATGACTTGCTGCGGTCCTATGCTGGAGGAATTTTTAAAATGTATGCTAATCCCAACTTCCAGCAAGGACTATCTTGATCTCTTTCCCAAGTATTTCAGGTGTAACCAGTAGCTCCTTGAACTACTTCCTGTGGCGCTTTAGGTCTGTGCACACTGACTGCCTCTTTAGTGTTTCCTAAAGGAAGGCTCGGGAATAATAAGCTGCAGTCCTACTGCCTCCAGAAAAATTATAACATTTTCAGAAGCTTCTAGATCAATGGTTCCCAAACCTGTCATTTTAGAACAACTTCCACAATTTTTAAAAATCCACATATTGCCTGTACTATTTTTTATTTAATGACTTCATTTAAATTGACTCACTTTGAGCATTTTAAAATTCATTTTTGGAAGAAATTTTTGGCACAGCAGTAAATGAAAAATACTGCTAAGTAAAGACCATGCGAACGGCACAATGCTATTAAAATCGATAATACAATTGACTGCCACCGTTTTTCTCTAGCTTTATTTTAAAATGATGTTCATGGAACATAAAGAGGATGAAGAATATATTTAGAACCAAAATCTGACATAACCAAAAGGAATGGAGGAGAATTGATAGAGGAAATAAACTTCTTCACTATGTTTCAAGGTAAACTTAGGGCAGAAAAAATAAGTTTCTTTAAACCAATAAGACTTTCACATCCATGTACAGTGACCAACACATTCATACCAACAGATAAACACACAGTTCGTGTATTTTTTCAATTAGGAGGCCACAATTTGAGTAGTATTGGTCTGCCTCCACTACTTAGTTGGATGACCTTGAGCAAGTTACTAAAATTTCAGTTTCTATTTCTTCTTCTCTAAACTAACATTGGTAATAACCACCCTACCTACACACAGGACTGTTCTGAGGAACAAAGGAGAGCTAAAATGACTGACACACAGAAAACATTGTTCTAGCACATATTGTCCTATTTACCATCACATTAGTATCTCATACCATCCCCACATCAGTCCCCATCTTGCTGAACTATTGCCGTGCCCATTCCCAAGCAGTATCTCCTATTTTGGCCATCCGTTTTGATTCCAAATTAATATAGCTTTGATGTTGTTTGAAATATTGCAGGGCAATGTAAAAATCAGAGAATGTTTCTCAGGTAAGCCATCTGTATGGTGGTAAAGTTTGGTAACTATTTTACTGAAGGATAAAGCGAGATTTTTAAACCCACGTTTCCAATGTTGCTTACCAACACCAAATGCGTTATTCCGACTCGTTCCAGGAAACTTGTGAATCCATCCTCAACTGTGCCCTGGAAGAAGTGAAGCAATTTCATGGACCCCGGAAGCCAGAGCGCAAGCTCTTTGGGTTGCGCCTACCTTCTGAGACACCTCCCCCCGCCTCAGGAGCCGCGGTGCCAGCAGTTGGATTGGTCATCGATGGGAAGACACTGAACGCCATTTTCCAGGGAAAGCTGGAGAACAAATTTCTGGAGTTGGCCCAGTACTGCCGGTCCGTCCTGTGCTGCCGCTCCACGCCGCTGCAGAAGAGCATGATCGTCGAGCTGGTGCGAGACAAGTTGAGCGTCATGACCCTTTCCATAGGTACCCATCATGCTGAGATGTGGGTGGCAGTTTTATGGGGCTAATCTGATGAGAGGCCTGGACCAGGTTGGGGGAGGGAGGGGGGGTTGTCAGGTGTCAAAGTCAACATGCTTAGGCTGAAGGTCATTGTCTTAAAGGGAGAGAGGTCAAAGTGACAAATGTGGCAGCCAGGAGATGAAGCCGAGGTGGAGAGTGAATCAAAGTTCTCAGGATTAGAAAGTCAGCAACAGAAAAATCAGGACTTGGATGGAGGCCAAAGCCAAGAGGGGCCTCAAATCCAGGTAGCTCATCTAAACCCAGGCCAACTCAATTCTGGGATGTAGACCATTTCCCCTTCAATACTTAACACGTGGCACAATGCTATGAACCTCAGGTGTTTGTGGATTTGATACTCTGTTGAGTGCTGATGGCTGGTGGGGAGATTTAAAAGTTGGGCCTGTCCCATATTTAATTTTGTATGTTCATTGCTATATACAAGACCCAGCACAAAGCACACACTCAATTAAATGCTGGCTTGTTGTTTGATGAAGAATTCCTCATAGGAGACTAAACTCTAATCAAGGTTGAGGTAGAGAAGTAAAGCTTGTACTTACTTCAAACCTTCCAGGAACAACCAATCCTGGTTTACAAGAATCTTACTGGTCTCCATTAACCCTCCAGCCACCTTCTTCTCTGCAGCCACTTTCCTCTCCCCAGCACTCTAGGTTCCAACCAAGAGAAACTACTTCCCATTCTCCAAGAGCCTCGTCCTCTCTCTCGCTCTCCCTCCCTTCCATTCCCCTACACTCTCCCTCACCCCTTTTCTCTCTCTTCCCCTCCCTCTTCCATGCCTTTGCACAAGCTATTTCCTCTGTAAAACCCTCCTGCTTCCAGTCCCTCCTAACCTCCCTTTTCTCCGGGAGCTCCCGTGGCACACAGCCCGCCTAGCTCCAAAGTGCTAGTATGCTTTCTATGATGGCCTGCCTGCTCGGGAGACCATGAGTCCCTGAGTAGAGGGACTTACCCACCATTTCATCCCACGCCCAGCATATCCCATACAAATAGTAAATATTGTACTTACTTAGGGGCATTCTTGAAAACAGTTCCAGGTTCTCTTCTTCTTACACAGACATGGGAAGAGATTGTCCTTCCTGGCATTCCAAATAAGAAACCTATTATATGTTGTCTTTTTCTCCTGGTATTCAAGTAAAAACAACACCCCCCTAAAAAAAAAAAAAAAAGAGGAAGTGGGCAGAAAGAATATAGGGAGCATAGCGTTAGCCACTGCATTCTAATTTTATTCCCCTGAATTGTCCTCTTCAAAACTTTAGACACACACAAGGCAATCACCTGAGACTGATTCCCTGAAGTATGAGATTGGCTTCATTCCCATAGCAACAGAGACAACATCAGCAGGGTGAGGAAGAGCATGATTATACACCTCCACTCCCACTGGTTTGCTACGGGAAGAGGTGAAAGGGTGATTTGTTCTGCCATGGGGGAAGATTAAAATTATGTGCTGCTCTGCTATCAAGGAAAAAAAAATCATCATAAGAATAATGGCTACTAATAATCATAAAATTTTTAAGATCAGTACATTTTGTTGCCCCATAATTAGGGGAATAAAATTCTCTCCCCCAATGACATATTTTCTATGATGTCTAATAGAGAGTTAATTGCAGATTATGAGAACCTTCTGGGAAAAGAGGGTCAGGAGGTGAAGGCAATATAGTGTACAAACCACGGCCCACAGGATGAATCCAGCCCACTGCATGCTTTTCTGTAGGGATGGTGAGAATGGTTTTTATTTTTCTAAATGTAAGGACAGTTGTTCAATTTTGCATCTTGGCTGACAAAGCCTAAAATATTTACTATCTGGCCCTTTACAGAAAAAGTTTGCTAAACTCTCCTGTAATAGATAAATCATTAGGAAGAGGCTTATGATCTATACAACTCAATGTGTAGAGCTGTGCTGTCCAAGACAGTTGTCCCCTAGCTATCTGTGGCTATTTACATTTAAAATTAAAATTAAATAGAATTTCATGAGCCACATTTCAATAGTCCCATGTGGCTAGTGGTTTCCATGTTGAACAGTAAAGATATAAGACATTTCCATCATTGCAGAAAAATCTATTTGGTAGTACAAGCCCTAACAACCTCCAGTTTCCTGAATTTTCATTGAATGAGAACTCAATGTGACTAAATGTACCTCAACCAAAAAAGTAGTCAATCTGATTTGTCTATATTCAAAAACAAAACTAAACACTGTCCCGGTCCTTGAATACCATTGACAATCTGATGACTTAGTTGTCCAAACATACCAGTTGTCTTAAAATGGCCAGTATTTCATGTCATAGTGAATTCGGGAAGGTATGCCAGCTTTGGAATTGGAAAGATCTCAATTTTCCTAAGTGTCTTCACTAGCACTTGTCTTGCATCACTCTTGCCAAGTCCCTATGTTGCTCAAATTCTCCATTTGCTCTTTAGTAAAGTCCATTGTAACATTTGTGAAGGCCTTTTGTGTAAACTATAAGCACAGTTCAAGTCCCACTCACTCCCCATTGTATTCCCAATAGCTAATACTGTGCCTAGAAAAAGGACACAAATATTTGTTGAATGATAAAAAGTAGGGCTTCTTGTCCAAAGAAGAAAAGACATCTCTCAGGCCAAACACCATAGCAATTGACTTTTCCTGTAAAACTAGAGAAATGTTAAAAGGATTCAATTAAGTACAAAATGGAACACTTCAGAGCTACTGGTATAAAAACCCTCCTATGTCCCACAGCAGTTGGACCAGGAATAAAGATATTTTATGACCGCTCTTCTTTCAGGTGACGGAGCAAATGACGTAAGCATGATTCAAGCTGCTGACATTGGGATTGGAATATCTGGACAGGAAGGCATGCAGGTACTGTTCCCGTTAACTGTTCTTGTTTCTTCCTTGCTCTCCTTGGTCACTGTTGGAGAGTTAGGGCATCCTTCGCAGTTGGGTGACCTTCTCCCTGAGAATTTTGCAGAATTATCATTTGAAAGTCAGGAGGCGTCTGTGTCATAAGCCTCCATCACCAGCTCCCTCCTGCCCAGTCCTTCAGAACACAAAGGAGATCAAAGGATGCTTGGCTTTTTACAAACAGCTGGTGATACTTATGTTCTAAAGCCAAATAGTGCCCAACCATTCAGGGAAGCATTACCACCAAAACCTAATGTTTTTCCTTAAGTCCATCTGCCTGCATGCACGGGCCCCAAGATATGCACCAGCAGGAGTTTGCAGTATAGGAAGTTTAATACTGAATTGGCCGGGGACAGGGAGCTAATGTGAAAGCCAGATTCCCAAAAAGCATATAGGTTACAGGCTGTACAGGGAAAAATCACAAGACACCATGGTTCAGGGGTCCAGCTGGGAGCTGGTTGTCAGAGGTGAAGCAGGGGTGATGAATCCATTCTTCAGGTCTTGAGGACAGCTCTGAGGTCTTTTCCGGTCCCTCTGTCCTGTCTCATGGGAAAGGAGTTAAGGGGTCCTCCACCTTAGGGCTCAGGAACTGAAACATAAATAGGTCAAGATGTTATCATTAGTCTGCCATGTTAGTCAGGTCTGGGGTACTGTCTTCTGCTGCCTTGGGGGTTGCTGAATCTCTGGAGGAGAGGCTAGGGGAGAGAGAGAGGTTTCTAGAGTAAGAATTTAAAGGTCAATTTAATCAGTCATAAGGACCCCCAGTTTCAGAAGCGTAAGCCTTCCTCTGACTGCATGCTTCCTCCCTAGATTCATGCCAGGAATTATAACTAAGCTTGTCTAAACCTCACAGTCTTAAGAGTTCTAGGAACTGTGTCTCATTCTGAGTGACCCCAAGGGCAGAAGACACATGCCATCTGAGCTTGGAGCGAATGGCCTGCCTCAGGAGGTGGCCAGGGGTTTGAGGATTATTTGCCTGGAAGCCCCTACTCTCTGGGTAACCATCAAATCCCTAGCATGGTGCCCGAAACACACTGGGCCATAATAAACGCTTGTTGAACAAATAGAAGGAGATAAAAGGCCAAACTAGACCCCTGGCCCCTTCTGCCCTGCCCTTTTTGGATTCTAGTGAGAAAGAGCCACCCAAGGGCACCACATGAGGGCAAAAGGCCTTTCAGACTCTACTAGCTATGGACCTAGAGCAAAGGCCTGCCCGCGGGGAGCCTCTTGGTGCACGGGCAGCAATGATGGATGCGCTGTCTCTGTTCTGCCCTCGTAGGCCGTCATGTCCAGTGACTTTGCCATCTCCCGCTTCAGACACCTCAAGAAGCTGCTGCTGGTGCATGGCCACTGGTGCTACTCCCGGCTGGCCAGGATGGTGGTGTACTACTTCTACAAGAACGTGGTGAGTGGCCCACGGCAACCTCCTACCTGAGCCTGGGGAGTCTTTGCTGGGGAGCAGCTGTCCCCACATTAGACAAAGCATCTCAGCAGGTGTGGGAGGAGTCAGGCTCACCTGGATTTTGAATCCTGATACAGTCCCTTACCAGCTCTGTGACCTTGGGCAAGACAATGCACTTCTCTGGGCCTCGGTTTTGTCTGTGACAATATGGGTTAAAGCATCTGGTACCTGGGAGGCAGCATGAGTAGTTACAAACATGGACTCTGGAGTCAGACATAATTGGTTCAAATCTAGGCTCCTGTATTTGGCAATGGCCCTACGCCTTAGTTTTTCCATCTGTAAAATGGGGCTGATAAAAGTACCTTTCTCATATATTTGCCCAGTAGATTAAACGAGAGCTTGTGTATAAAATGATTGGCATGTAGTAATTACACAGTAGAGTTAGCCATTATTTTTCATCATTGTTGCTGCTGCTGTTACTCTCAGACAGGCTCCATAAAAGAAATTTATTTTCTGACTGCAAGGAAGAGAAGGATCTGAAGAACAACTAGTGTGGGCTGAATTATTTGTGGATTTGGGTTCACTAGTATGGCTTTTCTCTTAGATTTCCTCCCCAGATAGAGCCACTCTAATGCAAGAGCCAAGGTAAAGGTTTAAGATGAAGTCCGTGACTTCCACCCGACCCAAATGTCACTTCCCAACAGGGGGTTCACAGAGGTCAAGACACTAAATAAAATATCTATTGGAAAAAATGTTTAGACTAGGGAGGTCATCTGAGTTTCAGTCTTGCCTGATCCAGCATGCTGTGTGAATGTGGAAGAGTCACTTAACCTCTCTGAGCCTTGGTTTCCTCATCAATAACAGGAAGACTATCACCCTCTCTGTCCCTAGGAGTCTTATCAAGCAGCTTTAGTGTCAGAGCTCTGGAATGCACGTAGCACTTTACAAATACAAGAATTTGTTTCTCCTAAAAAATATGTTTTCTGTCTTGTTGATAAAGGTCCAAAGCAGGCACACACCAGCTGAGGTATTAAAACTGTCGGAGGCCCTTGTTTGAAAAACCCTGGATTAACAAGGGGTATAGGGAGAAAGCAAGGGCCTGAGTTTTTCATTATCTAGTTCAAGGACCTTTGACAATCCCCAAGAGTGTCCAAATAGATTCCACTCCTGTTTGCATAAGGGAAGAGGGAGGACTGGGACCAGAAGAGGATGGAAGAGAATAACATTAGCCAAGTAGCTGCCTCAAAATTGCATTTTCCCCCTCCTGCTCCATCCCCCAGTCCTGTTTGTGAGCACCCTCACAGTTACCCTTCTCAGGAGTGAGCATTTTTGTGCAGAATTCAATATATCAACAGAATGGCAAAAAAAAAAAAAAATGTTAATTTGATAAGCTGGATGGTACTATTTCAGCAAGTTTATGCAAAGTCACAAGTTGACTTGAACCCACTTTGTGCATGAAAGACTGTTTAGTTAGAATTCAGCATACCTCTGTTTAATTTTTTTTTTCTCTTGGCCTCTAAGGGAATAGTTCTTCTGAATGAGCCCAATCTCTTCTCTGCATAAATTTGTGAAATAGAAAAGGCAACCTTGCCAGCCAGCCATGCTTTCAAAACTTAAATGATATTTATTTCCAGCCCGATGCCTCACTCACAAACGGAGATACTGACGCGCATTATCTCCCTTTGCAATTAGAGGGTGGAGAACTATGAGTTCCACATCCGAAACCAATTTCAGAGGGGATTAAAGCCCGGCCTGCTCTGCAATGCGAACAATGAATTAATTACCTCACCCTGGCTTCTGGGAGGAAAGGCAGGCGCCCAATCTGGCGACGCCATCACCAGGTTCAATGCACTCCCTCCAAGGTGCCAAGACTCCCGACAGAGGAAGTGGAGAAAAGCAAGGTCCTCCCAGGGCCTCAGAGGAAGAAAACCCTCTTTAATGTTAAAACTCCAGCATGAGTGTTAGGAGAAAAGAACAACTAAGATAAGCAAATGATTATTCAAATCATTATCGAACACCTACTATGTGGGGAACAACATCTGTCTCTATGCCCAGTGCCTGATATAGATGCCTACAGTCTAAATCAGGGCTCAGCAAACTTAATTCTGCAAAGGGCCATGTAATAAATATTTTCAGCTTTGTGGACCATCTAGCCTCTGTCACAACTGCTCACCTCCTCTGTGGTCCCATGAAAGCAGTTATAGACACTGTGCAAATGAATTGAGGTGGCTGTGTCCCGGCATTTGTGGTTGGATTGGCCTGTCATCTCCTGGTCTCAGTAATCATTGCTTCTCGAGATATTGTTTGGGGACCAGCAGCATTAGCATTACCTAGACATTTGTAGAAATGCAGATCCTCGAGGTCCACCCCAGGCCTGCTAACTCAATCTGCATTTTTAATACAATC